>NW_024470057.1:0-1206195 GCF_000721775.1 Aureobasidium melanogenum CBS 110374 | reverse complement strand
AGGCTATTATAGACTAGGTTAGTTCCTTACCTAGTATTCTATATATTTAGCCTCTTAGTTTAGGTAGTTCTACTCTATATAGTAGAGGATCTTAAGTAGTTCTTTATAGGTTATTAATAAAGGGTCTTAAGGCTCTTAACTAGCTTATTATAGCCTAGTTATAGGTCCTCTAACTAGTTAATAGCTAGTTATAGACTTTTTTAGCTAAGTATAGCTAGTTATAGGGTTATAGTAAAGATTAGGTTCTATTAGAATGTAAGAGAGTTATATAAGTAGGAGATATAAAGAAGTTTTAAAAAGGCTAAAGTACTATATTAGTAGTACTATGCTATCTAGTCCTTTTATAAAAAGGGATATCCTTTTTATATTAATTAGAGTTTTTTTAGCTAGAAAGACTATTTAGATCTATCTTATAACTCTTTATAGATATATATTTATCTTTAGTAAAATAGAAAGCTATAAGCTTAGCTTAAAGATAAATGCCTTACTACTCTTATCCTTAAAGTTATAGGGATTATAGCTAATTATAAGAAAAGTATAGTTATAGACTAAGAAAAGCTAATATTAGCTTACTTTTATAACTATATTATATCCTTATAACTCCTATAAGTTAACTAATAAGAAGTATAATAGTAATACTAGTATTATATAAAGTTAAGATAGTTATAAGTCTACCTTTTAAGGACTATAGAGGGCACCCTAGGCTATAGAGGCCTTCTAGAGCTTAGCTACTAGATATAATTACTAAAGGAACTTGATTTCTTTAGACTACTAGCACACGGCACGGTTATATACTAAATCCGCCAAGTAATGGCTTACTCCGGCTTCGCAATAATAGCCCGAAGTCACTTGTTGAGGGTACGACCCTGGCTCAAAATGACAGCGCGTATGGTTGCTACCGACGGCCATCTGTATTCTCCCATTCGTCTATATATGCTTCATGGGAATCTTCTGGCTGCATACATGTCATTTTGATACTTTTTTTGGTCAATGTGATGCTCATCGGGACCGCTGATCTAGAAGCAGCGAAGTTGCGAAATCAATCAAGCAAGCAAACGAGAAACCATCGCACAACTTGATGTCAACGAAGCACATAGAATTGCATACTAGAGTTGATTTTCCAAATTTGTATTTCCTGCATATAAAGTAGTTCTGACCAGGTATATCATTCCCCTTACTTCGTTCGCCATCAACAGAGTGGTATTATGCCCTCCAAAACCAAGACTCCATAGAAAACGCCTCTCACCAGCCCCATGTCATGTACTGTACTCCCTTGTTCCCGTTCATGCGCGTTAGCAACCAATCGTCCTTCTGTAAATTCACGTTAAACAGCATCTCATCATAAACCAGATCTTAGTCTCCATACTCATCTCAGCCCTGGACCCAACTAGGCAAGATCAGAGCGTCGAATCCACTCAAGCACCAACTCCAACGCTCGAGGCAATGCTGAACAACTTGGACTTTCTGAATCCCAGACCGCTTTTGCCAGCTTCGCGCGCGCAAGCTGTGGCTCCGTCGCCGGTGCCAGTCAAGCCAGCTTCGAATCTGCCGGCTTCTTTGCCCATGGAGTAACCGGCGGAGAAGCTGATGGCGCTGAACACAACTACTACGCCCACGCTGACGACCCATGTGAAGAGCGTTGGACTGACAGTCATGTCGTCGGCACCATAGACGGCGCCAGAGTTGCGGCGTTTCTTGATCATTCTTCGTTCCTTGGATGAGCCGCGACCAGAAGTGCCTTTCCGTTTACCCTCCGATTTGGAGGAACGGCCTTCGGCAGAAGCGGAAGTAGAGGTAGATGCACGGCGGATGGTCGGCTTGAATGTCGGCTCGGTAACGGGAGCTAAAAGGGGCGAGTTGTTCTCGAGAGCAGAGGCAGGCACCATGCGCAGTGTGTTTGGCTGGATTCTGTTTGACGCTGGAGGAGGGGCATCAGCTGCAGCGCGAGTGTTCGACTTGGGGAGTCCGCGAGCAGCCGCAGCAAAAGACTGCAAAGTGGAAAGACTGGCGCGGAGGGCAGCTTCGTGGTCAGCAGCTGCGTTGTGGTTTGGGGAGAGCATGTTGAAGGGCGAGTGTTGAACTCTGGCCTCTGCACGAGATGGGTATGAGTGCCTAGCCGAATGACGACGTTCGGGTTGAGCGGGAAAGTACGAGCCTGGCACAGGCTGACTCGCATGTCTGACAGGATGGCTCGAAGGGTGAGAGAAGGCATTCGGCTGGGGTGTGAAGACGTTGTCGTTGTTGATAGGGTAGTTGACGGCTGTCCTGTTCTCATCATCATCCGAGGACTCGACCATGGCATCTCTGACGTGCGTCGCTGGTAGCCTGAGCCCTTCACCAGACGAAGTTATAACATGATCGTCGTCGCTCTCGCTCTCTTCATATTCTTCTTGACTGCTGGCAGCGCCAGCACTTGCGGCACGACTGGCGATGTTGAGTCGCGAGGGTCGACCGGGTCTTTGGCGTCTTCGACGGTATGAAGCTGGCGTTTGATGAACACGAAGACCTGTGGTTACGATCTCGTCGGCAGCAGAGGAGAGTGACGACGACGAGGGTTGAGATGAAATCTCAATCCACGAATCTGCACGACTGGCGTCAGCACTGCCTTGATGATGCCTGTCCATGCCAGCCATGAAGGAACAACAGGAAGAAAGGTAACAAGCCAGACAACAAGCACCGCAAGTATGCGTAAAGGCAGGAGGTGAATAGGTACGAAGACGCATTCGAGTCACACGTTTGCTTCTTACCTTCTGACCGAGTCCGGCCTGTGTCGGCGGTCAGCCCATGACCTCTGTTTTCAGGATTCAAGTGGTTTGACATGGTAGATGACGGCGCGTATGGGCTATGACGTGTCTGAGTTCAAAGTCTTATGTAGTTTGCGTGGAAGCCAGAGAACGGATGGTAAGTGGTACGAGGGGAGGGGAGGGGTGAGTGGCTGGTTCTGGAGACGACCCTGAGAGAGGGAGAGAAAGGTAGGATAGAGTAGTGCAGCCAAATGTTCCTAAGCAAACAGGCACCAACGAATCATGCGGCAGCGACTGCAGTCCGTCAAGGCCCAAGAAATGAGGGTGCAAGTCGTTGGCAGGAGACGAAGTGATCGTTGTCGATGATGCTATCCGAGTCGGTGTATGAGTACTCCTACCCCACCTCCGCGGGTCACGCAACGGTCCGATCAAGTGGCCACTCTTTAAGCTTCGCTACTCTTGGTCCTTGGTTTCATATGTCTGCTCCTTGAATAACACGTCTGCAACTCGACAAAAGAGCAGGATATACCTTGTTGTGATTGGCCTGGCCTTCTATGGCTGCATAAGGATTCTACATGCATACCTGATACTGCCTTCAAAGGCTGACCGGTGCCCAACCACCTGCATGCTGTATATCACCTGCAGGACCCTGAGTCGTGTATCCGCTATAATCATTGCACATGTGACCTAAGGTGATCCTTTGTTGTCGGGGTATATCTTTTGACATAACATGCTATAAAACTACTACGCTATCGAATAGCTACTACAACTCACCTAGCGCCGTGATTGTACAAAGCACCCATTTCCCAGCAATCGTGTCTTTCGCTGCCGTATAATCGACCGAATGATCATCATGCTACCCCAGATATCCGTGAACGCCAAACTTTTTGTGATAAAGGACATGAACCGATTAGATGTAGAGCGAACCGCTTAGTCGAAAGACACACGGTTGCCCTGGAAGTCGCCGAAGCCGCCGCGGTTGGTAGATCCACCACGACCGCCACCACGGCCACCGCGACCACCACGATCGCCAAAGCCGCCACGGCCACCGCGGCCACCGCCACGACCACCACGGTCGTTGAAGCCGCCGCGACCTCCGCGACCGCCACCGCGGCCGCCGAAGCCACCGCCGCCACCGTTGTTGTCACGGGGAGCAGCGAAGTCCAGACGGATGTTGCGGCCGTCGACATCAGCGCCGTTCAGGCCCTCGAGAGCGGCCTTGGCCTCCTCGACGGAGCCGAACTCGACGTAACCGAAGCCCTTGGGGGCGCCAGTCTCGCGGTCGGTAGGGAGACGGATGCTGTTGATGCTACCGTACTCGGAGAAGTAGCCAGTAAGGCTGTCGGTGGTGGTGTTGAACGAAACGTTACCAACGAAGAGAGTGGTAGAAGGAGTGCTTTGCTGCTTGTCACCGAAAGCGTTGGCGCGGGCACCAACCTGGCTCTTGTCGTAGCTACGGTTGCTGTTGTCTCTGGGAGTGCTGAAGTCGCACTTGAGGGTACGGCCATCAAGGTCGGTACCGTGCTTGGCGTTGAGAGCCTGGGTGGCGGCATCAACGTCGGCGAACTCTACGTAAGAGAAACCCTTGGAGCGGCCGGAGTCGGCGTGGGTGATGACTCTGACGGAGACAGGAGAGAACTCCTCGAACTCCTTGGAGAGCCAGTCCTCGTCGACGTTCCATGAGAGACCACCAACGAAGAGAACCTTGCTGGGCTCACCGAACTGACCCTCAGCGGTGACCTTGACCTTCTTGGAAGAAGCGTCAGGGGCCTCCTCGGCCTTGCGCTTCTTGCTAGGCTCCTCGGCCTTCTTGACCTCCTCTTCAGAGTCAGAGTCGGATGAGTCGCTGTCGGAGTCGGAGTCGGAAGAGTCCTTCAGGAAGATGTTAGCCATATGATACGGATGTATAAGAATGTGAGATGAGCATACCTTGGCAGCGGGCTTCTCGTCCTCAGACTCAGAGTCGGAGCTGTCAGAGCTGTCAGAGTCGCTGGAATCGGCCTTCTTGGCGGCAGGCTTCTCGTCCTCAGACTCGGAGTCAGAGCTGTCAGAGTCAGAGTCAGATGACTCGGCCTTAGCAGCAGGCTTCTCGTCCTCAGAGTCGGAGCTGTCCGAGTCAGAAGAGTCGGAGGACTCCTCCTTCTTAGCCTTCTTAGAGACGGGCTTAGCCTCAGCCTCAGACTCGGACTCGGAGTCGGAAGAGCTGGAGCTGTCGGAGTCCATCTCCTCGTCAGAGTCGCTGGAGGGCTCAGGAGTGGGCTCCTTCTTGCTCTTCTTGGACTTCTTAGCGGCCTCGACGACCTTCTTTGCGACGTCCTTGCTCTTCTTGGGGTCCTCGGCCTTGGTGACGCGGCCAGACTTGACCTTGGTGGCCTCGACCTTAGGGGCGGCGGCCTTCTTGGTGCTCTTGTCCTTGGCCATTGTGATGTGTTGGTATTCTATAGAGGTCGAGGTTAGTCAGGTTCCGGACCGTGAGAGGTGGCAGGTAAGGCGGTTCGCGTGTGGTGGCGTGCATGGTCGATCGGTCAATCTATCGCAAATTGCAACAGCGACAGCAGATACGACGAGCGAGTATGGTGTGAGCGACCAGTGATGGTCGCAGTGTGCGGCAAAGCCCTCAGTAACCCATTATCACATGGAGTGATGGAAGCCAACAAGCCCTCAAGCCCACTGCTCTCGCACGCATGTCACGGCGATGTGTTCCCACAAGAGCCAGGAGTCTGCGCGCGAGATGGTCTGATGAAAAGCCGTCCTGATTGCGCATGTGCCCACTACCCACGTTAAAGAGATGGTGACATCTCAGTCTGCTTCACGCAAAACCAACAACGCGAAGAGAAGACTTGAACCCACTAATGAGAGGAGCGACGAACCCACTTGTTATGATAAAAAGTCGAATATAAAGAGTTGAGATGAAGATTCCAGGAAAAATATCGAGGAAAGTTCTGGTGAAGGAGGATGCAGAAGGAAAAACACTGGCAGTCCGACGTGCTAGTTATACCGCAGGCAACGCTAGCCGCTAGGACTTTCTGCCATTTTTTTGCGACTTTTTTTGTTGCGCACGGCTTCGAACGCTTCTCGGCCCGCTTCCCGGTGACCGCCCTCCGCATTAAGCCTGTGCCACAAACGACGGGTCTCGGACTTGCCAGCGTGGACAGTCGAGAACCGAGATGGTTCCCTAATAAGAGATAAACATGGCTCCCACCTCACATCGCCCTCGCAAGAAGAGAAGGGAAGATCAGGTCTCTGGTCCCCGCAGCAATGCCTTGATCGTTACAGATGCAGAGACAAAGCAGCAGAAGCCAGCTTTCCCCCTGGTATCTTTCTTACTGCCTGCCAGGGGAACAGTGTCACAATGGGTGGTGATGCCGCTCATCCTCATGGCTGTAGGACTCTTCAGGTGGGCCACTGGTTTCTGGGGCTATTCTGGTAAGTCCTGGATTCGATAGGCTCTCTTATATCCTGGAACTCATTTTCGATTGTCTAGGCCTTGACAAACCCCCTATGCACGGTGACTTTGAGGCACAGCGTCACTGGATGGAATTGACCAACCACCTACCTGTCTCACACTGGTACTTTCACGACCTGCAGTGGTGGGGCCTTGACTATCCTCCATTGACAGCTTACCACAGTTGGGTTTTGGGTAAAGTGTAAGCATCGCCTTCGACCGTGCTGTTTGGTCACTTGCTGACTTGAACAGGGGCAACTATATTAACCCATCATGGTTCGCTCTGAAGAGTTCACGTGGGCTCGATGATCCTGATTTGAAGATCTTCATGCGTGCTACAGTCATCGTCTCAGAGTATCTCATCCTGGTGCCAGCGGCGGTCATCTTCACCCGTCACATGAGCAAGCTGTGCGGCATTACAACATGGGAATCTTCAGTTGCCCTCACTGCCGTACTTATGCAGCCAGCGACAATGCTCATCGATCACGGACACTTCCAGTATAACACCGTTATGCTTGGTTTGATGCTTGCGTCCATGTCAAGTATGCTTGCAGGCCGCCATCTGTGGAGTTGCGTGTACTTTGTTGCTGCGCTTGGCTTCAAGCAAATGGCGCTCTTCTATGCACCGTCTGTGTTCGCTTACCTACTGGGAATCTGTGTCTTTCCTCGTATCAACATCGGTAGGCTGATGAGCATAGCTATCATCACGATTGCCTCCTTTGCAGCTCTTTTCTTGCCATTCCTTCTTGGCATCGCTTACGATTCTTGGAAAGGTGTGTTCTTGCCATTTGATGCACAAGCTCCTCCGCTTCTGGACAATCTTCCGATCCAGATTTCGACCAAGGCATGGTACTACCCATTTGTTTTCCAGCTTGCACAATCTATTCACCGTATCTTCCCTTTCGCGCGCGGACTTTTCGAAGACAAGGTGGCAAATGTCTGGTGTGCCGTGCATGCATCGGGACTGCACAAGCTACATCGATACGATTCGAGTCTTCTGTCGAGGGCAGCACTAGGGCTTACTAGCCTGTCAATCCTCCCACCATGCCTGGTTGTGTTCATCAAGCCGAAGAAGGAGCTTGTGCCATGGGCACTGGCAACCACAGCATGGGGCTTCTTCCTTTGCAGCTACCAAGTACACGAAAAGAACGTCTTGCTGCCTTTGTTACCAATGACGATGCTCATGGCTGGACATGGTGGACTTAGACCGGATCTGCGAGCGTGGATTGGATTTGCTAACACCTTGGCTTGCTGGACCATGTTCCCTCTACTTAAAAGGGACGAACTCAGAATTCCTTACTTCGTCTTGACACTTCTCTGGGCATACCTCATGGGTCTTCCACCAACATCGCTTGCGGCGTACATTGGAGAGCAAGGTGTCTGGTTGTCATTACCCATCAAGGCAGTGCACCTTCTGTTCTACGTCGCAATGATGGGTTGGCATGTTGCCGAGGCATTTGTGCAGGCGCCAGCGAACATGCCTGATCTTTGGGTTGTAGGCAATGTCTGTGTAGGAGCTGCAGGATTCGGCCTGTGCTATCTCTGGTGTCTGTGGCACCTCGTAGCAGAAAGTGGATTGTTGCAATTTGGCAAGTCACTAGACGACAAGCAGAAGACGCTATAATTGGCAGCCAACAGGGTTGAGTGAAGTGGTGTTATTGTACACTATTTATACATAGATTCAAAAGTCTAGAGGTGTAATTGATTTTCCTGTAACGCCGGTCGCAATGCTGAAGGGGAAGACGAAGATTCGAGCCGAGTGTTTATGGCAAGCTGAAGCCGTAGCCCTGCATGCAGGTTCTGTACTTTTGGATCATGCTCTGGCAGTCGGCTTGGGGATCAGCGGCGGTAGAGAAGAGCATGCATTCGTCGCGAGCGGCCTTTTCATCCTTGCAGACGCAGCATGGCTGTAACCAGTGGTCAGGCAGTGTATTGGAATAAGGTTGTGCAGCGAATAAGTACCTTTGCCTTTGCGGCGGCTTCGCCTTTGGGCTTGAGGTCGGCAGCGAGGTTGTTGGTAGTTGTGACAGTGGACGATGCTGTAATTGGGTCAGAAATGGGTAGGCGCGAGTCGCAAAGCATAGAAGAACCCACGCTGAGACATTTTGGCAGAACTCGAGATAGGGAAAGAGCAGGAAGTGAATTGCGACAGATCAAGTTCAGATATTCAAGTATGAGGCAATCGCAGGGCAATATGTCAGCAGCGAACGGGCATTCACATTCAAGCGGCGAGGCGAGTCATTGCCAAGCTCTTTCTAGAACCTTAAAGGCCCGAGCAATAAACAAATGCCTGTGACCATGTGAAACACCAATTTCTTGTCGCAACCCCTCTCTGCCTCTCTATACCACTCCCCCTCTCTGCATTCCTTCTGTTCATCCGCTCAAACAACCGCCATGGCAAACATTTTTTCGCTCGAGGGCAGAGCCCTGAAACTCGACTCGGCTGCCGACATGGACAAGCACATCGCTGACCTCAAGGCCAACAACGACGTTGAGGAGGTCGTCTTTGTCGGAAACACACTGGGTGTTGAGGCTTGTGAAGCCCTGGCTAAAGTGCTCGAGACCAAGAAAAAGCTCAAGGTACGCCGTCAGATCGTAACTGATTAATCTGCAACGGTCAAATCTGACCCATCCATCCAGGTCGCCAACTTTGCCGACATTTTCACTTCGCGTCTCGTCGATGAGATCCCTGATGCACTCAGTCACCTGCTTACTTCTCTGCTTGCTCTCCCCGAACTCCACACCGTCAACCTCTCCGACAATGCCTTTGGTCTTATGACCGTCGCTCCTCTTCAGCCCTTCCTCTCCCAGCACGTGCCTCTGCAGCACCTGATCTTGAACAACAACGGTCTCGGTCCTGCTGCCGGAACCCTCGTCGCTGAAGCCCTCACCACTCTTGCTGAGAAGAAAGAGCAAGCTCGCAAGAATGGCAAGACAGTCCCTGACCTTGAGACTGTTATTTGCGGTCGCAACAGATTGGAGAATGGCTCCATGGACGCCTGGGTAAAGGCATACTCGGCCAACAACAAGATCAAGACTATCCGCATGGTACAGAACGGGATCCGTCAAGAAGGAATCTCTGCCCTGTTGCAGAACGGTTTGAGCAAGTGCAGTGCTCTCGAGGTCTTGGACTTGCAAGACAACACCTTCACTGCCATGGGTGGTCGTGCACTTGCAGATGTCATCGCAAACTGGTCCGTTATCAAAGAGCTTGGTGTCGGTGACTGCCTGCTAAGCGCTCGTGGCGCTGTCATGCTCGCAGAAGCTCTCAAGGCTGGCAAGAACAAGACTCTTCAGACACTTCGCCTCCAGTACAACGAGATTGATGTGAAGGGTATCGAAGCCCTGTGCAAGGTCGCCCAGACAAGTGAGCTGCCTGCTCTCCAGCGTGTTGAACTGAACGGCAACAAGTTCTCAGAGGACGACAGCAACGTTGAGGCCTTGAAGACTCTGCTCGACGAGCGCAGAGAGGAGAACGCTCCGGACGCTGACGAGGACGATGAGACTTGGGGTATCGACGAGCTTGATGACCTGGAAGAGGACAGTGACGATGAAGATGAAGACGAAGACGACGAAGATGCAGAGGAAGAGCGCGTCATCAAGCAGGCCGACCAAGCCGAATCAGAAACCGTCGCCCAAGAGAAGGACAACTCAGTGGACGAGCTCGCAGATCTTATGGGTAAGACGGAGCTCAAGTAACGCCTTTCTTTCTCTACACATGCATTGGGTTTCTGGATTAGCGATTTCCTTTCCCCTCTTTTTGGCCACCATTTTGGATCTGCCACCATTCCCCCCTTCCCTATCGTCTTACTTTCAAGATAAATGATACCACACGCAAGCACATTGCACATGACTATACACCATACTTCTCGTCCCACCATCAAGCATACGTCTTTTCACACGTGAACATCACCATGCCAGAACTACCGTTCAATGTCTTACTTCTTGTGCACTCATATCATTGCCGTTTGCACCAAAGTCCATTCTACATCTCTTGCACTGAATTTTGCCAACAAGCTATGCATAGACGACATCTGATGCCCAAGAAATTCCTATCGCACTTTCCTATGCTCTCAAAATCTTCTGAGTAGTCTCATCACCACAATCAAATTTACCGGCACCGATTGACCCCATCTGCCCTGCTCAACAAGTACTTCCCCCCTTTTTTCAGATCACTTCTGCTACCAAACCTGCTCATAATCCAGTAACCCTCCCAATCCTTACGGGAAAACTCCAAACACCTGGTTCCTCATCGAGCGTGACGGGCTATAAGGCTGACTTATCGCCAGACTCAAGCATAGTCTTTGACCGCTTTCGATCTTTAGACGTTATATGGCATTACACCTTCTGGCTAGGCATATACGCATCCATGATTACAGAGACTTGGATTCCAGGCGTTATTGTTCTGTTGGTGCTGGTCGCGGTAACTCTATCTTAGAAGAGTAAGAAAAGAACAACAAGAAAGAAAAAGAACAAGATGTAAAAGAAAGATGGAAAGATGATAGAATAATGTTGAGAGATGGAGAAAAAGAAATACACTAGAAAGACAAGAAAAAGACAGAAGAAAGACAAAAGCTTTACGGACACTTGATCAAGATAGAGGAGACGATGAAATGATATACTGACGATAACCAATTGGATTGATGCTCTTAGAAGCGGGTGACTCCCCTGTCACAACATCGTTGAGTTATGCTATCTAAATGCATGATGCTTACACGAATCAAGGCGATCCCGGCGAGAGACCGTGCTATGAGTTGCTCTCACTGGACCGTGTTGAGATCGGTACATCACTGTGCATTTGGAGAGCAGTATCGGGTAGATCCACTAAACAGGGAGTTGGTCAATCAGAGGCGCCTGCTGTGTATGTGTCAGAGTCGTGCCTTCCCTGCTTCTTCTCTTGTGAGTAGCTGCCGAATCTAGGTCGACGTAGAACCAAAAGGCTCATATGGGGTGTGGCAAAAACATCGGAGGTGACCAGATTCACATGTTTGAGAAAAACGAAGATTATACACTTTGTCATTGAAAGATTTGGAAGAAAAACTCAATGAGACGCTACTTTCGCTCTACTATACACACGGCTTCTTCGGCCATCCCGCAATTTTCCCCGTTATAAATTTTTAATGAGAAATTTACGAGAAGCTGGAGGTGAAGCTCTTGATGACATCCTTAAGCTTGGCCTCGAGGTCCTTGCTGAGGGCACCCTCCTTGTCAATCTGGTCAAGGATAGCCTTCTCGTTGGTGCGGAGGTGGTTAAGGAAGTCAGCCTCCCACTGGAGGATCTTGGCGACGGGGACGCTGTCGAGGTGACCGTTGATACCAGCGTAGATGAGAGGAACCATCTCGTTGACGGCCATGGGGCTGTACTGCTTCTGCTTGAGGAGCTCGGTAAGACGCTCACCACGGGACAGGGTCTGCTTGGTGGCGGCATCAAGATCGGAACCGAACTGGGCGAAGGCAGCGACCTCACGGTACTGGGCCAAGAAGAGCTTGAGCGAACCGGCGACTTGCTTCATGGCCTTGAGCTGAGCGGCGGAACCGACACGCGAGACGGAAAGACCGACGTTAATGGCGGGACGGATACCCTTGTAGAAGAGCTCAGACTCCAAGAAGATTTGACCGTCAGTGATGGAAATGACGTTGGTGGGAATGTAAGCGGAGACATCACCACCCTGGGTCTCAATGATGGGCAGGGCAGTGAGCGAACCACCGCCGAGCTTGTCGTTCATCTTGGCAGCACGCTCGAGGAGACGAGAGTGGAGGTAGAAAACGTCACCGGGGTAAGCCTCACGACCGGGAGGACGACGGAGAAGGAGCGACATTTGACGGTAAGCAACAGCCTGTTACAAAAAGTCAGTACAAATTCGTTTGTAGGATAAGATTATTACATACCTGCTTGCTCAAGTCATCATAGATGATAACAGCATGCTTTCCATTGTCGCGGAAGTACTCTCCCATGGTGCCTTCGAGTAACATGTTAGTAAGAATAACGGTTAGATGCTTGAGGGTGACCCCTGAAATGAAGAATTGATGCTTGAGAGTGACTCGTAAGATGACAGGTGGATGCTTGAGAGTGACTCCGAAGATGACAGGTGGAAGAATATTGGACAGCGTCCAGAGGGGTCTAGGAAGAAGCAGCGACCGCCTGACGAGCGACGGCAGCGGCGTGCTTCGCAGTGTTGTTGTGCTTTGCAAGTGCGCTCGGAGAATCGTAGGAGCGACCGCAAGGCCCACAAGGGTATTTGGCAGCAGTCTTGGTAGCAGACTTGCGAGTGCGTTGTTTGGCTGCTCCAGCAACGGAGTCTTTGTTGTAGTGCTTCATAGCTGATGCGGCTTTCTTCTGGCGGAAGGCAACAGGGTTCTTTGCGAGCTGGCGGGCAGTGTGTGTTCGACCATAACCAAGTGACTTGATGTGACGACGAGCTTTGCGTTTCGAGTTGATGTCCTCAAGCTGGTCAGGCGTCAAGGTGTGTTGACCACGAACATCTTCTTTCAAGGCGCTTTGGCTGCATAGTGGAGAGTACTCGACGTCTTTGCGGTCCCAGGGAAAGATGTGCTTCTAGTACATCTCTTCGATGTGCTCGGTTTGGACGAAGAACATACAAGTCAGGGTAGCCTCGAGAGCCAAGAAAAAAGCACGGACTTGGGGAACGTCACGTGGGCGTGGCATAGGAGCCCAGCAGAGAAGCCCAGTGTGTGTGATCTTGTAGCCCTGACGGAAAGCCTTGCGAACCATTTTCGGCAACCGACGACCATTCGGCTTGTATCCGCGGATTCGTTTGCGGACGCCTTCGTCAATGTCGGTGCCAGAGCCAAAGTAGACTTTGTAGCCTTTGACACCACGCTTCCTCATGACATGAGCGTAGAGTGCCCACAGCTTGCCTTTGGGATATGGCAGCTTCTTGAAGAAGGATTCGACAGGAGGTTTGAGCGAGTAGAGCTGACGCGTCAAGCCAGGTGCAGTGGTCAGACGCACCAAACGAGTGACTCGATCGAAAGCAGGTCGGTCATGGAAGATGGCGCCGAAGACAGGATTCTTGAACCAGCCGGGCGCTTCGACGTCAAGCAAGCTCCAGGTGTAATCTTCGAGAAGCTCACGAGCGGCGGTATGCATTCTGGACAATGTCCAAAGAAAGTGTGATGGAACATGGTGAAGAAGTTCGCAAGCCACAGATTTGTTTTGAATGCGAGCCAGCTCATGGTTGAGGGAAGGTGCAAGTGGTAGATGGTTGAGGGAAGGTGTGGATGCTGACAGTGCATGTGATGACACAACGGAAGCTTCGTTGAGGGAAGGTGCAAAGCAAGAAGCTGCGTAGCGCCGACAAGAATGTGAGAGCACGTGAAGCCTTCTTTCAGGGCAGGTGCGAAAGAAGAACCCGCACAGCTCGCACCGTGTGAAGAGACAACGAAGCCTTGGTTGAGGGTAGGTGGAGGAATGTTGGAGGAAGGTGCAGGAAGGAAGGTGGCTTGATAAGAGGGAAGTTGGGAGTCACTCTCAACTCTCAACAAGTCACTCTCGTAAAGCCACTCTCGTAAAGTCACTCTCGTAGAGTCACTCTCAAGTTAGCATCTAACAAAAGAAATTTTTTTTACTTACAGCCAGTGAACGGGGCAATGTATTGAAGGGGCTATTTTCTCTAAGTCAGCAAAGTTCAAAAATGCAGAATCGCCAATCGCAAAAACGTAAGGTAAGAAAATGACTGAAGCAAGACACAGTAACGCTCAGGTTATGGTTGTGCCCTCCGAGAGACGACACACAAAGTGGCATCTCCAAGTGCAATGTAGGGCAAAAATGTGACTGAAGCACAGCACAATAGCGATCAGAAACAGAGCATTGTCCACTGAGAGACGACTCGTTTCTGAGCTATCCCCGGCTGCAAAGTAGGGCACAAGTGTGACTGAAGCACAACACAATGGTGCCCAGAAACACTGGCGGAGAGAGGGGATGAGGTATCCCCAAGTGCGATGCAGGGCAAAAATGTAGTTGTGAAAAGGCAGGATAGTGTTCAGAAACAGAGTAGTGTCCACTGAGAGAGGACACGTGTCTGCAACTGGTGGGGAGGGAAAAGTGAAGTTTGTGCAAGAGAGGATGGATGAACTTACAGCAGCCTCGGAGGCGGTGGCGGCAACGACGATGGAGTACTTCATGGCGTCGTTCTCCTCAAGGGTCTGAACGAGCTGAGCGACGGTGGAACGCTTCTGACCGACGGCGACGTAGACGCAGTAAAGCTTCTTGGACTCATCGGAGGTGTTGTTCCAACGCTTCTGGTTGAGCATGGCGTCAAGAGCGACGGCAGTCTTACCGGTCTGACGGTCACCAATGATCAACTCACGCTGACCACGGCCGATGGGAACCATGGCGTCGACGGACTTGAGACCAGTCTGGACGGGCTGGGAGACGGACTGGCGGGGAAGAATACCGGGAGCCTTGAGCTGAGCACGGCGTCTCTCGGAGGACTTGATGGGGCCCTTGCCATCGATGGGGTTACCGAGAGCGTCGACGACACGGCCGAGAAGCTCCATACCGACGGGAATGTCGACAATCTCTCCGGTACGCTTGACGGTCTCACCCTCCTTGACGAGACGGTCAGAACCGAACAGGACGACACCGACCTGGCCGGCCTCGAGGTTCATGCACATGCCCTTGACACCGGAGGCGAACTCGACGAGCTCCTCGGCCTGGACGTTGGCCATACCGTGAACACGAGCGATACCATCACTGTTGATTATGTGTCAGTATATCCCATGCGTCTTGTTTGATGATGCTAGGATTGTTGTAGACGTACCCGACGGAAAGGACACGGCCGGTCTCGGCGAGACCAGACTCCTCCTGGACACCACGGATTCTCTGCTCGAGGATGGAAGAGACCTCAGTGGGGGAGGCCTTGTCGGCATAGCCGCGGAAAGAGTTGGCGACGGGAGCGACAGCGCGGGCCTGTAGGTAGGGAACATGTCAGTGAGGTGTTGCAAGACTTGGCAAAGGCGAGCAAGCTTCGACGTCGCCAGCGACAGCTCCAGCGCGCAACCGGCCAACACGACGCGCAGACAGCACCCATTGGGCGTGGCGACAGGTCCAATGATGGTTGTCTGACCCAATGTTGGCCAGACATAGCGTATTTCTCGAGCTTGTAGTCGCAGGCGAGGTGTCGGCGAGTAGTTGGAGCTTGTTGAAACGTACAGCTGAAATTCTCGACGAAGCAGCGGCGACGGTGGCCACGCGGGCGCTCTGGCGAAGGGCGCTTCTGAACATGATGACAGAAATTTCTCAGAAGCCCGATGGGTGTGACGGGTCCCAATGAAATGGAGGATGGAGTGGAGATAGAGGGTGATGAGAGGTCGGTTCTAGGAGGAGGGTGAGGTTGAACGAGATTTGCCGCAACGAAGCACTCGGATTGGGTGGTCAAAGCGCCCCACTGGCCACTCCTTTTGGCAGCTTTTTGAATTTCGTAGCTTGCTGAGCCCTGCTTATATCATGTATCTACACCTCTGTCTGTCCTTTGTACAGTGAAGCAAAACAGCCTGTCTTGCTCTTTCCTTGTTACTACAGCTTGTCCAGCTCTCAATGGTTTTCAGCTGAGCTTTGTTCCTTCTCGCCGAGCGATAGTGTGCCAGCTGTTTTGTCACCCCAGACAGAAGTTCCGACCGAGTCCTCCTTCCTTGTCCCGACCGATTCCGGGGACCAGCGGCTCCTCTCCACGATTTCCATGTTCACTCCTCGTTGCCAATCAACGAATGCTTTGTGTCAAACAGTATCTTGTCTCATACCTGCCAGAGGTTGAGCTTGTGTGTGTATCTAATCTAATCTTCTTAAATAATAACTACTCGTCATCACTCCAATGCACGCTGTCCTCATCGCTGAAATGGTCCAGTAAATCATCTCCCACTGACTGTGAGGTCTCTTCCACCTTAGCCCTTTTTTCAGTTGCTTCTGACTCTCGTCGGATGTTAGCAGCATCGAGGTTGTCCATGTCGTTCTTCACCCAGTCATCCAGGAATCGACTGATTTCGAATCTGACTGCTCGCAATGGATCAGCCCATGAAGCTTCTTGAGCTAGCTTCGCGGCAAGCTCATCCGCGCACAAGTAGTCATCCACATCTCTGAGTGATGTCCTGGCTCCAGCCCATAGCAAACCCTTGACCGTCTCGATGTTTCCTACGGCCACAGCGAGATGCAATGGCGTTCTGTGCAACGCGTCGGTAAGATCGAGAGTGGCTCCCTTCTTACAAAACAAGTCAACCAAGTCACCGTTACCATATATCGCAGCCCAGTGCAGCATGCTCTTGCCGCCATCCCATTCTCGACGATCGATGTTCAGTTTAGTATCGGTCTCCTCCAAGATCAAAAAAACGTCCCGTAGGCAGTTCTCTCTTGCTGCCTTCTCAAGGATCGAAATGTCTTGTCGATTCACCCAGGGATCTGCACCGCTTTCGAGAAGAAGACGGATGATGGGTACATCTCGTGAGCGAACAGCCATGGAAAGAGCACAATCACGGATTTCCTCGGTCCCAAATGGACAGCCAAGTTCTTCATACTGTTCGTCCTTTGGCGTATGTGTCTTTTGGTCAGACCCATAAAAGCTCAATAGTCTTTTGCTCGGCTTATAATAACACCATTCGTGAATGTCAGTTTCATCCCGATGGATTAGTGTCCTGCACCAATGCTCGTTCTGAAACTTTGCTGCCAATATGAGTGGGCTAGGGATTGGGTTGTAAACTTTCGACTCCCATGCCAGAGTGTCCTCAGCAATTGCTTGTACGCTGCTAGGCTCTGTTGGCTCTGTTGGCTCTGGTGGTTCGGGTGGTTCGGGTCTGCGCGCCACAGGGAAGCTGAGCAAAAGATTCACCATGTCGTCTTGTTGGTGATATATCGCGAGACTGAGCAAGTATTCATCAGGTAGCGTTTCGACCGTGGTGAACCTGACGCTGTCGTGGAGCAGCTCAACGCCATACTGGTTCTGAGTGAGAATCATCATCTCCAAAAGCCGACAATAATACAGTTCAGACAATCGGCCCCCAGCTTCGAGAAGCACATCGACGATACGTCTTCGAGACTCTTCTCGATTTTTTAGTACTTCTGGTATCGTTGGTTCAATCTCGCTGTTTGTGCTCCTGGAAGAATGACTGGAGGTTCTCGAGAGATAGGGCTTGTATATCTGTGCAGGTCGTAGCCAGATGAACATTGCTTTCTCCAGCGCGGTCGAAAGTTCTGCCTGACTGGCTGCAAGGTCTCGAACCAAAAGTTCTGTCGCTGCAAGATGACTTCTCTGGATTGCGAAGGTCAGTGCTTCAAAGCCATGAGCACCCTTGTGAGCACCTCTGTTCATAAGTGTCTCCATGATACCAGTGTCGCCAACCCGAGCTGCTGCCGCAAGTCCTGTCGATAGTTTGTCTTTCGTGTATCTGAATCTGCTGATAAGGTGACGCACAACTTCCGTGTGAGAGAACTTCGCAGCTCTAGCCAGTGCAGCGCCTGTTTCATCTTCTGCTCCTTGTTCAATGAGTAAGAGAATAGATGGCATGTGTCCGCCACCAGCTGCCGAAGTCAATGGATCAACCAGCTCCTCAGGTTCGAATGTATGATTGTTCAGAAAATATTCCAGAGGTTCGAACTGATGATATTCGGCTGCAGTGCATATGGCTTCGACTCTGTTTTCAGCACCCATACCGAGGAAGTACTTGACTGAGCGCATATCGCCCGCAGCACATGCTGCAAGAAGCCCAGAATCGACAGCTTTGTCGAACTCTGTGACTCTTGAACGGAAAACCTTGAGAACCTCGGCGGTTTCGCTGCGACCCCTCCTGGTTGTGCCGACCAGAATTGAGGCAAGATCTCCACGCCATTTCCTGGACATGCCCGAAGTTGTCAACTGAGCTTTGATGGGTTCGAGGAGAAGTTGCAACATGGGCTGATCTCCTTCGAAAGCAGCTGTTCGCAGTGCTGCTGCATTGACAGTCGCACCACCATGGTCGAGCAGGAAGCGCACCAGAGGTATGGAACCTGTCTTAGCCGCATGATTCAAAGCGTAATCCAACTGGCCAGGGGGACCGATAATCTTGTTGACATGCGCATTTTGCTCCTGGACTAGGCGTTTGACCTGTGGCAAGTCTGCTGTGATGCAAGCTCGATATAGCGCATCGTCGAGTTGTGTAGTGTCTTCCATGGTCGCAGAAGAGGACGGGATGGAGAATGTTGATGGAAGAAAGACAAATTCGATGCGACATATGCATCTGACGATAATAATTGCTTGCTTACCTACCTTTGTCGTGCAGACCCTGCCCAAGAGTCGTTCTGGTTCTCCCTTGGTCTGCCGATTTGGCGTCTGGCCAGATCCGCGGCACGATGGGCAGCAGGCCATTGCTACCCCGGTCTGCATGAATCGAGGCATGAAGCAAGTCTAGCCTACCTGCGGTAAAACGGGTCTTGCACCGCTGTCACTGGATTTGAGAATACGAGCAAATACTATAACAGTTGGGCAAACATTGATCCTTCGCCTATCCAAATCCATATGGTCTGGGGTTGGCGCGAGAGTGAAGAGTAGAGAACTGGCATCATTGATCGAACCCGATGGTCGGCAGTCTGGTCGGCATGACTTTCGCTGCCCTGTGCTTTCCGTGGCCGTGCCCTACACCTTGACCTCTGCTTCCGAGGTTCCCCTATAACACGAGCAACTAAATGCGATGATACAATACCGATCAACCTAGCCCTGCCATCAAATTGTCATGTAGAAACCGATCGGATTCCCCTGGATGTTTCATGACCAACTGTGTCTAGTCACTTTTTCCTGCTACGAACAATGACTCCCTCCTCGTTCACCTTCACTGGAGCCAACCATCTGAAGGATACACAGACATCTGACGTGCGATTCAGAGGCACGCATCGTTCATGAGCTCTGAAGACTTCTCTAGCACACTGCACAATCTCTCGCAACGGCTTGTCGTGTGTGATTAGTCTGTGACTCCAGAGTGTGGTGGCCACAGCAGGAGTAAACGCGCCACGATCGCCATGCAAATCTTGTTCGAGTTGTCGACAGTCACAGTCAATCCAGACCTCTCAAGATAACAAGGATGGTGGCATATCGGAAAGCTTCATTTCTGCCCAACTGCCCACAACGTCGGAGTCATGCGGGTCGTGGCCTTCTCGAAGAAAGTGTATGTCGACGATCATGCGATGTTTTGGTTGCTTGATGATGTTCTCATCCCACTCTTGCTTAAGCGGGAGTACGATATCCTTGGTGATATGTATAGGGCATGTCAGACAGTGAGCGAATGGGATGCAGCAAGTGTCACTGTCATTGAGCTCATCTGCAGGCTTGAAAGGAAGAGGCGCGAGATGTAGTTGAGCCGCCGAGGACAGTTGCACTGCATGACGAAGTGTACGGGAGGTTTCCAGGCATCTCATGAGTTCTGTACGATTGAGATTGCTAAGGATGGCATCTCCCAGCTCGCTGATACTGAAGATGCGGTCGAATGTCGTGTTTGCAGGTCGATCCCAAGTATGAGGAGGGTCCCAGTAATTTGCCAGTAACTCCAGAAAAGTTGTGCTCTGAGCTAGAGGTTGTCTTGCAGGCCTGGTTTGGTTCCCTACGAACTCAGGATGGTAGCGATTGTGCTGTATCTTACAGGACTGGATTCTTGTGGCACGATCCTGGCTTTCCTTTCTTAGATTCCATGTCGTCACGACCGTCTTGTTCGCTGCTGTTTCGAATTGGAGGTTCACAGGAGGATGGCCGAACGATACAAGGCCCGAGTGATTCTCCAGGTCAGAGACCGATTGGATGTTGGCCATTTTTGGAATCTGCAGGAGGATGGAGAAGCGACAATCTAGGGAGTGGAGCAACTGCTGGCTCGTCGGAAGAGTTGCAACAATTGCTACAACGGACAAGAGCTTAAAAGCTCGACAGTCAGTGTTGTGTGAAAGTCAGCTTGTCAAACACACGAAGGCTGCCTACATATGAGACAGTTGGTGACGAGACATAAGCACACCCAGCAATCAGGAGAGACATGTTGCGCTAGCGGAAGTAGGATAGACAAGGCTCTGTGAGATTTTAATGACAAGAATGAAATATATTTTGTACAATGATCTTGGTATACAAGGCTGGACGCCTACACCCAACCAGTCTTCCCTTCCATGTGTCAGCCCAGCTTGAAGTGTCATGGCTCATAACCGGGTAGCTTCACGAAGTAGATTTAAGCATCAACACCGCTCTCGATCTCGTCCAAGCCCTTTATCCTCAGTTCCTTGATCTTGAGCACAGTAAAGCGGTGCTTGCTCTTGACCGTCTCGACCCTCCTTTGTCTACGCTTTGTCTTCTCCTTAATACGCATGGGTTCAGCCTCGGTGCCCATGACAGTGGCTCTGCATACAAATAGTCTGTCGTCGATGTAGACGTGCTTGCCCTTTGCCAAGTGTGGCACAAAGTGGCCTCCATCAGGCATTCTTCTGCTTTCGGTGGCCAAGACGCTACCAGGTGTGGGATCGACGACCGAGATAGTAGATGCAGTGGGTGAACGAGAGTTGGCAGGTTGTGCGCCGGCCTTTAAAGTCAGGTCTCGCGAACCAAGTGACGAGGCGTGGGTCAAGCGCAGAATGTCGCCGGGCTGAACGCCATGCATGAGGAATGGCACACGCAGAGTGTCACCCTCAGTCAGGAGGTAAGGTCGATCATAGATGTGTGCGGTAATGTAATGGGGACCCTGAGCGCGGAGTACGGGCAATAATTCACGGACAGAATCGCTCAAGGCCGGAGGCGATTGAGAGGGTGTGGGTAGTTTAGGTGCGGATGCTGGGGCATGGTTGGCCGAAGGAGGAGCAGTTGCGGTGGCTGTGGACTTGGGAGGAGAGTCGACTTTTGCGGCGGAGGAGTTGAGAAGAACTTCTGGAGTGTTTGATGCGTCGGTCGTGTGCGAAACGCTGCTCAATTGTGCGGTAAAGGGAAGCAGGAAGGTCGGTGGCAGAAGACGCGAGTCCAGGCAGCACGCCCGTTTGGCAGCGCGAGAGAGAAACATGTTGTGTATTTGGCTACCAGTTCGAGACTCGGTCGCTGATTGAATCGACGCTCAGAAGATTATCGAGCCTGCCTTGAGAAATGCCAAGCCCCGAGAAATCCAGACGCAGGCAAGCAGGGACTTTGCCTCTCGCTCCTTCCCCGCAAGAAGCCCGTCTTTTTTCTGGCCGTGGTTCTCAATTCTTTACACCAACCCACGCCAAATTACCACACATAATCAACCGCCGCCATGCCTCAGAATGAGTATATGGAACGCTTTGCCAAGCAACATGGCAAGCGTCTCGACCACGATGAGCGCAAGCGCAAGAGACAGGCCAGAGAGGGCCACGCTGGCTCTGAGAAGGCTCAGAACTACCGCGGTCTGCGCGCAAAGCTGTACCAGGAGAAGCGCCGCAAGGAGAAGATCCAGATGAAGAAGCAGATCAGAGCCCACGAGGAGCGCAATGTAAAGTCAAGCGAAGCCGCAGAGCCCTCCAACACCCCTCTGCCCGCCTACCTGCTCGACCGCAGCAACGAGCAGAACGCAAAGGCTCTCTCCTCAGCCATCAAGAACAAGAGAGCCGAGAAGGCCGCCAAGTTCAGCGTACCCCTGCCCAAGGTCAGAGGTATCGCCGAGGAGGAGATGTTCAAGGTTGTCAAGACCGGAAAGAAGACTGCAAAGAAGAGCTGGAAGAGAATGATCACCAAGCCTACTTTTGTCGGTCCCGACTTTACTCGTCGTCCTGTCAAATACGAGAGGTTTGTTTCTGCCATCTTCAATTACTTTGACACATTCGTACTCACACAATCCTCAGATTCATCCGTCCCATGGGTCTCCGTTACAAGAAGGCAAACGTCACTCACCCCGAACTCGGTGTCACTGTCCAGCTCCCCATCATCTCCGTCAAGAAGAACCCCCAGAACCCCATGTACACTCAGCTCGGTGTCTTGACCAAGGGTACAATCATCGAGGTCAACGTTTCGGAACTTGGTCTTGTTACCGCTGGTGGAAAGGTCGTCTGGGGTCGTTGGGCCCAGGTTACCAACAACCCCGAGAACGATGGCTGCTTGAACGCTGTTTTGCTCGTTTAAGTGCAGGTCTTGTTCTCAGATGAACCTTTTTCGTTTCTTTGTGCATGGCGCCGGTGTTGGCGGAGTTCTATCAACCTGATTGGGGAGGTAGGGAGGAAATCTATTTGTGTTTCTAATCATTTCAAAAGAGCTGAGGAGGGCCGGAAAATGCGATACGGATATCTCGCAGAGGACTAGAGAATACCCTGGGACCATGAGAAAAGATGGGAGAAACATGCGAAATAGAATAGCATCGCATTGGAGCAAACAATGAAAATATTCATAAGCATTCAGATTCGAATCTCGCAAGATGTATCAAGGACCACCACCCAACGCCTTGCCTGATGCCAAAAAGTCACAGATAACATAATTTACAGTGCCTGGACGGCAGTCTGTAACAGACCACCAAGATCGTTCAATCCACCCTCCTCAGCCGTGATGATCCTCTTCGGAATTTCAAATTCGACCACTGGCGTCTTTTTCATCTCCTTGCCCAGCTCAGCATCGATCAAACCTTGGTAGTTGTGGTCCAAGAAATCTTCCATGTTGTAGTTCTTCTTTGTGAACTGCTCCTGAATGATTCTCGCCAGTGTTGCGACGTTGGGATGGTAGTGCGAGGCCAAAGTCTCAAGTTCCCAGAGCGATGAGTCAATGGCACCGGTCTCCATGGGGTCCATTTCGTCCATGGAGAAACAGTCGTCCATGCCTTCTGCCTCGAGCTTCTTCAGTTGTGATGCACCACGAACTTCGCGGTGGATCATGAATGTGCAAGTACGATGACGCAGCAACATGTTGTAAACCCAGGGCACTACTACGACGATGGCGGCAGGAGGTGCGTGCAGCGCTAGCCTTGACAATCTCTTGATGAAACTGGCGACCAGGGCTGATGGCAAATGGGTAGAGCTCATGAAGGTGTCGAGGAGGCGGAAGAAGCGACTGCGGTGTTTCGAGTGCAGTAGCGTGTCGTCGAGCAGAGAGTAGAGTTTCGTGTAGAAGGCAGGGTAATCGAGGTTCTTCTCAGCGATGAGGTAGAAGAGACCAGATAGCGCGAGCAGAGAAGTGGCACCACCAGCGTTGTAGCTGTCTGTCAAGAAATCCATGAGCGACTCGGGCTTAGTGAACCAGGGTACAATGCGGGTGGTCAGGTGGTGAAGAATGGATTTGCGCTCATCCTTAGTCAGAGCAGAGCGGAAGATAGCAAGCCACGCCTCTTGTGCTGTCTTGCGATGTGACGACAAGGACAGAAGAGCGTGCTTGCGACCTTCGGGAGTTTGTCCGTACCAATCCTCGAGTTGGGAGTCTGAGTCGGGAGCGTTCTCAATCAGGAGAAGCAGCGAGAGAGCGTTCGAGACCAGAGTTTGGCGGTCGTAGCCCTCGGGCGAGCGAGCCAGAATGTTTGCGACAGCGTAGAAGGTGAAGTAACGGACGTCGTCGTGCTCCTCGACAAACTTCTCGATGAATTCCTCGCGTGCACCAGAGGCATCTGGCGATGCCACAAGGCCCAAAATCAAATCCGCAAAGATACCAG
Source organism: Aureobasidium melanogenum CBS 110374 (assembly GCF_000721775.1). Taxonomy (NCBI): domain Eukaryota; kingdom Fungi; phylum Ascomycota; class Dothideomycetes; order Dothideales; family Saccotheciaceae; genus Aureobasidium; species Aureobasidium melanogenum. The sequence continues at coordinate 1,182,426 of NW_024470057.1, read as the reverse complement.
TTCTCCAAGCCTGCTCAGCACGGCGACCATCCTGCGATGTCTCTTCCTTGACCAGGCGCATGAACAGGGTCAGGGCAGTGCTTTGGAGCTCCTCGCTCGCCAGCAGACGACCTAGCTGTCGGCCGTATTCCTTGTACTGTGTCTTGAGCCAGTCGACCTGTCCAATCTCTTCCTCGTCCATGGTCTTCTGCTTGACCATTCTCTCTGCAGCCATCAAGCGGCAGAAGGTACGGCAGAGAGCGACGGCAGCCGTGATTTTTTGAGTTGCATCTTTTGACTTGAGAAACTTGAGCAGACTGGTAATATTTGGGTAGTTTGACGGCGACTCGAGGACTTGTTGTTCCAGCAGGAGCATCTGGGCTTGCGGGTCGTCGTCGCCATCGTTGGTGGTAGCCTTTACTTTCTTGGACTTTGTAGGTTTTGCGACGGCGGTGGCATCGGTGCGCTTGCGTTTCTTCTCGACAAGTCCAGGCATCTCGAGATATTCAGTTGAATTGGAACTCCCTTTCGTGATCTCTGAAAAGTCGTCAATACGAAAAGTGGTCGTTCCTGCCTGTATAAAATAAATTCTTTGGCAGTTGCCCAATCGGGAAGATTCAGGGCTCGTCGCCGGAAATCGCCGCGGTCAGAGCTTGACAACGACCGACGACTGAGCGCGCTGCGGCAGGGCTGCCAAAGAGACCAGTGAATTGCTATCCGTACACCTCTCCGCTCTCTCCACATCCACATTCAACACAATGGCCTCTCGTGTTGCTCGCTCCGTCATGGGCGCCGCCCGCGCCCGTCCCACCGCCGCCGTCTCCTCCCTGCACAAGGCCGCCGTGCCCGCCGTCCAGGCCCGCCTGCAGAGCAACCAGCCCTCGCCCGAGCAGAAGGCCAAGAGCATCCTCGACTCCCTGCCCGGCAGCAACCTCTTGAGCAAGACCGCCATCCTCTCCGCCGGTGCCGGTGTCTCAATTGCCGCCATCAGCAACGAGCTTTACGTCGTCAACGAGGAGTCCATCGTCATGCTGTGTCTGCTTTCCGTCTACACCGGTATCGCCGTCTACGGAGGTCCCGCCTACAAGGAGTGGGCCGAGAACCAGACCAACAAGATCAAGAACATCCTCAACGCTGCCCGCAAGGACCACACCGATGCCGTCCAGAAGCGCATTGCCAGCGTCCAGGACCTCGGTGGTGTCGTTGACATTACCAAGTCGCTCTTTGCCGTTTCCAAGGTACTATCCACTCATGTTGCGAAACATCGATGTCACATATACTGACATGTTCAATCAGGAAACCGCTCAGCTCGAGGCCCAGGCTTACGAGCTCGAGCAAAAGGTCAACCTCGCCCACGAGGCCAAGTCCGTCCTCGACTCTTGGGTCCGCTACGAGGGTGCCGTCAAGGCCCGCCAGCAGAAGGAGCTCGCCGACTCCATCATCGCCAAGATTGACAAGGAGCTCGAGAACCCCAAGACCCTTAAGCAGATCCTCGACCAGGCTGTTGCTGACGTCGACCGCATCGTCTCCAAGGCTTAAATTTAGTCCATCGAACTCATTAGTTTGAGGTTGAGGGTTCTGTAAGCTGAGTTGACGAGGATGCAGGGCGATTTGGAGAAGTGGAACGAGGAATAAAAGACAAAAAGCACATGAGACTCTTTCGTTTTTGCGGAGTCTCGACCTGTGTAAATAGATCTATCTGTGCTATAGCGGAAACACCATTTTCTTTTTCTTCTTCCCGCCTCTTCTACTGTAATGCCAAGTTGCGTTCATCACGTCCATGAAATGTTCGAGAAGTCATCCGTACGACCGGATGAATCTGCCGAGCCATAGTCTTTGTGACGCGCATGATTTACATCAAAATGCACAAAGAGAACCTGCAAGTGAACAGCTCGAGGAAAATGATAGTAGAATGAATAACGAAAGAAGACTATATACACACTCTGGGCCGCAAGACCTATTAAGCTCTTCCACCAATGGTGTAGACACAAACAAACCCCCCTGAATTCAAGACATGCCACCCATACATTTCAATCCTTCCGCAATGCCCACGTATCGGATTTTCAGTGCTCCTAGAAACCAAAGGGGTTCTGTGGAGTCGCCTTCGACAGGTTGGCCCTACCTGTTGGCTGTGGCGTAAGTCTGGCAGCGGGCTGGACGCCAAAGCGAACTGGTGGAGCAGGACCGGTCTTTTGAGGCACAAGAGGCTGCAGGCCGGTAGGCTGAGCTGGCATGGGAGGCATAGGAGGTGGTGCTTGCTGTCCATAACTGCCAAAGCCGTTCTGTTGCTGAGCGTAACTCTGACCGAATTGGCTCTGAGGTGTGAAGCCTGTACGCTGGGGTTGAAGGGCTGGTGGAAGTCCTGTCTGCTGGGGCTGCAGGGGTTGGGGCATTCCGAACCCTGTTTGTTGGGGTTGCATGGTGTAAGATTGTGCCATACCAGTAGGCTGGGACTGGAAAATGGGACGAGGGGTAGGGTCGGCGAAAGGTGATCCCGTGGCCTGACCGTTGAGGAATGGCTGTTGCTGGCCATAGCCCGTGGCCTGTGGCATCTGATACTGTGCTTGGAAGCCTCCCTGCTGAGGGTGCTGCATGTAACCTGTTGCTTGAGGCATGAGACCTTGATAGCCAGGTTGCTGAGGGAATCCAGTCATTTGCTGTTGCTGGAATTGTTGCTGTTGTTGCAAACTCTGGAGGCTTTGACCAGGAGGTGCCTGGTAACCAGTCATTTGAGGTTGCAGAGCTGGCGGAGCAAAGCCTTGTTGAGGCAGGCCAGGAGCGGAAGCTGCACGTTGCGGCGGTGGTGCAATCATCGAATTGCCAGTCTGCATCTGTGCTGGAGCTGCAGGGCGCTGTCTCATGCCTGTCACTTGTGACTGCAATGGAGCTGGAGCAGCAAGTTTGTCGAAGAACGAAGGATCGGCACCGGTTCTTGCGGGCTGTTGTGGGGGCGCAGGAGGTGCCTGAGGAGCGGGTTGAGGTGCGGGCGTTGGTTGCAGTGCGGGAGAAAGTAAAGATAGATCCGACATGTTCTGAGTGAGCTTTGGAGGCTCGGGAGCGGGAGGTGCTGGCGGAGGTGAAGGAGCCTTTGCGGGCGTGGCAGCAGCGACTGGTGCTTCAACAGCTGGTACAGTCTTCGACGGCTTGACGTCCCACGCATCGTCATCGAATCCAGCAGAGGCAACCGCTCTAGCAGGAGCAGAAGCAAGGGGGGTCTCAACCTTGGGTGTTTCATCTTTCTGCTTGAATGCATCGGCGTCAACGACATCGTTTGTCTGGATGGCGGGAGCGGGCCTTCCCTTGCGTGTGTTGTTTCGCAAAGCGCCGCCAGGTCCAGAGAAGAGACCACCTTCACCATTGGTCGCACCATCAGCATCATCTTCACCAAAGCTCACATTCTTCTTCTGCCCAGTGCGACCAAATTTGTTGTCCAGATACTTCATCACACGGAGGATGTCGCCTTCTTTGAGACCGAGTGTGCGCAGCAGCTGGGTGTCGACATCAGGTAAAATTTCTTCGCCCATTTGATCGCGACTGAAGGCGGCAGCATAACGCTCGCAGATTTGTGGGTTCACACCAGCCCCGAGGAAGAAATCGAACCAGTCGTACTCGGGCTTCTGTTCGATGACAGCACCTGCTGTACCAGATTGCTGTAGTCGATCCGGTCGCTCCTTTCTCTTTTCAGTGCTTCTGCGTTTAATCTCCGAGAGCGGCTTGTCCTCGTCGAGGGAGACACCAGTCGCTCTTTCCACGTATTCGAGGTCTTCGATAGCCATCTTGCTAACGGGAACAGCAATCTTGACACCGTTCTGTTTGTGAAGATGGATTTTGCCGTCCTTCAAGCCGATAAATTCAGCCTCGACTTTGAAAGAACCAGATCTATCTGTCCAGGTGCGCACTCTTGCAGCGTTTGGCTCTGAATGTCGTTAGATTAATGCATGATGTGCCAAATTGCAAAACTTACTCGGTTTGTCGCTCTTGTCGCTCTTGCTGTGCCTACTCTTACGGTGGTCCTCTTTGGCCAAACTGCTGTGACGCTCGGGTCTGCTTCCATCATCTGAGTCGCGTACTGTCGAAGATCTAGCTGCTTCCCTCGTAAGGCGCTGTTCTTCGAGTCTGTTCTGCTCGACGGTGGAACGAGCGGAGTTAATGCCAGTGTAGGCTGACGATGGCTCGGGAAGAGTTCCAGTAACCTCGACATAGCTGCTAGGAACAACTCCTTCCTTTCCGTTCTTCAGGCGTTTGACCATCCACCACTCCTCGCTCTTGGTGTCATCCAAGATGACAACCTCGTCACCAATGACCACAGTGACTTCATCGTCTCCTTGCGCCATGAAATCATATAACATTGTACCCTTCTTTTTTCCGCCGGCACCCGTGCCAGAGCTGGCAGCCCAAACCTCGCGAAGTCCCTCAGCTTTCGAGGCACCAGCTAATTCGCTCAGAATACCAATAATTTCCTGGGCAGTGTCTTTTGCGCCAGCATGGAGATCAACACTCTTACTAGGGCGGACCAAGTCCAGGAAAACATGTTTGCCCTCAATCGAGTAGTTTGAAAGTCGATCGGCTGACCACTCTTGAGATGGACCATCTCGCGCCTTAGCAGGAGAGAGCGAAACCAGACCCTTGGCAAGGTTGATACCCAGAGTGATGGGCATCTTCTTGTTCTTTCCCATGTGCGAAACCACCTCTGATATATTATAGAGTCGGAAACCACCAGGCGACCTTAGAGCAGCCTCCTCGTCCTCAATAGCCATCGCTCTGTTGTAAGGAAGTGAAGTGCTGACGCCTTGTGGCTCGCGCTCAACTGGAGAGTAGATGGGTGAAGAAACAGGTTCGCGCGAAACGTTGGAGACTGGCCGTGGAGGCATACTAGGAGCCGGTTCATCTTCAGATTCGTCGGGAGTGTACTGAGGTCGGGAAGGTAAAGGTGGCGAAGCGAGACCGCGATCCACAGGTGCTTGATATGAGCGTGCCTGGTTTTGCGATTGGCCAGTCTTTTGTGCAATGATACCTGCGAGGGCAGCAGCCGGGTTCTGTACTGGACTCTCGGGCGGAGACTCGTTCCACTCGGCCTCCTCAGGCTCGGGCGAGGCGATTTGTGGGCGTGCGGGCATAGCAGGTGCAGCGGGAGCGACAGATGAAGCGGCACCAGCTGAAGCCTTTTCGATATAGATGGCTGGAGCAAATCCGTACTCGCCGTTCAAGCCAACAAGTGTCCAGTCGTCGTCCGACGTGTCGTAGACATCCAAACGGGCTTCTTCAGGAAATGAGATCTCCTCGTCAGTCTGCTTGGTGTAGTCATACAAGGCTTTTGCTTGGTAGAGAGGTTGCGCCTGAAGAGAAGTCAGCACAGACTAGCCAGAGGGGATTGGCAACGCGACAGACTTGTTCAATGTAGTTGTTTGGGATCAAGCCTTCTGGCTCATCTTCGTCGTCAGACATGGCCTTCTTCTTTGCTTTCCACCAGTCATCATCGGAATTGTTGTCCAAAACAAAAAGCAAGTCTCCCTCGCTCAGAGCCAATTCGCCCTCACTCTGGGGGACATAGTCGTAGATGGCTCGGTATACTCCGAGAAATGCCATGATGAACGGTAGGCCGTAATGCTAGAAGAATGGAGAGACGTGTTCACGACGAACGGCAGGAGCGTGTGAGGCGCAACGACTTGACGGCGTGTCAAGAAGTGATTAAGGGAGGCCGGCAAGATCGAGACGCCGAACAACAAGAAAGCGACGCGAATGCGTGAGTGGATGGCGCGTCCGAGAAGATCGAAGATGTCTTGCAGACAGTCGACGTTCAGACTGGGATGCCGTTCTGGCGTAGGAAACAGAGATGAACTGTAGTATCCAACGTCCAGCCAAATGCCATATGACGCTGTTGCTCCCGCGGCCGCTCAACCGACTTGGTAGCCAACGTCAAAGCTTTCTTATGCAACAAAGCTCTATTTTTGATTTATGCATACTGCAACCATTGCGTAGGCTTGACAACAGAGGTTTCGAATTTTATGGAAGTGCTCAACGGGCTCTTCGATTCGATTTGTCTATGAACTCAGCTGCTTCTCAGAGGTCTATGATTAGCTGTGACCAGAGCATTCGAAATAAAATGAATCTGCAGGTGCTCGATAAGGAACTCTGGACGTTTGGTTACCGGCTCCATACGCCAGCCGTCCATAGCCGGCAACCTATGCCAACTGAGTCGCTTGGCTCCCCTCGTTCCTTCCAAGAATCCTTGACGTGAATCTTAACCTGTGCCACACTGCATGCTTAGAACCACATGTGATAATTCTCCGAACGCTGTCCTCCCTGACATGTACCCATCTCCTTCCAATGTGAGCTTGCCATGTCGACATACCGCCATCCCGAGCTGGTATTGCCAGATACCCAACCGAGGCTTACACCTCGCAACCAACTCCTTGCCGAGAACATGCTGAAGACGACAAGATTACATGTGAGGCGCCGTATTCAATTATCAGTGCAACAAGCAAACAAGAAGTCCATATCGTATTGGCTTGATCAGAAACAACAGCACTCGACGCCTGGGAATCCTGCCTGCGATCGACTCTTTGCCGTACAAGAACTCGCTGATGCCATATTCGCCCTTCTTGATGATTTCCATGACATTGCATGTTGCTTGGCCGTCAATCGCACTATTCGACATGCCGTGCAGCAATCGGTCGCATCCGCGAGGATGTCCCTGCCCTTCGAGGAGTGCGAAGACCCACATCTGCTCTACATGGAGAAACAGCTCGACCTTGCTACCGCAACACCGCATTGGCAAAGACACTCTCAAAGGTTCTTCATGAACTCTGGTAATATTGTCTTCCCGAAAAATGCTCCAATGCCAATGCTGGTTTCGATCTACGATGTCGTCAATACTATTGGCGAACTTCGAAGAGGTCGTGTTGCCGTCGATATGTGGTTCTCGGCCACTGGACATAGTCCCAAGGATTTTGCGCTTGATGGCAGTTGGCTGAATTTGTCGTTACCTTTGCCGGATACTGTTGTTTGGATGGTCAGCATAACTTGCGATTGTCACAGGACTGTTTCGTTTCTCAATCGTCTGGACTACAGCGGAGAAGTAGATCCACGCACTTACAAAGATGGCACGCCGCTCGTCTTCCCATACAAGCTTGTCACTGAGTACGGTGACCACCTAAGGCAAATCGCTATGTATGCAAAGAAGGCGTATCGGATGCATCGCCACTGTCGGAATGATTCTGGTGACATTCCATCTGGACTGTCTTCTATCACCTTTGAGGCACTCAAACGTAAGCAGTCTGGCTTTGACTTGATAGATCCGTCGACATATTCAACTCGCCCCTCACCAAAGTTTCGAGCGAGGTTACCAAATTTGTGGAGTTCCCAAGAAATTCCACGCGAGAAGACCAGGAGAGAAATACTCGATGCTATAATGATAGAGCTTACAGCCCTTCCGTCAAGCCTCAGCTGGGATAAAGTGATGGGAAGTATATCGTCTGACGACGAACTTCTCGGGGTTGTCGTTCGAAGATCAGAACACATTCCATCCGAGGAGTTCGTATATACTCTGAAGAAACTTGGTCGGCTCTCGGCTTGGGATAAGTTGATGGGTCGTACTGAGGTGAAGCTAGGCTACTAATCATAATAAAGAATACAGCTATTGCAACGTGTCGATTGATTTACCACTGAAAGAACTCGAGATCCCTTGTACCAAGTCCTAACAAATCGAAGCTCATTTGCAGTTCCACAACCAAGCGAGACCCTGTATAGTCGCAGTGGAGATTTTCTTGAGATGTGAATTGGCCGTTGGGAAATGTGGCACGAAATCATGAACGTTTCTCGCGAAAGTGTGTTGGTTTGTGATATGTTGATTAGACGAGGAGACTGCGTCAAGATGGTACGACATTGCTTCAAGGTTTCTCCATCTCTACATCTATTGCGTGACTTCCTCCTCACCCTCCTGACTCTTGGGCTCATCTTCGACACCCTTCCAACCGGTCGCCGCTTGCACGAGCACCATGATGAGTCCAAGGCCAGCAGCGGCCAAGAACAGCCCTCTCAAGGCATCTTCGTAACCAGCAACAGCCTTGGCTTTCTTCGCTCCCTTCAACATACTGACCATAGCTGGGCTGCCCAAAAGCCGGCGAATAAGGTCAGCATCGCTGTCGTCAAACTTGTCTTCCAACGACTTTCTCAACAGGCGGGTAAACAATCCACCACCAATGGCTGAGCCGAAAGATCCAGCGAAGCCTCTAAAGGTGGCAATGAGTGAGGTAGCAATGTAATGCGTCGAAGCTGGTGTCAGATGCAGAAGATGAGCAAGTGTGTAGTTCATCGCCGCGCCAACGGTGAGACCATTCAAGAACAGCAGCAGAATGTACAGAGCCGAAGACGCTGCAGCAGTTGAAAGCATGGCGATGCCCACAAGAGTGATAGGGAACAAGAGGTATACCGTCACACAGGCAATGTAGAAACTACCCGGACGCCGAATGTGGAAGACACCAACAAGAATGCCTCCAAGTGCAAAACCGCCGTTCGTAGCGATCAGTATGCTGCCTGCAGCGGCAGGAGCCCAGCCACGTACTGCGAGAGTGTAGGTAGGTGTAAAGAAAAGGACACTCCAGCGAGCCATCATGAAGCCAACCGTACCCAAGCAAGTAAATGCCATGCCTCGAGACTTGAGCAGTGTGACCGGAATGATAGGATCGCCAGCCAGATACAATTCGTTGAGGACGAACGTCGCAAGAGCGATGACACTAAAGACAATAGGCAAGACAGGAATGCGGCGAGGGTTCGACAGTGCTGCGAGAAGCAGAACGATACCCACAGTCAAGGTAAGAGCACCAAGATAGTCCAATGCTCCTAGCTTCTTCCAGCTGCTCTCTTTACTGTTGCCTCTAGCAGCAGAGAATTGAGTCGGGATTGCCAAGTAGAGCGCTGTACCAGCGACAATAGCAAGCGGCGTTTGCATCCAGAAAAGCGCTCTCCAACCAACTTTGTTCACTAATGCACCTGCCACAGTCGCTCCAACCGCAACACCAACAGTAAATCCAGAGTTCAAGAGCCCAATTACAGCTCCACGCTTGGTGGGACCACTGAGCTCGAGCACAACAATGATGGAAACTGTAAAGACTCCAGCAGCCCCGATACCGGTAATGATACGTCCAATGATAAAGCTGGCGAAGGTTTGCGCGAAACTAGTAAACAGGGCACCTAATCCAAGGATGATAGCACTGCCGCTGATACAGTTTCTCGGGCTGAAGAGTTGACTGAGCTTTCCAGTCAATGGCGATGTAGACGATACAGCGATAAGATATGCTGATGTGAACCAGCTTGTTTTCTCAAAAGCATCAAGATCGGCTGCAATAGTAGATTGTGTTGTGGTAAGAAGCGAGATATTTGTAGCTGAGGCGTGTCAATGCTCTTCTCGATCTGAATTCAAGCATAAATTGTGATACATACCTTGTAAAAAGATCAATGATCCCAATGCGACGACACATATCGCCGCTCTTACTACGGAGATACGGCCCGAGTCATCCTCGACCTCGCTTTCGGGGAGGTACTCATTGCCTGCATCTACGGTACTTGGTTGTGGACCGAGTAGCGGCGCCCGCTCGTCCGCTGGTTTGGTGGTAGCACTCATTCAGAATTATGGCTCTTGGGACTCTGTTTGGTAAACAATCGATGCGAGAGTCTGGCGAATGTCGATGACGCAAGGAAACGTAGGAATTCAGCCGTAGAAATAATTCTTAGAGCACCTCGAGATGCGTGAAAAATCTGAATACAAATCGATGTTTGTGTCGTATGCTTTCCCTATCTTGATACAAAAGGGACTTGCATCAAGTTCTTGAGAAGCAGGTACGTGGATGGATATGGCAACAAGTTGATTTGTCAGATCAGGAAGGAGACCAGACGGACACGGCGGACTCTTCGGGCCGAGAGTGCCGATACGGATCTGTTTGACCTCACCTCCTTCGTTCCTGCCTCGACAACATTGTAAATTCGCAAAACTTCATTGAGTAAGCTATATTCGAATTGTCTCTGATGATATATCTCAAACAGAGCAACGTCCTGCAATGAAGTACCATGTCCTCTTGACTGTTGCAATCTCAATCCTCTAGGGCAACATATACAGCAAGCAGTTGTTCAAACACCTCCACCTTGGATGAGACAGATGTGCGCTGCCAACTCCGGTATATCCCTGATCCAATTCCTGAACTTTCCATTGGTATGTTTGAGTTGTCCATCAACATCGACATATAGAGCATCTGTAGCGAAGCACTTTCGCGCATTCATATCGGCAAGCACTTTTGCCAGTACGAGCTGCAGGCCTTGAATCTCGAAAAGCTCGTCATCAGGATTGGCGTAGACGTATCTCAGTGTTGCCTCAAAGTTGTCATTCATACAGTCGTGTGTCGTCAAACTCTCACGAAACGCGTTGGCGATACCCTCGAACAGCGTCATTATATACTTCTTCAATTCTTCAACGAAGTATTTGTCGGCAATCGTCCACATTCGCGCCAGGAAGAAGAGATCGCAGGCCTTTGGAGTTGTCTTGATCTTGTTGATGTCGGAGAATTCGAGGTGATAGAAAAAGTGTATCATTTCTCGAACCATTTCGGGGTCATCGCCTTCGTTCGGGTCGTGATTTTTCTTTTGATACGGGTTGGGATGTAGTATGAGCTGTCCGGATTTGCCTTCCTGGACCGAGTCAACTAAACTGTAAAACAATGGGCAGCTATAGCGGCCTACCTTGAACGATTCGTTGTCGGCAACTCGAGCGAGCGCGTCAGAGTAGTTTCGGAGCAATAGTTTATGCACCTTGAGTCTGTACGCTCCGCAAACTATCTCGAAGTCTGCATTGGTGCGATCGTGCCAAAGCCTATGTTTCTTTAGTCTCCGAGCCCACGCGCCGACGCGACCAACTTACGTTGACAGTAAATTCGTTGACGTTTTGAGCTTCAAATTTGTCGATAGCTCGGTCTGCATCTCGCTGATGTTGTTCTTACGGTTTGTCGGGTTAGGAGCGTAGGCGTGGTAGAGTGTCATGGCAGAAGACAAGTGAATGTTGAACAAATCAACGAGGATGGACGGGTGAAAGGCTTAAATGGATTGGCCTGCTGAACCCAGGGAAGCACCTGCGCAGAGAGAAGAGGAAGGAGCCAAGCGAATCGGAAGTTCAGAGCATATTGAACAACCCTCATAACGTGTGATACACTCACAGTAAAAACAAAACTGCTCCTACTCGTGCTGGCCTTTGTAAGTATAGCTTGGGAGAAGTATTCGCAGTTGATAGATGAGGTTAGTTAAGCGACTTTCCAAGTGAAAATGTGGTATTCGTATCGCGTCTTGTCTGAGCATTTTATTCGTCTGAACCAAGAGCCTGACTTTGCAGGTATTCCATCTCTCGACGCTTTCCTCTTGTTGTTGATCCTCTTCCGTCCAAGCCTCAGACATAGAATGACCGCGCCAGATCAAGACATGCTTGAGCAAGCTTGGAACCCAAGAATTACTTTGACAAGTTACACATCGATCCTTCTTAATAAGTCCATGGGTAATCATGATTCATCAATACGTAATGGTAGGCAAGGTAACATTACACCTGTATCTAAGGGCTAATGCGGAGTGCGTAGTTGCAACTATCTTCGAAAAGGAGGTAAATACTCATCCGAATTTTCTCCTGTCGAAGACCATCTCCTTCCCATATCTGAGCCTGGGATCAGCCAGCCACCCATGAGGCCATCCACGGGAAACACTGCCCTTATTTCAATCGAACAGACCAAAGAGGCCACCTATGGAACTAGATGAACGACGGGAATTGCAGGAGTTGGGCAATTTAGAGACCTCTTTCAGAACACTAAGGGTCAGCTCAGGGATCTCTGAGAACAGCTCGTCGTGCATCCTAGACCTCATGACCTCTCCCAACTCATATGCCAAAGCCTTTGCCACGATGGTCTTCAAGCCTATCTCGCTAGCTGGCTCCACAGTCTTCTTGTAGATGATCAGGCAAGCCTCCACGAGCTCTGGATGGAACACGTTGCTTGTCAGACTGTTACGAAAATCGCATATGACTGTTGCTTTCAAGCCTTCAATGAAGTACTTCTCGGCTAGCACGTATACCCTAGCGAGATAGACAAGAGACAGCTCGATCCGGGCGCCCTTGCGAGGTCTAGCTGAGATCACTCTGGCTTTGGAGGACAGCTCAAGATGATAGAAGTAATGAATCATCTCTTCGACGATCTCGGGGTCGTCTCCATCACCCAGATTGTCAAGGTTGCCTTCGTAGGAATTGGCCTTGAGCTGAAGCACTCCAGCAATAGCTTCCTACGCAGGAGTTAGGTCACTCGTATAGTAGATCCTGATGATGTGGGACGTACCTTGAAGGAGCGATTGTCGCAGGTTTTAGCGAGCACTTCAGAGTGAGCGCGAAGGATCGTCTTGTGTACTTTTGTTTTCTGGTCTGCGCAGTGGATCTCGAAGTCGGCATTTTCGCGGTCATCCCACAATCTGGTGCCATTCAGTAATGAGTCAAAACAGTCGTGACTGGGCACTTACTGCTGGAGAACTGATTTTCCGAAATGAGCTTTGAAGAGGTTGATGCTCCACGTTGACATGTCATGAGCTGTGCTGTTGGGTCTAGCTTCGTCCCATAAATGAGAGGCGCAGCGTGAGATAGGCGATGGTGGAGATGCCATAGCTCTAAATCGAAGGCAGCAAATTTTTGGGTGATGTCAAGTTCGAAAGGAAGAATTGAAGCAGAGGCAAAAGCACCGAAGTTTGTCTAGGACGAGCTCCAAGGCAGACGATTGAAAGAGATGTAGTGAAAGTGAGAGCGGGAGCGGGAGCAGTGAGATATTTGGAGAAGTCAGGAGGCAAGCGGATCGTGGAAAGATGTACAGAGGTCGGAAAACAAGGTTTAGGCGGAGGAAGTTGATGGAGAAGGTAATCTAAAGACTAGTGATGAAGCACCAATGCCGAACTGACCCAGGCCCCGACATCGACTCACTTTCTCGAAGAAACCTGCAACTAAGTTTATCCTCCAAAGGGATCCCCACTGCGCACCGAGTTCAACATCCGTCTCATGAATATTTCTCTCAATACATGGTGCAGCTTCAGAATGAAGCGCTAGTTGGTGACAGACTCGCTGACCATGTCTTCACTGTTCAGACCACCAAAGATGCAGTCACGCAGCATCTCACACATCTCCTTCGACTGAAGCAAGAAGGCGATGTGTGCCTTCAAGTACTCGATGAGGTACAGCTTCAGCTGCCAAACATGACCAGGGAAGTCTGGCTGGTCGAAGACCCAGCGGCAAAGCTTGGCAAAATCGTTCAAGAAGGGACCACTGACCTGCTGTTTGTTGCCGTTGAATTGAGGAAGACAGTCGCCCATGATGGCGGTCAAGGCCTTCACCACGTCAGGAGCGCGGAACTGGGTAGCGGTGCGGTGGACTTTGGCGAGGAAGCAGAGACGCTCGTATGCAGGCAACTGCGTGACGCGTTGAGAGATGCTGAACTTGTAGAAGAAGTGGATGACTTCTTCGATGTACTTGGGATCGTAGCGGTCAATGCGACCTGCATCGCTGTCATCGTGGCAGCGCTCGAGCTCGATCATGGTGAGATAAGTGCCCTGTGCTTGTCAGCGCTTTCTTCGTATTGTATCAGTGCGTTACTTACCTTGGGCTGAGGAGCAGAGAAGAGCTCTGCAAAGTACTCGCTGTTTGCAGCCAGGACTGAACGATGAACTTTCCAAGCGCATCCGTTGCACTTGATGCGGAAGTCGACGTCGCCTTGCTCGCGATTTTCCCACATCCTGACAACAAAATCAGTCGGTTGTGTCGAGTGTTTGTGTGTGGACTTCGTTGGTCGGTACTCACTTTTTGAGTAAAGCCAGGCTTGAGGCTTGCTTGTATTCTCTGCCCAGGGCGAGAGTGGTGGTGGACAACATATAGGTCTGTCCGTGACTGAGAGGCCTAGGAGACCACTCGAACCCGTAAGGTAGAGAGGCGTGGAGTGGCGCAGGACTGCTGGGAGTGTTGGGAGTGTTGCTGGAAGAGCGTAGGAGCTGGGCAGTGTCGTCGGACGTTTGGCTCGAAGAAGGCCTGCCGGCGATCTTGTCGCTGAGTCGATTTAGCAGTTTCATGGTTGTCGCACCGATGGCTGTTTGCGAGTAAACGAAGGTGTATTGACGTTGACGGGAACGACACAGAGAGCTCGACGAAGGACGACGCCTGAGTACTGATGCAACATCGCTCCCGCGAGTAACTCTGCTCGAGTGACTGAAGAAAGATCTCACTATGTTTCTGACCATCCTTCCCTCACTTCGTTGTTATCTGTCGTTTCAGCTGACTTACGAGTGATCCCAGAAGAAACTACCTACCTTACCGTACGTATACATGCGATGTCTCTTTGAATATATTCATACTGTACATCGTTGTCTCTGGACTCCAGACTTAATTGAAAGTCTTCAATAGGGATGCTCTACCTCAACGATTGGTCTAATCAAATGGATATGACTATTCTTAACAAAGGGGCAGTGGAGAAAAGATCGAAGAAATAAAAACTTAGTATGCTTGCCTTACTATGAGCCTACTGTTTGATAAGAGAGATTTGGTAATCTAGTAGCCATATTGCTGTCGACAGATAATTGAGAATCCGGTGACTATGTCAAAAGGGGAAGAAGTGAAAGTAAAGAGCAAGCTGAAGTGACGATTCTCAGCGGTTAAACTTCGGATGAAATGGTGAGCTCGCGGAAGCTGGTAGGTATCAAACGTTGTCTGTTTGTATGCAAGTGACTGTCCTTCTTAAGACTATCCTCCCTGTACTATGCGTACTAGGATTTGTACCATCAGAGCGTGGTCAAAGCAATTATCATTGGTGTACAAAGCTGATGTACCAAGCTACACATGATACAAGTATAGTCGATCGTCTCATTGTCCCTTTGCTCATTTCGCAAGCAGATCCCGGTCTTTCCTACAGTCTTCCCTGTTTTCCCTCGGTACAGCTTGTCGCGAGTCGGTCTTTGGAATAGGTGAGTTCTTTCTGGGTATCAGGAGCTTCGTGGTGGCCGACCGAGGTTGGTTCGTGGTTGTGCCAGTCCTTCTTGCCTTTCAATCTTCTTCGTTGTCTGATTGCTCATCTCCTGTATCTGGAAGACAAGTCTCTTCTCCACTTGAGGCTTCTTGAAGTCTGGGATTGGCCACGTCTGCTGAAGCTTCGACACTCAGGTGATAGTCGTAGAGCCACACAGGCTCCAGTATCTCCAGCTCTTGGAGATTTGTAGCCAGACCAGGAGAGTCATCCTCCGTGGCTTCAGTCATGGCATTTCTCAGCCTCATCATCTCGGGATCGTATTCTTTGAGAAGCTTCAACCATGCCGAATACTGTGTCACCCTGTACTTTTCCTCTGGTGCTCTCTCGACGACCCATCTACAGAAGGATGGGTTTGCGAAGCATTTCGGGCTCCAGGCATTCAAACGGACTTCTGCATACCAGTCGTACGCCGCTCTTTGAAGCTTAGGGCATCTTATCGCGAGACCCAGGTCGAAGAGTGTTGCCGCAGCGGATAGCTGGCCCCTGTCAGGGAAAAGCTTGGAGAGTTCTCTGAATCTCTCACCGACATCCCACTTCTGATCAATGGAGTAGGTCGCCATGGTAGGTTGCTTGCCATTGCGGAGAAAGAGCCAAGCTGTGTGTAGAGTTGCTTCGGTGAACCTATCTGTGTTTAGGCAAGCGGTCGGCGTTTTTGCCTCCTGAGCCCTCCAAACGTCTTCATCTTCGGTGTCGAGCTCGCCGTTGCTGTTCACGAGCAGGTGCAAGGTGTGAGATTCGTCGAGGTCTTTCTGCTCGAACATGGCAGAGTATCTCCCGACCTTGAAGCAACCGACCTTCTCACCATGCTGGCGCTTTTTGGGGCCTTCTCTCGGTGTTGATGGACTTGCGCTATCGGCGCGCTTGCGCTTGCGAGTCGGATTCATGAACCTGACATCAGGCATAGTGGCACCCTTGTCGGTCCTGTTGGTGGCAAGAACTTCGTTGCGAGCATCCTTTTCTTCTTCTCGCATCAGTCGTGATGGCTTTTGGTCACCCCTCATGCTGACAGACAACGCCTTGGATATGTCCGTGCTGTTTATCAACTTCTGATCGAGTGAAGAATGTCGGTTGGAGCAGAAGAGTCGTTGCACTTTCAACAGGAAACGGCACAAGGTCAGGAAAGAAATACAGTCGCAGACAGCGTTCACAGAGCTCGTGGGCCACTGCTGACCAGCACATGATTGTTGCGTCACGCGTCTCTCTAGCCGGGTTATGACATGAGCAGGCACAACTTCTCAGAACATTGCTGACAGCACATCTGGACGAACAGCAGGCCTTTCAGTAGGCAATGACCGTGTTCATGTCGCTGAGCCCCTGAAAAGACTCTCGTATTGGCTGTCTACATCGAAGAACCGATGAGCAAGCAAAAGTATAGTCTAGGCATGTATGATGCATCTGAATCTCACCGTTCGACACTCTGGGGTATATGCTGCTGTCAAGCATAAACTTGAAAGGGCGACAGCATCGAAGCTCGAAGCTCGAAGAGCATATTCACAAACAACCTACCTGGTGGAAATGATAAGGACTGATTGACACACACACACAATGCAGCAAGCATATAATAATCAACGAAGAGGAGAAAAGATTCAACAAAGCTACCATTTCTGCAAAGCGATAACCTTCTTCCAGATCGCGTTTCGATCATCCGTCACAGTGGTGCCTACGCATTCAGTCAGATATGTTTCCCAACCTTCTTCTTTCGAAGTCGCAAGTCCCTGACTGATCTCTTCGTTGCACTGCGTGGCCAGAAACCACGCCGCCGACGCGAAACTCCAGCGATTGCCGTTCACGAGCGCCAGAACTTCGACAGAACCTTCTTTTTCCGCCTCTTGCACCTGCTGCATCGATATGCCCGAATCGGTCATGTTTGCGGCTAGCCACTCGGCGTACTTGAGGTTGAAGGCTGGACTTTGCATGTTGCGAGTGCCTTGGCCTGGCACACCTGGAAAGTGGTTGATGTTGTACTTGAAAGAGCCAGACTCGTAGAGCATGAGCGAGAGCAGAGCGGCCTGTGTGCCAAAGGCATGTATTCCAAAAGAGTGGAAGGCCACGTTGATCCAGGGTGCTGCGTCGTCGGCATTTGCGCATTCTGAAGGATAAGGTGCTCTAGTGCAAGACGCGCTAATCGGTGCGATGGCTGTGATGTCTGCACTCGTGAGAGGCCTCATGTTACAGGGAGGAACAGGTGTGGCCGTGCAGGCAGGCAGTGCCAGTGAGAAGATAACGAACAATGCTTTGAGTCTCATGATGGTGAGTTTGAGTGATTTGATCTGGAGCTGAAGATCGTGAGAAAACGAGCGAAACACAAGGAAGGATATCTGAACTTGTAAGGACAAGATGATGGCGACAACAAAGAGCCAGGAAGATCATTAGAACATACAAGATCCTATCAGTGCGACATGTCGACTCTGAGAACAATCATCCAGCAAACCTCTCGACCGTGACTCTGTACTGTCCCACCTAACGACGGGGCCTTGGGGCAGCCAGCAGAGACACGGACGCTCTTAAACCGAGCCACAACGTTGTTTCATCTTCCCATCCAAGCGCGCATCACGCCGTAACCTCGCGCGCAAGGAGAAACCTGCCTAGCTCTTGGTGCAACGTTCAACTACGCGCCTGGTATCTTGCCCGCTCTCCATCACGACACAGCAATTCGAGACGTCGACGCACGCAGGTTGCGACCAAGCAAACTGTTGTCCACCGTGGTCAATAGCGAGACATGGACAATCATGCATGTCGCTCATCACCATCCTTCGTCAAGTCCGTGCACTTTCACCTAGTACGACTACCAGCAAGGAAGAACCGGTACGACATGTTTGATGGACTGCAGGTGGTCTCAGAACCAAATCTTTCCGCAATGAAGGCTGTCAAGACAGAAACCTTTTGTGCAATATCGTACCCAGCAAGGGGTATAGTCAAAGCTGAGACAGGGTTGTCCCTACGACAGGGATAATGAGACATGAAGATCTGCTGTGGATGCGAACTATGCTCCTTGGTAACCCTGCCTACATATGAGCTGCATATTCGAGCCGAGTTAGGTTGGTGTTCATGTAGAAAGCTAAACGTACGCTTCCGTTGGGTTAACTTGGCTGTTTTTGTTGTTGAAGCGCGAATTCACCAGGGGTTTATCGATGTCATGTACGAGCCCTCTTCACGACTACGATTACAAGAGCATACCGACACTCTTTTGGAACACGCTTCGTGGATGTGCATCAAGTCTGCAGAAAAGAATCCAAGTGATATCAAATCTCATATACGAGTATCGATCACTGGCCCAACTTGTCTCTTGCTTCTAGTAATTGGTTCGAAGGAAGATGAATGGCATTGTGTACAGCTTCCTGCATGATATCACGTACCGCCCACTTTTGCTGGAAAGAAAGACATGTTGGACAGAGATTTGAGAAAAACCTTTTACCTAGAACTTCTTTTGCCCAAAACGCCATCGCTAAGAGAAAGGGGTATATCAGTCGCCACGATCGTTTAACTCTCGCCTAGAGCTCATCGCAATCAATCACGCTTCTGCGCAGCTTGCGCCTGTAAGTTTTCTTACAATTGTCATCGCCCCAGAGCAGAACCGATGCGTCAGGGTTGACCAATGCACGCGGGTCATACGATGGTGTTTCGTCAACGATTGTAGCCATGATGCTCTCAATGTGGTTTTGCACATCATACAGCTTGTTCGGAAAATAGCAAAGTGCTTTGGTTGTAGGGCTGATACGATGGTGGAAGAGGGGTGTAAGGACCGTAACTCGTGGCTGTTCTTCTGGGAAGTCGAAGGGGAAGTGTAGGCGAACATTGACGATTGCGCCCGAAAGGTCAGTATCGTAGGGACCGAAGAAAGTGAGAGTCCAGACGAACGGATTGCCGTCAACGAGACCGAGTTCGAGAGAGGGGCCGTCGCTTGCAGCGTAGTAAGAGCGCAGCGAATCAAATTGATGTTGGAGGTTCATGGCTGTGCCGTGCTGATCGGTGAGTAACTGCTTGCCGTTCTTCGTCCAAGTGTTCTTTTCAGCTTCAAGAGCCTGCCAGACGCGCTCAAAGCGTGTTCTGAGGGAAGTATAGGCGTATTTGCCACGCATCTCATTACTGCTGTACTCGAACGGTGCATGCTCGAACTGCTTGCCATCCTTGACTTTTGTTGAGGCGCTGTCGATTGACTTGATGTAAGCATCGTAGTACCAGAGGAAGCGACGCTTGAAGAGGTCCGTGAAAGGGCTGAACTCGAGATCCGTGCCGTCCTCTTTCCCATCAGTTGAAGAGTGATGCTCTTTGACACCATCGTCATCGGAGTCGGCAGGTGCAGTATTCAGGGCTACGACAGTCGTTGTGTGATCATCGTCATCGATTTGGAGCAGCTGCTCGAGGCGCTGGAGCACCGTGATTCTGAGAGTCTCATGGTGTATCTGCCCAGTGACGATCAGCACTGTAATTGCTCGACAGGACACGATTCTCGGCCAACACGAGATGTTTGAGCAGTCGAGATGTGGATAAGCATATGAGACAAACCTTTTGCGCATACTCTCCAGCCTCCTTGTCAGAGATTTTGGTGGTCTCGAAGCCGGGCTCGTTTTCGTAAGGATTACAAGACATCAAAGACTGTATACTGATGAGCACGCTCTCCAGCCCTTGGGCGATACTCCATTGTTCGCCTCGTTCACCGCGCCATGTGCCTTGATTTGGTCAGTCTTGGAAGGAGGTTGGCAATGACGACGACAAGATATACCGAGAATACTGAGACAAACTTTCCCGCAAGCGTAGATGTTGGGGTTGAACCGACAACGACCTGAATTAGTTGTCAAGCATCTCACGGTTGGCGGTTGTGAAGGATAGGCGGGGCCAACTTTGACTTTGAACTCGAAGAGGCCAAACTCGTAGGGGGTTTCGGGAGGGCCGATGATTAGGCAGCGCAGATTACTGACATCTTGGTCAAGGTGAGCGACGGCAAGTGCTATTGCAATCAGTTGAGATAATTCGAATGAAAAGTGAAGGCAGGCGTACAAAGATCTGAGCCAGTTTGGAGTTCTTTGATCTCCTAGAAAACTGTCAGAAGTGAGGAATAAGCGACATTTGTATACTTGCTCTCAAGATGCGGATGGTAGATGTGTTGTTGACCATTTTGAGCAAGGTCAGTAGCGTGAAGGCTAGGTAGAGGTTGGTCGTGCTAACAAAAAGGCATGTCAAATGGCAAGGTTGAAGGGCCAAGAGAGACGTCGAATGCAAACTAGCAGTTGTAATGCTGCAGAGGAGAGAGAGAGAGTGTGTGTGTGTGTTGGTTGGTAGGGATGGGATGATTACTACTGCAAGCTAAAGATTCAAGACGCAGGCGGGGCAGGTACGGCGCTTGCTCAGCCAGACACGAGTGTGAGTGAGATTGAGGTTGAGAGTGAGACTGAGAGCGAGACGTCCACGTCTCTTGCATATGTCCACATTAGCAGGCTGGATTTCTTTGTGTCAAGATTGCGACAAGAGAAGAGAGTCAATGTCGGATGGGATGATTCGTGCTTTGAGATGGGCTGGCGCAGGCGTCCGTTGGTCGTCAACCGACGGGCTCCACACCGCCCTCGGTCTCCACGATTGTCGTAGACAGCGTCGAGAGAGCTTGAGCTTGAACCGCTGGTGATGATAGACAGTCGCGCGCATTCACCATGTTCGTACAGAAGAATATCGCGACCTGATTGAATATCGCTGACTTAGTCACCGCAGGGTCGTCTTTGCTCTGCTCGTCATCAACAAGGCTGGTGGACTCATTTACAATCGCACCTTTGCACCTGGTCTGCAGCAACTCAACTCGAACGACTATCTCATCCTGGCCGGCACCTTTCACGGCATCCATGCCATCTCACGCTCTCTATCCCCCGTCGCTCCCCCGTCCGCACCGCCAGGCAATCGCGCAAACCAAGCCACCGGCATTCAGTCGCTCGAGTCGTCGCATTTCCGTCTGACCTGCTTCCAAACTCCCACCGGCACAAAGTTCCTGCTCTTCACCAGCCCCGAGCAACCCAACACAGATCAGATCGCTCGCAGATGCTATGACATCTATGCCGACTTTGTCATGGCCAACCCCTTTTACAGTCTCGAGATGCCTATCCGCGTCGACAAGTTCGACAGAGCTCTGGCTGCCTATCTCATCCGCCCTTGACCACCTGTCACGAGCCATTTGACCCCCCTGACCGCCTGATTCTCGACCTGCGCACCAACTCCTTGTCTCTCGTCGAAGTTTACACTTCGCCCACCACCGTCATCTTGGCTGCAGGTCGCCTGTTGACATACCCACAATCTCGAGAGTACGGTCCTTTGCCCGGGCTCCTCACCCACTGCCACCATGAACTCGCTCAAACAAATGCGAGATTAACAAAGTCCATGTCGCGGTCCGTTCCGCTCTGAATGATGCTTCTTCTGCACGTCAGTGTCATGTCACGAACCCACATGTGTAACAACCAGTGTATCACTATCAACAAGACAGCAGAAACGTGTGGGTGGCCTGGCCATAAGGCTGCCTGTCCTGCTGTAGCCTAATCTCCACCCAACGACTCCGTGTTTGAAGGAACCAAGAGACCCCTGTCGCTCTACGGTTGTGCGATGAATCACGAGTCAGCCCGATCATGCCCGAATCACTGTCGTCTTGACTCAACGGCGCTGCTTAAGCTTGAGTTCACCATCTGTAATCAGAAACAACCATAGCGGTAGTCTAACTACCTGTATGTACTTATCTTACCTGCCCATGTGGCCACAACGAGCAATACATACGTGTAAGCTAAGCCAGTTGAATCTTGAGCTAGTGACTCGATCGTTCAAACGGCATAAACGTCATAAACTCGTGTCTATTCATAACCATAACATTTTACCTTCAACTTGCCCGTTGTGACCCTGCTGAATGGTACGTGAAAAGCATGAGCATGTGTTTGATTCTATCAGAGACTAGGCTGATCTCAGATGTGGAGTCCGGCCTTGACCGACAATTTTTGGCCAGCCTGAGCCATGTGCTGCGGGTGTGGCTTTGGTTGTCTCCTAGAAGTCCAAAATGATTTTATCGCCTTCTGATTTGGGAAAAACAGACTGCATCAATCTGTAAGGGTAGAAACGCTTAGTGGCGGAAGTAAAGACGCCAGGTTGTGTTTGACCGAGCTGATGAGAGCAGAGGTGTGAGGATGAAGAGAGTTGACGATCTCGAGTTTCCGCCGGGCTTGTTCTCGGACATGTGGCTGTAGCCTGTTCCGCCAGCCCCTCTCGCCGCGTGCGGCCCACGTTGTCCATCACCTAGATCGTAACTCCGTACTTTCAAGGTGTTTGCTGATCTCTTGCTCAAACGTGACTGCTTGTATCATCATACACACGAGCCGTTTCTGCCGCCTCGATCACGTCAAGGGTGAAGGATCAAAAAGCATATACTTTCTCTCGTGCATATTTCCCAGAACACAAGGGGCCTGTTTGCACGTCCATCAGATTCCTCCGCCGAGATCATGTTGAGGCGCGCCACTCGAAGGTCCACACGATAGTTGTGCGACATGACCGGAGAAAATGCTCAAGAATCAGCGCTCAGACGTCCACAGACTCGAATTGCTTTGGTAACTTTAACCACCCCATGATCTCTTGAATCATAAGCTTTGCCGTGACTGGCCGAAGAATCTCAACACCACAAGACTGATTGCAGTCTTGCAGATGACGTGCATTAGCCCGCCGCAGATATCTCCATGTATCTGTAACACAGGCAAGGTGGGGATGCCTCACCAGAAAGTCTGCAAAGGCTCAGCAGCATAGCGCACGGTTTATGCTGCTCTCTTTGCTCTGCTCTGTGACACGCTGTTTTTTTTTTCTTCCGGCTACCAGGATGACGAGGGAGAGTCTGCAATGCGTCCTGTTGTGACCACACAGGCGCACAAGAGTGATCCGTCGCGCTCCCTCACCTCAATCTGCAACCCCTGGCGTGCGTTGGGCCAGAACCGGGCTGTATCCTCATGCATTTAGGCACTGCTAACGGGCAGAAGGACAACAAAGACGATTGATGAACTGATTTCCATTATTCAATCTGCTCGGCACACGCGGAAGTAGATCTGGTTGCGCAACCCTGCCGATTGGTTCCCCATTTCCAACGCTGGGGAAGGCGTCCAGTCTGCGAGTGAGAGGGCGAATGGTGTCCCTGTACTCTGATGCTCTGTTCCTTCTTGGGCCTTCGGATAGGTAGAGCCGTCTGATCGGCAACAGGCAGTAGCAGCATCAGCAGTAAAAAATCTCCGCTGCACCACTCGAGACTCTCATTTCCTGACACCGCGAGGACTTGCCATGCTGCATCGTGTGTCGGCTGCAACCAGCGCCAACTTACATGTACACAGGCCATGTACACACAGCAAAATATCCGGATGTATATTCATCGTGCACTATAGAGTACTTTCAAGTGTAGTTATGGAGTTGATGTTTGGAGGAACAAAAAGACGCCCCCTTCCAAATCGCCAGTCTTGTCCTTGTCATGTAGATCCCGTGCACATCGCGGCAATGAGACATGGAAAGCGGAGCCTCGATATGTGTACGGCCGAATGGTTTTAGGAGCCCAAGAAACCCACCTGGCCCTTTTGGTTCCCGCTATTTTTCGCGGGCGCAGGGCTAGAGCAAAATCCACGTGCTGTGAGTTTCGTTGCCGATCCCAGACAGTGACCATTCCGAGGTCTGCATAGTTTCCTCTTTTCACGCGATACTCGTTGCAACTCTTGCTCTCATCTCTCCCGGCGTAACTCTTGTGAACCATTTCTCCCTCTTTCCCCTCCACAGGAACTCCTAGTCGCCCCTTCCATCCACGAAATTAACCGGACTCCGCAGCCTCTGACGGTTGCGCTTGCTTCTCGCACATTTCGAGACTCAATTGTTTCAGCTTCCGCAACTCTCAACTCTCTTCTTTGGCGCGTTGCGCAGGTCGGACCAGCGTCGAATGCAAGGCACGCTCTGACGGACAAAGGCAGCACCCCCTCACACCACGCTCTAGTCATCCCAGCACCTGGCCAAACATTTGACAGCACGACGGACTCCCGTCTCCCGTGTATCCAATCGCCTCTCCTCGTCAGACAGAAACCGGAGTCTGATGCTCTTGCTGCCGCTTCTGCTGCAATCTTCTTTTCAAACTCGGGTCAGCGCTCTGTGTGGATCAATTGCACCTCTCGTTTGTCTCTAATTTCGAGACCTTTCATCGAGGCGGTTTTCGTTTTATTTTTCTTCTTTTGTTCTAATTTTTTCGCTCCACGATCCACCCGAGCAACAGCGAAGGATTCGAAAAGGCATTGAATCAACTAGCTGAACACCACCACATCGGATTTGAATCAAGCGTTGGCCTTCTTCTCGTGAACGCCTATTGCAGCACCGTTGAAAAACCGCCGCATACATTTCTCTTTCCGCCAGCACACGCCATCTCTGCAGCCACATCCGCTTTCGAGGATCCTCATCGACATCTCCACGTTGTTGGCGCCTCCACAACTCTTCCTCATCCTCCTGTCCGCACCTCTTATTCTTTGGACTTTCCACAAAGGTATGCATTTTCTGTCTTCCCAATCAGTCAATCGTTCTTTTTGTTTTTTGGGCGGAGCACGTGAGCGTTGATTTGAGCAGACCACTTACGTTCTCCAGGATTTCTACTGGACAGCTTCGAATCTGCCTTTGCTTCGTGACCTCGCTACCGGAGTCACTCTCAAACTACCTCAAGCAGGTGACCCAAGGCTCCACTGCACAAAAGCAGATTTCGAATTCGTTGTTCTTTCTTTTGCGCGCTGCTCGTGAGCTCCATCCTTTTTAACCGTCGCTCGTGAACTCGTGAACACCATCCTCTTTCTCTCACGCTTCGACGTTGAACACGAACTTACCATACGACTTGCTCCTGGCATAAACATGGTCGACCAAAAAACGGACAATCAGCAACCTCAGCAACCCTCGCCATCTCAGATGCTACCTTCCATTGCAGCTCTGACGAACGGTCTGCCCAGCTCTAACCAGTACTCTCCTCCAAACCGACAGCCTTCTCATCTTCCCTCGAGGGACTCGGGCACTTGGCCGCCGATACATCCTCAGATGAAGCGTAAGTCAATTACTAGTCTCCTCCATGTCTACATCCCCAGCCAGGGATGTAGCTTCAGCTTTAGCGACGTTTTTGGTATCTGTCGATCTGGTCCGAACAGAGCTAACCTCTCTCAGCGGTCGAGTCTCACATGAACAACCAGTCTCTTCAAGTAGCAACCTTGCTGAACCCAGATGATGGTCAATCGAGGAACTCGATACCAAACACACCAACTTCGAACAGACTCTCTCAGCACCAACAGCAATCGAGTACAATCTTGCCGTCAATCAACCAGACCTTCGATGCAGGCAACCGTGGAAGTGTAGACTACCATCAGTCCTTCGACTCGCGCAGAAGTAGCATTGACAGCCGTGTCCATAATGGTATCTCTAACCTAGGTCTCAACAACCCTACGTCTCCTTACGAAAGCCAGAATGGCTCTCAAGTCTCATTGGCTGCCAGTCTCCGCCGGCCAAATAACGCAGGCCCTATGTCACCTATGAGTGGTCGTGGTAGCATTCGCGGCCAAGGTCCGAGAGTTGCGCCCCCAATCGTCGGTGCCTCTCGAGTTCCAGGCGGTCCTGACCCAATGGCTTCCAAGCCAACACCTGGTCATGCTTGGGCTTTCCCTGATGATCCTATCGCTGAAGAATCAAGGCGCGAGTCAAGCAGCGATGACTCTCAACGTCACAGCATCTCGAGGACCAACAGTTACGCCGCATCTTCTATCAGAAGCAGCATATTCTCCCAGAATGACGGCCTTCCCTACGGCCAGAGGCGATTTGATGAGGACGCACCAACCCACCACCACCACAGCATGAGCCAGCACAGAGTTTCTGCTCTTCAGAACGAGGCCAACATTTCGGGCGGTGGAAACTACAGCCGTACGCCAGAGTTGCGAATCAGCCACAAGCTTGCAGAGCGCAAGCGCCGCAGTGAGATGAAAGATCTCTTCGAAGAGCTCAACAGAGTCGTCCCAACCAATGGGGGCGCAAAAGCCAGCAAATGGGAGATTTTGACAAAGGGTGAGTTCAGCTGGATCATATTGTTCCAAGGAGCTATACTAACATAAAGCGTAGCGATTGATTACATCAAGAACACCCAGACTCAGGAAAGAGGGCTTATGAACGAGGTTCATCGCCTTCGTGATGCTTCGGAATACGCTCGCGAGGCGCAATCGACGATCGACAATCTTCAAACAGAAATTGCAGTCATGCAAGAACGTCTTAGAATGTTGGAGCCTGGCAATCCACACATCTACGGTGCATACACGTCGAAGATGTCACAAGCCCACGCTCAAGCCCAAGCCAATGGACAGCCTCGTCAGTTCTCCCTGCCTGCCATGAACGCTGTTCCTCCACCTCCGCAGCACTACAACGCAGCTAGTGCTGCCTCCCAGGGAATGCAAGGTGTAGAGTACGGCAATGCTCCCAGACATCACTAGGCTGATTTGCCTACAATCTCGAGACTAGCGGCAGATTCGAACTCAGACGAGACACTACGATGAACAACGACGATAATAGGGCGCAAAATGGAGTCTAATGCTTTTCGGATGGGATGCATCTGGTGTCGACAACGGGATCAACATACGGAGTTTTTCGCATACTGAGTGTATTCCTATCTAACATACGGGTGGTATCAGCAGCGCACTAAGCCTCTGAGGTAGACTTTCTCTTTTTTCTTTCTTCACGCTGTTTTTGTCGCCTACTTACAATTGACGGACTTGACAGGAGTTCTCGGCGATCACTTACTCTCTTTCATGTTTTAGTGGAAATACTTTGGGCGGAGTCTCACGACAGTCTTACTTGTGGATCAAGATGGTAAATCGATTAGCGTTCTGTTCATTCTAGCTATGATAATATCTCCATAAAAATTACCTCTCCACGCCCATCTTGATCCATTCAAAATGTCACATAGGTTCAGACATATAGTAGTAGGGCTACAGAAGATGGAGCACGGATAATGCGTGTACCTGCGGCGGCCGCGGGTACCGACTGCGAGACCTGGGGGAATCCTCAAGGAAGTGAACGTGTCTGACGAACAGGTTCGAGCACATGTTTCTTCTGGCGTTTGGAGAAAGGTCTGGGAGGGTCGATGTGGCTTGGTGGGCGCAGCTGGGTGGCTCAGCATGTACACAAGGTATTCGTCATTTGTCAATGAAACGAGCGGGCTGGCAGATAACGAGGCATTTTCGACGGCCTGTGTATATATCGTGAGGTGCCCTTGGACTTCGATTCAATTTCAACCAACCTTCACATCGATTGAGTGATATCACAGCAAAGGGTTACAAGCACTGCAAGCTTTCTTGACTCAAAGCCACAGCTGCGAACAAGCGTCATACCCAAGACCCTTAGTGCCTATCACAGCTGGATCGCGTCTCCGCACAGGTCCCAGGTCAGCAGACAAGTCGGCGATCACTTTTCATCCAGAAATCGCATCGTCCTTGAGATCGGACTCTCTCACCTACCTCTTTCTTGACCGTCAGTTCGGAAAGGCATTCCAAAGGTGAGTCGCGCAAGATTGTGGCGCCAAGGGGGATATCGGGTAGCGGCGTCCAAGACCGTATTGGCCAGCACAGCAATACGATACGCCGGTCGGACGCGTACTCAAACCATCTAAAATCAGGCGGACCGAAGGCTGACGAGAGTTTCGACTTTCTTTGCGCCACAGATCTTCTTGCTCTTAATATTCTCACTTGATCCTCACACCACAACCATCTCCCTACGCCCGTCGCATCCAAAATGTCCAACTACTACCCCCAGCAGCCCCAGCAGGCGTAAGTCGTAGCAAGACATCGCTCGAGATCGACCGCCAGCTGACCGAGTCATAGCTACTATGGTCCTCCTCAGGGTCAATATGGACCTCCCCAAGGCCAGTACGGTCCTCCTCAGGGCCAGTACTACCCTCCTCAACAACAAGTATGCATTGACTCTTCGAGTTATTCCACAACATCCTGACTCGATCTGCAGATGGGCTACCAGCAGGGACCTCCTCCCATGCAGCAAGCACCACCACAGAAGGATCGCGGCTGCCTGTCTTCCTGGTAAGAATCAAGAGCCGACAAGGACGACAAACCACGGACTAACACTCTACCACAGCTTGGCAGTATTGTGCTGTTGTTTCGTTTGCGAGGAAGGCTGCGAGTGTTGCGCCGACTGCTGTAAGTTTTCATCGAGCGACGACGAGGCAAAGGACACAGAACTGACAATACGGGCACAGGCGAATGCGCAGAGGACTGCTGTTAAACACGCAACAACACCGAGCCGGTCGAGCATGTCAGAAAATGGCGACATAAACAACCTGGACTCCAAGTCCGTCCATCACGAGGAAAAAGCAGTGGGCATGAGATGGAGCAGCCTGAGGAGACACGGCATACACACGTCTTGTCATCTAAGAGGTTGACTTGTTCTCTGCGATTCCCTTTTTCAATTCCGTCTACAGTCAGCGGCCTACAGCAAGGTCCCCTCATTTTCCTTTGTCCTTGACGAACTTATGCTTCTTCAGTAATTGGTTTAGTAGCAGCCACCGCTTCACGCGTCGAGGCGTCGTTTATACAATTTTGTTTTGCTTTGCATCCGACTTCGGCCAAGTGTGTCATTAGGTGTCGAACAGGATATTGTCAACAGATACACAAGAAAGTATCTAGCCAAGCGGTATGATGCGGGAAAATGGGACGGGTATTATGGCGTGTCCACTCAGGTGATGGTCGCGCCGCCGTGTGGAGAAGAGCCGTCAAGCTGCTGGACCCTCGAATCAACTTTTTTTTTGTATCTGCTTTTAACACCATCTTTCCATATTGCACTTGTCACCATGGTCAAGAGAAAGCACGAAACCACCGAGGCCGACTCGAACGGATCGGCCAGGAAGACAGCAAAGTCGCAGAGCGACGTCCACGCAAACTTTGGCGACAAGCTGTTCGACCGTAATGTCGTCACAAAGTACCGCGACGACTATGCGAAAAGCGGACCGTACGTAGCATAGACTGCTTGTATACAGCCTGCCTCTGACGCTCCGCAGCTACTTGCATACCGTTGTGTCTGGCCTGATCAACGACTCCCTCCTTCGTTCTGTCCGCCGCGAAATTATCGACAATGTCCACTTTACACCAAAAGAAACCGACATCTACAAGATTCACCAGTCTGGCGACCTTGCCAACCTCTCCGGTCTCGATCCCTCTGCACTCAAGCTGTTGCCCTCGCTGCTCACCTTGCGCGACTCGCTCTACTCTTCTGAATTCCGCGCATGGGTTTCGGAAGTCTCGGGCGCAGGCCCTCTGTCGGGAAAGAAGACGGACATGGCTGTCAACGTATACGCTCCTGGTTGCCATTTGCTGTGCCATGACGATGTCATTGGTACCAGACGTGTCAGCTACATCCTCTACTTGACCGATCCGGATACGCCATGGCAGCCCAACTGGGGCGGCGCATTGCGTTTGTACCCCACCGAGGAAAAGACAGACAGTGATGGCAAAAAGGTAAGAGTGCCACACTACGATTTCACAAAGGTCATCCCGCCAGCCTGGAACCAATTGTCCTTCTTCACGGTCCAGCCTGGTCAGAGTTTCCACGACGTTGAGGAGGTCTTCAAGCGCAAGGAGGGCGAAAGCGAGCATGATAATGGTCGTATTCGCATGGCCATCTCTGGCTGGTTCCACATTCCGCAAGAGGGAGAAGAGGGCTTTGAGCCAGGACTTGAAGAGAAGCTGGCTGAGCGCAGTTCGCTGCAACAGCTGCAGAGCAAGAACGACGAGTTTGACTTGCCTCAAGAACAGTGGATCGACCACGACGAGACGGCAGACAAGGCCGAGGGCGCAGAAGAGGAAGAGGTCGAGTTCGACGAGAAGGATATGGACTTCCTGATCCAGTACATGACGCCGCAATACCTCACACCGGATACAGTCGAGGAACTCTCCGAATTATTTGCCGAAGAGTCAAGTCTGCAGCTCGCCAACTTCCTCTCCAAGAAGTTCAGCGCGCGTCTGCGCGAAGACATCGAAGCTCACGACGGCAAAGATGAGCCCGCAACCGATGGTTGGGCCACAGCAACTCCTCCTCACAAGCACCGCTACCGTTTCAAGCACGCCAACCCTTCTGCTACCAACAACTCCGCTTACGACGAGCTTCTCAACAAATTCTTGCCCTCCCTCGCTTTCCGCAAATGGCTGAGTCTGGCTACCGGACTCACCCTAGCGAAGAGCAGCAT
This sequence comes from Aureobasidium melanogenum CBS 110374, assembly GCF_000721775.1. Classification (NCBI taxonomy): domain Eukaryota; kingdom Fungi; phylum Ascomycota; class Dothideomycetes; order Dothideales; family Saccotheciaceae; genus Aureobasidium; species Aureobasidium melanogenum. The sequence goes on along the minus strand of NW_024470057.1, from coordinate 1,152,141 downwards.
TTTGGCGCGTCGCTTCCGCAAGAGCTTGGACTACACATTGGCAACTGGCTACAACAAGTCTGAAGCACAACTCGAATACTGCCTCAACGTCACACCTTCAAAAGGGTGGGGCGCCGATGAGGAGGAAGAGGAAGAAGAGGCTGCCAACGAAGCTGAGAAGAAAGGATCAAAAGAAAAGGGCAAAGCCAAGACCGCTACATCGAAAGAAGAGGAGGACGACAATGTAGGCGGCTACGAGCTATACATGGCTGGCGACGATGATGACGATGAAGATGAAGACGACGACGACGATGCTCACTCGGACCACGGCGTCAACATCCCTCCCAATGCTGCTTCAGCAACAGGCGCTGGCAATCGTCGCATCGCCAAGCACAAGAAGAAGGCAGCTGACCCTGCAATCTATCAAGCTGGCAACGAAGAAGACGACGGCATCCTTTTCTCGAATCCAGCAAACTGGAACACACTGTCTGTTGTTCTCAGAGATCGGGGCGTGCTGAGATTCGTCAAGTATGTCAGCGAGAGCGCCAAGGGTGACAGATGGGATGTCGTTGGCGCTGTCGAGGTGATTGATGACGATGATGACGAGGATGAGGATGGTGCTGAGGAGTAGAGCGATACTGTTCCGGATGTCCTGGAATTTATGTACATATATGTCTGATGATACGAACAGGCTACAATTGATAAACACCTAAAGGTGCTTCGTATTCGTACTTCCTGGTGTTCACACATTCGTGCTTCGATGCGATCGTGCTGCATGCAGATCTCCACAGATCTCGGAAACTCAAACACACCACGGTTCGGCGATCACAACTCACCGGTTCATGTCGTGCTCTGAGCATATCGTCAATCAACAGGACGCTGTGCTCGCCGGACCAGTTCGCATGTGCGAGCTGAGTAATCGCTCAAGAGCGTTCCATGTGGTGAGCTCGGCGGGGTAGAGACAATCGAACCAACCAATGCTCCCGTCCTGAGAGGATTCGCAACGCTATCATCTGTTGAATTCGGAAGGCTTAAGATCCGTAGTGGGATTAATAATGGCTGACAAGGCTATCGTAACTATATAAGTGCGAAGTAGCTTGACTTCTGAATCTTTCGTCTTTGGCACAACAACTCTTGTACTATCACATCCAACTACCAATATAGTCTCAAGCATAAGAGATGTCTCCCACAAGTGTTCCTGCCTCTGCAATCCTCAAACCGGGTTCTCTTATTCTCATCACTGGTGTGACCGGCTACATCGGTTCCCACCTAGCAGACCAACTACTACTCCGAGGATACAAGGTTCGCGGTGTGGTTAGAAAACCAGCTGAATGGTTATCCCAAACCTTCGATTCGAGATACGGAAAAGGCAACTTTGAAACATGCTTCGTGGCTGATTTGACCGATGAGGAAGCTCTGTCGAAAGCTATGCAAGGTACGGCTCTCTTACGATGGAGATTTGCACCTCCGGACATAATTCAGAGCAATCAATACTAAATAGCAAATTCAGGTGTCAGCGGTGTAGCCCACGTGGCCAGCGATGTCAGCTTCTCTCCAGACCCAAATGTCGTCATCCCCATTGCCGTCAACCTCGCAACCACTGCTCTCAAATCAGCAGCAAAAACTTCCTCTGTCCAGAGATTTGTCCTCACATCTTCATCAGCTGCAGCGTCGGTTTACGTACCCAAAACTCGTCGTACCATAACTGCTTCTTCTTGGGCTGATGGCGCCATCGAACAAGCCAAACAACCAGGCCCTTACACCCCAGACAGAGGTATTTCAACGTATGGCGCCTCTAAAGCGCTAGCCGAACAAGCCGTTTGGAACTGGGCCAAGGAAAACCCATCCAGTGATTTGGTCGTCAATACCGTGCTCCCTGACTTCAATCTTGGCCTACCTGTCTCGCCAGAACATCAAGGCTGGCCCAGTAGTGTAAACTTTGCAGTTGCACTCTTCAATGGTAATGTGCAATATGGAAGAATGCTTCCTCCGCAACATTACATTTCTGTGCAGGACACGGCATTGTTGCACATTGCTGCTTTGCTACACCCTGATGTGAAGAACGAGCGTATCTTTGGATTCGCAGAACCCAAGAGTGCAAACACCATCTTGAAGATGTACAAGGAGTTGTACCCGAGCAGAGAGTTTGCGGACCAAGATCCAGAGGAAGAAGAAGATGATTCAGTGGTCGAGGAGAAAGACAGAGCTGAAGAGTTGCTGAAATGGCTAGCGGGCAAAGAGTGGACGAAAATGAAGGACAGTCTGAAGGAGGTTGGAGACTATCTCGTGGAGCATGAGAAGGCTGGTTGATCAGGTACACCGTGTCAAGGAACCCAAAGGGTCTTTTGTTTTGTCATGAATTGAGTATGATTGAACGCGAGTATGACTACATTGATTGCCCTCTTCAACACGTAGCCCACGCAGTGATAAAGTCTCAGTTGGTATTTGTGGTGTAAGGACCACAGTAGGGCTCAAGACAAGCGGCACCCTCAGCACGGCACTCACTAGCACCATAAATAGCGTCGCATCGGTATTGGCAGCCATCGCAGAAGTAGTATTGAGGTGCAGCCAGAGTAGTTTGCTTGAGTGTGACCTCAAGACGAACGCAGTAGGGATAGCTATCTCCATCTCCAACTGTAATGTCGTAGAGCTTGAGTGGCTGGCTCAGATTGACATCAGTGTAGGAGTCGGGCTCTGGGAAAGGAAGAGGGTCTGGGCAAGCCATCCATGTGTACTTGCGAGTCTCATATTTGGTACGGATGGTAGGAGCTCCTAAGGTGCCGACAGTAGTGTTGTCGAGAATCATTTTGGTTCCTGTGTTGCGAGACACGTCCCAGACACCGATGCCTCTCTCTGCAGCACCTACAGCGGCGTACTTGAGTGATATACCACCGAACGAGTCGTCGAGACCCGCAGGCGACACTTGTTGGCCACCTTGCTGAAGGATGCCCATGAACCAGTATGTATTCGACGCAGCTGACCCACTGCCGTAGACTGGTCCTGATATGATCGTGGTGTTAGAAGCCGGACAATCAGGGTCGTAGTCAGGGCAGACGGCTGCAGCATCCTTGTTGATCCAGAAGAAACCACTGTCGGCATTGATGGGCTTGCCATGAATCTCAGGCACGCTCTCGTTGTAAGCGTACATGGTCCAGGCGGGTGCTGCCATGGCTGTGAGAGGAGCGGCCAATAGGCCAGCCAGAGTAAAAGTCTTCATGATTTGTTGCTTGAATGTTGAGTTCAAGAGAATCAATTAGCAGAAAAACACGACCAAAACACTCTTTATAAATCCGCAGTGATGATCTGCACTGCCAGAACCCGCCGCTCAAAATAGCCCATCTCAATTATCGTTATGACGCTCCACTGCGTGCGGCCTGAATCGCTACACATGCAGTCTCCCTTTCTAGCTTCGTATTTTCAACGAAAAGGATTGGAAGAAGCTTTGACTGCCCAACAATCGCTTCCGCGGGATATGTTTAGCAGCCAGAACGAGACTTGAACAGGTCCGCCATAATTGCACGACTGTGCAATCGAATGTCTGTATGCTCTATCAATTTCCCCATGTTGGCGGGTTGTCTCAGAGATCGAAAGTAGGAACGCCAACTTTGTGAGCCTGTGGCCCAAAGCTTGTGCCGGAGGCAGTGACATCTGAACCTCGGTTAAAGTAGCCTATAATATGGTCGTCTCATACGGTCGATGCTACTAACAAACAATATCAACAATCACTTCGCGTGCTCAAGCCCTCAACATCCAATACATGGCTCGCGTGACCAGCGCATGCTTAATAATTGCCTATGCAGCTATGCAGGGATGAGCATTCAAGTCCGGACACGGAGGAATTCGATGCTCTTCCTCCGGACGTGATCAATAGACACTCGTATTGAGGAAGAGATAAGAAGACAGGAAGTAGATCAACGAAATGGTGGACCTCTCGGAGAACTTCGAATACTCTTGCTTGATTCCAGTGACCTAGTATAATGGCAACATACCTCATCACCGGTGCTTCTAGAGGCATTGGACTTGAGCTTACCAAGCAACTGCTCAAGCTACCAGCCTCCCGAGTGTCTAAAGTCTTCGCTGTCGCTCGCAACTCTGAAGTCGATGCCATCAAGCAGCTTGTGCAAGAATATCCTGATCGCGTCTGCCCTGTCTCTGCTTCCATCGACGACGATACCAGTATCCAGAAGGCAGCTGAAATCGTCAAGACCAAGCTAGCTGGCCATGGACTCGATGTTCTGGTTAACAATGCTGGAATTGCTGGCACGACCTCTGGTTCAATAAAAGATATGGATCTCGACCAGCTGACCCAGATCTTGAACGTCAATGTGATAGGGACACAGAGGGTGTCTGCTGCTTTCATGTCTTTGCTCGAACAAGGCACACAAAAGAAGATCGTCAACATGTCTGTAAATCGTAACTAACCAGAAGTATCGGGAGAGCTGACAAGAAGATTAGGTCTTCCGGACTCGGCTCCTTTGCCTTTGCCGCTCGCACTGCTACAATGCCTACCGACGCATATATCATCTCGAAGACTGCGCTCAATATGCTTACTCTGAGATGGGCGAATCAGTACGCAGATGCTGGATTTACTATCGTTGCAATCTCTCCTGGTGTAAGCAACTTTTAAAAGATTTATGTGACGTTTGTTTACTGACGCTTCTTTCTAGTGGTTAAAGACAGATATGGGCCATGAACATGCAGACCTTAGCGTGGAGATGGGTGTGGCCGAAGTCAAGAGGCTCATATTGGAAAGCGGTAAAGAACAAAATGGAAAGTTCCTAAATATAAGAGTGCCCAAGACCGAAGGAATGGTCTTTGAGTACGATGGTAAAGGAATTGCTTGGTAGAGTGGGTGATGTTCTGCAGATTCGAAGGCTCAAGCAGTTTTCGTCCTACAGAATAAACCCTGATAAGTTGACCAAAGCAATTTCGACTTCGCTTCCAGACATAGCCATAGCATTCTTGACAAGACCGAGAGTCAAGGCTGGTTCATTGTATGCTCTCACCTTCAAATCTCTCAAACTCGACTGATCTTCGATGTACTCCTGCTGGTACTGGCGCTCTTGCTGTGGTTCTTTGTCCGTCCATTCTGCCCAGGGTTGCTTATTGAACCTCAGCTGAGATTTGTGCGATATGTCATGCACCGCTGATCCATTCATTAGTGATGTTAAGATGTGCTAACCATTGATGTGTGTAAGTCCGGTGAGAAGGTCAGGCCTCGGATCTTTGTACGAGGCCCTCTCGGCGAGCAAATCAATATCGCGAACTCAAGGGTCTCGAATGTAGAATCTCTCGCTCCCTTCTATATCGCAGCATAGCAGTGACTGGATAACAAGCGGCACAACAATCCGTCCGTATATGAGTCGTTATAAACTCATGTAGCACGCTAGTCCCAGAAGAGTAATGCTTGCGAGGCTTCCAGAAGCATGTTTTGTCAACACTGTAGCGTTAGTTACCAAAAAGTGACATGGTCAATGGTATAAGTTGTTTGATGTCCCGTGAAGATGTAAAAACTTATCCATTGAGAGGAACATAGCCACAGATACAATGACCGAAGTCGGGGAAGTGGCAGAACGCTTAACACTGCCTTCAGGGCTGGTCTTACAGAACAGACTGGTCAAGGCGGCCATGGCCGAGAAGCTTGCAAAGAATGGACAAGTCAGTGAGCAGCTCGAAAAACCATACCAGCAGTGGGGACGAGGCGGATGGGGAGCGATCATGACCGGCAAGCACCTACATGCTATACTATGCATAGCGCAAACTGACAACGACACTTAGGAAACGTGATGGTCGATGAAAGATACATGGGTTCACCACAAGACGCCGCTGTCCACCTAGGAACCAACGCGGAGACTGAGAAGTGGCGAAGAATTGCCCGCGCCATCAAAGCTCAAGGTGCACTCGCTATCATGCAAATCAACCACCCCGGACGTCAGTCTCCTGTTGGCGCAGGATCCCGTGGATTCTTGGATAAAAACATAGCCCCTAGTGCGGTACCACTCAATTTTGGGCAAAGTGTTGTCGTGAAGACACTGGTGAAGCTGCTATTTGGAACTCCTGCCGAGATGTCTACCACACAGATCCAGACGGTAATCAATCAGTTCGTGGATGCTGCCAAGTTAGCTCAGCAGACTGGCTTCGATGGTGTTACCATTCATGCAGCACACGGATACCTTCTCAGCGATTTCCTCTCGCCCAAATCAAACACCAGAACAGATGCTTACGGTGGTACACCGGAGAAAAGAGCAAAGATCATCGTGGACATCATCAGGGCCACCCGAGAGAGTTTAGGGGCGAAGTTCAGCATCAGTGTCAAGATGAACTCGTCTGATCAACAGTACGATGTCGAGTCTGATGCAGTTTTAAGACAGATTGACGTACTTGTCGCTCAGGACATCGATTTTCTTGAGGTTAGTGGAGGATCGTATGAGAACCCAAGGGTAAGCCATGCCTATAGTCCTTGTACCGATACAAAACTGACAAGAGTAGATGATTGGGGGTGATGAGCTACCAGCCAAATCAGAACGGACACAAAGGCGAGAAGCCTTCTTTCTCGATTTCGCGCTTGCAGTCCGCGAAAGACATCCTACGCTCTGTCTCATGCTTACGGGCGGATTCCGCACGCGAGCCGCCATGAACTCCGCACTGAATTCAAAAGGCTGCGATATGATTGGCATTGGAAGACCAGCTGTCCCAGTTCCAGACTTTCCTCGCTCAGTGATTGGTATTGGTGCCAGTAAGGAGATTAGTGAAGCAGAAGCTGGTTTGCAACTTCAAAAAGTCAAGGAGCCTTGGTTACTAAAGCATCTGCCGTTTCCCCAACTGCAAAGAACTTTGGCAGGAGGTGCTGAGACAGGTCACTATAGTGCAAAAATCGGACAGATGGGCAGCGCATAGATAAACACCATCAAGGAGTTTTACATACGAGGCCAAGCAAAGGTAGCTTCGACTGGCAGCGCGCGATTCTCCCATGCTTTTGCACGACGTCTTGAATTCCTATCTCAGCATCATCGAGCTGTTGACGGCTGTACTTTCATGGTGTAACGGCAACATTGTGCGAGTGCAATTGTGTTGGTTCAAAGAACTCGAGAAGTGCAGAGCGAAATGGGATGAGCGTCGCGTCAATTGCGGAGTGGGGCGGATGTGCCGAATTTTCTCCATGATCCATCCATCCCTTCAAACACGATCAATCTCGCTAGAAACGCAATCACGTCCAGCTGCTCCACTCTAACTCTGATCGATGCTGGGCTGCTGCTGCAAAGCCCTCGATGTTCTTGAAGGTGGCCTGAGGCCGTACTGCCCGGGGAAATCGTTCTTCAGGTGAATCGCGCGTTTGGCTCGGCCGCCAAGCTTGTCTTTGTTGTCGTCGCGTTTCACTATGACCAATCTTGACTCATATAAACAGCTCTAGGCTCGTGAGCAAAGCAGGATCTTCAAACTAGTAGGGAGAACGGCTATACCACAGTAGGTCCTCCAGAGGTAAGATTGGTTGACACGCGGCGTCGTCCATACAAAGGAGTACCGGCGCAGCCTTGTGTCGATCATACCTCGACATTATGCACTTACCTTGTTGTCATCTCAACTTCAAACATTCGAGAAACACTCTTGGCTTGCGAAATCTGGAGTGTTGACGCATGCTCGACTGAAGTGAAGTGCAGCACGTTCCAACCATGACTTGACACAGCCCTCCTTGCTCTGGTCTTAAAGTTTTAGGCATTGCCAACGATAGTCTCTGATCAGCCTGGTCGCTCCTGCTGTACTCACCACACTCTTTCCTTCTGGGCCAAGCCATTCCATTCATTTGATCACAATGCAATACAAAAGCCTCATCGCTCTTTCATCGCTTCTGTCGCTGGCGACAGCTGCTCCCAGAGGCTTTCTCTCCAAACGCATCGACCAGGATGAAATTACTTGGGGTCCCTTGATTGGTCTTGGGCCCACTGTTGATGGTGTCGAAATTGTAGGCGTTGTCGCCACGATCTACCCCGGAAATATGCCCAAGACACAAGCCGGTGGTCTTTACAACTGGATTGGAATCAACAACGAGACCGAGACGGGAGATTTGGTTCAAGGTATCGTCGGCTCATACAGCCATGGTGAAAGTGAATGCAAGGGTGCAAAGGCAGACTCATTATGGTATGAAGTTTAGACACGCCACAGTGGAGCGAAGTACTAACGAACGCCGAAGGTGTATCTCAGCAGAAGTTTATGGATGGGACACCAAATTGAATGACTGGAACCAATATGTTGGTGACGAACGTACGCTGGCCGCGACTCCTGAAGACGGAATCACTTTCAACTACACTCTGATCAACCAGAAGACCGGATTGTGGTATCAGACTGCTCGCAATGCCCGCACTGGAGCACTGTACGCCCAATACAACAAGACTTCACCAACCATGACGATGGTCAACACTGCCGTTGAGTGCCAGTCGTGCACGCCTCCAATCGATGTTCAATACTGGAAAGATATCACCATCAAACTATCTGGGGCCGACAAGAACTTTGGCAGTACACTCTATCAATCGAACAATGCGACCAACACGGAGCCCTTCACCAACGATCACGGCAAGATTTGGAGAATTCAGAATGTCACCATTCCAGTGGTTCCGCCGGTCGCTGACGTTGTCGCATAAAGCTGTGGTATACGAACTAGAACTAAATTCTGTATATAACCCGGATCCTTGTAGGGTTCGCTGAAATACTACATAAGACAGAAAGAATTTTCTAATCTCATATTCCAGTCGCCGTGCAAAGCAATACGAATTGGCACTTCCTGGTACCTTCCGGAAGATCATCAGCATCCGAATGTCGATACAATCGCCAGAAAAAGTATGAGAGTCTTGCGGCTTTTGATGTGCTTCAGGGAATGTTTGAGAGCATAATGATTCGGCGAGAGAATCAGAAAGGAGTAATGGACGACTTCCCCGCAGCGGGACCGACTTGCCCGGCTCAAGCTGATAACTAAGCCCTAATCTCTCCTTGGCCTCGCCGACCTTCTTGACCGATATCGTTCGGCCAGACAAAGGAGAGATATGAGCAGATCAGAGGATCTTATGACTCACTGGAGGAAGGCCATTGGAAACTCATAACCTTGTATAACCTTCATGGGATCAAAGTTGCTTTCCGCCTTTTGTATATTGATATATACTGCTGGAATAAAGTGGCGAGATGGCACTCGGATTACCGATCTTCGCACTAATTGTTGTCGTCCTTCTGATCTTGAGATTCCGGTCTCGTCCCAAAGAACAACGTGGTCAAATCAAAGACAATGGTAAGGCATCATGAAGGAGTAGCGCTTTACGCAAAACATCGTTTACAAGCTAGCAGAACCCACTACGATCGATCTCTCAGGTGTCCAACCATGCGCGGCTGACTTCGACTGGCGGACAAGCGAACCGATTGCTTATAGACCGTGGCATAATGGCCCATACCATGTCACTATGGGTAAGAGAAGCCTCAACTACTGCCCAAGCGGCACGATATTGATCGAACTCATCAGGCATCAAACGCACTGCCGTTCAAGACTGGATCGAAATTGATAACACATATCTGGACAAAATAGCTTTGAAAAGAGAGCTGTTCGAGAAGCAAAGAGATGTGGTAACGCAAGTTCTACCAGGATGTGAAGAAGCGGCATTCGAGGGATTGTACCTGCTTGCTGAGTACCTTCCACGCCGGTATCCCACCATGTTCAAGTGGACGGAGAAAAAGACCATCGAGAATTTGGCGACCAAAGAGAAATGGGATCTGACCAGGAGTGCTCCAACATGGAACCACTATCATCCTCTTGAAGTTATGGCATTGCTTGCACCAGAAGATTTCGTCATTCTGCAAACGGACCCGGCAACAGGCGTATCTTCGCTGAAGGCCGGAGCAGTCTGCTTTCCAGGCAAGTCAATCACGTAAATGGATCTAACAACATCTGACTGTAAGACAGCCGGATGGAGAATGCAGGATCGAATTGGACACAGTCTGTGGCAGATCCATGCGGGCAGGGTACCTCAATACGAGACCAAACTCGCCAAATCGATGGATCGTTTCTTCATGCGTATGCAGGTCGGTTCTGCGATCACAAGGTTCAACTACGCGATCGACGACTCGGACGAGCTCTACCATCCACACTCACACCATAATCTCAGTGTAGACAAGAAGGTCCGCCTGGAAGACTTACATCTCCGAGTAGAGAGACAATTCCTTCAACGTCTGCCGAAAACAAGAGCTCTGCTCTTCTCTATTCGGACATATATCACACCCATTACCGAAGTGACGAAAGACAAAGAAGTTGCAGCCGCTTTACGGACCAGTGTTGGAAGCTTTACAGAGGATGTGGCTGGGTACAAAAACAAGGCACTGTGGGACTCAGTCTTGTCTGAACATCTCAAGCAGGTATTGGAGGGCGAGAAGGGAGTGTCTGATTCATGATACAATGAACTTAGACTAATCTGATACTATCAATGCACTGATCGGATTACCGAATCTCTAGCGGTGAAAGAAGTAAAAACGAAGTCTGGCATGAGAGTTCCCCAGTTCTTGGCTATGTATCGAGCATGGCAGAGTGACCATATCAACAAAATTGATCAAATAAAACCGGAGCTGTGGTATGGTAGACAATCCTGTATCGATCTAGACTTGCCGTCGGTCTACAGACGTGCGTCTGCCAACGCGGTTGATCGGAAACGAATTCCGGTGTTAATTAGCTTGTGCCCTTTCACCCAGATCTAATGATATGAACCCGTGCCCAAGCCACTCAACATCAACTGATGTCTGATCAAAGAGACTCTAGCTACTGTGCAGCCTATCAACATACCCGACCAAAGAATTTACGCCACGTCAAATTATGATTGACGCTTAGTGACATGCACATCAGCCCTTAATTACGTTCTCCACAAGTTTAGCTGCTCTCAAAACATCCTCATCGTGGAAATGCTTGCCAGCAAGCTGAAGAGTGATGGGGAAACCATCAAAGAGCTCAGGGTCATCTATGGTATCACGTTAGCATTGACCCACTCAGTCATTCTATCGCCAACTTACAAGCTTCGAATTCAGCCTTGTCCTTCTCGTTCAAGGGCGAGTAACCCTCTTCGATGATATCAATATTCTTGTCGACAGACATACCTGTTGGGAATACCACAGCCGGCTGGTCAAGGATATTCCACAGACTCGTGTAGCCCCAGTACTTTGCACCATGCTGCTTGACACCTGCGCCCACGTATGCAGGACACAAGATAACATCCACACCACGCTCTTTCATTAAAGCATGATACTCGCGCCTGTAGTTCTCACGCATCACGTTAAGATCCCAATTCTCAGAGATGGAGATCGCCTTGGAGTAATTCAAGGCATGGCGTGTGAGCGGTAGCATGGGTTCGCCAGAAGCTGCGAGAGCATCTTCGATACGTTTGCCGCCATCAGGGAAGTATAGAGCCGAGACGATGTCCCAAGCATGATCATGCTTGTAGTTTTCCCAGTCAACAACTTTGACTCCGGCGGCGTGGAGCTTGGACTTGGCAGTCTCTAGTGCGCGGATGAGAGGAGGGTGAGGTTTGACTATCCCATCGGTCATCATGATACCGACGGTGATGTTTTTAGGCGTCTCAAGCTCGCCCCTCCATGGCACAGGAGCCAATGTCGTGTCAATATCATGAGGGTTGAGATCAATCAATGCCTTCTGAAACAGCCAAAGATCATCAATGCTCTGACCAAGAGGGCCTATCACACCCTTGATACTCTCCTGTCCACCGAGTACACCATGGAGACCAAGACCAGAATTACGGAGAGTGGTGGGTCGGAGTCCATAAGAATTGTTGAATGCAGCAGGAGCACGGATACTACCACCGATATCTGTGCCGACACCAAGCACAGCACATTTGAAGCCCATTGATGCTCCTTCGCCGCCTGACGATCCACCAGGAGAGAGCTTGAGGTTATAGGGGTTGAGCGTTGTTCCAGTGATGTTGTTCTCACAGTCCAAGTGCATCAAAGATTGTGGCTGATTGGTCCGTACGGTGCATACCGCACCTGCCTTCTTGAGTAGTTGAACAAGCAACGCGTCTTCCTTGGCTATGTTGTCAATTTCACTCACGAAGCCAGCGTGGGTGATCTTGCCACCATACGAGACATGTTCTTTGACACTGACAGGAATGCCATGAAGTGGACCGATGAGTTTACCCGTGGATTCGAAATGCTTGTCCAGGGCTTTTGCGGTTTCCAACGCTTCTTCGGTGAGGAACTCAGTAGCAAAGTTGAGCTGTTCGTTTTAGTTAAAAACTGCTTGCAATGTTGAGAGAGCTAGCGAACTTACAAGTTGTTGTCCGATTGTAGCTCGTTTGAGAAATGCAACGGTGACATCCTCGACCTTCCACGCACCAGACTGATACTTGCTCAAAAGCCCAGCAGCAGTTTGTTCGGTCATGTCAAGCTCCTCAGCAGAAAGAATGCCGCATGTGTAAGGGACTTTGGTAACATTGAGCTGTTGCTTGGTGGGAAGCTTATCTGCAGGAAGAAGCCATTGCTTGGAGATTGAATTCTCAAGAATATCACGGCAAATTTGAGCCTTGCTTTCCCAGTCTTTTGCTGCAGGCATATTGTACGATGTGCGATTGTGTTTTTGAACAAAAAACTCAGACAAGTTTGATTTTCATACGTTAGAGAAAGAGAGGAGGAAAGAAGAGTGGGAAAGATAACTGACCACGAGTAGTCCTACACTATCAGGGCTGACCGTCCACATCAGGCAAGTTGATGCGAACAGGTCGATTGATAAGCTCTACTCCACTCACATTTTGATGCATACATATGCGATAACCGTCTCATGATAGGCCTGTGCCCGGCCAACACTACCAGAGAATACCAGTTGATAATAAAATGATAAGAGTGTAGATCGAACGTAGGAGAGGGGGCGGAGGTTGGAGAATGTGGGCCTAGGTCTTGGCGTCGGCGTTCGACTTCTTGCGGCGACGAGCAGGATATCCGCGAGGAAGGGGCCTCCGAATGCTATCCTCGTGCTGAACCCCATTTTGATGGATGACAGTAAAATTGCATAATGACGGGTGTTACCAGATCTCTGTTGCATCGATGTGTCTTGGCATCTGCATGTCTGCAGTCGGCCTATCTCGCTAAGAAGCAAAAGGTGAATGCTGCATTGAGACATGATAGGCAAACATCGGGGTAGGCCCTTCCAGTAGTGAAGCACGAGATATGAGAAGGTCGTCGATCCTCGTAAGTTCACCTTCCGTTTGAACATTGTTTGACCTTCAACTTCCAAGATGTCCAGCAATGTCCACGACGATAGTATCGCACCAGGTACTGTCAGGCTTATCGATGCCAATGGGGAACTCAATGTCAAGCACTCCGAGGGCCATGGCGACATCATCCTTGTGCCGACACCATCTGGTCAGCATTCTATCTGGTCATTTTATTGTGCCTGAAGCTGACTTCCTGGGCAGAGGATCCAGAAGATCCACTCAACTGGACAAAGAAGCGCAAGTTATTGCATACTGCTTGTATGGTTATGTACACTGTGATGATGGTATTTCCCTCGGCCGCTGTCTACTCGGTCGCCAAGCCCATATCTACCTCTACTGGCATCTCCATCACGACAATCAACAGAGGCACCGGTGTCATGTTCCTCTTATACGGATGGTCGACAGTCTTTTGGCAAGCAGTTGCGTTGCAATACGGAAAGCGCCCAATCTACCTGATTTCTGCAGCTGCATCGGTTGTAGTCATGGCGGTTGCACCAATGTGTCGTTCTTCTGAAACATATCTGGCAATCAGAATCCTCCAGGTAATTTGCCCTCTTCTCTGGCCGAGGAGAACATATTGTACTGATTAACTAAGGGATTCTTTGGCGGTCCGGTCGAGAGTCTTTGTGAAATCAGTATGACCGACATTGTAAGTGCGGTTGACATCATGGTCGTACCAAAAAGCCACGACTAACAAGTTACAGTGGTTCGCCCACGAGCGACCTCTCTATATCGCCCTCTATGGCGTCTCACTTGGTGCTTCTGGCAAGCTGGCCCCCGTTTTCAGTGCATTCATCAACAGTGGCATGGGCTGGGAATGGACCTTGGTCAGTGTCTACCCATGGTGCATCAATTCTTGCCTAATGCTGACATTTAATAGTGGTGGTGTGCTATAGGTATTGGTATCGCTTTCGTCTTCTGCCTTCTGCTCATGGAAGAGACAAACTACGACCGTCACACCACACAATCGTCATCGCCCAACTCACAGGCTATTTTTGAAGGCGTCAGCGAGCTTGGGCTATCTGAAAACGAGAAGGCCACCGCCAAGGATGATGTCCAAGTCAGCAATTCACCGCTCTCGAACGAGAAAAGGTCTTCCGAAGATCAACATGCTGCAGACGTGGTAGCCGCAGAGTTGGGACATGTCACGTACCCACGAAAAACATACCGGCAGAAACTGAGTGTCATTGACAAAAAACGACCAAACCGCATGCTGGATATCATGTGGGCACCTTTCAAATTCTTTACTTTTCCGGTTGTTGTCTGGGCAGGCTTCATGTGAGTAGCCAACAAACAGATAACACAAGTCAACAGGCATCAGATGGCGTTTCGACCCTTTCAAGAGGCTCAAGATCTCTCACATTGCCGAGGTATCCGAGAAGTCTTGGATAGTACTTGCAACGTGGTGAGCAAGCCATTTGTGTCTGTTGAGACCGTGTTACAGTGTACCGTTACCCTCACAGGAATCATGCTAATCGTACTCTCATCTTATAGGTATGGTCTACAAGGACTGGTGTACCCAGGAATCTTGAACGCCACAGCGAGTGTCATCTACACCAACAGCTACTACCACTTTTCGAGCGATGCAGTAGGCTTTGCTTACTTTGCGGCCGTTGTTGGTATGATCTTGGGTTCTCTTTGGGTGACGCTTGTAGGCCCATGGCTAGTCATCAGGCTGGCTCGTCGCAGAGGTGGTATCTCCGAACCTGAAGACATTCTGTGGCTCTTCCTAGCCTCAGCCGTCGTTGTGCCATTCGCACTGATCCTATGGGGAGTTGGGAGCCAGCATCATGTACACTGGTTCGGACTTGTTTTTGCTCAAGCAATTCTAGCCATCTCCAGTACACTTTGCTTATCCACAGCCATTCAGTATGCCACGAGCGCCTATAGAGACTTGAGTGGCGAGCTAATCACAACCATTATTCTTATACGGAATACTTTGAGGTAAGTACCTTTGTTTGACACGTATAAGATGGAGGCTGATACAAAGGCTCAAGTTTCGCCATCAATTATGGTATCAACCCATGGCTCGACGCCATGGGGACACGAGACACGTTTATCACGGCAGCGATGATAGCTCTTGTTTTGAACAGTTCCATGTTCATTGTGATCCCACTTGGTCGCCGGCTCCGCGAACATAGCGCAAGAAGATATTGGACATATGTTGAACAGGCAAGAGCTAAGGGACTAGGGCATTAAGTATTTGTGTAACTCAGTCATACTTGTACTATCCTCTGAAAATTCCTTCAAGCTCATTTGACGGACTTCGGTCCGTCATGTATTTGTTCCCTTTCTGTCGAAGACCTCGGTTGCGGGTTGATCGTGGGGACGGACATTACTGCGGAGCCATACCAATCGTCCACTTCCGATCTGAGGTCCACTTCCGACTTGAGGCCAATGGACACGCGAACAAGATTTTGACAAAGGCGCGTGACTGCAGATGTAGTGAGCTCCGCGGACCGAAACGGTAATGATTAGCGAGGGGTTCGCAGGAAACGTGAGCAGGGTTTTGTGATGATCAGCAGCGTCAACAGCTCTGTACCACTGCAATCTTCACAAGTTGTGTGACAGTCATGCACCATCTTTGTTTTTTGTTTTTTTTTTTTCGTCTGACGCTACCAACCGCCAACAAATCTACACTCGCCTACAAAGAGGCAATGTATTGGAGCTTTTGGGTTTGCCATGCACTACAACAGTTGCAAGTTGCAAGTTGAGGTGGAGTAAGAAAGAACAAAGGCGATCATGCGCTAACAAAAGTAGCATGTTGATCCTTCGGAAGACCCCTCATTGTCACCCGCATTGACACAAACTCTAACAACTAGTGGGATGGGGATAGGGATTGGGCTCTGGGGTTGCCTCAGCGCCCTCAAGAATTATAAGTAGGTAGCCATGGATCGCTCCCAGGCTGTCGGTTCAGTTTGCTCTCTCATGCAAGCTCCACTGCTGTTCTGATCTCATTATTCTCTTCAACCATCACAGTTCAACCTCACGTATACGCTACAATTCACACTTCACAACACCAAATCCTTGCGAAACATTATGCATATCGATCAAATCATGTTCGGCACAACCACAAACTCGAAGCCCACGGTCATTTTCGTGACAGGAGCATGGCACAAACCTCATCTTTACGCAGGCCTTCTTGAGGATCTCAGGAAGATCAGCTTCCCTGTTGTAGCACCCTCCCTTCCATCTGTCGGCGGAACTTGCGAAAATTTTGATGACGATGTCCACGTCGTCCGCAAAGCCATCGCCGATGAGATATCTCAGGGACATGAGATTGTTATGCTGATGCACTCATACGGTGGCCTGGTGGGCAGCGAAGCAGTCCAAGGCTATTCGAAGCAAGAAGTGCCCAGAGGAGGCGGTGTGGTCAAGATGATCTACATGGCTGCGTTTGCGCTCGAGGTTGGACGCAGTTTGATGGACGCATTGAACAACAAACCGCTACCATGGTGGCAATCGGCAAACGAGAAACAATGGCAAGCCACGAACTCGACCTACGTCTTCTACAACGATGTGGACCCCCAGATGGCGGAAACGTGTGTTGGTCAGCTGGATCTGCAAGCAAAAGGAAGCTTCGAAAGCAAGCAGACATATGCTGCATGGAAGTACATCGATTCGACGTTCATTGTCTGCTCACGTGACAATGCGATTCCGAAGGAGGCGCAGATTGCCATGGCAAATCAACCTGGAGGCAGGTTTACGATCGAATATCTGGATGCTGGTCATAGTCCGTTCTTGTCGGTACCGCATCAAACGGTCGAAATGGTTCGCAAGACAATCTGGGAACCGGGGACCCGCTCATAGGTCGGAATGAGCAGTGATTGTTTTTGACATGTGCAGTATGTAGAAGGGTATTTTCAAGTTGTCAATGATACACACTCTTGGTCTAGCATGCAGTGCATTTGCGTCTCTCCCGCTTACTGAAGTCCACAAGGTACAGCTGTCTGATGACGATGCGGCGCTACGTTTGCACCGTGGAAGTCCGCAGCTCGCAGCTGGGTCTTGGTCGAGGACAGGATCGAGGCGTGCCATCAGTCGTGGCGACGAGCTAAAGGATGGGTCTGTGAGGCACAAGCTCTAGACTGATGGGCTTCTGTGCAAAGATGAGAGCTGATAATAATAGCCAGAGGGGTTGGTTGTTGTAGTTAGACGTGGAGTTGGCTATCGGAGACTTGGAACTCGGGGCAGTCGCGGTAAGTGACGGCGGTCACGGGAAGTGGGGCAGGATTGTGGTGGAGAAGCAGCTTCCAACAAGGGCAAGCACAAGCACAAGCACAAGCACATGTTTCGGGCGACCGGACTTGGATTTCGGAATTCAAGACGTCCAACACTGCAATCCACTGGTCCTCGGGCAGGGGAAACTGCGTCTAGCGTCTTTGACTTGCACATGTCGTACCTCTGAAAGTCGCTCCCAAATTATTCCTTTCCCACATCAAGACCTCGCACCTCACAGCAAACCATGTCGACCAGCATCGTCACCCCTCCCGAGCCACGGACCTTGTTCCCACCACTGCTGGCATGTCTTCCTACCGCCTTCATGTCGCCGCGCCCTCCACCGGCACTGCTTCCTCTTCTCTCGCCCATCTTGCGCCAACGAGTCAACCTCCTCGCTGGTAACACTTCCTCAGGTCAAGGCGGCTGGCTGAACCTGCTCTCTTGGTCCTCGTCCCGCTCCTCAAAACTCGGCGGTAAAGTCGAGGCCCTGCAATTGGAAGCTCATCCTGTATCTGGCGAGCTCGAGCTTGAGGACATCGACAAGATCAGCTACAGAAGAGTCGACGAAGAAACACTACAATGCTGCTTGCAAGTTGAAGAGTTTGGACTGTTGCCGGTATACGTCTGGTGCGAGAATGATGCAGATGGTGGACAACTTGGCGGAGCATCAGGCTGGAGATTGGCTGAATTGCGCGCTCTCGAAGATCTCAGCGACGATGTCTCCCAATGGACAGACTCCATCGCTGCCGCAAACGACGCTTTCGAGAGCAAATCTCACCCCAACGCTCCTACCTTCACCATCCCTCAACAAGCGACGGCAGAAGATGACGACGACGATGATGATGATTACTGGGCCAGCTACGACAGAACACCCAACAATAGGACTCCTGCCCGCACCCCTAAACGCGCCAGTCCCGCTCCTGCCACTGCTTCTTCGAACCTCGCCCCCACAAACGACGAACTCGAATACTTTGCTCGCTATGCTGCCGAAGTCCAGCCTGCTCTCGATGACCACGATCCCGATGAGGAGCATCCCGAGACTGCAGACTCGACCCTGCGCGGCGGCGAATTGAGCGCAAAACAAATAGGAGAGCCAAACACCAATCCTGCGCCACCCATGTTCGCTGCCGATAGCAACGAATTGAACAATACGTTCCAAGCACAGACTCAGAACCAAGAGCTGGAAGCACCAAGGCCCACATCTCCGGGCAGCAGTGTCGATGTTCTCGAACGTGGAGCTGAAGACATGACGAGAGCTGAGATCGGTGTCAAACAGTTCATCAGCACAGAAATGAAGAGCATGTTCCGTCTTGCCCGAAGCGTGGGCATGGGGAGAGAAGAGTTCGAAAGGATCATCAAGACCGAGATTGATGTCTTGAGCATGCTTGAAGCTGATGACTAAGTGGGAAGGAGGGCCTCTCTTTTTTCGAAGATGTGCATTTTCTGTTCATAGCGGGAGTTCTTTGCGGGTCAAAGGGCATGCATGCGTTCGGAGAGCACCAACATTTTGCGGGACGAGCTCGTTTTTGTTCTGTTTTTTCTTTAGGATACCACTTCTTCGTTAGACGTTTGGAAAGCAATATTCTCGATCATCTCGCACGCATTCCCACCGCTCAGATCAACAGTCTGACTTCAATTCCATTTTTACCTCCGTAAAGCAGTTTCGCATCATCTATCCAATGAAAAAGACAACTGCCGCATCTGCTGTCCACTCCAAATGGATTCACCTCTACCAGCTGCACACGCCCACCCCTCTTGATCACAATATCAAACGTGAAACTCCAAGCCTTGAGTTCTTGGAGAGTACCTCGAGCAGTCGCCGTGCTCAAGATCTGGCCTAGGATCTCCTCAGCAGAAGTAAGAGCAACGTCAACAGTGTCTCTAGGCTCAAAAGCAGCGACTGGGAACGACCTATGCCAGTAATACTGACTCGCAGCCACCATCCTTGGTCTGCTGTCATTAAAGCGCGCAACAGGCGGCACAAAACAACGAAACTCCACTCCTCGTGCCATTTCATCATCCCATACATGCAAATAGATATGCACTTGCCTATTTTCCATAACATGAGCTTCAAAATCTCCTCTTGCGCGATTTGAAGTTAGTAGACAAAGCACCAATTGGCGAAGAGAGGAGATGGGCATTTTTGCTTTTTCAGAGTCTTTTGGTAAGTAATCGTTTAGTCGGATGAAGTAGCGCTTAGTGTTGAAGATGTCGGGCTGTACGAATGGAGATAGAGCATCTTCGATTTCGTAGATGGCGGTTTCGCTGACGACTCCAGTGATCTGGTAAGAGTTCTGGTAGGAAAGTATCTCGACTGCAAGCCAGAGAGGTAGCTTTACTGTGTGTGGGTCTTCACTCTTCATGTCCTGATTTTGGCGCACTAAGGCGGCAAAGTAAGAGAAAGTGTATATGTTGCGAGGTGGTGCACCTAGGGGTGTGTCGGGCGGCAAGACTTTACGTAGTCTGGCTATCTCTTCGGCAGTGGCAGATACAGTGTTGTACCTTCCATGTGAATTTCCAGACTCTAATATCGACGCAGGCAACATCGTGATAGTCTTGTCGTTGGCGTGACAGACGGTGAGAATCGATTCCATGTTGTAAGGTCAATATGACTCAGATTCTTGCTATTGCAGATATTTGATTAGAGGTTCGACACGAAATACAAAAGCGAAATGGTGTCGCGATGGTGTGCATAATTTCATATTGTAGCAAAAATGACTCACTCTGGAATAACTCACTAACCTGCAAAAACGTGTCAACTATGAGGCTGCGAAGAACGTGGATCCTAGCAAGGCCTTTTCTGACTTGACGAAGGCACAGATTGTCTCCTACTGCACAGTCATGATCATTTCCATGGCTTTGGTCGCATCGGCAGTTCTAGATTACCGGGACGTATCGTTCTGGTGAAGACAAAATGGAGGAATCGAAGTCGCATGTCGCTATGTACGAAACGGAGGTTCTGAAAGGTCATGTATATCGTTTATGTGCTAGAAAAGCACTAGGCAGATGCGGACGACATAGGAGAATCTTTCGAGTGCTTCGACGGTTTCTGTACCATCTGAACACCATTGCGAGCAATGACGCGATTGATCAGGACACCAGGGTGTAAAATGTTGAAAGCGATGACAAGGGCAGCCATAGGTGCACCATCAAGGGCGATGAAGTATCTCTCGGTCTCGATGACGCGTCCAGTCCAGCCGCCAGCAAGTTCAATGGTACGATAGATGCTTCTCATGATGATGAGAAGAATTGAGAAGGATGTGACGAGGACGAGAAGCTTCATGTTCTTGTCATTCATGAAGGCGGGAAGTCTTAGCTTGACAGCTGCTCTGTAGAGGAAGAGGAAGAAGAGAATGCTGAAGACGATGACCGAGGCCAGTTGAAAGTCGATACCAGCTACCATGATGTCGGTTCCGACCTTTGTGTTGCCAGGGGGAGTCGAGTTGAATGCGACAGCTGCTGAACCGCCACCAACAGCTTGGATGACAAGAGAGATGATGTCAACAGTACAGAAGATCCAGAGGTACCAGACGGGTCCGATGGGTGACACTCCAGGCCCAGCGATAGCAATCATGCGTCCGAGGATGACATAGATTCCAGCAGTGAAGAAGGTGGGTGCTGTCCAGGTCAGCACAGTGTCAAGAAGTGATGAAGTCTTGGTGCCTTACCGATGATCAGTGTGCAAATCTGCATCAAGAAGGCGTTGGCATTGTAGGGACATTCGCTTGACCAAGTTCGGGCAGCCCAGCCCAGTATTTCAGCTGCCGGAGTCAATTAGCATGCTGCAATAACATGAATAGTCTTTGACATACTCAGACAGCCAACGGCGAAAACGAGGTTCCATAGTGCTCTTGTCTTGATGGCTTGGAAGGTATGCGCGATCATTGAGAGTCCAAAGAGGACGCAATAGACGATGCCAGCAGCCAGTGAAGGCACATAGCCATATGCTGTTCTTTGCGCCGGGTTATACGCCACGCAACCAGTCGATCCGATGGCCATGACTGGGCTGATCAAATATTTATTTCTGCAGCGAGCCGATGACCTGGGGACGAATGGCAATGAGCGAAAAATTGATGTGGCGGGAGAGCAGTGTCTATTGCTGTGGATAGCAACGACGAGAAAGTTGAGAAAGAGAAACAACAAGAATTATCACGGTGGCCATCTTACATTTGCCATGGCACTTGGCTGCTTTTCTAATATCAGGGCCGGGCTCCGTATTAATTGCTCCCTCGCCGAGAAGCATGGCATGGGAAGTGACGATTGCTCTGCCCTGCCCGGCGGAACATCGAAAAATGGCATCGCTTGCGAGCGACTAGGCCAAATCGGTGACTAGCGCTGCCTTTGACACTTGACACCTTCCTTCGTACATCGTACACTCGCTTTCGTGTTTCTTGACATTTATAAGAATTGATTCTTCTTATAGCTCAAGGTGATCGCAGGATCGTGCGCCTGTCGAGAATGGCACTGTCTGCACTACCTGTATCATCGAGAGTAGAAGCTTTTGTGTTCAAACAACAAGATTGGAGGGCCGACACCTCGTATCTGTGTTCCTTTAATTGATCCTTCTGTGTCTGACTTGACCACTCGGCACAAAGAACGCCCGACAAGAAAAGCATATCAGATCTCCTGCTGCGAAGCTTAGTCTCGAGGGACAATGTGACAACGTGACAATGGAGGAGGCTGAAGCGACACAGCCGTTCTTGCCTTGTACTTGTACCAGTCACACTGCATCGCCTCGAAAGACCTTGTCTGTGTATTCTGTCCGGGGCTCAGTATGCACATACACGCACTTCGCAAGTAATACCCTATCTGCAGTATCCGTTGGCTTTCTTGGTTCAACGTGCCGTGCGTAGTTAACAATGGTATTGAGCTTCTGTACATTCAGCCAAGCACGACAAACCAATGAAGCGATCGAGAATGTACAATTAAGTTGTTAATTTCTAATTACAGAAAGGCTAGTCGTCTCTTTTTTCGACGCCCATCTCTTTCCTGAGCTTTCTGATAGCCTCGCGGATCATATCCGATTCCTTCTGGACGCGCTTCAGCTCCTCGAGATCCTTCTTGATCTGTGCATGAGGATCATCGACCACTTTGCCAGTAGTCATGTCGATAGCACCAAGTCCTGGGTCCCTCAGAGCATCAGCAGCTTGCTGGGAAAGCATGTCCATCTCGGCACGAGCAACTTCGTTCTCGTGGTCAAAGTCATCGAGCAAGCGGCGAGCATGCTGAGGTTTTGACTGATTTTCGGGCTTCTGGGGCAACCATTGTTGGCCGTTCTCCAGAGCCTTAAGCTGCAGCCTTGTCTTTTGTGAATCGGCAATGCACCAGTCGAGCCGTGAAATTTCTAGGTAGGTCTGGGTGGGAAGGTGACCCATGAGCTCAGCATCGACACGACGCTGCTCCTTCTCCCAATCATCCTTGTCGGTAAGATAGAAGGCGTTCTGCTTGGAAGCAAGCTCGTAAAACAACATAGATGCTTCTTCTGCCAGGCGAGATCGCCTCTCCTTCAGCTTTTGAATGTGAGACTCGATCTGTTCAACGCCTTCAGAACCAGGCTGCCATTTGTAGTTTGGTTCAGGGAAGAAGACGCGCTCTCCTTCACGCATTTCACTGAAGTGTGGTTGCGGGTCTTGTTCGTCTACGTCCTCCTCTTGAGCGACCTGAGCAGCCTTTTCAGCAGCGGCGTGCATTTCCTTGATCATTGCATTGTGTGCGCCGCCGACGCTCTTGAGCATGTCGGCCATTGAGGTCATGCCAGGTTGTTGAACAGCATCGGGAGTGAGACCGGCGTCTTGAATAGCCTTGTTCTCGATGAAGCGCTTGACATCTTCCCTCCACATGTTGCGTTGAGATTGCTGTCTCGCAATGGTCTCGGCAATTGTGGCGGAAGTGTTGAAATGGTAGGCCTGGTTGAAGGATGCGCCAGCGAAGGCGCCACAGCTAAAGGCACCTAGCCAGCGCTGCCAACCAGTGATGGCCCATGGCTTGCGCACAGAGGCGGCGCAACCAATACCGATGAGACCACCAGCGAGAATATAGTTGTCAGCATCGATGCTGAAAGGGCGATCGATAATTTTGGACTTGGGAATTTCGAGACCCTTGCTCTCGAGGTAGGGTCTGGCGATGAGATGGCCGGCGTAGCGTTCGATACCGACGGAGGGAATGCCAAAAAGGATGGTGGTCCAGGCAGCAGTCTTGAGGCCTTGAGCAGGCGAGCGCTTTGTGAGTAAAGCAAGACCGGCGGCAATGGCACCGGCGCCACCAGCCCAGAAGGGGGCTTTCGTCAAGGCGGACTCATTGAAGGGGGCGGGTCTGCTGGGGTAGGCGGGATGGATCCCTTCCCAGTTGGGCGGTAGTATTCTCATGGGTTATGTTGAGACATGGAATCAATGTCGACGAAAACAATTCGAGACAGCATCTCGGCCTCGATGATGGAATTGCTGTTGCGCACTGACGCGCGCGTGAACGCACACGCCAAGCGCCCTTCACGTGGCATGCTCCAGCGGGTAACATGTCCCTCCGAATGATTCAGTTCTACAGTATATCGGCATGTGGTCAAGCTCGTCTCTGTTGGATGATACTCAAGGAGATATATGGAAGTATGCAACCTTTTCGCAGCTTGCTTAGGTCTTGCCGCGAGAATGTAAGGGCGTTTTCCGATGCGGCTAGCGAGCGTTCCTGCCACCTCGGCTAGATCCGAGATGTAGATCCGTCGAGTCTCCAAGCTGCTGCCCTTGTCGCATTCTTCCAAAAAGTTACCTCGACGTCACCATTCTCACCACAGCCATCCGCGACGAGTCGCAACCATGTCTGGAGACAGTCACAGTCGTGGTCAGAAGCGCAAGCTTGACCAGCAAGAAGGCAGAGAATTGCTCAGCACAGGCGCCACCCTCGCCCGACTCAATGGCGACAGCGACCCCGACTCGATCAAGAATGCCGCCGACTCTCCTGCTGCCACGACACAAGGTGCTAGCGACGACGGTGGAGAGTGGACTACAGTCGACCGTAGCTCAAAGCGCCAAAAGAAGGCCAACCAGAACTATCCCCAAATTATTCATGCCCCAACCGCTCGCCTTCAATCTTTCGTCAAAATCTCCGATCTGCAAAATCTCGTCCTCTATCTATTAGCCGATGGCAGTGGCCCTCAATGGATTAGTGTGCGCCATAAAAAAGACATTGAGCGTGTCGTCTGCCTCATGGTACCTGGCCTTGAAGCCGACATGTTCAACGCCAACATTAGTCTGGACCCAAGTCAAGACACTGTTGCCAAAGGCCCGTTTCAACAGGCGAACGCTGGCGCAGAAGCCACGCCTCCTTCGAAAAAGTTGAAAATCACACCCGACGACTACTATCCTGTCAAGCTCGTCGCTCCAAAACTGCCTGCCCCGTTACAGCCTTTCGCCGAAATGTTCCCTCACATCTGGCCGGTGAAGACTCCTGGAGAATTCAACCGCATGCACTCGCCGCTACAAGCTTTATTGACATCACCTCTGCCCAAAGCAAAAGACGAAAAGAAGATAAAGGGCCCTAAGCCGCCAAGAGAAGGTGCAAGATGGCAGAACCAGAGAACTCCCATAACTGAGTTCTTAGCGACCAGAGAAGAGCTGATGGACAATGGATATGCTATACACCCTGCCTACCTACGGACAGATGCCGAGCGTGCGGCCGAGAAGGCAAGACGTCACAAGTTCTGTCAATCAGAAGAGGACGGCTGGATAAACCTGCCCGAAATCTCGTCTCTTGATGAAGGTATTGTGCCATCAGAGGAGATTGAACAGGGCAGCATTCTACAGGGTCGTAATGTCTTGACAGTCGACTGTGAAATGATCTCCACAACAGAAGAGAAGTTCGCTCTTGCTCGTGTATCCTTCATAGACTGGGACGGCAACATTGTGCTTGATGAGCTTGTCAAGCCTCCTGGCACAGTGAAAGATTATCTGACACAGTACTCGGGCATCACCAAGGAAATGATGGAGCCGGTCACACAAACCCTCGCCGAACTACAGGCAAAGCTCAAAGACGTACTCACCCCTCGCACAATTTTGCTGGGCCACTCTCTCGACTCCGATCTTCGCGCTCTTCGCATTTCTTTTCCCTTCATTGTCGACACTACCCTTATCTATCCTCACCCCAAAGGTCCTCCGCAAAAGTCATCTCTCAAATGGCTCTCCCAGAAATACCTCTCCCGCGAGATTCAAAATCGTGGTCCACAAGGTCACGACAGTGTCGAGGACGCAAAAGCATGTCTTGACCTTGTCAAACAAAAGTGTGAGAAGGGAAAGACATGGGGTACTTCTGAAGCAACGAGCGAAAGTATCTTCAAGCGTCTCAGTCGCGTTGGCGTAGAAGATGAGAAAGACGAAGGTGGCATGTTGTCTGAAGAGAAAGAGGTACAGGCAAAGACTGGCCGTACAGGCGCTGTCGTAGACTGGGGTGACCCGAAGCGCGGATTTGGTGCTGCTGCCACTTGCACTGTCGCCTGCGAGAGTGACGCAGATGTAGTCGCCGGTGTTCAACACGTCCTCGCTGGCCCTCAGACAACCGAAGAGGCCGATGCCCCTGGCCAACACATCCCCGTCGGCGGCTGCGATTTCGTTTGGGCACGTTTTCGCGAACTCGAAGCCCTTCGTGGCTGGTGGACCCGCACAACCTCTGCGGATGCAGCTGCTCGTCTCGCCAACACTCTTGCCGACAACAACGCCTCCGAAGGTCAAGAGATCAGCACTTCGGCCCTTGCAGACGCTGTAACACGTACCACTGTATCCGTCAAAGCCATCTATGATTCTCTACCGCCAAAGACTGCCTTTATCGTCTACTCGGGCGGTGGCGATCCAACTGAGATGCGCCGTCTTCAATCCATGCAACAACAATACAAACGCGATTTCCAGACCATGAAGTGGGATGAGTTGCCCATCAAGTGGACGGATGTTGAAGAGCAAGAGCTCAAGAAGGCTGCTATGAAGGCTAGATCTGGTGTTGGTTTTGTTGTGTGTAAATAGATTAGGGACCGTAGTCATGAGATGAAGAGTCAACTGGTGTGGTCATTGCTACAGTTGAAGAAGATGAAGCAAGGCAAGCTTTGTACATGACTGAAGAAATGAACGAATGGGAGCTTCATTGCTCCAATGCGGATGCCGCACATCAGCAATTATTGCAAATTACAGTGGAATACGCATTCATGCCTCAATTGATCCACGTCTCTCTGAGACGATGCTTTTCGAAGGACACCCTGTCTCGCATCTGACTAGGGTCACCCCGGAAACAACATTCTGCCTTTTGACCGACTCCCGAGGACTTCGATACAATCACAACTGACGCGTCTCGACTTTGTATATGCTTAATGGTCGTACTTTTAAAGTTGGGTCATAAGGCTTGTAGCGCTACTCTTGAAAATCTTGACGCCATGTATAAGTTGTGGATCTCTTGATCTGGATCTGTCGATCACAAAATGCCGCACGGAGATATACGGATACGATATACACCTTCGCAAAAACTGTCATGCTCTCGTGTACGGAGGAGACGAGTGAAGAAGAAAATGATAGATGGACAATTTTTGAACATTTGTACATGCCCTCGGCACCGATCTGCATTACAAGAGAAGGTCTGGATACCGATGATGACTGTTCGAAAGAAAGGGACACCCCCATTCCTGCTGCTTGTTACATCAATCAGGGCACAGGGAGTAGAATGTTTTGAAAAAGTGATTGTACTCGTCTATCAAGATCATAAATATCTCCAATAACTACAAGTCGTAATCCGTCATCTCAATCTCCCATTACAAAATCAAACAACAAGGAGAGAGGTATCCAGTGAATGAGAAAGAAGAACGCCACACCCAATTTTATGGTTCCATATACCCGCATAAGTTCGCTAAACCGCTCAAGACAAAAAAGGAAGACGAAAGAGTGAGAAAGTAATGTTTTACTTCTTCTCGTTCAAGGCCTCGTCGGACTCATCTTCTTCTTTGACTTGGCCGCGAATCATGGGGCTGGGCATGGGGCTTCTCTTGTCCATACCGCGCATCATGGGTGAAGGCAAGGTACTGCCAGTCTTTTCGTTACCGCGAACCATGGGGGAGATGAGAGGAGACTGAGCACCACGGGGACCGTTCTTGGTGCGAGCGAAGAAGCTGGAGATATCGCTGTGCCAGTCCTCGTCGTCGAGAACATCGGGGTCCATATTGTTTTCCTTCTCGGCAGCCTTGGAGGCCATGGCCTGCTCCCACTCGTGACGCATTTCCTCAACACGCTGTTGGTAGTCGAGCTCGGCGTCGTAGTTCTTGCCAACGCCACGGAAGCGCTCCCAGACGGACAAGTGCTTGGGGTGGACAGCAACACCGTGGTATTCGTCACCCTTGCCAACACGAATGAATGCCCAGCGACGCTCCTGCTCCTTGAGATCGAGACCGGTGGTGTCAGGAAGGAAGAGCCAGGTAACAAGGGCACCGGCGAGACCGAACCAGGGGACGACATAGAACTTCTGTTGAGTGGTGATGTAGTTGTAGAGGACAGCGGCGAGAAGAGCACCGAGCTTGCCGACGGCGGCACTGAAACCGTGAGCGGTAGCACGGATGGGAGTGGGGAAGACCTCGGCAGCAACAAGGAAAGAGACCGAGTTGGGACCAAACTGGTTGAAGAAGGAGGACAAGAAGTACATGGCCTGGAAAGAGTGGACTCCAGCTAAGCTGGTGTAATGCTTGAAGTTAAAAGCAGGGACAACGAAGAGAATGAAGTCGAGCAGGAAACCGATGATCTGCATCCACTTGCGCCCGTAAAGCTTGTTGTCAATCAAGAAAGAGGCAAGGTAGTAACCGCAGAGCGAGACACCGACGTTGATCAAGTTGTAAAGCCAGCCGACCATGACGGACTTGTTGTGAGGAAGCAGGACGGCGATGAATTCAGATTGGAAAAGCTTGTTTCCGTAGAAGAAGACATCGTTGAAGAACCAGCCACCAGCAGTTGCGATAAGACGAGGACCGAAGTGGGTAAGAGTAAGCTTGAGCGACTGGGTGTCGTAACCAGTAACGTTGGACTTCTTCTTGGCAGCAGCGAGCACTCTCGAGGCAGAACGCATCTTGAAGGTACGGAAGTAGACAAGCCAGAGAGTTCCAACAGCGGGGATAGCGAAAGAGACGCGGTAGGTCCACTGAGTCGAGGTCTTGCCGTAAGGAGGGTTTCCAGAACCGTGGAAGATGAGCAAAAGGATGATCAGAATGACCTGGTTGAAGAATTGACCCCAACCTTGCATCAGGAAAGCCGAGGTGACCTTGCGACCACGGTGGAGACGATCTTCCTTGGTTGAGACCTTTCCAGCACCGACGGCGTTTTCCATACCAGAAGTGGCGGTCATGGGGTATTCACCACCGACACCGACACCGTAGAAGAAGAGCGACCAAACGTAGCAGATGACCCAGCCGTTCTGGGTGACACCCCAGGAGGCAGTGAGCATGAGAAGACCGATAAACATGATAGTGGCGTCTTGAATCAGACCCCAACGACGACCGAGCCAATCACCAATGACACCGACAAGGATTTGACCGACAATGATACCAACAATCTCGAGGTAGTCGAGGGCAGCGATCCAAGTCGAGTTGCAAATCTTGTGGTTCTTCCAGCACCTGGGGAAAGCGGCTTGAAGAAGAGGCTTGACGTTTCCGATAGAGAAAAGGACGTAACCTTCGAGGAGCAGACCTGCACCAGGAATGACCATGTTGCGGAAGTAGTAACCGATAGGACTGAGAGGATCCTTCTTGATCATGGCCCAAGTTGCGTTGATTTCCTTCTTAGCCTCGGCGTTGTTGACCTTGTTGACGAACTTGATTCTCTTCATAAGAGGCAAGTCAGCCCAGTATGTGCCGTTCTCATCGTAGCTGTCATCGGGCTTGAGGATGGTTTGGAAGACACCTTGCTCGTTCTGGCTCATGGCGTAGAGCTGCTCAGTAGCGACGTGGTGGCCGTCCATGTTGGGCCCGTGAGGGGCGGCGAGGCCGTAGTTGCGTAACGACGACATTGTGGTGATGTCCTGGGGCTGTAGGACTGCAGTTGTGTGGATGTGCGGATATTAAGTAGGCGAAGCGTCAAGAGCTTCCCTTAAAAAGAATATGGTTTGGGCTAGGAGATGGCGACTGATGACGGAGGTGCAGGCGGCTGAGTTTCTTTTGCAAGCCCTGAGGAGGTTAGAGGCCGAGCGGTAGTAGGAACCAGCGCTGCACGAGGTGCTTGTGGAAGAATCGACTGGAGCAGGATGCACGATGCCGTATTTGAAGAAGGCAGAGGTGGGTATGAATTTTGCGAGGTACCGGAATAGACGGAAGCCCCGACGAAGAACGTGCAAAGCAACGGATCGTGAGTGGTCGAGAGGAAGAGAGAAAGCACGGCGCGGATCTACATTTGTAGGGAAAACAGCTCGTCCATGTCAGGCCGCGGGTTGTGTCCATGCACCCTCAACCCGAGCTCCAATTTTTCTTCTTTGCGCCAGAACGCTCGCCTACCACGTACCACTGGCGGGCACGCGAGCACTTGCCAACTTCAGTTGCCCAAAGCGCCTGTCTGGTGGGCCGAACAAGCGCCAAACAGCCCAGCGGCCATTGGAAAATTGGGGCATCCGAATGGCCGTGGGGCAATCGCGTTGAATTCTAACACACAAAGTGGAAATCCAAAGTCAACTGCTGCTGCAAATCCATGTCGGCGATTTGAGTCGTCCAACCTCCGACTCTTCATCTCACGTCGAACAACACTCGCCTTTGAATGCTTTTCCAATCAAAATCATGATGCAGACAAGCGTTTACTACCGACGCCAAAAAGCCTTGGTCATGACGAACACAAGAGCGACCGACGCGCCATCCTCAAGCCTCAACTGCCAAGTGAGTTGAGAAAATCAGATTTCGACGTCTAAGGACAGAGGTCGCCAACAGCCAATGAGAGGGCGTTGTTGAAACAACGTGCTCGAGTCCTTGGTCCAAAAGGCTTCCAGGCCTGTGGTAAGACTTCTCGGCCCTGCATGTGGGGTCAACGCCGATCGCTCGTCTGGAGACATCATCCCTACTTTTTTTTTGCTTCCAGACAGACGAGCAGCCATAGCCTTTATCGATCTCCACGGTTGTTCCTCTTCGTACCGGCATATCTGGTGTTGCAAACCTCGGCATGTGCATCATGCCATCGCTATCGTCCGTGATCGAGCACATAACGTCGCTCTACACCCCAGAGGTTTGTCATTGCGAACAGACGAACGCGTGGAGGAAGAACCCTCGGTCAGCTCCGCCTAATATCTGATGTCTCCGGGGCCTCCCTAGTGAGATTGAGGGGAAACGAGTTGGTGTTCGGCAGATCAAACCCTGACCCTTGAGTGACATCCTCGCTCGGACCCGACTTGCTCAGGTTCGAAATTGATATCCACCTCACTGCAGAAACGCTGTTGGCTGCTTTCGGTTGAGCTTGAACCCTCATCTCGTATGTCGCAGGCTCGGGGCAACAGCGACATGCTCAGACGAGCACTTTCCTGGCTGAAGCCTGAAGGATGAACTATTGTCGGAGGTAAAGCGAACGGTCCGGAAACCTTCTCTCAACAATAGCCCACGTGTTTGCGGCAGAGGCTTATGGCGTCTCGTCTGGCATGGGATCACGAACAGAACTGCCCTTTTGCAATAATACTCCGGCAAGGACGGCAAAGGCACAGAAAGTCGATATACCCCTTACGGCAGATAAGTGAGGGCCTGGAAAGGTATCCATCCTCGTCTGGTTCGATTTCGCGAGGATCGGGTTCGCGAATCGATCAACAAGCAGCTATGCGAGTTGTCGATGGGTCAGGGCTTTGCGAAGACTTGTTCGAATCATTTCCCGGCTGAGGCGTCGCAAGGTGTGAGTCGCTCTTCAGCATGATCTTCGGGTCTAGAGCACCTGCACATTCCTCTTTCTGCTGTCCAAGTACTCGCAGCATACATGATACCGCGCCCACCTCGATCTACCAAAGATTCAATCCAAAAGCAGATACCATGACGTTCCATAACCGCCGCGCAGGTCGCATCCTCCTCGTAACAGGTCTCGAGGTGTCTCGAAATGTCGTGTTGCAGGTGTTAAGCCCCAGAAGCCAATGACAAGCCAGAAAACGCCCACCTGTCCGGGCAGACAACAAGCCTCGAAGGAAGCAACCTACACATTTCTTCTCGCGGGAGTCGTCAACAATGCAAGGCTTGACGATTTATTGGCACGGCGCCCAGAAGCTTATCTTCGACCAGTCAATCGTTCTGCGGCCCTCCTTGGCAGAAGGGAAACAAGCAATGCGGCGCGTACAGTTGCTGATGGTGGCGGTAGTAGGCGCCCGGCAGGCGGCAGAAGCGGCAATGTTGGTCATTCTGCTTGTCCGGCGCTTGTTTCGACTTCACTTCATGATCTGCCGTGCGCTGAACATCTTTGAACCTTTTTTATTAGGTTCGATTTGTCAACTTCGCTTATGCAGAGCTCAGGAGGAGTGCATACACGCAATCACAGACGTACTGTTGATGGTGTCAGCCGTGCTTATATACTTATACACCACGTTGTGGTTGCTGGCTGACAGATCCCATGCAAGCGTGGAACGTTCTTTGAACGAAGAGCCTGCTACAACATAATCGATCTCAAGCTGTCCGTGTGTGTAGATAAGCTGTCTACACGATCAGTTAGGCAATGTGAACCTCCTTACCGTGACCTTTGTCCTAGCATACTGTGATTGTTCAGATCAAACTCTTTTTGTCCATGCAATTGTCTTCTTTGACATGTCCTGAAAGCGCACCTGGTGGTGCGGAGTAAGAATACAATAAGTCTGAGCTTTTCGTATCTCGATATTTTGCACTTCACTGTACATCCGCACAAAAATCATCCGAACAATGACACATTCTCAAATTCGATTTTGCCTCATGGGGGTTGTTTCCAATATCACGTAGAGCATGCGCATGTTGGTTGTTCAGATGTTCTTAGACAAATTCAATCCATGATTTCCTTTTTCCACTTTTCTGTATTTAGTGTGTTCTCTTTTTCCTCCCCTGATTGCTTCTGAGATCGAACTCTGCCACGAGTGTTTCTTGAATACCAAATGTGCGGATTACATTCGTTAGCAGCAAGACGAGCATCTCGAACTTTTAGTAAGACCTGTGCTGATATAGCATGTCTCAAATCACACACAAGATTCACCCATAGCGAGACTCTTTAAATGTTGGTCTTACACCTCAACCACTGACTACTATCATCTCTGCTACCTTTGCAAAACTTCGGTATGTCTCTGCCAGATCCCTAGCTCTTATGTGTAATGACAAAGGTCTGC
Source organism: Aureobasidium melanogenum CBS 110374 (assembly GCF_000721775.1). Lineage (NCBI taxonomy): Eukaryota > Fungi > Ascomycota > Dothideomycetes > Dothideales > Saccotheciaceae > Aureobasidium > Aureobasidium melanogenum. Next base: position 1,119,403 of record NW_024470057.1, on the reverse strand, counting down.
CTCTGCTCATGCGTTCACAACCAAGTCTGGCAGTAGATGCTTGATGGAAGGCGGCATCGGCTAAGATGATGTTCTTCACGATGGCATGGTCAGAGTTATCAGAAGGGGAGACGAAAAGAAAGTTGGTGTCAGTGTTGCTAGGTGGGCTTTGCTTACGTGTGAAGCAGGAACAAATCGACGTGACGAAAACTTGGTTCTTTGTCGAATCTTCCGTATGGTTCTTTTGTTATACTTGGCACAGCACTTTCTGGATGAGATATTCGTTCCTCCTACTTGCCTGAGAAGAAAGACGCAACGCGCAGTCAACAAACGCCGGCATGTCTTCTGCGCTTCCAGATATCTTCGAAGATGTTGACATCACCCAAGGTGATTTGCCTAGCGAGGTACGTTATTTGCTCTTTTTCATCTACGCGTGCTGACTCTATGTTTAGTGGTGGGAAAGTGGCTATGCATTCTGCACATCACCCACAGAACCCGAGGGCCAGGCCGCTCGCTTCCAGTTCGTGATCCGCAAGTGGACCCAATTAGCCAGCGCAGCATCAAGACAGTCAGATTTTGAGGACAACACGTACGCACTCAACTCAAAGGTATCCAGAACCCTGGTCGAGGAGGCGAATGGGTTAGCTTGTCGTACAGCAACAGGCAAGCGCAAGGCAATCGATACCGGAAATCCAAATTCCAGAAAGACCACAAAGAACAGCGCAACCGTCCTCGTCACTCCAGAACCTGCCAATGTTCCCAAGGGGATTCTGCCGCTTGCACCACCTACTTCTCAACTCGACAATCGACCTCTTGATCAGTCAAACAAGCAGAACATGTGCGATGAGACAACATTACCGATCGCAGAGGCCGTTCTATCCAATGAGACACGCTGTAGAACCAACTCGCTTGTCCGTCTCTCACCATCAGGAAAGGGGGACAACTGGCTGGATATATGGGCGGACGTCGTGAGTGTTTTACCCATCAACAAGAACACCGGAGACAATCCCCGCTGGATATCTCTACTCACCAAGGTCCTCGGCCATACATTTGGTTACGACGGTGTCAACAATGTTCTCCATATGGCAGAGCAAGTATACAACAACCTTGACTTGCTGGAGCTTGACTCGACTACTTCTCTTGACGGGGCTCAAGACTCCCCTTTCCGATCTGCTGCTGTCTGCGTGAAGAATATCTGGGCTAGATCCAAAGGAGATGCTCTGATGACTGTGGAAGTTATGGTCTACTATACGGAATTGGCCGAAAATTTTAGTCGTCTCGAAAGAGACACCTATCACTCAGAGACGAGCATAGGCCAGGATTGGCTCGAGTATTCTCAAAACCGTACAAAGTCGCTACAAGTCCGTCAGAACTTTGTCTTCGATCGAATTCTTGAATGCATCACTCCTTCCAGCACGTCCGGACGCAAGAAAAAGGATAATAAAGACAACACCAGGGGCGCAAAGAAGCAGAAGAAGGACAAGACCTTTGAGGAAATGAAGCAGGACAGAGACAGGATTAAATTACAAAAGGAACGTATCATGGCTCGCAACATCGCTCTTATGGTACGGCTGTTCGGTCATGGAATCCTGCCATTGATGGGCAGTTCGACATGGAGAGAAACGTGAGTTCTGTCAGTTTTCATGTTCTGTCTTCCTTCTAATCTATCCACAGACTTTCACAATACGCCGCAGCTACCGCCGAGCCGTTGCTCACAGAGTTGTTGGCAAAGTGTCCTATACTCCGCCAAATTTGCGACAGTGTCGACAAGAACTTCTATCAATATGTCAGAATTAGAGGCAAGATCGTTGACCTGCCTGAGAACTGTCTGATTGGCTGTAATGTCAGCCTTGAGCTACGTGAAAAGTACACTTTGGCCTATCTTCTTGCGGCGCCTGGAGAGTTGGGCGAGCAGCCTGTGGATTTCGTGAACAAAGAAATGCATGTCACTCTAGATGAGAATGATGAGAGATCGAGCAATGAGAGACCTGCCGAGGTTAGAGAGTTGCGTGGCATTGGAGAAGAGCTGTATTTCGATTTCTGAGAAGCAAAGACAGATGCTAGCTGTATAGCTAGCTAGCTGTGGAGATCACTCTATAAGCCAATCGCAGACACTTTTTTAAATATGCAGCGATGCTGAGCTCCCTGCTTCCTGGACCTCTAAGTTAGTGGTCTTTGCCACTGAATTGCTAGGGCTCATGACGCATTCAACGACGATCTTGAAGACGCTCTCGGAGAGCTAGTCGGTAACAGCTCGTGGCCTAAGGCCGTCACTGATCGTGTCAACGACAATGGATGGAAATACTTCACGCATTCGGAGCAGTGGGGCCATATGCCTGCTCAGCACCCTAGAGTCGAGGCCATCGATGAGACCCAGCACCGCGTCACCTCGATGTTGGCGCTCGTCTCTTTGGAGGATCAGGACGACGACGACTCTAAGCCCATGTTCTGAAGTCGTTACAGGGGCATGGGGCATCCGACTGATCACGAGGTCTTAGAATTCTGCGACAGTTAACCATCGTGGTTTGTCCTACCTTGATGAGAGACACAAGTTGAAGCAGAAAGATGTAGCACAAAGAAGAGATAGTGGAATGAGTGAAAGCAGCGCCGGTAGCCTGAGACCTTGTCGCTGAGGTGGTTACGAAGACCACCGACGTGCTCTTCATAAATCGCCTTTACAGACTTCTCGACGAGGTGGAGCCTGTAGGACTCTTTGTTGTCTTTGGAACCATAGCGATGATTAGGCTGAGCAGTCGCGGCTTCGTAACCATGATAGAGTGCAGTGGTACGAGTGTCCAGTTCGTCCACGTATTGCTCGAGTATGTGTGCGACTTGGGCATGGGCGGTGATCGAGTCGACTTGCGCAACAGCGACTGCACTGCGTCGCTTCTGGAGGTACTCGATACCATTGGCGAGCGCACGGAACTCAGAGGGCGTATGCTTGGAGTCGAGGCCAAGTGCAATGGTCGACTTGAGTGTGGCTGCAGTGTCGCGAGCGTGCTGTGCTGTGCTAGTGACGTTATCGACGCCAGTATTAGAGAACATCAAGAGCAGTAGCTCCTGTACTGCCATGACACGCTTGTTGAGCACATCTGTACCGATGCCTCTCATGTGAGTAGCTAGCTTGATTGCCCAGTCACTGTCTTTGCCCGAGGTAGTAGGGGGCCAGATAGTGGCTTTTTCTAGAGCGCATAGCTTTCGGAGACCCTTGCCCTTGGGTTTGTCGGGGATCTCATCCTTCTTCGGGTACTCGATGGGAACGCACTCTTCACCTTTGGGGACATGCCAGATGTTGTCATCATCATCCTTGACGACGAAGCCACCAAGATCATTACCACCGCGTTTGATGGTCTTGTTGATCGTTGTGTGAATCACCTTGGGAACTTCTGTGGTCGATGGTGCGGCTGGCTTGACGCTAGACTGAGTTTTGAGAGCCTGGGCGACGTGGTCGAAGGCTTGACGAAGGTGGGTCATTCCATTGACTGGTCCTATACTACACAACATGCTTGTGGAATACATCTGTACTGATGCCTCTCATGTGAGTAGCCATCTTGATGACTGAGTTGCTTCTCTTGCCTGCGGTAGTGGGGGCCAGGTAGTGGCCTTCTCCAAAGCGCACAGCTTTCCATGACCCTTGCGCTTTCCGATATCGTGCTCTTCGTACTGAACGACGTATAAACGGCACGAAGATGGAGTGTTGTTGGTTCTGAGTTTGTGGCCATTGCGGGATGTGGCTGGTCGAGGATGTTGGCAACTTTGGCTTGTATAATGATAGACTCAACTTGCATGAGTGAGCCGTTGCAAGACGTGGTATTGGAGTGTGTGGTGAAGGGCGTGGTTCGCCTGTAGCTGAGAGTATGCAGAAATGATAGAAGTAGCGGAGAACCTCTGGATTTGTCAGTGGCTGCCGTTTTCTCTCCTTGGACACATCTACGATCTGGTCATGTTTGTGCATAAAATCAAGTGCATCATGAGGCTTTGATCTACTGGGAAGAGACACGTTGCAAGTTCAAGGCCTGATCCTGCCTGTTCAGCTCCTTGTCATCAGCCTGGTGGTCTTGATAAACATGTCGTCTGATATATGCACACTTCTCGTGCACATTGTGGACCTTTTGCTTTCGCGCTTGCGATCAGTTTCTACATGCTTACAGTACTTGATCCGGAGATGCTTACTGTGCTAAAGAGGCCTTGTCGCTCCTTATCACTCAATATTGAGTCGTGTTAGTATCTTTACTTCTAATGTTGTTGTTTTATGAAGGTCACTGCCAGTGTTCGAGCTTGATCAGAGAGATAAGAGGTTGGTAATAGGCTTTGTCAACACAACTTAGTCGAATACTAAGTAACCCAAAGCTGGAGTCTGAAAGCATAGGCAAAAGAAGCAATGTGTATCATTTCGTAGTATACTTAGCGTTGCATCAAAGGGCGCACGCTTTTCCTTTAGGGTTTTTGTTGGTCATGATCTCGTATCATTCAGATATCCATCCTGCACAAGCCGTGGGCGGGTATGTCTTCATGCTTGTCGTGATGATCGCCCTTCTTCTAGAACTTGGTCTCCTTGTCCTTGATGGGGAATTCAGAACCAGTGGTGGACTGCCATTGCTTGCGGATGAAGTCAGAGATTTGCTCGTCCTTGGCCTGCTCGATGGCGGACTCGTTATTCTGGTGGAGAAGAGTCAGTCGTGTGATACAAAAGCAAAGAACACGGGTATATATACCTGAGGGCCTTGACCAAGGAACTTCTCTTGGACAAAGTCGACACCTGATGTTGTGTTAGTAACGATGATGGCAACAGTAGAGAAAGAATGCCAAGCTTACCCTTGTCAAGGTAGTCCTCATTCTTCTCGCTCTCGGGACCACCGCCAGCAGCTGCGTTGAGCTTGTTGCCAATGCCACCAAGGAAACCACCAGACGACTCGCTTTGTTGAGCGGGGACTTGCTGCACGCTACCCTGCTGACCAGACTGCTCCTCGCCGGCGAATTTCTTGACAAAGTCCATGGTTGATGAGTTGGTAGTGATTTTGTTTGGTTTGTGTAAGTTGATGGATGATAGAAGGAGAGATCTTCAAGTACAACGAAAAGTGGTCGTGTGCTTATAAGCAAGAAGTGTATGTTTATAGTGACGTACAAGGAGCTTGAGCTGGCAAGGAGGACCCCGCTATGATCGAAGAGGATTGTGGCAGTGCTCATGTCGTTTCATCTTATGCACTTGGCGCTGCTGCATCGTCTGGGCATGCAACACTGGGTCGTTCTTGCAGCCCCAGAAGAGTTGGGAGACAATGCCACTGTCAATTAGGACTCTGTTTAGCGCCATTCTCTCGGTCAAGCAGACTTGCTGTGAGAGACTTGTGCGATGATGTTCCAACAATCATATTCGAACTATGTAGTGAGTGATGATCATGCTTATTCAGAACAGCCATAAGCGAGTGCAATGTACTGTACCCAAAGTTTATTTCCTTGCTTGTAGACACCAAAGTTGGACAGACCATCTGAAGAGATCCTGTCCATGATGGTTTGGTACGACAAATCATGGTAGACCGTCCGACAAGCGCCTGAGTGACGAAAGATGCCACGTCAGGACAAGAACAAATATGGATACATTTTATGTTCACGCTCTACAAAATGGCCTGGCCATTATGGTTTAGTCACTTTTGTACAAGCAGGGTCCAATGTCCGTTGCAGGGTTCTTGATCACTGCAGGGAGTCTCGCCGGCATCCACCTTGACCATATGAACCCAAATATCCTTGTTGGTATCAACAGACGCCTCGATACGCCAGCCTCCTGCCTCGCAAACAGAGTCATCTTGGAAGGTGCCATTCACTTCTTCTGAGGTGATAGTGGTGCGGCATAACGTCCCAGCGCTGCCTTCTTGCAGCCACGCTGGCAATCGATCATGAGGGCTCGCAAAGTGGAAGAATGCCAAAATTTCAGCACCTTCGTCTGGCATACGCGCGAGAAGTGCCTTGTTCTTGTCCGATGCAATCCATGCGTGGTGTGCGGCTAAGCTGGACCACACGCCTGTAAGCAAATACGTATCTCGTTGTGTCACTCTCCGCAGCACTGCGAATGTGTCGGATTGCTTGCCGTCTGTTGATGCGAGCGAGCAATGCTCTGCCGCATCCTTCAGAAAGACGGGCATTGATTGATCGTCTGTCGGAGTTTTTGCAAATTTGAAAATGGTAAACTCCTGTATCGGTCCGTCCGCTAGTGATGCGCCTCGAGGAGAGAACTGCGTCATGATGATGATTTTTTTATTTGTTCTCAAAGCAGCGTGAGACGCAGAGTGAGAGAGAACAGAAGGGCAAGCAAGACGATTCGATGCGTGCTCGGTCTAGAAGCTTGCACAGCCATGACAGCTGTCAGCCACATGACATGACAAGAACCACTTCATCGTCGCGCCATGCCAACAAAATATCGATCATAGCCCTTTCCCGACCGCATGGAGAATGCTTCGCTATGGGTCACTGTCCGTCTTACTGCAGACGAAATTGCATTGAGAAGGAGAGAACGAAGATGACATGTGCTTGCTCATGACGCAGCGTTCAAACAAGACAAACACAAAAACATTCAACCTCATGCTTGAAGTCTGGTGAGGAAGAGAAGCATTAGATCGTATACAATTCATACCGAGAGAGAAATAATCCCGTACACGCGCTTCAACCAAGAATACCGTCTGCCCACCGTATCGTGACCGTCTGATTCCTATCAAGTTGCACACCAACTCGACAATCGCAACCATGTCAACGCCCAAGATCCCCATCACAGTAATAACTGGCTTCGTCGGCTCAGGAAAGACAACAATGATCTTGAACCTACTCCCTCAACTCCGCGCAGAGAACCCGTCCTACAAACTCGCTTTGATCAAGAATGAAATCGGCGACTTGAATGTCGACTCTCAACTCGCATCCGCTGCCGAGATGACCGGAGTGTCGGAACTGCTGGGAGCATGCATTTGCTGCACGAATGTTGGACAGATTGGCGATGCATTGAAAGAATTGGACGAGACATATGCGCCAAACAGAGTCATCATCGAGACTTCAGGAAGTGCAGAACCGATCAAGTTAATGGTGGAATTGAAGAGATTGGCAGCCGAAACTGGAAGATATGCGTTGGATGGTGTGGTCAGTGTGATTGACGTTGAGAACTGGGATGGCTACGCTTCCACTTCATACACGGCGAAACTGCAGGCTCAGCAGACCGACTTGATTGTTTTGAATAAATGGGAAAACCTTTCGGAGATGGCATTCGAGAGGACGCTGGATAAGCTCGGGGACATGGATGTGAATACACCGCACATCAAGAGCGACAAGGGTTGGATCAGCAAAGACTTGCTGTTTGGTATCGATGAGAGAATGGCGAGGGATTGGGTTGCTCTGAATCAACAACATGGACACGACCACAAGCATGAACATGGAGATGGACACAAACACGACCACAACGAGGAAATGGAGGCTTTGAGCATCACTGTCACCTCCGCCTCGCCTTCAACCGCATCGCTCGACACAACCAAGCTTGCCAACCTCCTCAAATCAGCGCCCAAAGACGAAGTCTACCGCATCAAGGCCGTCCTGCGCACCACACAAATACCCACAAACAGCGATGGCACACCTGCAGATGAAGGTGCTGAGTCTACGACACCCAAGAGATACATTCTCAACTGGAGCTTTGGCCGCTGGATGTGGACGTTAGATGAGACCGAGACGAAAGAGGAGCCTGTCTTGAGAATGAGCATCTTCACTGGCCGCTATGAGAGTAACAAGTGGCTCAAGAGGATTGAGTCCAAGACCCACACTGCTTTGACTGATGGATCCGATTATGAGCTCGAGGTCAAGCGTGTGTTGTAGAGCTGAAAGAACTGGTCATTGTTGATTGGAAGCTATAGACTTGGTGCACAGCAGCAGAAAAAGATACCCCTTTTTGCGTCATCCTGATCTTCCCTCTCTTCTCATTTCAAACATACATGGCCGACCGAAGTAACGAATAGAGAATCCCAGCTTCTCTGACACCTCGTCGGAGCTATACTTTGGTAGCCTTTCTCCGAAAACTCCACAGCTTCTTTTGATATAGAACGTACATTCTTTTGACTTCCAGCATCTCTTGGAGTCCGACGAGACGCTACAGAGAAGGCTCTCTGACTTCGATTCTCGACTTTGACTTTTCGTAGCGCTGGTAAGGACCTGTAAAGCTTGTTAGAGAAGCAGGAATGTCAGATAGTGACCAACTTACGAATCGAGGTCCGACAATCAGGGGACCTTCGTTGAAAGAAACCCGAGCCACAGTCTCCACCATGCCAACGGGACCTCTTGATGGGACTGCTGATCTGCCATACGTTCGAACACACTGCTCGTCTTAGCGGATTACTGCTGCTCATTCGATTCCCAGATCTTCTTGAGACACAAGACTCCCTGGCGCAAACGCATTACCTCCATCTGATCTTCTTCGACTACCTCATCGAGATAGGTGATGGTTCTCCACAGAGCCTCGTTCTTGCGCTCGAGTTCATCGTACTCGGCTTTGAAGGCTTGAGCCTTGATCTTCTTGGTGGTGAGACGTTCTTCGAGATCCTCGTTTCGTTCTGTGAGGTTGTCGTTGCATGCTTCAAGATCTTTGACGCGGGCGCCGAGCTCTGCAGCCTCGATCTCTTTGCTCTGTAACTGGCTTTCGACTTTGTCGGTGTATAGATTGAGCTTGTCAAGTTGATCTGTTTCCTCGGACGCGTGTTTTGCCCACTGCTCCACATTTGCGCTCATAGCGGCGACATTGTTACGAAGAGTGCTGTTGATGATGTATAGTTCACCGATATTGTCGCGTAGAGTCTCATTGTCAGCCTCGAGCTCGTTGATCTTTCGACGGAGTTGACTGCTTGCGCTCTCCTGGCGTAGATAGATGACTCTAAGGTCGCCATTCTTCTTGTCAGCTGCTGCTTTCTCACTTTCAAGAGCGTTGATCACGTTTTGAAGCGCAGTGACTTTCTCTTCGAGTTGTTGCATGGTTTTGTCCTCAGTTGCCATTGCGAAACGCTTCTGATTTTGAGATGTGGTCGATCGCCAAGGTAGAGAGATCAAAGGATGCAGTCGAGGTTGAAAAGTGAAGGTCTTGTCGGGCAGTCGAGCTAGAGAGTTTCGTTAGGGAAGCTGCGACGCAGTGAACGTTAGTGGATGCGCCTTCCGTATGTTGTTGTCGTCCGAGGGAAAGGCAAGAGGAACGAGCGGTCGAGGGTGAGAAGTAATGACCAAGGAGAAGGTGTAGAGGTTGTCAAACAGGAAGAGCATGTAACGATTTTTTGATGCTAAGAAGTGTTAGATAATTGACAGAGTTCTAAGAAGAGGTGAGGAGATCCGAGCTCCAAGGTGAGAGGTGAAAGAACAAACAGAAGGGACCTTACGATGATGATAGACGCAGAATGGATGAGGTGCAAACCAAGCCTCTCGTTCGCATGCATGCAAGACAAACACCAGATATTCTACAGAGGGAGGATCGAGATTTGTTCTTTGTGACAGTGAATCTTGTTTATCTTCCCTCTTGAGCTATTCTATACACTGAGCGGAGTTGGTTTGTACTGTTTCTCCCGATGGAACGACGATGCCCATGACATCCTTGCGATACCCATCCGCTATCCGTCGAATTCATGAAGCTGCTACACTAGTTATTGAAACGCTTTTTGACACGCTTGAGCAAGGAGTCTCTGGTATCAAAGCGTCCCACTGTACCTTGTTAGTGATCAGTCTTATGAATGCAGACGCATGAATGACATACTGAAGGAGGAGTACCATGAGGCTTGGCCGTGTGAGACGCAACATTTCAAGTCCCACTTTGTGTTGAACGAGAGATGATTCCAGTAGTCATCGTGCTCGTCCAGGAACTTTGGCTGGGTATGGTCGATGCAGTCAAGACATAAGCCGTTGAAATATTCCTGGATACTCTCAACAGCATGTGCAACAACACCTGTCCAGTCCTTGGCGCAGCTTGCACAGCTCTTGCTGGATTGAGGCAACTGGAAGTGTTTCTCAAAGGATCCTAGTTCGTGACAGATGGCAGTGACTGACTTGCGACCCTGCTGATCGACGGGGTAGCCTCCGGTCTTTGCGAGTGCCTTAAGATACAGATAGACAGTTTTTTCCTTGCAATCACAACTGGCCGTCATCATGTTCTCCAAAGGGGCCCAGAGCCATCTAGCGAGAACGACTCTGAGATGGCCACGAGCTCCGTTGAGTGCACCTTTGTCTCGATTAGTAGGTGAAGACAGTCGAAATCATGTAAAACCTACCAATGATGCGAGGTGGAACGTGCAAGTCAGGGTGGTTCTCGTTCTTGTACTCCTTGATATGAGGGTGGTCGTAAACCAATCTTTTGGTAATCGACAGGAAGGCCTCGATGTGGTTGAACTGAAAGCAGGGATATAACAGATCCGATTTCTTCACGGTGCGGTTCTTCTCATACCATAGGCGAAACCAAGTGTCAAGGTTGGGGAACTCAATCATGAAGAAACGGGTGGAAGCCACGACATCCCACAGATACTCCCAGTGGAGTCTCAGAGTGCGCGCAGTCGGGATTTGAAAAAGATCAATGTTATCGTGTCATCATCAAAGATTGAATTGGAAAGGTTATGCTACCTGTACAGCCCCATGCCAGCAGAGCTTGTTGTGCTCAACGCCCAAACGCCATCCATGCATGAGAAATGACCGCTCACGGGCAAGCGACAGGCTCGTCGTCCTTGTACTCCTCCTCGCGAATGCCATCTTTGGTGACGACCTTGACGATCATGCCCTTGAAATCGATAGGCAATCTTCTCTTGAGCTCATCTGTGCACATTCTGAGAATCTTCATGCCTTGCTCGAAGGAAATGTCGGGGTGGTGGTGCTTGTCAAGCGTTGAGAGACAGTAGTACTGTGCGTAACCGTGGGCAGCATATGGGACAGGGGCGGATGAAGCCAGGTAGTCGATCCAGTGCAAAGTGGGCTTGTCGTTGATTGTGTCGTAGCCACCAAGCAGGAGGTTGACAGTGTATGGACGTCTTGATCTGAGGGCCTTTGCGAGCTCTGTGCGGATGAAGGAAGCAGTGGCTGATGGGTTGAGCTCGATGTCGTTGCGCATGCCGTAGAGCTGGACGTTTGCCTGGACGTATTCGGCGAATTGGACTGCAGGCAATGAATTAGAAGGGCAAGGTGACAGGATGGAGAGGTGCTGAGTGGTAACATACTGGTGTCACCAGCCTCGCCGGTCAGGGCCATCAGGATGTGCTTGCTCAGCGGGCGGGTCTTGTCGTCCGAGGCCTTGAGGACGGTTGCGCCGCGCATGGCCGCCTTGGAAGCGGCGATGATGGTGAAGTCCTTGCCAGTGATGCCGAGTAGCACGTCCCTGTCATGGCGTTAGTGTCGAGTGAGGAACAGAACATGCAGCATTTACTCACATGATGAGATTAGTATGTAGTGTGTATTTGATGGAGCGGTCTGATTGTTGTATGAGCTTCCAGCCAGGTCGAAGCTCTTGGACGAGCGAGCGCCGGCGGGCGATGATGCGCTGTCGGTGCTTGTGCTTTGACCTCCGACCTTGCGCTTGGCACCGCCGGCTTTTTGGTTTGCTTCCTCCGCATTATTATCAACTTTTTGCGATCAAGGTCAATTCTTTTTTTTTTTTTTTGGTCCCTCAATAATTCGACTAGAGTCTGTCTGACTCTTTTCTGGATCCAACATGGCATACAAGGCCGAATATAAGACCACCTTCGAGCCTGGACGTGTCATTCAGCCTATCTATACCGGAGGAAGTGTCGCCCTTAGCCAGGATGGTCGCATTCTCGCATCGTGCTTGGGAGAGGATGCTCTGCTGAGTGATCTTGCTACCGGTGAACATCTGGCTAGAATCGAAGGTGTAAGTTGCACTGCCGGGCCCTCTCAGCGTGGCACTGACGAGTTGACACAAGACTTTTGCAGGACGGTGAATCCATTACCACTCTTGCCATGACCCCCGATGCAAAGTACCTGGTCCTGTGTTCGCGAAACCTTTCCATGCGCATCTTCTCCCTGAGGACGTCTCCCACCGCCGATCGATCCATAGATGCCACTCTCCTCAGAACGCTCAAGCCGCATACCGCTCCAGTCGTTGTCGCAGCAGTCGATCCTACCTCTACTCTTCTGGCAACTGGTGGTGCTGATGGTATTGTCAAAGTTTGGGATATCAAGGGAGGCTTCACAACACACACTTTCCACGGCCACAGCGGCATCATCTCTGCCCTTCATTTCTTCCACGTCGACACAACAGCATCCCCCACCGAGAACAAGTCGCGCAAGCGAAAGAGCAGGTCAGGTGACGAGGACGCTGCCGATGCAACCGCTGGTTACCGTCTAGCATCAGGAGGCGAAGATGGAAAAGTCAGAATTTGGGATCTTCACAAGCGCAAGCCTGTTGCCACTCTGGACTCGCATGTTTCGGTTGTTCGCAGTCTGGACTTCTCTTCTGAGCGTCAACTTCTTCTGTCTGCCAGTAGAGACAAGACGGTCATCACCTGGGATGCAAAGACATGGCAGTCCAAGTTGACTGCGCCCATTCTGGAGACTGTCGAAAGAGCAGGCTTCGTCGCAAACGGCGATTTCTTCTTTACTGGTGGAGAGAATGCAAGAGTTCGTATTTGGGACATGGCAGGCCATGAGAGGACCGAAGAGCAGGAGCCTGGAGTGGAAACCGAGGCCATCCTAGACATTATCCACCATTCCGATCTCCCTTTCTTGCTCTCTGTCCACGTTGATCAAACACTGGTTCTGCACTCACTGGAGCCACTCATTCAGACAAATGTGGATGTCACAATCCCTCCGCTCCCCATCATCCGCCGCATCTCCGGTACGCACGACGAGATTATCGACATGGCCTACGTAGGCACAGACAACTCGATGCTTGCCTTGGCTACCAACTTGGAAGATATTCGCCTGATCACTCTCAACACCGAAAGCAAGAACGAAGGTTCAAGCATTGCAGATGCCGCGTACTTTGGTGCCGATGTAGCTCTTCTCAAGGGTCATACCGATATCATCATCACCATTGACACAGACTGGTCAGGCCACTGGCTCGCAACTGGTGCCAAGGACAACACTGCGAAACTCTGGCGTTTGGATCCTGCAAACAACTCGTACACTTGCTATGCTACCTTCACTGGTCATGCTGAGTCTATCAGCGCTGTTGCCCTTCCCCATGCCATCCCTGTCGTTGGCTCAAATGCTCACAGCAAGCCCCTTGAGCACCCGCCGACATACCTCATTACTGGCAGTCAAGATAAGACCATCAAGCGCTGGGATATTAGCTCAGGCAAGTCAGGCTTAGAGGCGAAGGCTGTTCGCGCAACCTATACACGCAAGGCTCATGACAAGGATATCAACGCTATCGACACGTCTTACGCTCAACAAGGTACTCTCTTCGCTTCAGCTTCTCAGGACCGCACAGTAAAGATCTGGGACTTGGAGACCGGTGAGTCTGTTGGTGTGCTTCGTGGTCACAAGCGTGGTGTCTGGTCTGTAGCGTTCGCTCCTCCTGGTACACCAGCCATTGCAGGCGATTCTGGATCTAGCAGCGGGACAAGAGGCATGGCTGTTACTGGAAGTGGTGATAAGACCGTCAAGATCTGGAGCTTGAACGACTACTCATGTCTGAGAACATTCGAAGGCCATACCAACAGTATCCTGAAAGTCATCTGGCTTCCTGTTTCCAAGAACCCAGGAAAGCGTGGCGAACGTAACTTGCAAGTTGCCAGTGCAGCAGGCGATGGTCTTGTCAAGGTTTGGGATGCTCAGAGCGGTGAGTGCGCTGCTACCCTGGACAACCACATTGACAGAGTCTGGGCTCTGGCTGTCAAGTCTAACCGATCTGGAACTGCCAAGGCTACCTCGACAGAGGACGATGAGGAAGCACCTGAACCTCCTGTTGAGCTCATCTCCGGTTCTGCAGATGCCACTCTTACGTTCTGGACTGACACCACTTTGATGACATCGCAAGCTTCGGCATCTCGTGCTACGGCTCGTGTGGAGCAAGACCAGGAGTTGCAAAATCACATCTACGCCAAGAACTACCGCGAAGCCATCGTGCTAGCTCTGCAACTCAATCATCCTAAGCGCCTACTCGATCTTTTCACTCGTGTTCTTGAGTCAGAGGACAAGGACGAAGACAGTTTGACTGGTGCGAAGGGCGTTGACGAGGTTTTGGGCTCATTGTCGGAAGAGCAGCTTTGGAAGCTTCTGCTCAGATGCCGCGACTGGAACGCCAACGCTCGAACAGCCCATGTCAGTCAACGCATCCTCTACACACTCTTCCGCTTGTACCCCAAGGAGAAGTTCGTCCAGCTTAGGCGAAAGAGAGCACCCAAGCCACCCGTGGCTGAAGAAGACGAATTGGCCCAGGGTATGGGTGCACTCGAAGTCAAGGACAAGGTCAAGAAGAATGAAAACGTCAAGGATGTGTTGGAGGGCCTCAAGGCATATACTGAACGACATTACGGACGTCTAGAAAAGATGGCAGAGGAGAGATGGGTTTTGCTCTGGACTCTGCAGCAGATGGATTCATGATGGACTTGTGTTTTTATCTTCTGCAAGGTGTTTGGAGTTCGGGGCATATCTAGGATATCATGCATCGTAAGGGAGTATATGTCAAAAGCATTCTTCTTTCTATCACCAATGTTCACCATTTCGTCAAAGCTAAAATCTCGCAAAGTTTTCGAAAGGTCGTGCCCAAGTACTATGGTGTCGGTCGGTGGCTTCCTGGCGAGAAACGAATCTCTTGGACTCTTCGTGACTTAGGTCATGCTTTCCTTTGACAATTTGTGTTGTGACAAGGCAGCAAACGGAAGGTTCTCGTCTGTTTGAAGCAAGCGCTACAACACATCGCCGGCGTTAGCTCCTTCCAGAAACAATACAACAGCTCCGTCTCACTTAAAGGCGTCAAAGCTGCGCTTTTGCAAGCGCGTCTTTTTCAATCACAACCATCAACATGTCGCACGACCTTCACAAGATCGTCGGCCAACGCTTTGATGGCCATTACATGGCCACCACCAACCCCTTCAGTCTACCCACACGTCCAGCTTCTCAATGGGAAGACGCTCGCGATCGCACCAGCGAGCAGCTTCATGAGACCGCCATGTACCAGCTGGGTCTCGTGAACGTCCCGGGCACTTCCACTTCTACTTCTGTCACGTCCAAGACGCGTACCACTCATACCTCTAATCCTTTTGAGGCTATGCAGCAGAAGTGGGAGGAGCGTGGCTGGCTTATCCAGAAGCACGAGCGTCGCCTCAAGGACAGCAATGAGCTGCTATCCAAGATGTGGCGTCGTCTTGACCCCTACGGCCGCGTGCTCGAGCTTCTGGACAACAATACCACTGTTCGGCGCCATGCTGAACGCCACGCTGAGCCTGCGTTCAGCGAGAATGCCTCCATGCAGGAACACTTCTGTCGCCTGGCTGCATACGACTACCTCTACACCATTGATCCGGGCTTTGCTATGCCATCGCCTGCACCCCAGGCAGATCCTGCGCTGAACGAGAAGCGTCTCAACAGTCTGGCTAGTACTGTCAAGATTCAGAGTGGTCTACTGCAGGAGAAGAACGACACGATTGAGAAGCTACGCACTCAGCTCGAGACCCAGCGTCGTTCTCATTTCCAGCAGTTCAGTGCGTACCAGAAAGACAGGGACGACACTGTCGATCGTCTGGAGAAGCAATTGCAGAAGGCCAACACCAAGTATTCACGCCTCAAGAGTGCCGCTCAGGCGCCACTCAAGCCAAAGGCTATCGTGCCTCTTGCCCCACGCTCACATCTCTCCCATGCTCCAATTGCGAAGCCTTCTGTAGCTAAGGCTCCTGTTGTGAAAGTATGTCAACCAGTAATTGAATCTGTGCAGTACTGATCGATCACAGCTTCCAGAAACTGCATTTGGCGGCGTCCCCGAGAACCACACCTCTCTGACCTTCGAGGGATTCTCTGAGCACAACACCTTCAACCCTGCGCGCCTCTTGATGCTGACTGCAGTCAATCCTCCAGCCGAGCACACTTCTTCGTTGGTCGAAGAGGACTTCAACGTCGGTCCGCTTTCTTCAGGGGCAAACTGTGCTCCTCTTGGCCCCTCCAAGAGACGTTACGACTCTGCCATGCAGAGTTCACGCAATAGTCAGGCACCTATTCCCATGTCCTCTCACTGGTCGTCCAATGGTGACAAGTACGAAGAACACATTCACATTGCCTCAAAGAGAGATGTCACCTTCCTCGATTACGACGACCCGGAGGACAAACCTGAGGAGAATCCCAAGGACCCTAAGCGCTTGAAGTCTGGCGTTCTCACCCCTCCCTTGCCGGAAGACCTTGTCATGGCATCCACCGCTGAGTCCGGTGGCGGAGTTTCTGTCAAACACGAGACTGATCTGGAGATGGGTGAGATCAAAGGAGGTGGTGATGGCAACAAGTTTGCCTACGAGGATTTGGATGAGATGATCAATCAGGCTCAGAAGGAGGCTATGAATTAGAGGCTGATACAAGCCTGTGATCGAAGAGTCCACATTCAGGCACAGTTTCAGCTAGCAGTGTATGTTTACAGACGCGCTAATCTAGGCATTTGCTCTATGCCATGATTTGTTCAAAGTCGGTCAATGCTCTAAACTTTTTCACTTCCCAATTGCTCGCAGTTGAAAAACCTCAGATGTGGAAACTGACCATCAAGATATCAATACCTCTTCCAAATCCCTTTGAATAGTCCAACAGAATACTTTGTGTTTTCGCAGCGGCAGAACATGACATGTAAGAAAACAGGCTGAAGAACGTGACGGTCGTCAGGGTCACACAAGCAACATCAATCTGAGGCAAGTTGGAGCGAAGCGCGCTGCGTTCGTGTACCATCGCGTGTTCCAACAACATTTTATTCGTGACAATCGCAAGTATACGACGCGACCTTTGATCATGCATCATGAAACGAAAGAGAGGCAAGAAAGATGCCTCCGGGGCTTTCAAACGTACCAAGATAAGCAGTAGTACCATCATCCGCAACCCTCAACCTACTCCTAGCATCCTCCGGCTATACTATCCTCAAGTCTTGACGTTACGAGAATATCTTCTACAAGCCAAGACATCTAAGAACAAGAGACGATCGATCACGACCTATGGATACGACACGGCCAGAAGCTTTCAAGATACTGATTTGGAGCTGGTCAAACTTCTGGATACCGTTCTTGTTGGCTGCCACGATGTGAAAATAGAGAAGCATGATACTTCCGACTACCAGAACGACCTCAGCATATTCTCGACGCAAGCGTCTGGTTCTACAGCCAAATCTGGTGGTTCACAGGTACATCTTTCCTTTGCCGAGATTGTAGAGTTCGTCATCTGGCGGCTCTTCCGTCAACATACTTCTGGGCATCGTCCTCCGCATGTCCTTTGTCATGGCTACTACCATGACGGTCTGGGAGATGTAAGGACCCTGACGAAAGTGAATGCAGAAGATAACTGTCATGTTGCCTCACCGGATCGAAATGAACATGTCGATAGGTTGAAGGGAAGTGCCTGGGCCGGTTTGACAAAATTGGTTGGTAATAACGGTGTGGTCACACTGATCCAGCTTTTGCAGAATTGCGGCATGTTCGCGCCTCTTGAGGGTGGAAGAGACAATTTTCTGCAAATCAGTGGCATTGATCTGTCTGAGCTGCAGACTGTTGACAAGAATCATCCTACAGGTGGGCCAAGGTCAGACAGTGGTGCAACCTTGGTGGCCTCTGATGCCATGAAGGTTGACAGTCAACCCAGCTACGAGCTTAACACTCTAAACACGATCCGATTTGTACGACACCGTATCCTGTACAGAAAGTCTGACTTGAATGCGCAAGGAGAGGCATATTTTGGTCTGCCACACATCCGTACGTCCCACGAACTTTGTAAATGGTATCCAAATTTGACGTGCGACAGATATACTGAATCGTATCAGGTGTTGCGAAGAGGCAGACAAGAATGCTCACCTGCTAAAGTACATCTTTCCACGACAGTTTGGACTTCACAATGTTTTCACCCATGCAATTAACACGAAGAACTCGGCCCAACCCTTCAAGGACTATACCCTCCGTGAGCAGGAGATAAAATCGACATCTCGAAACAAGCAACGATCCCTGCCAAAGCGGTTACGTGGAGAATGCGAGACTTTAGTTGGCAATCTTCGAATCCGGCATGAGAGATGTGCTTACTCGGCACTGCTGCAGTATTATTGTCGTGATCCATCGAAACAAGAGAACGATGTAGAAGGTGGGGACTACAGCATCATGCGAATGGCTACATCCTCTTCTCAGGTATCTGCGTTCTGCAGATCTGTGATAGCCAAAGTGTTTCCAGGCAGACTCTGGGGCGAGGGCGAAGGCGGAACCGCGAACAAAGCCCATATCATGCATCAGATCGATCGGTTTATCAGATTGGGTCGTTACGAAAGTTTGATGCTGCATGAAGTGGCTCAAGGCATCAAGGTATGTGAAGCAGAGATCCGGTCAACCAAACACTGACCGCCAAACAGATCTCCAACGTTACCTGGCTCAGACCACCAAAAGAGCCAGCAGGCCGCAAAATGTCAGCTTCTGACTTCGCCAAACGCAAGGAGTTGTTTGCTGAGCTTCTCTACTATCTTTTCGACTCCTTCCTCATCCCTCTGATCAGCAACAACTTCTACGTTACTGAATCTTCTACCTTCAGGAATCGTCTCTTGTATTTCCGTCATGATGTGTGGCAAAGAATGTCAGAGCCGGCCCTATCTAGCTTGAGAACCTCCATGTTCGAAGAAGTCAGCCAGAGCAGGGTGAAAAAGACACTCTCCAACATATCGATCGGAACTGGCCGTGTGCGATTACTACCCAAAGACTCAGGCCTTCGACCTATCATCAACTTGAAGCGCAGAGTAATGTCGAAGAGAAACGGTAGATTGGTACTCGGCAAGAGCGTCAACAAGATCTTGACCCCAGCATTTCACGTTTTGAATCTAGAAAAGGTACGTTTCATGTTGATCAACTCAAACTTGTTTACCTGACAAGATGCAGTCCACTACACCGGAAAGGCTTGGGTCTTCGATGTTCTCTTCAGATGAAATCTACCAGCGCTTACATCGCTTCCGAAACCAACTGCAAGAGACCGGGAAGGCCAATAAGCCACTTTACTTTGCGAAGGTCGACGTACAGTCTTGCTTTGACAGTATACCTCAAAAGCCACTGCTAAGATTGCTGAATGCCTTGATCAGTGCAGAAGGATACACAATCACAAGATATGCACAGGCCAAAGCTCTAGGGGACTTTGGGTCCACCGAAGACCAGCCAACAATCATCCCAAAAGCTTCATGGAAGTTCAAAGGCAAGGCACGAACTACTGATCAGAACGAGATATTCTCCGATCATGCCCAAAAAGAAGCAGATGCTGCATTGGGAACTGTCTTTGTGGATCTCGAAGGCAAGACACACAGGAGCCGTGCTGGTATCCTTGCGTTGCTCAGAGAACACATTGAACGCAATGTCGTCCAGATTGGTAAGAAGTTTTACCGACAGACTACTGGTATACCACAAGGCTCGATCGTGTCGAGTCTGTTGTGCAACTTCTTCTACGCCGAATTGGAACAGAGAGTGTTGGCCTTCTTGCAAGATGGCGAAAGTCTGCTCTTGAGGTTGATTGATGACTTCTTGCTTATCACCACTAATCGCGACACTGCAACTCGCTTCGTTCAGGTCATGCATCGCGGAATTCCAGAGTATGGACTCAAGGTAAAGGAGGACAAGTCGAAGGTCAATTTCGACGTACAGGTCGATGGAAAAGTTGTGTCCAGGCTACCTGCAGCTACCAACTTCCCATACTGCGGTAATGCTATTAACACGGTCAACCTCAATATCACCAGAGACGAGACTCGACGACAGCAAAACAGTAGGCGCTTGTACAGCATGAGGCACTAATCTGATACTAACGAGCTCATAGACACGGCGGCAGCCACGACAGTTGACTTTTCAAGATGTCCAGGACAAAACTTTTACCGCAAGACCTTTAGGTGAGTTTCGCAGTGCACATGTCACATGTTGCACAGGGCGGCAGCGGAAGAGACGTTGGGGACTGACGTTCGTGTGATAGCATGCTGAAACTGCATATGCAGACCATGCATTTGTGCACTCGGCACAATCACATCAGTACCGTGGTTGCCAATGTATCCCGCATGTTTGCAGATACGGCGGAACGGTGTTTTAATTACATCCGATGTCTCTCTCAGACGAAGAAGCCATCCACTGCTCTGATAATCAGTAAGTCTGTTGTTGACATTGTGTCTGAGCCAAACATCACATTTTGTCCATGGCTATCTTTTCGCGGTTGTTGACCGCCGAGAGATCTTCGAAAACTAAGCGTTGATCGGCACGTCCAACCATGGCATCGTTGATCTTATTATGCCTTGACTCAATAACACATTACTGATTCGAGCCGCACCGCAGAAACCATCGACGACTTGATACATGTTAGCTATGGTCTCATGAAACGCAAGCGAGAGAAGAAGAATAGCGACGTTGAGTATGCTTGCGCTTTGAGTAAGACACAAATTCGTTGGTAAGTTATCCAGTTTTTCTTTGCAACGGCGATCACGGTGAATGATGGAGGAGAGAGTCCGATAGGGCCCAGTGTGAGCTTGGACACCATCTTCGTTGCTCTTTCCTCCTCTATCTTCGTTCAATCCCGCCGCGGGAAGAGGGCCACCCCACTGATCGCTCAGGCTTGTGATTTCTTGAAAATCTTGATGTGCTGATGATTTGAACCACGACCAAACAGGCTGGCTTGTCACTCGTTCCAAAAGACATTTGCAAGACGTCAGACTGGCTTTTGTGGCTTGCTGTCTTGGCTACAGCGGGAGATGGCGGAAGCGGGATTGGCTTTGATGGCTCATGAAAGACAGGCGCTTGAGAAAGCGCATTTTTAGATACAATGTCACCAACCACGCGCACTTGCCTCGGAGTACGGACTCCTACTTTGCAAGGATGAGGCCGAGGACCAGATGAGCAGACTGTGCATGGTGTGAAGACAGCGCAGGGGAAGAAGACTGCACCTGGTTGCATGGAGTCAAAGACACCAAGCCCCGCGTTTCGAAAGACGGGTCGCGCGATCGCGATAGCACACGATCAAACAAACGGTGGGTACGGTGGTTACCTTTTTTTGCGGGTGCAAGTTTCCTTGATAAAAAAAAAAATGGCGGGAAACTTGGCTTTGGTGGTGGAGGGCGCTTCGCATCATAGACGTGACAGCGGGATTCATGCCACCCATGCCAGGATTGTTGGCAGCATGCACGATGCTTGAACCCGGATTTCGTGACAGAGGCAATAAAGGTTAACAGTTTCAGATTCGAACAGTCAAAAGACGTGGTTCCCCTCTTCCCCTGACAGAAGAGCTATAGTTGTAGCAACCCACAACAAGCAGTGACCGTTATTCATCTAAGGAGATTCATCAATATCAGGTGTGCAGCGGTCTCGGCACAAGATTCATAAAAAGATCCGCTCCTTTTTGGCGCCAGGAACCAAACGGCCGAGCCCTCACCTAAGGATGGCTAGCGCTTTGACTGTTGATGATCCATGCCGCCGTCTGGAGGCAGTCGACGAAGCCTCTGGACCAGACGTCTTTCTTTTCAACAACCCGCACTATCGTCACCACCATTCTTCAGCTTTTCCTTCATCACCCAGATCTTTGACAGTGAATTCTCTGCATCATTTCCATCTGCCCATTGCAGAGCCCCAGCATGATTATTGGGCTTTCTTGAAGCATACCCAGATTCCATCAACAATAGCAACGCCCCGGCCTTGCGTCCATTCGTTTCACCCTTGCGCCAGCGACAACAAGACAATGACGACCCATGTAAATACCACCTCAATTGCAACCACCACCACCACCATCAACACCGAGCGAGATCCCAGCCCCGGCTCCCCACCAGATTTGACTGGCTCAAAATCCTCAAAGTCGTCGGGTTCGTTCCGTTCTACCTGCCTGACCAGTCAGCCGAGTCACGACAACCTGTCGCATTTCGAAGACATCGCTCTGGCCGACTCTGGCAGAGACGAGGCCGATGACCTGCATATTCGAATCACCCCAAGGAAGCTCTCAAACACGTGTGCTCCTCCCCCTCAACGTCGAACCGTGTCCGCCGCTCCAAAAAATGGACGCAGTCCTTCGGTTCCTGAAGTCTTGCGCGATGCCACCAACACCCACCGCCCTCGCTATCCTAGTCTGAAGTCGCATGTCAGTGCTGCCAATCTTAATGCTCGTCCCATCCGTCGAGGCTTTACTAGTCCCTCCACGCCATCGCTCGTCATGGGAGCAAGGACTCGTACCTCGAGGTCAGTCTCTCCCACCAGCCAGGCTCTTAGCGACGGGGGCCGTTCTCCCACATCCGTAGCACCCAAGACACTGGCTCCTAGGCCGCCTTTGAGACCAAGAAAATCAGTAAAAGAGCTCGAAGCCGAATATCACGATTCCGACGAGGAAGTGCCCGAAGATGCCGTCATCTGGAATGTTCCCATCTCCCCACGCCCTCCCATGCAATCGACTCCCTCGAGTCCTACCAGAACCGTTTCTACCAAGATAACCCCAGAACTCAAGCCGGTACACAGCAACGGATCAGCGAAAGAAGAAGCTCCTCGTTCTGCCACACGGCCACCTATGCCCCACAGCGCAACCATTGCCGCATTCCCTCCAGATCCCGCCTCGCCCAGACTCCAACGTGGCAGAACTTGGAACGAAGACCTAAGCGAGGAAGCACGAGAAGTTGCCGCTGCTTTGGAAGAGCATGCCGAGCGCGTATCGCAAGAAAGACGTCGTTCCACCCGCAACAGCACCAATGGAAGCCCTCCGCGCCCATCGATGAAGCTGAGAACGAAGACAAGCGTTATGGAATTGCCACCGCTGCAAAAAGGAAACGTTATGATTGACCCGCTGCCAATCAGCAAGGAGAAAGAGGCTGTACTCACCAGGACACGTCCATCGTGGCTTCCACCCAAAAGCAAAAAAGAGGAGAAGAAGCATATGAAGGAGTGGGAGAGGATGATGGCTGCAGCCGAGGCCGCCGAGAAGAAGCGTGTTGCTAGAGAAGCCGAAAAACAGCAACAACGCAGACACGTCGAATCGAACATTGCACGAATTTGGGAACAACACGTTATTCCCAATTGGGATGATGTGGTCAAAGAACCAAGAACTCGCGAGCTTTGGTGGCGTGGTGTCACCCCTAGAGACAGAGGCACTGTCTGGAGCAAGGCTATTGGTAACGAGCTATCGCTTACCGAGACCTCATATGCCAACGCTCTCAAGCGCGCCCGCACTCTACAGTCTTCGGTCAACAAGCTCCCAGAAGAAGAGCGCTCTAAGCACGCCGATGCAGCTTGGTTGGCTGCAATCGCACGCGATGTCCCAACCGTCTTCCCTGAACTCGGTATCTTCGGTCCTGGTGCACCACTTCACTCCACCCTGGAAGATGTGCTTCTTGCCTATTCTGCCTACCGTAGTGATGTGGGCTATGTTTACGGTGTTCATACGATTGCAGGCCTTCTTGTGCTAAACATGAGTGCATCAGCTGCATTCATTGCTCTTGCAAACATGCTGAACCGACCACTGGCTCTTGCTTTCCTGATCAATGATCAAGCAACCGTCTCGCGCGTCTACTCCACTGTACTTTCTACGCTCAAGTACAAGATGCCCCGCTTGCATGAACACCTTACAAGCCCCGAGATTGGCTTCAAGGGCCCTGAAGAATGGCTGCACCCCTTCCTCGCTACGCTAGGCACGCAGATCCTCAGTCCCGATTCTTGCAGTCGTCTGTGGGATATTGCCGTCTTTGAAGGTGACAAGACGTTCATCCGTGCGGCTGTTGGCGTGCTAGCACTGCTTGAGAGCAGACTATATGGACCCAGAGAGGAACTACTATCTCTAATTGGCTGGGGTGCTCGCCCGCTTGATTTCGAGGAAGAACAAGTCATTGTCGCCATCCGCGAAGCTGGCAAGATTTCTCCTCATAATTCGACTCCCGATCTCACTGGCAACAAGCGATAGTGCGCTGATGCTCTCCACAAGAGACGAAGACTTTTCACACGAAAGAGGAGGCTGGTTCTTTCCCTATGGTAATGTGTTTTATGAAATGGCAAAAGGGTATTTGGGGTGTTTTTCGATGTTTTGTTTGTGTTGCTGTTGTCTCTTTTTCTTTTCATGTTTATTCTTTTTTCTCCTCTGACCCTGCTCCACGACCACTTCGCAAGAAGTGGCTGGACGTGGCCAAAGGTAGATCAACAACCCTATCATTACTCGGTCTTTCCTTTGTTGCTCATCATCATCACTAACTTATCATCATCATCAGCACTACTGCGGTATCGTCGCTTGTTCTTTTTGCTTTGTTGTTACTCATAAACGGTTGTTGTGTGGGTGGGGATCCGAAGAGTTGCGGATCTCCCTGGCTGTTTTTGTGTCCAATTGCGGGTAACTTGTAATGGAAAGGTGCGAGATTCCTGGAGAAGGAAAAGACTGTACATAATTCCTTTCTGTCTGCAAAGACGAATAAGGACATTATTGTTCCCTCAAGAGCTTCATGTCACCGGCCAATATGAATTGTGAAATTGCAAAAGTGATATATAGCTACGCAGTCACATGCATGCATGTAGTCAGAATAGAGTCAACAGATCAAGCTTCCAAGTTTGGATCTTGAAGGTCTCAATGCATGTGCGATGGTAGAGTTTCTGCTTGCACGTCGTGAAGTCAAAGCATACACTAACATCCATCTCTCCAATGTCTCCGACAAGCTGCATGGCAGTGCATGATGCTCTATCATAGTCTAGATACTGGAGCACCTGACAAAATCTTAGAAGCATCATTCCGCACCTCTCGTGTGATGGCCTCCGCGCTCATGACTGACTTGACAAGACCAATTCCTGTGCCTGCATAAGTGGTCAACCTTGCCTTATCGCCCTCCCAACCTTTGTCTCCTGATGCCACTGCCTCGTCATACAGCTTTTTGTTATCTTCGAAGCTCAAGCCGGCCTCGTGGTCTCTATAACTAGCGTTCAACACGCCGCGGCCTCCGTAGCCAGTGGGCCATTCTGTGGTACCGCGGAGCTGGTCATAAACTGATGAGCGGATTGTAGTGCTTCCTCCATCAGAAGCACGAAGCACGGCATCTCGGTATCCGGAGGCAATGGTCGCCTCATTCGCCGCAAGATATCGGGTTCCCAAACAGATACCTTGGGCACCCAGACAGATCGCGGCTGCTGCACCTCTTCCTTCGCTGATCCCGCCGGCCGCCACGAAAAACGGCAATGGTGTAGATGAAGAGGAATTGCAGTAGTCTGTCACAGCATCGATGGTCTCAGGTACCAGGGAAATAATGCCGGCACCTTGAGCTGCGCCATGGCCTCCAGCGTCAGTACCTTGAACCACCAAGACATCAGGGCTTGCGAACTTGGTAGCTTCCAGAGCTTCACGGACGCTGGTCACTTGAATCCAGATCTTTGTCTTGTTGCTCGAAGCCTTGCGTACACCGTCTGCCCAGTCTTTAAGTTGGTTTGGATGTCTTGGAGCAAAGAGCCATACTGCAGCAGGAATGTTCTCAGGTTTACTGAGGATGGCCAAGGTGTCTGCCAGTGGAGCGCCCCAGATGAGGAAGCCAACGCCTACAGGTAGAACACCGGTGTTTGTAGACACTTTGGCTTTGTTTAGAATGTCACGACTCTTGGAGAGTTCGGAGGATAGGGTGCTGATGTCACTGCCTGCACCTATGAAGCCGAGACCGCCAGCTATAGAAACTGCGGTTGCAAGAGATGCATTGGCTATCAGGCGCATCGGAGCGCAGCTGATGAGTGGAGAGGTGGTCCATGGATATGCGGCAGTCAGAGAGGACGCCATAGTGGCAATTTCAAGATACGGTACGGTGTCTGGATATGAGTAGAACACAGACACCTTACTTGCCTTCTGTCTTCTGTTGTTCTCAAGTCTACCTGCCTCTCAACCGTGCCTCGGGAATGTCGCTGCTTCTCCGCAAAAGTCCTAATGATGTCGGCGAGCGGGAAGGCACTGATAGGGCACAACCGCCCCTACCGAAGACCGCCCGGCAGTATCTTTCGCGATTGTCGGCGCCGAGCTTCACTTGGTTGCGACTGAGAGATGTCAAGTAACACAAAGTATTCCATACCAACGACTACTGCCACCATCCGCCAGTCTCTTACGCGTTTGCATACTTAATAGTGGGCATACTTATCCCAATACGCGACAAAGGACCTCTTCTCGAAGAGTCGACATATCCCTCCCGATAGCAGCTTCCCTGTGTTACTGCAAACATGAACGCACCAGACAGGTATGCGCTGCTCTTTCCTGTTACTCGCTCCTTCCTTGATTGAACGAACTACGCTGTTTCTCGTCGGAAAACTTGTCACGCGCGACTCGTTCGTTTCTTGCCTTCACTTCTCACTCCCTGGTCGCATTCCCATAAAATGGCTCCTTCACAATCTCTCCTCTGTCACAATCGCAACCACCATCCATCATTTCGCAATCAAGATCCTTGGTTGCTCTGCACACACAACTCATTTTGTCATACTCCACTGCACTTCACATCCACTCCAAGATGGCTCCCGACGATTATCATTTCATGGGCACCCCCGTCACCACTCTTTACGTCCACAAGCCAGAACGCGGCGATGTCGCTAACGATGTTCCTCCAAGATTCGAGCTCTTCCTCCTCGGCGACGGCGAGAAGAAAGTAACCTGGGCTCCCGAAACCCGTAAGCAACCACTTTCCTACACTAGCCCTTCGTCCATCTCTGACAATCTGCTGTTACAGGTGTCCCCGATGCAGCCGTCTTTACCTTCAACAAGGAAGACCACACCCTCGCCAACCTTCTCCGCGCCAAACTTGCAAAGTCACCAAACATCTTGTTCTCCGCCTACAAAGTCCCTCACCCTCTGTTCGCAACCTTTGAACTGCGTGTCCAGACCGATGGATCCCTCACTCCCAAGGACGCCGTCATCAGAGCTTGTGGAGATCTGATTCAAGAGCTGCAGAGATTGGACCAGGAGTTCACAAAGGAGTGGGAGCTCAAGAAGATTGCTGGTCAAGGTCGCGATGGACTTTGAAATCGCATCGAAAGATGGGGCTGCAACATCAAAGCCGAACAAAAGAGGGAATCTGAGGAATTAGCGCTGAAGTCTGCGCTCTGAGCATGACAAACTGGAGTTATCGGCGTTCTTTGCTGCAATCAAAATGGTAACGAAGGGAAGCACATTACACTTTCAAGCATGGCACAGAAGAGGAGGTTCAGGTCTGGAATTTATGCTTCGAAAGAAGGCCATTCGAGCTGATGAGTTATTATTTTTATCCTTGCTCACACTTCACAAAAAGATACCCACGACACAAATATCAAGAATCTGCAACGATCCCTGTAATCTCGTATGCTCTTTGGCGTAGGGTGAGCACTTGCTCCCGTTCGTAGTGGGGCTAGGTGGAGGTCACTTACACAAAAGTTGTCTTTTAGGATATCACATGCATGGAAAGATAGAGAGAAACTTAGGCAATCTCAACGACAGGAAATCAATCTACTCTATAGGAAAGAGCCAATGACTGAGCTGTAAGTAGGAGAGCTGCAGCAAGCCTGTCAACAAAACGTCATCCTTTGGCAAAGATGAGCTCAGATGATATGAACCGAAGGGCGTCAATCAACCATCTCACTTCTCGTCTCTCTCCGAGTCCGAAGCCCAAGAAGGAGCCCAGCTGGTCTGAGTCCAATCAGAGTCATTTCCGTCATCCTCGCTGTCCTCCTCCTTCTTGCCCATAGGCGGCTTTGCATTCTCAAGATTGCGTGCAAGTTTTCTGGCCTTCTTGGCTGCCTTCTTGGCTGCCTTCTTCTTTGCAGCTGCTGCATCGACCGTAGCCTGCTCTCCATCTGCTTCGTTCGACATATCGTTGAGCTTGACGCCGCCAGCCTTCTCATCGTCTTCCATGTCCTCGAGCGCTTCTTTTTCGTCTTGCTTGGCGATTCTCTTCTTGCCAACTACCTCACAGGCACTGCGCTGGTGATCGGAAGTCTTCTTAGAACCAGGGCTTGTTTCGAGCTTGACCTCCTGGGCACCACCGCTGCCCCAGGTATACACCAGGACAGGTTCATCACGCTTGATGGTGTGGCGTTGCTGGTGTCTAGCAGCATCTTCGGCAGTGAGTCCACTACAGATATTGTTCAGCACATGTTCGGTGCAAAACTTGGTATAAACTTACTCCATAGCACGCAGTTCGTCAAGAACTTTGGGAGCAAGACGCTTGATTTCCTTGGAACGGAGACCGGGCTTGAGGGCGATGATCCACTTGGTCATCAAATCCACGTCAAGATCTTCGGCGCCTGGGAGGTTGGGTTCAGAATTGAGGTGGCATGCGATTCTCTCGGCGGTGATGTCGTTTTTGGAGCTTTGGGATAGCGGAGCAGTCATTCTGATGTGGTCTGGTGGCACGGCGGTTGTCAGATGGGTAGTGTTGATAGTATGATGAGTTCAGGGATCTGAGATTAGATGGTTTGGGTCGCTTGGAGTAAGAGGTTGGTGAGGAAGATGAGGAAAGAGAAGACCGTTCGAAGTGTCTTCGAGAACTGTGTGTTGGTCGAGCACAGAAGTTGTGAAAGAGGGTTGTGGCTTCCGGATTTTTCTGGTGTTGTCTGCATGTGAATGCTTAAGATGAGAAGGCGCAACAAGAAACAGGTCCTTCTACAGAAGTTGATGGATCAACATGTCGTTTGTCCATTCTTCAATTGCGGCGGTCTCAGTTGCAAAACGTACATAATCTTCTGTCCATTTGTAAACAGTCTATTGTATAGTATTGGCATAATGTCTCAATGGCTCTAATCTTTCATCGGCTATTTAACACCATTGTTTCAAGCCTTTCCACCAACCTTCTTTGCTCCGGCAGGTCGGACCATAACCATAAATTCATGCGGAGGGTCATCCTTCGCCGCTGGTGCATACTTGACAACATCAAAATCCATGTATTCTTTATCCTCAAACCCATACCTGGCGTACAAAGGTCTGCCCACCTTGGTAGCTTCCAGATAAGCCTGTATACCACAACGATCCGCGATCGCCAATCCTTCATCCAAGAGCAAAGATCCAACGCCCCTACGTTGATAGGCAGGATCGATAGCGAGAACCCTGAGATACAGATATGGCTCCAAGCCAATCCACTTCTTCTTACTGGCCGTCATGGCCGCATCCATAGCATCCAGTAAAGCGCCGTTAGCACCGGGAGCATGGGCATGAGGTTCTTCCTTGGCGGCTTCCTTGTCGATTTGCTCTTGCGTACGTGCAGAAGGCTGTAACACCCAGATCGCAACACCCACCACCTTCTTTGCATTCTTCTTCTCTTCCTCGCTCAGCTCAGCCTCTGCTTTGTGTTCCCATGCCTCTGGAAACACAAGATCAGAAGGGTCGGCAGGGGTGTCTGTGTCATAGGCCACAAAAGCACGCTGGCCAGCTTCAGAGTCCGAAGTGCTCATCTTGGTCTTGAGACCATTGAGGTTTTCGCTGAAGCTGTGGATAAGGTCTGCCTCGGACATGCCATTGGGAAAAATGTGAGGCCTCAGGCCAGAAGAGAAGGCGCCACTGAAGACGCGTTCGCGGGCTGGCAGATCCGATGGTCGCACCTGGCGAACCTGAATGGGCATGCTTGCTGAGTGTGATGCTGGTTTTGCTCCTTCTCTTTCCGGTATCGTTTATCGTTGATGACAACTTTCGCAAGGCCTAGGTAGGCTTCAGAATCGAAAACTTGTTTTCTGAATAATCTCTGGTTGTTTCTGGGAGCTTAGGTCTGCGTTCAATGCAGCTTTGACATCCGATGGAGGGCCAGATATTGAAGAATCAAAATGGTGATCAATGATTATCCTTCTAGAACAATGCAAGTCTAATATATACTGGCTTGCAGCTCACAGAAGAGTAAGAAAAGTGAGTGAGTCACGAAAGGCAGAAATGTTGCTGCCTCTAAAAGTCCACAGATCGAGGGGATGAGGTTGCTTCTTCTCGCCTACACTTGCCGCATACAGCCCTGTCCGCCGCAATTTAGCACAAACATGTCACCTTCCTATTGTGTGCACCGCGGCGCTAGGGAAGCGTTGCTGCATCGAAAGCTCTTTCTCTAGATCTACAGCAACAACAAGCGTCAAAAGCACAATGATCATCTCAAGAGTTGACTTTGTAATGTCATCGATTCATCACTGTATTGATTTTGCCTGTATGATACAAAAAACTGTTTGGCTATAACGTTAAAGGACTTTGATGCTGAAAGAAAGAACAGAAAAAGCGTCTGGCCGTCATATAAAAAGGTAAGGGCAAGAAGAAGGAAAATTGCCCAAACGGCAGAGAAAGAAAAAAGGTTGTTACAGTGAAATGCCATCAAGAGAGACCATCTCGAGAAAGGGAAATACGAAAAACGCCTCGCCAATGAAATGACATGTTCGTCAAGAACAACAACGCCGCTTCTCAATGAAATGGATGACTACCAATCGCTCATGTAAACATCTGCTACACCAAAAAGGGTAGCAAGAAAACTCCTCAGAAAATATGATAAACGAGAATCGAACGTGAAAAACGGAGCCGGTCCAGTATGGTTTATGGTAACAATGGTGAAGAGAAATATGCAGAAAGGGCGAGTTCAACCCAGCGAGTCAAAAGGCTGATACGACCTCAGTAATATGCATGAGTATCCTTCAGACAACGGTAGGGATCAGGACGTCCAATGTATCCGGGCTTGGGCTTGACTGGTGATGATCTCTTAGGCGGTTGGTGATCGCAGAAAAAATCAGGCTGGAAGCAGTCCTTACGCTGGCCTCTCGACGACCAGACGATGCGCTTTCCTCGTGCATGCACCTGCTCATACATCCAATTAGGTATCCAGGTTGGCCTTCTGGCAGAATCTACCTAAGATTCTTGTGAGAGGATAACAAAGTGCTGTTCCCAAATCCATCCAAGTGAATTGGTGGGATCATCCTGGTTCTTTGCAAGCCAAAGTTCGCCCTTTTGTGCGACAACGTCAAACACTTCGCCTTCAACGTAGGTCAAGTATGGGTAACCTGCTTCGCGTCTGGCTCGATCAATGTTGAACTCAAAAAGACTAGCAGCCACGAACATCACAGGAGTATCCATTGGTGCATGCTGCGGCGACATTGGACCAGGACTAACAGGAGCATCAGACATAGGCATAGCCGAGTTGAACATTCCAGAAAAGCGCGGTTCTTGTTGCTGAGTTTGCGAGCTCACCGCGGAACCAGGTCGTACACTAGGGCTACGCTTTGCCGTGTCGAAGCTCATGCGCGAAGACATGCTCTTCAAATCTGCAGGACGCTGGGCAGTTGAAGGTCTGCTGGCTGAGAACGAAGCTTTGGGTACGACGCTCGGCATACGAGACGGGGGAAGACTGTTGTTCTGGCTCGCACCCACACTAGGAGTGCGACCACGAGTAGACAGGGACGAGCTGGATCGCATCCTACCGTAATAGCCGGGCTGACCTGAGTCAGGCAGTACTGGAGATGCCATTGCTGAATTGAAAGACTTGTTGAAGTCACTAGGAGTGAATAGTGGCTGATTTTCGCTGCCGATAGACATGGTTCTATGACCGTTTGGCAGAATCGAAGGACGTCTTGTGGAAGCTTGAGAGGAGACGGTCTCATCGCCAACCAGGGTGGTCTGTGGTGACAGGAAGTTGAAAGTGTCGGCAAGCAATGCACCATTACAGACACCAAGCGACAATACCTGCGAGTGAACAAACTCATACTCTCCAGCGAATTCCGGCTCGATGTCAGCATAACGAGCATAGGCAAAGTCAACAACAGGTGCGAGCTTCTCCTTCCACAACCACCACCATTGAGACTGGAGGTAGACATGAGTGTTTAGACATGCTCTCACCAGCTCCGACTGCAACGTGTAAAGTCGGGGCAAGTCGAGCTTGAGTTGTTCGTTGAGCGCTTCGTAGACTTCTGCGGCTTCGGCGGTTTTGGCATCAGGCTTCTGACCTTTTTGCTGCATCGCCTGAAGGCGGGCGTAATCTGCGACGCGCTTCTTGCGCTTGGCTATCAAGTGTTGAGGGCCAGCATAGAGCTTGAGACACTCGAGCATTGGGTTGACGACATGTGTTTGCACGCGGGCTTTGTGGTCTGGCAGTGCAACGGTGCAGAGTTCGTTGATGGCAAGGATAAATTTGCGGAACTTGCTCTCGATCTCTGGACAGTTGTTTGTGTCGCATTCGACGTACTTTTGCAATGCGTCAGCAAATCTCATGAAGTGAGCGACAGGCTTTTCAAGCTCTTCTAAAGTGTGCTGAATATCTCGCATGCAAATTTGCAGCTTGAGATAGTGCCCGTTGAGTGCTTGAACTGCCTGGTCGAACTCAGGGTCCTTGTGAGCTTCCTCTGCGCCGACACGGTCCTTGACAGTATCCTTCTTTGCGAGGAAGACGGCCAGAGCACTGCGAGCATTGGATTTGGCACGTTTCCTGTGCACTTCTTGCACATATTCCGAACGCTTTTTGGATTCGTTGATTCTCTTGCAAACTGCAAGAATGCCCTCGAGTGAGTGATCCAACGCCTTTCGGTCGGGGTGGTTCTCGGGGGTGCGTCCGACCAAATCTCCAAGCAGAAGACCGTATTTGAGAATGCGTTGCGTGGGCTTCACCAACAACGAGTCCAGATTCCAGGCACCAGTGATGTCGCTGGCCATCTTTTGACACTCCGTAAGCCAAGAGGTAACAAGAGGCTCTGTTTGGATTCTCTTCAAACAATTGTTGGCGTTCTCGTGATTTTTCAGATAGACCTCATAGACGTGCTCCATGCGAGCCATGTGCTTGGCAAAGACGGCACCAATTGTGGTCATTCGATCTTTGTCATCATCTATGACCACACTTGATGAATTGCCATCGCTGTTCGAAGTCGAAAAGCTGCCCCTCTTGGGTTGCCAGCGTGAAGACTTGGGAGGAACATAGATAGGTGCGGCAGCCTTGCGCAGTGCATCGTAGAACTCGAGCGAGAACTTCTCGACTTGATCGACGTTGCCGAAAAGGGTCTTTCTATCCTCTACAGATATGATCTCGCCGACAGTCGCCTTGTAAATGTCCTCGATGATCTTCATGTCTTGATGGTGGGAGTACTCGGTGTCTATGACCTCCTGAACAATGTGCCTACGCTTTGTTAGGCGTTCAGTCTCGGGGTTAGGAGATGGGGGCATTGTTGATGGAGGTGGGCCATAGTCGACCGACGGCCGAACAGAGGATGATTGGAACGAGGACATCGATTGTGAAGGAGGTAAGGGCACCATCTCCGGTTTCATGGATTCCATCGACGGACGTGTAGGTGTCGAGAAGTTCCTGTGGCGTTCGTCTTGTGCCCTCGATCGCACCGAGACTGGGCTGGCCGGATGACTTGTAAAGGTAGGTCCGGGAGAAGCGTCTGTGAGGATGACCTCAAACGGCAAATCTTGTGCACTTGCGTGTGGAGGTGGAGGAGGTGCATGTTCCGGCAACGGAGGCTGGGGTCTTGCGGTGTCCACAGAAGAATTGGACATGGTAAGTCCAAGTCCGGTGCCCATTGGTATCTCTGGAAGCCGAAGTCTGTCTGAAGATCTGCTGCTGCGAGATGAAGGCAACGCCTGATTTAGTGAACCAATCGACAGCTGGCCAGTACTTGATCGAGGTGAGTAGCCATAGTCCTTGGGAGGAGGGGGAGGGCGATAGTCGTCATCGTCCTCATTGGCTGCTCCAGATGTAGTGTCGGGCAGAGCTGGGGTGGTAGTGCCCACATATTCGGAAGCGGGCGTACCGAGATCATATTGAGATGCAGGAGTGTTGACCATGATGCTAGAAGGTGAGAAAGACTGCAAGTAAGACGTGTCGTTGAGAGCATCCTGAGAAGCTCTGGGAAGACTCGCGGCAGACCGTCTATAGGTGGTGCTGTAAACGATTGCCGTGCCACGAATCTCCTCTTCTGGTGTCTCCATGTTTGTGCGATCAGAAGGATTGTATGAATTGGGGGACAAGTAGTCGGTCACTGACTTTCTTGGCTGAGGAGAGCTAGCCTGTTCCCGCAGTATGCTGTCCAGAAGAAATCCCACAGAGTCTGCATCGTTGGCTTCAGCCTTGGAAAGACTAGGAGAAAGCGGCACAACGTGTTGCTGGAAGTCGTGGAGCATCTCAGGCGATACAGAGCCGACCTGCTGGTACTGGCTGGTAATGCGGTCTACGGCCTCACGGGCTTGGCCATGCTCATTCCAGTCTGGGATTATGGCTAACGCTGAGGCTCGGCCCGCACGTTTTGACTGACGTGGCGTTTTGTCTTCGTCAGGGATAAGATTTGTCGAGGTTGTGGCTCTGGCAAAATCTGATTTCTTTGGTGTCTCAGGATCTGCCTCTTCCAAATGTGGAACGTGCGGTAGTTGACCGAGCCAGGGCGAAGAGAGTCCGACCTGCGCAACGTCGCTAGCAAAGCTATCTTCATCCGAATCTGGAATGCGGTGAGGCACAGAAGCGTGCTGATTGAGGTTTGACGGTGACGATTCGAGCTGCTTAGGAGCCTGATAAGGTGCTGGAGAAGATGGCAGATCAGAAGACCAATCCTCTGCCTGCGTTGCAGGTACAGCATCGTCTTGAAGCACAATGTGTAATGAAGCACGATCCCCATTTTCCGAAGGGGTGAATGAAGAACCTTCTTCGAAATCTGTATGCGAGGCGCTCGATACGCTTCTCTCCCGCATCTTCATAACCTGGCTAAGAAGCGTTCCCGGTGCCATCTCTCCAGCCGCAGATTCATCGCAACTGTCCGCCACAGCCTCCTCCCCATCTTCGTCGTCGACCTTGTCAACGGTTCTGTCTGGCGGACTAGAATTGAACTCGGAAACAGCAGGCTCTTCAGGGCTTTTGACCAGCTTGGCTGAGAAGGGAGAATCCTCGTAGTCAATGAACGCGCCAGGGATGTTGCGTGGAGTGGTTGGAGACAACAGACCAGAGTTTTCCAAGAGATCAGGATCGGTATGATCAGCCTCAGTTTGTTCAGTGTCTGTAAACTCGACGTCCGTATGCTCGAAGGATGAGTCCAGGTCGTGGCGGCCGTCACTAGCCGTGTCATTGACGTTACTTCCACGTCTTGATTCGCTACCGCTTAGACTGCTCCTTCCAGGTGCTTCAACCGACTTGTCGCTAAAGGCACGTTGTATCTTCTCCTTTCGCGCAGCAAGATTGATATTGTCCAGCTCGGGTATCTTTTTCTTTCTGAATCTCGTGGAGTCGTTGTTTTGCGAGGCAAGCGAAGACTCAAAGCGCTGACCAGATCTGGCACGCGAAGCGGTTGTCGAGGCGGAAGAAACGGGAGGCCTAGGGCGTGAACTTCTTAGCGGAGGAGACTTTAGAGGAGGGGGTGCATTGATGAAGGCCTGTAAACTTTTCCCTACGGGAGCCTGGTGCTGATGTATTGAAGAATCGTACTGTGTGTTGCCAGGAGTGGGCAGGCCTAAAAGATTCGAACCGAAAGAAGAAGTACGTTGAGACGATGTATGACGAGAGCGAGGCGACGTGGGAGCAGGGAAATGATTGATTGACTGGCCCATCTGCGAAATATGGCGTGAAGTGGTAGGCGAAAGAGGTTCCACACTAGTGGAACGTCTGGAACTGCTGACAGGAATCCGCGAAGGACTGACCAACGAAGTTGAGGCATTGCGTGGCAGCGAACGATAGGAAACGGGGTGAATTGACAAGGCAGAGTCGGCTTCAGGTCCGATGAAATCGCTGCGAACACGCCTGTGGCCGGTGCTAGGACGCGAGCGATTTGAGTGTAGAGGTAGAGGTAAATGGTACTCGGCGTTCGAAAGCGATCGTTTGTGAAGTGTGGAGGACTGTGCCGAGGAGGAACTCAAGCTACCATCAGAACCTCGACGGGGTGCTAGCGAGAAGAGGCTGTCATGAGCCGTGTCAGGGGAAGCATAGTTTCGGGTACGGGGTTGGTCCGAAGGAAGTGAGGTGGGTGGACGAATCTTGCTACGGCGAGTGGGACTCTTCAAGGGCGAGATAGTGTCTTGTGGAGTGGCAGATCGAGTTCGAGAAGAGGAAGCGTTGCGATTCCTGGTGGGCGAGCGCGGCGGGCGCTGGAGACGAGAGCGTGGTGCGCCTTGTGGGGGTTGTACAGGTTTCTGGTCTTTCTGCTGATTGAAACGATTGACCAGATCTTTGATAGATCGTTGGGATGTAGCGGTGGAAAGTGAGCGCGGCGCATCAAGACGAGCGGAACTTGTCGCAGCTGCGACAGGGTTGGATGCCGCACGTGTGGTTTCGGACGGCGGTGGATCCATCGCGTCGTAATTTGAGGTGGTTGACCGGGGCAGAAACGGGGGCAGTTGCTACAGCGGCGCCAGGTGCATTGCTTTCTGCTCAGCGGATGCTCATGGCAGGATGGCAGCACAAGAAGCGTGTGCAGACGTGTGCGTAGTCGTGTGCGGTGGATAATACGGCGTTTGTTTGCTCTGGTGTTGCGTTCGTAAAGCCTTCACGGCCTGCTAGACGATGATGTAGTCTACCGCGTGGGCGGCGTCACTCGCGTTTGCTTGAGTAGGCGGACGGAGGGTTGGTGTTTGGTAATTCTTGTCCCTTAGTCTCGTCGGTGGTCGTTGGCAGAAAGTATAACTTGTCGGAGGTTGCACGACGACGGTCGTCAGTCGTCCGGCTTTAGACGAATTACAGAAGGCAAGAACGGCTGCTCTTGCCTGATGCCAGCGCACTTGCCTTCACTCTGTCACCACAAACGGCTGCTTGGCCGCCCCGAAAGCACTGGGAACTACCGCCATGTCATCTAAACACTGTCCACCCGTGCGCCCCCAGTGCTGTCATCTAACAAAATCAATCAATTTTCATTTCTTTGTACCATGCGCCCGAGACATCTTGGACTACTGCCCCAACATCCATCCACATCTTGTGTCTCGACCAGCTCGACTGCCTCAGCCTCTACCAAGCAGTCTTGCTCCATCTGATCCACCCCGTCTGTTACAACTTCCGCGTTTCACTTCCTCTGCCAAACTCTGGCCTGTTTGCTCTACCCCGTCTCGGGCAATCCTGGACCTTCAGACTTTGTGCAACACAGACAATCATTTGCTCGTGCTGGCTTGCTTCTTGACTTTCTTGCTTGTTTTCGATACAGGTCATCTAGCAAGGGTGATTCGTTCTGTACTCCGGTGGCTTCGACCAAATCTCGTCCGCGCGAAGCTGAGCACTTGCGTGTCGACTTTCATGACTCGAAGTTAAAATGTTTAACGTTTCTATAGTCCCTGCGGCAAGCCACTAGTGTTGGAGACCAGCCTGATGCGTGGAGGGACACTCGCCTTGATCCGCCGTCGGGGATTTGGCCCTAGCCTGTCTCGCAACACGGTGTGTTTTTTGACAACTATTTCGCTGTCTAAATAGGTAGAGCAGAATGCCAACGCACCGTGTAAAATCCAGTGTCAAGATCAAAGCTGTTGGATTATTTGGACTAATTCTACTCGAATGTAATCGACTCTAGAAAACGCCATTCTTCTCGTCTCGAGCCTCCTGCATACATCATTTCCTTTCTGCGCCGCCAGCTTCTCCAGCCTCCATCATTTTTAGCTCGTTCTCAATCTTTCTGTGCGCAAACGTAAAGCGTGGGTACAGGAATGGACGAAGATCGTAGCGGTTATCGTCAGGTGCATATTGCTCGGCGTAATATGCTGGTGTAATGGTCGTCATCTTGTGTCTGTTCACGGCGTAGTAATACATGAAGTCGCGGACCTTCTTGTATACCTCGCGAGGAGTGTGCTGATCCTGCCAGTCTACGCACAACTTCTCCCACATCGAGTGGACTCCGAATTTGCGGACCTTTCTGAGATAGCCATAGACCGATAGTTCTTTGTATGTCATTCCCATGTCGACTTCATCGGACTGGACATAGTCGCTTGTGATGGGTTCCAACTCAGCAGTGGGAGTCGCGTCAATGAATTCTTGCAGGATCGGCAGCTCGAATGCATGTTCTGCCCATGCTATGAAGCGAATCAAGTCTGTCTTGCTGATGCCACCAATGGGATTGATGTCTGCGCTGCTGCAGTCGTATTTGGTGAGGTAACCACGAAGTGCTTCATCCACATTGGCTGATCCAAGAACTAACAAGCCTCCTGAACGTCCCTGAGTGGTAGGTAGAAGTTGACCGAATGCATACGACAGAATCATCCTCGTGCGGCTCTGGAAGTTCTGTAAAGCAAGGTTTTCTGCCTGACTTCCTCCATGTACCTTGAACTTGGGTTCAAAGTTGAGAGTGGTAGAGACAAGGTGTTTGACGGCATTAAAAACTTCATCGATGTTGCAATCAATGTGGTGAGCACCTATTGCCTTAGCGAGTTGCTCAGCACGACTACGGGTTTCTTTGCTGGATTGCTCCTTCATTCCCATAAAGGCAGAAGAGAACACTCTACCGCAGAAGTCCTGAGCTGACATTTTGGTTACATCGTCATTGGAACAGAGACGGGATGCGTCTCTGATGACCTGTTCGTCACCTTCCTTGATGGCAGCTACAACCAGTCTGCACATAGAAAACACGATAGTGGCAGTTGCACAAGAATCGATGCCGCCACTGAGAGGTACGAAGTAGCCTGCGGCTCCAGATCTTCGTAGATAGTCCCAGAGCCAACAAGCGGGACCAAGAGCAATCTCTTCTTCTGGCTTGTGATAGTGAGGTTCGATCATCTTTGCAATTCGAAGGTTGAGATTGGACTGACTCTTCTGAGTCATGGCGAAGTCGATCTTGACACGCTCGAATTCGTGAGCCTTCATTGCCTGCATGCCTCTGCTACGAGATTGGCGTGCGGACCAGATGTCATCAAGGTCAACAGTAGATGTGATGACTTCGACGTCACGGAGAGAGAATTGACTTCCTTGAGCGACCGTCTGTCCATTGATGGCAATAAGGGAACAACCATCGTAGTACAAGCGATCGCCATCGCAACCTCTTTGATTCGAGTACATGTAGACTCCACCTGACTTGGACGCATTCGTGATCAGGTTGATGCGCGTGTCGAGCTTACGCAATTCATGGTGAGAACCGCTAGAGTTGAGAATGATCTCGGCTCCATTGAGAGAATATTGTATGTGAGGCGAGTCGGGTGTCCATAGCTCTTCGCAAAGTTCGGAAGCGAATGTAGCATCCAAGGTCTGGAAGATGATGTCTCCGATGGGTACTTCGGTCTGACCAGTGATTTCCTGGATCTCGAGCGGCAACGTATAGGTATCGACACGGTATCTGGTCCAAGGAGTAAAGTAACGCATCTCTCGGTAGTTTCCATCATTGCAGAGGTCAATTTTGGGTCTGATAGCCAGAATTTTACCATTCAATGCAAGCACTCTAGCATTGTGAGGAACATCGTTGTGACGAACAGGCAGACCCAGATCGATGATAATGTCCTGAGCTTCGGGAGACTTTATAATCTCGGCCGCGACCTCCCAGGAATGCGAGAAAGTATCAAGCTCCTGGAAGTGATCAAGTAAACCGTAGCCTGGAATGCAGAGCTCTGGAGTGAGTATCAACTTGGAGCCGGCTGCCTTGGCCCGACGGATAGCTTCTAGGATGCGATCCCGGTTGCCATCGAAATCAAGTGCCCATTGGTTCAATTGACAAGTTGAGATAGTAGCCAAGCGACCCATGGTGTGAGAATTCTGTGTTGTGTAGACAAATGTCGCGGTGGGATAGCTCTGTAGGAGCTGTGACTCTTGACGTTGTGATTTACTCAGTGAAAGCCGCAAATTTCACGTCATGGCTTTGACTTGAAAATCACCATATCTTTATTCACTTGTAAAATACGCTCTCCGAGGTGTATTATTTCATCTCACTATCTAACCAAGACCCTCCTAAGTCAAGAGTTGATCCTCACGATTACCAGGCTGAATGGCTTTTCGACTTGTGCTTCTTGGACGAGAGTCGTTGGCTTCCTCGGCCGGATGTACCACCTCAGTGCTCCGGCTTGGCCCAAGAACATCGGACAGATAATTGCAGATCGAAGAACCAAAAAAAGACATGTTCCTCGGAGCAAAATCATGATTGTGCCAAGAACTTCCCGGTAATAGGCATTGATGCCGATGTGCTGAAGACCATGGTGAAGGCAAGAGTGTCTGAATGCTGTCGCGGCTTTTTCGAAAGACGCGATAGAGGCTGGGAGGTCAAATCGGCTAGAGTGGTCGAAATGCATGTTTCTTGCATGCTTCAAACCTTACCGATGCATCAAGTTGACAAAGCCGTTTCAGCCCACCAATTTTTCTACGATTGGTGGAGGTTGGCTTGCAGCGTTTGCACAAAAGTGACAGCTGTGCGACATGATGCGCAACAAAAGGCTTGACTTCGGCGTTCATTAATTGTCACACAAGAAGAGGATCGGGATGGACAGAACCGATCAGAAAAGTAGAGCTCTGAGCTCTGAGCCGCAAACACCAGCAACTGCCCCGCGTATGGGAAGTTGGACAAAGCTAGAGGCAACTTTGCGCGATAAAGAGTGCCAAGTCCAGGACCGAGGCGCGGATCAATTGGCAAAGAACAGGATAAAGTTCATGCAAGGCGAGCGGGATAGATGGTAAAATGGCCGGGGGTGTCACGTCGTCGAGCTCTCAGACACGGAGACCCTAGACTGGTTGGTATGATTGCTTTTATATTGTGATAGCAATGAAAGGGGGGAGACCGGTGACAGCGAACAGTTTCATTACAAGAACTAGAGATGGCAAGAGCCCAAGACAGGTAGAAAAAGATGAGGGCGGAGATGAGAACAGATGAGGTTTAGGTTAGCGTGAATGGTGGTTGCCACGGGCCGGCAAGAAACAGCGCGCGCGCGGCTTCCACGCCGCCGGATTGTTCCTGCCCTCTTGCTGTATTTATGTCTGTTGGCCCCAGCGACCATTCTCTTCCTTCCTCTCCGTCCCAATCAATTCCCCATCGCATTTCTGCCTCTTGCAAAAAGACGACAGCAAAACATTGACTCTTAATCACCAAGTAAGCATCTCTTGATCCGAGCGCTTGCACATCCTCCATGTCGGTTACATTGCTCGCATGCATGGACGCGCAATCCTCCATCTGCTCCCCCAGAGCTGTCGCATCTAACGCTTGAGCCTGTGTAGATCTTCGTTGCAAACATGCTCTACTCCACCATCTTCTTCGCCGCCTCGGCCTTCACTGGCCTTGCTGCTGCTCAGGTCCAGTCTGGCAACTACACCATTGACCCCAACTCTGTCGATTCCACCACCAGATCCAGCTGGTGCCGTGCCGAGTTCAACACCTGCAATGTTCTTTGCGGCAGCGGTGGTTTTAAGACCAACTCTTGCGACGCGGTTCGTACCATCTCGTTTGCAGTTCCGAGCATAGTGCTGACTTTGTCTATAGAACTCTCTCACATACAGCTGCGTTTGCAACAACGGTCTTACTCCCAACATGTCTCAGTACGAAAGCTCTCTTCCCGACTACGAATGCCAGACATACAGGGGTCAGTGCCTTGCAAACAACGCCGGCAACAGCACCGCCCAGGACCAGTGCAAGCAGATCACTTGCGCCAGCATGACTGCCTCCAACCTCGTCACTTCGTCTACCATGGCCTCGAGCTCGAGCTCTGCTGCATCCAGCGCTTCCAGCACCGCTGCTAGCGCTACTTCCGCTGTGGCTAGTGGCTCCCAGACCGCAGCCTCCAGCGCCGCCAGCGCTACCCACACTGGTGCTGCCAACGCTCTTACCATCGGCAACGGTGCTCTTATTGGCTCCTTGTTCGGTGTCTTCGCCTACGCTCTTTAAAAAGGGCCAGTGGTCTTGACACGGATTGTGCGACAGCAATGGATACCCCGACGAGTAGTAATCACGGCACATTATACGAATGGTACCGGGCATGAGAGCAGGCGTTTTTAATCACCATTACCAGCGACGGAGTTGTTCTTTTGGGACCAAAGGGTTGTTATATTCTATGCATCTACAGCGATGCCTCTTGTTACTCAGTAGTTAATGATTCAATGAACACCATTGATCCGATATTGCAATTCCAGACTTGCAATCGTTGTGATGAATTCGTTTATCGAATGGAAGTAATAAACATGGTTGAGCCAATTAAATCCGAGCACGAGCACAGAGCAGCATGAAGCCGGGGAAGAGGTGGGCAATGTCGCACAGAAAGCTGGAGCACGAGATAAGGGTGTCGGTGAAGAACCTTAAAGAATGCATGTGATATTGAAGTCAGAGAGTGTTGATGGTTTAGCAGCTTCAACGAGAAGATGGTAGTTATGGAGTGCATCTGAGAAACGAAGTGTCAATAAAGGCATCTAGATCTGTCTCCTGCGGCGACGATCTTGACCAACAGGCCGGCACGCTCGATCAACGACGAGTGACGTCTTGTGGAGATGTGCTATCTGGTTGCGAAAAAAGTTCCTAGCCCTTTCGTACGGCAAAAGCACTGAGATCTCTGTGCTACTACGTGTCAGCTAGCCCCCAACGAACAGCTGTGAGGTCCACCCGAGTGCGAATGCCACCGATATTTATTGCAAGAGCCCCATTGTCGTGTTTGCGTCGCTCCTTCATCACCTCTAATCACCGCTTCCCCAGTTGGAATCTCGCTCTCCCTCTCGCCTCCAACTTTCCCTTCCAATCTCCTACAGCCACATTCCTACGACCACGAACCATGGCAACTCTCGGCGCATATCAGAAAAAGCACAAGGTCGCCATTGTCGGCTCTGGCAACTGGTACGTGAACGCTGCCTAGCTATCTTGACACTCACTCCACATCATACCTGGATTCAGACACACTGACATCTTCAGGGGTACTACCATCGCCAAGGTTGTCGCAGAGAACACCAAAGCCAACAGCGACCTGTTCGAGCAAGATGTCCAGATGTGGGTCTACGAAGAGGAGGTTTCCATCCCGAAAGAGTCGGAACACTACAAGGGCGACGACAAGCCCCAGAAGTTGACCCACATCATCAACGACGTCCACGAGAACGTCAAGTACCTGCCCAAGGTTGCTCTCCCTAAGAACATCATCGCCAATGCCTCGCTTGAAGACACCGTCAAAGACGCCAGCATCCTCGTTTTCAACCTCCCTCACCAGTTCATCGAGAAGACTTGCGACACGTTGCAGGGCAAGATTCTGCCTTATGCTCGTGGTATCTCTTGCATCAAGGGTGTCGAAGTCTCGGACAAGGGCATTGAACTCTTTTCTGAATGGATTGGCCGCAAGCTGAACATCTACTGTGGTGCCTTGTCAGGCGCCAACATTGCCACTGAGGTTGCTCTCGAGAAGTTTTCCGAAACCACTGTCGCATACGATCCCCCAACCATGGACAGCCAGCAACCCACTCCCAAGGGCTCCCCTCGTTCTTCCGAGATCGACCTGTCTGAGCTGAGCGGCAAGCAAGATCAACACCAGAAGATCAAGCTTTATCCTCTGCCTACCGAGTACCCTCCTCTCAGTCACGACAATGTGAAGAAAATCTTCCACCGCCCCTACTTCCATGTCCGCATGGTCTCGGATGTCGCTGGTGTCTCGCTTGGTGGTGCACTCAAGAATATTGTTGCTCTAGGTGCTGGGTTCGTTGATGGTTTGGGCTGGGGAGACAACGCCAAAGCTGCCGTCATGCGTGTCGGTATTCTGGAACAGGTCAAGTTTGGCAAAATGTTCTTTGCTGACTCTGTCCGTACCGAAACATTCACTGAGGAGAGCTGTGGTGTAGCAGATTTGATTACCAGCTGCAGTGGTGGTCGTAACTTCCGTTGTGCAAAGATGAGTGTCGAACGTGGCATGACTATCAACGAAGTCGAGGAGCAAGAACTAAATGGACAAAAGCTGCAAGGAACCAGCACTGCAGCTGATGTCAACAACTTCCTAAAGAAGCAGGGGCTCGAAGACGAGTTCCCCCTCTTTACTGCCATCTACAGTAAGTTCAGCAGTCCAGCATCAATATGCTACACGATTAGCCACTGCTAACACAGATTAGATATCCTCCAAGGCAAGGACAAGGCGGAGAATATTCCTGAGCGCATTGAATCGAAAAAGTACCCATGAAGCGACGACCCTTTTATGTTATCTCACGACCAAGGTTGACTGGCTATTAGGAGTTATTCGGGGCAAACCAGACCAAGACTATAGGTTATCTTAGGTAATGTTCCCATCGTGTATTAGAGCAAGCATTTGTGTACAATTAGCAGGCAGGGTGTTCAAGATGGTGATGGCCACTGCTCAGTATATGGATCTCCGAAGTTCGGCTTTCATATCTCGAAGATACATTGACGGTTTCGCTGAGTAATTAGAAATTGCAGTATTCGTCAAGCTCACCTGTCGCATCTGCAATCTGGTAATGCTGATTAGCATGCAGTGATACAGTCGACTATTTGGGTAGAGAAGGTACGAGCGGAAGCCTCGGCGACGCTATCGCGGCTTCCGAACCATCTTGGTATTACTGACATCATCCCGGGTCCGGCCAAAAACAACAAAGCGATGATGGAGCAGAATACTCAGCCAAGAGTCAAGGATCAATTCGGATAGATAGATTA
Source organism: Aureobasidium melanogenum CBS 110374 (assembly GCF_000721775.1). Lineage (NCBI taxonomy): Eukaryota > Fungi > Ascomycota > Dothideomycetes > Dothideales > Saccotheciaceae > Aureobasidium > Aureobasidium melanogenum. The sequence goes on along the minus strand of NW_024470057.1, from coordinate 1,074,881 downwards.
TTCGATCTGCCTGCCGTTTTTTCCTGTCTTTTTCGTCTGCTATACCCAAGGTCGTACTCTACTGTATCATGCTGGCATTCAGAAACACATCTCTGCCGCGAACACTTGGTGTGACTCGACAGCATGAGTCAACTGCTATCGCTGCTGTCTTGAGTAGACATGGCCAGGAATCCGTCTCGAGAAGGACCAATGCCGGTCAATTGACTTCAAGGACACAGACACGATTTCTCACAAGGGGCATTGAGAGTAGCAAGGGAGGTGTGTCATCGTCTTTCCAAATGTTGTCAGAAACATCTTTTAACATTTCATCCTAGATCGTGAACGTGTTGTTGTACTAGGCTCTGGTGAGTGTTTCCTCTGTTGCTTGAATACCTGGGACTGCAACTCATGTCCATCGCAGGCTGGGCTGGCTATACTCTCGCTCGAGACCTCGACCCCAAGAAATATCAAGTCGTCGTCGTATCACCTCGCTCCTATTTTGTCTTCACGCCTCTACTCGCCTCAACCTCAACCGGCACTCTCGAATTCCGTACAGCTCTTGAACCTGTCCGCTCTCGTCGCACCAAAGTAGAATTCTTACAAGGCTGGGCTGATTCTGTGGATTTTGCGTCCAAGACTTTGAAAGTGGAAGAAGCTGTTGAGAACCCATGGCAGGCTATGGCTCTGACGGGCGATGGCCGCGAAGATCAGAATGCAAAGCAACTAGAGAAGGAGAGGGGCGTCAAGGCGAAGAAGGGCAAAGTGTTTGAGATGAATTATGATAAGTTGGTTGTGGCAGTCGGGTGCTACTCACAGACTTTTGGAACACCTGGTGTCAAGGAGCATGCCTATTTCCTGAAAGATGTTGGTGATGCCAGGAAAATCCGAAACAGAATGCTTTCTTGTAGGTTTGTATCAGAATCAAGCTGTTCTCGATATCACTGACCACCACTACAGGCTTCGAAACAGCTTCACTACCAACCACCAGCGAAGAGATGAGAAGGCAGCTTCTCAACTTTGCCGTCGTAGGAGGTGGCCCAACTGGAATTGAGTTCTCGGCCGAGCTCCACGATCTCATCAGTGAAGATATGGCCAAGCTCTACCCTGAGCTGATGCAATACTACAAGATCACCGTCTACGATGTTGCCGACAAGGTTCTTAGCATGTTCGATGACAAGCTCGCCAAATACGCTATCGAACGCTTCACTCGTGAAGGCATTGACGTCAAGACATCTCATCACGTCAAATCGCTTCGCAGAGGTACACCTGGAGATCTTAAGGAAGACGGCGGTGATCAAGTCGTCAAGGACGAATCAAGCTGCTACACCCTGGATCTGAAAGAAGAAGGCGAGATAGGCGTTGGAATGGTAGTCTGGAGTACTGGACTCATGATGAACCCCTTCGTCTCAAAGTCTCTGTCAAGGCCTTACGATATACCCATCGACAGCGCTGTCGTCGAAACACCTTCGAATGAAAAGAGCTGGAACATCTCTAGGCATCCACGCAGCGGAGGCATCATGACAAATGACCGTCTTCGCGTGATCATGCAACCGTCCACCGAAGCAAAAGAAGGCGAGAAGGTCGATGGCAGAGCAGTCATCAAAGACGTCTACGCTATTGGCGACTGTGCAATCATGGAAAACTCCGCTTACCCTGCTACCGCCCAAGTTGCTAACCAAAAAGCTCGCTGGCTGGCCAAACAACTCAACCGCGACTCCATCGACAACAACGCCTTTACCTACAAAGACCTTGGGGTAATGGCCTACGTTGGAAACTGGCAGGCTATCATGCAATCGTCGGGCGGAGACATAAGTGGAAGAGTTGCCTGGTTAATTTGGCGTGGTGCATACTTGGCAAAGAGTGTCAGTTGGAGAAACAGGATTTTGATCCCTACTTACTGGTTTGTCAACTGGCTATTCGGCAGAGACATATCGAGGTTCTGAGCATATATATACATATATGTATAGACTAACAAGTTGTCTTCGTTCTTTTCTGACATTCTTAGTCTGCTTTGTGGATTCACTTTCCCGATCTGGCAACTCGCTTTGCCAAGCCAAGCTTCAAATGCTTAGCAACGTGAACATCAAGCACCACATGCAACAGAACAAACGACTCTTTTTCTTTTTGGAGGAAGCAGGCACCTAAAGACTGTTGTAGTACAACAGACATCAGTGCCTGCTTCAGCTTATGGGTAATACAATGAGAACATCCAGAAGTATCACGAAGGACAGAAGTTTGAGAAAGTTGAAAGTGAAGCCTCTTCTCGAGGTAATGTATTTGTACAGTTAATCCATCTAAGGTAATGTTTCGTTAAAACATGCTAGGTAATGAAGTGATTACATTATAAGTGCGTGCTTTTTGTCTTTCGTTATGCTGGACTTGAAGTGTAAGGAAAAGTGTCCAACAACAATAGTAACCTTCTAATACGTATCAGAGACGATGCGCTTAGCAGGCACGAACGTAGAGGCCGAGAGGAGAGGGGTTGTAGTCCTCGAACAGGCTCAAATCAAGGCCGCCAGTGGATGTAACCTCGAAGGAAACTCTGGTGCCAGCAGGGCAGGCATCCTGGCTGAGAGTGTAGGAAGAACCACGCTTCAGAGCATCGACAGAGCCGATCTGCTTGGCAACAGCAGGGGCGTTGGCGTAGGTGGTGGACTCGTTAGCGACACCGTTCAAGACAGCAATGGTGAAACCACCCTTGTCGTTGAAGGAGTAGCTGGAAGTCTCGAGCTGGTCAAGCTGAGGGAAGAGGAAGACAGTCGAGCAAGTCTTGCCAGCGTAGGAGGCGGGAATGTCAAAGTTGAAGATGGTGGAAACCTTGGAGTTGATGGTAGCGTTGTACTGAGTGCCGTAGGCCTTGTTAGGGTTGGCAGCATCAACGGGGACAATCAAGTGAGGGAACTGGTAAGCACCGTTGATATCGGCAGGGCAGCCAGAAGCAGCAGGAGTTCCGCTGGGAACAACGGTTGAGCCTGCAGCAGAGGTAACGCTGGGCTTGGCAGAGATGACAGAGGTCATGCCGGTGCTGGTGCAGTCCGAAACGGTAGAACCGCAGTTGGTGACAGTGATCAAGGTGGTGGAGAAGATGGTGACAGTCTCACCGTCATCAGCAACGGATGTAGCTGCCTTGGTAGTGACGGGCATAAGGGTGGTTCCGGGAGCAGAGCTGACGGCAGAGCTGCCAGCAGAGCTAACGGGAAGAGATGCAATCACTGAGCTAGCGGCGGAGGATGCAGATGAGACGGCGGAAGAGACCGAGGGGGCAACCGAGGCGACTGAGGAAGCAACAGATGAGAGCTTGCTCGAGACGACCGATGAAGGTACACCACCAGTGGGAACAGCGTTGGTGATCGAGAGAGTGGTGCTGTCAGCAGCAGAGGTGGGCATAGTGGCACTGGCGACCGAGCTGGTAGGAGCGGCCGAGCTGCTGGTGGCGACGTTGGGGCATGAGAGATCGTACTTGGGAGTCTCGCCGGATTGAAGGACACTGAAGTCAGGAGAAGCAGAGTCCTGGAGAATGTACCACCAAGTAGGGATGTTGCGGCTGAGCAACTCGCAGGCAACAGACTTCCAGTAGGTCTCAGCGTTGTCAACGCTGGGGACGGCCTGGTTCTCGGTAGCACCAGAAGTGGGCCAGCCAGTCTCGGTAATCCAGATAGGCTTGCCGTTGGCAACAGCCTCGACGGCGTTGTACTTATCGAAGAAGAGAGAGTTGGCGTTTGAGACCGAGTTGGCCTCGGTGTTCTCGTAGTAAGGGTATTCATCGAGACCAATGAAGTCGACGGCAGCAATAACGGCAGAGTTGGAGGAGTTGGTGTATCCAGTCCAGGTGTCGACATGGCCTACAGGCTTGGAACCAAGCACAGTGCCAGAGATGGCAGATCTAACCTGACCAATGTAGTCGACAAGGACTGAAGGGGACTGGCCAGTACCGGCGTTGGAGGCAATACCAGCAGGGGTCTCGCGGTAAAGGTCTTCACTACCGACTGAGATACCAACAACGAGGTCAGCGAATGAAGAACCATACTGGCTGATGGCGTTCTTGAGAGCAGTGAGCTCGTTGTCGAAAGCATCCTGAGTCTCGGATGCCCAAAGACCAAGAAGAAGGGTGGTGTTGGTAGCAATGGCAGCAGGAACAGCACTAATAACAGTATTGGCTGTGCCATCCTGGATCATGGTGTAAAGACGGGCAGAGTTCCATCCACTGGTGGTGTCAAGACCTTGCTGGGTACGGAATGAAGCCTCGAAAGTCTCCAAAGTGTTGCCTTGAGATCCATAGTTGAAACCGCGAGTAGCAGCCAGGACGGACGCGGCGCCACCGACGAGCGAAAGAATAGCGGATCTCATGTTGGTAATGAATATCCTAAGAAAGAGATGTGTATGATGAGGAAAGGAAACAGAGGTGGAATTGAAGAAGGAAGCGAGCAGTTTTGTACCCAGTGGGCCTCTGTGACGACAACATAAAAAAGTATACGATGTACATCGATCCTGCCGTGCTTCCGCCAAAGAACGTGAAGTGTCTTGTGGGGAAATAATGGGTTAGTCGCATGACGGTGCAAACTCAAGCTAGTCTTGGGTGGTGGATGGGGGCCGAAAATAGCACCATGACGCCTCGCTCTGCAGGTACGCCATCATCGCGTGGAGGGCTCAGTCACCAGAATTGAGGAAAACTCAGATCCGCGCGGCCAATGGACAGACACAAAACGGAAGAACCTTTGTTGGGCCGCTGGTGTCCGCCAAAGGTTGTCGTGTTCTCAACCCCAGTCGGGCAAAGCGGGATACGTCGTGCCCAAGAGAAGGGTGTCCAAGAGGTCGATCTTATGGAATAGCGTGATGGGAAGGATCGTATTCGCGTCAATGGTGTCTCTCATAATAGTCTTGTGGAGCTATATATGGACAACGTCCTCCTGACATGTCCAGCAAATGCTTCGGTATACAGTAGAAGCCACAATCACATGGTGGTAAAGGTGGCAAGGTACGCTGAGCATATTCTCTGCTGTGCGACTGCAAGGTTCATCCACGTTCCCGTAGTCTTCGATGACGATGCAGCTCAGCCGCCGTGTGGCGGCGGCATGGCTGCCGGTCGAAGTTGTAGCGTTGGACACGTCGTTTCCGTCCCCGTTTGTTGATCAGGAACGCTCTTGCCTTCTTTAGCCAAAGGTGGGGAACAATATTTGCTTGGCGCCGGAAAAGTCTTGTCTCTCCAAATCCTGTCCATCACCGAGCATCGGTGAAAAGAGAGAAGTTGTTGTTCCGGAAGAAAGTGTTTATTTGCTATTCATGGCGAATCATTATGAAGCCTTGGGCTTGGGTCATCGCCAATTTGATGGGAGTTTGACCGCTCAAGACATCAAGCAGGCATATCGCAAAGCGTTGCTCGAACATCACCCAGACAAAGCGCAAGCCGGAGACGCTTCTCGAACCGTGGATTCCATCACAGTCGCCTACAAAACTCTGTCTGAGCCCGAGGCCAAAACCAATTATGATCGTGAGCTACGTTTGCAGCATGCGCGCAACAGAAGCGACGACAAAATCTTCCATACCGGACTTGATATTGTAGATCTGGATGACTTGGACTACGATGAGAAGACTGGTGAGTGGTGGAGAAGTTGCAGATGTGGCCAGGATCGTGGCTTTGTTATCACCGAAGACGAGCTGGAGAATGAGTCGCGCTACGGAGAACTCATCACGGGCTGCAAGGGCTGCAGTCTGTGGCTCAAAGTCTTGTTCGGAGTTGAGGACGAAGAGCAAGATGTCAAAAGTGTTGCTTGAGCTTGCACATGAGCTTCTGCTTTTTTGATTCTTGTCTACGTGACACAGACTTGTGGTGCCTTGCATTGGTGCACGAAAACAACTGCATCCGATGGAGATTGATGCAGAGTCGAATGGCCCGACTTACAATTGCTGTGGAAACGGTGATTTAGTGACTGAGTAGGAGGCGACCTGCTTCCACGCTTTGACAAGCAGTCGTGCTTGAACCATCTTCAATGTTGCAATGCTTGAAGCCGGTGTCAGCGAAACCTTCCTGCCAACGCTTCGCAACAAAGCCGTCATCGCAATGCACGAAATTTTTCTGTCACGACCTGTTCAGACATCAGCCATGCGATATTGGCTCTCCTCACCATTTGTCCGGGATATGTTTAGGCAATTGTTTCATCTTCGGATTCATATCGACAACCAAGTGCGTCCTATCGACAGCCTCTTCTTGCTCAAGCCGAGATTCTTTTGATACAAAGCAGACAAAGAGATCGGGAGACTTGCGATGTCAATGCCGCAGCAGACTCCTTTGTATCCCTCGTCCCGCATCCGGCTCAGCAAGAACTCGTCAGCTAAAAAATCCAAAGCCCTGAGTTGAAGCGACGACGACATGCCTTTCTCCAGCCTTGTCTGAAGTGACAGTTGGCATCCCTTCAGCATCAATCATGGCTTCCTATAGCGTTCCGGATCCTCCCCCAGTGGTTCCTCCTGGCTTTGATCCCAGCAATTATGTTGCAAGGTTGAATCGCGTAACAAACCGATTTGGTATACAACCTCGCTCAACAGGCAGTTACTCCCAACTTGGACTTCTCTCGACAGACCCAATTGGCGGTCACATGGATTTGAAAGTCGGACCGCCCAGCCGAGCCCCAGACTGGCATCCTCTGTTAGAAAAATGGGGTCTTCAGGTCTTGGAAGCGGCAGGGTTCCTTAACAGTACAGCCTATCGTGGAGCAGGAGAAGGACAGATGCCATTAGGTCGCCTTACCGCTGTTCTAGGTCATGGGCCGATACATCCTCTTCTGAGGGAAGATATGTGGCATGGACTTCGAGCCGGCGAATATGCCCTCATGGAACCTGCGATACGTCTGGCTTCCGCTATCTTGGACGATCCTCAAACCCTATGCTTCTTTGCCGGACTGACAATCCCCAGCGACAAGATGCCATTTATTCATCTCCAACATATTGGTCGATGTCCGATATATGGACCTAGCCAACCACTTGATGCGGCTGCGCTGGCAGACGTATACGGCAAAATCACGGATATGCGCGGATACATGCGATGGACATTGCAAGATATGCAAACCATGCTTGGTGATCGCCGCGCCTTTGGCCTTACGAAGCCGTGGGTGGAAAGTAATGGCAAAGTTGCGGAAGGTGCGAGGGGGCCTGGGTATGTGATAGTACTTGCTCCGGTTGGACACGGCTGACACTGTCTGATAGAACTAGGGCCAGCGTTATTCACATCAGTCGAGGATACGTCGACGCAATGCGAATGTACTTCAATAGTGATCCGATGCTGGCCGAGCTCGGGAGATTCATCAACGAGACACAGTACCTTGCTTCAGTACCTCTTGGAGACAAGATTTGTATCAATGAAGACTCGGCAATTGCGCGCAGTACAATTCTTTTTGCAGATACCCTGATCCATGAACTCACACATGCAATCAGCGGTGCCTACTTCAACATCATTCCAATGGCAACACCGGGTATGCCAAGGCACAGTCACGTTTACGAGCCCTTCTTCGCAGGCGATCGTTGCAACGAAACTGGACACGCCATCTCATCATACATATTCCGTGGAAACACCATAGGTATAAATCAGTGGAATATCCCTCAAGACTATTCGTCTCTTTGGCTACAGATGCACATTGGTCCATTAGGACTATACTGGCCTGACAAGTGGGATAAGTGGATGATCGATTATGGAACGAATGATTCTTGCAGACCGCGAGCTGTGGATCCTGTCGAGTATAATGTTCCGCAACGTTTGTTTCCGGTTCCTCAAGCACACGTCAATAAGATGTTTTCTCGTCAGCTGTGGCAGGATGAAGTACATCGATTCGGCATCGACGCCATTCGTATGCCACAGTTGGACAACTGGTCAGCGGAATGGACCCCCGCGGGAAAGGAGAAGGGCATCTGGGGCTTAGGCCGTGACAGGTGGAATGATGGGCCGGGTCCAGCTGCTCCATCTCCTAGTATTCACAGCGATGATGGAGGCGTTCCGCTGTGATGTGTCTACGTATCTAACAAAACTTATCCTCCTCATGCATGTACTTACTCTTTGTTTGTCTGTTCGCAACACATGCTGATGATGCACATCTCGAGGAGTTCATTCAGGGTTTCATCTCATCATGCGTCAGGGTCACACCCGTTACAAGCCTTGCACGATTCAATAGTTCATCTTTCGCGACATGACCACAGATATTTTCATTTTATCAGTGCCATAGCACTACTTGGGTACTCGCCCGAAGGTTGGGCTTTTGAGGACCTCGCTACTTTTTTTGAGGTGGTCAATGAGTATACCAATTTCTTGCTTCTTCAAGATCACAGCTTCAGCTGATGGACATCAACATTGCCACTAACGAGGCACGTCCACATAAGGGGCTAGAATCAGTGTGAATATCGAACCTTTACAGTCCCTAGATGTTGAATCGTGGTTCTGATCTTCATAGAAGAATGATAAAGAACGAAAACTGCACGAGCATCAGATGAGCAGGGTGACACCTACCGAATCAAGAGATCGCCGTTCTCGTCAAAATACGCAACTTGCGAATCACTGGTGCACGACACCAATACGAGTTTATGATGTAGGTACAGGAGTGCACAATGGTTTCATGAGATAAGAGCCGTTGAATAGAATGCCCCTCTATGGGTAATCTGATGTTAAGACCGCACTCTCATGAGCTGAATTGTCTCTATGCCTCACGATGCTAGATGGCTGACGCAGAATTAGAGTAATTAAGCACACGGAGAGCACAAGTATGCTTAGGGCCATCCAGTCATCAGCAGCGAACACTTGATTTGACAACATCATCCTTCGACAATGCCTTTCTCGTACTGCAGTTTATCATCGCTCGTACAAGCTTAGTCTACTAACATGCGGACCTTCAACAAGTCCTTCTTAATGATCTCGTCCTTCTTGTCCAGCAACTCCTTCATGTCCCATGTCACGCTAACATATCTACCAGCCAGCCACTCCCTCTTCTCGTTGACGAGCCAAGCGACAGTATCAGCAGCTAGTTCTGGTTTGTCAGACAGCATGTGGTGAGAGGACTCAGGCATCCGGCCGGCAAGCTCGGTCATTACACCTCCCCTGTAAAGCGAAGGTACAATTAGCAAGAGATCAAACCTTGGTTATGAGAACACCACGACTTAGCTAAACGAATACACTCAGCTCTGCGGGATGTCGTCCCAAATGGTATTCCATCGAAGAAAACACATTTTAGAGAATGCTCGTGCAGGCTGAGACAAACGCCAGCACTAGTCATGGTGTCTGTATCTTCGGTTTACTTACGGGTGTATTCCGTAACACAAAATTTTTTGGTCAGCATATTCCTGTGAAATGAACTCTCCCAGTCTCAGCAGTGCGAGTTTGGTGACTTGGTATGAGCTGGCACCGGTCATGATCATGTGAGCGCCGATAGAGCTGGTATTGATGATAGTCTTGTCACCATCCTTGGTGTCCAGAAGGAGGGGAATGAAGGCACGAGCAACCAGGTAAGGACCCTTGATGTTGACTTCCTGAGTTCTCCACCATTCGTCAGGATCGCTCTCTGCCACTTTCTTGAACTCTTCAAGATATCCGGCATTGTTGAACAAAAAGTCCAGACCACCAAACTCGCTCTTGACAGTCTTGGCTGCTTGCTCGGTACTCGACCTGTCTGTTACATCCAACTTGATGCTGACGACCTTGGGTGCAGGGTGACCCGCGTCCTTGGCCGCCTTCTCAACCTCGGTTGCGAGGTCTGAGAGCGAGCTGCGAGCACCGAGCGCGATACTGGAAGCACCGGCACGAGCAAAGGAGAGAGCTGTCTCCTTACCGATGCCCTTTGAGGCGCCAGTCAGAAACACACGCTTGCCCTTCAGGTTCTGAGATTTTGTCGAGATGAAGTCGTAAGTGTCATTGTGGATTGTAGGAGTAAATTTGAAGCCTGCCATGAACTCGAGTCAGATTTGTCTTTGTGTACTTGGCCATCCGAGTATTCCGTACCAGCATGATGAAGCATAGATTCGGACATTCTGACGGATCTGGTTGGATACTTGAGCAGCAAGAAGTGTAAAGAATCTCTCAATAAATTTGCCAGAAGAAAAAGAGTTGATTCGAAAAAAAGGCACGAGTTGGGTTGATATATTTGTGATTGATGTTGATTAAGCAATCGGCGTTACGTGGTGGCAGCTCCGTAACTCCGGCTGACATCATGGTTTCGCAGGTGCTTGACACATTTCACCATTTCACACTGAGGAGTCATGGTGAGCGATTGCATAGAGTATGAGAGCTGCTTCAATTCGAGTATCGTACAGAACATGCAATGGTCTCAGATAGTCGTTCTTACATCTGATTCGCGAGATTTCAGCCAGATCTTTCTCAACCTACCTCTAGGACTACATCTCAACATCACCGGACTTGATTGTATCCACTGCAGTAGACCATTCCCGAACTAGCCTCTCACAGCAGCATGAGCTGGCGCCCACTGTGTATCATGTATATCGTCGAATTCATTAATCCTCCTCTTGCGGTTGTTCAACAGCCGAACATCTTTGTGGTGCTGACGTTGATGCGACTCCACTTGAAGCCCGTGACCAAGCTCTTAGCAAACTGGAACGGCCAGTAGACGTGATAAAGCCACCAAGCTGGGAGCGGGTCCCAGATCTCGTAGGTGCCGTCTTTCCAAAAGAATAGATGTTCAAGAAAAGTGCCAAAGTGTTCGAAAGCCTCGACAAAACTGTTACCATGCAGTTTCAAGAGCGAGAGAGCAGGCAGAATCACGAAGGTCGCCAGGTCGTGACCAATCCAGTAGTACTTTCCAGGGTTGTGAGGGTATACGGGTGGCGTGGGGGAAGCTCCATTGGTGCCTTCCTTACTAGGGGTAGAAGGCTCTTCGAGAAGAGACATGTAGCCCTTCTCGATCATCTCTGGTGTATTGTTGAACAGAGCGACTGCGGTATGTGCACGAGGATTACATTCAATGGGATAGAGCGTGACCACCATGTTAGGATCTCTCTGTGCACGCTCAGCATCTTTTCGATCCACCAAGAAGTCGAAAGAGAGATGGCCTGTGAAGTTCTCGGGGTCGCTTGCCGCATACTCTTGTGTGAAGCGCAGCATACTACGGCTAAGTGAAGAATCTGGAGAAAGTGCTTCGTAATGCATCAAGAGCTCGGCAGAAGGACAAGCGGTGAAAGCCTTGACTTCACCACGAACCACCAAAGCATGAGTGCAGTACTCAGGGCCATCAATGAATTGTTGCAGAATCCAGGGACGGCTCTCTGAGATCTGAAGGCGGGAGATGTGTGCCTTTGTCGCAGAGACCGAATCGAATGGCAGCAGAGTCATGTCACCTCGGACGGAATCGTCCGTTCCAATGAACTTCATGATGAACTTCTTGCCTGAGGGTCGCACATCTTCTAGGACCCTCAAAGCAGCGGTCTTGGATGTAATGGTATGAGTCTCGGGGACTGTGAGTCCAAGAGATTTGGTGTATTCGGTGAAAGAGTGCTTTTCGTGCAGCTTCTGTGTCGTAGCTACATTGTACTGCACTGCCTTACACTTTGTGAGCAGTTCGACCATCTCCTTGGCCTGTCCATCCTCAACAGCACTCGCTACACCAGAACAGCTGACCCACAGGTCGACCTTTTCCTTCCGGACGATGTCCAGAATACTTTGGCAATATCTGGATGAGCCTTCTCTGGTGCCATCAGGCTTCGCAAGACGGTGGAAAGCCTTTATCGAGCGTGACACGTGCCCGCAAGTGATTGGCAAGAATGGCGGCTCGAAATCCGCCCCAATAACGTTGTGACCAGCGATAAAGAATAGGCGAGCGAGGACAAGGCCTTTCGTCATGCCTACACCAGTCACTAACACTGTGCGGGGCTCGAAGTAGCGCGTGTAGGTAGACCGCACTCGGGCGCGGTGCGAAGTCGCTGGAAAGGCGACAAGGATGCGAACCGCATAGCTGAAGAAAAGGATGAAGGTATCGAGTGGGAGAAAAAAGAAGCTCAGAGCAAGCAGCTTCACGTTCTGCAGTGCATGCGCAAAGCGCGACGACTCAGCAGTAAGCATGGTGCCTGCGCAAGGGGACGAGTGAGAGATGGCTCGAGGGAGAAGCTCCAAGCAGCGCAGCACTCGCAGGAGGTTAGCGAAAGGATTGAACCTGCATGTCGTTGTCACGACTAGATCATGGCATTTGTCGGCCCATGCAAGCCATGTTTTGTTGATCACATAGCTTCGCGATAGCTCGGTGGATAGCTCTCCCGTTTTCACATGCTTTCCGCTAGCTACTCGTTGCCAAACGTCATAGATCTGAACACCTCGGAAATGTCTTGGGTTGCGGCTGAACCCTAGACATGATACAAAAGATCTTGGTTGTGGATAGTTGAGTACGATCGCGTCAGTGCTTCCTTCAGGAAGATGACAGAAGAGTCAAGATTGCCGATCGTTGGGACGAGAGAGAAGGCAGCAGAAACGGCAGTTCAACGAAGCTCGAGAGGAAGCAGCTCTGGCTTGGAGGGGAAAATTCCAAGAGGGTCTCAGCTTGACTTGCATATTTTCACAATTCTTTGTTTACTATTTATGCAAATCTGCATGTGAAAGTTGAAGAACAACTTTTTACTTGTGATACAGTCGGGTATCTCTTGTAGTTCGCTAATTCTATACATTCCACTTCAACTACCTACGCTCTCCACCAGACTCATATGCTAGGACGTATGGCGCGTATATACATTATATCGTTGTGGTCGACCCGCAGGTTTCGCTCCCGCAAGATCGGGTTTTATGAAGCACGGGCTTTATCTAGGAGGACTCTTCGCCAGTGCAACGAGTAATTTCAACACCGTCCTGCGTGTTTGTCAATGCTGTTTCTTCAAGAGCTGCGGCAAAGTGTTCAACATACCGGTACACCTGAGGGCTCGTAGCTGTTGATGAGCTTGCTCTCATAGATCAGGTTGGGGTTGCCTCTGGACTGTTGCAGCTTCTCCTCTGACTGTCTGTTCGCATACTGTTTGGCAGTTCTGTCGGCGAATCTAGCATCTGGGTTGCTCTCGTCCGAAGACTGCTCGGCAGCCTTGCGCTTCTCAGCAACACTGCTGCGAACGTACTCGAGGTATGGTGGGTTGCCGGGCTTGATGACGTTATCGGCGGCCAGCACGGTTCCAGGAGTTACAAGCTTGAGTTCTTCACAAAGCTTCAGATCGGTCTTGTAGGCGGGCTTGTAGTGGTCGAGGAACATCATATCGATGTGTTTGAGGGTACCCTCGGTGTGCATTCTCTTGATTGAGACAGCGCTAGAGCCAATAATGACCTTGACGAAATCACCTAGACCAGCCAAGTCGACCAGCGAGGAAATGACTGCACCAAAGACGGGATCTCTTTCGAGACTGAAGTAACGCTTGCCACCAGCCTTGCGGACAGCGTCGGCGTAGAGAACGCAGGAGTAACCAATGTAGCCTCCCAACTCAACCTGGATGTAACGTAAGTCCTCCAAACTTGTCGTGATCACTCGATGAACAGTACCATAGTCTCTGGCTTGACCTCCGAGATCAATTCGGTAACAATCTTGCCCTTGTCTTCTCCCACGTTCATGAGGTACTTCTTCGTCCTGGCGAACTCATCAATGGCAGCCAGGACCTTCTGAGGATTGCCGCGAATCTCCTCGATATCTGGCTTGCCATAGACAAAGTGCAGGAGCTCGAGTTCACGGCCGTCGTCAAAGAAGACTTCCTCCTGCTCGGCGTAGGCCTTGCTTTGATCAAATTCAGACATTGTAGTGTTTCTTTCGGTGGTTTTCGAGGTTTACGGGGTTCGAGGGTTCAGTTGACGAATGTCCAGAGCAATTGCACAAAGCAGATGATTACAATTCACTCGGGATCCAAGCGAAGCAGTACGTGGCAGGAGCTCCAAAAGCTGAGCTATCTGGGTGACGCGACGAGCCCCACTATCTGTTGATGAATCAGAGAAGATCGCTCGCGACGACGCGATCTGACGAGCTAAGAGGAGGGGTAATTCTGCAACCAGCTGCTAGACTCCCAAAACGGATAGTCCAATCATCATGCAAGCGTCACCGAAAGAGGAAGCACTGACGCAAAACTCAGATCTGCCCCTCACCTGAGCCCCGCATCAGCATATCCAGGAAGCATGATCGTTGTAATCTCAGCCAGCTCGACCGCGCTGGCAGGATAGATTTAGTCGCAGAAGATCCACTCTAGCTGCGCAGTCTCGCGAGCTTCATGCCAATGCTATCAGAGACATGCAATCTATCGATGAGCACCACATGGACTTCCCTCCTCTACGCTTCCACGGCCTGGGCGACATTTTGAGCCGCAAGACGGGAACCCCAGAAAATGTCTCAATAAAAGCTCCGAGTCTAAAAGCCTGATGTCAGGAACTCATCAGATCTGTTGTGGGTCACTAAACTGAACATGGTTTAGACGGATCTCATGCCCACGACATGATATCCACGGCCCAAGCCTAACACGGCAACTGAGCTGCTAGTCTACGATGCTCATTGGGCGTTTGCCATGGCCGCTGGGATCCAATTCCATGGCAGCAGAAGCCTCATGGGCTTGCATTTTGCAGACACGGATGACAGGCTTCTGAACCAGACGGCGCAAGCGGCGGTGCAAGTCATGATGCTAGTCTCTGTGCCGGCCAAACGGGGCTGCCCTTTGACGCACGCCCATCGTGGCAGAGGTGCATCGGGGCGATTCGTCTGGAGCCTTCGTACCTGAATCTGAGTTAGCGTCAATCTGCTCAGAGGTTTGTTGACGTGATGCACTTGAGCTTCCAGTGCCGTGCTCCAAGATATCCGCCGATCTCGTGGTTGACGAGGATATATGAAAACCCCTCTTCCTCGATCATCCCCTCTTCCCACTCACCTTTCTTCTTTCAAACTCATCAATCCTCATCCTCTATTCAACTTATCCCCCCTTGCGTTTGTTCAACACGCACACAACACATCAATCATGTCTGACTTGACCGCTACCGTCCAGGAGACCAAGGCTGGTTTCCACGTCGCTGGCTATGAGAAGATCGAGTACGACTTCGAGTTCATGGATGGTGTCTTTGACCCCAAGAACAGCCAACTTGCCGACTGCTACCAGCGCTGGGGCAGAGCCCTGGCCGTCATGGACGCCAACATCTTCGATGTCTACGGAGACCAGATCCAGAAGTACTTCGACCACTACAAGCTCGAGCTTTCCATCCACAAGACCATGATTGGCGAGAAAGCCAAGTCCATGGACACCCTCTTGAGCATCGTTGACTCGATGAACAAGTTTGGTGTCTACCGCAAGGAGCCCGTTCTGGTCGTTGGTGGTGGATTGGTCACCGACGTTGCCGGGTAATACACACATAATGATCCACCGCCATAGATCTATAAGGCACTCTGGCCAATATCTCCTAAGCGGTCAATCCCGACTTTTGAACATGTTACTAACCGTCTACAGTTTTGCTTGTGCCGCCTACCGCAGAAACACCAACTACATTCGTGTTCCTACCACTGTCATTGGTCTCATTGACGCTTCCGTCTCGATCAAGGTCGCCGTCAACTACGGTAACTACAAGAACCGTCTGGGTGCCTACCACGCTCCCATGAACACCTTCCTTGACTTTGGCTTCCTCCGTACCCTTCCCGATGCTCAGATCCGCAACGGCTTCGCAGAGTTGATCAAGATCTCCACCTGTGCCCACCTTGACACCTTCAACTTGCTCGACAAGTACGGTGAGCAGCTCATCTCCACTGGCTTCGGTCGCCGTGATGGTGCTCCCCAGGAGGTCCGCGATGCTGCCGACAAGATCAACCGTAACGGCATCCACGAGATGTTGAAGCTTGAGACCCCCAACCTCCACGAGATTGGTCTTGACAGAGTCATTGCCTACGGTCACACGTGAGTCAATTCATATCTTACACACAATACATTTTGCTGACAACACCTAAGCTGGTCTCCTCTTCACGAGCTGATCCCTGACCCACCTCTTCGCCACGGTCACGCCATCTCAGTTGACATGGCTTACTCTGCCACTCTTGCCAACATGAGAGGTATCCTCAGCGACGAGGAACACAAGAGACTTCTCAACCTCTTCTCTCGTGTCGGTCTCTCCATGGACGATGACCAGTTCACCGAGGAGATCCTCGACCAGGCCACCAAGGCTATTCTTAAGGTAAGCTAAGGTCGTTGCAACTCACGAAGAATTTTCCACTAACAACATTTCCATAGACCCGTGACGGCAAGCTTCGTGCTGCAGTCCCCAGCCCTCTTGGCTCATGCATCTTCCTTAACGACGTCGAGGCAAGCGAGATGAACGCTGCTTTGAAGAAGCACAAGGAAATTATGAAGTCCTACCCTCGCCAGGGTAAGGGACTCGAAGCCCACGTTGATTCCTCTGATACTGGCTACACAGTCAATCAGAAGACCGTTGAGTCAAACGCTACCAACTCTGCCAGCAAGTCTGTCATCAACGATGATGTTAAGGATGGTGTCAACCCCGCTGGCAAGAAGACCGCCGAGAAGATGGCCAGCGGCCCCGAGGGTGTCAACGGCGTCTCCAACCCCACCACCAACGGTGCCACTAGCCTTGGTCAGGGCGGCGAGTGCTGCTAGATCCATTCTCCTTGAATTGGGTTGTTCTCCTTTGAAGAAAAAAAGCTTTTGATACCACGGCCTTGAATGGTTGAAACAAAAAAAGGCCTCACCTTTTCTGGCGCAACGAAGGCGCTCTTGTAATAATATTGCATAGATGAACCACTCTGAATAAGAGTCGGCAAGCTAAATAGCTACGAATATATTGATGATTTTTTGACAATTGATTGTTCTTCCCTCGCTCATGAGTGTTCGCAGTGAATGTCGGGCACGTGCTTTCTGCGCAAAGATCTTGACGTCTAAAGCCTCGGATCATCACTTTCATGCTTTGCTCGAACATACCCTGGTCGTTCGGAAGTTCCAAAGGGAATTGAGCGATGAAACAGCGGAACTGTCTTCTTCTAGAGACCCTCGTAGCCGAGATGATGTCGGGGCATGGCTATACAGGTACAAAGCGTTTACATATGATCAAGACAAATTACTGTACTCTATGCTAGAAATATTGACCGCTTGACACAGCATCATGGGAATCAGAAACTCACTGCAATCGATTGCAATTGCAAGCGATGTACGACCTGTAATCAAAATAGCAAGTAGGGATAGCTGATGCCACAAGGTTATTGGAAGATCGACATGCCTTGTTTTCCAGGCGCGAACCCCGTCACATGCGACCTAGCCTACTCGAGTATCAGTGGTTGCGTCTGCTGGTCAAGAGTAGCTGCGTGATTGAAGATCAAGAGTCGATGAGCGTAGAACTAGCTAGCTGTCCCTCTATCACTACTTGCGGCAGCAATACACAACCTCTGATTCGCATTGTGCTGTGCCTCTGTACTAATGTGTGCTTTGACTCACGGACCATCTAAAGTATCCTATATTGCTGGTTCAATATGGTTAGATACAACAATTTGGTCGTGAGCCGCGTGTCACACTGCGGCAATGGTCGCAACAGGGTCTTGTGAAGTTCGTTTGTTCAAAAGACTGTCTCGTACGTGGTACGAGTAGATGTACGCGAGGACCAAAGAGTGCTTGGCTCACGCTGAATCAGCGGCAGAATAATTTGACAGCATCTGAGAGCGTCTTAGAGCTGAGTTGAAACTTACCACGATCCCAGCTCCACAAACCCGGAATGTGACGACTTCCGCCAGACAGGTGGCAAGACGTGCAAAAGATCAAAAGAAGGTTGCGACGCAAGAGCAGTTCGAGCGGCACGACCACAGACGGTGAACGCTCGATGAACGCCAGCCGCACGGCAATCGGGAACTTGGCTTTATCAGGGATCGGCCGAGAGCGGGCTGCCGATCCAAGTATCTTTGTAAGTCGAGTCGCTCTGCGAAATGAGATGACTCGAACAAGCAATGTATAGAGGCACACGCGAGGCACGAAATGTGACGAGAAGGCCAATGACAACAGCAGCATGGGCAGCCGGCGGAACGGATGCGCAGATTGTGCAGAACCGCTTCCCAGGTTCGTCGGGTAGAGGTCGATTTGGTTCATATAAAGACAAGATACCTCGGAAGGGTGAAGATCATTGCCTGTTCCTGTGAGGAGCAATGGCCCTTTGTGGGCGACGCATGGGTCGCAGATGGCTCTTATTGCACATAAGGCTCGACCATGGCAAAGTCAGGGTGGTGTTAAAGTGCTTAAGTTGGGATGGTGGGCAGAGTTGGCGACGGGAGGACGGGAAGGAACAAGGGTGATGAGCTATTGTTTGATGACCCAAGGGAGGGCGAAAGGTTCTGATGTTCATAGAGGGTTGGGCAAGCATATTACTAGTAATCATGGTTTCCTTCTACGATTAAACAGAGCCACGCAGAAAAAAAGCTTGAGAGCGTGCCATGTGCTGAGAGCGTTGTCGTCGTTGCTGGTGAGAGTGCTTTCACAACGGCGAGCAGAGATATAGGAGCAGGGGCATCTGTGCAGCGCGCAGGATGCCTGGAGCAGGAGGAGGAGGAGTCCAACTGCTTCTGCAGCTCGAGCAGGAGCAGAAGGCACAACGACTCTCGCCGCAGCACTACCTGTATCCCCGGCCTGAGCAGACACAGACACAGGCACAACATTACCAGAGCCAACAGTTCCTCAGCCCACAGGCGCACCCGCCGCCATCCATCCCGCTACCGCCGTTGCCCGCTATGACGAAGATACGAGGAGCCGACCCGGCTGATGAAGCGCCGTCGGACAGGGAGCGGAGGGGTGCAGATGCAGCAGCCATGGGTGTTTCAGGCGACCTACGGGCGCGCGCAGCTACCGGCATCCCTCGATCTGTCACCTCGTCGCCGTCAATTCCTACCCTGCGTACCCAAATATCCTCACTGTCACCGTCGCCGTCGCCGTCGCCATCGCCCTCACGAGTCCCGACTCCCAACTTGCGCAAAGCCGTCAGCATCGAAGCCTTTCCGCGCCCTCCTGGCAGTGCCATCGCCAGCCCCCTTGGGCCATTGGCCTCGTCAAGCCCTCGGAACTCGTCGCAGTCGTCAACTTCTCTAGCGCCCAATTCTCATTCTTCTTCCATATCGCGTCTGCCCCTGTCGCCCTTAGCACCCCCAGCCGGACTACGCAAGCCACAGTCCAAGCCATCTCTTCGCAATCTACGCTCCAAGACATCTACCACCTCCCTCACCACCGCCGCTGCCGCTGCCGCCAGCGCTGTCCGTAATTCCAAGAGCGAGAGCCTACTTAGCATACCTTCCCCTCCCGGGAGCCGCTCATCCTCGGCACCTGTGTCCCCAGCCACTCCCTTGACGCCCAACACTGTCGCGGCTGACTCGACAATGTCCGAAGCAACAAATGGCGATAAGGACAAAGAAGCAAAGGGGAACATTACCGTCAGCGTTCGCGTGCGGCCCGATGCTGCCGCAGATACACAGCCTGATGGAGAATGGCTGGTCGACGGTCGACGCTCCCTGATAACTTATGAAAGTGGAGAGTATCGCTATGGTGCGTCATTCGTATCCTATTGACAAAGCGAGTGCTAACTCCGTCCTTCGCAGACAATGTCTTTTCACCGCATGACCAAAATGCCCGCGTATACGAATCAGCTGCCAAACGCCTGGTACGGCGTGTTATGGAAGGCTACCATGGGACCGTCTTCGCATACGGAATGACCGGCACTGGTAAAACTTTCTCCATGCAAGGCACTGCAATGTCTCCTGGTGTTATCCCTCTCGCCATTACCGATATCTTCTCCTACATCCGCCAGAATCCTGCCCGCGAGTTTCTGCTGCGTGTCAGTTATCTTGAAATCTACAACGAAAAATTCTACGACTTGCTTAATCCGGACTCGAATGAAGAAATCAAACTGCGAGAAGACCCCCGGCGTGGTGTCTATGCGACTCCACTGAAGGAAGAGATCGTACAGAGCCCTAATCAGCTGCTCAGAGTCATTGCGCGTGGTGATCAGCAAAGGCGTGTGGCAGGCACTCAATTCAACGCCCGCTCCTCACGTTCGCATGCTGTTGTTCAGATTGTGGTAGAGTCGCGTGAACGCTCTGCCGTCCCAGTTGGCGACCCGAGGCGCGACAAATTGCTGCCCGGAAGTGTCTTGGTGTCGACCCTTTCCTTGATCGATTTGGCCGGCTCCGAAAAGGCTGCCGAAAGCAAAGAACGCCGGACCGAAGGAGGCCATATCAACAAGTCCTTGCTTACCCTAGGCACAGTCATTGCTCGTCTGTCCGGGGACAAGGAGATCGCGGAAAAGGATCAGAAACATCTTCCTTATCGAGACAGCAAGCTCACACGCCTTCTGCAGCCCGCCCTCTCAGGAAACTCGCTAGTATCTATCCTTTGTACCGTGCAGCTCTCATCAGCATCTAGTAGCGCTGCTGCGACCTCATCACACACAACCGAGACCCTGAATACACTCAAGTTTGCAAGCAGGGCTAAAAACAACCTTGTCAGTCATGCGAAACGCAACGAATCGAATCCTTCTGATGGCGCCGATCCACGGAGTCGAGCTTTACTGGATAGGTACAAGCTAGAGATTATCGAACTAAGAGCTCAACTGGAAGAACAAAGCAAAATAAAAAATGAGGCCGAGAAGTCCGAAAAAGCGGAGGTTGAAGAAGAGCGGTGGAGAGAAAGAGAACGTGAAAGTGCCGAACGCCACGAGGAGCAAATGCTGGAAATGCAGCTTGCCAGAACTGCTCTGAAAGAACGCATCGCCCATCTCAACCGACTCATTTTGAGCTCCAAGTCTCTGGGAGTGAACTCGGGACGCTTCTCCACTGCTAGTTCGAGCATGCCAGTCCTCCAGAGAACGAGTACACACAGCACTCTGGATCGGCCCAAGAGTCGAAGGCCGGGCAGCAGCGGGAGTCAGACTACCTCGAGTCGCATCCAGTCTGGCTCCACCACAGCGGGTATGCTTCCCATAGCACGGACTTCGCAAATCGAGCTGGCCTCTGCGTCAGAAAACGAAGGCGATGATGAGGAGATGGCAGCTGATGAGGACGCCTTAGACCCTGGGAGTGCCTCCTCGGCCCGTCGAATCAGTGCTTTACAAGCCGATCTCGCAGACAAGGATCGATATATTGCAACCCTGGAGAAGAGGTTGTTGCAGAATCGTAACAACTCGTACAGCAGAGCGAACAGTGCAAAGTCGCCTTTACAGAGTCGTGTGCCATCACGAGACGGCCAAAACACAGATGCTATTGTCAAAGAGAAAGATCAAGAGATTGAGCGACTCCGACAAAAGCTTGAAGATCAAACTCGTATGGTGTCTGCACTGAGAAACGCTGCCAGAAAGCGTGATATGCTGGACACCTCTGGGGCTCTGTCACAACACCCAGCCTTCCGACAGAGTCCCACAACATCACCAGAGAAAAGAGAGACACGTACACCATACCGCAGCATGAGTCGCCCAGAGCTCTTCCGAAGTGCAAGCGGCCCTGCCAGTGCTGTCGAAAAGACGTCACCGCTTGATTCATCACCTTCCGGGGTCCAAAACTTCTCCCGCCTGTCAAAGAACAACGCTTCTATGCCTTCAGCTGATGCGGAAGGAGGCGCAGCGGCCGAGAACAACGGATCGGCCGTCGAGCCGTCTAGCAACGTGGCAAGAGTCACGAGCACTAGCAACGTGCCAGGCACCCGACGGACTGTGGACGAGATGACGAAGCTTTTGGATGAGATGATTCAGGATAAGGTCAACACTGGCCATGTGATTCGCGGTGACAGAGGCAGCTTGCGAGTAAAGCGCGACACTGTTCTCTCTCATGACGCCGAAGCAAGCGCAGCAGCCTTGCACTACGAGAAACTGCAGTTCACATGATGAGCTTAGGTTGCCTAATCGCGATCTCCTTCTGATTGGATGCAGATCTGTGAAAGGGACAGATGTCTCTCTTTGTATTCAATTATGGGTGCTCACTTGGAAAGGAATCTGGTCCGGCCGGGAAAAACCCAGAGGTGGGTTGGGAATTGTGATGTGTTAGCGAATCGTTACGGGTTTTTCTTCTTTTGATACCCCATTAATCAGGCATGCAAGACGATGGAACGCCTTCTTCATCGTTTCTTTCTTTTCTTCTTCTCTCGCCATGCTCATTGCTCAAGAGCGGCCATGTGTTGAGAATCTATGTTTTTAATCCTCGGGTCAAATTCCCTAGGACCCTTTGATGGAAGGCCTCGACGGTAGCCCTACGACTTTTAGAACGGCCAAAGACCAGACATGGCACTATACCAGATGAAGAAAGATGGTCGAAGTACAATGAATCTCGAAACAAGGAGTTGTTTTCAGCAAAATGTCATCAAACACTGACAAGAGATGTCAAAGTAATTCTCGGTCCATAGCGGGACATCGTTGACCCCCAAAGGTCACATAGCCACCAAATAGAAGCTCGATGCCTGGCAGCACGGTAAGTGACGTTGTTGGACTTGTAGGGCCATCCACATGATGTTATGACGGTTGGCCGAACGGCACTACACTATCTGGCGCCCAAAAGAGCTTGAATGTTAGGCCTTCCATCTGGAGATCAATGTCTCCATACTGACGTGCGGGTTAGGTGGCTATCGCAGACTCGAAGTAGAGCCATGCGGATATTGTGGTGTGCCTGATCGCGCAATGTGAGCTTTCGTTCATCTCGGATATGGTTTGAATTATATTAGGGAAACGTTGAGTGGGATTCTGCAGGCATGTCATCCGAGGAGTATTGAAGCTTGACCGAATTGCTGGAAATCGGTTTGAAGATTGAGACATTACTGCACACCTTTTGGACTGTCTTGATGCGGGAAAGTGTTTTGGATTGCAAGAGAGGTCGCTTAGCGCGCTTCGCTCCTTCCCTTGGCGAGACCGGCAAAAAGGCATTTGTTTGGGAAGGCCTTGCTGTCATGTCTGAAAGTTGACTGGTTTGCCGGCGGCAGTTGTGCTCTTGCCACAAAAGTTCCCCCTTCTAGAAGCACTGTGGAACGTTTAATGCCCCTCCTTGTCAATCTCGCAACCTGACCCACGCGCCGCTTCCAAAGAAGCACAACCTGCTTGACAGCATGGGCCTTTCTTCCCTCGTGGCTTTTTGCCTGTGTGTGCTTTGTGGCATCACGGCAACGTTGCACCATTCGTGTACGCCATGTGCAGATGTTGCCCCGTGTCTTCTTGATCGGTGAAGCAGCCAAAGGTAACTTAGAGTGCAAGTAATATCGGCCGCTAGTTTTGACTGTGGTGTGGTTGTGATTGCTGGGCGGACCAAAAAGAGGGGTCCAGTTTTTCCAGAGGTCGGTCCTCGCTGCCCAATCACGCTTGGTCGATACCCAGCAACAGATCATCCTCTGAGGACGACTTGGAGATCGTGGAGCGTCAACAACCTTGAAAGATTGCGACGGAGCACACGAGGGCATGTTCAATCACCGATCTTTACGTGCTCAAGTCGAAACCAAAATCTTCAATTGCCATACCCTTGAGCTAAGATGTGTTCTGCTCGTAACGAAGGTCTTCGCTCGGCATGGCAGTGAACATGAGGTCTAGCAGCACCCGGGCGCCGTTTACTGTCTTGCTGACCTTGTTCCCTTCTTCCTTCCTTCCTCGTCAAGCCTCTCCCGGTGCCGCCATCAGCCTTGCCCGCACAAGCCGTTATGCATAGGAAACGTGACCTTCCGAGTCATGATGAAACAACCTTATCCACCGAGGCTTCTCTCCCTTCCATTGACCACACGACGGCGCTGTATCAGAGCCAGGGTACAGTCTTTGCTGCCCGAGATCGCCGAGTTTCAACTTGAATAAGAAACCCGATGGCATGGTGGTTGGAAGAATTATCAGGGGTAGAAGCCGGAGGCATCGCGTGGATGTACGTGTTTCCAGGGATCGACGTTTGGACGTTGCGAAAAGAAAATCGACGCTCGGCCCACATTTTGGCTTTTGCTCAGTAGAACTGTTTGTTGCCATAATCACACGCAGCAACCACCTGGTCGTGACCGACAGCGGATGGGTCGTATTAGGACTGGCGGTGGACATGAGAAACCATGGCTAAGTCACTGGGCATCCCTCGGCCTGGTCCGACGAGCCGTGGTAGCCCAGCTGTCCGTCGGGCAGCACCAAGCATCCAAAACATGGAACCTGCGTTTTTGATCCCAGACCGTCTTGTGCGAAGCTTTTCGGCGTTGCCCTCTCTGGCAGACGTGCGGTGCTTGCTCGCGCTTCTCGTGCACTGCGACGCTGACGCCCATCTCTGAGGCGTGCCTGGAGTTGTGCACACACCACACCCGTCCCCTGCTCATTTCAGTGGGTGGTGCACCGTAACAAGACAGATCCCTCTGCTTTCCTTCACTGTTGTGATGACGAAGGCGCCCGCAATTGCAGCGATTGGCACATGTGGGAGGGGCTCCCTGTTCTGTTTATATCAGCTAAGCACTTTCCTCCACTGCCGTAAAAACACTTTTTTTTCTTCCAACAAGCCATTGATCCACAATCCGAATCCCCACTGCTTCGACCCCCCTTTGCAGCACAAATAGTGGCGGTATGTCATCGGTTATGATTGCTCGGCTTTGTTCAGAACCCTCTCTCAATCCTGCATTCCGACTGCCCGACACTTCTTCCTCCCAACCTGGTGCTTCGGTTAAGACGACCAAAAAATATTCTCCTACATCGACCCCCATCATGTACACTGCTCGTAGTCCGCTGGAGGACTCTTTCAACATCCAGCACTCACAGCCAACCTCTCGACCAGCTCTGAACAGACGCCCCACTCTGCTCCAACAATCTGGCTTGTATGTTCATCAAGACAATTGCTTCACTCACCGCCTAAAGCTCAAAGTTAATCTTATCATATCAGGTACACACCTGCTTCACCAGAAGCTTCACGAGGAACCCGTTCATACTTTTCCTCAGGCCTGCAAAATGATCGTTCGTGGCCTTCATCACCATGGCCGACGACGAACCCGAGAGATTCGGGATCTTCGGTGGGCTCCTCGAGAATGTCTTCAGCCGGAGGACTGGCAGTTGGCTCTCAAAGATCACCAAACCTACCCGGTTTCCCTCTCCCTCCATCGCCAGACTACTACAACTCATCCATCTCATCAAACCCTTACACGACAGCACCACCCCCAGGATTTAATACAGCAGATTTAACCAACGCCCAACAGCTGCAACAGCTTCAACAACTCCAGCAACAACAGATCCAGCAGCAGCAAATGCAACAGCAGCAATCTGGAATGCTTCATCCTAACTATAATTCAGCCGCCATGGGAAATGATGGAGGTGCGATGCTACCTGGTAGCTCGCATCGTCGCTCATCAGGCCGTGACGAGTTCGATGGACCTCATCAACTACTAGCCAAACCAACCAACTCACACCTCGAGACCTCCGAATCAGAATTGATCCAGCTGCCTGTATCTCTATATGCTGAAGAGCAGGACTCGATACTGACACGCGTCAACGACCGTCTTTCCCAATGCGCGTACGACTTTGTAGCCAAATACCAATTCCCCATTCCCCTGGAACCCGACAAGAGACCTGTCCGCGTCCCTGCCGATCGCGAGTGGACCGAATGGTGCTACCTGCTCAAGCGTCTGGCCACCAAACGCCGTGTCCCTGCCCGTGTGCTCTACAACGGACAAATTAAGCAGTTGGTGACAGTGCTGGAGAACTCGCTCGAGATGAGACATGCAGCAAAGCATCAAAGCAGACCTCTCAAGGATGATCGCAACGTACTGCAGCTTATCTCTGCAGGCTTGCAGGTTTCAAAGATGCTCAAGGATCCCGACGCCATGAGGTACCTTGATGAGTTGTACGTTGCTGCCGAGCGCCTGATTGAGAGCAGACGTGGCAACCAATCTTCTTGAGTGCGCTGTTTTTCCAAGTACGGACGTACTCTGTTGTCAGAGTGGCGTCTAGCTGCAAGCCTTTTCCTTATGAGAGCTTTCACTGCTGTAACATATGACATGTCATCAGAGGCTTGAGCAAACGACCACAGGGCGCAAGGACCGCTCTTGCAGTAGACCATTCGGGACATGTCCCTGGTCACACAATCGAATGGATGTTGGGCCCTGTTCACGTTTCAGCCTCCTGTCAGCCACCGACACCATGCTCTCGGTATCGGATCGACAGTTTCTCTTTCACGATCGACGCCTTCCAAGGCCGATCTCTTTGTTTCATCTTCACTGTACACGGCCTCTTTCTGAACCCAAAGCGACGACTGGTCATTTTTCACCTCTCTTCTTCTACTTTCCCTTTTTGGACGATGGCTTGGCTTGATGGAAGAACAGCTCGCGCGTCACGCATGGTGATCTGTATCCCTGATTTTGCAGCATTTCAAGATTTTGTTTTGGTTCACTGTTGTATTTATTGTGTTTTGGTCGGCGCTCCGGCAAGGTGGGCAATGGTTGCATAGCATTTATGGGTGTGTATCATGATCTTCGGCGCGAAAAGAAAAAGAGAAGGAGCATCCTGTACAAAGAGTCTCAAGTTTATAGTTAAGCTTTTGCGACAGTTATGTAGATGAGCGAGATGAATATAAGCGATCCAAAACATCTGAAAACGTCATCTTCTAGTTTCAGCTGAGCGAAAAGTATCATAGACATTGGAACACAGCAGGTAAAAGCATAAATTACTCTCAAGTCTCAAAAACTATCACTCCCTCTACTGATACCTCTCATCAATATGTCCTCATCTTCAGAGGGCGGTACAAACTCAGAACCGCTGGTAAGACTTGGACCACTCGAGCCTGCCATGGGGTCGTCTGGATCGTATCCCTCTTCCTCCTCTTCTCCCTCCTCTTCACCACTCTCGTCGTCGTCGTCGTCGTCTTCTTCTTCTTCTTCTTCTTCCTCCTCCTCTCCTTCTTCCTCTTCTTCCTCGTACTCTTCGTCCCCAGGATAAACTCTGCTCGCATGCGGGATATGATGATCGTGGTCGTCCACGCTCGGTTGCTCGTCATCCTCATCATCATCCGAAGAATCCTCGTCACTCGAACCTGGCACCGGAAGACCCCCAATCATCCTCTTCATCTTCTTCTCCGCCGGCGATGAGGATGGTACGTTCTCGAAAAAGTCGTTCATTTGATACTCTTCGTTTGGCGACCAGTGCAACCATGATGGATGTAGATCGAAATCATCACAAGTTGGTGCTGTAGCCATATCCTCCCACCTATCTTTGTTTTCGTAGAACCACTCGATGATATCCTGCGGTGAGGGTCGATCTTTTGGGTCGATGTATAACATTTCCTCAAGTATACTTCGAAGTCCCATACTATAATCTTGCGCTAGATCGTCGAGCGAATGCATTGATTTTACGGCCAAGTCTAGGTCTTCGTCTTCGTAGTTTATTTCGTCTGGTCGATGAAGTCTCATCAGAGTCACGATTGTCATTGCGACTTGCCAGACCTGTTGTGACCGAGTCAGCTGTCTGATACTTCAAATCAATTTTGCCTGTTGTTACAGGCTCGGCCCTCATTACTCACGTTCGTGGCAGTGGTGAGCTCCCATCCTAGTTCAGTACACACAAACATATCCATCTCTGGCGGAATGTAACCAGGTGTTACATGATCATACCATCCCCCCGGATTGTCCGGATCGGTTGTAAACGTAACGTGTGCGGAACCAAAGTCGCCCACCTATTTCAAGTGGTGAGAAAGTTGTTGTGAGATCATGTATGTGACAAAAGTACTTACCTTGCAAACTGGATATCTTGGAAACTCAAAAGGATCTGGACTTGTCAGGAAGACTATGACTGAGTCAGTGATTTGAACTGGTATCGTTGACGATTTACTGACTGTTTTCCGGTTTGATGTCTCTGCGCCAGAGATTAGTCATGGTTATCCAATCAGACTACAAGCATTACTCACTTATGAACCACAAAATCGCCCTTGTTCTTACGAACAGGTATGTTACTCATGCGATGTAAAGCGACAGCCATCTGCTTCAGATAGTACCAGACAAATGGCTCAGGAATGACCTTTCCACCCGAGACTGCGATCGACTTTGGATTGTGGTCATTCACAGAGTCATCTCCACTTCCAATGTCAGAATCATACTTCGGATTAGGATGGCGACTATTACAGAGGTTAGCAATCACGTACCAGATGTATGTGCGCTTGAAACTCACTATTTCTGATTCTGTGCTTTCATTAGCTTGTGGAGGTCTCCTCCATCGCAGTACTCCATATAAGTCCTGTTGGTCTTCCATTGGTGATTGATAGAATGGCCAAGGTACTCGACGATATACCGCTCCCATCTCTCAGGTGTAGGCAAGCTCAACAGTTTGTTCACTATCGACTCTCGAGGGTCGATTCCGACTCTGCCTCGTTCCCAAAAGTTTTCATCAGCCCACATTTCCAATTTCTGGAAGCTGTCTTTGACCACGACTCTCTCAGTGATTCTGTTTTGGTTATCGACTTTGACAAATAGTCGGGCACAACCCTGGCCACCCTTCCCAAGTCTACCCTCGACACCAACCCAGCCTCCATCTAGGCTTTTGACGTTCTGGAACAAATCCGCCACCTCGTCCTTCTTTTTTGTCGACGCTAAGATCATAGGGACCGCGGACTTAGGAAATTTCAACAAGGCCTTTCTGATCTTTTCAGAAAGCTTGTCAAGTTTCAATTCTGGATACGTCGCATACTTGGAGAACTTTAATAAGGCGTTCCTGATCCTTTCATCAAGTTTGTCGGGAGACAGCTCTGGAGGCGTAGCTACCGGTTCAGGTAAAGGTGAGGACTCAGTCGTCTTGGGCATTGCATAGATTGGGGCTGCGGGATTGTGATATCCCGGGTGGTAAGTCCCGCTGTCATCGTACGCAAGCTCAGCAGGGAAGTCGTTGTCCTCATAGTCGAGGTTATCAAGTACAATTTGGGGTGCTTCGGTTTCGTCAACCTCCTCTCCTTCGGTGTCGCCAGGGTTAAGCACGTCGTCATTGTCTTCCGGGACGTCAGATTCAGGCTGCGCTTCAAACATCCCATCATCGTTGTCGTGTCCATCCTCGAGGCGAGGTTTCTTTGCGCCGACTTCTGCCGATTCTTCATCTTCCAGAGGTCGTTTGGGTGCCATTTTGAGTTCTGTCAGGCGGGATTAATGGTAAACGAAAAACGAAAAGTACGGACCTTGCTAGAACGAAATCTACTTGATACTCTATCATTTATTCATTGATCGCTAGGCGATCTTTGTCTGAGCCGCTTTCGGTTTACTTGTTGGTCGTCGCATTTTCTTTGATGGTTCGAGTTTCAAGAACCTGGCTGCTTTCGGCCATGATAATGAATTAACGTTGATAAAGACACGTCGTCTAGAGTATAGTGCATTGACGAGGGCCATTGTTGCTAATCTGTGATATGGCAGCGGAATGGTGCTTTCTATGAGACCAATTGATGGTTTGTACCAGCAAATGGTGAGAAAGCACGACCATCGGTGCACGTCGAGAAAGAGCCCGAGGTTCCACATTCCTCGGCGCCTGATCGAACTGCGCGGCCATGGGTTCTATGTCTGTATAAGTAATCTATCATACAACGATCTATTAAAAACGTATCAGAGAATCATGGGCTGGACTATTGAACAGACGATGGATCAGGATCCAAAATCTTGATTGGCATACCCAAGACTACAGCTTGGCTTTTTGACCCTTCTTGGCCTCTTCGTCAGCTTGTGCCTTCAACACTCGTCGCAAAATCTTTCCACTGATGCTCTTGGGGATCTGATCGACAAACTTGACACCACCCCTCAGCTTCTTGTGATTTGCGACCTTTGCCCCAATCCAGTTGACAATATCGTCCTCGAGAGCTTTGCCAGCTTCGACACCCTTACGTGGTACAACATATGCTCTAGGAACTTCTGTCGCAATGTCTTCTCTGTAAATGCCGATGACTGCAACATCATCGATCTTGTCATGTGCAACGAGATAGCCCTCAAGCTCTGCCGGCGGAACCTGGAAGCCCTGCAAAATCAACGTTAGATTGTCGTTCGTGTTTGAGCTGTTGATGCATCTTACCTTGTACTTGATCAATTCCTTGACTCGATCGGTGATGAAAAAGTTGTTGTTCTTGTCTTGGTAACCAACATCGCCAGTCTTGAAGTAGCCATCGGACGTCAAGGCGTTCGCTGTACCCTCGGGATTGTTCAAATAACCCTGGAATACATTGGGCCCTTTCAGCCACAGTTCACCGACTTCTCCGGCTGGTACTTCCTTCTCTTCTGGCGACATGTATTTGGCGGTCATGTTTGGCAGCAAAATGCCGACACTACCGACAGTGGACTGCCAGTCCTCCCATCTCTGCGTGTGAGTAGTTGGCGAGGTTTCACTCAAGCCGTAACCTTGCTTGATCTTGAGCTTTTTACGATCATAGACGGCATTCACAAGCTCTTTGGTCAGAGGGGCAGCACCTGAGTTCATCATGCGTATTGAGCTCAAATCATACTTGTCGACGACAGGATGCTTGCTCAAATGCAAGACTACCGGAGGGGCGACATAGCTGAAAGTGATTTTTTCCTCCTGTGTGATGCGGCAGAAGTCTTCAATATCGAACTTGGGCATGACTACCACGCGACAACCTTTGTAGAAACTGGCGTGCAAAATGACGGTTAAACCGTAGATGTGGAAGAAGGGAAGGAAAGAAAGAATTCTGTCCTTCTGGTCCAAGTTGTTTTCTGCTGCAGAAACTTGGAGCGTGTTTGCAACAATGTTCTTGTGGCTCAGCATGACACCCTTGGGGAGACCTGTAGTGCCGCTGGAATAGACCAAGAAAGCCAGATCCTTGTTGGAGTCGACCTTTGTACGTCGGTAGCGGTTGGTGCCGGCAGTGTTGCGGATTGAAGTAAAGTGCTTGACCATCATGTCGGGATCTTTCTGGTCGCCGATCAGAATGATGCGGTCTTCGGGTAGTCCGACCTTCTTTGCGGCGGCGCGAGCAGTCTCAATAACGGGCCATTGGGTGACCAGAGCCTTTGCGCCCGAGTCTTTCAGCTGGAAGGCCAATTCATCTGCACTGTAGCCGGGATTGGCGGGAGAGACAGTGGCTCCTGCCCAGTGGGCACCCCACATGACAATGGGTGTGTCAATGCAGTTTGGCGTATACAGGGCAAGGACATCACCCTTTTGCCAATCCCATGCGCCCTTGAGGCCTTTGCCAAAATCGATAGCGGCAGTGCGAGTCTGAGCGTAGGTATAAGTGCGCTTGGTATAGGGATCTTGATAAACAACTAGATGTGTGTCAGATGTCAGACAACAAAGGTGAGGGGTGGTGTGAGATGAATACCATGGTCATCCGGGTAGGGTTTATCTTTCCGTTCAAACATAAAGTCCCACAGACCGACGTCTGGGATCTGAATGCGTGGGTATGGGGACTCGGTGGGCATCTTGATGTGTTATGTTGAGATGAAAGGATGAGGGAACGAGATGAAGGCAGAAAGGAAGAAGACGAGAACAGAAAGGAAGATGGGAGACTTGATATTCACAGACCTGGACGGACGGGAGAGACAATCTTCAACTACCTACATAAGCGCGTGCCGAAGCCGAATAGCCAGGACGATGCGCAAGGAATAAGAGGCTTGTTTCTGGAGCATCGTCACTGCCATAGTGATCAGCCCCGCAAGAGTGACAGCCGGGGAGATGATTTGTGGAGAAGCCGAGAGGCTCGCCCGACCGAACGCTTGTTTGTACCGCGGTACACTGCTTTGGCAGTCCGAACGAAGCCGAGCGGCCAAAAGGGGCAACGTGCCAAGCATACCATCTTATGCTTCGGATGGTGTCACCATCAAGAATAAAATAATCTGGCACACCTGCAAACATGGCATCATTAGTATCGCCCACTCGCCATATTGCCAGGGCCTTTGCACCCACAACCCGCCTCACTCAGCGACGATGGGCACAGGTGCACGACATTCGCTTTTTGGCCACGCACCAGAAGCCCGACCAGCGAGTCCTTGACAAGTACAAGGCCAAGCTCGAGCAAAAGGCCAAGCAGGAGGGCCACGCCGACGTCGACAAGCTCAAGTCGGCCTACAAGGACAAGATTGTTGAGCTTCGCCAGAAGGCCATCGTTCCTGGCGCAAACGCCCCTCTGGACGCCGCCACCACCTCGACTCCCCCGGCACCCAATGCTCCCTTTCAGCCCCCACCGCCGCCTCAGCCTCAGACACAACAAGCCGGCTCGCCAAAGTCATCTGCATCTGCATCTGCTGAGCAAAAGGCCGGCATCAAGACGCTAGATTCCTTCATCGACGTTGCAAAGACAAAAGAACTGCCTCAGAAAGAAATCGAATACATCTGGAGACTGCGCCACGCCAGCTCTCCCAGCTCTCTTTGCGCCGTCGTGCCCACTCCAACATACCACCAGATCGTCGAGACTGCCCGCAAGCATCCTCAGTTCGTCCTGCCATTGCCCAAAGAGGGCCAAGGCGCCGAAATCCACTTCTTGCAGTGGACCTTCCCCTCGCCCACCACCTGCACTGTGCTCTTCACCGCTCTGGCCGAGTTCAAGCTGAAAGGCGAGTTTGCACAACCTCACACCACAGTCACCCACCATCTGGATCTGGCCGACGAAAAGGGCCTTGTCCTGCTCGAGGGTACCGTAATCGAGGACAAACAAATCACCGTCGAGGAGGGCAAATGGCTGTTGATGTGTCTACAAAAGTTTTACGGAAAGTCTGCTGAGCAGAGTCCTCGCAGAAAGTTGATGGAGCAGTTCAGCCAGGGAGACAGCAGCTTCAAGATTGAAGAGCTCTTGGAGGAGGCCGAGAAGATCTAGAGTGTCCCCACAAGCAAAATCACAAATGTACAATACGAATCTAACAACATCAACCTCGACATTGGTTGGACGTGACGAATTTATGTGGCCGGTTTGGTGTGAGCATGGGTTGCAGATGTTGAGGTATTACTGTATTGCTGTTCAGGAGAGCTGAGTCTTGTGCTGACTGCTCACCCTAGGACATTATAAGATTTAGCAGCGAGATGATCCAACAAAACAAGGAATGACATTGTCCCGCCTCGCAGATCAATCTGGGTGACGGTACTAGTCTCTTACCACTTCGTGTCAGAATCAAGATTAATCTAGCGGAGCAAGACGTGACGCAAATCAGCACATTAGGATTGCGGCATTCCCCTTCCTCTAGCAATTCTCACCGGTCATTGCAGATCATCTGCATCACGAACGTCCTTCACCAAAGAAGCCCAAGAAAGGCCTGACCATACCATCATCATCTCACGTACTCAACCTGCCGACCTCCTGGCGTCTGTCGTCGGTACCTCCTCCAAAGTGTCCACCAGTGGGAGATCGCTTCTCTGTTCTTATCTGGCTCTTCGGCTTGCGGCACCCTTTGAATGCCTTTGTTGATCTCATCGGGAGCCTTAAGCTGGATTCCAAGTGGCTTGTTAGAGTTGAGTACAGAAGTGTCTTGGAGTGATTTCTCTATGAATCCTATGCTGTCGTAAGAGGTGTCCGACATATCAAACTGTACTGGCTATGAAGTGCAAGTCAGCGACGATCATGACACGGCTTAGCAGCGGAAGGAAGGCTACTTTTAATGCTGGTAGAAATACTCCAGCGCTAGCAAGAGCTCATATGGGCTCGTCACTACCTTATCACAGTCGATAGAAGCATCTGCGCGTTGAATTTCGTGGGTCAAGTAAAATTTCAACGCCAATCGACATTATTCAATGTTCGAAACTTACATTGAGCGCCAGGCAGACCTGTACATGAGCGGCATAATGCCCATGCTGAATACATTAACGAAGCACGTAACGTTATTCGCCATATCACGGTCTCTTGTCAGGCGATCCTTGGCTTCCTTTTCCCTCTGGGCTTGCTTTTGTTTCCTCTCTTTCTTCGTCTTCTCGTCTTCATTGTTTTGACCCTCGTTGACGCTCTGAGGGTACATGAGCGATACCATATGGTCCAGAACGAATTTTGCAGCAGTACGCTCGTTTGTCGTTCTTTTTGCTTTCATCCCTCTATCTTTCAAGAACAGCTAGCCGGATGGAGTATCCGGCGATAGCGCTTGAGTTTGCAGGTTCTTGAACTCTGTCGCCAAGAGCAGATAGTTGTGAAGGTGTTGAGCCTTAAGGAGTAGCTTGGGCTTCTCCTCCTCCCACAGGGTTTTGCACCGTAACACAGTTGTCGTTGCTGGTGAGTCCGACTGCCTGATTTGGCTGTCTGATGCCACTGATTTGACCAAATCCATATTGATATGGTCATCAATGATACTCTCAGCCATATCAAGAGCATCGTTGGCTCCGACATGCGAGAATGTACGGGTAAGAACCTTCAGAAGATTCTTTTTTGTCTCTGGCGACAACTTCTCCGCGATTATGTGCCATGTTGATTGCCAGTTGTTTCCGTGCTTGCTGGGAGTCATACGACACATTTGGATATCATCGGGGGACGTATCGCGTGGCTCGGGTGTTCGTGGTGGCTGCATTCCTTTGCTTCTCGTCACAGGTCGCTCCTCTTCCTCGACCAACTCTGCTTGCTCTGATCCCTGCTTCTTTTTCTTCTTTTCTTCTTTTTTTCTGCGCTTTTCCTCAAGCTCCTGCTTCTCCTCTGGTGTCTTCTCGGCCTTGGGATTGACCACATGCTTTCGCCATAAGGGATATCCAGCTGCTTCACGCAGTAGCTCCACAGCGTGAAAACTAAAAGAGTTATCGTAGCTCTTGCTAGCTTCGTATGTGGCGTTGCCGAGGCGGGCGAGCTTTCGGATGACTTCTTGCATTCTAAGGTACTATTCCAAGACCGTCTCTCCATGGGCTACGTAACCGGAGATCTCGATGAAGGCCTATGATGCCTGTTAGTGCGGTTCCTCAAATCAAGCTTGGAGTCATACATCGTTTGGAGATTTACCTCGACTGCCAGAAGGCTGTTTCGAAGGAAATTGTGTCGAAGGAGATTGTGTCGAAGGAGATTGTGTCGAAGGAGATTGTGTCGAAGGAGGCTGTTCGTAGTCATCCGTCCTACGGCGTTTGTTTGAGTTCACCCCAACAACAACGACGGTGGTTACTGCCGCCAAGAGCTTACTAGACCCGTCACTGCCTCATCATGGTTGCACGTGCAAGTCCGTGGCAGAGCAAGAGCGTTGATGACAAGAGAATAAACTTAGCAAGCACGAACTGAAGAATCGCTGCTTGCCTTCTGGATTCAGCCTTCTTCTGCAGCTAATTTTGCACTGACACCCTCGACATCATATCTTCCACGGCCTTGCGCAGTTCAATCTGTGCTTGTCGAAACAGAGGCGAGATATATGGTACACTTAAATCTATAGTCATCTTGAAAGTCTGATCTCAGAGGTTGTATCTGCTAGATATAGCAATCTGGAGGTGAAGAGGAGTCGGACTGGAAGCAAGGATGAAAGCGAGAAGTCTATCAAATTTCCGATCTTGTCATGGAAAATCAGTGACGACGGAGAAGGTTTTGTCGTCGTTGTCCTCGCCGTTTGCTGCTGTTCTGGCGACGCTTTTAGACAAAACATCTCACTACGTCTTGCATGCGCCGCCCTTGAGTACCCAGCAGTCCGAAAACGAGGTGGCTTGCAACGTAAGTTTTGATGCAACAATTCACCCTCTAAGCTTCAAAATTGATCAAAAATTGTAGCGCTGTTCCTAGCCATGTCCGACACATCTGGCGACAGCTCTGTTGGAGTCAAATGAGATGCTGTCGAAGTTGTGATTCCTGATCAAAACAACGACCATCTTGAAGACCAGGCGAGCAACCAAGACTATGACGGCAGCAGATCTGAATGCTCAAGCGACAACAAAGGCGATGGCGGCCTTCTCATCAAAGAAACTCCTTTCTTCAAGTGCCTGAGCTACGACGAAATCTTTGCTATGAAGCAAAAACGCATGGTGTTCATGCTTGGCTGCAGGCTCTCTGGTGACTCTCAATGTGTCCCTCAGGCTGCCCCTGAAGGGTCAGAGGTGCAAGCTCCTGAGGGACAATAGCCATGACTGCAAGCGAACTCGCACAGCCCACTGTACTGAGCCGCATTCTGGCCAGCGATTGGGAAACCCAGAGTATTAGATGTAGCAGGAGAGTTGATTTGACTTCCTCTTTTAGTGCAGGTACAAGCATTACTAGGGCAGAATCCATAGTTGCACGAGAAGCTGCAAAGTCCGGCCAGGTTTCCGCTTCCGCTACCACCAGTACAGAAAGATTCATCGCCATTGGCTGCCTTTGACGGATCAGAAGTGCAAGCGCCCGAAGGGCAATAGCCGTGGCTGCAGGCGTACTCACAAAGACCACTGTAGAGAGCAATATCCTGGCCGGCCACAGGGAAACCAAGAGTGTTCGATGCAGTAGGGGCATTGATTTGACGTCCTTTCCGAGTACATGTACAAGCACTTGAAGGACAGAATCCATAGTTGCAGGAAAAACTGCAGAGTCCAGCCAGGTTCCCCTCTCCAGTTCCTGCAACGCAGAACGAGTTGCTGCCATTAGTAGATGTAGAAGCAGGGGCTGTGGTAGAAGTTTTGAGCGTAGAGGAAGACGCAGTGGATACACCACCGGGTCCAGATCCAGAGCCCGTAGCACTAGCACTGCCAACCCATGCGTTCCAGTTCTCGATGTTATCGGTGCAGCTGTCAGTAATCGATTCTCCATTCATCTGCATGATGAGCTTGCCATTTCTGGAGATCTTGACAGACACAGCTCCGCGGCCTTTGAATGGGACGCTACCATGGTAGATGCCTGAACCGCCGCTCGGAATGTTTTTCCAAGTTCCAGCCTGTGTCGTACTGCCAATAGTGACAGTAACATCGGCGTGAGATGTAAGTAAGGCAGAGAAGAAGACTTTATCTTGTGCGACTTGAGCTGGTGGATATTCCTGCTGACCCTGGCTTGCTGAGTTGCCAGTGGTGCCTCCACCTGCGCATGCTGCACCTGGTGATTTTCTATACCATGACACAAGACCCTCAGCTGAGATAGACGCCTTCCCATTTTTGTACGTGTCAATGACGTAAGGGAGGAAGAGTCGCCAGCCATCGTGAAGCATGTCTTGAGCGTAATTATAAGGCGCATTACCATTGCCAGAGCCAAACAGACCCCATTGCCTATCGTCCAAAGGGCCAATATAGTGCGACTCGCCCCAGTCATTCCAAGTCAGGATCTCGACGAAATCAGGTTGGACAATCATGACCTGGTTCCAGCGATCGAACCATAGATCATCACCACGCCATAACCAATTCTTGCCATAACCGGGTAGATTTGTGAAGAACCAAGGGGAGACAGGCATCATGTAGGGCTTGCCATTGAGAGCATCTTTGTACGAGTTGTCTGGCGCCAGAGTCATGTCATTTGGGCCGGAAGGCCATGCTTGCCAGCTGAACAACCCATCCGCAACACCACGACTGATGGCAGCTTGGGCACCCAGTGACGACCAGTCGGGAATGAAGAAGCACCCAGTCTGAGACTTGATCGCGTTCCAATCACCAGAGCTTCCAGGGCCTTCGAAAGTAGACACAAATGGCTTGCCGTTGTACTTATAGTATGCATTATTAGAATGATACTGAGTGATTAGGTTGGTCACGTCCTGTTGAGCGAATGCGCCTTGTGCAGCGTAGTCAAAAGAGAAGAAGAGCTTGAAGCCAAGCGAGTTGGCTGCTGAGAATGCATTGGCGATTTGGCTAGCATAGCCGCCATTGTTCGCAATATTCAGAGCGAATGCATCAATGTGGGAGTCTTGGGCTAGACGGATGTCTCTCTGCCAGTCTGATGTAGTCCAAGAGTTGACATTTCCCACCTACAAGGCATAAATTTTAGCATCGAAAGCGAGGTTCTCATCGAAGAAACGTACCATGAAATGAGCGAAGACTGCTTTTGCTTGCACATGGCACGCACTCATGAGAGCGACCAATACGGGAAGAAGCAACATGACATCCAAAGGTTCGCTTCTTCAGTACGGGGCTCAAAGAGACTGGACAGGGGAACAGTGTCTCTTGTATACGCCATCCTCGCGAAGGATCCGAACTAAGGTCAGTGAATCGCCATGGCGGTGCTTGACGCCTTGACAGCACTATGAAGCATGACCGTTACTCTTTCTATCGACCGTTATTGACCTACTCTTTTGCTCTGCAAATCACGAGCCGTCTGACCTACGAAATTGATTGTAGTTCGTCGCTCTGAAAGTCTCGTATTCGACGAACATGAAACAGGGGCGTATATTGGTAAAACGGACTATTCAATTTGGCCCAGCAGAAAGTCAAGGTGAAGTTTGCCATTTCCAGCATTCATCCAATCACACGCCCAAACTCGAATGTCGCGTCCCGATTCGCGCGCTTGGCAGAATTGTGGTTCGACCTTCGAGATATTCCTTGAGCTGAAAGATCGTCACCATTGCAGACGGCATATCAATCAGACCACCAATGGACAAGAGTGTATCGAAGACTTAAGTAGAAGCCCAATGTGTGAATGTAAGTACCAGAAAGGGGTCTCAGCGCGAAAGCTCAAGAATTTGGCTGTGCCGCTGCCTTGCGAAGCGAAGTCAAGGCAAACACCTGTGAAAAACGATGTCGTCTAAGTGATGCCTACAGAGCACTCCAAAACCGCCATGGAAATATAAACCGCAAAAGCTAGCATGTTCAACACGTACGGCCACAGTCAGCTGAAAACTGGGCATCCCGTCCGCTCTGCCATACATAAGCAGTTGAACGGCAGATTAGTACTACGGTGGGTGACCACGTGGGAATCCCTGCTGCTGTACGTTTTGCATCTTTTGGTCGCTCTTTTGGTCGCTCTTTTGCGAGCGACTTGTTCTTATTCCATATTTCTGCTTCATACATCCTCCGGGCACACGGTGCTCTTCCATTCACGTTTCTTTAGTTGAAGCAACAGACTCATTGTGGCACAAGTTGCACGTAATCTCGACTCGCTTTCTTTTGATTTTAGTATCTAGCTGAATACATACACATGAACACAAGCTAGAAAGCTCAGGAAGACCAATGCTTCGGAATCTTTTACATTTAAGCTCGGCGTCTTACGCCAGCCGACCAGAGTCCGACCAAATCTAAGCTGCCTCTTCCAGGAAGAATGTCTTCATGGCCCTGGGCTCGATCTGAGCAGTGAACCTGCCTCCTTCGAAGGTGAACTGCTCAGCCTGGGTAACGTTGTGTTCGTTGTCAGTCAAGTACGCGGTCGCTATGGACACATTTGTGGCGGACAGCTGTACGTCCAACGTGTATGTGTAATGCGCAGCGTTGATGACAGGAATGGCAATGGTGCCGTTCTTGTTCTGCCATGCAGTGACATAGACCTCTTCAACACTGCTATCGGTGAACAAGCGCACAGCACCAGGGCGTGCGAAACGGAAGTAACCAGCAAAAGCCCACAGGCGAGCGGAGACTTCATAACCGGTGCCATTGACCTGGACAAGGGCGGCATCTGTAGGCCCAGTCCAAGAACACCACCAGTGATTCCAGCCACTCACTCCATTACGGAATGCATTATGCATGTAGATAGCCCATTGGAAGCCCTCGAAGTTGTTTCCTGTAACATCCCAGGTCCTGGTCCAGGTATTGCCACCATCACTCCATTCAGTCTCGATGGTAGGTTGTCCGGCAAGAAGATCGTCAAAAGGTCTCTTGATATCGGACTGGTAGTTGTGATACGTGTTGACATCGAAAAGAGTCTTTCCACCAAGGCGGCCAAGTTCGTACAGAAGGTCACGCTGTTGGCGAGCACCGGTTGAGTCACAGCAGGACACAGCCAGGCTGGGGAAAGCCTTCTTGACCATCGGGTACAAGATGCTCAGGAAGTCATAGGCCTGGTAACCATCAGACAACATCGCAGAGTAGGTGACGGGGTTGAAGTCGGGTTCGTTGTAGGCACCCAACAGAGAAACCTTGATGCCACGTTGTTGATAAAGCTTAACGTATTCGATCAGGTAGTTGGCATAGGCCTCACGCCAGTCATAGGTACAGTTCGAGCGTCTGACACCACAGATGAAACCACCGCCAGCTTCCTGCCCAGTCGTCTTGAAGCAGCCTGGAGCCGACCAAGCATCTGCGTACAGATAGAGATCCGGGTTATACCTGAGCGCATTTTGAGCCAAAGTCAACTGACAGCTGTCGTTGTTGCCAGGGAAGGTATAGTTGAATGGGCCGGCGGGAGTAGCGGGACAGGTAGGAAGTATGGTCGCGCCGGGAGAAGATCCAATTAGGTTGCGGAGTATGGACAAAGCACCGATGTTTTCGTCGAAAAGTGTCCTGACGACCGTATCCTGGTCGGCTGCCGAGAGAGTGTTGGTAGTACAGGCCGCGCCGAATGCACCTGAGCATCCACCGCCAATCATGGTTTGATAGCGCTGCTCGGCATTGACGCTGATGGTTGCATCGAAGGATAAGGAAGCATTTGAGTAGGTAGGGCTGTGGTAAGGGCCCCAATATTTGGCTGATACAGTGCTCGCAAGAGCGGTCAACGTAAACGAGTGTTTCATCTTGATATGATTCTCTGCCCAAGAAGAAAGACTAATGAGGATGCAAGATATATTGTGAGCAAGGTTGCCTCAAGAACTTATACTTATACCACCACGGATGTTCTGGCAAAATCGCTCTTAACCATCTTCGGCGCTCCTAATGCCCCGCCTCGATCACACGGGAAGGATGAAGTGTTCCAGTAAGGTGCATACATTGTTAGCCGGAATCCCTAGAAGTCAGAACAGGCATACGATTGAGCAATTCATGGCCAGCCGCATGAGACTGCAGGAAGCGAAGGCGGGAATCGGCATGTCGACCACCACTTGGATCTAGTGCTCTGCTAGTCGTCCTGCGGACCTGGATATCTCCGCATGGCAGTAGGACGTACTCGTGAATATGGAGTAAGTACTTCTGGCTAAATGTGCTGTGCCTGATTTGAGAACAACCTATGTCGATCATGGCGGGGAGCATGTACCAGCCATCTCCATGACTTTCGCGGGACGGCTAAACCAAGCATCAACCCCAAGGTCGCTAGTGAGCCGCAGTGCGGAGCCGTTCTGCAGGTGCTCCAATAGTCGAGGATGACAGAAGAAAGCTCATTGCAAGCATCAACATATCTTGGTCGGTCAAGCCTAGCTGCCGATGGCGCTGCAGATACTGACAGCGTTCTGAGAGGCGTAAAATGAAGTGAGGTAGGGAAGGGCCTCTAGAACAGGCAGGCGAGATTTCACGAATCGGCTTGAGATGCACGACTCCATATCAAGACGACAAGACATTCAATTTTCAAGAATTGGTGATGAATGAGGGGAGTTGTTCGCTTGATTCCACAAGATTGTGGAGAAGCTGTTTGACTGTCTCCGAACAAACTGCGCTGAACCGAGCTTGCAAGTTTAACCGCAACCCCATGCACCAGCCAGGGTCGGCGACTTTTCTTCTGACGACTTTTGTTTACTTCTTTCTTCAAAGCACAGCAGATGCAAGCAACTCACGGAGAGACAAGCGACCAGGACTACAAAACAGTGCCTTCCTCTTTCGTTTGCCATTTGATCCGGCCTAGCCCAATTTAGCTAGTCGTTGCTCTTCTTGCGAGAAAGGCGAGAACTTCTATACATTTTCTCGTCCCTCAAATTCCCACGGAAGAACTTTACCAACATCTTATATACCACTAAGCAATCCTATGAATTGTGCTTTTCGTACACTTTCTTTCAAGCGCATCTTATACGGAATAGTTCTCCGGCTGAATATGCAGTAAAATCATCCCTTGTGAAGTCAAGAACGCGATCTAGTGTAGGCACTTTTCTCACACATTGGCCAACACGAACAGAGTTCGATATCGAAGTTGTCTTGTATGTTCCCTTCAGCCTCTGAACTGATCAACTGTTCTATTCCACTCCTGCAATTTTTTCCAGCACAACGCTTTTGCCGTGGCCTTCATTCATGATCGTCCATGCTTAGCAATCATTACAACCACGTCTGCCGTCTGAAGAAGTCGTACAACCTCCATCTTCGTTGGTTAGCTATGTAAACGTTGACTCGTTCCCTCCTCGGAGGCTATCCATCGTATGGTATCGTTTCTCCGGTGAACCGCATCTAGATTCATTGTTGCTTGAGCATACATCGTAGTTCAAGATTCGCAGTGCTCGAGAAGTCGTGTTGATATCGTAGACGAACGAGCTACGGGACACGTACTTTCATCCCATCACAGACACGTCTTTGTGTACCTCTTGGCCACGTATCAGTGGTTTGGTAGCAGAGGTGACACTGGCGGCTGGATATGAGCACCGGATCCCTGGCATAAAAGACACCTGAACT
This sequence comes from Aureobasidium melanogenum CBS 110374, assembly GCF_000721775.1. Taxonomy (NCBI): domain Eukaryota; kingdom Fungi; phylum Ascomycota; class Dothideomycetes; order Dothideales; family Saccotheciaceae; genus Aureobasidium; species Aureobasidium melanogenum. Next base: position 1,032,739 of record NW_024470057.1, on the reverse strand, counting down.
TGTCTTTGTTGATACTGGGAACAACCATTATGGTCTGTGGAAAGTGCCCACCTTCTTACCTCTATGATACGCCTCCAGCATGTTTGAAGCAGAACGTGTTTTCAGTGGTTTATCAGATCCAACACTCACACACGCTCAGCATCCGGAATCAGAAACGCGTGGGGCTCTCCAATAGCAGTACTACCCAAGCTTTGTGATACGCAATCTGTATCCTTACCTAAGACTACCGATCTGTGCGTGCATTTGACGTTGCCTCTTCAACTGTGGAGTGACAAAGTTTGGATTCTTCGACATCTCCTCCTCGTTATCATCATTCTCATCTCCAACTGTCTTTGAAAGATCCCACCCAATCAACCCGTTATTCTGAGAGATCTTCAACATCTGTCCTCTATCCTCCAAGTTCATATTGCATATGCTTTTGTGCACAGGCCAATCCACCTTCTGATGCATAGGACAGCAATAAGCTGCTGTACCGCATCTACCACATCGTTGTAGGGGCTTGACATCTTTGTGAACATCACAAGTGGTGCAGTGACCAATGTTTGGAGCATCGTAGAGCCAGTGGGGGTTCATGGGGATGCCGTCGCCGAAGGGATCCATCAATGCATACTCAACATATAGCTGATGTTGCATCTTCTTGCCCGTGAACCAGCGTTGCTTGAGAATCAAGTCCCTAACAAACTCTCTAGCCAGTGCGTCGATTTGCGCAGGGTCTGTGAGATCATTATCGCCGAGCATACTTTCAGCAGGATTAGGCACCCAAGCTCCTCTCTGAGGTCCATCGGGAGCAATGTTGTACGTCAACATGAGGGTCCACTTGTCGCCTTCAGCATCCAGTTTTCCCATGGTGATTTGGTTTTCCACGCGTCCGATTTCGATCTTCATCTCGTCTTGAATAGTCAGGGTCCATGTGAAGGAGAACCAGGCGTCGATATCGATGAATGCGTTGAGAGCGTCCGGGCACCAACGGAAAAGTACAGTCGTGATGCCAACAGCAGTGGTCAAGTTGCTGGTGTCGGTGTGCTCGGTGAATTTGCCATCCATGTCGTTGACCATCTTGATGGGCGCTGCATCCAGCTGGACACGCGCATCTGTGAAGCCTGGGACCCTAACATCATCCAGAGGGATGAATTTCGTGCCCATCGTTGTGACTTGTGTGATGACAAAAATCTAATAAAAAGGAGTGCGGACTATCAGATGAAAAGATGAAAAACTTTATGGTTGCTGAGAATTAATATCGGTGGTGCGTCTTTTCACAGCCGGTTTGGTATTTTTGTTGGCTTTGTGGTTTCTTTTTTTCTTTTTTCTTTTTTTTTTGCTCAAGTCTTCGCTCCTTCTCTCAGCGAATTGATTGATCGGAGAGATTGTAGATGAGCGCCCTTCCCTGAGTTGGAATCAATCTTCAGAGCTCAAGATCATGCTGCACAAGTCTACATCACAGTCAGGAAATCATACAATGGTTTACAAGATCTAGAATTTCATTGGTCTTCGTATTTACAGGATGATATGGACGGTCGTTTGCACAAATGTAGGTTAGAAGCGGGAGCGAAGAATGCAAAGAAGAGAAGGGCTCGACGTAAAAGAATGCATAAATAGGGACGTCTTGTCAACACTTGCGCAAGAGCCCTCGAGAAAGAAGCGAAGATGTAAGAAGCAAGTGGTCTAGTAAACAGTGCACTGACTCTCTGCTCGCCTGAAAGCGTCTCCGAAGAAGCTTTGCATGGCGCTGTAATGAAAGAGGATGCCACCAAGAACAGCGAAATGCCAGAGGTTGTGGCTACCACCAAAGTAGTCGAAGAAGCCTGGTGCAAAACGCTCAGGCATCTTGGCGGCGTAGAGCATTGCACCAGTGAGGTATACAAACAGACTTTTGAAAATGGGTGCGTAGAAGTAGATGGCCCAGCTCGCACCACGAGTATAGATCAGTTGGATTACGGGCAGACCACCAGTAGCAGCAAGAGTCACGTAGAAAGCGACACGAGCCCATGCGAGATCATTTCGGTTGAAGGTTGGGTGCCAGGGAAGTATGACGCCTCCAACACCCAGCGCGGCTGTGAGCGACATATAAGTCCAGCGGCTGATAGGTTCGCAATAGAAAGCTGTGTACTCTGTAGTCATGATGGACGCAGCTACCAATAATGAAATACCGGTGTAATCGATGCAAGCAAATCTCTCCATAAGAGTTTGGTTGGAGATGGAGTTCATGGTGTGCCAAACAGTGCTGCAGACCAGGCACTTTGATGCAGCGAAGAAGAAGACAGCGGCGATAAAAATGTCCGACTTTGTCGACATGGAGAAATGTACCGAGGTAGGGTAGAAGTAGAATGCGATGGAGAGAACGACTAGGAGACCTAGGAAATGAGAATAGATGTTGACTGTCTCGTTGGAGAAAGACAGCCAAGAGCGCAAGCAGTCGAGCTTGGTCTCGCAGAAGCGGTAACCACGAGTAATATGCGGGTTGATCTTCCATGGGTCGGGCAGGTCGTGATAGCCAATGAGGCCCTGCTCCTTTGCGCGTTTGATGGCCTCATCTATTTTTGTCTTGACCGCGTCCTTGACAGCCTCCTTTGCACGACGAGCCTTGTCAATGCCTTCGTCAACCAGCTCGGTAGCAATGTGCATTCCCTCGTCCATCTTCCGCCTTCCAGAGTCCATGAGGTCCGAGGCAACTGCTCCTAGTCCAGCGTCACGCATAGCATAAGCGCGAGTCTCGAAGTCGACCAGGATCTTTTCCATCAAGCGGACACCCTCACGGACCTTGTGTTCCAATGTCTCTTTCTTTGCCAGGGCGCCTCTATAGCGCTCCTCTAGGAGGTCGACCATGATTTTCGCGCGGCGTCTACCAGCATCGATGACCTCGTCGGAAACATAGCTGCAGGATTCGTGAACAGCATGGAGAGTGCTGTATGCGCGATCAATGCCAGAGTCGAATTTAAGATGGCCGTATGAGTCAAGGAACTCCAGACGGCGGCCCAGTTCTTTGAGGAAACGGTCGACCAGTAATTGAATGTCATCGTTGTCTGCGGACCATGATTGAGGCTGGTAGGAAGAGTGACGGCGCTTCTTAAGGCCGTCTCTAGGGTTCAGGCGAGCGCTCGATGTTGAGCCCAGGGCGGGCTCTTCGTACGAATCGGTCATGGTGGTGGTGCAAGTGGCCGTAGCCATTGTGGATAGGGGACGAAGCAGTTCAGAAGAAAGGGCAGATTATGTTGTTGGCAAGACTACTCGGGTACCAAGGGAGAGAAAGAGAGAAGAGATTGTGGTTGGTGATCTTGACCTTTGGCGGGCGATTCAGGCGCAATCAGACTTTCGCCGGGGCAACCGAGTTCGGGGCAAGAAATGAAATGTCAAGCGTGGCAAACGGGAGCAGGTGGGGAAAGGTTGAGTGGAGGATGGGAATGAGATGCATGAAAGGGACGCGAGAGAAGGACAGTGACAAGTTCTAGTAGGTCATAGTCGTGCATGCGGGAAAAAAAGAGGCATGCCGTGACAGCCAAAGTACAGGCCCACGTAGGTGGAAAGCGAGACGTGAGTGGCATAACCATAAAATGGCTGGGTGACGACCCTCTTGGCTTTGTCCCACCTGCCCAAACAGTGCTGCTTATTAACACTCGGCATCTTCGTACCGAGTGTGCTCCATCGTCAACGAATACATTGCGTGTGCTGAGGGAAACTCTTTTGGCCTCTTGAGTAATTGCCTTTCTCGTAGCGCTTCGACTTAGCCAGGGTAGTCTGTCTTTCACCACGCAACCAACGAGGGGTTCGTTTGATGACACTCAAAGGGTGCTGCGCCAATTGAGTTTGATGAAATAGTCCCTTGGCCGGAGCGGGATACGAAGCTCAGTCGATTTTGCCCAGCGACTCAAGATCGATTCTTCACATGCAGAGCGCGAATCATCTCCGATTGCTCGCAGTGACCCTGTCTTGGTACATGTGAACATTCAACTGTCGACTCTCCACGCTCGCAAATCACATTCTACAACTCACAACACGCGCATCTATCATTCACCATGGCCGACCAATCACCCATGGATGCCCGCGCCTTCATTACTGATGAATTCCTTCAGTCCGTCTTGCATGCTGCCGCCGAGGCTCGCCAACAATGCCTGCACATGCTCGACTTCATCGACCAGAACCGCGCCGCTCAGCCTGACCCCGATGCTGAGATGCAACTCAGTCGCCAGCAGAAAATTCTTCATGCCAACCTGGCCAAACTACGCGGTCTCAATCGCCGCGCCGTTCTCGACACCCGCAACTTCAAACAGCAAACCCAAGAAGCAAAGTCCGAAATTGATTCCCTGCACCTCCACTTGCAGAACCTGTACTACGAACAGCGCCACCTCATTGGGGACATTGCTGCTTGCCAGGGCTACAAGTGTGTTGTCGTCTTGCTCTCGATCCATCTACTTTTCTAACATCTTCACAGTCACAAGTACCAGACCCTACCCTTGATTCCCGTCGACGAAATTCTTGCTGCCAACCCCGAACTTGCCGGCGCAGATGAACACGACCTCATGGTTGCTCGGATCAACCACGAACATGCCGAGCGCCAAACTCTGGAAGAGCAACGCCAAGGACTACTTAAGAAAAAGCAGAGTCTGATCGCCGACAACAACAAGAAGAAAGACGAGCTGGCTGCACTGGACAAGGAGATTGAAAAGTTCCTTGGCTCTGCTACTTTGGTCCAGCAAAAGTTCGACCAACACGACCAACAAATTCAAAAGGCTGCGGCTTCAGCTTGAACCCATGACTACCATTTCATTCGTCTAGATTATTAAGATACGCCCCAAGTGTCTCATCATGCCAGGTGCTTGTTGAAGAAGTCGATTCCCTGCTTGCACGATTCATCCATGGCCTTCTTGTCCTTTTCCGAGTTCCAGTCTCCGCGCAGAGCAAAGCCGTGGACCTGGTCTTCATAGACGCGAACCTCGGTGTCGATACCCTCGCTCTTCTTCTTGGCCATAAGCTCCTTGATCTGGTCAACCTCCTTGCTTCCAAGCAAGCTGTCGGAATCGCCAAGCGCAAAGGACGCAGGAACGGCGAGGCCTTCAAAGTCGCCAGGGATGGAAACGAGCGAAGGGTGGCAGCTGTAGACGGCGTCGACACCCATACCCTCGGCGCCACTGAAGTCCTTGTCTCCGGCCAGGATGGCATATCTACCACCCCAGCAGAAGCCGATGACGCCGACCTTGTTGGTGCCAGGAATCATGCGAACCTGCTTGATGAAGTTCTCGATCAGAGGGCGAGCGACGCTCTCGCGGTGCTTGAGCAGCCATGGGCCTAGTGTTGCTCCGGTCTTTGCCGTAGCAGCCGCTTTCTCGGTAAGTGAGCGAGAGTCGCGCTCGGTCTTCTGGGGCTCGACTGTCTGGAGGAAGTCAATGTCCAGCGAGTCACCTTCGTGGACATCGGGGATGTAGGCAGTGAAACCGTTGGCGGCGTACTGGTCTGCGAGCAGGCGAGTGTTCTTGAACTCCCAACCAAAGACTTTTTTGCATTAGCATGTCAGAGCACGACTCCAGGGGATGGGCAACTTACTGTCGACAAGGAAAATGACAGTCTTGGTCTTTGAGCCGTCTTTGGGCTCGGCAACATATGTCTGAAGACCGGCGATGGTTTGAACATGGCCCTTGGGAGTTCCCTCTTGGACCTTGCCGGTCAAGCAGCACGAAGACATTCCAACTCCGGTAGACATTGTGGCTGTATGTATCGTCTTTTGATGGATGAATTGATGTGCAGGTGAAGGGATGTTGTGACCGAGGAAAGATGGAGAGCTCTCTACTATTGAGTATTCTTGACATCCGTGTATCCGCCGACCACGCCAGCTAAAAAGAGGAGCTTGGATGCTGAAGGGGATGCGGGGCTTTGGTGACATCATGGTCAGTGACAAATTCCCATTCGGGTTGAGCATGGAGATTTAGCACCAAGTAATGGAGCTTTGGGTGCTAGCGGTATAGCTATCTCGTCGGTCCACAAAGTAAACAATTGAACGCTCGATGTAGACCAAGGCCAGTCCAGTCGTAGAATGCTAACTTCACGGCGAAGGCGTCGAGGAATTGCATAATCGCACAGACCAAGCAGGACTGCCTTCTCGACGGCTTTGGGCGCTTTCGACCATCAACCATCAACATGTGAAGACTAAACATTCGCTCGCTGCATCTCGCACGCGCACAACATCCAACACCCTCCACGCAGTCTACACATCACCACCATGTCGCTCTCCTTCGGCCTCAATACTAAATCCAAGGCGCCCGCCTCACCGCCGAAACCAAAGAGACGTCCTGCCGCCATGGACGTGCTAGGCGACGATTCCGACGACGACGCCCCGGCTGCAGCTGCTCCCAATCCCAATGTCTTTGAAGAAGAACTCACCGAATTTAATGCCTCAAAGCCGTCACGACCTTCTGCTGCGGCTCCGCCCAAGAAGAAGCCTCTCAACAAGCTAAAACCTGGCTCAATTCCTACCAAACCACCGACGAGAAAACCTCAAGGTGTAAATCCTGACGAGTACAGCGATCTCTCGGCTCAGCGCGAGAGCGCTGCCTATGCTGCTCAAGCAACCGAACTGGACCCTACCATCTACGACTATGATTCCTTCCACTCTGCTGCGACTTCGGCTGCTTCTGCTCGCAAAGCAGCGGCCAAGCAGGAGACTGTGAATCAAGGTCCGAAATATATGAACGCTCTCCTCACTGCTGCCGCCCAACGAAAACAAGACCAACAAGTCGCCCGTGAAAAGTTCCTACAGAAAGAGCGTGAGAATGAAGGCGACGAGTTTGCAGACAAGGAGAGTTTCGTCACTGGAGCCTACAAAGCACAACAAGAGGAGAACCAGGGCCTACGTGAGGAAGAAGAGAAGAAAGCCGCCGAGGAAGAAGAAAGAAAAAGAAAAATGGGCGGAGGCATGCAAGGTTTCTACCGCAATGTCATGGCCGATAGCGAGCGCAGGCATCAAGAAGCCCTCGAAGCAGCCGCCGAAATGGAGAAGCGCAAACTCGCTGGCGACGACATTTCAGACGACCCAGACACAAAACAAGAAAAGGATCGTGTTGCAGAACTGGCTGCAAAGGGCGTCAACGTCACCCTTAACGATGAAGGTCAAGTCGCAGATAAACGCCAACTGCTCACTGCTGGTCTCAACGTGCTTGCCTCTCCTGCTGCACCAACAAAGCCTTCTGCCACAATCCAGAAACAAGATGACTCGGCCCAGTGGAATAGGAAACGCGATAGTGGTGCGAGAGAAAGGCAGACCAGGATGATGGAGCAGCAACTGGAGGAAAGCAGAAAACGTGCCTTGGAAGCCGACAAAGAGGAACAGGAAAGGTTGGAAAAGGCCAGCAAGAGCAAGAAGACAGAGTCGGATATCAGCTCAGCGAGAGAAAGGTTTTTGGCCAGAAAGAGGGAAAAGGAGGAGGCAGCCAAAAATAAAGCTGCATAGATCGCGAAATAGGCAAATCGAAGGCTGTCAAATGTGCATACCGTGCGTAAACTGTCGCTAACGCCATCTTTGACCTCAGCTATCTTCCTAGATCCTAGTCCGTTCGATTTTGAGTATCACCGTAAAGATCAGTATATATCTTGCTGATACTTGCCACTGTCGTCTTGGGGACGGTCAAGTTGGGCTTAAGGTGGTTGCAAATGGTATAACCCTGGCAGTCAATGGTAGAGGACTTGTATCAACCATGAAGGCTCCACCCAACTAGTAACAAGTATAATCAATTGTAGGAGCAGTGCTGTCCGTTTCACACTCTTGACTTGAGTCCGAACTGTCACAGATCACAGCCTCCCAGTGTACGAAAAAATGGAACGCACGTGGTCATGAACATGCTTAACATCATGAGGAAACAGGAAAATTCCCACTGACAAGTGACAACCTATGAACTCTCAATGGATATGCCTTTTCTTCAAAAACATCTGTGCCTTTTTGTGGCATGCATCGGGCTTGTTGCCGCAGGCGGAGTATCGCGGTAGTCACAGACTTGAGTACACGGGGAGGAGAGATCCAGAGCATGACAACACACAAAGAAGCCTGAAAACAATTGACATAACTCATACATATTTGTTTGCTCACAGAATAAATTTCGAGCCTTTGGGCTTGGAAAGTAGAGTCAGAAACCCTTCATACCTTCTCGATCTTGTCGGTCTGGTATTCGATATTCTTCTCGTTCATCGCAGCATCGAAACCCTCTTCGAAGCCTTCCTTTGTGAACAGTCTGTCAACGTCTTCTAAAGCAAGGCCACGTGTTTCGGGGTAGAACAGGTACTGCAATTAAACGTTAGAGAACATGTCAGGAAGATGTGTAGTTGTGAGATCTTACCATGATAGGTACCCATGTTGCATTGAGCACGGCAAAGATAATGTAGGTTCTCCATCCAATGTTTCTGATGGCAGGAGGAGTGATGTAGACGACCAAGAAGTTTAGGATCCAGTTGGTGGCCGTGGAAATGGAAGAACCTCTTTGGCGGAGACGGAGAGGAAGGATCTCGGATGGATAGACCCAAACGGTGGCTTGGAAGCCGATGGTGAAGGCACCCTGGAAGATGAAGAGCATCGCTGCTGCACCAATACCGGCACCGTCTAGTTGAACGTCAGTTGAAGTAGCCTCAGAGATATCCTGATTGGGACTTACGGGCAATGGATGTATGGTGCTGTGTCTGGTAAACAAGGCCTGTTTGAACGGCCATGACCGCTGCCATCAAGCTAACCATGGACAACAGCAGAGGACGACGACCAACTCTGTCAATCAAGAACCAAGGAATGAAGGAAGCCAAGAAGAACCATGTGTTCAAGAATCCGGACATGAGACCAGAGAGATGACCATCGAAGCCAAGACTGTCCTTGAAGAGGGTACCAGAGTAGTAGATTAGTGCGTTGATACCACCCAACTGTTGGAATGCCTGAATGCTGCAAGCAATGAGGAATCTGCGTCTGCTCTGGATACTGTCATTCTTGAGAAGGTCACCCCAGGAGCCAGCACCAATAGACTTCTCGATGGCCACAGTGCGAACAATGTCGGTGTGAATGTTCTGAATCTCCTCGTGGCTCATTCTGTTCTTGTTGAGGCGGGCCAGAACTTCAAGAGCTTCTTCATTACGATCTCTGGCGGCGAGCCAACGAGGAGTCTCAGGGATGATCCAGATGATGAAAATCATGGGAATTAGGAAGATGACTTGGAGAATCGTAGGCACACGCCAGACGTAGCTAGTGCCCGATCCGTTGTCGGCAGTTGAGAAAGCATAGTCAATCCAATAGACCATCATGATACCTGGTAGTTGTCAGTATCATCGATAGAGTTGATGAAAGTTCCTTGATGTGGCTCACCAAAGTTCAGTGTCGAGAGCTGTGCGCAGACATATCTGCCGCGAGTTGCCTTAGGAGAGAACTCGGCTTGGATGACTGGTACTGTTGAGTTGATGAAGCCCATACCAATACCGCTGACAATTCTTGCAACAATCATGTGGGCAACGTGGTACGCAGTAGCTTGCAAGAGTGCGCCTGTGTTTATTAGCTCGCTGAATTGTTCACTGATGAAAGCGAAGCTACCCACCGACAATCATGATAATGACACCAATGAGGACCGACTTGCGTCTACCCAGCTTCTCACCAACGAAACTGGTCGTGACAGCTCCGATGAAACAACCGATTTCGTAGATCGCTACAATTAACGCAATGATATTGGTACCGTAGTTTGTCTTGAGGTTGATGCCAAAGGTCTCGGTGAAGGCAGCACCGTTGATGAAGCCACCCATCAAACCATTGTCAAAACCGATAAGAAGAAAACCAAGACAGGTCAGGGTAGTTACTGTGTAGAGAAGAGCATTGCCCTCGAGTTGAATCGCCATGGTGAAAAAACGGTTGAGTTGTCGATCTTGAGCTCTGTACGAGTTGTGGAGGTGAGAGAGCAGAATATATAGATCAGATCAAAGCCCGATGGCACTCTAATTCGGGAGGCTCTTCTAAGATCCGGACGAGCGCATGCGGGGCCTTAACACAGACAACCGTGTGGTATGGGGTTCTCTGGGGAAGGAGGACCTGGGGTTGGTTGGAGGTGAGCAAGGTTTTGCATCGCAACTTCCTACCGTTAAGCTTGTAGAGCATACCGTCGATCACCGCCAGAAGCCGGAAGTCTAGAACTCTATACCTCACAGACGCGCGGTCGTCTCTTTCAGCATCCAGCCGTCATTCACCGACGCACTTTGTTATGCTTTCATGTATGAACCCATGATCTGACGAGGTTCTGCACATTGAGCCGCCAAACGCCGTCAAAGCCCGTCGCCTATGCGTGACCATTGTCGATATTATTATTGTCAGCAGACCTCAGACGATTCAAAGAAGCTTTCGTATAGTGACACCCTCGATCGAGTCGGCGATATAGCAGAAGCCGACTGTTTTCAGCATTGTCGCATATCCTGGAGCTGCCGAGGTCCTTGCGAAGCCGAGATACAGCAACAGATAAGACTGCCTACAATAGTTGCGCCAGTAGAGTAGTGTCCAAGCAATGGCGAATACTGAACTCTTGAGAGTAAGACTTCCTATGTGTCCAAAGTCCTGGTCGTTGTGCTGACAGTGAACAGGAGTTGTCTCCGAGCGAGAAAGCTTTACAAGGGCAACATGACATAGCATCCACAACTGGACATGGATTTCTCATCTACGACAAATCATTCAGAGAAATTACTGGCTCTTCTCCAGCTTTGAGATGCGTAGTCGAAGATGACTTGCCCTTTGCACATGAAGCTGGTGTATACCTGCCTGACCAGGATTCGCTGTTTGTCACCAGTAACAGGTGCAAGTGGAATCAGACCGATGATGCTTCCATCATGATCCACAAGCTCGAAAGAGAGAGTGACGGCAGGTGGACGAAGAAAAGGGTCGAGACCGATGTCACCATGGCAAACGGAGGTGTCAATTATCAGACCGGTATACTTTTCTGCTCTCAAGGAGACCACTCGTCCAAGGGCGGTCTCGTATTCATGGAAGCCGCGGCCCCTTACAAGGTCCAGACGCTCGTGAACAGCTATCATGGGCGAAGGTTCAACTCAGTCAACGATGTCGTGATCAAATCGGACGGGTCAGTGTGGTTCACCGACCCGATCTACGGCTCAGAGCAAGGATTCTGCCCGAAGCCGCAGTTGCCAAATCAGCTGTATCGCTTCGAACCAGAGACCGGAAACATCAGGGCAGTCGCCGATGGATTCGGGCGACCGAATGGACTGTGTTTCTCTCCTGATGAACAGACACTCTATGTAACGGATACAGAGTGGATTCATGGTGACGGTACAACAGACGATACTCGCGTGTCTTCGATGTAAGTTTGATCAAACACTTCCGAGTTTCACTATATTGACAGCCCGGTAGCTATGCCTTCGATGTGATTCGGCGTTCAGGGACGGATTTCTTGGCCAATCGTCGGCTTTTTGCGATGGCAGATACTGGCATTCCAGACGGCATCAAGTGCGATACAGTTGGGAACGTATATTCAGGATGTGGAGATGGCCTCAACGTCTGGAATGCTGGAGGCACTTTGATCGGCAAGGTTCTAGTACCTGGAGGTGTGGCAAACTTCTGCTTTGGCCGCAGTGGGGAATTGTTCTTGCTGAACGAGACCAAGTTTTGGGTCGCAAGCATAGCTTCTTCAGCCAAAGGTGCTTTGCTGGAGGGTATGGGGGTTGACTGTGACAAGCTTAGCAAGAGCAGCCGTTCTTCTGTCATATAACTTACATAGCTGGTCATCAGATCTAGTATTCTGTAGTGGAAATTCATGAGCGTTTCGTGAGTCCGAACAATGTTCCTAATTCTGATACTATTCAACATAGCATGACCGTCCATAAATTCATGGTATGGCAAGCTCAAGTGATTGTTACGACAGTGTTTAGTGAAACCGAAATGCTTTGATGAGAAAAATAGACTAGGACAGGATACACCAAACGCCGAGATGTGATACGCTATTACGTCGCACCTCCTATCGTAATCCGCCGCCAACCACAAGCGATTGACCCTGATAGTTGTAAGCTTTTGTAATACTGTACAATACACTAAAAGTTTACTTACCGTAGCAAATCCAGTCTTTGCATACATCAAGACAACGTTGGCTACCTCCTCTGTTTGGAAACATCAGCGACAAGAAACTGGGAGATGATGAGAAGAGTTCGGAGCTAACCTGGTGCACAGAGACGCTTCAGTGGGATGTTGTCGACGACTCCAGGAACGCTGTCGGCGGAAGGCAGGAGACCAGTACTTCCCACCATTGCAGGGCTCACGTCATTGACCGAGATGTTGTAAGGTGCCAGACGGGAAGAGAGGTTCTTCATCATTGATTGCAATCCACCCTTGGAAGCAGCATAATCTGGATCGGCATGTCAGACACAGCACGTTTGGCAAGGAAAGGCTGAACTTACGGCAACCGTTGATGCCAGCTCCGTAGGCTGCGATGCTCGAGATGAAGATCATTCTGCCCCATCTTTGATCTCTCATACCTTCGACAACACCCTTGACAAGCAGAAACGTAGCTCGAAGGTTGACATTCAGAGTGTGCTCGAACTCCTCGAGTGGGATCTCCCATACATTCTGGATTCTGACACCATATCCAGCATTGGAGACCAGAATGTCAATTGCTCGCCCGTGTTGTTTGACAACCTCTGGGCACAATGCTGTTGTCTCTTCAATGCTTGCGAGATCTGCTTTGTGGATAGTGATCTTGAGATCGGCATTTGCTGGCTGGCTCTTGAGTTCGTCGGCAAGTCTTTGGCATGATTTCAAGTTTGATGCGTAAGTGAGTGCGAGATGCACACCTTGAGCTGCAAGTTGTCGTGCACATGCGGCTCCAATACCTCCAGAAGCTCCGGTTATCAGGGCCAATCTTCCCTTGATCTCATTGTCGACCTCGACAGGCGGGTAGTCGTTAGTAGTATGCATGTTGGAATGCAAGCTGAATATTTTGGATGTTTGTTGATACCACTTCTTCTACAGTCGTCCTATGGGTCAGTCTTAAGAGCATTCACGTTTGCTACTGAGCACAGGAGGTCAAGCGTAGATCGCCGTCCATAGCCGAGTGATACCGTGGTGACCACCGTACACCTGCGAATAGAGAGTCGGCTCACGTCGACGACCCCGCTGTTCTCGCTATATTGAGACTTCCCGCCTAATGCCGACGGCGTCTGATCATCCCTCTCAGTCCGTCATATGCCGACATTGCTTGAATATGCCTCATGAACCGCATACCGTTTCATGTCTAACATGGGAAAAGCTTCGCATGACTTCTAGTTTGGTAAATGGCGGTCGGTCTAAAGAAGACGACAATGACATGAATGGAAGAAGTTTGAGTTGAGGGTCGGATGAACATCGGCTATCGGCGACTGCTCTCTCAACCTAGCCATCGACGAGACACTCCTTCCCTTTCTTGTGTGTACAGAAGATCAATGTGAAACACTCCTCCTGGTCGTGAATTCTACGTCAAACAGATATGACAAGAACGACGGCGGATACAGCTGATACTAGCATGGCGGCACCAATGCGACTTCGAGTTCTTCCCCTTTTGTGCTCATTCGTGGACGAATTGAGATGAATGTCGACCTCGAGAGCCAGACAAATCTTGACCTAGGCAATTCATGCAGGTTTCGATATCTCGGCAGTTAACATCGTCGCTGCGTCTGCCGCCAAAATTGATCCACCAATCTATAAAATTGATAGCTGCACATACGCGGCCATCCATAAACACCAGCGTTATAGATCAACGAGAGGGCTAATACGATGTCAAGTTCTGCCCTGTATTTGCGCATCGGAGTATTGTCACTCTTACTGGAGGAAATGCCCCGTGATCTGCGCCCAACAAGGGCTGTTCTCGCCTGCTTAGACGAAGTGTTTCAGATCATACGCTGCCCTATACAGACCTCCGCTATTCGCAATCACCAGATGTTTCGTCCAAAAGCCCTCGTCTAGCCCTTTACTCATGGCCAAAAACTAAAAGACTATAAAGATACTCACACCCATCTCATACTTCTGCAATTGATAATACAAACACTTTCATTGCTCCTTGACACATTCGAACTTACCACGCCGGTCGTGTTACTCTACGTTCTTTTCAGCATTCACTATGGTCAACCGCAACTTCCTTCTCAGCACCCTCGCTACTGCCGCAACTTGTGCCTTTGCTCAAGACTCTGGATCTGAGAACATCCGCTTTGGCAATGCATTCTCCCTCGGTGCCACCACAAACACCTACATCGTTGAGGCAGAAACAACTCTGTATCCTGGCAAGACTCAAAGCGGTGATACTCCTCGTCTGGCTCTCTGGCCTGGTATGGGTACTGATGAGGGCCAGCTCATCCAAGCCATCGTTCTAGCTTCTACCGATGCTCAGGGTACGGAGTGTGGTGGTAAATCTCATGTAGATGGAGAATGGTGCGCATTTGCCAGTGCGTTGCAGAACGACGTGCAACTCCAAGGCGCTACATTCCCTGTAAAGTCGAACCAGGGTGTCAAGATCCACTGCAAGCGAATCTATTCAGTTCTGTAGATCAAGCACTAACTCATGAAACAGACAAGTACGACGAGGCTTCAGGCAATACCACCCAAACCGTCAGCGTCGAAGGCAAGATCGTCTCAACCCTGTCGACCAGATCTGGCAAAGCCATTGGCTTCGGAACTGCCGAAGAAGCTCAAAATGAGTTCAAGGGTGTGGTGTATGAGCATTCGTACGTCAACACTACTGTCGTTCTTGCTGCTGCAGACGCTCATTTCGCTTCTACTCTGGGCAAGACTGGCGCAACTGGTAATCTCGTGACTAAAGACAACAAGACTTTCAAGGTCGACAAGATCACTATTGCAGAGTACAGCTTCCCTGCTAGTGTATAGACAATCGCCATGAGCGGAAATTGATTGCGAGCAGGTATGCAGGAGGATGTCGTGATATTATCAATATTATTGGATCGTTTGTCTACCATTCCCACTACCTTAGGCATCTGTTCATGTCTCATTCGACAACTACCCAAGACTTTTAGACGGACATCATTCATGCATCCACGTACCCAGCCACAAATGGAAGCCCAATGACAAGGGCAACTTCTGCTCAGAATGTGCAAAACTAAGGAAAACTCCATGATAATACATAGACCGACCAGACGCAAGTCCTGATATTCATGCTCGTAAACACAACATTAAGCAGTCTCGCCGACCTCGTCCTCGTCCTCCACGATTGCCGTATCGTCGTCACTGGGTCTTGGTTTGCCGAGTGCAATAGCAGGCAGACTCTGGGTCATGTGGTCAGGGACGTTGTCCTCACTACCCACATCGATTCCAGATCTGTTTGTCACCATACTGCCCTTGCGACTCTTACTCACAATACCAGGGAACAAGCGAGGCTCTGATGCATCGAGTGACGACATGGGCATGGGTGCCATGTCTGGAGGAATCGAGGTGGGTGCGGGACCACCAGCGGGCGAGCCGTGGCCGACCATGCTGGATGTACGGGTGTGCCTGTGGCCTGGAAGACTGACCATACTAGGCGACTGGGAGATGCGGGCAGCTTGGGCGTTGGGGATATAGTGGTGATGAGCAGCAGCTGGACCTGGCAGCTGGAAATTACTATTCTGTGCATTTCGAGAATGGAAGTATTCGGAATGGTTGAGGGGGTTTGTAGCCGAAGGGTTGGTCTGCATTGATTGAGCAGTGGGCGAGCCAGGTGCTGTGAGGTTGGCAGAGAAGGGATGGTTGGGCTTGAGATTTGACATAGACAACTTGCGCGATGGGTCGCTCGCTGCGGTATAGCGGTCAATCCTAAAGTGGAAAATCAGTAAACGTGGGCGAATCTCTGCCTTTGGGAAGATTAGCATACATGGCAAGTTCCTGCAACCAAGTCTCATGGCGGAATGCCTCGCGGATGTTTGGCACGTTGACCTTTGCCATGTCGTTTCCAGCAACTCCGGGAAGGTGGTAGTTGTGACCGAGCCAGCGCTGTTTGACAGAGTGCTCGAATCCACTCTGGAGGACCGAATGCTTGGCGAGCTCGCACATATCGACTGCACTGAGCTTGTAAATCTGAGCAGCCACTGCGTACTCTTCGATGAGGGGTTCCTTTGTGAAGGCAAACTGAAGGGGATCGTCGGTGGACAGGGAGACGTTCAAACCGCGGCGGAAGTATAGTAGGAAAGGGTTGCGCTCGTAAGCAAGGAACAGTGCGTTGTTGGACAAGGGCGACATTGCAACGCCAATCTGCTCCAGGTAGAAAATGTATTGCAACAAGGGTACCTTACGCAATAGAAGACCGTGGGAGATGCTGTGACAGCACAAAACAGCAGCCGCGAGATGGTCAGTGTCGCCAGCCTCACCACAATGAGGTCTCAGAAGGAAAGTATTGAAGCCACGCTGCTTGCGCCAGACGTTGAGCGACGACATATTCGCGAACAGATAGTAGATCCAGTACGAGTAGGGTGGGTTTTGTGCTGTGTTCCACTCTTTGGGAAGTGGGAATTTGCGGTAGATTCTACGCTCCGTCTTGCTCTCATCGTCGACTGAATCGAATCCAATGACTCGTTGCAGGAAGATGTGCAATTTGGGATGCGAGCTAGGGTCTTGTGTCACTTCGAAAAGAGGCTGGAAGACGTTTTGAATGACCTGCTCAAAGTTCTCCATCAGGTTGGAGTTCTTGTAGACGTCGTAGAGGCGGGGGATCTGGATCAGCCATCGCACGTTAGGCGAGTACAGCTTGTTATCCACAACCCAGGCCGCTAATTTGTCCCACTCCTCTAGATCACGACCATAGATGGAGATGCGCCATTCTACCATCTGGTACTTGCTAGCCTCAAGATCAGCAATGACCTCTTTCGTGATTTCGGCCAAGTATCTGCCATGAATATAGTTGTCCGTTTTCAGGAAAATGGTACGCAAACGTGACTCGCCGACAGGGTTATATTTGAGGTTGAATTTGTCGAAACGGTGGAAAGAGTCAGTGTGAGCGTGCATATCAAGCGTGTCGATAGAGAGGTCATATGCAGTCAAGTTGATACTTTCAAAGACCTCCCGCAAAGTCAGATGCTTGCCGTCACGGAACAGAACAACTTCGTTGGGACTTTTCTTCATCTTGCTTTTGATGAAACGGAGCAAATGCTTTTGGTTCATGCAAGCCGAGTGGTGTACGTGAGTGTCGACCTTACGAACATTGTAAAAGTCTCTGTGCGGCACAGCTTTGGTGTCTGCAATCTCCTGATACTCATTGAGCAGAATATACAAGTTGAACTTGCCCTCGAGGTATTGTAAACGACGGAAAGCAAAACTCTTACTAGGACCATCCGAGGAAACATTCAGGATGGCGTCGAGATCCATGTAGAACTCGCGAATGGTCGGAACATGGACAATGGGAGTGTCGAGCTCGGCGGCTTTGTTGTTCTCATAGACTTGGTAGACGCCGTTTGGATCCATACGGAAGGCCATCTCGCCAGGTCCAGGCACAGGCATCAGGTCGTCAAGTTCGAAGTCTTCACCAATGTTCTGGCCCATCTTACGAGGCCTCCTACGTGGAGTCTTGAGGTCTTGGCTTTCAGTCATGTTCTGCTCGTATTCCTGCCACGAAGGATCGGGATGAGGAGGATATATGGTCCAGCCGGGCTCATCTTTGGGATTGTCCGTGGCACCCTGTAGCGACAAACGCATGTATTTATGTCTCAGGTCCAAGACCTTTTGGATGTTGCTGTAGATGGCTGTCAGCTCAGCAGTGACCTTTGAGTCGTCTACAGCAAAGCCTCCAGAACCACTTCCCAGACCCACGCCAGCTCCTGCACCATGTAGACCTTGTTGCTCCAGGAAAGGCTTCTGCTCATGAGGCAGGTTGGGGTGATGTGTGTGGGCGCGAGCTTCCCGATCGGCCTGAATCAAGGGTGAAGGGGCGTCGTTTTGTTGGGAGAAAGAGTGGCGGGCGCTGTCGAAGTGGCCGAGGCCAGGAGTCTGAACTTCAGTGCTGGTCGGGAGCTTTGCGGCATTGGCGATGCCAACAGGCAGAGCAGATTTGTATGCAGCATCCTTTGCTTGCAAGCTGACGGTGCTCTTACTAGCTCTCAGCGGGTTAAGCGGAGAAGAAAAGGCAGTAGCATCGCCGGCAACGTGAGAACTGAGGGTACGAGGCTTGCCCATGGTTGGACTGTCGAGCTTCTCGGCGCGTTGTCGTTGGTAGAACTGCTTTGCCTCGGAATGGCTCATAGCCTTCTCGAGCGATGAGCTGTAGTGGGTTGTGCGACGTTGCTTGTCCCTAGGCAGCATGCCTTCAGGCTCTTCCTCGCGCTCCAGGAGCATGCTGGCTGTCATGTCGGCTCCCTTGTCTGAAAGAGTTCTAGACGCCACCATTGAGAGGCTAGGGTCGTCGTGGTGATCATCGGCTGCCATGTCGCTGTCGAATTCGCTTCTAGAGTCGACGCCGTATTCGCTGTCATCGTCGGACGCATCTTCAGGGCCAAAGGTGGGCGCGTAGGTGGGTGGCATGTTCAATGTGAGTAGCCGCTTGTGTGACCAATGTATCCAAGTCGGCGTTGAGGAATGGCTATAGCTTCCAATGCCAGGAGGAATGCTCAGGGTATATATAGTAGGAAAAGGAAGCGCTCCGTTGGTGATAAAGGAAAATAACTAGGTAGGACACTCAGGACAGCGCACGACACGAAACAAAGAAATTGAGGGCGCAACTGCCTTTACAGCAGAGTCTGCGTTGCCATTGATGATTCTCTACTCCACTTGAATCTCCATATTTTTCTTCATGTGACACCGCATCACACGTCCAAGCTTCAATTTGCTTGCTGGGGAAGCCCGGAGCTCAGAGTAATCATTTTCACACGGACATGTATCCACGATTGCTATGTTGCATGAGCACAGGATTCTGACATTCAAGTCAATCATTCTATTCAATAATACTCCGGCACCAAGGCTGTCATCACTGAGGCTGACGTATAACATTGCGTCTCTGATTCCCTGCTTATTCCCTGAAGCATCCTCAACTTGACAACAAAGCTGCAGATCATGGTCCGTATCTGACTCGATCCACGGGAAGATCTAACACGTTATCCATCGGTGCCATTCTGCATCTCAACGCTTCATGCACACTGCAGCAGTTTCTTAACCCTGGTGATGACTGCTCACTTGAAAATCATCCAATTGCTGTTTGTGACGTCGACTCGTGCTTGGGTTGGATGGCACGGTCAAGATGTCATGTAGCAGTATATATTTCATCTTTGCAAGCAATTTCTCAACAGTCCGGTGTGGTCTAACGGCTAGGATTTCTCGCTTTCACCGAGGAGGTCGGGGTTCGATTCCCCGCACCGGAAATTCTTCTTTTGCATCCCATGCATCACCTTTGGGTCTAAATGTCTGACGAGCCATGATGGCGTCCCGGTGCAATTTTTCTTCTCTTCTTTTTCTCTCCAATCTTTTCTCTAAGATTCACACCGAAATAAAGTTTCTTGCGGCGAAATGTAGAGGTTGCATCTCCACAGTTTTTGCAATTATCACCTAATATTCTCTGTAGAAGTTTACTAATTGCCATATTGAATCCACATGATCTACTTTACAGACGGGAGGCAGCTTCCGTCCTCCCGTATGCGCGCCGAGACTCTTCATTCCAGAAGCAACCGTCGAAGGATCGTGTCGAGGCACCACATTTACGGCCATCAGCGTATCAGTGATAACAACAAGGTAGGGCATGCCTGTTTCAGATGGGAGTATTCCACTAACATAATCACGCAACCACAAGGACAGATCTTGATATCAGTTATTCAGTAGCGATATAGTGTACTCTCGCTTGCACGATATGTTCCATGTCTGTGCCAGATAAATACGATTGGGTCCAAGCTTGACAGGTTCGTCTCTTTCATCTTCGCAATCATGAGTATTGTCACAGCGTCAGAACACGTCTTGACCTTTGCCAGGAATGTGGTATGGCAGCAGACACGACGGTAGGATCAGCAAAGTTGGGCCTTTTCCGAGATGGCTGCAGGATTTCACTCCTAGCGGGTCCTAATTTTGCAGAGTCGTGAGATGCAAGTTTCAATCTTCGTGAGTCGTCAGCAAGGGCAATTGCCGACTCGGGTCTGCCTTTTCCTTCGCGAATTTGATCCGTGTGTTTCCATGCTGCAACTTGACGAAACCAGAAGTAGTCTACCCCTGACTTTCAGCCTTGCCACATGGCTTTGCTCGGATTCAAGAAAGATAGTGACCACCTCTGCGGCTGGCGATGTTGTTTTCTGAGTGGCATGCAGATACCCAGACGCTTGGTCAGCCAGCGTTAGATACGCCAGATGGGTTGCTCGGTCGTGTCTCAGTCGTTACTTGCATGCGATGGTGGGGCCCACCTGTCAAGACACGAGCGCAACCAGAGCTCGGTGCAGTAGTTTCACCGCCCAGCGGGCAGATCGATTGTCAGAAATGGACATGACCAGCGTAGAAGCACGAGCGGCAATAATCCCAAGGCAATTCTACATTGCACCGAGGCCCTGGCAAAATGGGCTCGAGACAGATCCTTTTAGCTCCCCTGCATCTCTTGGTTCCTGGCTCATGCTTCGGAATCTCCACCACTCGTATTGCACCGAGGTGGGAATCACGGCCATGACGGATCCAAGTACCCTATTGACGTTCGTAAGATCCTAATCCTGACGACGAATATAGGTCGCGAGTGGCGTGCTTAGCAACAGCAGATTCATGGAATAGGCAGGATATCAGGTGAGGTGCTTGGACCCTGGCCGGCGGCAGACCCTCAAAATTGCCTGTCCGTGCGGAACAAGGCAATGACAGGCCCAAAGAGCTTTCTTTTAACCCTCCTTCAACCTGCATCATCGGTGCCATGTGCCAATCAGGGCTACGCTAAACAAGACGACGCTGGGTCTTTGATGCCTGCGGGGCCCGCCGTCCCGGGAATGCTGGCACCGTGCTGTCATGCGACAGTTCGTCTTGGTCAGTGAGAGCTGCCAATTTCGCGCTCCGGATATGTCCTCGGTCGAGTTGATAGCGCAATGATCAATTCTTTTCATGCTTGCCTGCCTCCCCTTGCTTCTTTTAAACCTGTTAGCTCCGTGACCTTGGTTCTATGCTGCTTCGTTGTATCTCAACTTCTTAGCTTCACGCGCCGTTCAGATCTGATCGTCGACACCCATCTTTCTTTACAGGTACACTAACAACTCTAATCACACCACGATCATGTATACAGACCCGCCAAGATCTATGGAGCGAGTAAGCCGTCGCGACATTTTCACATCGCTACCGGCTCGGGTCCAATGGTTGCATTCGTTCTTGGAATTTGGAACTGGTTAGTCGTGTCAGCAATATCTGCTTGTTCAGTCTAACACTTCCATGCTGTAGATGACGTCCAAGCTTTGATATCTGGACAGAAGTATATCAAAGCAGTCATTCCTGCTATTGTCAACATAGTGTACAAGAAGCTTCTCAAGTACGACATCACAGCCCGTGTCTTTACCACAAGGGATAGCAGAGATGAAGGCCCAGTTGAAAGCTGGCCCACAGAAGATAGTGCTCAGATTGAGCACAGGAAGATGGTATGTGTAGACTGTCAATACAAAGCATTCATCCCTGACTCCCTACAGTTCTTGAGGTGGTACCTCACGAAGCTCAACTCAGACTGCACACGAATGGACTACTGGGTAAGCATCTATCATTGCCATCTGTTGAACGTTGCTCATCATTTCTAGGAATATCTGGACAAAGTCGGGTAAGTTGCCATCAAGCCAGACAATACTGGCATATCCCGAACATGACCAGCATGGCTTACACTTCTACAACAGCCTGATGCATGTAGGCAGAGGTCGCCAAAACCCTCTACATGTCGACTATGTCTTCCTCGGCGCATGTCTGGGCTTCATCCAGGACTCACTCTTCGAAGCCATCCTCTCCCACCCACGCCTCGAGATGCACCGCAAGATTGCCATTGTCAAAGCACTGGGCAAAGTTATCTGGATTCAGAACGACCTCATTGAAAGATGGCACAATACCGATGGCGCCGAGTTCCTCCAAGAGGAAGCCGACGCACTTTTAGGAGAGATTCAAGAGGAGGACCGCGAGGGATACCTTCATGGCAAGAAGGTTCTCGGCGATGACGGCTCATCCATTTACACAACCCGTACTGGGAGCAGTAAGAGCTCTGACAGTGGAAAGACATCACTGGGCCGCCCCATCGAAGAAGCAACACACCTCGGCGACGGCATGAGCAGATGTCCATTCAGCGGCATGGCCCGCACAGTTTCAAATCCTGCAGATCTCGAGCGTCAGCGTGCAACCTCGACACGATCTCCCCGTGTGAATGGCACAGCGCCTGATGTTCTTCAACAGTATCACTCCCCGGGGACTCCTCGTATTCGCATAATTGATGGCAAAACAGTGCTGAAAGAAAACCTCGAGCCCCTTCCCAAAGTGTTCGAACCTAACAAGTAAGTCTATCTTTCTATTCTAATTTCTTGTCTGTCTATCATTGTCTTTGTCAACGCCCAAGATGCTGATGGTGAGCAGGTGATGAACCCTGGCCATGCCATCTGGAAAGACAAAACGTAGGGCGAACAACACCACAACCGCGCACGCATACTATGAAAGTGACAGAAGCTAAAACTTGTCAGCTTGGATCAAACAACACAAGATCAACCACGAAAAAGTCAGTTGCGCCGGCAGCCTTCCAACTGGACACTCGAGACCTTGAGGAACAGAAAGGAGGGTTATGCGCAGTTGTAATCGCAAAGTCGTGACAATGCGGAGTTGGGCAGGACTATTAGACCTTTTGAATTTGAGATACCAGAATCATAAATCACAGCATTTTGAGAAATTGACGAGTTAGGATGACATAGCTCCTTGAACCGTTTTCCGTTTGATTCTTATTCTTATTCAAACTCGATCTCTTACCTATGTAGATGTCTTATGCACCGACAGCTTTACAACTGAGCTCCCACAAACGATCTTCAGCCTCCTCATCATAAGCATGACTGCCATACTCAGGGCCACCGATCGGCGCATTATCTCCAGCTTTGACAGATTCGCCACAATCAGCGCAGTAGACGCCACCCTTGTCGTTGAAGTGAGGTGTCAAGGCAGCCCACACAGTAGTTGCGGCACCTTGCTCAGGACTTTTTGGGAGATATCCAAAAACATCCTCACCTCCGAATTCAGCGAAAGCGTCCTTGGTGCTGTGGCGCAGCAATTCAGTATCAATGATAACACCTGGATGGAGTGATACGGCGTGAAGGCCTCGGGATCCATAGAGACGATCGATGCTGTTGGCCATGTAAATGTTCGCGGTCTTGCTTTGGCCATAAGCTGCCCATGGATTGTATTCCGAGCCCTCGAATGCTATGTCATCGAAGCAGATGGGTGAGAAGGTATGACCATAGCTGGACAAGTTAATGACGCGGGAAGTATCGGTCGTTGTGGACGAGGAAAGCAGAAGAGGCTTCAAGAGTTGGAACAGCAGGAAATGGCCAAAGTGGTTGCTTGCCATGTGAGTTTCGAAGCCACTCGCGGTCTTGCCTTTGGGAACATTCATTACGCCTACAGTGATTGATGAGTTGGAATTTAAGGAGCAGGACGATGTGACAGAAAGTTACCTGCGTTGTTGATTAAGATGTTGAGTTGGTTGCTTCTAGTTATGAAATCTTCGGCTGCAGCGCGCACGCTGTCAAGGTCTTCAAGATCCAAGTGAACAAGCTCGACAGCTTGACCCTCAGATGCGTCCTTGGTAATGGCCTTGATGGCTTTCTGACCCTTTTGCTCGTCACGAACGGTGATGTAGATCTTGGCTCCTGTCAGGTACAAGGCTCTAGCCGTCTGGACCCCAAGTCCCGCACTACCGCCAGTAATCAAGATTGTCTTGTTGCCGAGCTTGCCCTCTAGGTCCAAGTCCTTGATGACTTGAGTAGCTGTGGGACGGGCATCGCCAGGTCCTGCTGGGTTTTGGTGTGATTCCAGATAAGGACGATATGCTTGAGAGGAAGGAGCCATGGTTCTTCCTGAGACTTGCTGTATCGTAGTATGTCTATATGCATATATATATATATATATATATGAGATTTGCTTGTTCAATCCGAGCGGATGGCTGGCTCCAGGATGGCACTGGTTTTATAATGGCTGGCTTGGCCATAAAATCGTCTTAGCTCCGGATGAGCCAACGGCGATACCAGTGCCCTGCAATATCCGTAGTCATACCTGATAAAGCCACTCATGACAGGGACTCCACGCTTACTTTGATGGTTGTACGGCCGGGCTAAAGTCGACATGGCACTCCAAAATCCGTACCGGACTTAAGATGGGCTGACCGGTCGCTCCCGTTCAATCACGACGGGTAGTGAGCATGAAGGATCCGAGACGGCCAATGTCATATATGACTACGACCGGCGAGGGGTGGTCAGTCAAGACTGATAGATTGACGCCAAGCTGGAGCGAGCGACGGAGCAGCGGGGGGTCGAAGTGCGTTAGGAGAGTCAGACGTGGGAGGAGTCGTCTCAGCTGGGAGAAAACGGCGAGCTTGTGGTTCGCTGAGACAGCCCCTGAGCGCGGGCTGCAAATGAAGTATCAATATTCAAAGCAAGAGTCTGCTGGTAGGTCGTTCCTTCTCGTGTCGCCAGAGTAGGTACAATACAGTATTGTTGTATTGTGTAGCGTGGTGTGATGCTGTTGACCATCCCTCGTGCGCCGCTGCCTGCAGCGCTGGCCGCCATCTCGACTGTCTTTCTTCTGACTTACCTCTACCTTCATGCCTCGGCGGATCCGAGTCCTCATCTTCTGTCCATCAAGGCCTCGACGCAGCAGCCAGCACAGCTTCCCCAGTGTCCGCCAGCATCAGCGATTAGCAACATTGTCTTGTCCATCAAGACTGGCGCCACCGAGGCTTTCGACAAGCTGCCCACTCAGCTGCTCACCATCTTGCAATGCGCCGACACTCTCCTACTCTTCTCCGACTTGGACCAAGACATCCACTCGCTGCACATCCACGATGTGCTTTCTCGTTATGATCCCGACTTCCTCGCACACCACCCCGACTTTGAGCTATATCGCAAGCAAAAAGAATACCAAGCCGAGGGCCGTGACATCCACACACTGAGCACAATGAAAGACTCCAATTCTGATTGGCGAACTGCTGGCCACAATGCAGCCTGGGCTCTTGACAAGTACAAGTTTCTGCATATGATTGAAAGAGCTTGGGAGCTACAACCGGACAAAGACTGGTATGTCTTTGCCGAGACCGACACCTATATTGTCTGGCGCAACCTCGTGCAATGGCTCCAGAGATTTGATCCAAGCGAGCCACTCTATCTCGGGCGGGGTGAACCTATGAAGAAAGAGGAAGGAGATGGCTTCTACTTTGCCCATGGCGGAAGTGGCTTTGTGCTGTCGCGTGCTGCCATGTATCACTTCTGCGTCACCAAAAAGGGCCTTGCTAGCCGATGGGACGCTAGGATTCCCGATCTATGGTTCGGTGATTACGTCGTAGCCAAAGCACTCAAGGAGGAGCTTGATCTCAATCTGACCTCGGCCGCGCCCATGTTTAGCGGCCACAAGCCCATGAGCTTGCCCATTGGTACTGGCATCTGGTGTCGTCCTGTCATTACTCAGCACCACTTGCGTTCCGAGGAGGTGCAAAATCTATGGATGCTGGAGGATGAGTTTTACACAAATCCATCTTCAAACACTCTACCACACATACGCTTTTCACATCTATTTAGAGATATACTGTCTGGTGTCATATTTCCAGAGCTGCGCTCTGAGTGGGATAACCTGTCGCAAGACAGTATCTACACGATTAAGCTCCCTCGCACAAAAGCTCAGGCACACAAGAAGCCAGATGAACGTACAGGCGAGCCTACTGTAGAGTCAGATCCAAATTCCTCGCCTGATGCATGCAACGCTGCTTGCGAGGCTGTGGAGACATGTTTCCAGTGGGCGCATCTGAACTTCACTACTGTTGAAAAAACAAAACAATTCAGTGGCGGAGTCTGTTATCTAAGCAGTGTCTTCCGCTTCGGTAATCAGAGACCAGAAGAGTCTTGGGTCGACGAGAAGAACGCGACAAATATTCACTTATGGAACTCTGGGTGGAAGACAGCTGCGATAGAAAGCTGGCTTGTGAGCGCACCAGATAGCTGTGAAGAAGTAGACTGGACTTGAGAGTCTGTAACTGTACACGCACAAATAAAGTTTGAGTTGTACAAAGCACAGTTTCTACTCGTGCTCTGATTAGATCCGCGATTCAACTTATCTTATCGCCAAGCTCGGCCGCCGAGCCTTGGAGAACTCAGCATTCGTGCGTGCTTTTGCAGCTTTTACGTATTCTCTCCTCACGATCTGGTTAGCACCTTCGCTCTCGTAGCATCGATTTGCTGCAAGGAATCTTCGGATGTCTGGAATGCTCAGCTGCTTAGACAAGCGCCCAGCTCATACATGCTTCGCTTGCTTATCAGCGTCATCTGATTAGATTGATAAGCCATCGAGTCTGCCCGTGGCATCAAACACCGGTAATCAAACTTAGAAGATGTTGAGCTCTTCTTCACCGCTGCTGGAAGGATACGATGCTGCAAATTCGCTGAACCAAAGGCCTTTCGCTTGTCGGAAGAGACCAGCACTGCATACTCGATCTCGAACAAATTGGACCTGGTTATCCGTGGCTTCTTCCATATTTAATTCGATAGCATTGCTTGGGCTGCTATATGGAGTGGGAGTATGCATAGCAACCATTCGGGGCACTCTAATGCCTAGCAATGAATATTGCCTCCATGCCGTCTCGGTCTCGTACAACTATCTCACTTTCTCTGGAGAAGGACACGGCACATATTATGGTCCAAAATGTATCAATCCTTTATGGACAATCTCTACATATGCTTCTGGGAAAACATTCTGCACGGATGACGAGATTGCTATTGGCTTCGAGAAGATCCGTAAAGAGTGTGAAAGTGACGGTCTTGCATTCCTGGACTGGCAGCAAGTTGTTGCCAATATCACACACGACGACATTGCGCAGATGAGAGTTGTCGAATTTGAAGAAGTGCCTGCTGGTACAAATATCACAAATCCAGTCAGGCTTTCTAAGTCTTTCTTCGGACGAGTCGGCAATACTCTTGTATGCATATCGCAATTGCTACTTCTTTCAAAGCAACTGACCCTAGCAGATGACTTGGGAGTATGAGATGAATTGGCATCATCAGTCCAGTGTCGCACTCTATGGATTTTGGGGTATCGCCCTTGGGGTTTCAACAATTGTACGTTTCCTCAAATCTACCAACATATCATTCCATGCGCCCTATGTACAATCGAGCACAGCGACGCAAATACTGCAATCAGCATGGATGTGGGTTCGAGTAAACCTGATAATCCCACCAGCTTTCGGATCACATCACCAACGTCTACTATACTGGTGCACTATCCCAACAAGGATGGAGAGTGCTGTTGTCCTAGCTTTCTATCTCTTGACGACATATCTTTCTGTGTCTCACTATCGTCTGATATCCAACAATATCTAGTAAGAGTAGTAACCATCTTTCTGAAACACGGGTGACTGACAGGTAATCAGCTGGAATGACAAGTCTCAACAACTCTGGCGATACGTCGCTGATCGTACAGGCATCATGGCTTACGCTACACTCCCGTTGATCTGGATTTTCGCTGGTAGAAATAATGTCTTCATGTGGGCGACAGGTCTGTCATATCGAACATTCAACATTTATCATAGACACATCGCTCGAGCTGGTACAATACTAGCAATCGTACATTCAGCTGTATACACCTGGCTGTTTGTCGAATTTGGTATTTCGATGACCCCTTAATCATCTAATACATGCTAACCATACATAGAGGGATGGAGTATGTTTAAGAGAGAATTCACACAGCTTTGGCTACTTCTTGGTGTAGTGGTAAGATATTGATTGTATGTGGGTTGTCACATCTCTCATAGGCTAACATCCTCAAGGCGACACTCACTATGTGTTTTCTTTTGTTATTCTCAGCATCATGGCTTCGCGTCAAGTTCTACGAGATCTTTCTAGTCCTTCATATTGTGCTCTCTGTGATCACCCTAGCGGGATGCTTCTTGTAAGTCTCGCCGCTTTGTTACTGACTTCAAGTGCTTACTGCAATAGACACACTTCCATTTTCGATAACAAATACGATACATATCTCTGGCCAATCGTAATCGTATGGTTTCTCGATCGTGTACTTAGGCTACTGCGCCTTATAGCTTGCAATATACATGTACACTTGAGCAAGCAAGTCATGCATCGCACACGTTCAGTTGCTTCATATAGCAAAGAGTCTGAGGTGATCAGACTTGACATAAGAACTAGCTCAATCCTGGCTCAACCTGCTGCTGGACAATGTTATTACCTCTATCAACCTAGCACTTGGCAAGGCTATGAGAACCATCCTTTCACGCTTGGAGCCTGGTATTCACAGTCTTCTGCATCAGAGGATACCGACACCTATCTGCTTCAACATGACGATCTACCAAACGAGTTTGATCAATCCGATTTCAGTTCGAAATATCAAGCTACTGTTCGAAGTCTGACCTTCTGGGTCCGTCCCTACGACGGTTGGACTAGACGACTGCGAGACGAGTGTCTCCTGGCACCCACACAAACCACTAAACCAACGATTCTCCTAGAGGGCCCTTATGGTCATCACTGCCCTGTATCATCTTTCGACTCTGTGCTGCTGATCGCTGGCGGTACCGGCATTGCTTCAGCGGTACCGTATATTCTGGAACATGTGGCACTGTCTAAAGCAGGCAGCTCGGATACCACACACATGCATTTACTCTGGACAGCGCGGCAAGCATCCTTTATCGGAGAAGTCTTTGCGCAAGAACTCCGTACCGTAGCTCAAAGGGATGATTTCTCGGCTGATCTGTTTTTCACACGACAAAGTGAAACACCCAAGCATGGAGAAGAACAACCCAGAGGCGAAGAACATGAAAACTTGAGGTCAGAACTGCAGTACGGACGACCAGATATTGCAGCTGCTATCGCCAAAGCTGCGACTAGAGCGAGGCTGACAGGGACGAAGGTGGCTGTATTGGTCTGCGGTCCACCTGCTATGGCTGATGAAGCAAGACTCGCTGTCCATCGTTCACTGAAACACGGCTGCAGCAATCTCGAATATTTTGAAGAATCTTTCGGCTGGTAGACTTCCTTATGAGCATTCATCGAGTGTTTGAAGTTGACTGCTTTGTGAGCTCACGCCTACCTCACTGTCCAAAACGGCTCTGGTCTATCGCTTACTTGGTTGACTAGAATAGACGGAGCAACCAATCTGACCACGTTCGTACTTTGATTCAAAGGCAAACAGTGCCCCAGATGTCCATGTTCTGTCTTGATGCTACTCGACTGTTTACGATGATCGGCTATTATGCCTTCAGTGCCCGCTCTATTGCAGTGGAGCCTTTCGCCTACAACTCAGACGGCACGATACCGCTTCTCACTATGACCAGCGCGGGAACCCCACAGATTGGAACCTTGAATACATGCACTTGTAACGAGGCGGAGACCATGGCTATCTCTTTTGGCATTCAAACTTAATGAGGGCGGGATTGCGATCGTCAATATCGAGAAAGGTGACTATGTCAAGGCTGCTGATGTCGCTTTTTGGTAATGGAGCAACCCTTCTCTGCTCGTGTTGCTTCAACCACCGATGGTAGCAAGATTGAGCTTCGTCTGGGTAGTTTGACCGGTACTCTGATTGGAACCTGCACTGTGCCTGGTACCAACGGATGGCAGTCTTGGCAAGATGGTGACTTATGCTGTCAGTGGAGCGACTGTAACCAAAGATCTACCTGAAGTTCACTGGTGGTAGTGGATATCTATTCTATGTTGACTATTGGCAATTTTCCTAGGTAGGACTGGCAAAATCGATGCGGTCGTAGTAGATGTGCTCGCAAACCAGAAAATAGCCGAATTACAATATTTATCGTCGATTTTCTAGATGCTGCACAAGCAAGACCATATATGGATCACGAACCTGTGTCGTAGCTCCATACGGCATACCTTTTCGGGTAAATTGGTCGTTTGCGACCGAGTTGTTGGTCGATGTTCAGGATGTTTTAGCAGTCGCGACGGGGCTTCCGGCGGGGGAACAATTTGAGGTTGCGACGGCAGCGATAGGAACTCGATGGAAACGTTGAGGTGGTGGTGTTATCCAGATTGTTTGTAGTGGTAAGATGGAAGGCAACGCTGAAGCTACGTTGCAACAAGCCTGCGCTCCACAACGGGCAGTGTCGACCGGCGGGGATGCTCAAGCTCCTTCAAAGAGGGGAAACGGGGCGCAGGCAATTCTCAGTCGGCCAGTGAATGTTTGCCAGCGTTTTTGAGGTAGCCGATAAGGCCAGTGAGAGAGACTTCAATATCTTTCTTGCGATGAGTCGTTTGCACCATGTTCTACTTATATTACGCGGGGTACCGAGCAGACCGCGCATCGCCTTAGCAACATTACTGTAGCAGGGCCACCATGTTCGCCAAACAGGACAACCATCTTGTTTTCAGCTATGATGCCGACAAACTCTGGATCGAGCCTTGGGGCAAGAACGCCCTCCGCATCCGGGCCACCCAGCTGAGCCACATGCCTTCGGAGAATTGGGCTCTCGAAGAACCATCGGGCCAATCTGCTGTGATTGAGATTGGAGAGAACTCGAGCTCCTTGACTAATGGTGAAATCAAAGCCGTAGTTACGGCCAACGGCAAATTGACTGTATACGGTCATGGCGGCAAGGTCATCCTGGACGAAGCTGTTCGAACCCGTCGCGATGTCTTGGACCCTAAGTGCAGCGCAATCGAAAGAGAAGCTCGTGAATTTCAAGCAATCCCGGCCACGAACGACTACCATATTGCCTGGCGCTTGGAATCTCTCGACAAGGATGAGAGGATATACGGGATGGGCCAGTATCAGCAACCTTACCTTGACCTCAAGGGCCTTGACCTCGAGCTCGCACATCGAAACTCACAGGCCAGTGTACCTTTTGCCGTCTCTTCTCTGGGGTATGGCATACTCTGGAACAACCCTGGCATCGGCAGAGCTGTGTTCGGCAAAAACATCATGTCCTTCGAGGCAATGAGTTCCACTGTCTTGGACTGTTGGCTTGTGGCGGGAAAAACTCCTGCGGAGATTGTTCAGGCCTATGCCGGAGTTACAGGAACTGTTCCAATGATGCCAGAGGTATATCTACAGGAACTCCTCGCTAGTCATGTTTTTTCACGGAGTGGTGCTGATCTGTATTAGTATGGTCTCGGTTTCTGGCAATGCAAGCTCCGCTATCAGACACAAGAAGAGCTCCTCGAAGTCGCTAGAGAATACAAATCCCGTCAATTGCCTATCGATCTCATTGTTATCGATTTCTTCCATTGGCCCTTGCAAGGAGAATGGAAGTTTGACCCCATCTACTGGCCAGACCCTGACGCTATGGTCAAGGAGTTGAAGCAGATGAACATTGAGCTGATGGTTTCGATTTGGCCTACCGTCGATCGACGATCTGAGAATTATCAAGAGATGGTGGAGAAGGGTTTGCTGATCAGATGCGACCGTGGCACGCGAATCTCCATGGATTTCGAGGGTAATACTGTTCATTTTGATGCGACCAACCCCGAGTCCAGAGCGTATGTCTGGAACAAAGCCAAGCAAAACTACTTCTCTAAGGGAATCAAGACTTTCTGGTTGGACGAAGCCGAACCAGAGTATTCCATCTACCATTTCGATAATTGGAGATACTGGCAAGGATCAAACGTGAGCATTGGCAACATCTACCCTCGAGAGTACGCTCGTGCGTTTTATGAGGGTCAAGAAGCTGAAGGACAGAAGAACATCGTCAATCTTCTGCGGTGCGCGTGGGCTGGCAGTCAAAAGTATGGTGCTCTGGTCTGGAGTGGCGATATTGCCTCATCCTGGTACAGCCTGAAGAACCAATTCGCTGCCGGACTCAACATGGGTATGGCAGGTATTAGCTGGTGGACAACTGACATTGGTGGCTTCCATGGTGGCAATCCAGATGACGAAGCTTTCCGTGAGTTGTTCACCAGATGGTTCCAGTACGGTACATTCTGTCCTGTCATGCGTCTGCATGGTGACCGTGAACCCCACCAACCTCAGCACGGCACCACCGGCGGCGCAACATGTCTGTCTGGAGCTCCGAACGAGGTCTGGTCCTACGGCCAGGAAGTATACGAGATCTGCAAGAAATATATGAAGATCAGAGAGGGCATGAGAGAGTACACACGAAGTCTCATGAGGGAAGCTCACGAGAAAGGTTCTCCGATCATCCGACCCATATTCTATGACTTCCCTGGGGATAAGAAGGCATGGTTGATTGAAGACCAGCAGATGTACGGACCCAAATATCTGGTGTCACCCATTTTCAATCTGGGTCAACGCAAGCGGACAGTCTATCTTCCTAGTGGTGCAACTTGGAAAGCTTTCGAGGGCGGTGAGGTTTATGATGGTGGTCGCGACGTCGAGGTTGATTGTCCCATAGACATGATGCCTGTTTTCGTAAAGCAATAGGCTCGATACTTTGGGAATTCTTGTCATTCTCCAGCGAGTCATCGACACGAATCTGCATTCACATAGCGACGATCGAGTATTGATAATCTTGGCCAAGCAAGTTGTTCTCTTCAGTGGATGACTCTCGCCATCTGGTTTTTGAAGGTGAGGACATGACATATAAAGTTTTCACTATGAGTAGGTGATTGTCAGAGAGGTACTCCATGTATGGGATCTGGTATCATAAGTGCGATCAAGGTTGAGCAGGGTGTCCTCCGCGACATAGGCGTCATGTTGGATTCCCGTTTAACTTTCAGATCAGCCGCTAATTACCCGAGTAGTTTACCCGTGGCGGTCGTCGTGCTCAAAACCTCGTCGTCATTAACACTGCCCTGATATAAGTCACCCGCAATGCCCGAAAACGAGCCCTATCCAGCCGCAGCCCGCGACGACTCACAACGAAGATGCTCGACTTGCAACATAGTCTTCCAGAGAACAACACACTTACGACGTCACATGTTGACACACACTCAAGATAAGAGATTCGTGTGTTCACAATGTGGCAAGAGCTTTGTTAGAAGGTGCGTCTTCTCTTGCCCCGTCGCTCGCTCCGTCAAGGTTATACAGCCTCCCCGTTTGCAGAGCATGTAGCGCGTATAACTTTAGAAACGCATGATAGTAATAGGAAACAAGGTGGTATCCACTGAGAGGCAACAAGGTCTCGACTCTGTGGACATGCCTCTGCTTCTGAAACAATTGTGCCATTTTATAGACTATATCTTTCTCTTAGCTATAGCCGGAGAAGTTACAGACTTCAGTATATGGGGAGGAGCCATAGATATATGATAGAGTTGACTTGACTCTTAGGGACACGCTTCACCGACATCAGATAACTCATCGCACAAATTCTCTTGCGAACCACTTGGGACCTGCTGATGTTCTCTCTCCTCGAGCCTGCAGAGCATGTGCTAGTGCTCGGGTGCGATGCTCGAGACAAAATCCTTGCGAGCGATGCCACTCAAGACGACTTCAATGTGTTTACGAGGAAGCAGAACAGAGAGCCGAGCCAGAGGTAAACCATGAAGCAAGCCTAGTATCGGCGCAACCTCGCGAAGAAGCTCTTAGTCTTTCCCAGAATCGCTTACCTGCACAAGCGCCCCCACTGAATGAGAGTAACACATCATTCTTACCGGCAACTACGGGCTCACAGGTTGCGCAATCGCAAGACAGGTCTCTAATCAATGCCAACTGGGTGGCCCAAGACCCTGCATCAGTGTCACACTACAACTTTCAGGATCAAAGGATGGTTGCACCATTGGTTGGAAGAGATCCACCCTCTCTACCAGCGACAAACTGGTTGCCATATACTAATGGCATGGACTTTGACTTTGACTTCTATATGACACAGGCACTGAACAACTTTTCTCCGGCCATGGACATGCAAACGAGCATTTGGTCCCCTAGTGTGAATCCCTTAGACAATGCCACGATCAACATCGGCACGAGTCCTGAAGCTGGAAGTAAGGGATCTGGCACCGAAGAATCTCCAGCCGGATCGATGTCTGTTACTAACTCCGTGGCTTCTTCAAAACGCCATGGGACCTTCTACGCGGACGGAGAAGTGAGTCGGCTGGCAAGGCATCGCAATGCCGAAGTCTTGCAGAACCAAGACCACGTAAGCAGGATGGGAAACGGACTCGAATTCAGTCCCATAGAATCGGGGCCATTGGTCACGCATGCTGCCTCTCGGTCTATCATCCCAACACAAACCTACAATTGCATACTAAAGCAATTTGATGAGCTATGCATGACTGACAATCCAGTTCTCTTCCTCGGAAAATTCCGGTCTGATCGATTTCCTTCTCGTCAAGCTCTGGAAACCTGTATCGAGTCCTATTTCGAAAATATCACTACCGTCTTTCAAGTTTTGCATAAGCCAACGGCGACATTCGATGGCGAGAACGACTGGATCCTTTGTCTGGCGCTGGCTGCTCTAGGCGCTGCCACTTCTTCGTCTGCATCGCTAGTGTCCAATGCTGAGGCTTTGAGGACATTCCTTCAGCGAGCCATAACTACGCGATATATGTTGATTGGACGCGCCAGGGACGCACCAGAGCTGTCTTTCATGCAAGCTTGTATCTTGTATGATGTTTTGGAGCTTCACCTACAGCACAGCATCAACGAAGAGGCGTTGGCAGGCACCCGATCATTTTCAGACTACTGCACCAATGTTAAAAGATCCCGATGGTTAAACCTGGATGAGCCGATTTGGGACGACACGTGGACTGAAGTTAATTGGAAGGCATGGGCGTATCGTGAGAGTCAGCGAAGAGTGGCATACTGTGCATGGCATCTTGATAGTTGGTATTTTTTGACATCTGGAAAGAACCTGTCGGCAAACTTTTCCCTCAATGATGTCCAGACACAGCTGCCTGTTCACGAAGCTCTGTGGTCGGCGACTTCGCTAGGGGAATGGATGAAACTCAAAGCAACACACAAGCAGCCGATGAGCTTGACCACCTTATTGAGATCAATCTACCAGCAACAGCCGCTTACTCAGGAGCTTGGTGACTTCGCACAGATTGTCGCTGTCCACGCAGTCTGCCGACGTACCATGGAGATAGGATACAATATTCTTGATCCGCTGAGCGGCCTCGACGCCGGCCAGCACCACCGGGGTGAGTCTGTCAGAGACATTTATTGGCTACCCTCGGATCCGGAGTACCAGAAGTGGCGCAACAAAGCTCTGGACTGCTTAGACACCTTACACTGGGGAACGCATGGTGTTATAGCCCGCCTTCAAGGTCTTGAGCCACCGGCGGTCTTACACTTGCACATGTCGCGATTGGTTCTGCTGGTCCCTTACCAGGACGTTTACGACCTCATGTGCGAAGTTGTCTCGTCACATGGTGACGATGCATCCTTCGCTCATGTTGGAAGCTCCCGCTCGCGACGAGAAGATCTTGTGGCGAAGATCTGGTTGTGGATCTCTAAAGATCATTATAAGTCCAGACTAGCTATTGTGCATGCTGGGGCCATGTTTTGGTATATTCGGCACCACGGCACAGGAAACATCCTCGAGCCGACCAGTCTTTTCGTAGCCAGCGTTATACTGTGGGCTTACGGATCCTTCGTACCGCTTTTACAAGCTTCAACCGATGAGCACCCGCCTGTGACATCTCGTGCAGACACAGAAGAAGAGTTCGACCCGACAATGATACAGATTGACCGACCTTGCGACGATGAGCTCATTCAGATATTCATTCGTCGTGGAAATTCCATGCAGCCGCACATGTTAGGCGTAGGGAATATCTGCCAACCTGGTGGAGCGCATAATGTGCTCAAAGTTGGTGCAAAGCTGATCAAGAACCGATGTTCGGCATGGCCAATTTCCAAGACATACGAAAACCTCCTGCTTCATTGTGCGCAAGTATCGGCAAGGAGTTCATAGAATGATCAAGTACAGGCATAGTCGAGGTATCACATACTGATGGATGAGTGTACATCTCTGCGAACCACAGGCGAGATGGAATGAGTTGTGAACGAGGCTCATCAAGCAGACTGGGCGATTCACGAGCTTCACGTGGGGTCTGACTCGTAAGACTTCCTCTAGAAGGCCAACAGATTGTGTTATGGAAAGTGACGTTGGCCGTTTCGACGAAGGAAAGACTGGTTTCGATACACCAGTCTATCGAGATTTTGCACTCTGCCATAGTTCGAAAGCAAAGAGTGGTCGTTAGTGAGTATGCAATTTATCTCGTCCGGCATGTCGGTTTTATCTCGACGCAACATTTCTGCACTGTTCTTGCCAACCAAAGGCCCTCCCTAATCTTGTACAAGAGGCACCACAGTGCTGCCAAGCGATCCCGACGGGGCAGCGTCGAAACATCCATCTCAAATAGAACGGTCCGGTGGCAATCATTAAGCTTTTTCAGAACTTCACCACCTGATAAACTTTGCACAGTCGCAGCCTCATGCCTTACCGAACTCCGCACAATCCTTCCATGTACTGAGTAGTTCTTCCCCATGGAGCACGGGATCTACGCCTAGTCGATCTGCATCTGTACAGCTATCGCCATGATCGGTGTGTAGTGATATACCACTCCCTGGGGATTCACAAGTTTCTGGTGAACGTTTCGTTCTTCTTCCTCGGTCACGACTCGATCGGATCACTTCCTGTCCGACAGATCTAGCATGGTAGAGAAGAAAGAGGACATGGTTGACATTGAGGATAAATCCGCCTCGTTTGTCGGGGACGAAAAAGATGCCCGTGGGATGGCTGCGGCTGCGACGGACGAGGAACATAACCTGACTTTGATACAAGCCTTGAAGAAGTATCCTCAGGCTTGCTTCTGGTCCGTCGCCATTTCCAGTGCCATCATTATGGAAGGATACGATATCGTCCTGATTTACTCCTTTTTCGGACAGCCAGCATTCGTCAAAAAGTACGGTGAGTACGATGCTGCGGCTGGAAAGTACACACTCTCGGCTGCATGGCAAGCAGGTCTCGGCAATGCCACGCAGATCGGCACTGTCATTGGTGCCTTCCTCAATGGTTATCTTACTCACAAATTCGGCTACCGCAAGGTCATGGTTGCATCTCTTCTTTCCCTTCTTGCATTTGTCTTTATCTCATTCTTTGCACCGACCGTTGAGGTCATCTTGATTGGCCAGATTCTTTGCGGGTGAGTGGGCAGTCAGTCAAAGTGATAATTGGAGTGTACTAAAGTGGCATATAGAATCCCCTGGGGCGTGTTTGCGACCATGGCGCCAGCATACGCAAGTGAGGTTTGCCCAACAGTGCTACGTGGTTACCTTACGGTCTATGTCAACCTTACTTGGGCCTTTGGCCAACTAGTAGGCGCAGGTGTACAATCCGCATTGTCCGGTAGCACAACAGAATGGGCATACAGGATACCTTTCGCAATTCAATGGGTCTGGCCTCTACCAATCGCTCTGTTGGCATACTGTGCTCCAGAATCGCCCTGGCATCTAATTCGTACTGGTAACAGTGAGGGTGCTCTACGGTCCATTGAGCGCTTGTCTCCAACCAAGACCGAGAGCGAGCATAAAGCCCAGCTTGCCATGATGCAGCACACGAACCAGCTGGAGATGGATATCAGCGCAGGTACATCCTACTGGGATTGCTTCAAGGGTATTGACCGTCGTCGTACCGAGATCGTATGCATGGTATGTGACGATTTAACAGCTCGACCACCACGACTCTCGCGCCTAACGCTCGCTAGGTTTTTGCTGCTCAGCCTTTCTGTGGTAGTGCCATGGGTGGAACCCCTACATTCTTTTTCATTCAAGCTGGCCTTCCCACGTCCATTTCGTTTAAGATGACTGTTGGTGGCCTTGGTATAGCTTCCGTCGGTACCATCATCTCGTGGTATCTATTATCCGCTTTTGGTCGCCGCACTCTGTATCTCTGGGGTCTGGGTCTGCTCGCCATCATACTCATGACTACCGGTACCATCAGCGCCGTAGATGCTACCAGTGTAGCTGGCAACTACGCGCAAGCTGCTATGATGCTCTTGTGGCTCTTGATCTACTACCTCACCGTCGGACCAATCTGCTATGCCATTGTTGGCGAGACCTCGACAACTCGTCTCAGAAATAAGAGTGTCTGTCTTGCTCGAATCGCATACTATATCGCCAACATCACTTGCGGTACCGTCAACCCCTACCTCTTGAATAGCACTGCACTGAACTGGAAAGGCAAGACTGCGTTCTTCTGGGCTGGAACAACGCTGATTTTCTTTCTTTGGACTTTTCTCAGACTTCCCGAGTGCAAGGGACGCACCTATGAAGAGCTGGACGTGCTGTTTGCCAATAAGATCAAGACGCGGGAGTTCAAAAAATTCAACGTCAACGTGTATGCCGAAGACGGAGAGACTCTTGTCAAGCAAGAGTAGATAGACTACATGTATGTCCATTACTTAACGGCCAAGACAATTATGACATTATGACATGTTGAGCGAGTGTGCCCTTTATTTGCTTTTCTACAGGCAGCCGCTTTTGCTGGATGTCGATCAAAGTTCAATCCAACAACGATAGTACTGAGGAGCAGGTGCATCAGTCTCCTTCACCAGAAACTTGAACTCATGACATAATATAACAAGATTACTAGCTTGTGCTCTCTAAATACTGGATTTCAATATCGCAGCGGTTGAAAATAGTTTTTAGGTGCATTGATTGCCGTATAAACAAGCCTAGCTGTAGACGGAATTCAAGTTGTCCTCCTCTTGTAAGTAAAAGTGTCAAGAAAAGTGAGCCATGAAACAATGGGCCAAAGGAGAAGGGTGGGAATGTGATTCAGGAACCAATAAAGCCGAGACCATATTCAGAGACTATGCAGACACGCGGTCTCCACTTGTCGTGATTCTGGCAGTGTATAACCCTCTCCGTCCGTCACCTTTTTGCGCGGCGAACGCAAAGTGGCTATTATCGAAGGCAGCATCGGCTCCACCGGGACCTCTGAGCCCGTCGTATCCCGTTCCGAAAAGGGTTCCTTGCTTCGTGAAGCCCGATGTAGGTGACGAGCTTGTCGCGTACGCCACATCGTAATTCGTGGTGGTGAAGCAATTGGATGAGTAAAAGAGATAGTATGTATCACCAGAGTGTATCATACTGGGGCCCTCGACGAGCGGGCCATCCTCAGGAGAGTCATTGGTGATCAGCTCGAAAGTATCGCCAACTTTGGTCACGCCGTCGCTTTCAACCTGTTGAATGAGGATGGGCGTAGACACAATGGGCTCAACTGTATTGCCACATAACCCGCCCCCTCCGAGTGAATTGGCATCGATCTTGTATACGACGTATCGGGTTCCATCCGCATCGCGGAATCCTGATGCGTCAATGGCACCTCCTTGGTCGGCAGGACAGGCGAAGCTTTCTTCGGATGGAAAGTAGGGACCGTCGATAGTGTCACTGATCGCAGTACCGATGCAATGAGGAGCACTATCGTAGTAGGTGGGAGCGCTGAAATACAGGAGGAATCGACCGTCATCCTACTTTCTGTCAGAACACGAGAGACAGTCAAGATTCCAAGGCATGTACCAAATGATTGATGTCTGGAGCCCAGACATGGTTCTTGGAAGCGTCCACCCAGCTCGGAAGATTGGGTAGCATGTCGTTGGCAGGCTGAAGTGTCCATGTCTCAAAATCGGTTGACTTCGCGAATTGAATGTGGGTACTTGTGTAATCATAGAGCGATTGTCCAGCAAAGGCGTACCAGGTATCGCCGACCCTGAGGATTGAGGGATCGGGGAAATCCGTTGTGATATGAGGACCGGACTCGGATCGTTTATATATCAAGGGAGCTGTGAATGAAGGTTG
This sequence comes from Aureobasidium melanogenum CBS 110374, assembly GCF_000721775.1. Taxonomy (NCBI): domain Eukaryota; kingdom Fungi; phylum Ascomycota; class Dothideomycetes; order Dothideales; family Saccotheciaceae; genus Aureobasidium; species Aureobasidium melanogenum. Next base: position 992,931 of record NW_024470057.1, on the reverse strand, counting down.
CAGGAGAGCTATAGACGCCAGAACGAGCGATATCTTTGATAAGGGGGTCATGTCAGTTGTAGGATATGTATGGTAACAATGTAATTAAGGATATCGGTCGAATGATAGAAAGGCTGGATGATGAGGATGAATGAAGAGCAGAATCTAGGACCAAGCTGCAAGCCATTGAGTTCGAGGCAAGAGCGATGCATGCCAGTTTTGTTAGAGCAATACTTGACCCTTTCCACTAACATGACGACGAAGCATGCAATGGTATTGGATAACGAAGACAGCACATTTCAGCACGCAAAAGCTGAATCTTAGTGTATACGAAATGCAGCCTAAGTGCTGGAGCTAGATCTGCGCCCGGATCGCGATGCTGAAGAGCAAATTGTTGGGCGTCGAATCACCAAGCTTCAGTATGAGCTCGTGATGCTGATCCTATTGACCGAAGGTAGCATACGTGTAAGACGGAGTGGCTTGCTGTCGAGCTGAGCGAGCTGACATGTATCTTCGCCTGCTACAAGAAACTTATGGCATGGCGTCAAGCAGTGTGTCCATCGCGTGCTTAGCAAGCGCGTGAGGAGGTCACAATAACGAGAGACGATCTCTGCACATTCAGTTGATTGATATCGAGGGCCAAGGTTATGATTTGCATGATGTGACTTGGATCGACGTACACCGCCATAGCGCAAGCATGTTGCGACATTGATAGAGAATGGAGTGCAGTCTTGTGTATTTGTCCGCAGCTCGAGAGTTGAAAGGGCATGCCTGGAAGCCCCGCATTGATCGGGCCCGCTTCTTCGCGGCCTTCCTGCCGCGAGAGAAGCCGAATCGGCATATGACGCTGAGCAATTCAGCCTGTGTGTGACACGAGAGCTTGGATTGCCGACTTCTCGCTCGCTGCATCTCTCCCCGATAGCGTAACACCAGCTCGAGGACCATCACTGCACCCTGGATTTCGCCGAGCGAGCTTGCACAACATAGCCACCCGCCAACCGCGTACACACAGTCAATCATGGGCATCTTCAAGACCTTGTCAAAGGTTGCCGCCTACGGCACAGTAGCAGGAGCTGGAGGATGGGCAGTCTGGACAAGAAACTCCAACTTTGTGCCTTTGTCACCTTCCGACTATATTTACAACACAACCTTCTATGCTCGGAACAACCCTGAGAGAAACCCTGCAACCGCCGACTTGTGTGTACGCAAGGTACCGCTGAGCCAGATCAGGCCCGAATACCTTGAGAAGGAAGGAAAGCTGGTCGAGAAGTTCTGCGCCGGTGTTTGGGGTGGCCTTGGTGAGTAGACGTGCTCCAATGCTATCACGACTTGACTAATCTGGCTCTTCAGGATACGCCTACCAGCGCCAATACCTCGAGAAGAAGTACCGTGATGCCGACACCGAGTCTCAGTTGTGGGACACCAAGGCTCTCTTAGAATCCGAATACCCCGTTGGCACACAAATCACAGATCACTTTGAGGTGCTCACCAAGACAGCCGAGTCAATCATTGTTCGCTGCGGTGACTCGCCTCGCAAGATGGAAGTCAGACCCAGCGATGGACTGTTCGAGATGAGAGCAGAAATCAAGAAGGACGAGGGCGTTGCTGAATTCCAGCTGAAGAGTGTCTTTTACCAGGGCCTCGGCAAGGCGACTGGTAAGCCCATGCCTGCGCACATCGAGTTCCTGCACAGACAATATACAAAGTTGTGGATGGAGACTGCGATCGGCAATGTCACACGATGAGGAGTTTGGCAAGGAAATTCGGATGCTTCAATCGACAAGAGCAATGAAAACGACGTCATGTAATCAGAAAAGTAAAAGGGCATGTATTGCTGTGCATATGTTGGGTGTTCAGAGGTAGTGAGGTGATTATTTAATGTCTTGAGAAAGAGCGACTGGTTGAGCAATGAGCACGTGAAAGCGCAAACAGAAACGCGTCATAGGCCAAAGCTCTCGAAGGTTGTTGCCTCAGGTCTCGACACGCCTCTTCCTGCCTTCGAACCATGACTTGGCCATGAGTTGAGAATCTGTCTGCTTCCTAGACGACCAATGCGACTACCACAAACACAACTCCGCAGGCAGCATGGCGCAAGGCCGCCCCCGCCGAAAGAACCCCGTCTTGTCGTCCTCGGACGATGAAGACGACCCCGTTCCGACAATCCATGAAGAAGAGGCGCCTGCACACGCTGAGGCAACCGAGACCAAGCATGTTAGACCATCGCGATCCAAAGCCAAAGCTTTAACCTCGACCTCGATCTCGACCACGACCAACGTCGCCCATTCTCCCACCAAACCACGACAGACTCGTCAGCCCAAGAAATCGGCCATCGAAGCACAACCCAAACGTGCAAACAAGTCCATCTTCTCCTTCTTCAATCCCTCCGTGCAGCGCCAGCAGGCCTCATCTCAAGACTCGCCAAGTCCACCAGCCTCGGCCAACCCTGACTTGAAAGAACTGGATATTGAGGATGACATTTCAGCCGACGATGCTACACTGTCGCAACCATCCCAGATTGCTCAAACTATACGCAAGAGAAAATTGATCAAGGATGACACTGCTGATACCAACCGAGATGGCCTTCCTGCGCCCTCACAGAAGTTTCGCAAAGTCTCTGGAGGAACTAGACTTTCTACAAACTCGACTTCTCATTCGATCGACACTAGGCCGTGGACCCAACGCTTTGCTCCTGTCGACTTGTCCGAGCTTGCTGTGCACAAAAGAAAAGTTACAGATGTTCGCAATCTTTTAGATTCCGCTCTGTCCGATCGCCCAAGGCCGAGATTGATCATTTTGAAAGGTGCCGCCGGGACTGCCAAAACAACCACCGTCAACCTTCTGGCAAAAGAGATGGGCATTGACATAATGGAGTGGAAGAGTCCAGTAGGCACCGACGCTGCGAGCAGTGCTTTCACGTCGTATTCGAGCCAGTTTGAGGATTTTGTTTTCAGAAGCGGCAAATTTGCCGGTCTTGACCTGGTTCGTAGCGATGGTACAGCCCAGCCAGCTCTTGCTACCACCGACAATCAGTCCAAACAGATCATGCTTGTCGAGGAATTTCCCAATACTTTTTCCAAATCTTCTCCTGCTCTGCAGATTTTCAGGGACACCATTTTGCAATACCTCGCCGCCCCGGCATCATCGAATCCTACACCCATGGTTATGGTCATTTCAGAGGCCCTGCTCTCAACCACAACTGCATCCGCTGACAGTTTCACTGCTCATCGCTTGCTCGGTCCTGCAATTCTAAACCACCCACAGACAGCCTCGATCGAGTTCAACGATATCGCTCCCACAATTCTGACGAAAGCCTTGGACGCGATTGTGACAAAAGAATCTCGAAAGTCAGGCAGGCGTTTTGCACCTGGTCCTGGTGTGCTCAAGCACTTGGCCGAGACTGGTGACGTTCGAAGTGCGGTCTCCTCCCTCGAATTTTTGTGTCTTGCTGGCGATGACAGCGGCGCTTGGTCATCGAAGGTCGCTTTCACAAAGCCCAAAAGTCGTGTGGAGGCTTCTTTGACTAAACAAGAACAAGAAGCTCTGAAGCTGATTAGCAACCGTGAGAGCAGTCTTGGGATCTTCCATGCCGTTGGTAGGGTTGTGTACAACAAGCGTGTTAACCCCACTAGCCCTGTGCCTCAGCCTCCGACATATTTTCCACAACATCGAAAGCCGAAAGTACCAGAGCACGATCCTAACAGTCTGATTGATGAAGTTGGCACCGACACATCAACGTTCGTTGGAGCACTACAAGAGAATTATGCCTTGTCTTGTTCATCCTCATCGAGCGAAGATGCCTTGGACTCACTCAATGGCTGCATAGATGCTCTATCCGACTTTGACATGCTATCTTGCGATCGCTTTGGTTTCGGCACACGGATGTCTTCCGGTTCTGCCCAGGACAACCTTCGGCAAGATGACATTTCCTTTCAGACTGCCATTCGTGGTGTTTTGTTCTGGCTGCCAACTCCAGTTAACCGGCTAGCAGGCTTGCCACGAGGAGCCAAGCGCGGTGATGAGTTCAAAATGTTCTTTCCCTCGGCTTCCAAGTTGTGGAAGGAAAAGGAGGAATTTGAGAGCACATTAGAGCGTGTGACGACGACAATTCACGACTTGGCAACTGGCTCGAGTTCGGGTTTGACCTCCGCAAGCACAGAAGGTGTGGCCGCATGGAAGCGCCAACAGGCAACAGACGCAGCTCCAGACGGTGATGCAGATCTAGACTTCACAACTGCGCCTCTTTCGAACACCCTTTTGAGCTCCAGTGCAAAAACCGAGCTGCTGCTTGAGCGGCTACCCTACGCCTCACAGATATTGCCTCGCCAGAAGGACATACCGGCATACCTCATCTCTAAGATCAATAGCCTGACTCGTATCTCTGCCCAGAACTCTGCATCCGTTACTCTTGACGACGCAGCTCTGGATGCAGTAGAGGATAATGAAGTCGGTCTTCAGCAGTCGGAATGGACTGATCGTCCAGATGCAGAGTCTGCTATCACGAGAACAGGCAAGAAACAGGATAGCCACAAAGGTAAACCTGAGGGTGGTGGACTGCACATACCAGTGGAGCACGCAGTAGAGAAGCTTGTGCTCAGCGATGATGATATTGAGGATTGATGCCCGTTCGCATGACAACCTGAATATTCTGTACAAGACAATGGATTGATTTTCGCCAAGGGTATATGCTTTTCCTTGTTTGTGATGTCGTCTAATTCGAAGTGTGCATACATAAGCTTGATTCACAACCTCTGACTGTGTTCACTGCCGTTACATTCGTTGTCATTTTGTATTCACAAATTCATACCCAAGATAGAGCAGGTTACATAGCTACATGTCAAATTTGTAAGGAGCCAGATCATGTCGATTCTCAGGCGGTAGCTCTTCTCTTCATACCAACCCAGCATTCGAGCGGCTTCCTCAAGAAACCCTCTCTGGTCTCGAGTGTCTTTTGGTAGAGTTCAAAGTCATAGTTGTGGAAGACAGTCGCGACGATCAAGGCCAGTTCCATCTCTGCAACGTTGCGGCCAACACAGGCACGAGGGCCATAGCTGAATGGGATAAAGGCTGCTTTTTGACTGGTTGTGTGTTAGTATATATGATCGGTTGCAGAAGAGGACATGCAGAACTTACGCTTCAGTCACCTTCTCCCATCTCTCAGGCTTAAAGTCATCGGCATCGGGGCCCCAGATCTCCTTGCTATGGTGCATGGTATACGCAGGAACGCTGAGGACTGTTTCGGCAGGGAAATGCCTGCCGCAGACTTCTGCACCTCCTGCAGGGACTACACGGGGCAGGCCCAGGGAGGAAGTGCTGTGGATACGCATGGTCTCTTTGATGACAGCATCCATGTAAGGCAGATCGCGAACTTGTTCGAATACAGGGACTTCAGTGCCGGCAGGGATGGCGGCATCGAGTTCTTGTTGTAGCTTCTTGACTACACTGGGGTTTGCAAGACAGTGGTATAGAAGAGCGCATGAAGTGTTTGAAGTGGTGTCGCTGCCAGCAATGAGTTGGGTCAGTGCCTCGGCGGTCAATTCCTGACGGCCGAGCTTGTTGCCATGTTCATCTTTGCCTTCCATCAAGCGAGCCAGGAGGTCTACACGGTCGACGCTCTCGGCATTGTCCAGACGTTGCTTGACGCGTGCGACGGCGATACCGGCGAGGTTCTGGACAGCCTGAACACCTTTGGTGAAGAAAGGATCGGGGAGGTAAGCAGCATAGGGCTTGATCCAAGGCCAGCAGCCAATAGTGCCCGAAACCTCACCTCTGCGGTTCAGGACCTCAATGGCAGGAGCGTACTTGGGAGGAGCATCAGGCGACTCGCGGATCTCGGCAATGTCGGCCTCCTTCTCGAGCATGCCAAAGGGAGCACCGAAAGCCAAGTCTCCGATAATGTCGAAGGCAGTGTAGTTGAACCAGTTCAAGGCGTCCATCTTGGCGTAACCACCATTGGCCTGTTTGGCCATCTTGTTCCATTTCTCGACGAGCAACTCGAGGTTGTGGTGCATGTACTGTTCGAACTGGCCAATGCTCTTTGCGCTAAAGGTGTGGGAGACGGTCTTTCTCTTTCTGGTGTGCTCGGCTCGGTCGCGTGTGTTGAAGAGACCGCGTTGGATGCTGACAAAGGCGTCGTAGTACTCGCTCTTGAGGAAGCCAGTGCCGTGGCCGTAGACGATGGGGATGGCGTCCGGGTCTGCAATTGAGACGTGGTGGGGCTGGATGCGGACGAATTTGCCGTACGTCTTGTGTGCTTGGTCGACAGCGAGGTATCGTATACCTCGTCGGCATTGGTACATGAGCCATAGGTTGGTGAAGGCGGCGGGGAAGGGCGAGGGGATATCGCGAATGGACCAGTTTCGTAGGTATGGCAAGAGGTAGAAGAGGACTGGTATGGCCAAGAGGGCATACGGTGTGAAAAGGAGCTCAACTACACCCATTGTGACCGAGTACTGAGAGATCAATAGAGTAGGACAGGAGGTCAAGTCAGACTTGGCTGAGCTTGGGAAGGTACGGGAGACTCGTCTACTTATACCATTCGAAAGGTCAGCAGCAGACCGAGCGGCATCGTGTGACGCTCGACCACCATCTGCTACTTGAACCTTCTTGTTGCGGCGTGCATCCTTGGCGCTCTATCCTCAGCATCCGAACGGTCATCAACATCCACATCTCTCCACAAGATCCCCTCGTTTGCCCGGATCCTTTGTGCCGTCCAATACTTCTTCGGATGCTGCACCAGCAAAAAGACCACAACATGGTCCTCATTCTGCGGAGGAGTCGCGGGGTTTGTCTGATATCGGATGTGCCCCGTGCACTCGGCAGAGCAGGTACGCTTCTTCGGCTCCTACTCCACCAATCTCGACTTCCCTTTCTATACCACAAACACCGAGTTTCGGTCAATTCACCACCCCCTTACTCAAATCAACCTGAATTCTTCGATTCCATGCCGACAAGCCGATTCGTCTGTTATGTCATACCCTTACATGCTCTCGCCCAGATCTAGAAGACAACCTCCTTGTATCCTCTAGGCACCTCTCTCTTGTTGTGTCCTGTGCCCTTCCAGTTGTTCACCCCCCAGCTGCCAAAGCTCGGCGTCCATCCTCCGAATCCGCCGTGTCCCCACGCACCACGAGGTCCACTCCAGCTACCTTTCCAGTATGTGGCTCTGCCCTGCACCTCCAACACACTGACACTGAGGTTGGGAAGCTCAAACTTGAAAGTCCCATCAGCAGAGGCTGTAACAGTCGTGTTTGTCGATGTCACCACTTCTGCCTTGCCAGGAGCGTTGTAACTATCATGACTTGGTGCTGTCAAAACCGTCAACGTGGCAGTGGCGCCTGCCGAGACGCCCTTGAACGACACTGATACGGGTACATTGCTTGTAGCGTTGTACACGGCTGTCTTGAGCATGTGAGATCCTGTCTGGTTGTTGTAACCAGCCACATAGTAAGCAGGTCCAAAGTTGCCGCCACTCGTGGGCAAAGTCTCGGTCACGATGTGGTTAGCCATTAGCTGGAGCATGTGCCAAGAAGTCGACAAGACGTCTTTGGTCGGGTCTGCAGTGAAGCTGATCATGTCTGGAGTCCATTGGTAACTGTTCAGGTTTTGCAATGTTGGGGCGTACGAGGCGCCAATGATCATGTCCGAATTACGTTCGGCTCCGAGAAGGAAGACGGCTTCAGCAACACTGCCCTCCCACGATGGGAAGGCCAGTCTCTGTCGGTTTGAGTTCCAGTCTACTGCAGCCATACTGGCGTTGTTACTCTCAATAACGGCATATTCGCCTGTGTCTCCGTCAGTTTTATTCACTAATCTGTTTGGTACTCAACTTACCAATCAAGATAGGGTGGCTTCTATTGTAGTGATCGAACAGGCTGAATTCATGGACAAAGTTGTCGGGTCTGGAATACTCGTGGTAGTCGAGAGATATATGGTCAGGGATGGGGTCAACAGTAGTCGTTGACGCAATGATGGTGATATCGGGGTAGACTGCCTTGATAGCGCTGGTGAACATTGGGAGACGGTAAGCAGAGTAACTGGAGTTTCCGCCGCCAAGGTTGTCTTCGTTACCGATCTGTGAAGAACGTCAGCAACCATTTGCGCTGGAAGTGGAGCAAGAGATCATGAGAAAATGGGACTTGAGACTTACCTCAACGTAGTTGATCTGGAATGGCTGAGGATAACCCAAGGATGCTCTCAGTGCTCCATACTTAGTACTGGTCGAACCCATCAGAAATTCAAGCTCATCGAGGGCAAACTGGATCCAAGGTTCGAGTTGATCCTGTGGAGTCACTGGTCCGCCAAGGTAGAATCCATCCCAAACAGCAAGAACAGGCTCGAGTTCGAGATCTTCGCACCAGTGAAGGTACTCAATCAAACCCAATCCATCGGTGTTCTCGTAACCCCAGGTGCCGGGTCTGCCAGGTCTGTCCTTGAGAGGACCGATGGTCTCGTTCCACTTCCAGAGGTATGGTGGGGTGTCGCCCTCAAGATTGTTGCCTGCATATTGTCAGCTCTGTCTGGTTCCAATGCCTGATAGTCAGACTGACCTCCAGGGAAACGAAGGAATTTTCCGTTCAATGCCGCCAGTGCTTCGGCGATATCAACGCGCAGACCATTAGGTCTGTTCTTGTAGGTTGGAGGGAAAAGACTGATCAGATTAAAGTCAAGCGATCCACCAGAGACACCAGACTTGTCGAAAGTGAGGTAGAACGAATTGTTCGAGTTTGGTGCAGCAGAGGTAGGGGTGAAGGTGTAGTTGTGCTGGACCCACTCGGTGGGAGAAGCGTGCGATTGCACCTGTGCAGTAGCGAATGTCTCGTTGTTGATGTCAGACTTCAGAGATGCGGTGAATTTGCCATTGTAGGATCCTTTGACCCAGAAGGAGCCGGTATATTGTTGGACCTGAACGCCAATGCCCCAGTATCCACTGCAATGCGTCAGAACTGGGTTTGATAATACACAGACAGTATAAAGCCCTTACGTATTTGAAAAACCAACTTCGTTACTTGTGGCATTGGCAATGGCAACGTTCATAGAGGTAGGAAGAGCACTGGAAAGAGGCTGAGATAAGTTCTTCAGTGACAAAGATGTACCTCCAACAGAGTCGTAGGCCAGGAGAGTAGATGGGTGCTCAGTGCTGCCTTGGAATGCTCTGTTACGAATGAGTTCGGCATAGATTCCGCCATCACCTGAATAGTTAATGTCCTTTGGAAATTAGTCTATAGTCAGAAAACGATAGCATGCTGGGTTGGGATACCTCGAACATCAACCCATACTGAAGAGGAGATGTAGCATTACCACCACTAGCAGCGACTGAGAGATCCAACGCATTGGCTGTAGCAACAAAAGCCGCCAGAGTAACACCTGAGAGCAACATCTTTTTTTTTCGAAGATCGGTGCTTTTGACCGTGTTTTCAATTGATGGTTGTCCTTGCCTTCTTATACTACGCCAGGACATCTCTGCCGATCATCTCTTCGGCAACATTTCCAGATCAACAGGCAACATTTTGGTGATCGATTGTATATTATCCTAGAACTGCGCTGGCAACTCCATGTCCCTCTTTGCCCACAGTCACGTCTTGCATGGCCGGAGGGCCGTGCATGCATATACTCTGCATCTCCTGGTGGATTGCGGAAACTCTGATGATCTCTCCGTACTATTCATCCTGGAGAATACGAGCTCACAATTCATGAAGAAACGCCTTTTGTGAAGAATGATTTTTGATGATGTCAATGATTCTTCCTCTTGATATGCCTGATCCCTTGCCACATACACAGTCCACTTTGTAGGTAGCTGTGGTTTGTTAGCATGTATGGATGCATGGATGTGGATATTGCATACACCCCGCTGCGGGGACGAATGCGGGGGGAGTGTGTGTTGATTTTGATGGGTGACGAGTGATGTATCGACCGTCTTGGACAATTCTGTACGGGGCCGGTGGGTTACGACCTGCGTTCGACGATTCATGCACTCCTCCAAGCCAATGAGTAAAACTTTCTGGTGCCATGCCTTGGAGCCAGCTGAGTATGATGTAGGCATCTTCACATATTTAGCCTAAAGCTGTTTACCTTCGCGTGATAATCCAGAGTCGATCATGCACCCCTCTCAGGACCAGATCAACAAGCATGCGGGACGGATCAGCGTCGTGCTTGCTATTTCAGTTACGGAAGGTGCCACACACTCTCGGCCGTCAGAACTGGATAAACACAAGCATCAAGACGGCAATGGCCAACATCATCTGATTTTGTAGTGTTTAACATCAAGCTAGCTATGACATTCTATTCACAGCCTAAAAACGGTCGGGAACGGATCAGTGTTCTCTCTGTGATAGCCACTCTCTCCACTTTGGTGCGCATCTTCTTCTCCAAGTCTTTCCGTACATACTCATGGGAATTGCGGCGAGCATGGAGCAGAGAACGCACAGACCGAAGAACAGGAAGGCATATCCGTAGCCAGCTGCCTCAATGAAAGGCTGCACGCTATAACTAATGGCAAAATTGATGCAGGACGAGCAAATAGCAAGAACCACAACCAATTCTCCACCAATTCCTGGGAAGCATTCCATAGCGTATGTTGTCGCAATGGAACAAGCCGAAACCTGGTGAGCAATCATAGAGCCTACTCCAAAGGCGATTGTCATCCAGTGTGCTCCTGCTTGTGCTCCAAATCCGTACAAGAAGTATCCGACGGCGGCATAGACGAAGGAGAAGCACAAAGTCCAGAGACGCATTTCAGGCTCCTTCACACCGCCATTTTTACGTGAGAGATGAATCACAATTCGGTCCGACAGAACTCCTGTAAGCCAGCCTACAAAGTTGCCAACCAGCGCAGCAAGGAAGACAAGACCGGTAGAAGAGGTACTCCAGTTGTACGGCGGTTCCGTCAAGATCTCCGAGATTGTATTGAAAGACACGATGCCAGCTGTCGATGATAAGAATACATGTCAGGAAAATGATGAAATTTAACTTACCTGTGCAACCGAATGCAAAGATGCAACCAGAGATGACGACATTTGGGAACAAGAACAGAGAAAACGGCCGACGCAGATATTGGAAATATGTCGTCCTATCTTCTGGGAAATAAACCCAGAGCTTTAACTTCTGCGCATAAGTCCGGCGAGGAAAGTCGCGCTGCTGAGTATTGTGACTCTCGGACTGTATGGTAGTGACTCGATTGAGATCTTTCTTGATGGTATCCTTGTCGTCAGTAGTAGAGTCAACGGGGCTCGCTCGACCCTCAGTGACTGGAAGTACTCCTTGAATCTTTTCGAAGATGAACCTCGGGAATAGCGTCTCTTCAAAGGTGAACATCAGAAGGACCAAAACACCCGCGTCGATCATCGCGACACAATACTGAGTCCATCTTGAGAGCATGTTAGTAGGTGGACTCGTGGTATTGGAAACATACTTACCTCCAGCCAAGATTATCCGAAATGATACCACCAGTTATGAGACCAAGAATACTGCCCAACTGTTGACCGAACAGGTAGAAAGACAGCATCATTCCCCGCTCATGAGCAAAGAACATGTCAAATACCGACAGCTGGATCACAGCTTGGTAGGCACTTGTACCGACGCCGTTCAGGATGTTCGACAAGAACCATTGTGCGGTTCCATTGACACGTCCCTGCCATACACCAGCCAAACAACATATGAGCGTGGTAAACAGAAACACGGGTCTTCGCCCCATTTTGTTGGCCGTGCTGATCCACCAGATATTGCAGAGGCCAAGAAGCAGATAGTTCAGTGCGCTTCCACCGTTCATGTTCACCAGCGAAACGCCAGTATCCTCGGATACAGTTGTCCATGCTGCACCGAGAGTGTTCTCTCCGAATGAAAATGCGCACGCGTACAGCGCAAGCAAGAAGAGCTGATACCACTTCTTCCATCGAGACCATGTGAGGGGGTCCGAGCCGCATTCTGTCGGGCGTGGGATAAGGACAATATCGGATTCGCCTTGATGAATAGCATCAACGTCGTGATTCACTGCGAGGGTCTTAGGAATGCTTGTGTGTGGTATGTGTATGTATCCTACCGTCGACAAGCTGTTCAGTACCAGGTACTTCGAGATCATAGTCCTGGCTCGTCATGATGAACTTTCAAGATACTATTGAAATGAATCAACTGCAGTGTTGCATGTATTGTGGTCGAGGAGACGCTACGTCTTTATAGAGTAGCTAAAAGTGTCAATTGTCAATGAGTGTCGCATGTGCAACATCTCCCGTTCCATGTACATAGGCTCGTCGTACTGATGTTCCTCTGATAGAGGAACGTTAGTGCGGAGAAGGTGAAGGTACAAGCGAGGCCAATAGGAGGTGCAGCTGTTTGCGCGATAAGCTTTAGCCCCAGGATTCAACACGTCTTGCGCGATTAGGTATGGCTGGCTGATCATGTATCTGGGGTAGAGATAGGCCACATTCGATATCATGAACGCCAGCGAGACTGAAGGTACAGCCGACGTGTGCACTCAAAGGATTGAGCATGTATACATCGGCTTGTATCAGGGTCAATGGTAGTCGGAGGCTATCGCATCTTGATACCAACAAGATATAGCATTGCAGCTCCAGATAGCCAGACGAGTCTGGTCGGCAATCGAGACCTGCCTATTTTAGACAGCGATATGGTAGTAGACCTGGCTCCAATTTGGCGGTTCAACATCACAAGATTATCCGGATCAAACCGACTCACCGCTGTATCTCGTCCTCAAGCAAGGCTCAAGCCACCACACAGCGGAGCAATGTAGCGTTCCCAGTCATTCTGACCCTTTTCAAGTCCTTCCGCTTGCACGTCAGAGATCTCATCATGGCTCCTGATTAGCCATACTCTTTCGATGACAGATCTCGTCTTGGCTATGTTGGCAATGGCATTAGATCCGCCTAAGCGATCCAAAGCATACAGAACAAAAGGTCTAGCGTAGTTTGGCACCTCGTCAGGTAGATCTTGCCTTTCAGCCCACTCGAGGTCTTCCATAGGATCGAGCTCGACAGCGGCGACAAAAAGAGGCCAGCTCAAACCAGCAAGTACACCATGCTCGAGGAGGACTGAGACAAGACGGAGGATTTGTTGTACATGTCCAACAACAAGAGGCATCGCTGGAGTTGCACCATTGAGAGCACAATGCAGATAAAGCTCAGCTGCCAGTCTCTTCAGTTCAGCAGATAACTGTAGTAGATCATCTTCTTCGCCGAACACCCTCTGCCTTAGGCTACAGAGTCGGCGCTCTAACGATGCTGCCTGGTACTGGAAGTCAGGTAGAAGACATATGCCTGGCTTTGATCGATGTTGGCGACTCAACTCAGTGATCTGGCACAAGATGGAAACAAGGCCAGCAGAGCAGCCAAGCCAGGCATCAGTTTCTTCGCCGTGTGATGTCCAAAAGTCACTGCCGAAAATTGGCTCCTCGCCACATGCCGTTCGTCCAATGACATCCTGAAAAGCGAAATACTTCTCAGAGAATTCGACAAGCTCATTGGACGATTGTCCGGCTTTTAGATAGAGTTGAGCATTTCTTCTGACTCGGATCAAATCTCGAGCTCCTTTCAAGTGGACGACCCAGCGTTTGTCGCACTCGTTAATGATCTCGTACTGACATAGGATCATCATGATGACCAGTGTTTCAGGATCCATGGCAACTTTCAAGGGGTCTTCAGTACCAAGTCTTCCACGCAACGTGCGAAGAACATTGTCTCCCAGTCTCAGTGAGGTTGAACGAAAAGCGATGTCCTTCTTTGATCTATGGCAGGCCGCGAGAGCAAGCAGAGCGTCCAAGACAGCAGGAGAAGACGTGATGGAAAATGGAAGAATGAGATTGGCAAATGGTGATTTGTTGACAGAACTCGGAACGGTGATTGGGCATATTCTTTCCAGGTAATAAGAAAGTAAATTTGAGTGCATCGGGCTAGGGAGATCAGGCAGCATCGGCAAGGCAGAAGGTATAGAGTGCTGACGAGGTAGAAAGGCAGGCTGTCTTGCAGAGAGCCATGGTGACAATGAAGCAGTACTCAAGGTGTCGTCCCTATCCTGGGTTCGAACGACATCCAAGACTGGCGTAGCTTCCAATGCAAGATTTTCCAAAGTGGTAAGCTGTTCGACGTTTCCTACCGTAGCATTGACGAAGCTGTACGAAGTAATCAGAGGAATTTGAATCCATGATACTTCATCCTCTGTGACATGGATACAAGGTGAAGAAGCATCTGCTTTCTCGGCAGCCTTCTTGCTCCACAAGCCAGCTCTACCAAATGCTCGTCCAGCACTGGCATAGTCTTGCTCCCACTTGAGCTTGATGCTAGTCTCGCAATCAAAACCTTTGGCACGACATTGGCCGCAGACGGGTTTCTGCTCGTCACAACGAACTTTGCGAGCGCGACATTTGTTGCAACCAGTTCTGTTGCGTTTTCGTGGTGGCTCTTGAGGATTCACGCGTTTGCGGGGCATCGCTGGTTTCTGAACTAGAGAAGGTGGGCCTCAAACATGATGGTGCCGCATTCGGTAGGACGATAGGGCGATTGTAATTCCAAGGAAGGTCCAAGTCAGGCTTTGTCTTGTGATGACTGGGGAAAGTTGGGGCAAGATAGGCGGTTGCGTGGCCGAGGGAAGCGCGAGTCACGCCGCTGCCAAGCGCTGGCTTGGACCTTCCCCTTCTCGAGACTTCCCCGCCCTCTCTTTTAGGTCAGCTCGATACCATTGTGTTTTTCGTCAAATCATTATTGTAGGTAGGTGCAGCGTATGATCTGGTAGGTTCCTTCTCGTTTGAATCAGTTGAGCCCCTTGACGTTTCTCTCTTCCTCCGAAGTATCTTCACACAATGTCTAGTCCGCTTTCCTTGAGTTCGACCGTCTTGATCGTCGGTGCAGGGACTTGGGGAGTTTCTACGGCTTTGCACCTGAAAAGGTCTGGTTGGTTCTCTGCCTACCTTGCATCTCATTCACGATGGATAGGTATTGACGTGCTTTTAGACGAGGATACAAGCACGTCACCCTTCTCGACCCCTACCCTGTACCGTCTCCCATATCCGCTGGCAACGATGTCAACAAGATTCTCGAGCTGGGCACTTTTGCTGCTGGCGCCGACTCGGACGAACGTTTCGTCGCAAACACCTTGATCAATGAAGCAACTAGAGGATGGCTCGAAGATCCTGTATTCAGGCCTTACTTTCACGAGACTGGCTGCATCATCGCTGCTACTTCAGAGGCCGGACGTGCTCACATGAACTCTGCCAGCGGTCCAAGTGAGGATGCAGGATGGCTACCCCTCAAGACGAAAGAAGATTTTCATGCAACTATGCCCAAAGGTGTTCTCACCGGAGACTTTCCTGGCTGGGAGGGCTGGTGGATGAAGAAAGGCTCTGGATGGATACACGCCAGAAAGTCTATGGAGAGTGCGGCCAGAGAAGCAGAACGTCTGGGAGCAGTCTTTGTAACTGGAGACGAAAAGGGCAAGGTCGAGAGCCTCATCTTCGAGGACGGTGATGTAAAAGGAGCTAAGACACAAGATGGGGTCGAACACAGAGCAGACCGTACCATACTTTGTGCCGGTGCAAACGCAGGAATCATCTTTGACATGAAGGACCAACTGCGACCCACAGCCTGGACTCTAGCCCATATCAAGATGACAAAGGAGGAGTTACAGCTGTACAAGAATCTGCCAGTCCTGTTCAACATCGAACGAGGTTTCTTTATGGAGCCCGACGAGGACAAGGGTGAGCTAAAGATGTGCGATGAACATCCCGGCTACTGTAACTGGACGGTTGATCCACAGAAGTAAGCCTTCACCGTCGCTAGCAATCTAGGAAGCTGACCTTTGCAGCTCTCAACGATCCAGTGTGCCTTTCGCAAAGCATCAGATCCCAAAAGAGGCAGAAGAAAGAGCTCGAGGCTTCCTTCGCGAGACGATGCCACATCTTGCTGATAGACCATTTAGCTTTGCACGTATCTGTTGGTGTGCAGATACTCCCAACCGTGCCTTTTTGATCTCTAAACATCCTGAGTATCCCAGCCTTGTGCTTGGATGTGGTGCCTCAGGTCATGGCTTCTGTCACATCCCAGTCATCGGTGGATTGTGAGTGCTTTCATACCGGCTGACTATGACGATGGCGTAGCTGACCCTATACATAGTATCACAGATGCCATGGAGGACAAACTAGAACCTCGTATGAAGCATAGCTTCCGTTGGCGTCCAGAGACGGCCGTAAATCGCAAATGGTACGTAGACCGAAGGTACAAACACCACAACTAGTACTGGCGTCTGTTCCAGCCTGCAGGAGCAGTCTCTGGAATGTGTCTTTCAATGAAACGCCATCCGGGACGGCGTCTCGTAGAGCTGAGGACATTCGTTCTGCTAAGTGTGGTGTTCTTATAACCAACATTTGATATCTTGCTAACTGCACCTTTGCTTCAAGGGATGATTTGCAAGATAGATTTGGGCCTGAAGGATCGAACAGGATGATGAACTTCGGAGACATCGTAGAATGGACGAATATTCAACCCGAGATAGCGGAAGCCAGGCTCTAGGCTCTCAGTTGGTCTACTCGATCATGATCCTATGCAATTTTATAGCCACGTGATAGATTAACATACATGGCTGAGATGAGAACTAGACGACCGCAATTCGAACAGACAACATAATTTGGAACTGACGACTATAGATTATACTAAGAGAAGCATGTACCTCATCCAATCGAGTGAGACCCTCGCTCATTCATCCATAATGTCTACTGCAAAGCACATCTATACTACTGCAAAGTGACCTCGCATTTGTGTCCCTTGGGCACAATGACAAAGTAATTCTCCAGATCCATACAATCTGCAGGCATACTCGGAGCAATACGCATCCCTTTACACTCGCGGAAGAGGAAGGCAGTAGCATATCTCAATTCCATCCATGCGAGGTTGATGCCGAGACAGCTGTAGGCACCTGCACCAAACGCACAGAATGTGCTCTTTGCTGCTGCACTCTGCTCCTTGCCCTCAAACCACCGAGAGGGGTCAAATCTAGGATGATCGTTAGCGAGCTACTATTGAATAGTGAATCGTAACACCTACTCTTGGGCGTTTGGCCAGAGGTTCTCATCTCTGTGCATGGTGTATGCTTGGGTGCTGACTGTGGTGCCGGAAGGAACAAAGTATCCGTCGAGTGTTACGCCGCCCTCAGGCACTACTCGAGGCAGACTACCTGGCACGGCACAGTACAATCGCAGTGTCTCGTTGATGACTGCATTGAGAAGGGGCAACTTCTCAAGGTCTGCATCAGTGAAGTCGTCACTCAGTTTGGCGACTTCCTCCTCTAGGGATGCGCGAAGCTGAGGTCGACAAAGAACTGCCCAAGAAAGGAAAGTCATGGTGTTGGCAGTCGTGCCTGAACCAGCAAAGATCAACGAGGTCGACTCGGTTCGAACATCCATATCGTCGACGTGTGCTTCACCTTTTTCGGCTTCAGCCATGATGGTCGCCATCAGATTCGAGTCTTGGCCGCCCTTCCGGGCATTCTCGACAGCTTTGGTGCCGTAGCCGAGAATGTATGAGCTCGAGTTGAAAGCCTCTTTGAGGGGCTTGAAAGGTATGCGGCTTCCGATGGCTCGGAGCCAAGGCATCTCAGCGCCAATTCCGTTGCCAATAAGGGCGGCTTCAAGCACTCGAATATATTCGGTTCTCTGAACAACATATCAGTATGCTAAAGATACTTTTGCTCGACGTTTGACTTACCTTGCCAAGCTCGAGCATACCAAACGATTCGCCAAAGCCAAGGACACCAACGATGTCTGTAGCCATGAATGTCCACCATTTGAGCAAATCCGCAACACCAGTTTGGGCATCGACCTTGATCTTCTCAACAGCAAGGAATGTCTTCTGGCGGACGGTGGGCTCCCAGTGTTCTCTAAGGTATGACTTGCTAAAACCACGAGCAAAGAGCTTCCTACGCTGACCGTGTTCGCGAGGGTTGCGCATAGTGAAGACGCTCAGACGCGGGAAGTTGGTCAGCTTTTCATACCATATGTCCTTGGTGAACTTGGACGAGACAGCATGAATTTGCTTGAATGCGGCTGGGTCTGCAACGGCAACCTCGTTTGGCGAAATACGCACAATGGGGCCATACTTCTTGTGTAGGTCATCGATGTAGAAGATGCGACGTCCTCCGGTAACAGCGAACTTCAGCTGCAAATTGGTATAGCGACTAATCCATGGACCTGGTACATTCTTTAATGGTGATGTTAACGAGATATACAAAGTCTGTCGTTGTTGGTTTGTTAGCAAACGTCCATGTCGCGTGTCCAACATAAATAACAATACCTGTACAATCCAAACCAAAATGGTTATACCGAATCCGAGCAGGATGAGTGAGCCTGACAGAGCAATCATGTTTGAACAGCTGGTGGAGATCAAATGAGACTCGCCTGAGGGAGGGACAGCACAGGACTACTTATCATGCACCTTCAGTTACCTCGTAACCTCGTAACTCACCCTCGCAGCTGTTGGCCACGAGATTCGATTGCCGAGCTATTCGCATTGATATCATCCTTGCGAGTAAGGAACCGAGGACCTGCATCACATCGCTACAACACGCATATATGAAAGCTAAATCCATGAAAGTCCGTAGATAGAGTATGAAAGTACCAGATTATGTAGCACGCGACTCGATTCGTAAAGAGCAAGTTGTCGGAAGTGCACGGCATGAGAAAGATCCGTGATGATCTGCATTCATTATCGTATGCAAGTAGCATGGTACACACTAAGGTGCAGGATGGTTGACAAAGGTGCTGAGAAAACGGTATAACCTTCGGACATTCGTGGGGGAATTGCGAGATAGGCGTTATACGAGGGTGAGGTGTCGACGATAGATCAGCTGGGAGGACGAGAGACTATTCAGAAATAATCCGACTGACACCCATGTCATTGGTCGTTAAGCTTCTGGTCAAGCACTTCGAGCGGGAAGTATAGTGGTTGGAAATCTCCCATAGGACAGAGAACCAACTAGGGTTTTGATATGACGACCAGAACAGGATGTAGCCCAGAGTTATCCGAGCATAATTCTAACCGCCTGTAGTTGTACAGCTGTACGCGTGTTGTCATCAGCTGTGACCTAGCAGAGGACGTAGATCATCCTTGTCGCGCGGACCGAGGTTGAGCAGCAGCAGCAGAAGCCTTGACAGAAGCGACCTGCAAGCTGAATACGAGCCTAAGCAATCGCTAATAACATGGTCTCGTGAGGAGAAGGTCTTTTGCATTTATCTAAGATGCCCAGGGCAGTGATCTTGCACCGCAGGTCTGCAAGCCGATAATGCAACATGAGGGGTTGTGGTTGCTCAGCTTGGTCGCGTTCGGCTGAAGTTTCCATTGACCGCCGAGCGACTTCCCTTGCCTTCTACCCTCGATGGCAAGCTTCTGGATGACATTGCAACCTCATTTTCCAGGAGTTCGGCTCTCCGCAGCAAACATGGGTTGCCCTAGGAGCAGAAGCAATCGTCACAACAAGCGTGTGATGTGTCAGCGATGAGATCCCTTGTCTAGACGTATAGCCGGACACGAATACGGTCAGCAACGATGGAGACACAATGTGCGGAATCTCCTTGGTGATGGAAACCCATAGCCTTTTAGAGCAAGTCATTTTGTGCATGGACGATGCTGAAGCTCAGCCCGTCGTTCCTGCCACTGAACGCAATGGAAGTTGAGCTGTTGTGACGGAAGGCACCACCTTCATCAGCTCATGCCGAAGAACCTGCGCTGGATTATATACTCATGCCTACGCTCACAGCCTCTGTCTAAGAACATACCATCTTCATCCAGCATCACTAAGCCCTGTTGAATCATTCACCATAAATACCAAGCACATCCAGAATGGCCGGACCCAGCCCAATCTCACCTCATGGCGCTCTTGGACCCATGTAAGGCGAGATGCTGCCCCGATAGATTGCATTGCACTAACTCGGCAGTCGTCAAAATGCCGGTCTCTTGTCCTTCCTTGCCGTTACCGGGGGACTCCTGTGGGTACTCAGATCCCGGTCCATGGCTCGCAAACCACTCGAAGAAAAACAGAAGAAGGCGGAAGAAGTCATCGACCGCCATCCCGACTTGACCATGGGACGAAGCAAATCAGAAAGAAATCCGTACACACGTTGATGAAGCTTGTTCAAACACCTAAGCCGGCGAGACGATCCTAACAACCTCTTGACACTCCTGAAACCGGGCATGGACTGGACAGACGACTTCTATAAGTAAAAGCATTAAGTTGATATAGAATAAAGTGGCTGCAGAGAAAGCATCAAAACAACCACCGTGGACTTCGTAGAAACATAAATTATGTCATGACTCGCTCCCCATAGCTCCGAGCCCATTGTAACCATCAGTACCCATGCTTTGCTGCAGCTCTCTAAACAAGATGTAGTGCAAAATGAAACCCAGCCCAGTAACGCCTCACCCAAGATTTCTATAACGAGATGCCGACACCTCATGACTCTTGCTTGAGACCATGTTTTTCGTAGTCCTTTGTGAGCATCTGATCTCTGGCCTCGAAATAGCCTTCCATTCTCCAGCGCCAACTCTCCATATAGGGCTTGAGGTCCGTGACCTCGGGCGACCACCACTTTTCGTGCAGACTCTTAACTCCGCCAAGAAGGTCATCAACCTTGGGATAGTGAATGTTCCATTCATTGCCAAGCTGAGTCCAAGGCATGTTGCCATTCTTGCGGTGTGCATAGTTCAGCAGGTTTTGCTCTGGGAATTGAGGATCGAAGCGGCCGTCTAGCTTGAGCAGTGACATGTAGTAGTCGAAGACTTCGCTCGAAGGCTTGAAAACGAAGAAACCAGCGTTGAGGTAAGCGATGTTGGGGAAGTCGTGGTGCTCATCGGTAGGAGGATAACCATGGTCACGGTTCATCTCAGGCACGCCAGCAAAGTTGTACTCGAGAGGCAAAACTCCTTCGTCCGACTTTATAGCAGCGGGTTGGGTCAAGGTGCCGCGAGTCTCAACGGCCGGATCGGCAAAGATGCCGTCAAGAGGCTCGACCAGAACAGTATCGCCGTCGAGGAAACAGATGCGCTCGAACTGAGTCAACTCCCACAAGCGCAGCTTGGTCATGACGTCCTGCCACGTGCTTGTTTCGGTCTTGACCCAGTCGGCCTTGATAAAGTCTGCCAGAACAACGACCGCACCATCCTTGCGCAATCTCTGTCTTTTTGCTTCCGACACATTCTCAGTGACCAAGACAACAAAGGGGATGGATCCGTCGCGGGATGAGGTCTCTGGTGCGTGTAACAGTTGATATGCGAGGAGGCGTGTAGCAATGAAGTAGTGGTCTTGTTCCCAATTCTCTTCTTGATTGGCTTCTCCAGCGAGGAAGGTCGCAAAGGCGTATTTGGATTTCACCTGGTCGAGTTCGGTAGGATGCCAGTTGTCGTGCGACAGTGACGGAGGCAAGACATCCTTGGCCGTGTCTGTGATGGTCTGGATGACGGCATCGCGATGTTCGTCGTACGTACGCGGGAGAGGAGTGAAGAAGACGGACAGAAAGACGGTGATTGTGATGAGCGGGATCCAGAAAGTCTTTGTATTGCGAAAGGTCGGAGTGCGGCGGAATTGGGGAAGAGGCGACGGCGGAGGGAGTAGATGTTCTTGGGCCATGTTGGCTGCTATGCGGAGCAGGTCGAGAATGCGAAAGTACCGATTTGGCTGCCGCAGCAGGCTCCTTAAGATACTTGAGCGAATGTGGTTGAACGAGCGTCGGGTCGATAAACGAGTGTCGAGTTTGGAATGCGAGGGAAACAGAGATTATTATGGCTTGTTGCAAGGAAATTGACCAACGGCGAAAAAAAGGGACAAGGTTGCAGAGGGATCAAATTATGACATAGCGGCCAGAGTACATACGAGCGTTGGCTGTCTCAATCCTCGATACGATCGCCAATACTAAACCAAAGGCAGCCTCTCAATCTCGAGTCTTGATTGCGCAAGGCGTTGGGGCGCTCGTTAGCACTGCCGATAAGGAAAGGTCACAGATGCCAGCCTGCCAGGAGTTAGCTGCCAAGCTGATATACGGGCTACACAGAGCCCTCCTTGCTGATTGCGACTCCTTCAGCGGTACGTTTCCAGCTGAGGTATCGTCAAAGGGTCACAATACGGGAGTTGGGGAAGAAGGTGGGTGTGCATGAACTGTCCCTGGCTGACTCCACCATCCTTCCAAGTTCCATCACCGAGTGTGCCGGTGCAGCATCGCGCAGTCTGCTTGTAATTGTGACAACTTGCAGTTTCATTGCATGCTACACATTGCTTCCTGATGAAAAGACTACTTCGATTTGTTATGATTGTTCAGAGAAACGAGTTTGAAAGCTGTCAAACGTTCGATCTCCCCCTCTGACATGTGCGCCTCGCATGGTTGTTGTTGTCTCGAACGCCACCGCCAAAAGGTCCTTCTGTTCAGCTCTTGGCACCGCCATCGAACCTTATACTTCTTTGACTTTGCTTTCCATTTCTATACATAGATATGGGCATCTGGTTGAGGCTGTGGAGCTTTCAGATGAGTTCACAGCTTGTTCCTCGAGTATTACCATCGTCAGATCAAGAGATGAAGGTGCTTGAACTCACTATTGTACAACGACAAACACTGCTTGAGCTTGTTCTAGGCAATGTCAGCAAGTCAGTCGGTGGCAGGAATCCTCCCGCCGTGCAATATGATATCCTCTCATCGTGCGCTGTCGGAATTCTGACAAACACTATCGCGACTCAGCCTCTGATATTCCTAACACTTGCTTACAAATGGAGTTCTCGTCGGAGCTGTAGAAGAGCCATGTTGTCGCTGATGACTATACATGATGCTTCGCATCGGAAGGATTGATATCTCCGCGTCTCCCGTGACGCGAAGGCTTGCAGACTGTATGCAGATCACCAGCTCCAGTCGCAAGCATAAAAGGTGCGCAGTCACCGCTCGCTCTCAATACTAACAATACAGCCATCACATCTACAGCATCAGTCACAATGTCCGGATCAGGGATCAAGACCGTGTTTGGCGGAGCTACTGTCGGCCGCAGCTTCAAGACTGCCGAAGACTGCCGCGATGTTTTTAAGATCCTCAAAGCTCATGGTGTCGACACAGTAGACACTGCTCAGCTTTACGGCGAGTCTGAGAAGATTCTCGGACAGGCACAGGCTGGCGAGCAATTCATCATCGACACCAAGACTCCCGGAGGCTTTGCTCCACAGAACAATACCCCAGACCTAATCATCAAGAACGGCCACGAAAGCTCGAAGATATTGGGACCCATCGATATCTTCTACATCCATTCCCCTTCCCAGAGTGAGCCCAATGCTGAGGTCCTTCAAGCCGTCAACGAACTCCACAAAGCCGGTATCTTCAAGAGATTCGGTCTCTCCAACTTCTTGGCCAACGATGTTGAGGCTGTGTACGAATACTGCGAGAAGAACGGCCTTGTCAAGCCGTCTGTCTACCAAGGCAACTACTCGCCCGTCGCTCGTCGCCAGGATACTGAGCTTTTGCCCACCCTCCGCAAACTGGGCATCTCCTTCTACGCTTACAGTCCATTGGCTGGTGGTTTCCTGACCAAGACAAAGCAAGAAGTCCTTGATGGCAAAGGCAGATTCGGCATGGAGATGATCGGCGCGCTCTACACCAACATGTACGCCAAACCTCAACTTCTGGACTCTCTCGTAGAATGGGAGAAGATCGCCAATGAGGCAGGTGTTTCACGCGCCGAACTAGCTTACCGCTGGGTCAAATACAACTCCGCCTTGAAACCTGAACACGGCGACGGACTCATCGTTGGTTCAAGCAGTCTCGAGCAATTGGAACAGACTCTGGAAGGTTTAAGTCATGGCCCTTTGCCTGCTGAGGTTGTCGCGAAAATTGACGCCAACTGGGAAAAAATTCGAGAATTCGCACCACTGGACAACGCTGATGGCATGAGGAAGGCCCAGACGGCTTAGTGCAGGCCAAGTTGAGTCACGCTATGTAGTTCCTACTCACATTACTTCCACATTCAGAGGAGGCCAGACTATTCGTAGCGCCATGTGCTGTTACGACCTTTCGTGATTGAAAAATGGAAGCAGAGGAGTTATACTTTCTTAGTCATAGGTTCAAGAACAGTTCTATGCTCCAAATCATCATGGGGAGTCTAAGAGAAGATCTGAATCATGCATAGGAATGTACTCCAGGAAGATGGCTGCTGCAAGATGGACACTGTGAGACAGGGCCCGCAGGGCAAGATGGAGTATGATTCAAAAAGAAAAAAAAAAAATTGTGAGACAGGGTTGGCCCACCGACAACCTCTTTCGTGACCATTGGAGCTACGTGTGCCTTGATCAGCCTTTGAAACTCGATCTCTCGATCTCTTGTGTACTCTCTGTGTTTCTCTGATGACGTGCCTTGATCTCGAGTGCTGCCGACGACGCAACAGATCACACATACCATATACGACTTCATATCAGACTGAAGGAGCTTGCAGTGACCATACTACGTAAACAATGTGGAATGTCGACTACGGGTAGAACAAATCCTCCAGCTCAACTTTGGTATAGGCTGCATGGTCATCTTTCTCCTACAAGTGCTAAGGATTAAATTATCGATCCAATTTTCTCCTGTGGTATCACTCGCAATGGCGATTTACATCGATTTAGCTATTCGAGATAAAGCTTAAGCACAACGGGGAAGTACACGTAAGTCGTAGTCAATGAGAACAGGATAAAATGGAAGAAAGATTGGCAAGACAGTTTTATTTTAGAAGCCATTGTTCTATGACAAGTCCTCTCTAACGAGGACTCACATGCCGACATCTAAATAGCCTCGACCAGGGCAGCCAGTACAATGCAGACAAGCAAAAACAAGAGGTGGTATCGTGCCCATTGCTAAAATCAGAAACGCCATGATGCTGTAAGAGAAAAAAATGCGTCCTCGCTCGCTTTCTGTGAACAGCCCTAAAACGCCGGGTTGGATGCGAGTGTGTGATGCAATGCATAAGCCATGACAAGAATAAAGAAAGAAGGGGAGTATAAGATTGACCATGAGTAGGCATCTTGAATATGGTACAGAAGAATCGAAAGTACTGCAATCAGGCATCTACCTCGGCCAACGACTGAGTTCCTAGACTCTGTTGTAGAAGGGCGGTGGAGGTAGATGATGCTGTTGGGTTTGCGAATACCACTGGTTGGCGGACGAAGGATGATCGAACCACTGGCTTTCGATGTAAGGCAGACGACCTTGTTGACGCTCCTGAGGACGTCCGAGTGGCTGATAATGCATTTGCTCGTGCTGCACATTCTGAGGCTGTTGCATGGCCCGAGAAGGTGGCGGAACAAGCAGAGTCGATACACCACGAACCGGGCGATACGGGCTATTACGTTGAGCCAGGAAGAAGGATGGTGACAACTGAGAGACATGAGTCTGGCCTGCAGCTTGGAAATGACCGTCGGTGGGAGAAGCGGCGGCGGAAGTGGGGAAAGGGCTTTGATGTCTGGATTGGATGACAGATTGGGGCACCGAAGCCATGGCAGCTGGTGTGGAAGCGTGCGAGACAGCAGGTGGGATAGCGGTTGCCGGAGTCCACGAAGTAGGAGGCTGGGTTACCTGACTGACGGGACGCTGCGAATAATTGAGTGGAGGCAGCTGAGGAAGTTGAAGCGGCATGTGCTGCGAAGACTGAGATTGAGGTTGCGGGAGTGCAAGGCTTGGCAGCGTGACCCTTGGAACAAATTGAGACTGGTTCTGAGCAGGTGGAGGGTATGCCGGGGCGGCTCGCTTGGCTGGTGGCTCAGTGTAGCTGTCGAGGCTTCTCTTCCGTGAGACCTGAGAGGACAGATCGGGAAGCGGGCCAAGAGAGGAGGGGTACTGAGGGAAAGATTGAGTGACGGGGTTAGTGGCACCATAGTAGGGAGGCGAGGCGTGGTTTGAGGTCGGCGGCGAAGGAAGGGTATGTGGTAGTTGAGGCATGGGTCTCGAAGCGCGGTCGAAGAAACTGGCAAAGCGGCCCAGCCTGGTCTGCCATTGTGCCCACTCCTCGGCTGAGGTAAACAGAGCATATTTCATGTTGCTCAAGAACTCAACTTCCATGATGTGTACTTCAGCCACCGAAATGCCCGAAACCTCGGCCCATGTCTTGTTTGTGTATGTGTTATCGTCCAAAAACTTGTTGCCGAGCATGAGTGCCACGGTGAGCAGACGGTACTCGCTGCCAGGCTTTCCTTTGACACTCGGATTGAGCTTCTTCAAGCGGTACACGAACAGGAGAGCGAGGATGATGACATTCTGTGTCACCTGGGTCGTCGAGAGAATGGTCGTCACCCACTTGCGGAAGCCTGTTGTGGGAATTGCCTCGGGTACCAGTGAATGCACGTTGTACGTCGTTGCAGGGTCATCAGCCCGGTCTAGTGTGCTAGAGCTCTCGAACCAGAACAAACATGTGATCTGATCTTGGTCAGTGGCCATGCTGAAACGCCCAAGTAACAAATATTCACTGACCTGTGCTGCCAACTCAGCAATACTCCCTTGGGTGTTGTTTACTGATCGTGGGATCTGGAGCGAGGGAGCGATCGCGCTCATGTGAGAATCCCGCTTCTGGTTCGGGGGGTCGATGAAGTGTACAGGGTGCGGTTGATAGACAGGACTCGGTGGTCTTGCAGCGCTGACATCAGGCTTCGGTAGGTGTACTTGGTTTTGGCTCTGACTTTGATTGTGGTCGTAGGTTGTTGGTTGATCGTATCTGCGATGTTCGTACTTGATGGGAGCAACAGATGATCTCTCTCCATAGTAGCTGTTGTGCTGAGGCTGCACATGGGCAGCAACACTATGCATGTCCGGTGGCGGTGTAAGAGGGCTCGTTGAAGGATATGGGACTTTAGCTGATCCAGTAGGAGAGCGAAGGAACTTGTGATGTGAATGGTCCAGGGATTGAGATGTCGAGGCCGAAGAGTCGACAAAAGGGTTGCGGAAATGAATGCCTGGCGGCGGATACATGGACAGCATGAGGCAGACGCAGAGGTGTGATGGAGATGAGAGAATTCGTGTTAGTTGGAGGGCAAGAGCAAGATCAGGACGAGCCAAAGAATTATTGCATGGCCCAGGGTTGCGTGAGAAAACAACAGGGCACGGTCAAGGCTCGTGCTATCCAGGTGGGGGAGGTGTGGAGAGTCAAGCAAGGAGGTTGAGTGCGAGATGAGATGTGAGAGAAGGTGAGGTCAGGTATGTAGACGGCAGGCAGTAGAGTAAGTTGGGATAGAACAGGCAGAAGGTATGACAGCAACGATGGACGGCAGATCTGGCACCAAGACGAAGGCAAGTCTGACCAAGCAAGCCAAAGGTTATTCCATGATGGTTATGACACTGCGGAGTTGGTGGAGGCCAGCTCGTCAAGCACCACCAGCAGCACAGGGTACATAACGGATGCACGCAGGCAGCCAGCAATAACGAAGAGCCTTCCGATGATCATGGCGGGAAGCCCGGCGGCGCTGGCAAACCACAACGTTCATGAGGATTGCCCGGCGTGAAGTGTGAATCAGTGGTCGGTAGGTTCCAGACATGGACCCAAGACCTTGACCGCAAAGAGGCGCAGATGCGAAAGGGAAAAAGAGGGTCAGTCAGGCCAAAACGTTGACATCAATCGCGGTCCAAGCACTGCTAGCTCGCCCGATGCTGGATTATTGGCCAGCAATTCATCAAGCCAAAGTTGCTGGGCTCGCCGGCTGCGTGCCCTCCGATCCCAGGGCAGTCCGCATTAGGCCGTCTATACCTAACTACTGTATCATCGTCGTGTCTCGTCAAAGGTGCGCACACACGCGCCCGCGTAGCTTGCGTAGCTTGCGTAGCTCGTACTGTAGTCTGTAGCCCCTGGGATGCTGAGAGATTACCATATCCATGACCCATCATCCTTAAGCCCGTCCGGCCCGATCAACACGAAGACGAGCAGGAGTCAAGATTGTGATACGATGCCACCGTCAATCATCACACACCCTTGCCGGAGTTGCTGTCGCTTGCTGCTGCTGCGATGCGCGCCGACGGATGTCGGCCTGACCAAGCAACGTAACGACCGCATCCATCCATCCCATCATCGATAATCCGAATCAAATATTGGCTGTGCCAGGTCCCGCCGCTCACGCGTCAAAATTAAGTTCAAGGATAAAACCATGTATGCAACAACTTGTCAGTAGTGACCTTCCATCCTTCGCCCTCCCGACCCATACAGGATTCGGCGTATATCTGCTCGAACACGGGTGTGCATGACCTCCGCGGCTTGTGCGGCTCGAGCATTTGTTTTGGCTCATCATGATCAAAGACAAGGGCACACTTGCACCGCCTTTCATTCGCCAGACCGTACGCCAACCTTGGCAGCCACAAAAGGGCCGGCAAATGGCAATCAAAAAAATCCTCTGACAGAAGAAGAAAACCTTGCAAGGAAGAAGAATCACGGTCCCCAAGCCATCGTTGCGTTAGCTGCGACTGGCGACGCAAACCGACGACGACGCTTGGCTGGCTCCGTCCGTCTCACACGGCCTTGGTACCACCTGCGCAGTGCGCAACAGCCAGCAAAAATATACTCGACACTCCAAACTGCTGCTGCCGGCTGGCGAGCTAATTTAATCGGACCAGTGCATATCTCAAAGCCTCCCCGCGCTTCGCCGTCTTGCATACAATCGACCCACACTCAGCCTAGGCAAGTTGCAACTAATAAGCGATACGATATCCGACTTGTCCGACCAGTGTGTTATGCACACATGTTTCTGGAATCCTCGTGCCTTGTCGACTTTAATAGGTATCACGCCGATGACACTGGCGTTTCTCCCCCTAAATGACTATTGCCGCCGGCGTTAGACTTTCGCCCTTTCTTCTACTCATGACCCACCATGTCTAAATTGAACAGATGGTCTCGAGTAAGCAGCAACATCATCCTGTTCTGGAATTTGTCCTCTAAAGCCGAGGATGTGGCACCCGTCCGCAGTTAGGAGGATTTACAGCTCTTGCTTGTCCATCCGTCACTGCCGTGAGCCGTGGCTCGTTTTGCGGTCGCCTCGATTCGCTTTCTTACCTGGTGCACAGTGCTTCAAGCAAGCGAACACTATCTTTGTCTTGTCACGCATGGTGCAGATGGCACAGCACAGGTGCAGTGATCATTATTGTTACAATTCTACTTTGCTCCAAACCGTTCGCTGGCTGTACCACACGCCAGGGCTTGGTAGTGCGAATCATTGCCTTTCCCAACCAAGCGAGGAATCTGGATCCATCTCCCGGGACCACACCTTCACCTCGTTCTCATCTGCCTTACCAAGCATGCTGCTTCAAAGCAATACAAAAAGCCTATTAAGCGGTGACGAGTCAAATATCGTTTCGATCGTTGTCCTTATTCGACCCGAAGGCGTCGCATCATGTCTGAGTATCTACCACTTGGCTTGAGCAGCATCGAACGGCTACTCGCCAGACTGCATCACGTCGCTAGAGTGTACCCTTAGCCCGTGAGTATCTCCCAGCAAGCAAGCAAGCATCGCACACACGCGCGGCTTGCACGAAACTTTAGGCGCCTTGCGTGACTGCCTTTGGATAATCGATATCAGGATCAACAGGCTCTAACATCAGCACGCCGTTGCAACTTGTTTGCAAGTCACAACTAGTGGTCGCATCAGCCCTGAAGAGTAAATGGACTATGTAGGCAATCAAGGTATGTCCTTGATCAGGTTTCTAGATTTTCACAGCTGCCCAACCTGAGTCGCATGTCTGAACGATGGATGGATAGTGCACCGGATCGTTGCAGGTAGTATCTGCACAGTAACCATCAGCAGTACCGCTTGTTGCAGCATGCTTGCCCTGTACCCACTCGGCGGAACGTCCGAGACAGCAGCTGACACGACTGACCTTGTCTGTTGGACAAGCCACGAAGGTGGAGCGGGACCACATCATCATCAAAGAACAAGCATGCCGCCCGTTTCGCGTCCCATGCCTGATATCGAGCGACGAGGATCTCATATTATTGCGACTCAGGAGCAACGATTATGAGCGAACCCCAAGACCGTATATCCGAAGGGCTAGCGAAAAGCACAGGTCTTTGCTCAGCCTGGACGGGCACCAGCGTGTGGAAACATGTGTGGGGTCGGGCACGCTATTCCAAATGAGTGAGTTTGATTGATCTCGAAGACCATCCTCACGAAACGCGTCCGCACGATGACCTCGGCGGTGGTCGGTTGATGGACCTATCGCGCACACATGCTTTTCTTGGAAGCGGTTTGGAACGTTGACCAGAGCTGTGCTAGAGATTCAAACCCGTGCGCTATTCATGTTACACGCATGATGTGACTCCTTGTTTCGTAAGTTGTGATGTGAAAAGTAAGATCAGATGCAGCAACAAGGAGGTCTCTCCATCATCTAATTCGTCATCAAAGAGAAGCGACAGCTGTGCATCAAAAGCAACCGTTAGCGAGCAAGGTGCGGGTCAGGGTAAATGGTCGGACAAATCAACCATCGATCTCTATTTTGTTTTCGACTCATGATGACAACCTTTTTCTTGGCTTCTTTGAATTACCGCTGTCGCCTGTGTTTGACTATTCAAATATTTTTCCAGCTGTGACTCTATGCAATCCAATCCAATCCGATGGCACAGAGACACGCACGGACGAGCAGCGGAACGGGTTCAACGGGGAGCGGTGGTGGAGCGCACCAGACAAGGAGCTCAAAGGCAAAACCAGTCACCACTAGAATCCTGAAGTCAAGATCCCTCACTCCCGAGGGCGGCCGCGAGTCGTCCATACAAAAAACCAATCAACGCTTGACGCTGCCCGTTTTGCTCGCTCGTCGCTAGTGCATTATTCGAGCAGAAGTTCGTACTCTTGTCTGAGCTCTTTTTGCTGGTTGTTTGTCCACCGTCTAATCTTGCTGCTCGATCAGATCATGTGGACTGGTGTACATTGACACGCTCACTCCATTCCTGCGTCTTATTACTGCTCTGTCCGCCTTGCCTGTGTTGTTGTTGCCATCTCCTTTCCGTGCCGCACAATCCCTCTGGCGGATGGGGCACATAACCACCAAAAAAAAACTTTGACATCGTTCGTACGCGATGGTGTGGATTCGGTGATATTTGCCAATAGATGATCATCTTCGAGCGTGTCCACAGCTGGCAAGAGGATTTTACGAAAACGACTTTTTGCTTAGGGATTTTCGTTTAGCGTGAAAAGCGCCTCGTACGAAAGCCAGCCCAGCCCTTTCAGCTTGGGGTTGGATTGTCACCAACTATCGAATTCAACAGACAGACACGATCTCGAGTACGAAAGGAGAAGTCGGCATCGAAAATAAAAATATGCCACAGGAATGACTCTGCCTCATGTGCAAACCTGAAGGGGTCGGCCGACTGGTCGGCAAGACCGTAGTCTGCAAGATCAGCGGAAAGCCCAGCCACATTTTCTTTCCACCACGATGGTGACGGACCTGACCAACGCGGGAAAGAGGTCTGCTGTGGAGCAGGAACTTTGTTCGCAAGTGCGGCGTCGAGAGATGGAGGCTTGTGCATTTGTTCGGAGATCAAACCCTCGTGCATGTCTCATCGTCTGATTCTACAAACAGCAAGCCGCGGCCGCCGTGAGATCACGTTGGGCAGTTTTGAAATATCTACTACCCCTTGCTTGTAGCCTTGTATTTGCTCCGAAGCACGTCCTAATTGACGACCGAATCAATACCAAGTAGAAAGTCAAAAAGCATCGACGACAGCAAGGGCGTGTCTCCGCCCTTGGCGGTCATGTAACTACCCGGGGTCCGGTAGCAGCATAGCTCCGTCACCCATGTCGATATACGAACTTGGTGAACATGCCTTTGCTCCTGTGACCCGGCTTGCTGGATGTGTTGTTTACGACTCTAATGTTGCTTGTTACTTCGGCAGGCTTGTATCGAGATGAAGAGGCGGCAGCCTACGCATCATGTGTCGCTACATTCTGCAACGCAACCAGGCCCAGACTTCGTCTGTGTGTCGTGGCTTCTCTCTTGACGCATCTCTTCGCTACAAACGATTTCTTGGTGTACCGTCCACGAAACCCTGCATGACCACAGCCGCACCCGCGAACGGGCGGAAAGTGGTTCATGTTTCTGGAATTACAGTGAAATGCTTTGCTTTTAAGCTTTGAATGAAATTCACAATCCAAAAAGCCACTGATCCCACGAATGCGGCGTTTTACGTTACTTCAGCTTGGCTGCAAGCCTCCCCCTGCAAGTGGATGATCATATTTACACTGGGATGCTGGGATCGGTGTTCAAGACTTGCCAACCAAGCAAACCATGATTGTCTCTGCCCCAAGAACATCGATCAGGGCTGAAAGAGAACATGGCGGCTGGATGATGAGTGACGCACTCGAAAAGGAAAGAGAAAAGCAATCATCTAACCAGATATAAAAAAAGCCAATCAAGCGAGATGGCGTTTTTCTCCGGCATCAGCGAATGCTTTTCCTTCGTGATGGTTCGATATGTGGGTATGGAGTGGAGATGCAGCAAATGATGGACGCAGATAGATCCAAAATTGTTCCTCCACACCTTCCATAAGCAAACGTGGTCACAGGGGAGAATCGATCTTTCTGTCCGCTGGTGCCGAATACGATCCGTTTGAGTGAGGTATCATCCATATCGCTTTTCCCGAGGAAACAGTTCAGGGTAAAGGGCTTGAGATGGCGAATTGATGACAACGCCTCATCAACCGGGTCCAAGAATCGCAAAAGGTACCTTGATAGGCGACGTGTGCATGAGAAGAACCATGTCTCGTGATGCTGCTTCTTCGGATGATGATCTCAAGAGAGGCTGTGGCACTGCGAATACCCGGCTTGAATCTCTACCATAACCTCAACCTGCTGTACCTTTTGCAGCATCTGGTCCATACATAGTAGTCAGATGTGCCGGCTGTTGGGCCCAGCGAGCTACGCCCACTAATATCTTAACAACATCTACGCTCATATCTGAGACTGTCTAAAGCGGTCACACACAAGAAAAGAACAGCGCCGAGTACGCGATTCAGGAGTCAGCAGCAAGGCTACTGTAGGGCGTGAGCAGTCATCGGTCTCTTTTCACCCGTCTCCTGTCTCTACACGCTACACACCGCCTGAATAGTCACTCCAATAAGATGTTAAGAATGTAGGTATTCCCACTTCTCGTTTATTAAACCCCTGCAAGGAGACCTTCTCAAGAAAGAAGCATGACTTTTTGCTCTCGCGGCGCTGCGGTCAGCGCAGTCAGCCATATTATTATTCCCGTTCAGCTGGACGTCCTCATGCATGCATGCATCCAGACGCTTGTTTCCTGTGCACATTTGTCTGTTCCCGTAAGCGACCGACAATCTAGTGCTTTTCTGCTGCCTTGCGCGAGAGATGCATGGACAGCCTACCTTATTAGCTGGATCCTAATATCGTACACACCGCGACTTTGAATGCGCTTGCGGTTTGCTCGATGTTCATGGATGTGGGCCTAGTCCATGATCTAAACATGCAGTCACGGGTGTCAGCACCACCTGAGCAAGACAAAAACAAGCACTTCAACGCTTATGTGGTATGTACATGTCGTTGAGCTGCTGCTCTGTCACGAAATATGAACATGCAATATCAGTGTCACGTTTGCATCATGAAAGGTCAAGCGAGAGAAAAGGGTCATGTTCGCTACCATGCAGCAAAGAAACGAGGTACCTTACATACCACTCCTTTATCCGTCATGTACACTGAGACTTGTGATTTATGATCACTCAATTCTTTGCCACTGCAAGAGTGATGGTAGTACCCGACTCGTCACATTTTACGAGCATGGAAGAAGTGTGAGCATCAGGGTAACCTTACAGCATGGCAAGTACGGAAATCATGTCGTTGCACGGAATCAAGCCCGTCTGCTTATTTGCGTAACACGAGGAGAACAAAAAATCCAAAAAGCTGGAAAGAAGGTATTGATACACGGGCGAAGAGTTTCTTCTGTTGATATTACACAAATCACCAGACCCTGTTCTCGCCCTTGATGACAGATTTGGCGCCTTTGGAAGTGACCTTCTTGTGGTCGACGCGACCTTGACCAGGAGTCTTGAAGAACAAACTGGGGCCCTGGCCTTCTTGCAGTGTGTGGCTCATGTAGCCTCTGTGTGCAGGATCTCTGTAGTATTCAATGTCCTTTCTGCTGGCCGGGTCGGGCAGTCTGTACTTGAACTCGGGGCGGGGTGTGAGAGAAGGGGCGCTCTGGATGCTGTAGATAGGGTCTGTCTCGCCCCTCAGAACGCGAGAGATGGAAGGCTTGGTGTAGTAGCGGGTAGTGACCTTGCCGCCAGCGGATTCGATGGCCTCGATGGCTGAAGCACTGGCGCGGCTGACGACGATCTCGACGGGGGTTGTGAGCTTGTCGGAGCTACGGGCGAGCAACTTGATGCCATCCTTGATACCGTGAACGCAACGCGACTTTGCCAGTTCTTTGAGAGTGATGGGTTCGTTTGGGTTGAGACGGCCTGCGTCAATCCATGCTTGGAGGCGGTTGATGTTGAGCGGTGTCATTTCAATCGAGTGCCTGGGTTCACGTATGAGCCATATGTTCGGTCTGGGCCTGCAATGTGAGAAGTGCTCACTGGTTCTCGAAACCTCTGACACCGTGGACAACCTCCTCAGGCGTTTGACCACCATTGAAGTTGCGCGGGACCTTTCCGTGGGCCTTCTGACCCTTGTGACCACGTCCTGATGTCTTGCCCTTGCCCGATGAAGGACCTCTTCCTCTTCTGATCTTCTTGTTGTAAGCGCCCGAGTTGTCTGAGAGCGATGAAAGAATCGAGGCGTTTCTTTGTTGCTGTGGTTGTTGTGCGCTACGAAGGAAAGGCAGCAGCAGCGATGCTACACTCGAGTGAGACGCTGAAGGTCGGCATAGCGATGCTCGCGAGAGGATATTGAGTCGTGGCGGCATGTTTGCTGTTGTATGTGTGTGATAGACCAAATAATCTTCTCTTGTCCCTTCTCGACGCCGCCAACTTCGCGACGCCCGTCGAACATTGGCTCTGACCAATCACGTGCCGTTTCTATCCAGGGTCCATCAGAACGAACCCAGAATCATCAGACTTGTCAAACAGCCAACTGACACAAAGGACAAGACTACTCTCAACTAGACTTCTATGGGTGTAGAAATTTGGTCTGTACTGTACATGCCATCCTGGAGCCAGCCAGCCAGCCATTGTTTTTTTCCCTGGCCATTTTCCTACTGCTATCAACCATCTTATTCCAGAACCAAGCTTCCTCCTGTGACTATTGTGCATAGCAGCGCCACTGCTGTCAAGATTCCCGCTCCAGCCTTGTCACCAGTCGTGATCTTGTCCGTGTTGATCGCAGGCATGCCGTTGCTGCCCGTCGTGCCACTGCTGCCTGTACCTGCACTGGGATCGCCCTTACTCGTTCCTCCCGTCGTCGCTCCCACAGGTGCTGCCAATTCCGTCGTGTCCATCATCATAGCTTGAATTGCTGCAAGAGCAGACATCTGTTCACCTACTCCTGACGTCCCATCCCACGTTGTCGTATTCCATTCACGCCCGCAATGTCTTCCTAGGGCACCTCCTGAGCACTGCCCGGCCGCACCTGTTGCGTCCTTGCGCAAGTACGTGAAGATGCGTTCGTAAAGCTCTGGAACCAATTGTGCTGTTACTACAAGCCATCGGGTGAGGAATGCCTTGAATGCTGGCTGATCGTTGTTGCAGTTGCCTAGCGGTTCACAGGTGATTTCAACCATAACTCCGCCCATGTTCTGAGGGAAGAACCTTTCTAGTGTGGCGTTGAGAAGACCTTCGATGCGATCCATATACTTTGCTTCGCCAGTCTGGATCGTTGTCAGTGTGACTTCTTGCATTCGGCTGAGACAACTCACATAGTTGTAGAGGTATGCACTTCCAGCAATGAAAACACCATAGTTGTATGTCCACTGCAGCTGACTGGCATCCGAGCAATTCTTCTGGGTACTGGATCCGTCGTTGATCTGCCATGTCTGCGTGTTAAGCAGTGGTGTTCCGGCATACCACTCCCATGTCTTGTCTGCCCAATCGACATATGTTTGGTTCTGCGTGTAACGCGCCAGGCGTGCAGCCAGCTGGTAGAAGCCTCCATTGGAGACGGCGTTCTTGTAGTCGTACCCAGCATTGAAGGTGAAGATCTGCCAGCGCAAGCCTCCTCCGCATGTTCCCGTGTCCCATCTTGATGCCTGCTCGTTGAATACAGCCTGCGCGAGTGCCAGCCACGACGGCTCACCAGTTCCCGGATCCTCGAATTTTAGCTCGGCTGCTGTCATGGCACTGAATGCCCAGAAGACTTGATCGTCGTTACCCTGGCCACCATCATGTCAGTCGGCCTGTCACGGCTTGGTGCGCAGATGCTCTTTTGGTAAACGTACAAGTGATTTTGACTGATTCCTTGGCATGTAGTCATTGTCGTCTCCGACTTGGTGCAACAAAGCCTGCTTGACTTCATCGTTGTATGTGGCGTCACCAGTGTAGTACCAATATTCAATCATCTCGCCAAACATGGCGCCTGCTTCCCACCAGTAGTACGGAGCTGGCAGGTTTCCAGGAACGTCTCCAGTACGGTTTCCAGTATAGTAAGACATCATGTCGTACGCGACCACACTCGCAGTTGACCTGATCGAGTCTGTTTGGTGTCAGACTTTGGTGACTTTGTGTCATGGTGTTACTGCCATCTTACCCGGACTAGTGATATCAAGTTGTAGTGCCGACCCCAGGTGTGCTGTCAAGCACAGAGCGCTGACAAGCCATGTCGAAAATACCGGTCTCATCTCTGGAGATTTGCGACCATGTGAATTTGAAAGAGCGACGTTGAAATCGAGTTGGAAGCAGTTGAAAGAAGAGTGCCAGCCTCACGATAAGTTGAGCGATAGACGAAAAGTGGTGGCGTCAAATGGCGGTACGAGCAGACCAGCCTTTGAAATTCCCGGACTGTATCTTTGTGACAGCGAACGAACGACTACTTGGAGCAGATCAAGGTGATGTGATGACGAAGGGTGCGTGTACAATTCCAAGTTGAAACAAGCTGGTGATTCTCTCTGCACAGCCCTCGATGATTGTCGGGTTGTCCAGCATTACTCCGGGGCCCGCTTTTTCATTTGGCCATGTTGAGAAGCGCTGACTGGCACCCGTCCCTCTAGGCTATGAGACATTTCTCATTGGCGGATTCGCAACTCGTCGAGTGATGCAAGTTCCTTGTTGATCCTGATTTTCTGGAAGTGACTGCGTTGCGCGTTGAGAGATGCTTCTTCTTTTTCGTCGGTCCGACCTTTAACTTTCAACCCCCAGCTTGACAATCCAAATATCAATAACCAACTGTGAATCGCTCCTGCACGGCAGAATCCAAAGGGTTACCACTGGATCAGCATCAACATGTCAACCTCTCGACCGCTGGGTGGGTGCCAATCGCACCAGCGTTGCTTAGCGAGCCTTAGCATGCTTGTGTGTTCTTGCTTTCGTGTGCATCACGATTCACGACCATGGCCACAGTTTTGCACCAAAACACGGGACGGACAGCCCTAGCAGCTTCCGTCGTCAATGTTCAGGAACGAAAACGCCATCGATCCGTCTCTTCTACAAAGTGGCGGGCCGCATTTAGAACATGCGTTCCTTTACTCAATGCGGTTAGTGATACTTGACGGTAGGTAATGACAGGGTGCCCCAGCAGACCATAGAAACATGACTCCGAATGCACGTACTGTCTAATTCTCAAGCTACAGTACTGTTCTGTCTGCTAGCTGTGTGTTTCGTATCTTGCAAGCTCTCCCAGGAGTGGAAATGCCTGTCGTTGTACTCAATTGTAGCTATCACCGGTCGATATTGACTTGTTCGCGCAATGCTATTAAAGTTGTATCGAAAAGCAATGTGCTACGTCTGATGATTCTCGGTAGCTACGAGCCTTGTCCACCTTCGCTGGCGAGACAACTTCGCTGGTCGAGTCCTAAGAGTTTCCGATTTCGAGAGGATTTGATAATAGGGGCACGGATATGTATTCCCTCTACTTATCTTGCTTAAAACTGGCGCTGTATTGTTCTAAGCCGACATACCATATTAAACTCCTTTCTGGTTTTCGCGGACAGAAAATTAGAACAGGCATATAAACCAATAAGATTGTAGGCTCTCCACGTACGGCCACAGTCAGCTGAAAACTGGGCATCCCGTCCGCTCTGCCATACATAAGCAGTTGAACGGCAGATTAGTACTACGGTGGGTGACCACGTGGGAATCCCTGCTGCTGTACGTTTTGTTCGATGGACATACTTTTTGCTCTCTTCTTTGACTGATGTCAATGAACCACGAGATGGGTGAGGTTTCATCAGGAATTGCTCTCAATTGTTAACTTATTAATGTCCTCTTCTATGCAATATATTCGGTCATGATATAAGCTCTGTTGCTTTGGTAGTTTCTCGTATACGCTACCTAACGTGGACAATGACAATCCGTCAAACCCAAAACTGTAAATGGTATATCGCCTTCCTGATATGATTTCCCTCCTGATGCACGCCACCGTGCTCCTAGATATCTCCAGACCAAACCAGTAAACCAACAAACTCCGCAAACCCCATAACAGTCTGGCTCGAAGGCGGTTAAAAGTCGTAAACAACATAAGAAATCCATGCACCCTCGAGGAGTGAAGCGAGGTGGCAGCACCCTCATTGCCACGTCCTGATGATTCGACCGAGCGTAAATCGTCCAGGTTCTTACTAACATCAAGACCAAGCACTTGATTCAAAGCCGGGGAGGAAACGGCCGGGTCGGATGCCACTGAGTAGATCGTGAATCATTCCATCGTTCTTGATGCCATCGATGCGCTGCCAGCTGTCGTCGCAACAACATGACTGATCAGGTGCGTTTGAGACATCTCGGATGATGGGCTCGTCGATACGTTCTCGACACTGATTATGCTGGTGGTCGTCCTCTTGCCATCGATAGCAACATTCAACACTGTCTTGGGCCTGTGTCTTGAATGGTCGTCTAATCAATTCATTGAGCTCGCGGGCGGTGCTGATAACGTCTTGGCCAAACTTGAGTCGACCGTTGGCGGTGGAGTTTAGAATGGCATAGAAGCGACTGAGGAGTGAGTGGAACTGCCCGGCGGCCACGTCTTTCTGGCCGCATACTCCAAGGAAGTCGAGACAAGCGGATGCAAGGTGCAAGTCATCCTGCAGCCTGGCGGCGAACCGTCCTTCCATGTGTTGCTCAAACAGCATTTCTGCCACATTGTGGAGTATGATTACACAGCTAGAATAGGCTTGGAAGCTATTCACTTGTCAGTATCATCCACATATCATATTCTCGGCATCTAGGACACTCACATGCACACCCAACATCTTTGGATAATGCCACCTTCGATCAACAACCTTTCGAACAGCTTCGCAGACTCCGTGGCAGCATGTTTTGCCTGTGCTATCAAGCCGTTGACTGTTGCTTCGTCTCCAACAAGTAGACTATTCTTGTCATGCATGCTCTGCAGAACGCGGCGCAGAAGCATGATCCGAGCTCCAAAGTAAAGGAAGTTGACGTAGTAAATGGTTCTGCGCAATTCAAAGGATACCTCGGGGTTATTCGCCAACTCGGTAAGACGCATATCGCGCGGCAGATTCTGATGCCAATGATTCAACTCTTTGGTGATCGTCTCGACCATAAGCGCGCTTAAACCATTGAAAGACAGACTGAGGCGTAGCATGTCGAACTTGATGACTGTGATTCTGACCATCTCGGTTGTGACCTTCTCTTCGAGATTGGCTTCGTCTTCGATTTCAAGGTTCTTCGCGTTCACGAGGTCTTTCGGCAGCTGTAATCCTGACACATACCCGAGAGTCGAAGACAGCCAGGCTTCGAGGAAGACAAGCACTCTCCAGGTTTTCCGAAGTTCCATCCAGTGACTCCGTTCCATGTTGGGTGGACAGACTTGTGGAATTGGCGGTCGCGTCAGAAGATTCAGTCCCATTGCTACAAAGACATTGTTAGGGTAGACGAAACACGATAGTGACCTGTTTAACTTACCAACGAACGTCATGGCAACTTTCTGTTTGTTCATGCAGTTGTATAAAGTGAGCATGACACAAGTTTTGGCAGCCCTATTCGCGTCGGAAGTAACAGCATCTTCCAAAAGATGCTTCGCAGCGCTGTAAATATTCTGTTGGGTGCCTTCTGGCAGATATTCCTTCTCCTTGATGTATTGGGAACCGATAGCTCCCACAGCACAGAGCTCGCAGGTGGCGAGGCGACGGGCTTGCTTGTCACTCTGGGCATCTGCTAAAATTTGGAATTGAGCCTCAATATGGCTGGGTGAAAAGACTTGGAACAGCTTGCCGGACTCGTTGTAGAAAGTGCTGGTACATTTCCGAAGGACATCGACGCTTGGTAGAGGTCTTTCACAATCAGAGAATGACTGGGAGTGGGTGTCGAGGGCAGGTGTATCGTCGACGGGCAATGATGGATCGGTATTGGTACTTGAGTTACAGCTTCGAGAACGAGAAGTGTGGGGAGTTAGTGTAGAGTCGTTGCCGTTGCTGGAGAGAGGGGATGGACCCGAGGATACGGATGAGTCGGACTTCTGGCGTTGTAGAGGCTGAGGCTGAGGCTCAGGGTCGGAGTGGGCCAGTGTGGACAAAAGTTGAGTTGAGGCGTCGGCAGTGCGGAGAGTATTCAGCATTTCTTGTGCTTGAGAGGGAGATGCTGCGCGCAAGGCTTCTATGAATTTCTGCATGCGATCCGACTCTGTCACGAGGGAGGCATTCTTCCTTTTGAGGGCAGTGAAGCGAGTCTCTCCGGGGTTCACGGTATATTCGCAAGAGTCAATGCCCTTGACGATACAACGCTGACAGCTCGGGCGTGCGCCATCACACTGTTTGGCAAACTCAGCACCAAGGCACCGTCTGAGGAGCGTTGACTTGTTTGGACAATACCTTTAGCTTCTTCAAGCGACATTCGCGACAGGCGGCATTGATGGTGCCACGCCTCGATCGGGTCGACTTCAAAGGATAATGATTCTGCAGAGGTTGCAGTACGGGAATATCGCTAGGCCTTGTAGGCTGAGGCGCCAGCGGCCGAGTAATCCCGAGCACTGGCGGCGACATGACTTGCAATAATGATGCTGTGATTGCAAGCAGGCAGACAAACGGGGGGGTAAAAGGCAGTCGAGGCGGCGAGCGATGTAAGTGAGGCGGAGGAGCCTCCGAACGATAATATCGATTGGCGATTAGCGAGGGGGTCTGGAAACAGCGCCACTTGCACCAGGGTTCGAGGGATCGAGGGGTGGAGAGATCTAAATGCCAAAACCAATTCCGAGACTGGGCCTGTTACTCGGAGAAGCAGCAGAGCACAACCAAGGACAAGAACAAGAACAAGAAGACAAAAGGAGAAAGCGACCAACAGACGGCCTAGAAGGCGGCCTAAGTTAGCAGCGGCACAGTGGCGAAAGAAAGCAAAAGCAACGGCGCCCGAGCTCAGCGCAACAATTCTCCTGCGTACCCCGCGAGACGTTCTAGTTCTAATGCTTCCAAATGGCAAAAAGGGACTAGGAAGGCAGCAGCAGCAACAGTCATTCGCACGAGCCGGTGACCTGATGCAGCGGCCGGTGGGCGGCGGCCGACGTCTCGTTTGCGGGCGCGGTCAGGGTCAGGGTCAGGGTCACTACGGTGACGACAGGCCATCTATGACTCGATTGTGCAATGATGTGGGGAAGGTCGAAGCTCAAAGCACCTTGATATCCTGCGCCTTCTGCCAATCTGCTTGATCAAAGAACTAAAACATTCAGCTAGCTGTGACTCGTCTGTCTCGGTACACACACTGCGGACAGCATGGCCACACGGAACGACCGCTACAACAAGCTCTCGCCCCAGGAGCGCCGCGCTGGAGAATCGGTATGCGCCTCGCCACCTTATGCTTTGTTCCACCAAAACAGCTCTAATCTGTGATGGACACAGGCTCTTAGCGACTTTGCCGACTATGTCCAAAAGCAGCAAGCCAAGCGCCGTCATCCCCAGGATCAGGACTCTGCCTATGGCACTCAGTCGGTCGTCACGACTGAAGAACATGCCGAGCTCGATATTCTGGACTCTCTCAACCTCAGTGATGAGCCCGCCACCCTCCCACTAAAACACCTTTTTCTTGACAAGTCTGACGATGCTGACGAGAGCCTGAGCCTCTTGACGGGCTTTGTCAACGGCCGACTCGAAGAAGGTCATGGAGAAGCCATGTTCGACCTTGGTCTGGAAGACAATGGAGATTCCATGAACTTTGACAAGAATGATTGGGACTTTGCTCTGGCTAGACTACACACTGTCACCGAATCATTAGGCGCCGACTACCAAATACTCATGACTAAAAATGTTGGCGGCGACAACGATGTTGATGTCAGTCCTAAAGAGAAGGCATGCAGCGGAAAGTTGATGATCAGGCGGCGGCCCAACTCAGTCGACAATGTCATCGAGACTCGAATAGCCGTCGTCGGCAACGTAGATGCTGGGAAAAGCACAATGTTGGGTGTTCTTGTCAAGGGAGGTCTCGATGATGGTCGTGGAAAGGCCCGTGTCAACCTGTTCCGTCACAAGCACGAGATTGAGAGTGGAAGGACGAGCTCGGTGGGCATGGAGATCATGGGATTTGACAGCAAGGGCGAGGTCGTCATGGCCTCCACTGCTGGTCGCAAACTCTCGTGGGAAGAGATTGGTAGCAGATCGGTAGGTACTGGTCTTGCTTATGACCGAAGCAGCTATTAACACCCTCCCAGGCGAAGGTCATCGGCTTCACCGATCTTGCTGGCCACGAACGTTACTTGCGCACCACAGTCTTCGGCATGCTCAGCAGTGAGCCCAACTACTGCTTACTCATGGTTGCTGCCAACAATGGCCTTATTGGCATGAGCAAGGAGCATTTGGGTATCGCTCTCGCCCTTAACGTACCAGTCATGGTGTGCATAACCAAGATCGACATCTGCCCGCCGCACATTCTACAGCAGACCATCACTCAGCTGACCAAGATCTTGAAGTCGCCTGGTGCAAGAAAAATACCCATATTCATCAAGAACAAGGAGGAATGCATAAACACCGCCACCCAGTTCATCAGTCAGCGCATCTGCCCTGTCTTCCAAGTCTCAAACGTCACCGGCGACTCGCTCGATCTTGTTCGCACCTTCCTCAACATCATTCCCCACCACGGCCACTACGATGCCGAAGCTCCCTTCGAATTCCACATCAACGACACCTTCTCGGTGCCATTCGTTGGCACAGTAGTTTCTGGTGTCGTCAAGTCTGGTGTTGTACACGCCGGCGATACTGTATTAGTTGGTCCTGACGGGCTCGGCAACTTCACGACGACTAGCATCAGGAGCATCGAAAGGAAACGGATAGGTGTTCCTGCCTGCAGCGCTGGTCAAAGTGCCAGTTTTGCCCTGAAGAAGGTTCGCAGAAAGGACGTACGCAAAGGCATGGTGTGTCTGCTCAAGAACGACGAGCAGCCACCTAAGGTCCACCGCGAGTTTATTGCCGAAGTTCTCATTCTCAGCCATGCAACAACCATAAAGACAAAATACCAGGCTATGCTGCATGTAGGCCCTATATCCCAAACGTGTGCTATAATCGACATCGATAGAGCATATATCAGAACTGGCGACCGCGCCACCGTAGCATTCCGGTTTGTTCAGCGTCCAGAGTTCCTCGCTGTGGGCGATCGTATACTGTTCAGAGAAGGCAGAACGAAAGGACTCGGTATCGTCAAGGCTGTCGGCTACGATCCAACTAAACCGCTCAACCCTGATGCTGGCAAACAGAAGGCGGCTACCACCACCGAGCCTGCAGTTGCCCCCGCACCTACCCCTGCGACTGCATAAGAGTAGACTCGGCCCTTTTTTTTTTTGGTTATTGGGAATTATTGAACTTCGGGGCTAGTTGTTACCGATCATTTGCAAGGCGTAGAGGTGCACTGTTCGTTCTTGTCGTCATCTGGTGGCATTATTCTAGACAAACTGTGCATACAAACCCAACAACTATTCTTTCCTTATCATGTTAAGTCCTTCGTTGCTTAGTCGACTATGGATACGATACATATGCAAGATTGTTGAACAGGCTTCATCGAATCTGTATGCTCTCAAATGACTAACGATACTGCCGGGCCAAAATCAGACGGTCGACATGGAAGCAATATGATGAACAGATGTCATTCTATAAAAAGTGAAGAAGTAAGTGAAGATAAAAGGCAAGCAAAAGCAGACGAGACAATATGCCCATCAAATCGGATATGCTCACATCACAAGCTAAGCACAATGCACAAAAGAAAAATTCAAATGAGCAGGAAAAAAGATTTATATTACTACAACACCCAAAACTTACCAAAGCTTACCAACACAACAGAAGCAGCTTACCCTGTCGAACTTGTTTACTTTCTGAAACAACGAGGACAATACCAACCAGCAGTCTCAGAGCGGCGAACATCTAGGTATGTCTGCAATTTCCTGAATCATAGCATTGTATTTGTTGCTTTGTTGAATTTTGGTCATGCTGAGTGTGTCGAACCACTTGAATTGTCACGGCTCTATTGCATGTGATAGAATCGAACTATCTACAAGGGTTGTTGGGCTCGAGACCTGGTACGACGTCCGTGAATCAAGCCAGTCGATGAGCTTGGGAAAGTTGCTCAAGCTCAGCACGTCCTGGCTGGATGTTTGACCAGTGACACGGCGCTTCTGATTTGATCCGAGCTCAGTGCGAAAGGTCTGGCATTTCTGCAAGCAATACTCATTGGTGCTATTTCCAGGATCTTGACCAGACTCTATGAGTCTCTAGAGGATCGTCTTCCACTGTGCGAATGTGATCAAGAGTCTCGTACACTGAATGAATAGTTGGAATCGACCAATCTCGAATCCAGCGGTGGATAAGGTATGGTTGGTATTCGTCTTGTTGGTTCTCAGTCAT
Source organism: Aureobasidium melanogenum CBS 110374 (assembly GCF_000721775.1). Taxonomy (NCBI): domain Eukaryota; kingdom Fungi; phylum Ascomycota; class Dothideomycetes; order Dothideales; family Saccotheciaceae; genus Aureobasidium; species Aureobasidium melanogenum. The sequence continues at coordinate 948,074 of NW_024470057.1, read as the reverse complement.
CTTTTGGTTGCTCGTTGGTGCCATCTTGCTTCTGAGGTACCACGGCTTGTGCAGTGCCATTCAAAGCACGCTTCCTATGACTTGACATGGCCTTCTTGTGTCTCTTGCTGTTGACATGGACGGTCCAGTCGCTCTCAGTAACTGATGTCGTGTGGCAGACCTCGCAGTGCTTGCGACTCCAGAGATCCGAGCGAGCGCTGGTATCGGGTTTCGAGGCTGTCAGCATCTCGGCTGCGAGCGGCGACAGACTCGAGGGGTCTGGGAGCGTTTGTTCCTTGAGGAAACTGTCGACCAACTTGAGCCCGGTTTCCGATACATCTTGCTCCCATTTTGGTAGATCAGAACCATCGAGCATAAAGAACGAGTTTTTGGCTCCAGCTGTATCGATGGCATTGTTGAGCTTGATGCGAATCCATCGAACTTGACGCTTTGCGTACTGCCGTGTACCAGCTTTGGTCTTCTCGATCGCTTGTGCAAGTAGCTTGTTTAGTTGTGTTGGGCTTGTGTCGCCTTTTCGTAAAGCAGCTTGGTAGTCCAAAAATTCTTTGTAGCCGATGGCGACCCATATGCCTCTAGTCGTGTCGATTGACTCACCACCAGCAATCCTGTTATCGTAAAAGTCTGACAGAGTAGACACCTCATCCAGGAGACCTTGTGTAACCATCTTGTCAACACGGGCATCAAGACGCTTCGAAAGGATATCTGATTGGGCACCGACCCAAAGTATAAGCGTCCTCATACGAAGAAGAGATTCGTCTTGTGCATCCTCCGATTGCGCCTCGTGGTCAGCAGCTTCGCGGCGTGTCCTTTGTTCTTCATAGATGTCCGAGGCTTTACGACCAGTCTGCAGCCAAATCTCGAGACTCCTTTGTATTTTGCGGCGGTCGTTGGGATGCCATCTGTCAGCCATTACTGGATCGACTTCTCTAAGCTTTGCAAGGAGGACTTCCGTAGGTTCCTCAAGAATGGCTGGCCTCTCTGCATATGAAACCGGTTCCTCGTCTTGAGATTTATTTGCGAGCGCGTCGTGGAAAAGTAAAGACTGTGTGTAGTAGTGTGTACCCCCGACCAGAATGGGCAATCGGCCTCGTGCTCGAATCTCGTTAATTCTGGCAAGCGCGTTCGAGACGAAGTTGCCCACAGTCCAGGTCTCTTCGTTCAAGCCTATACAGCCAAGGAGATGGTGAGGAATTCCACCACGTTCGTCTTCAGGCATTTTATTCGTGATGACTGGCAAGCCCTCATAGAGTTGCATGGCATCGCCATTGATGATTTCACCATTGAATTTACAAGCAATATTCACGGCCAACTATTTGAAGAATATGAGTGATGCGCTCCTTCCTTTTTTTTCTCTTTTTTTCTTTTTTCTTTTTCTCGAAAATCAGAAATGTCTAGACTCACCTCAGACTTTCCTGTGCCCGTAGCACCGACTACCGCGACCAGCGGCGCGCGCCCTAGAACTTTGGCCATGCTAGAGAATCGACAAACGGTTCTGCTCAACATCAAACCGATGTTGACATGTTGATTTGCGCTGTGAATCGAACAAAGATTTGAGGCGCCCTGGAAGTGTCAAAGCACGTGACCGTCATGACCAATCCACCTCACTTTCTTTCCATCTTCTGATTTCCATTTAATGATTCATCATACATTGCGGATACTCAACTCTACGTAAAATCAACATGGCACCTGCTGAACGTCCCGCACCAAAGGTGGATGTCAACAATCTGACATTCGCGTTCCCGGATGGCAGTACTGGCCTTCAGAAGGTCGCTCTGGAACTGCCCGCAAACAGCAGGACTCTGCTGATCGGTGGTATGTGATGCTGCCTACGATATGTATTGCTATCGTGGTCTGACAAAATCTGCAGCCAATGGTGCTGGAAAGACCACTTTACTTAGACTTCTGTCTGGAAAGCGTATGGCGCCGAAAGGAACTGTCAGTATCGCAGGCATTGATCCCTTTGCCGAAGGTCTCGAGGGTGTGACGTATCTTGGCATGGAATGGACCTTGAATTCTATCACCCGAACGGATATCGATGTGCCAACACTGCTGTCTTCTATAGGCGGTGATGCTTACCCTGAGAGAAGGGATGAGTTGGTCAAGATTCTAGATGTGGATCTGAAATGGCGTCTCCACGCCGTTTCTGATGGTGAAAGAAGACGTGTTCAATTGTGCATGGGTTTGATTAGACCATGGACTGTCCTCTTGTTGGACGAAATTACCGTGGATCTGGATCTTCTGTCCCGCTACAACTTCTTGCAGTTTTTGAAGAGAGAGACAGAGTCTCGCCCTTGCACAATTGTCTATGCAACACATATCCTGGACAACCTGGCCGACTGGCCTACTCATCTGGTCCACATGTCTCTAGGCAAAGTGAGACAGTGGGGCGCTATGGAGTCATTCAATGCTCAAAGTGCTGAAGGTGGTCGCACGGGTAACAGTCTTTTGGGAGAGCTTGTGTTGGAATGGCTGCGTGAGGATCTGGCAGAGCGTGGTCCACGCAACGGACAGCAGTCAGAGAGCAAGACATACGACACACACGAAGGAAAGGGTGGATATGGCCAATTGAAGGCACCTCCAAAGGAAGCATAGACTGCACCGCAACCGCGGGCGAGTACAAGATTGACGACAGAGAGGCCAATTCAACATAGAGGCGTGACAGACTATACATGGCATGGAACATACACTAAAGAATTATTTGAAGAGATGAAAGTGCTTTTAATTGTCAATGCGCTGTTGAAGCAATGATGAATAATAACGATCCGATTCTAGTTCATTGACCCTTCAACTCCTCGCTCGAAAACAATCCGATCTGCTAAACGCTGTGCTCGACAACCTTTTATCCAAAACGCCAGCTCCGCTTGCTTAATCAAAGCTTGACCATAAACTCGTTGCAATTGGGTATAATGTGCAGAATAAAAAGAGAGAAGAAAGAAAACGGCCCGCCATACGACCATGGCAATAAGCGAGAAGTGCTCATGAAAGGTGGAGCTGATCCACGTCCTCGTTGAGTTCAGATCCGTCGTAATTATCGATCTCAACGCGGTAACCAGGAGGGCTGGCGGGAATGTCCTCATAAAGAGGAGGCTGCTCGTCCTCCCAGGCGATGCCCATACCGCTACGCTCAGTGACGTTGATGTTGAACTGGGTGCGAAGAACTCTAGCAGCGCCAGTGGGAGTTGCTTGGTTGGGCTTCTTGTTGGGTGCCCATTCCTCGGCAATAACCAGCTCTAAGACCAGGACGTGGCTGATCTTGAGCCCTGAAGGGCTGTCGACATCGCATTGAGGCTTCAAGCCGCTATCGATGGAAGCAGTGAACTCGCCTTCAAGCTGACCGTCGGAGAAATCAGTCTTCCAGCCAGACTTGAGGTCGTCACTGCCGATGTCTCTGGTGTGCTCGTGCTGAATGCCTCTTCCCTCACCGCCGACCTTGCCCATGTGCTTTTGGCATGCTGGTGAGACAAACTTTTCTTGTTCCTCGATACGCCATGTCAACTTTCTGAGACGCCATCTTATTTGTGTGTCTTCTTTCTTGGTGGTAATGCCAGACATGCGGGCGTAGACGGGGAAATCACCAATGGGGTGAATGACCGAAGGTAGAGTGACGTTGAGTGTGAGGTTGGTAGGGGGGAAGATTCTGACAGAGTTCTTGTCGTTTCCGGGGCGAATGGCGCGGTTGATAACAACTGGACGAGTGTACTCTGCGACTTCGCCAGTGACGGTCTCGGCACGAGCAACAAGCTTGTAGTCGATGCTGGCAATGTGTCCATGAGCTGTGGTGGGGAGATGGCCAGGCATCAGGTAGCTGAAAGGGTAGTCGTGGGTGCCGTGAGCCAATTCGACATTGTCGCCCAGGAAGCTCCACTCCTTGAGGTCTTGGGACTTGGACGAGCACTCCTTGCAGTGGTCTACTACAGGACGCTTGGTGGTGGTAGTGGCTCTGAATGCGAGGGTGAATGACTTGATGGCAGCGGGAGCTGGACCATTGACAATGAGTTGCATGCGGCCAGAGAAGAGAGAACCCGAGGAATGCTGGGGGCTGTCGAGGAACAAGACCGGAGGAGACTCAACGACCATATCGAGCTTAATGTTTCTTACAGCTTGACGGCCCAGACTCGACTCGCGTTTGGCATCCTTGTCCTTCTTGTCGTGGGAGTGGCTCTTGCCAAAGTGGGGGCGTCTGAGGTGTTCCATGCTGTCGTTGCGCGAACCGTCCGATCGTACTGAAGATGCGCTGCGCTTCTTTTCGGGGACAGGTCTGAGAAGAGGAGATGGAAAGTCGAATCCCAGAATACGACCGGGCATGGTTGAGTGACCAGGTAGCTGGCTATCAAGGTCTTTTTTTCGGTAAGAACGAAGCCCTAATCCGGGGTACCTGCTGATCGACGCTTATATATCTCGCTGTGGAAGTCGTACCGTGGACAAAGGATGTCTGGGTGTTGCGCAGGTGAAGAATTGATCGAGGGAAACAAAGAGCAGAGACTCGTGTGGCCATCAGGACTTTTAGCACTTATTATGGAAACCGTAAATAGTCGGGGTCGAAAAACTCTGTCATCATGACTACTGAATTTCTGTGACTAAAGTTTGGTCGCGCGTGCGCTAAAATGACTTGGACCTCATGATCAGAAGCCACCAGCTTTCACCATCTCGTTTGGGCCCCTTCGGCTCCCCTTTCTCGAATCGGCTGACATTTGGACAAGACCGTCTTTGCTTCTCCAAATAACGCCCCCTATTGCTTTCTCCAGAACGAAGCACACCGCTGTGACTGCCAATGTACCCTTCAAGGTCTGTGAAACATGTGCGCACTCAGCTGCTTTCAACGGCCTTCGATGGAATCGATGGGCCCTTCGATAGGAAGGTGCCCTCTTGGCTGCCGTTGACACGTTTGGCCAAGACGTGATCAGACCGATCTGGACAGGAAGATTTAAGGTCTCTAGCTCAGGAGCAACCGTCAATCACACGTTTCGCATCATTATTCCCTTGGGGATCATTGCCGGTTTCCAGGCATTGTTGCACTCAAGACACTTTAACGAATTTCACGCATCTCCGGCGACATCGCTCTGGCTGGCTCGCACGAGAGGAACATTCGCATTGTACAGTACAGCACTTCGTACACTACCATTGAACTCTTGACAAGTTGACCTGACCAAGCCACACCCCACGTTCATGCGCTCCTCGTCGGACGCGGAGCCGCGCGCTTGCATTGCATGTGCATCGCGACATGACTCAGAGCTCTGCCGAACTCGCAATCCACTTCGGCCTACCGTAGTGGGCAATATCAATGTCGCAATATCAACACATCACACAAGGATTTAACTTGTGGTATGAATGAGCTGACGCATGCCATATCATTGCATGATGCGATCCCTGAGATTCATGCAGCTGGATACGAAACGCAGAACCCTGTTCTTCGTAGGTCGCCTAATTGACGCGAGTCGAATCATACATTTCTCGCACGTTCCTCGTTGACAAGAAGGAACACACGTGGAAACAAATTTTTTTTCCAAACCAAGATACAATTTCTTAAGATCACCGATCCGATGAGAACTTCTTCAGGGTCAAAAGAGTCCGTTAACGCCCTAGAAAGGGATTTTTTTCACCGCTCATTTCCACGCCTCTGCTTTGCTTTAGAGCCGACTCGCTTCTGAATTGCAGGACGTGCTTGCAAACTCTGGCGTGATTTGCGCAGACATTTTACACGATCTAGAAGCTGAGAAACGAAGGATCAGGAGAGTGTGGAGCTTTTCTGCCGAACAATTCAAGCATTGAGAAGTTTGAAGATCCCGACGATGTCGCCATGAGACTATTACATAAAAGTTGGCCAAGCTGCCTATAAACAAGCTGAGCCAAGCAACCACCACGGTGGATTGGGGACAACCGAACATTGTACTGGAGTCAACAGAATAAGACAAGCACGCCATGAAGCAGTTGGGGTAATACGATACACTCATGTCACGATGTCGCAGTTTCTGCTGGGTTGCAGTAGTATTCTTGTATCCGTATTAGGAACGTCAATGCGACCGAGAGACGCTTGTGAATTCCAAAGAGGCTCAAGACGGCCACCGGCGGCTTCCACGTGTTCTGGAAGGCGAATGCCATTCAAGGAAGGTCACAACATCAAAGATGAAAAATGCTGTCAATTGACCGAAATCCAAGCTGCAGCTGCGGTAAGGCGCCTTGATGTGATAATAGGGCGCAACAAAATCAGGGCCTTGTCTGCAGTCGCCACAGCCACAGGGCGTCGCCGCTACACGTGCTATGGTCCAAACCAATTTATGGATGCTGCAACAAACTCACCACAATGTCGGACAAACACGTGGGAGAGCATTGCATGCAATTGCGCTGCTGGTACAGCCTTCGAGGGTACAGTACGATGTTCAAGGAGTATGACAGTGCAGACAAACAACACGTGTGTCTATCCTCCTTGTCTTGTTCGCGGACTCTATATACTTGGATTAGTTGTTCCCATGCTACTCGGACATGACCTCCGCCACGATCCGCCCGAATCAACATGCTACGTGCTCTCAAGACAGGTCAGTTCTTCGCGAGTCATGACGAATCGACAGGTCATCTTTGAATGCTTGCGGTATTGGTGCATGTTTGCAGTGCACACATCAGCAGTTCGAGAGAATGTGATGATATACCAGGGTCAACGAATAGGAGTATCTCCCTATATCATATACATTATGCATACGCTCGAAAGCCGTGCAGAGCGTACTATCATTAACATTGCCTGCACTTTCCAGACTGACATTCATTCTGGACTGATATTGACTGGGTCATCTTGGTTACATTCAGATCAGGGTCACTGCTCTGACAGGATTGCTGTGGTCGTCAGCAGTGAGTGGTAACACCGTGATGACCTTGGAGAAGATTTAGTCAAGTATTACGACATTGTTAAGACGTTTCAAGGTTAGCATATGCCGTCTGCTTTCTCTATGATATTACAATCTCAAGCTCGCTAAAAACACATCGAAAGTTATGGAGTTGAGTAGAAGACACACACCAAACACCTGAGGCTCAGCCGGTGCTACTCTAGATCGACAATCACTCTTGACATGCTGCAAAACCATCCTCTTGCCAATTCTCCGGCCTGAAATGCAGAAACATGAAACGGTGAGCTGGAGACAAAAGAAGACACAAAACGTACAGCAGCAGGGATTCCCACGTGGTCACCCACCGTAGTACTAATCTGCCGTTCAACTGCTTATGTATGGCAGAGCGGACGGGATGCCCAGTTTTCAGCTGACTGTGGCCGTACGTGCTTGTTTCGCGATTTTCTACCACCATATTCACTTTGGCAAACCATTCACCAGCACTCGCAAATTGAATCTCATAATGCTGCTTGATCTTTCGACATGATGCCATCCCAACCTCAGCACCTCTAGCATAGGTCGTGAACCGTCGAGTGCTATGGAATAGTACCATCGCTTCCTCAGTCGAGCCTCCTACGTCGAAAGAGCATCAAGTCGAGTCAAGCTCATGAGTCTGTTCCGGCACAGGCAGTTCCTTGCGTATCGTATACTGCGGCATTTCTTGAACTTGGTGGTCGTATGGCAGCTCTGCAGCGTATGCACCACGCTCACTTATGGGTTCTTCTTTGTGTTGCATATTAGGAGAAGTGTCCGAAGCTCCTTGAGAAACGGGTTGGAAGGATTGTTGTCTCCGTCGTATTACAAGACAGATGATGGCAGCGATCAGGACCACACCAGCGACGACGCCGACGACGATGCCTGCTATTGCTCCGCCAGATATACCAGTCTTGTGCTGCGTGTTGGAGCTGTTTGGCACCGTCGTTGGAGATGTGGCATTGGAAGTGGATGGTTTGGAGTCGTTGAACGGCGTCCAATGCTTGGACCAAGACTGTGCGAACAAAGTCTGGTCATTAGAGATGTCGAGTGTTGTAGCGCCATTACTCATATTCTGAGGTTGGTAGCCGAGTCCTCGGTTGGAAGCTCCAGGACCTGGTGCCTGCGCGAGCCACATAGTGTTTGTTTGAGTGTTGTAGCCAAGGAAGGCGCCTTGGAGGAAAGCGCGGCCGAGACGCCACTGGTCCCCACGTGGCATATTGAAGGGAATGCATGGGAAATACTGCACAGCGGATGATACCACAGGAGATGTGAGTGTGAGATTCAGAAGTTTGAATGGGACCTTGATGGTAACGTTGGCGTCGTCACCAGGGGCCGGAGTAAAGTGAAAACCTAGGTAAGCTGGAGAGTTGATGATTGTCTCATAAGATGGATCAGATGTGTTCCAGAGGTAATACTGGGTAGCTTGATCAAAATAGATGGGAAGTTTTTCTGCAAGAGCTGAGCAGGTTTGAGCAGGGAGATGCAAGCCTGGAGGCATAGGATCCACCTTGACTATCAAGGAGTCTGGCTGCCCAAGAATGTTCATAAGGAGACCTGAAGCGTTGCCAAAGGAAAAAGGACTCGAGCCTGTTTCGACGTTGATTGATATGTCCAGCAGCATTGCGGAATAACCAGCGTAGCTCGTATATGGCCCAATAGCTCTTCCCTTGTCGTAGCCACCAAGAATGAGTGATCCACCATAGTCCAACGCCGCGGAGCCGATTTGCAAGCCATATGAATAGGATGGTATGATGGATTGGTTGTACAGTGCGCCAGCGACAATCCAGGGGTCTGGGCCGTCCTTGTTGTAGTTCACAGCTTGAGCGGCTTGATCGTTACCACTGTTCAGTGCAAAGAAACCAAGTTCCGGAGCTGCAGTCTTTTGGTTCGGGTAGTCGACGGAGAAAGCATCAATTGTAGCAAGGTCAACATTGTAGACCGTCTGTTGCTTCTCTGCAGAGCCGATGGTGACCGCTGCAGGATATACAGTCCCTGTAATGTTTATAGCAGAGGGGGCATCCCAGATGTTTGGAGGCGATGAACTTGGAACGGACGTGTCTGGGTCCCATTCCCCTCCAGTACCACATTGTGGGCCATAGGGTCGGCAAGCTGAGCTTGAAGGTATGTACGAAGCGTAATAACTGCCAATCAGAAGGTCTACCGAGACTTGTTCGGCGGCAATGTTACTGCTGTTCTGGTTGCCACCCACTTTGACAGTGATTGCATTCCACGGCCCATCTGGCCCATAAATTGTCGAACTCCAGTTGACTGCAAGATATTGTTGCGCTGTAGTGGTTCGGATCGCACACAGTAGCGTCGATACCGAGGCTACCACTTGCCATGGACGAGAAACTTGGAACATTGCGACTTGCTTCGTGACTGGAAGAAGACGAAAAAGAGGAACCGGGAGTGCCTAGAGCAGTGGAGGCATCGAGCTTACATGATCACTGCATACTGCCTTACACCAGATCCTTTGGCAACTTGAAAATAGAGCAAGGCTGAACTTTGACTGTACTGTGCCATGCGTGAGTGGCTCCTTTACATCGCATTCGGCGACCACTTCGGCGACTACTATATCTTGCGTCACACTCAATTTCGCGAACTCCTCTCATAGGATCCTTGTAATCCATACCGTGTGTGCGTTACAGTATGAGCGATAAGCCCACAAGAGGCTTGTAATAAAGCTTGTCTGCTTGTCAGCGAATCTGAGATGAGTCTCGGGGCGTTGATTGGTCAAATACTGAACAACTTGTTGTATGAGATTGCACTAGAGCATCCTGCAGGAGTTGCTCTCAATACTCAGCCTCGTGCGGCGTGGGTGCAACGCCAACGATTCGATGGATACCGCAGATTCATGCATTCCATGTGTTCCTGGCGGCTAAGCAGCTTGCAGACCTCGATCTCGGTTACTGGCTACCTCGTCGCCAGCTTTCATGATGTATCGTCCGAATGACACAGCAGTCACATTTCTGGCACAGTAAATAGGCTCCAAGAATTGAATGGTGAACGAAATAGATGCTGGCTGCAGGTGCAAATCCGCGGTGAAATGATTCGGACCGGGCTCTATTCTTGCGTTCGTAAGTTGCGATAATACTTCGTGACACCTAGCTTTGATCTCGACATTCTATGATGTTATTTCTATGATTGTTAGCTAGACAAATATACAACCATGATTTATTACCTTCGTCACACCAATGATCGATCTATGGCCGTGATTGTATTCAGGAAGACAATGGTGTGGGAAAACCTTTTTCTTGATTTCATCCATAGCAGTAACGTGAACAACAAACGCCATGGCGCCCGCCATATGCTAGTAAAGGTACATACGACATCCAAGAGGAGGTCTAGGTATAGGTATACAGTTGAAATGGTCTCATGGCCATGACCACGTCAAAATGGAAGAGGCCGGAAGAGTTGGAAGAGAGAAGCGTGAAATCAAAGGAGCCCTCTATTGGCGAGCGGGACCAAGGCTAGCGGCGGATTTGCCAGTCAAACGCTCATACTCGGCATCATCGATCTCTTGGACGTCCTCGCCAATCTCCTCGATCTGGCGGGGGCGAGCCGCGCGCATTGCTGTGTATTTTTGGCTAGTGTTGCGCTGGATCAATTCCTCAACAGAAATGGCAGGCTCTTGATCGATAGGGGGAGCGGTGTGGCGGGCCAAACCAGCGTAATCGTGCTGGACGGCAGCGGGCCACTCAGCAGCGAATTCAGCATCCAGAGGGTTGGTCCATCGGATAACTACTCCTTCGGTGGTGTATAGAGGTCCCTGCAGACCAGAGTTGCGTCCTTTTGACTTGGGACCGAGCTCAGGAGGAGGTTGGGAGAAGATCCTTGGAGGCTCAATAACCAGGGAGATGGAGTCGGGAGCGCTACCGCGAGCGTCTTGAGCCTCAGCTTGCACCATAGCCTTTTCCTTTGCTGATTCGATTGCGCGGGTTGCGGCCTGCATCTTCTCGTATCTAAGACGCATGCCCTTGAGGGCAACCAAGCTCTCACCGATCTGCTTACGCGATGGAGCATTAGGACCACCCTCTTGTTGCATTTGCTTCATCTTGTTGATGGTAGCCTCCTGATCCTTGATGGATTGCTCGAGCAAGGGCACACCACCATCCTCAGCCTCCTTTGCCAAAGCCAGCAGCTCTTCGCGAATGCGATTTTGGTTGTCCTCGTGCTTCTGTGCCATCTTCACACCCAGCTCTTCTTGGTGGCGCAATACCCAAGCAATGTCGGCGATCGAGTTGGCCTTTTGATCCATGATGAGGTGTCCGCGCATATTCTTTTCGGGCATCTTGCGAGCATCGGGGTTGGGGTGTTCCCAGTTGTGTTCGTGCAGCATTCGGAGTTCGCGCAGTTTACGGAAGGCGGCCAGACCTTGTGAGGGCGAGGGGAAGGTGGCAGTGAGCAGAGGACGCCACATATCCTTGCGCAAGGCGGAGGGGAGGGACTTCTTTCCAGCAAAAGTAAGCTGCTTGAGGACTTGGTTGTTCTGGGCGGCATTGTCAGAGGATGGTCTTGGTTCAGCAGATGTAGCAGTTGAAACGCACGTTCATGGAGCGCTCGAGCGAGTAAACGACCTGGTTGGTCCATATTTGGTGGTAGACAAACAGATGGCGACCATGGTCGGCTAGCCGTTGGGCCAGTCGGTCGGCTTTGGACGACATTGTGTGATATGCGATGAGACGAGGCCTTGGTAATAAATTCGAGTCGGTATGGAATTGAAGATGCGAAATCGACCCCCGGTCTTGGCGCCGCTTTCTCCGCTTCCCGCAGCAACAGCAGCAGCTGCTGCACCTGGTCATCATCATCACATGTCGAGACAACAGCACGGCGGAATGCCTTCCAATTGCACATATTTCTTTCAATGAGAGCACATAGCTACTATTGCTTCGTTCCGGTTCTACACAATGCCAGATGCCGACGCCAATGCTCGGCGCGGACGACCCTGGCTCATTCCCAGTGTATGCCTAATCCCCCGCACCTTGGACCAACACGCTCCTTCCCTGCTTCTACTTGACTAAGTAAACACAGAACAGGAAGCTGCGCCATCTGCAAGCCATTACCCTACGCAACCTCGCCCTGTCTCATGAAACTGCTCGTCCTCGCCGAGGCACAATTGACGACGATGGCCTTCCAGCCACCAAGAAGTCGCCAGCTAAGATGCTTGCCCTACGCGACGCCCATTCCAACATGATCCACTCAAAGTCTTCTGATGACCTCCGTCCAATCCACGAATCTGTCTCGTCACTGTCGTCTAGCCCGAATAAACAGCGCACCCCGCCTCGTCCTTCATTTGCCAAATTGCGCAGAAGAAGTACTCTAGAATGGGCTGCCTCGACCTCGCAACAACGTCAGAGACGCCTTGAAGATGTCTCTGCCCAAAGAATGGCCGACTTGTTCTACTCTATACACATTCCCAATCAACAAGGTCGGTCAGTGCTGCCATCCATATCCTATAAATACTCCAATTAACCCAAACAAGATCCCATCTATGTCAGCGAGGTGGCTGAGAAATCCATGAACCCTAACTTCAGGAACATTCAGCTTGACTCGACTGATCCTCAACTTCTGAGAGTGGACGAGCTGATTCTCAAATTCTGGGCTAAGAGCGAAGCCATGCCACAATACTGCTTGTTGGTAGACATGACATTGAGCATGCGTTCATTGCAATTCATTGGCAAGACTGTGGGTCTCTCCTACAACCTTCCGCTTTGCTTCCAATGTTGATCTTTGCCATCTAGCTGTCGAGCTTCCATCACCCATTTCCACCGAATTGTGTCATCTTCCACCTGACAGACGGCTTCTATACTGCATTCACCGATGCGAAAGTCGATGAGCCTCTGAATCCTTTCCAGGACGGTCCTGCAAAGATCACCAATTCCCGCACATTATCTACTTCATCCTTCGATGCTCTTTTACGCCTCTCCAAGCTCGACGACAGTGTTCAGGATGCTTTGGCTCTTCGAAAACAGCTTGCTTCCGAGTTGGAACAGACGTTGCAGGACAACAAGGCCTCACTAGACAACAAGACGCAGCTCGCCGAGACGACGGATTTTCTCAAAACCATCGACTTTGCCACTGCAACTGTAAAAAAGCAGTTGAAAGCACTCGAGCAGAAACGTGACCAGAAGCGCAAAGCTCTTCAGGACCGCAGGGATCTGCTGGCGCGTGACTCTGCGTTGCGGAAAGAGGTACTGTCGCAAGTCGAAACTGGCAAAGGCACCATCTCGGAGTTGACCGCTCAACACACCGGCGTGAAAAAGTCCATCACCCAACAACGCCGCCGTATAGCACATGATCTATCAAAGATCTACCCCATAGCGCCTGTGCCGAATCAGAGTTTAGCTTTCACCATCCGTGGCATGCACCTACCCAACTCCGAAGCATTGGACGCAGCGACTCCCGAGTCTCTAGCCGCGGCTCTGGGTCATGTCAGCCATGTTATCCAACTTCTCTCACTCTACCTAGGAGCCATTCTGCCATACCCTTGCCGACCACGCAGCAGCACATCCACAATCCTGGACCCTATTTCCATCCTCAATACCGCAAGTGCAACCTCCAAAGCCGTCTCTGACGAAACCGCTGCCCGAACATTTCCACTTTTCTTGAAAGGCGCTGTACGCTTCCGCTTCGAATATGGTGTATTCTTACTGAACAAGGACATCGAGATATTGTTGTCAACGCATCTTGGGGTCAGAGTGTTGGATATTAGACAGACGTTGCCGAATCTGCTGTACGTGTTTTACTGTGCCACAGCGGGTGACGAGGAATTACCTTCAAGAAGAGCAGGAGGCGTACGAGGGTTGATGAGGATGAAGGCACATGGACGAAATTCTGCAGAAGAAGAGAGATGGTGAACATGTAGCACAACTCTCCAATGCTTGGCCATTCCTGGAGGGGCTGACAAGTCGGACTGCGTTTGTCCACCATAGCAAGTGGTCCGGCTTTAAGCACCAGGCAAAGTATCCTTTGTGGTCTAGTCTGTTCAACCTCTGATTTGGCTCGGCATCTTGGATAGGCATAGCATGCGTGTGCAACGTAGCAGCATCATCATCTTTCTCGATGCTTGGTCCTTCCTCATATCAAACAATTCTGATACGCTCGCAACTTCACCGTGTCTTTCTTGTCAAATTCTGAAACAGCCGGCTCACCGACTAGAGCAGATATGGCGTCAAATATGGTTCGTATTAAAGCAGGGATGCGAAGCAAGGGTAGGAACTAGGTAGGCTTCATTAACGCTAGGTCGGCCATAACCTATATGCGAGTCATCAATTTCATTCTAGTCAAGAGCCAGTATTCGTCTGTTCAACCTCCTCCACAGATCATGGCAAGTATCACAAACCCAAAAACGCCATATAAATGCTCAAACCCAAGCCAAACTGCAATGCAGCTCTATCCGCAGCCTTCATATATCTCGTCATGCATTCATTCAGGTCCAGAAAAGCAGACCATCCATCATCTATCATGCTCCAGAAGCAGCTCCATAATCCTGAGTCTCTGTGCGAGAAAGCAGAGCGTCCCGCTCGTTCATATCGTCCGACCTGCCAACAGGCTCGCCAAAACTAGGTACCCAGCCGCGCATCCAGCCACTGACTCTACGCCAGCGCCAGTCCTCACGGCCAGATTCTTCTAGCACGACCACCTTCGAGTCTTCACTCTCGCCGTACATGAGGAACTGCACACCAACAGCGGCATCCATTATAAGCACACCGGCTGCACCGAGCCAGAATGGTAAAGCACGCATGAGCCAGTCATGACGCACATTGGGTGTGTCTTCGACCCAACCATGCAAGCCGTGAGCAGGTGCATCCGCCCAAAGATTGGGGTTTGTCAGCATGCTAGTACTGTAGAAGAGATTACCAAAGAAAGCGGCGATGAAGAGGTGAGCACTGAGGCCTGCTGTCGATTTCCTGGCCCAGTTCTTGTAAAGTTGTGGCAACCGGCTACCCAGATATAGCAGTGTCGACAACCAGGAAAGAACAGTACCAGCTGCTGCCAGGCTCGAGATCTTGCTAACAGGTTCGTGGTGGTGAGGATGGTGGCTGTTGGGTTTCAGTGGTGATGCTTGGGCAAGAGAGATCAAGCAGGCCAACAACAGCACAGTGCGAGGAGATGGCGATGGAAAAGAAGACGAAGCCTGGACACGGTTGATGGCACGTGGACTCCTGGATGATCCGTACTTCTCGTTGGCGTCTCCGAACACTGGCATACGCCACATGCTTGCCTTTCCGTTACCAGGCGTTTTGATATCCTGAGCCGAGCTCTTTCTCTCCGGACCGTCGATATTCTCGAACGTGTTCTCGCGACTCATCGCTGGCATGCCCTCGATGACCATCTCTTGACTTCGACCAGGATGATCGCTGCCGTCGCTGTCTGGCCACATTTGGCGAATTCTGTATCCGTGTCGTAGGCGCTCGTACCAGATCCACTGAGCGACAAGCAAGAAGTCTACGAGACAGTAATAACCTGCTACTATCATCTGCCATGTTGCCTGTTCTGTGAAGACGGCTCCGAGGAGATTGCTGACATCTCCCGCACACCACTCGACCAGGAAGAAGATGGACAGACCAGACGTGCTCTTGATAGTGTAGTTCTTGTATATTTGTGGCATCTGTGCGAACAGCCATGATACGATGGAAAGCGTGCCCAGCAGAGTCGATATGAAAGCTAGGTTTGTCGGCACACAAGTATGAAACGTACTCGAGAAGCGGTATAGAAAGTCGTTTGTCGGTGTGCAATGCTGTGGCAGCTCAGGCTGGAAGACGAGCGCCTGCCATGACATGATCGGAGGAGGGGGGATCTGACTTCGTTGAGGTGGTTGTGGGAAATTAGGGAGGCGTTCAAGTAGTGAATAGGATAAGAAGTATAACAGATGTAGGAAGGAAGAAGAAAGAGTCACGAGCAGGTGTAAAGATAGGTGATAGATGTGTAGGATGACTCAATGTGAATCCATAACGAAACCACAAGATACGGGCGATAGACGCTCACAAGACAAGTACGTTTGAGAGCGACACGCCAAAATCAATCAAACCTATCCATAGTTCAACGCTACCTGCTGATAATGGTTAAGGACCATCTGGATGCCCAGCAGAAGAGCGTATCACATGGCCAGACTTGCTGCTGTTCGCCGCGATAAGGCGTCTCGAAGCCAGAGATAAGCGTCATTCGCTCTCATCATTCGTGCGCACAATCTCGGCGTGTGTGTAGATATCTGATTAATTTCTTTTCCTCGGCCGCCTTAACCATTTAACAGCTAGATATCTGCTGGCTACTGCTGTTTGTCCGGATTGCACGTAGTTACAGGCAAAGGTTAATGAAACGAGGTGGAGGAGTTTGTCCAGAAATTGACAAACTGCTTGGTCAAACCCTCGTTCTCCGCTGTCCCCGCGCTCTTCTCTCCGCGATGATCTTTGTACATCGGCCTCCCACCATGTGGCCTAGCCCAAAGTTCGACTCAGCAGAGCAAGCCGGAACATCCTGACTAACATAACTACTTGTACTCCGTAGTCGCACACTCCTGTTGTTCTTCGTCAATGTCAGAACGCAAGCTCCATAACAGGCAGGTCTACCGCAGCGGTTATGTCATGCGGAAAAGTTTCCGTGGTAGCAGCGAGTGTGGGTCAAGTGTCGATGCCACCCAAAGCCAGCCGCTGCTGCGAGGACCGTTTCATTCAAGAATTTCCTCACAAATCACAGGAGCATGTCACACGGAAACCTTCTGCATACTATTATCAGACTCTCCCTACACGATTTATCCTGCGCCACGCTCCGGATGATCTCGAACCCAGAGGCGAGCTACGGAACGACTGCAAGGCTGGCGGTCACGAAGCCATGGCCGCCTACGGTAGGTGTTTTGTCCGATCTCCATGATGAACTGCCTTCCGCGGATGATCGCTTGAATGGCATTGTGTTATGTTCATGTACTCATGGGGAGCGTGATGTTTCCACCTCGACTTCCTAGATGCGTTAATATAGAGTGGTTCGCTGATCGCGCGTGCAGTGCAGATTCGAATCAGATTGCCAGGTAGTGTCTCCAATTATATTGCAGCTTTACGAGATCAAGCTTCATCGGCTGCTGTAGCTCAGTGGTAGAGCGTGGGATTGCAGTTTCTGCAGTTATCCTAAGGTCCGTTGTTCGACCCAGCGTAGCAGCTCTTCTTTTGCTTGGTGTTGAGGCCTTTTCTTGCATTCAGCTCGGCCCGCTTTGTGTCTTTTTTGAGAAATCAAGGACTCTATGCCAGAGAAAACTCATCAAACATCCCTACATGCCAATCCTAAACCTGCCGAGTAGTAACTTCACACGAGGTATTCCAATCGATCGAGAGGCCTTGGTGAACGCCTGATGGAGCTCATGTTGTGTCTTACCCTTCGGCCAACCTTCCCCGAATTGCTGACAAGTGTGCAACGAGCTGTCTCTCCATAATAATACACGACGTTGTGGCCGCCGGCGCCCCCCATTCCTGCAGGTAGTGCTGACCGAGGCAGCAGGTAGCACACCTAGTAACGCGATGGCCATGTCTGGTACGGGAGGCGCATGCAGCTGGTCGATTCAAAGGCCGACTTACCGATAGCCGTAGTTGAAGTCTTCACTAGAGCGCACTCTGTAGCGCTTGGAAGCAATTGGCTGGCTCTTCTCTCGGGGACAAACTCGCAGGCATGTCGGTCATACTGTGGAACCAAATGTTGCCTGAGCTCGTATCTCTCGTGCGTGCAGACAAACGGCCATTCACAGGCCTTTTCACTTTATTGGCATGATGCAAGCAATGCCATTATGTGACGCTGTGTAGCTGGCTGGTTGGGAGTCTACTCGACCTCAATTCAATCTATGTTGCCTCACAGTGCAGGAAGCGCCAGCATTTCCAAGCAGCGCAGGGTTCAAAAGTGCCATGCTCTCAACCGCTTGTACAAGTTCATGCGCCAAGGGCTTTGCCGGATGCTGAAATCCGATCACGGTAGGGCGTACGATGTTACGATCCCTATTATGCTCCATGCTGAGAGGACACGTACAACAGTCGTTGGCCGAGCAGTGATTGTGTCCTCTCGCAGCAAGGCTCACCCATGTGGAGCGTTTTCGATATAGCTGCAGAGCAGCAGGTTTATTCATTCTGCATGTCAAAATCCCTGAATAGGAAAGCCGGTTGAATTGTAGAAGGCACTTCCTTGCAGAGCTAGTGGGGTGATGATCTGCCACATCACTGGTCGCACAACGCGAAGTGGGATGCATTGCAGTAGCGAAGTGACTGGCTCCTGCGTTATTTCCTGGGGTCGAGCTCATGCACATTGCTGAGCCAGTTATTTGCCGACGGGTTGCCATCGAATGCACCGAGTATATCAGTATGCTTGCTATTGGCCTTGTAGGAATTGAGCAAATGCATATACTTTGAAGAATACTTGACATTTGAACGGTCATTCTCGCCGTACCAATGTAAGAGTGGATCCTGTGCAGAAGTAAAACTGCCTGAGCCGCTCATGCTTCTAAGCGTATGAACAGTAAGGAGTATATTAGACGGACGCATGTTCGCTAGAGAAGACGCCATCGCACCCCAAGTTCGGATCTTTTCATCATTGCGAGTCTGTCCTGAGAAGAAATGCAGGGACAGCAGAGACCCCAAGTGTAGAGGAAACATTAGTGCAGGTCCCAACCATAACTGCTCATATAGAGCAGTACGTTCCCACTGGAATTGGACAAGCCGTTCGACCCGTGGACAGAGGTATGGCGAGATGCAAGACAACATAACATGAGCCGTGCGAGGGCGTTTTATCCTCGAACCGCGTCGTTCGAATGCTGCACTCGCAGGTGTCATATCTGCTCGGAGGATTCGAGATCAAGCAGGCTTTCAGCCACCTCCACAGAGATCGGATCAACATCATGTTATGAAAATTGGCAAAAGATCTGCAAGTGGCTCCAAGCAAACATGAGCCATTTGCCAGCGAAAATCTGGTGTGGGGATGGCTCATGTTTGCTTGGACCCCCTTGCTGTACAATGACACCGCGACGGACGAATGAGATGTGATGTGTGTATAAAGGTGCATGCATTCAGAGGTAGGGCACGCTGACGAGCAGTGACAACCAGTCGAAGAAGGAAGGTGCTGCCCTAGGATGACGAGGCACACGGTGCTGCGCGTGGCTAATGGTGTCCCAATTGGTGCAAGTATAGACGCATGAATCGTGCAAAACCGTGCGCGTGACACTGCGCCCCCAGACGGCCCCATGTTCTCCATGTTTTTGGCGCTGAATTGGCTGCGCTTAACTTGCTGACGTCTCCTTTGAACACTCACATATAGCAAGCTACGATGCATTAGAGGCCGAGCCGAGCGACGATCTCTAACGAAGAATGACAGAAAGTCTTAACCATGGTTTGACAAAACACACGAAACCCAGCCACCAGATCAGAGACCTGCCTACATGAGCAGGTCCGGAGACTGCCGAGTAATGTTTTGCAAGTGGCATGTACCGGGCCACATCTCCGACTTTTGCATGACGTTTCGAAAAGTCGCGCTTGCCATTAGTCGTGGCTTAGGCTCATTTTGATCCGTGTCAAAGACGAGCGGCGACTTCGGCGTGAGTTTTGAAGCTCGCGCGCTGACCTAGATTGAACAACCTATTGTGATACTCGTACACACTGAGGATTGTACCTTAGTGCACCAGTGCGGGTCGACCACAGCATGGCCAGAGGCCTGTCTCGATGATCGCAAGTGCTGGTTCCCAAGTATCTTGCACCTGCATGAGGACCCTTCAGGGTTTTGCTGGCCTCGGCCCAGGATGAAAAACGGCTGATTTTTGAATGGTCTGGGGAGTACCATGCAGCGCGGGATTATGGTTTGGTAAGGACTCGGGAAAGCCGAATCCGAGTGTTATTGTGGGAATAGAGTAGCGATACAAGCAGCCTAGTCTCCTGTTCCAGGACCCATATAATAACGTGGTCAAGCGGTCAGCTGCTCAGGCATTGAGCACAAAAAGGCTGGTTCGTCATGGCTCCTGAAGCATCATCATAAACAGCCATCAGCATGGCCATCTAAACCAACGTCCGTCGTTCACATTGGGCCGGATCGGCGAGGTGGAAGTCGGACCGTGCCTCCAATCCAGAGGTTAGGCATGCGGGTTTCGGTTATGCGAAATCTGGAAGTAAAGAGCAGCGCTTTACGAGCAGGATCGATAATCAATATGCAGGCCCCGCGGGAGCACGAAAGGCAGCTCCACGGCAAGAATGAGGTCGTCGAGCGCCAGGCTCCGTCAGCGGATCTGGTCGAGCACACTAAGCCCGGCTGAGGCTAGAGGTTTTAGGGCGGACAGGGATAGCGGTTCGCACGGCGGCACAAGTCGCCAAGGCGCGTCCAAGCGCTTGCACATCATGCTACGCCGCTGAGCTCGTTGGCCATTTGCTGTACATGAAGGCTGCTGCTGCTGCTGCTGCTGCTAGCCAGGACTGCTGTTAGCTGTCGTCAGAGCTCCTGTTTTACCGTGAGCAATTGCCAGACCAGCACTCGACTGTCCCTCATATGTGCAGTGACTCCTGTGGCTCAAGACATTAGGAAGACCGAGTACATTGTCCAATATTACCGCCGCCGACCTCCTTGTCTTTCCCCAACTTGCCGACCCCAGACCCGCGAACCCGTCGCGCTTTCCCCAATTCGCTGCTCGTTCGAGGGGCATTCCACTTTCACCATCCACCTTCCCCTTCCTACTTCTCACCACTCTCGAACAAAGCTCTAGCGACTTTTGCATTGACCTGCTGCGTCGAGGCCATTCTGTGCTCCTTCACGCCCGAAGCCAAATTGGATCCCCCCGGCCTCTGGACAGGTCCCTGAGGTAGGCGTTCCCCCGTTACGCCGGTCGAACTCTAGCAGCGTCAGGCTCGAATCTACCAATCTATTCTTCCTACGCCCGGATCTGCTGTCCTTCCTCCAAAGTCCCGGCGCGCCCCACGCTTGAAGTCCAAACATAGCCTCTTTCTTTCTACCTGCCAGCTTCCACACGTATTCTATCCTGCCCAAGTCGTATACTGATTCAAGCTTAATCTCGGCTATACCGGACTCCCCACACCGCTCACTTGACTCGTTGCTTGTGTCATCTTTCCCTTGCGCCGCCCCCATACCTCCATCTTTCGGACTTTCGTCCTCTGCCTACAGTCTGGCGCCGCAAGTCTAGGACGACATCAACCCAACACATCTCATGCTCACTGAGCTTCCTACTATGGATCAATCGCCAGATGGTATCTCTCCAGGGAGCGCTGAACTGGCCGTCACCGGTAATGGTACAGCTGCCTGCTCGGCCCCGGCCGACACCTGCTAACATGACTGCAGCTCCTACCAACCAAGCCGCCAAAACACAGTCCAAATTCCCTCCCCCAAAGACGGACAAGCCCCGACCACATGTTTGTGGCACCTGCGGCCGTTCATTCGCGAGACTGGAGCATCTTAAACGCCACGAACGCTCGCATACCAAGGAGAAGCCTTTTGAGTGCCAGGAGTGCAAAAGATGTTTCGCCCGTCGAGACCTGCTTCTGCGACACCAACAGAAGCTGCACTTCACGAACAACCCGTCCAGTCGACCGAAGAACAACAGGCGCGAGAGTACTAGCGGACCCGTCAACGGAGGCCGTGTGAGAAAAGGTTCAATAGCCAATGCTGGTACTGCCACTACAAATGCAGGGGGCAGACCTCGAGCAAACACACTCGGCCATTTGGATCTGGGATCCCTCGGATTGATGGGAGTCGTTCCGGTTGATGCACAAAGGCCCACCCATGCCAGTATGGCTCACCACCGCATGAGCATGAACAATCAACAGCGCCCCTCAAACTTGGACCTCAATGGTACAAACAGTATGACACATCCCGGGATGAATCAACAAGATGGTTTCGACCTTTCTCGTGTTGATACCCATACTTCTCACATAGATTTTGGCGAACCCTTGACGCACATCCATACGGCGCCGGCATATACAAGCATGCAACCAAGCGAGCTGGAACAACTCTTCACCCCAGGAGGAAATACAGTAAATCCTGCTCAATTGCACTTTGCTGCTTCGACAGCATCGCAGCCTGTTAATCTCCAAAATTTCCACATGAACCAATTCGATCTGTTCGGTCAAGGCGATGATTTTGCGTGGATGAGAGACTGGGATTCAGCACAAATGCAATCGCATACCAACAACGAGGCCATCGATCAGTCATCGCCATCACAATTCAGTACTGCTAGCCAGAGTGGTTATTCCGAGACTGTAGCCGATAATCCTTTCCATATCAATCTCTCCCAAGCTGGCTGGAATCCGAACGACATGCAGGCTCTAATGACTCCCGGTGCGCTCAACCTGGACATCCTTAGTACAGGCCTGCCATCTATTGATCCTCCATTGAACACAATTTCGCCGCAAAACTTGCATGATCCGTCTTCAACAAACGATCCCAAGTTGGACACTCTCATGATGCACTCTGGCGTGTCTGACTCACTAAGTGGCATGCATTTCAACCAATTTCAGCAACCAACCCTTTCCAATTTTGATTCCGACAGCCCTAGCATCTCATCGTCATCAGTACCAGACAGTGCGAGGCAAAGCTCCGTGACCTCCATCTCCACAGATTCCATCACAGATGCCACTCGTCAAGCCTTGCTCCAGAGTCTCTCACAACAATCCGCCTTCAGTCACAGAAAGTTCTCGCAGCCATCCGTTAGTTCGCCTCTATCGCCCAGACCCCAAGGACCGAATCTCCCTTCTACTGCCGATTTGCAGCGTTACATCAATGCGTATATCCAGTACTTCCACTCCCACCTACCGTTCCTTCACATACCCACATTATCTTTTGACTCGCCCGAATACACGATGAATCTTCGAAGCGCCGGCTCTCAGGTCTCGGCCAGCCATACTGGCGTAGTTGGTGGTGGCGGCTGCCTCATCCTCGCCATGGCTGCAATCGGCGCCTTGTATGAGTACGATCACCAGGCCTCAAAAGAGTTGTTCGACTCAGCGAAGAAGATGATTCAACTCTATCTCGAAGAGCGCCGCAAGGCCGACATGTCTGCAGCTGTCAATGGCGGGCAATACTTCAGCACGGAAAATTCTTCGCACAACACACCATTGTGGTTGGTCCAAGCGATGCTGCTGAATGTCATTTACGGTCACTACTGTGGTGACAAGACTGCAGCTGATATTGCGAGCAACCACTGCGCAGCATTAGTCAGTCTCGCCCGTGCTGCGGAACTAGCACATCCAGCCAGCAGCCACGAAAATTTCGGGGATATCAAAGACGAGAAGCCAGATGTTAACATGGAAGATGGTTCTTCGCCATTGAATGGCCACACAACTATCCATCTTCAGTGGTTGAAGTGGAAAGAAGTAGAAGAGCGCAAAAGGACGCTTTTCGCTATCTTCATACTCTCCAGTTTGCTTGTGATCGCATACAATCAGACACCAGCCATCACCAACTCAGAGATTCTCCTTGCGCTACCTTGCGATGAGGAGCTCTGGACAGCAGATAGTGCTCGAGAGTGGGCTGCCAGAGGCGGTGCTCAAGCAGCCGAATCCAGTGCCACACCATTTTCTGCAGCATTGAGTGATCTATTGACAGCCAATCAAAGACAACAAAACATGTATATCTACAACAGATACAGCCCCAATGGTGACTCGAATGGAGTGGGTAGCCAGCTCCGACCAAGCACCTTTGGATGCCTGATCTTGATCAATGCTCTTCACAACTACATCTGGGAGACAAGAAGCAGGCATATTGGACGCCAGTGGACAGCTCAAGAAACCGAGTCTATGGTGGCTCACATCGAGCCGGCGTTGAATGCGTGGCAAGCTGCATGGAAGGCCAATGATCGTCATAAGCTGCAGCGACCGAATCCTTTCGGTTTAGGTCCTTTGGCCGCTGACAGTATCCCTCTACTGGACTTGGCCTTTGTAAGGCTTTTCGTCAACCTTGGACGTTCGAAAGAGGCTTTCTGGCAGCGCGACTTTGAAGCCATGTCAGAAGAGCTAGCCTGTGGAATCGATATTGCACAGACAGGTTCACCTGATCACACATCAAACGGCTCGTCTGCAGACTCGCCAGGCTTCTTGCAAGGTGCTTATTCACACGGTCAAGCACAATCGTCGGGACAAAGCTCCAAGCGCGAACGCCATCTGCGGAAGGCGGCCTTCTATGCCGCTGATTCGCTTGTCATCTCGTCCAAATGCAATTTGACGTTCGCAGATTCTTCTGCTCATGAGCTACCCATCCAATCAGCTATATGCTTCCTCGACTGTGCCCAAGTGCTGGCCGAATGGGAGACCACTGTCCAGGAGCGCATTGGTCGATATGTTGGCGTGCTGGGTCAGGCAGATGTAGATTACGGTCAAGTGCCTGCCGTCATGCTGCTCGACACTGAAGACGTGGAGCTCTTGACCAAGATGGAAAGCATTTGTACTGTGATGGAGGAGAAGATGGCCATGCAAGCCAAGATGCTCGCTCACGAAATGGACACTCTAGATCCTAATAATTCCATGGGCATTCCATCGCCACTAGAAAGGCTCAATGGATTGTCGAAGTGCGGACTCGGCAGTAGAATCTTGCGCATGACTGCGCAGATGCTTGAGAAGGCAGCTGTTTGGCCTGGTAAGCCTTTTCACTTTGACTGCCCTGATCGAACATGTTGAAGCTAACTGATGGATTAGTGACCCACGTAATGGCTAGTGCCCTAGAAACACAAGCAGCCCATGCAGATCGCCGTGCCGAGTCTTCTGTCACTGCTGTGGCCTAGAACCCTTCATATTTTTTCCGAAGGAACTTACGAACCCGACCCACGAAGCGACGAACACCCCTTCTCTTCTATTCATTCGCTCCTCACCATGGTCTTTTCGTTGTCGGAAACACTGCTGTAATCACATCATCATGTATGCAAATGGGAAAATATTTTTGGCGTTTATTGGGAATCAGGGGGCAAGAGATGAGACAAAAAGAAGAGAGGTATCTCTGTGAATATCTGGCTGAAAGAGAGAATACGAAGCGAAAAAGTGGCATTTTGGAAACAGAAAAATCCCATCATATCACAACACACTCGCTTGCATTGGGACTTGGGACTTGGGACTTCAGGGACAAGAAAAAGGCGAATTTATGGATGTCTGAAATTCCTTTTGGTATTCTTTTTCATTCATCTCATTCGTATTGATACGTTCTCTCTTACCTTTTGCCTCAACAGTGCCATCTCCATGTGGTGTGAGATTAAGCTACCGGCGACATGGTGAGGATTGTGGTCTTCAACCAACACTGCTGTTCCTGCTCATGATGTCCACTTACTTGCTTGGAAAATAAGATTTGAGCAGAGTCTTGCTAGAACAAACCAACTTACCATATCTACTTGATCGTAAAGTCTATGTCTTGTTCCTTGATCGAGATCCCATCAATTGTGTTCCGAGCCACAAGGGTTCTTTATTGGACGCGTTGATGCACTCACCGAAGCAATCGCCGCAGTCTCTTTCTTGTTAAAAGAACTTACTCGGGCAACGAACAGAGTCATGTGCATATACTCAACTTCTAGAACTGCAATATTGCGAAAATCATTGTTGAGGTCGCATGACCAAGTATCCGTCTGGGAGAACTCGAGTCATTCAAAGTCGACATGTGAAGCCTGAAGCCTGAAACTTGATGCCTGAAGCCTAGAGGCATGAATATGATGCTTCTTGTTGCCCGAGTGAATTGGTTGCTTCTGCCATGGCAAGACGGGTCTGCGCAGAAAACACGACAGGCGCAAAGTCACAGCAGAGCACACTCATGCCATCAAAGTGTCACGACAGCGAAAAGCAAGTGCAGGCTAGACCTTCCAGAGCACCTGAGTGGGCAGAGGCTTATCTATGAGCAAGCTTATCTCCTCCAAGCTCCGGTGCGCTCTTTGTTGTGACAGCATCGAGTTCATGGACGTCACCCGTCGATAGCGGTGACTCAGTCGCTCATCAGAGTAAAGGAGGTCAGGGGTAATAGAGAACTTGATGAAAAAGCAGAAGGGGAGAAGAGTCATCAGGGCCGTCTCAGTCTTGTTGCAGTCGTGACCAAAGTCGTGATCTTGTGCCAAAAGAGCGGGTCGCCGCGACGATCAACGTGCTGCTCTGATTGCGGCTTCAATCTGCATTCGCAAGTTGCAGCCCATCCTACTTTCCCTACAACACGCCAAACTCCCTCGTATCTTGTCAATATACACCACTTTACTATCGCCTTACCGCTTGCTGCCTCCTGCATTTATTTCTTTCGCGTGTCCATCCTTTGTCGATAACGAGTACCCCGTTCTGCGGAGTCACAACCCAGCACCGTTCGATACAGGCTTCGCTGCCGACTGACTCGACCGCCATCTGACCCAACCGGCCTTCGTCCTCGTCTTTGCCTTATTCGCTTCTGTTATCACCTTCCTGGTCACTCAGCCTCTCGTCTTCAGTCGTCGACGTGCACTTACCGTCGACCCCTCGTTGACCCTGTATACCTCGACGCCATACCCCGAATCGCCAGCGTTCGCCCCTCCGTCGAACACCGCTTCCCCTCCCGCAGTCATCTTCGCGTCGTTCACTCCGGATCACACAGATGCATTGCTAGCCGCCCTGCTCCAGGCCCTTCAGTCCGATCACTGCCCTGCCGAGTTATTACAACATGGCGACACATCGCTCCTCCGCAGGACATGGTCGTCGCGAGGCCCAGGTGATCGAGGTCCCTGTTGGTGACTTCATCCGCAAGAATGAGATTGGCAAGGGCAGTTTTGCTACTGTCTATCTCGCCTCTCACAGGGTATGCAACTCAGATCTTCTGTCTTGACATGATCCTCATTACTAATTTGAATAACAGAAGCGCAAGTCGTACGCTGCTATCAAGTCAGTCGTCACAGGAAAGCTGACGGGAAAGTTGAGAGAGAATCTCAACTCCGAGATCAACATCCTGAGGAAGTTACAACACCCTCACATCGTCGCCTTGTTTGAATGTGTCGACACTCCGCAGCATATCCATTTGGTCATGGAGTACTGTCAAATGTCGGATCTGGCTGCTTTCATGAAGGGTAGAGCCCGGATTGCTACACTGCCTGAGACGCACGACATCTTCGACAGATACCCGAATGCGCCTAACGGCGGTTTGCATGAAGTCCTGGCCCGTCACTTCCTCAAGCAAATTGCCAGTGCACTTCAGTACCTGCGCAAATACAACTTGATTCATCGCGACATCAAACCGCAGAACTTGTTGCTTAACCCGCCTCCAACGTATATGCAGAATCAAAAGCCAGAGGACGTGCCCTTGGCAGCAAGCGAGAATTCACTAATTCCTGCTGTCGGTGTGGCTTCTCTGCCCATGCTGAAGCTTGCTGACTTTGGTTTCGCTCGTCACCTTGCCAGTACTTCCCTGGCCGAAACTCTTTGTGGCTCTCCTTTGTATATGGCCCCGGAAATCTTGGCTTATCAGAAGTACGATGCAAAGGCAGATCTGTGGTCCGTAGGTACTGTGGCCTACGAGATGGTGGCTGGAAGGCCTCCTTTCAAAGCAACAAATCACGTTGAGCTGCTTCGCAAGATCGATCAAGCACAGGACGTGATTCAGTTTCCTGCTGGATTGGTTGTTTCTCGGGAGTTCAAGGACACAATCAAATCTCTTCTGAAAAGACAGCCTACACAGCGCGTCAGCTTCGACCGATTCTTTGGAAGTTCCACAATCATAGGCGACATCCCTGACCTTGTCGAAATGGACAGACCCCGTGTTGCCGATGCGTCTGACTCTGACATCGCCATGTCCGCGCTGAGTCTACGTCTGCAGCAGCAGTCCATAAACAGTCCCGAGCAAGAGATCGACAATGTTGGCAGCGGACAAGCTGTGCGTGATCCGTTTTTAGGCGTGACTAGAAAGCCTACGGTTGCGACTGCCTCGCCAAGCGTAGAGCCTACCAAGAGACCCGAGATGCCCATCAACCGTCGACAGACCGAAGCAGCTATCCCTCCCTTGACAACTCAAGTTGAAGCGAAGCGTCATGCTGGCCAGATGGAGCAAAAGAGGCCACCACTGGTCCCGACCGCAACTGCTCCCTCGCGCCAAGAGCTGCAGCACGTAGCCCCCATCAACCAAGGCAGAGCGAACAATCCACGCTATGTTCCATCCCCGGTCTCCTCGGCTCCACAGACCTCGCCCATGCATGACAAGATGTCTCGAGAGTCGCGCGATACGAACACAGCTCATGACTTGACATTTGAGAAAGAGTACGTTATGGTTGAGAAGAAGGCAGTTGAAGTGAATGCTTTTGCCGATGAGCTCGCGGACCGCAACAGACAGCCGGAGAACCACACGAACGGCATGGCTCGTCGTGCAACGGCTCCGGTCGTGCCTGGCGCAAATGTCGTATCGAACGTGCTGAAGACAGTTTCTGGTAGACAAACAGGCACACTTCATGGTCGTCGTCCTTCTTTCGAGCAACGCGGTCAAACTCCCACACCCACAGACTACCTATCGCGAGCTTTGAGCGCAGCCAAGAATCGCATTGGCCAGGCAATCAACGGACAGCCACAGGGTATATCGCCGCCTCAAGGATACGCTGGCTTTCCTGCGTCTTCAGCACCCCCTCTGCAACTGGCTATCGGCGATGGAAGAAACTCACCGAGCAACGTTGACGAGGACACTCGATTGCTTCAGATCGTGGAAGAAGGCGCAACTCGCAGTGATGTGGTGTACGGATTTGCAGAAGTCAAGTACAGACAATTGCTTCCCGCAACTCCTTCGGCAGAAGACAGAACCACGATTCGCCAGATCAGTGCCTTGGAACAACCTCTCCACACTGGCGAGGACGCTGATAACCAAGATCTCACCCAGGTCGCCATCGTGGCAGTCGCAGAGGAAGCATTTGTTCTGTACGTCAAGGCCTTGGCCATCCTGGTAAAGACTATCAATCTCGTGAAGTACTGGTGGGATCGCCAGCGCAAGATGGACACTCCACCAGGATCACTTCCATCGAGACTCGGCGAAGTCAAGCAAAGTTCCTTCGAGATGAACAAGAAGATGAACAACGTCGTCCAGTGGGCTCGCACACGCTTCAATGAAAGCCTCGAGAAGTCCGAATTAGTTGGGCGCCGTTTGATCGAAGCTCAGAAGCAGCTCCCAGCTAGTCACCCAGGACATCCAAGCAATCATGGCCAGTTACAATCTTCAGGATCCGGCAATGCCTTGACCGCGGCTGTTGATCACATTCAATTGACTAGCGGTGTCACAGCCGAGAAACTGATGTTTGATCGCGCCGTCGAGATGAGTCGTGCTGCTGCTGTCAACGAGCTTGTGGGAACCGATTTTGCCGGCTGCGAGCTCAGTTACATCACATCGGTCATGCTACTGGAAGCCGTCCTCGAGAATGATGATGAGCCCCTGCTCTCAAAAGCAAGTACGCACAAGGCTAGAGCAGGTAATGCAAACACCACTATCAACGGCATGGATTCCGAAGACCGCGATGCAGTTCTCAAGTGTAAGTTCTGCAAGAATGATCTGGCCCTAATTTGTACTGACTCTTTCTGTCTAGTGATTGAAAGCACTCGCGGCAGACTTGATTGTCTTCGCCGTAAAATCAAGCAACAGAATGCGGCGAAACAGAACAACCCAACATCCACTACCAGGCCTATGGCAAGAACATCTTCGTCGCCAGGCACAGCTATTGGCACATCGCCGAGATAGATAATTACCTCCACTAAAGACCGGCTCTTTATACGCAAGCTATGAATCATGAGAAGGAGTATATTTGGTGTCTCTTTTCTTTTTCTTTTTCTTTTTCCTTCTCTTACTTTTACACATATCCGGAGGTCGCAACGCAAGAGAGCCCGGGTCGATGACGGCGCAACATTCAGGTAATTGTTTCGTTCAGGGGATTTCTGCATCAGTTTCATCATGCTGGTTTCATGGCGTATGGTCAGGAATGCAGGTCGGGAGCCCACGGGGGCAAGCAGTAATTAGGCGCTTACACAACAAGTGACAATGGCACTCTTTGCTTGATAGGCATCAGAGGAGAAGGATATGCGGGTCAATGGAACAAGACGATTCGGGTCAGTATACTTAGCATAAAGACCTAAACACGAATTTGTTACAACATGTTCGAGAAGACTTGTTGACGAAGCTCGTGCTGTTGTCAAGACTTAGGCGGCAGAGGTTAAGTGAGGTACGCGGCCAACGCTCGTATAGAAATTGCGACGCGAGGTGTCTGGCTCGTGCCCTCAACCTTGTGATAATTCAGAGAGGAGATCAGTTGCGATAGACGCAGCGTGAAGAAGACGATGAAAAGGCTTCTGGATCTCAGGTTTGACAAGAGCCAAAATTGGTCAAAGGTATCTGCAAGCACGTTGACAGAAGAAGGGGAGGTACAAGCAGTGTTCCTGCCAAGGGTAGAATACGGTGTTTCACCTTAGAAGGCCTCCGTCGCTCGAGCCTCCACAAGCTCAATCTCTTGCCGTCAACAATAATCTTGCTCGGTGGCCTGTTGCTTCCTCAGAAGGCCTCTTGTCCTGTTCATTCTCTGCCTCGCTGGTTGGAATCACCAAAGACTGCGCGCTTGGTGTGATCGTTTGTCAACACGACCGTTTCTGGGGAAAGGCCCTTGATTTACACCGACAGCGACACCCTCCTTTGTTTCGTCTCGGTCGACTAGCTGTGGTCGACACAAGTCTGCCATGACGAGTTTCGCGAATTCTTTTTGGTCGTTAGACCAAAGTTATGCAGGAGGTATGGTCATCCCAGTTCTTCGCATGCTCGTGCTAACTCGGCGACAGGCTTGGGAGTCCTCTTTGGCAAGCTCCAACAGGGCGTGCAGGAGAATCAGCAGGTCCTGACGATTGCGCGCATGCGAGCCGAAGCTGAAGATCTATACGGTCAGCGCCTGGGTGATATCGATGCTGCTACTTTGAAGATCGAGGGAGGATTCCAGAAAGATGATGGCGCCAGTGTCAAGAAGGTGTGTCGCCGAGTGCTCTGTTCTAGACGTTTGCAGAATAGACGGCTAATGCAGACAGGCATTCGAGGGTATGCGTTCCGAAATGAGCGAGGCTGCCAAAAACCACCGCAAGATAGCATCCAACATCCGCGAGCTCGTTGTAAGCCCTTTCGCGCGCTGGTGCGACGCCCACGCTGCCCGAGTTCAGAACTCCCAAGATGACCTGCAAGCACGTATCAAAGCCCATGATCGACAAGCCGATCACGTCCGAACCTACCGCAGTCAATACTACAACAAGTGCCGTCGAGTCGAGGATTTGGACGAAGAAGAGAAGCTGGCCTTCCAGGACCCCCAAAGTGAGGCTGCTCAAAGTCCTAAGCCTGCCTCGCAAATCCCAGTCGTCAAACTGTCTGAACCTGAAGAGGAGGATGAACCTGAGCCTATCGATATCGGTGATCAGACATACACCCCTGATCAAGTTAAGAAGATCCTCAACCATATGCTCGAGACCATCAAGCTGGGCGAGGCCAAGGTTCCTATTCTCGGCACATACCACAACGTTTCGACTGGAGCCGACATCACCGATTACATCCAGAAGCACATGAACGGAACCAGCGTCAGTTATGCCGAGCGCATCGGTCAGGACATGGTCAGCCATGGCTTCCTCAGACTAATCGGTAATGTTGGAAGCACCTTCGCAAACAGCAGCCGTATGAACTATCAGTGGCGCCCCAAGGTCTTCCAAATAACAGGCCTTCCTGAGAGACGAGGCATGGGCAGATCTGCTACTGTATCGTCTGTCAGTTCGATTCCGGATTCGCCTGTTGGTGCTGTTGGCGAACTCTTTTCCGGATGGAACCCTCTGAGCAACGCTCACCCTGGCGAAACGCCTGCAGCAAAATTGCGCAGAGAAGCTCGCGAGGCCGACGAGCGCTACAAAGCTGCTGTGAGAAAACTTGATGCACTTCGTTGCAACCTTGAGGAAGCCATGGTTGATCACCTCAAATTTATGGAGCGTTGCGAGCTCGACCGCCTAAAAGCCATCAAGAGCGTGATACTGGATTTCTCTGGAGCCATCAGCAATGTCATTCCTAGCTTGCAGAGCACAGTGGACAACATGATGCTTTTCCAGGAAACTGTTCAACCGCTGGGCGACTTGCGCTACCTTCTGGAGAACTACAGGACAGGTCCATTCGTGCCCAAAGTCACCATCTACGAGAACTACTACAACAACGTTGACGAGCAAACTTTCGGCATTGACATCGAAGCCCGCGCTCGTGCTGACAGAAAGCGTGTCCCTCTGATCGTCACCACTCTGCTTACCTTCCTCGACAACCATTACCCTGAGCTTGAAGGTGACGAGGCCCGTCGCAGCATCTGGCTTGTGGACGTTCCTCTGGCTGCTACTCATCATCTGCGAAACATTCTCAACACTGGCAAAGACACGGTCTCTCAAGACACCCTGGATCGCTACGAAATTCCAATCGTCGCGTCGGTTCTGAAGCTCTATCTGCTTGAGCTTCCCGATTCTCTGGTTTCAGCTCATGTCTACGAGATCATCAAAACGATCTACACAAGCACCGCGCCTAACACTTCTGAAAGTGCACGCATCTCTGTAATTCAGAGCACGCTCGGCCAACTCAGACTTGCAAACATTGCCACTTTGGATGCTATCACGACGCACTTCACGCGTCTGATCGAGCTGACATCGGCTGAAGAAGGATATATCTCGGCTCTTGCTACTACACTTGCGCCCTGTATTCTTCGCCCCAAGCAAGGAAACACCCTCTCATTGAATGAGAAGTTCAACTACAGACTTGTCCGTGATTTGTTTGCTCACAAAGACACTATCTTTGGAGAGCTCAAGCGTCAGTCCTCATTGACACACACAAACTCTGGCGCCTCTAGACCTCGTGCTATTAGTACCGACGAGAGCAGACGTCGTGAGCACATGGAAGAGCGTCAGCGGGCCATTATTGCTGCAGCTGAGACTCGTGGCCGTGCGTCCAGTCCCTTCAAGTCCACATTTGCCGGTCCTCTTGGATCTATGCACAAGCGAGATCGCAGCTCAGGCGCCGAGACACGATTCCCTGTTACTCCCTCCGCCGCAAGTACTCCCTCCGCTGACGCTCGCCATGTGAACCGTGGCAGTCTAGAGGTTCCTGGTTCTCCAAGTCGCGCACCCGTCCTGCTGCAGTCACCACCCAAGGGTAATGGAAAATCTGATTCTCTCCCATCTTCCTCCGATTCAGCAGTTTCAGGAGATACCGCCGCTCCTGTCACCCGTCAACGCAGTGACACTACCAATTCGGTAATCATGACTCCTGGTGCTCAGACAGAAGCTCCTGATTATCTCGCCCACGCTCAAAGCCAGCAGCACGATGAAGAGGCTGGTAGTGATGCGGACTCTATAGCACCTGAACCGAGCTCAGGTATCAGCAACAACCGTCAATCTGTCGAGGTCGAAAAGCGCAACTCTCTCAATCGATCAATGGGACGTGTTGCTCGTAAGGGTACTGCAAGCAGTTTATCTCGTCAAAGTCTGATTGGCAAGCGGGAGAGTGTCGGTAGCGTAGGCACTTCATCGTCTGGCGCCGCAACCGCAGCTGCAGCTGCGCCCGCTGCCGATTTCGTTGACAGCCCTGTTGACGTTGCAGAGCGCCCAGAAGAGGCATTGAGCCACCGCGGTGTCGAGCTCGTTGACAAACCTATGGATGATGACTAGGAATGATCTCCAAAAACCTTGAAACGAACTGAAACGTGCACACGAGCGTTTTGCTGGGCCTCTTTTGTTGTCCTTGTTAGAAATGTTGTTTATTCTTCACTGATTTACCTTTCATGGTTTTGTCACCTTTCTCTTCTATTTCTCCACAGGATATCCACAGCGAGAGTTGTTCACATACCATAGGCGCGCTTGCTTTCTTGACCAGTCAATTAGATTTGCAATTCTTCATCTTCACATGTGCACTCCTTATGAGCAAATAAATGACTATGACGTAGCGAACGCGTGAACTTCGTGTTTGGAACACAGTCCATCAAGCACTTAAACATCTGCAAGCAACATCAATCTTGTCTTACCTACGTGCCAATCGAGTCCACCTTCTATTTCGACACAGCCTTCCAATAGGATAGGCGCCAGCCCTTGCCATGACATCTTCCACACTCGAGTGCAACGTCGAAGTCCGCGCATCGTCAATCGCAGGCAATGGACTTTTCGCAACCAAGGACATACCAACGGGATCCACGATATTGCTCAAGACACGTCCTATGATTGCCGAATTAGATTTGGAGCGACTGCAGGATACTTGCCACAACTGTTTCATGCGGTCACAAAAAGCTGTTCGGGCATGTGCTTTACATGCTACAGAGGCCGATCGCCTTGGTCGACATCCTGATTGTCCTAGTTGTCAAACTGAGGGCGAGGTTGTTGCCGTCAAAGCTTGTACGGGTTGTAAGAGGGTGAAGTACTGTAGTAAGGTATGTTCTGATTTTTTCATTGGTTTCCCAGACCCGAAGCACATTTTGAATATACTTCCTCAACGTGATTGAAACAACAATAGAACTCAGCTCATTTAAAGTCCTTTCATACAGGTTTGCCAGAAGCAGACTTGGACCAGATACCACAAGTTTGAATGTAAGATGATGAGAGACCCAAGACTTCCACCCATACCCTACTCTGTACGAGCGGCATT
This sequence comes from Aureobasidium melanogenum CBS 110374, assembly GCF_000721775.1. Lineage (NCBI taxonomy): Eukaryota > Fungi > Ascomycota > Dothideomycetes > Dothideales > Saccotheciaceae > Aureobasidium > Aureobasidium melanogenum. The sequence goes on along the minus strand of NW_024470057.1, from coordinate 913,635 downwards.
GCAATTAGCATTCCTTATTAACAGTGATGCTGTATCTGAGGAAGAGAAGGCAGGTATACATCGTCTTGAAGCTCATGATCCATCTACACTCGAAAGGTCTCAGGACGTCATGCAGTACGAGATGACTATAGCATCAGCAAGTGATCTCCTTGCCCGCGTAAATCCCAATCATCCCGAATTGTCCAGAATACCAAAATATGTCGGACAGGTATGTTGTCCTTAACTCCAAGGGTGGCGAGATGCTGAAGAGAGCAGATCCTTCGAAACTCGTTGACTCTGATCACACCTAATCTGGACCCTATCGGTGTAGCGACAGACCCCCTGGCATGCTCAGCAAATCACTCTTGCGACCCTAATGCAAGTGTTCTGTTCGACGCACCTAGACTCATGATGCGCTCCTTAGCGCCTATCAAAAAAGGTGAAGAAGTGTTTATCTCTTATGTCGACAACACAGATCCGTTCTATCGTCGACAAGCTCTCCTAAGGCTGCGATACCGTTTCGAGTGCAAATGCTCCAAATGCCAACTCGGAATCAACGGAAGGGAAAATGCTTGGGCAAAGCCATTGGCAAATCTTGCTCCTAAATGGTCGAGCCTCGCCAAGGTCATGGACAGTCGCGAGCACTATTCAGCCGAGCCAGCAAACTATGTGGGTGAGAGCAGAGCTGAGATGGACATGGCAATTATCCAGGGCTCAGTATACAGTGACTACGAACCCATTTGCCAACAAAAGGACAACAAACTCGCCATCGAAGCGCTTGAGAACATTATGCGAACTTGCAAGCAATCAGAAATGTGGCCCATCACCCGACAGCCATATGCGAACATCCGAGTGGACATCGCCGCTCGCATGCTTGACGAAAACCGAGTTGCCCTTGCTCTGTTCCAAATGGCAAAGACATACTTCCTCATCGACCCAATCTTGTATCCGCAAGACTTCCATCCCATCAGAGTGGTCCACACTTGGAACCTAGCGAAAACACTGGTGCAGGCATACTCTTCGCCCAACGACCCTAGCCAAACCGTCGATCCTGGCGTAGAACAGCTCTTCCAGATGGGCTTCGATTTCGTGGTCCCGGTCTGGAAACTCTTGAAGAAGCTCAGTGTGGATGTGGTTAAGAGTCACGGAGGAGATAGTCGTCTTACATCCATGGTACACGCTCTCACTGAACAAGTCAAAGATGGCATTGGTATGCAGAATTTGGTTCGGATCGAACGAGATCCTCTGGGTATGTGGAGGGAGTTTGAGAAGTGGGCATATTATTTGGAGTCCTAGGAGCTATTCGAGGAAGGTGAAAGGAGAGACGACCGAAGATGCCGAAATCCTAATGATAAATGGCTTGACTTTGATTTGTTGTGGCAGGGACCATGGAAGAGATATATATATATCATACTGTCCAAAAGCAAATCAAACAATTTTACGAAGAAGGAGCAACCCATCACACACCAAAAAAAAATCCCAATTCCCAACTCTGAAACTCCCTTTCCATCACCTAAAAGAACTTCTCAATCTGCTCCGACCCCTCTACTTTGCCCACCCAACCAGCCCTCTCACAAGTATAAACCTCTGCCTTCGGTTTATTAACATCTACCGCCTTCTCATCATCCAACACGCCAACCCTCACAACCATAATCCCCTGTTCCTCACTCATATCCCCTACTCTCCACAAACTGCTTCCACAGTCACCGCAGAACACTGTCGTTACAGTACGACCTGAGTCTGCTTTTGCAGAGTATTTCTTGGGAGTGCCAGTGAGGAGGGAAAAAGAAGAGGTGGGAATGACGATGTTGGTGCTGTAGGCCGAGCCGGAGATTTTGCGGCAGTCGGTGCAGTGGCATGCTACCTGTTTTTCATTAATTCGAGATTAGATGGTTTTTTCTTGGATGGCTTGGATTTGGGGGTCGGTGGGATGGATGGCTGAAGGGGGCTTACCTTGTTGATTGGTTCACCCTCGTAGGAAAAGGTGATTTTACCACAGTAGCAGGATCCTTTGCCCATTGTTGCGTTTGCAATCGATTTGCTGTTCGAGATATCGTTGTTGATGATACAGCTTCTTATGACGTTGGCCGGCAAGGTAGGCTCTGGTTTTTGGATTTTTCCTCGCGATATCGATCAACTCGCGTTTCTCGACGATCAAAGTAGGTTCTGAGAATACCAATTGGGTCCTTCCTTGGTCATATACACTACACGGAGTATATTCCTCCAGCAAGGCAGATTACAAATTGTAGGTAGCGGACGTTCGGATGAGGGGTGTCATGATATCACGGTCTAGACTCTCGCTCGAGTTGGAGATAAAGCTTGAAGCATCGCACGTGACTTTTGATATCGAGGTTACACAGCATCACATCCTGATAGTAGACAGAATTTGCTTGTCAGAATGGGTAGAAGAGTATCGGAGGCTGGTTGAGAGTTTGTTCTGTGCCTATAAGGTGCAATTCGCGTGTGTGAGGTGCAAATCTACTCCGTATCAGATATATACCATCGACAAATCGGAAGATCGAAGTTCGGCCGAAGTGTGTCACTGTGTGAAAACCTGCATCGTCTGCACTATTGGCCTTTGTGGTACGTGAGTAGCCAAAAGAAGGGCAGGGAAGTCATGGAGCGCATGTATTTTGTTGAAATCCGACTCAAGACCAGATAAGACTGGGCGAGTGTTCGGATTCATGGCATGACCAGGGTGATACGCGCAGCAACTTATGATGAGAGTTGACATACTCTAACGCATATTAACTACATGATGGCAAATGACAAAGTCAAACGCAAATGGAGTGTCATGGAGTGCTAGTATGTAGTGCGATGGTGAGCCAATGTTGGCTGGATCGAAGATAAGAGACGTAAAAAGAACTCGGAGTCAGGGTTTGCAGGAAGTGGGAACAACCAAGGCAAGAACCAAGAACACTTTTTGATTGGTCATGATTTGCACTTCTCGCTTTCGAGATAACGAATGACGGGTATCAAGAAGAATACGAAATCTCCAAACCAACCGAGCCGATGATGTTATCTCGTCTCTTCAAATTTAGATCCGCACCTATACTGACCAGCAGATCTTTGATGCGGCCTTCCCAAAGCACACCAATCTTGCCATGTTGATTGACTCTTGCCTTAAACACGCTGTCCACTTCCTGTGTGCTGTTTTGTTGAAGCAGGTCTTTGGTGATTTTGCTCTCCAACATTGGGTCTTGCGGTGGTGCTGGTGGCTCGTTGTCTTCAATGGGTATGGTGTCGCTGTTAATTTCTGCAGGCTTTCTTCGCCAGAGTTCGAGACCGAGTTGGACGTCAGACTCGTAGCTGTAGATGTTGAAATCGAAGCGAGAGCTCAAGGCCACATCGTGGCCAGCCTTGACGGCATAGCTGGAGGAAATATTGCCCATTAGAGGATTCATGGTCAAGGCCATGGTGTATGGGAAGCCAGTATGTGAAGGGAGTGTGGTGAAGCGGATGGCAGTAGACACGCCGCCAGACTTGTTAAGCGGCGAAAAATACAACTCTGCACCAGCGCTCAGACGACCGATTTGAGGATCAATGGGTACGACATTGCCATTCGGAGTTCTCGTGCGAGGGATGGTACGAGGATCGAGGCCAAAGTTGTACAGACCACGGATGCCCATCAAGCAGCTGTCTGTTGAAAAGAGATACTCGGTTGAGTACTTGGCATGGTCATTCTGTAGTTGGGCTAGGACAGAGCCGCCGTTGGGAAGAGCAGAGTCGGAGACACATGACAGACGGAGAAGGCGCGATGGCGATATACGTCGCAGGTACAAGGCCTCGAGAGTGGAGGTAGGCAGGTACAAACGACCATAGAGCAGAGTGTCCTTCTTGTCAATTCTCCTTCCAGCCTGCCATATTTCCCACAGGTACGTCTCGTCAGGCCGGCGTAGCTCGGGTAGGTGTCTGTAACCTCTGACCAAATTCCGCAAGTCTATAATGCTGCTTTGGGAAGGAATGCGCATGGGCAAGGACGAGTAGAGGAAGGAGATGGAGCCATCGACAAAACCTCTGTTGGAAAGAGTGTAAGACGTCGCAAAGCCAGGCGCTGACAGCGACGAGATGCGAAGGCGAAGGCCACGAGGAGTTTGAAAGTCGAGAAGGGCTCGAACAATGGTCAGCGCAACGGACGCGAACTAGATAGACATGATTATGGTTACCATTGGCCGTGGCCGTCAAGGTGCTGTAGGAATTATCATGATCCCACAGTGACGCCGAGTAAAAGGCATTTTGGACATAGTCCATGAACTCGATCATCTCCTCTATATCATGACTAGATCAGATGAACGACCAGAGAATATCTATTTGGTTCATGTCACGTCAACTTTGAGGTTGCTCGCAGGTCGAGGGTCGGCAGTCGGAGCTTTGAGAGCGTCTTTCCCCGCAAAAATGGCAGCTCCATCCTGATTTTTTTTGTAAGTCCAGTCGAGTCGCCAGCCAACATTTCACTCCCAGTCGCAAATCCCAGAACACCACAATCCCACATCACAACACGTCATGCCCAAGTCAAAGAGATCCAAGGTCGTCCACCTGACCCAAGTCCAGAAGAAGGACAAGGAGCTGCGCACAAAGCTCTTCGACAACGTCCGTGATGCCGCCGACAACTTCTCCCACATCTACGTCTTTGGCGTCGAAAATATGCGCAACACCTACCTCAAGGACGTCCGTACCCACTTTGCCGACTCGCGCATCTTCTTTGGCAAGACAAAGGTCATGGCTAAGGCCCTCGGCATGACCGACGCTGAGGAATACCAACCCGGTCTCTCAAAGTTGACCCCCTACATCGACGGCAGTGTTGGTCTTCTGCTCTCCAACCGCGACCCTGCAGAGGTCCTCGAGTACTTTGAGAACTACTCCGAGATCGACTACGCGCGCGCCGGTGTCAAGGCAACCAGAGACTTTACCGTTCCTGCTGGTGTCGTTTACTCGCGCGGCGGAGATTTGCCCATCGAAGAAGATGTTGCTCTGCCTCACAGTCTGGAGGTCACCGTCAGAAAATGGGGTATGCCCACAAAGCTCGACAAGGGCAAGGTTGTCCTCGACGGCGATTATGAGCTCTGCAAGGAGGGCCGCACCCTCAACAGTCACCAAACCGCTCTTCTCAAGCTTTTCGGTGTTGCCATGGCCGAGTTCAGAATCCAGGTCAAGGCCTACTGGAGCCAGGCTACAGCAGAAGTTACTCCTGTCGAGGACCCCAACACCATGGAGGAGTAAGGAGACTGAAAGAAAGAGATAAAAAAAGTGCCGCTAACGATGGGTTATATGGCTGGCAAGCTTGCATGAGCGAGGCGCTCTGGCGTTCAATGTGGTTGGTTGTTTTTGTTCTTCCATTTTCTGTACCTGGCATCTTACTTTTTGAAAACCAAAAAGTGATCCAAAATCATTGTATCCAAGATGGAAACGAAAGAGGTTCTGGCATGTGAAGGGGTTTCTAGATTGATATCCATGACCAAAAGAAAGTCTTCAAATTCACAAATCTTGTGCACGAAAACATCGAGCCAAACGGCACTTTTTCTGGAGTAAAGGAATGCATGTATTATTCTTGAGAAATACATTGATAATAAAAGACATTGACCATGAACGGAGGGTGGTATCAAGAGGACGTTCGTTGACTAGTGCTGCTAGATTCGTGCAACTCGCCTGCTGGAAGTACAAGGTAGAGACAAGGCACAAGTTCAAAAGAGAGCTCGAAAGGGACACCAGAGTATGATCATAAAGCCATGTCTTTTTGATTGCCCTCGAAATTTTGTTTTTGTTCGCGACACAACGTAGCCTCGAAGACGTTTTCCATTGCAAAGTTTTTCTTTTGTTGATGAAAAAATCGCCTATTGACCAACCCCCAGAAGCCCAGATCTTTTTATCAGTCCGAGAGGCCGTTCCGTGATGAGAGCATGATCAAGTGCTACTAAAAAAGTTTCCCCTCTCTCTGCGCCGAAGAAAAAGTACCATCATGAACCACTACAACGAATGCATTTATGACTCGGTGGTGATCTTGGCCTTGGCGTTGGTGACCTTGACACCGAGCTGCTTGGCGCGGGCGACAATGTCGATGCGCTTGCGGGCAGAGACGGCGTGGGAGATCCTGTAAGTGTACATGTTAGAACAGATGTCGCTTGATTTGCAAAGAGCGAAGACTTCATTGCTCGGTAGGAAGTGTGTCGTACTCAGCGGCGTAGGTGCGGTTGTGCATGAGGAGAAGGTCGAGCTCGCGGACGTTGTTGACGAGGAAAGCCTTGTGGCCGGAAGGCATCATGTGGCGGGTCTTCTTGTTGGAACCGTAACCGATCTTGGGCATGACAGCCTGGCCCTTGAAGCGACGGCGCATGGCATTGTCGATACCCTTGGGCTTTCTCCAGCTGGGGTCTACGCGCATGAAGCGGTCCGACTGGTGGCGGTTGAAGCGCGCAGTGCCTGCAAATCCATCACTGTCAGCGGCGGGCTCCCTGTTTCTCTTCTTCGACGGTCGTGTCTATCGTGGCGGCGCTCTCTGGGAGGATTGTGGTTGTGGAATTGTGTGCTCGTGGCTCTTCCTTGGACGGGCGGACGTACGCTTCTTGACGATAGGGACATGCTTCTTTGCGGCAGGCATCTTTACGAGAAATCGAGGTCAGTGATGCTGTTTGTGTAGCAGAGCGAGCGGGAGGTATATCGTACTGTGTCGGATTGGGCGAGTTGTCGTTGGTCGCTGGTCGAGTTCGTCGTTCAATCTCAGAGTGTGTGAATTTTCCACATCGCACTTTCCTCGCTTAGCGTTGTGGCCGGCCCCACTTATTTCCGCTTTGGGCAAGAACCCCTCTGCCCTTCCTTCCCTTCACCACCTATGTATGCTCAACATCTATTATTCTCTACTTAACAATTTTGGTGTAGCCAAACTGCTGATACAAGTCAATGAGCGTTTACTTGAGGTATCTTCGGCGTCAATTCTACAGGTTGAGATGACATTGTTCCTCATCGAGAATAATACAGTGCTTTGCATTAGGTTGACGACTGCATCTATCGACTATGCCATTACTGCACCGATTACTTCGCACAGGGTTGCTGATAAACACAAGAGAGTGATAGTAGCGATGCGAGCCACACCGAGTCATAAATATCATCATTAAGCTAACTGAAGACTAAAATAATATCATCATTGAATGTCTGTGATCCGGCCAACCATGGCTGTGTCCCCTCAAGAGTACAGAATATGCATCCAAACGCCTCGCTAAATAGACACCTTTTCTTTCAATGAATACTATCTCAGGTTGCAGTGACTGTCTGCAGTGTTTGAGAGAATCCCGATGACCTGCGCCGACCCTTACTACCCGCCGTCCGCATCTTATGTGGCGTTGATGCCTTCTTAACATTCGGTGGCGGCAATGGTGTTTGTTCCACTTTCATCTCTGGCGGTGGTTCAACAGACTGCTGCGGGCCGACTTTGCTCTCCTCAATTTTCACCAGAGGTTGTTCTGGGACTTGTTCGCTTTGTTGACTAGGTGTGGTGTCGATAAGGGATTCTTCTTGGTGCACCATCTGTGTATCTTGTGATACAGGTCCAGGAGCAGGAACATCGACGCGTTCGTAGAAGAGCATGAAAACACCGCCTTGTCCGAGGACATGGTCTTCACTGACTGCAGATACATCGTCATCACTGAGCCGCCACCACTTTGTAGGAGTAGGCTTCGACAAAATATCGTTATCGCTATCCTGAATATGTTCTGGGTGCTCGCGATAGCAGATGTAATGGCCGTTCTCATGACGACCGTAATGAGTAACAGCAGCTCGAAGGATGTACTCAGACCTCGCATCTTTGCCCGAGGATCCAATCATTGATCTTGAGGGGTTCATGCGCCATTCTTCTTGATCACCGGCATTTCTTGTGGTGCCTAGACACCACGGTCCCAGATTGAGTGTTTTGGGATATGTAACCTCGGCAAGGTTCTTGCTTTGAGCACCTGTGTACTCGTCGAAGACGCTTCGGTTCACATGTATCACTAAGCACTGCGGCGCTCTAGCAACTACAGCTTGACGAGTTTTGGTACTAGATACCCGGGACTTCTTGGGAATCTGACACTTCTTGTTGAGCGTATCATCTGAAACGTCTCCGTCTGCCAGCGCTTGCTCCACAGCCTGCAACCTCTGGAGAATCATAGCACGAAGCTCAGGAGGTAGAGTGACTGAGTGGTCAGTCGAGTTGTCCGATTCTGTCGTCATGTTCTCGAGCTGTGACTTGGTACGGAGTAATGTGCACCTTGCGCATTCCACGCCAGTGATCTCTTCCAGACTTGTGTATTCGTTCAAGCAATCTTCGATTCTGTAACGGTAGTTCCTGCCGAGTGGTACAGTGACACAGTTGAAAGGAATCATGGAAAGGCCTTCAGAGAAGCCACAACTAGTACAGGCGACACGTTGAGCAAGGAAACCATCGAGCGGATTGCGTTGTTGTGCGCCGAAAGTCTGATCTTTCGAGCCGGACGCCTTGACAGTATCCAGTGAGCCAACTTCATGCAGTCCTGAGGTGCCTGGTGCAATCTTGAATGCTTTCGTCGTCTCTTTTTCCATGTCATCCATGATCTTCGAGTAGTATTCCTGAGCATCCTGCTGCTGCCAACTACTCATAGACTTCAGCTTGGCGGGGGTCCAAATGCGGCAGCCGTTATTGGAAGAATCGTTCAGCTTTGCCATGAGGTCACGCAAGGAGCCGACAGTTGTTGAAGTATCCTCGGACTTGGTCGCGTCAGATTGTTCCAGGTAAGTAGTCAAAGACTGAAGAGCAGACAGTCCTTGCAAAACACTGTTCTGATAGCATGAATTGTCCCAGTTTCCAAGTCCTGGCGGGGCATCCGATTTGGAACCAAGACCACCGAGCCAACTGGCTCTCCTCAATGAGTTTGCGCCTGGAAGTATGGCAGCCGAACCGGACCCTAAACCGAAGATTCTTCTCATTGCTTCACTCTTGAAAATGTAGTTGTCGCCAGTAGATGGAGATGTTGTGGAACCTTCGTAGAGACCCGGGTTCCGTCGTTTGTCGACAGCAAGGACGAGAGCCGTAGGAGTGAGCAGGACTACTGCATTCCAGACAAGACCGGCGAGAGTTGATGGGAGGGCAAAAGTATAAGCGCAGTAGGCTACAGCTATACCAGCAGCGATCCAGGCGCCTTTCGGAGAGGCGAGCAGACGGTCGAGGGTCGAAGGTTGGTTGCGATACGAGTAGGAGGCGTGTGAATAAGTGTATGAGGCGCTCATGATGCGCCTGAGTCGTGTTTCAGTGCAGATGGCAGTGCGCGGTGATGATGAGGATGGTTCAGCATGGATTGTTGTCTTAACGACGAGGCAAGGCGGCGACAGAAGACAAGATTCGGTTGGATTCGATGCAAAAGTCAGCCAAAGAGCGACCTTCTGCTCATGATGCGACAAGCTCCAGGGTCCAGACTCCACCCGAGACGGTGCACCGAAGGCGGTGAGTCGTCATGACGCTGGCAGAAGTAACATTTTCTGAATTGTTTCATGTCGCATCAATAATCACAAGTACATACACAAACAACGCAATATGGCCAAAGCAACCAAAGCAAAGGCTCGTCGTGAGTAACTCCGCTCAAAATCGTGCCATCCTCGCTCTGACACGACGACAGCCATTTCTGCTCGCTCTCGCGCCGCCCGCCGTGAAGCATCACCAGGAATTGACCTCGACAAGTCCATCACTTCAGAAAAGACCACAAAAGAATCCACCGACTACTACCCTGGAGCGCACGATGCTGGAATTTCAAAAAAGAAAAAGCAAAAGCCTATGAGCCGCGCCCAGCGCATGCGTAAAGAGAAGGGTTTAGAGCGCGCCGAAATGAACATGGATGTTCTGCACACAAAGAAGGCCAAGAGTTTTGTCAGAGCGAGAAGAATCGACGACCGTAGAGTGCGTACTTTGCAACATATTCGGATACCATAACGAAGGCTGACCACACACAGGTGAACTGGGACAACATCAACGATAAGAACAATCGCTTCGTTCAGCCCAAGGCCGCCAAGGGTTCGAAAGCTGTCGATATGGATGCCAACTCTAGCGATGAAGAACACCCTGGCAGGCCGTCTGTCTTCGCTATGCCTGGTGATGAATGGGAAGACGAGGATGAGCAAGTAGAGCAGAACATGAATGCACCCAATGCTGCCGATCCTGTCAACAATGCTGCCAACAACGACGACGACGACGACGATGAGATCCTGTAGAGCTAGATGCTCCTGATCGAGATCCTCATCTTAATGCCATATTTCGAGCCTACTTTCAGGGAAGTCCCCTTTAGCAAGCTCTGGAAAAGCTCAAGTACTTCGTCCAACCAAAGCACGCTGCACCAGCGCCGTACATGGAGCGAGCTAGTACACGAGCATCTCGTGTCGCAAGGCAGCATGATGTTGTCAAAAGCGAGCAATGCTTGAATGCTGAATGATACCAAGCCCACGGCCAGGTCATCTCATCCTTGATGCTCGATACAAACATTTCGAAGCTGCTACAAACAAGCGTTGTGTTAAAGCTTGTACTGCGATGCCACTTTCATGATCAGATCCTTCAGACTTGTTTCCCTTGCGAGACAAGAGCTTAGCTTCGTCTCAATCTCAATACGAACCACCTTCTATACGATCTGAGAAATGCTGTTGGAATAACACATGTGACTTCGTTGTATAGAAGTGAGTGCCGAGCGCAAAGCCGCCATCCTGGTATTCGGGTTGTCGGCCTGCGACCCCAGACCGCGGCACATTCTGACCGTGCACCAACCGACGTAATCAGCGAGCAACCGCTGCAATCTCTATTATTGTTATTCTGATCTCACCTCTCATGCTCATGCTCCTGCTTACGTTCAGACCATGAGAGCATGTGCCTGACAATTCAATATAACATCGTAGCAGAGCCATTCGCTTGAGCTGTGCCGCTACCCACAATGTCCTCTTCTTCGCCGTCTTCGCAGAACCCGCCACCGACAGATGCGCCAAGTTCTAATGGCAATTCAGAAAAACCTCACGAGAATGAAGGTGCTGGAGAGCCTGAAAAGGCAAAAAAGCCTAGTTTGAAAGAAAGGGCCGCGAAACTATGGTCAAAAACTATGCTGGACGTGACGACGATGAAAATGATGGCAAAGTGAGTTTTCTACAATCAGGATGAGATTGCATAGACCTGACACAGTCTAGGGGCGCTCTTGCGCCGACCATCTGTTTGGCCGCATATGAGGCTACTGACTTTGCTGATATTTTTACCACCCTGGGATACCTCGTTGCTATTATGTCGATATTGAGTTTTCCAATTATGCCCAGAGCCAAGTTTCTACAAACCTGGTTCTTGAATATGCTGTCTGTCGCTTTCGCCGCATGTATTGCACTTCTAGCTATATATTGTACCGTCCAGGCTAGACTTCACACCGAGACGACTACACGTACAGGAGGGTCTGGCACAGCGGGAACACCTGCCCCGGGTGCACCCACATCCACTTACAACTCTTCAGCTGCAGCGGTCAGTGGTATTTGGCTATTCTTCGAGATCTGGATCATCAATACCATGCGAGCGAAGATGCCTCAGCTCAAGATTCCATGCGTCTCCGCAATCATCTTTGCAAATGTAAGCATGGTATATGCTCCTCAATTTGCAACCATGGCAGCAGGATTGTCTTTCGTCAAACGACTCCTCGAAGCGTTCTTTACAGGATTCGCCATTGGAGGAGCCGTTGCTCTGTTCGTCTTCCCAGTAACTATGCGAGCAGTTGTCTTCAAGGAGTTTACAGGATACATCATGCTGTTACGCAAGATGACCAAAGTTAACCTCGCGTATCTCCACAGTCTTGAGGAAGGAGATATGTTTTTCGGAAGGAGCGACACCAACATTCCAGAGAAGCCGAAACGAACCTCAGAAGCCCAAGCTATCAAGGATACGCTTGCAGGACTCTCTGCTTTGCACGGAAAACTTTCTCTTGATTTAACCTTCGCAAAAAGGGAGATCGCAATTGGACGACTTGGTCCTGACGACCTCCAAGATATTTTCAAACGATTGCGAGGAATGATGCTTCCCATCATTGGCTTAAGCAGTGTGATTGATGTGTTCGAAAGAATTGCCGAGGACAGGAATTGGAACCATCCTGCCCCAAACAAACCGCTCGAAGAACTCGACGACCCCAACGAGAGGAGCCGAATGGAGGCTGTCGCAGATTGGCATGCTATCTTCAAGACGATGCGTGAACCATTTGCCCGAATTGTCGGCGATATCGATGAAGGTTTCGAGCACGTACTGATCACCTTGCAACTCATCAAGCCGCCGAAAAGAGAGGCAGATTCTGAGTCTGGAGGTGATCGGCCCCACCCTGGAGAAAAGGACTTCCAGAATTACCACTTCAAACGAGTCAACGCATATCACAGCGAAAAGAGTAAACTTCTGAGACGCTGGTGTGAGCTGAGAGGCTTCTCACTGCCTGAAAACTTCTTCGAGAACGCACAGGACGCCGAATTCACCGCGCCTGATTGGTACCACAGTGTCAAGAACAACGATGAGCGCCAGAAGTACAGAGCTCGACTCTTCATCGTTCTGTACGTGGATTACCTGTTGGACTCGATAGCTATGACTGTTCATGATTTCGTCAAGTACGCTGATGCAAAAGTCGAAAGTGGTAAGCTGAGCCGCAAGAGGCTCATAGTACCTGGCATCAAGCGCTTGAGAAAATGGATCAAGTCAATTTGGAGCCAAAAGCAAGATGCTTACACAGACGAACATCATGGCATGGACCAAGGTGGAGACCAGCCTTCGAACGTATACCTCGGCGACGCTTACAGCAAGCGTAAAGACCCGGAGCACCTGCCTCCCAGTAACGCTTGGGAGAAGTTCGGCGATCGAGTCCGTGCCATCCCTCATTTCCTTCGCTCGCCAGCATCCTCGTTCGGATTCAGGGCCGCTTGTGCCACCATGTGTCTTGCCATCATCGCTTACTTGCACGATACTCAAACCTTTTACGTTAGACAGCGATTGTTCTGGGCTCAGATCATGGTAGGTTTGGCCATGTCTCCTTCTGCTGGAGATAGTATGTTCAGTTTTATGCTCCGCATTGTTGGCACTTTCTCCGCCATGGTGGCGAGCTTCATTATCTGGTACATCGTCGACGGACAAACTGCTGGAGTAATTGTCTTCTTCTGGTTCTTTTCCTCATGGGGCTTCTTCATTGTCCTGAAATTTCCTCGCTTCATTCCTGTTGGGTTAATCTTTTCTGTAACGTGCAGTCTGATCATCGGATATGAGTTGCAAGTCAGAAAGATTGGCGTGGAGGTTGCGACCACGAATGGCCAGGCATACTACCCTATCTATGAGCTGGCTCCTTATCGTCTTGCTACTGTCAGTGCAGGTATTTTCGTGGCCTGGGTGTGGACCATCTTCCCTTATCCCATTTCAGAACACTCGGAGCTTCGCAGAGACCTTGGTTCGTCTTTATACCTGCTTGCCAACTACTATTCAGTCGTAGTCGAGACTGTCAAATTGCGAGTCAGAGGCGACTTCCAAGAGTTGAATGCTTTCGACGAAGGACATAATCCAGCTAAGAAGCTCGAAAAGATCCGACAGACCGTGTTCTCCAAGTCTGTACTTTTGATACAAGGTCTACGTACACATTCAGGCTTCCTCCAGTACGAAGTGCCAATTGGTGGCCGGTTCCCTCGCCAAAACTACGACAGAATCATTAATCGCATCCAAGATATCGTCAACTTTGCCTCTTTGCTCAGCTATGCATCTCAGACCTTCTCTGACATGCGCAATCCAGGCAAAGATGGCTCGGAGTCACAGTGGCTGAACGACTTCCGCCGCTTGATGAAGGAAGCGGATATGACCAGCAAAGAGTTCACAACGCTGCTTTCGCTTCTCTCGGCTTCAGTGGCTAGCGGACAACCTCTACCACCGTACCTTCAACCTCCTGAACCATATCGTTTGAGCGCCAAGCTGGAGAGTCTAGACTCCAAGATTCTTTCCGTAAGACACATGGCCGAACCTGGCTTTGCGGCCTTTGCAGTCATGCAGATCTCGACAAAGTGTATCGGAGACGATATCAAGGCGTTGTTGGCTGACATCAAGGAGTTGGTCGGCGAGCTTGACTTCTCGTTCCATGTTGTTAGTACGCAAGATTCCGCGAGTAGTTCGCAGACATCGCAAGACACGTTGATCAGGGAGGAAAGTCAGAATCGACGAAAGGCTGATTAAGTTGATATGTCGTTACGGAATGTATATATTGAATTCTGCTTACTACCTTTTGATTCCTGTTGTATTGCTTTCCGTTTTACCTTCCTTCCTTCTTTTTCTTCCTGTGCTGGTGAATTGTGCTCGTGAGAGGAGGAAGTTGCAGACAATGAACTTTTGGTCTTTCCAAATACGCCCTCGTCTCAAGCTTCAGTCCAGCACAAGATGCATCAGAGCACGACTGGCGCCAACGAAGCGCAGATACGCCAGCTTCTTCTCATGCAAGAACATGTCTGTAGAGGAAGGAATACCGTACAGCTCTAACAAAGCACTCGTCTTCTCATCTGCGTTCCCCTTTATCAGTATTACACTGTGAATCAAAGCAGGGATATGCAACGTACCATCCAAATCCTTGATGTCTTGACCTGTGACAGGGACAGTGACCTCTTCTTCGGCCTTTCCATCTGGTAGTGGAAGCATCTCAAGTCCATCCTCAAGAGAGGAATGTTTGTGATTGATGGCGCGTTTCTCTCGACGAACACTACACACAGCGACAGTGTCAGTGATTGGTCTTTGAAGATCTTGTTGGAGTGAAAGCTGTAACGAAGACATACCATTCGACTTCATCTTCCTCACCATTCTTGAAGCCCCTTCTCAAGAACTCGCGCATGGCTTCGCAATCTCTTGAGATACGTTCTGCGAAGCCAAGCATACCTAGAACAGCAGTGCCAACATCGCTTCTTGCGTCGAAAGCTAAAGAGTTAAGATCTATCAACTCTGTGGGCATAGCAGTGTTTCTTCCTCCGGTAGGAACGGCATTGTAGTCGATAAGCTGCGGCGAAGACAACGGACCAATGTCGAAGTTCTGCATCGCCAGCTGAGGAGCAGCGGTAGGTAAGAGCATTTGCTGAGGTGCACTCGTGGGACCAGGGTTTGCAGTCTGCTGTTGTTGAGAGAACACGGGCTGGGTGTGACTTCTCTTGATTGGCATTCTTTCTCCTCCACCCACCGGGTATGGTGATTGCCTCTGCATTTGTCTCTTCTGAGCTGCAGCTGCTTTCTTCAGCCACTTTCTGTTCGAACCGCCGCTTCCCTGAGCAGTACTCATAGAGTCACCCAATGGCGTGCCACCACGATGGAATACCATAGCAGGAGGTGGTTGCACAATTTCGGACATCAGATCTTCAGGAGGGACGGAGACACTACGACGATGACCGAGCATTTGATGACGCATGGGCTCGTAAGAATGAGGAGATAAATACGAGTCGAAGATGACGGGGTTGGATGGCTGGGGGCTGAAGACAGTGTAGTCGAAGGGCGAGAGCGGTTGTTCGTGACTGAGTATAGGCGTGTTCTGAGGCGAGCTGAGGAGACGAGGGTCAATACCGCCATAAGGAGGTTTGTCTGAGAAGTCGCTGTACTGTTGAAGCGAGTAGTTGTCCATGTCGTTGGAGTGGAAGCCTTCGTCCATTGGTGCAGACATTTGCACTTGATCTTGAGTAGTTCGAAAAATTGATGGGATGGATGCAGGCCCGACATCATATATGAAGTTCACATGGAATGGTTCTCTGAATAAATTCTGGACTCTTGACTTTCTTTGTTCATATTGCTACCAGGTATACTTGAGACACGGCAGTCGTCAGATGTATCCGCGGTTGGCCAGGTCTCGAGACATGCAGCTGAGACTCGGAAGGCTGCACTGATTGTCCGAAACACATTTCCGTGTAGAACTGTAGTGTACTGTATGAATGCCCAACCACGCGAAAGAGCGGTCACCGTGATACATCCGTCTACAGGAGACTGAAATAATACTTGCTGTGGTAAAGTGCAGAGAGCGTTTCCCAACTAGCACATAAGCATCGATCGGCTATGCTTGGTCTCGCTTTTGTTCCCACTGTGATCGTTGGCTACAGAACCTACTATCTGATCTTTTTCACGACGACTGTTTGAGTGCTACTCTGGAAGTTGGCCGCGTGCTTCAGAACCATGTTCATGGCTGGTACTAGGAGGCGCCTACAGCTAATGTATGTTATCCATCATTCGGTTGATTGATCATCAGTCTATGCGGCTACGGTTCGCGAAAAAGAGTCCTGACGAAGCATGTAAACGAGTATCGATTCCACGAGAGTGGTCGTGGTTGTATCGACGTTTGATGTCAGAAAGGGCGGAGCCTCGGAGGACAGACGGTCCGTGCAAGACCCCCGATCGCAACCAGAGACGGTCAAGGAGCACTACCCACTTTACTCTACAACATTGACTACCTTCTCGAACACTCCCTTGACCTTTACATCTTGCCGTAAAGCTCTTTGTATCTCTCTTACCAGTAGCTCCGACAGATCCGCACACTCCAACCAAGATGGCAGACGAAGTAATCAAACAACAGGTAGTCAACCCTGAAGCAATTGCTAATATATCTCACTTAGGGTGCCTCATCCCGCGAACTCCTGCTCGAAGCATGCCGCCGCAACAACACCGATCTCCTCTCTTCGGTCCTGTCAGAGTTCAAGTCGAGTGACGAACTTGCCAACTTCCTCAACACTGCGACTGACGCTTTGGGCTGTGGTGCCTTGCACATTGGCGCACAGTATGGATCCTACGAGGTTCTGGATATGCTGCTGGACCAGGAAGGTGTGGAGATTGATGGAGTAGAGAAGAGAGAGGGAGACACGTGTCTGCACAAGGCTGTGAGATACGTCAACAGCTTGAGCAAGGATGAGTGGGAAGAAGGTCAGGCTATCGTCGACATCCTGTGCGATGCTGGTTGCGATCCCAGGTATGTGGTACAAGTGTCATTTGAGTGGACTACAAAGTTGACAAGTGTGTCCAGGATACGTAACAAGGCCAAGCTGCGCCCTATTGACCTCACCGACCCGCGCAACACCGAGCTCAGAAGTCTCTTGCAAAAGGCCGAGTTCACCATGCTGGCTGGCGATGATGTTGTGCAAGAGGACGACGACGATGCTGGTGCTGGTAGTGCCAGTGATAGCGACTAAACGCACACCTTCTCCTACTGTCAACATCATAGCACTGGAGCACAGGAGCATCAGGACAAGGAAACCACGAGCATGACCAGGCGTTTTGGGGGGTTTGATCCATCTTCTTTATTTGATCTGTGCATAAAAGCGGCCTATAGAAGGACAAGACTACGGCTCGGAGCCATTCGTGACATTGTGCCGTGCTCACATTCCTCCTTAGCCATTGATTACAGGTAAGGTGAGAATCGGATGTGCTTGTCGTGTTTATGCGCTTTGCTGAATTGCAGCAGATGGCTGGTCTTTATCGTGGCAGTCGTGATAATGCTTTGGAAGCGGCGCTGGGAGCTGCAAGAATACAGCAGGCGGTATAGTGTTCATTATGTGGAACGCATTCGTTCGAGAGTTTTGTGGATCACTCTTGGTCTCTCGTCTGTGATAAAGTCAGTCTGTGGAGAACATGCGACATGGCATTCGTGTGACGAACCTCTGGAGGAGGACCAACGGGTCTGACCATCTTCTCAATGAGCTTGACGCGCATCTCCTCACGAGTGCCCTCGCCCATAGCCAGGGTCATGTAGGAGAGCAGAGGCGGGTGACCGACGTAGGAAGCCAGACTGTCGCGTTGAATGTTGGAGGTCCACTCGAATCTGGTAGTGTCGGCGTGTCCGGTTCCGACGTATTTGTTCTGGAGCGCTTCCAGCTGCTGGGTGGTACGGAGCTTGTCTGCCATCTTTGAGTTTTGATGCGAACGATTGATGGACTTTCGCAGAGGTTCGTTCCTTCCTCGAGATATCGCGGTTTTGCCAAGATTGCCGGCCTTAGCTCCGCAATCTCCATCGCAATCAATCAACTTTCGCGTCACTCTGGCTGGAGAAGTCGCGATCCACGCGCGAGCTTCACCAATTGTTCGCATTCGAGTTGCTTTGAAATTCTACACATTAACCCAGAAGTCACAATGCCTCCTGCTCGAAAGCGTCGCGCTGTTAGTTCACAGGTCCAAATCAAGAAGGCTCAGGCTAACGCCCTCTTGACAGCCAGCCAACGAGGATCCAGACCACTCAGACTCAGACGCAGAAGTTAGACCACCACAACGACATAGAGTGTCCGATGCCGACGCAGACGACTATGCTGGCGGCGAAGCAAGCAACGCTCAAGGCGATGGCAATTTCGAAGCAATGGTGAAAAACATGGTCCGCTTCGCTTTGGCATGTGAATACTCCCGAACGCCTATCAGACGCGCCGATATCACTGCAAAAGTCCTTGGTACCAACGCTCGACAATTCAAAGCAGTCTTCAATGAAGCCCAAACCCAACTTCGAGGAACCTTTGGCATGGAGATGACCGAACTACCGCAAAAAGAGAAAGTCACCTTGGCCCAGCGCAGAGCGGCGCAGAAATCGCAGAATACACAAAAGAGCAGTAATTCTTGGATCTTGACATCAGTACTGCCTGAGAGATTCCGTCAACCTGAGATTCTGCCTCCATCACAAGCGCCGACGGCCGAACTCGAAGCTCAGTACACTGGACTATACACATTCGTCGTTTCGGTCATCTTCTTAAATGGAGGTATGCTACCGGACGCCAAGCTAGAACGCTTCCTCAAAAGAGTGAACGTCGAGGATGCAGCAGCGCAGAACAGTATCAACATCATGGCTACTGGAGGGGACAAGACGGAAAAGCTGCTCAAGCGCATGGAAAAAGACGGATATGTTATCAAGATTCGCGACAATTCAAGTGGAGAGGAGACGGTCGAATGGTATGTTGGGCCTCGTGGTAGGACAGAAATTGGCGATGCTGGAGTCAGAGGAATGGTGAAGCAGGTCTATGGCGAAGTGGAAGATGCAGCGGAACTTGAAAGAGCGCTGGAACGTAGTCTTGGTGCCAATGAGGTGCCCAAGAGAAGGGAGGAGCAGGCGGCGCAGTCTCAGAAGAAGGGACGACGCCGCAGGACAGAAGCACGAGACGAAGGTGACAGCAGCGATGGCGGCAGTGACTCGGATTGAGGATAGCCATCGACGACAGACAGGAGCATACCCATCGCACATTAATCGCTGCTAATAGATAATATCACGAGTTATGACAAAGCTATGCAAATATGCATACTTATGCTACCCCACACCAGACTAGGCTCGAAACGTCGTGACAAGCTCGAGGCTTCTCGATTTCACATGCTTGGATCCTGCCCACCTTCTCTGACACAAGAGATGTGATAACAACACATCATGTCGTCGGCCGGAGGAACAATAGACGTCGAGTCGACAGTAACCAATGATGTCGATGCGACCAAGGGTCCGGACATCGCGACAGGCAGCGATGTCATACAACCAACCCCGCCGCCCTCGAACCAAGTAAAAGTCTCGGCACAACACGATGCAATCGGCCACGACAGTTCTCATTTGTTGACCCATCCGGAACCTTCTTCTTTGAACTCGACTGCCGCAGCCCAGCAGATCTCTGAGAATCGCGAGCCTTCTTACGCAAGAGAAGAAGCGACAACATCTCAGATACGACAAGCACCCGAGCACTCGACAATTGCGTCCTTGAAGCACGAGCACAGCTCTCGTACACAATCTCCACTACGCGAATCGTCAGTTCCGGTACCGTCAACAGAAATGAGTGCCCCTACCGCACCTTCTGCGCCTCCAAAGCGCAGCCACAAGAAGAAGGGCGTAGCAGCAGCAGCTGTCACTAAGCGCAACACCACTGCCCCTGCTAAGAGAAGTCACAAGAAAAAGGTGGTCGCCTCATCAACTGGGACACCTGCGCAAAGCTCGCCAGCTCCTCGCTCCGTACTCGCTTCTTCGCCTGCAAGATCGTCGCCCGATGTTGACGGCAATGGCGACCAAGACATGTCCGGAGACGATGGTGAAGAAGAGGAGGGTGGTGCAATTTCCGACACGGACCTTTACTGCATCTGTCGCAAACCGGATACCGGAACTTTCATGATAGGCTGTGATGGTGGCTGTGACGACTGGTTCCACGGCAAATGCGTAAACATTTCGGAAAAGTGGAAGACGCTCATCGACAAATATATTTGCCCATTCTGCGAGGAAAGAGGTGTCGGCGAGACGACTTGGAAGAGAATGTGTCGTCGCAATGGTTGCGGCCTGCCTGCCCAGGTGTCCAATAACTCGAAATTCTGCTCGGAAAGATGCGGTCAACTCTTCTTCCAGGGGCTGATTGCAGAACGCACTCGACAAATAACCGATGGTGATCTGGGCGCCCGAGGCGGCCTCATCAGTGGCAACGAGGTCAAGTCTATGATCCAGGTGTGCCCCACTGTCGAAGCATTGCACAATTTCAACAATGGCTCGATCTCTCCAGTGCCTGGCTCCTCTCCCGGTGCTATGAGGGACGAAGGTGCTGAAGATGAGACGCTTCTCTCGCACGAATCCGCACTCAACGACATCGAACGCGAGCGCATCGACCAAATCACAAACCTGAGAGCCACCGCGCGCGCTCGCCACTCCCTCCTCAGAGACAAGCTCAAATTCGTCACCATGCTCAAAACCGTCGCTTCACGCCTCGCTGACCATAGAGCGGTCAAGCCCAAGGACCTCTGTGGCTACGACTTTCGTCTCTCCTGGAGCGAGGAAGAGTTCGATGTCTGGCGCTCTTCAGAAGCCGGGCAAGAAGCTCTTCGCATAGAAAGTCTACCTCTACCCTCAGACGAAGACCTGGACGGTGATACAGGCATGACTGGCTTCAACGACTCCGAGCCATCCACCTGTATGAAGAAGAAATGCAGCAGACACTACGACTGGGCCAGACTAGCCATAGACGACACCCGAGACGAGCTCGCCCAAAACACTCAGTTCAGGCAAGGCTTGGACAAGGAAGAAAAGGAAATCATCGAACGTGCTCGTCTCAGAGCCAGAGAGATCAAAGCTGGCGGTGTGGGTGGCACAGTCGAGTTTCATGGCTTGAGTGCTCCCAAGGAGAATAAAGAAGATAGAGAAATGGGTGTTGGACCTGTGGTTGAGGAACGCCATGTTCAGCCTTCTCAGGATGTTGAGATAGAAGAGCAAAAGACTGATGGGTTGGTGGATGCAGACGAAATGCCACAGCAGCAGGATGGCAACAACGATGACGACGAGGACAAGGAAGTTGACATGGTTGATGCCATTGCTGCTTCCATCTGATTGGTCGTTTTCTGTCAAGCAAGCATGGAGTATTGGCGTTACTGGAACATGAAAGGGAGACAAAAGCAGATATACCCCTGAGGGAATAAGGAAAACATGCATTTGAATGAAGGAGGAAAGCATCTACTCGTTGGAGCAAGCAAAGGAGTACAAGCATCAGCATGGACACTAGATAGTCAATGAAAGGATTCAGCAAGGACTTTTTTCGATTCTATTCAATTCTTTCTGCACGCCCTGGATATCTTTTCTACCAAAAATCTACAGGAACCACTCGAGCTCAATCTCCATTGCCGAGACAGGGAAGGGCAGCTCAAAGTTCTTGAGTACCGTCGGGTGCATGACACCAAAAGTACCGACTCTTTGCGGCTTGTCGCCGAACTTGACGTAAATGGCAGCCGAGTGACCAGCGAAGAAAGTCGGGTCTGTTTCCACATATGTTAGCTCTCATGATGATAGTCAAAGGGGTTTTGAAGTATACTCACCATCGACTTCCTCGATCCAGTAACCCTTGACGGCAGAGTCACTGAGACCTTCCTCCTTGGTGATGAAAGCACTCTTCAACATCAACATGATGCGGTCAAGCAGACCGTGAACAACCTCAAAGCCAGAGCTCTTGCCATACCAGCAAGCAGCAAAACGGCGTTCGTTTCTGCTCTTTCTCTCGCAAGACTCATCCTTGAGACCGACATCGCTGACCTCGAAGATCTTCATGGGCACAGAGTGATGCTTGTTCTCGCGGATGGTCTTGAGCAGACCTGGTAGCAAGCTGGTGCGCACAATCTGGTATTCTTGGGTCTTGGGGTTTTGGAGGCGGACAGCGAGGTTGTCGTCTTGGCGGTTCAGCCATGTGTAGTTTTCGTCGTATGAGCAGAGGATCAAGGGCATGACTTCTGACCAGCCGGCCATGGCGGTCTCAAAGCGGACAATGTCGGCAAGACGGTTGATGGGGAGAGCCGCGCCGACTGAGGTGGTTGCTGAAACAAAACGACGCTCAAGGTTGTTGAAACCGTAGGCGATTGCGGCGTCCTCCATGATATCGGCCTGGTGCAGGACGTCGGCACGGGTGATTGGTACGTCAACATCGAGGATATCCGGTGTTGATGAGGGCTTGGCATTGTAGCACATCTTCTTGAGCATATCGCAGATTTCCTGAGGTTGAAGCTTCAGTCCGCAGACAGAGTTGATGTAGCTGACTTCGGCCTGGGTGGTACGAGGGGTGAGGTTGGGTGCCTCACGAGTCTGACCGTTGTGCTCGGAGATAATCTTGACAGGCTCGACGGTGAAAGGCTCCTCACAGTATTGAGAGAACATGGAAACAATCATGTGGTTGACGATTTCTAGCTTGGTCTTGTCGGTGGCTGTGATGTCGATCAGAACGTTGGTTGTGTTGAGGGTGATCTTGGAGTGGTTTGAGTTGATGATTGGGGGCATGGAGAGTACGGTGCGGTTGCTATCGTAGATGATAGGGTAGACAGGCGAGTCGCGGATGATGTGCAGGTAACGTCCAAGGTGCTTGTCCTTCTCGTAAAATTCCATCATTTCCTTTCCGGTCATCTCCTTGGTCTGGTTCAGGGGCGCGAACTTGATGTCCTCTGGTTTTTGGGCCTCGTATGTGAAGGGACCCTTGATAGTGTCGAGATCATGGGTACCAATAGCGACAAGGGTACGTTGTCTGGCCAGGTTTTGGTGAAGCTTGTCCTGGAGAGCGATGAAAGAGTCGTAGCGAGCCTTGGTGAACTTGATGTTTCTGAGGACGGCGCATGAGAAGTAGGGTCTTATTTGTGATGTCTCTTCCTTGACGGTAACGGTCTGGAGTTCGCCGTCCTTGGGAGCGACGAGGCGGTAGTTGGGAGGAGGGATGTTTCCGAGGAAGACATTGAGGTTCATGGCAATACCCTCGAAGCAGAGCATGTCATAGCGATTGGCAGGGATCTCGATCTTGAGCTGGGGAGGCTCCTCGACGCCATCAACAATCGGGCGTTTTGAGTCGGTTGTCTGCGAAGGGCATCAGGAAGTGTCCAGGCAAGTATATATGTGGTAGTTGTCAAGCATACGTCTTCATCGAGTTCGATACCTGGCCAAGACAATCAGTAACATGTACTGTCAGAAGAAGAAGCAACAAGAATTACCAAACTCGAAACACAGCTCGTCAAACTCTTGGGTCGTGTAGCTGGACAAGGTGATTAGGATATTTTGTGGTAGAGCGGGGATTCAATGGAGGCATACGTCTTGCCCAGAGCCTTGAAGAGCTCGGCCTTGTCAACCGAAATAGTAGGCATTTTGCAGAGAAGTGCTGTGGTGTGCGTACAGATTTCTTCTCAAAGCAACGAATAATTGGTATGCGGGTGAATCATCGGGCAGTCTGACGGCGCTTGGTGGGACACTGCGAATCTCGAGACTTGGCATGACCGAAACTCCAGACGTCGAGAGCAGCAGCAGCAGCAGCCGCCAGCGACAACCAAGCAAACAGCCTCCTCCGTCACGCAACATTTCCAAACTCACACACACCCTCCTACCACCGCCTTTGTCAATTCGACAAGCTTCTTACCGCAATACTCGCTGGACCAGCTGTCGCCCCTGTAACCAGGTACGCTCCACCGCCAGACGAATCCTCCGACACGTCTGCTGGCCCCCTCTCTAATTACACCATCAACGCCGCACCGCAACAGCGACAGCTCCTCGACCCAACCACCACAACACCTACTGACACGTCCAAGCAATTCTTCCGCGGGCTGTACGTCTGCCCACGACGCTCTTTCCCCTAATTCAAAGCTCCAATCCCACAACATGGATGCGCAACAGAACGACGAGCTCTACCCCATCGCCGTCCTCATCGACGAGCTCAAGGTCCGCCAATCCTCGCTTTTGTCGTACGAAATCCTCTTTTCTAACGCCCAACATAGCACGACGATGTCTTGCTCAGACTGAACGCAATCCGCCGCCTGTCTACCATTGCTCTTGCTCTTGGCCCTGAGCGCACCAGAGATGAGCTTATACCTTTCCTTGACGGTACTGTCATCAGTCCACGTCCGCACGCCTGACAAAACAATCGCTGACCCTGTACAAAAGAATCTGTCGAGGACGAAGACGAGGTCCTGACCGCCCTGAGCGACGAGCTCGGTGGTTTTGTCGAGTATGTTGGTGGCCCAGAGTACGCTCACGTGCTGCTATCTCCTCTTGAGAACCTCGCCGCTATCGAAGAGCTGCTTGTCAGAGACAAGGTCGGTTCCCCCCATCGCTCTTCACCGCGACAACCTTACTAACCGCTTGACAGGCTGTTGAGTCCTTGAACAAGATTTGTGAACAATTATCAACCGAGCAGATCGACCAATACTTCATCCCCCTGATCGGCAGACTCTCAAAAGCAGATTGGTTCACCGCAAAGATTTCTTCAACTGGCGTCTACAAGGTCGCATACACCAAGACCGACCCTCAAACACAAGAGTCCCTGAGACAAGGTTTCGCACAGCTCGTCCACGATGATACACCCATGGTTCGCAGACAGGCTGCCATCAACCTGGCCAAGTTCTTGCGCGTCATGCCACCGAACGTTGTCATCGACGAGATGATTCCTCTTTTCCAACACCTTGCTAGCGACGACCAAGACAGCGTTCGTCTTCTTACCGTTGAGATTCTGGTTGCCATCGCAGAAACCGTCCCTAAGGAGCAGCAGTCAAGCCACGGCGTTCTTCTCACTGCCCTAAGAAGCCTTTTCGAGGACAAGAGCTGGAGAGTTCGCTACATGGTCGCAGAGAAGTTCGAGAAGGTACGTCATTCCTCGATTTTGTCTTTCGCGACTGTCATGCTAATAAGTTTTATAGATCGCCAAGGCCGTCGACGACGAGGTTGTCAGCCGTGATCTTGTGCCTGCCTTCATCAAGCTCCTCAAAGACACCGAGGCTGAGGTGCGAACTGCTATTGCTGGTCAAATTCCTGGATTCTGCGCCCTTATCGAGAGAGATGTCCTGCTTCAGGAAGTCATGCCCGCAGTTGAGGAGCTTGTCTCAGATTCGTCGCAGCAAGTGCGTGCCTCGTTCGGAACCCAGATTAGTGGTCTGGCCCCCATTCTCGGCAAGCAGGAGACTACTGAGCACCTCTTGCCCATGTTCCTCCAGATGCTCAAGGACGAGTTCCCTGATGTCCGTTTGAACATCATCTCCAAGCTCGAGCTTGTCAACGACGTCATTGGCATTGACCTCCTTTCACAATCGCTTCTTCCTGCCATCGTTCAGCTCGCAGAGGACAAGCAGTGGCGCGTTAGACTGGCAATCATCCAACATCTTCCTCTTCTAGCATCTCAGCTCGGTGTCAAGTTCTTCGACGAGAAGCTCTCCAGCCTTTGCATGTCTTGGCTCGGTGACACCGTCTTCAGCATTCGCGAGGCCAGCACTCAGAATCTGAAGAAGCTTACAGACGTTTTCGGTGTGCAATGGGCCAATGAGGCTATCGTTCCCAAGGTTGTCGCTATGGGCGGCCACCCTAACTACTTGTACCGCATGACCACTTGCTTTGCAGTCTCGGTAGGTTGCTTCTGAGAACTACACGTGAAATTCTACTAACGATATCTAGACCCTCGCCCCCGCTTTGTCTCTTCCTGTCATCCAAGAGTCAATCTTCCCTATCTTGTCAAACCTCGTGAACGATCAGATTCCCAACATCAGATTCAACGTCGCAAAGTCATATGCAGTGTTGATCGACGTTCTCAAGCGTCTGCCCGACACTGAGTCAACAATCCTCTCGCTCGAAAAGACGGGCAAGGCTGGGTCTGGAAGCCCTCAAGGTGACCAGCTCATTCGGGAACAAATCATGCCTAATCTTGAAAAACTCATGACTGATGACGATGTCGATGTGCGCTTCTTCGCAAGCCAGGCGGCCAAGAGCTACAGCGACGCAATGCAATCATAATCACTGCCATTAGAAAGTACTCGATGTTGCGAGTACAGAAGAAAATACCATGGCACTGCCGGAAGCTGCAGTGTCAATTATACCTTACTTGTTAGAAATGAATACAAGAGTTGCATAAATGCTTGTCTTTTCATTGATTGAGGGTTGTTGAATTCCAGATGTTCGAGTCAAAGTCCAAGTCGTCTTCAGCTGGACAGTAAACAAAGCAATCGAAGAATGCTGTTGACATAACAAACATACCCCTCTCCGCGTGGCGTCGGCCACCTCCATAGGTTTCACCTACTCCTGAATTTCGAGCATGTCACATGTTTGAAGGCAACTGGGAAGTTCTAAACGCAGTGGTTCCTGAAAATCGAAAAAAGGACGTTGTTGTGTATCGTTGCTTGCCGCGACGTAGCGGACATGCAAGGCAGTTGAGTTTTCGCGGCGGTAGATTGCAGATGGATAGCCGTGATATATATCAGAATCAACGGTCTGCTCGCTTCTTTGTTTAAACTCGCGGCAGAAGGAGTGGAAAGCTTCAGGGTTTCACCTTCCCCAGCTGCCAGTTTTCCCCCTTTGTAGCGGTCAAATTCAAGTTACCAAACAACCAAATCGACGTCAGATGCCTTTCTGTTGGCTGAGGAGCAGATTGTCTCTTGCCCTAGAGAACCAGACAGACTATCGATTGCGGGCGATAGGCAGGCGTGTGCATTGATTGTGATTGTCTGTGCACACGATGCTCACCCACATGCATGCCTGGATCTGGCTGCCGAAATGAAGATGTCCTCTACATGCGAAGACACTAGTATAAGCCACCCCATGACTCAGCGGTAAAGACGCGCGTGTCGCATAATTTGTGACAACTCGGCACAAGCAGAGTTGGTGAGTTTGATATTGTTATTGTCAATCTACAGTATAGGGGCAGGTAGTGGCTTGCTCTCCCCGGCTGCTGTGCAAAGCCGAAGCTCAATTCAAAGTCGAACCAATGATACTGACAACCCTCAGAGACGGCAATCTAGAGATATGAACATCATTTGGAAGCTTCCAGCCAACGGTTTGTGTCGGTATCCCTTGCATCGTAGGTCATGAGCTTGGACGCTGGGACCTGCATTAGCCTTCGGAGACAGGAGGGCGTAATCTCCCAAACAATCCCCCGGCCGACGTCGATCACACATCTCACGAGCCTTATAAACCAAAGCATTGCTCGACCTCGAACTGCTTCTTCGTCCTCACCATCCAACTCATTACAATAATCAGACTTCGGTCGTTACACTCTTTAAACACCAACTATCACTACATTCTTTAATAACCAACTCACCACCACCTTTTTTCCAACCACCACGACTTTTTAGCCCTTTCAAAACCAAACCACCAAATCAATCAAAATGCGTTTCGCTGTTGTTGCCTCTGCTCTCTTCGCCGGCCTTGCCGTTGCCGCTCCTGCCGTCACTGAGACCGTCCACTCTACTGAGGTTGAGACCATCACCTCCTGCGGTGTAAGTTGGATCTGATATATCAATATCCACGATCTCTATACTAATTCTCCTCCAGCCTGAGGTCACAAACTGCCCTGCCAGAACTCAATCTAGCAGCGTTGTTGTCCCTACTTCGGCTCCCGTTGTTCCTACTTCGGCCCCTGTTGCTGCCGCTGTCCAGAACACCTCTGCTCCCGCAGTTCCTGAGCTCTCCACTGTCACCCTTTACTCCACCAAGGCTGTCACCATCTCCTCGTGCGCTCCTGAGGTCACAAACTGTCCTTTGAGAATGTCATCTTCTCTGGTTTCCGTCGGAACCACCGTTGTTCCCGCCGCCCAGGTCCCTACCTCTGCACCTTTCGCCATGTCTAACTCCACCATGCCCGTTGGTGCCATGGGAACTGCTGCTTCCACTGGCTTCGGCGCTTCTGCCACTGGTGCCATGCCCTCATCCTACACTGGTGCTGCTGGCAAGCTCAACGCCGGTATGGCCCTTGCCGGTGTTGCTGGTTTCGCCGCTCTCCTCATCTAAGCGCAGAAATGCACTTTTCTGCTTTTTGATGTCTTTTTAGCGATGATTCCAACACCACACACATTTTTTTTTGATACGGCATTTTCTGTTTCTAGCAGCATACCAGGATGGACATACGACTCGGCCCCACGGCATCGAGCGATGATTCTGTTCTGAGGTTTTCC
This sequence comes from Aureobasidium melanogenum CBS 110374, assembly GCF_000721775.1. Classification (NCBI taxonomy): domain Eukaryota; kingdom Fungi; phylum Ascomycota; class Dothideomycetes; order Dothideales; family Saccotheciaceae; genus Aureobasidium; species Aureobasidium melanogenum. Next base: position 885,311 of record NW_024470057.1, on the reverse strand, counting down.
TTTGTTTTCACACATGCGAATTGTTTGCACACGCACAGCAAGGCACATAATCAGGGTTTCTCTGTTGTTTCGAACTGCGATACTCCCTGTACAACTTCGCATTTGAAGGTCGTTTGGAGGGGTCTTTACAAATGGAAAAAAAAGTCAACTGGAATATCGTCTGTGCCTTCTTCACATGTGATTAGTGTCCATCTCCTTCGTTCTATTGTGAAGAAACTAGAGTAGCACTGACACGATTCCGTGTTCGTAGCTAATCAACCTCATAGCTATCAATTGAGCGCCGCCATCTGCCGGCACCGGAACATTCATCAGGAAGGTGCGAACGCCTCATCAAGGAAGTGGATATTGATTTGATGAGCTAGTCGATTCTTGATATCGATCAACTCAAGAATTGATGTTCACAACGCACCGGGTCAACATGCTCAGTATGGGTCAAGGGAAGCATCGAGAATCGATTTTGTTGTGTTCTTAGGGTATGCTAATGCGAACAAGCAGTCAGTTTTGTAGAGCATGCCCGACTAATTCCAAATTGTCCAAACCATCCTTACAGCATTGCAAGCGCATCGATCGAGCGAGCAACGAAACCATTCAAAAATTTAAGGTCCCGACAATCACTCGACATCTTCAGGCTTGATCTCAACATCATCGACAATCTGCACCTTGATACTGCCTTGACTCAGATCGGCACAGATGTGCATGGCGTCAACTGCCTCGTCAAGCGCAAACACATGTGACACCAATGGCTTCAGGTCCATCAATTTGCCCTTTACAGCCGCAATACCTGCAGGCCAGGTATCGGTATATCTGTTGATGAACTTGAGATTGATCTGTATTGTCTCGAGTCAGCAAATTTCACCTTCCCAAGGACAAAAAAAGGAAGGAAGAGAGGAAAGCACTTACCTCGCCAAGACTCATATGCATGAAAGGGATATTGTTGACCACAGGTCTACCAACTCCAATCACCATCACAGTACCTCCTCTGCGCACTGCAAATGCTGCAGTTACGATGCTGCTCTCTACACCTGTACACTCGAGCACGGTTTCCGGACATCCGTACTCTGACTCTCCAAATAGCTTTCTAATGCTCTTTGCATTGTCTTCCGGGCTTAAGTCTTTCTGGACTTGGTAAGTCTCGCACTCAGGAACCAGCTTTTTGGCAAAGGCGAGACGCTTGGGTTCTAAATCTGTGATGACCAAGGGATGTGCGCCAGACGCACGAGAAGAAAGAAGAGCGATCAGACCAATTGGACCAGCGCCACAAATCACAGCACCACGACCTAGAGTCAGTCCTGCACGACGAATGCCATGAAGTACAACAGAAAGAGGCTCGAGAAGTGCGCCTTCCGCAAAGCTAACGTCTTCTGGGATCCTGATTTGTATCAACATTTGCTTCCAAGACGGCAGGAGTCCAGAGAGGAAAGAGCTTACTTGTGCAACCATTTTGCAGCGTGCACCTTGAAGCGTTGGAGGGTGCCGTGGTAAGGCCACACACCAGAAAACTTGACATCTTCGCAAAGATTGTAACGACCTTCTCTGCAGAGCCAGCAGTTCTCGCAGGGCATGCCAGGTTCAACTGCTACCCTATCGCCTGTTTTGCCAAAGAACGTCAGCGTTTCTATCCAATCTTCCGTTTCTTCTTCCTTCCTGTTGCTATTTACTCGTTTGTTCTTTCCATTTTACATTCTGTCGCTGTTCCTCATTGTCCGCTCTTTCCTGTTCTGACACTTTCCTCCATTCGGCAAGTAGAAAGCTCCTCCTTCAAGAATCCAGATCGAAGCAAGAACAGCGATCAACGAAACGAAGAAAGCACTACTCACCAACAGCAAGACCCTCAACTCCCTCTCCGAGTTTGAGCACAACACCGGAAGCCTCATGTCCAAGGATACAATCACTTTCCACAACTAAAGGGCCAATACGTCCAGTCTTCCAAAAGTGGATATCTGATCTGTTTGCCATCGTCAGCATCAGCACTCACAAGACCAGCAGTTCCTTTCCGACAATTCGAAACAATCCGACTCTTCTTTCGTAAATCTTGTCCAACAATGCAACAATGACGAGGAGGCAGGCAGTAAACATAAACTCACCCGCAGATACCCGTGCACTTGATATGCAGCAATACCTCTCCGTGTCCTGGTTGCTCGATCGGTGCTTCAGCCATCTTGATCTGATGATCTGCCGTCACTTGTAGAGAAGGGTTGGTTTTGTGAATAGGAGCCATGATTGTAGAGAGACTATGTATCGTCGTCCTTTATAAGCTCTGGTAGATCGATCTTCTCTCTCCCGGGTCCAAGGCAGTCACAGAGACCCTGTCGACCTGTCGGTTGGATAAAAAGATGGGAAAGAGCTTTGCATCCTTCCAAGCTGTCTGCTCATCCATTTGGTCTTATGTAGCTACAATCATGATCATGGTGGTTCGGATCGCTCTGCATGGCGCTTCATATTACTGTTTTGAGAAAGCCCGCCGGATTACCAAGTGCGGGGGTTCGATTGACGGCAGCATCATGAACACCTCACTTGTCTTTTTTGGCTAATCTAAGAGCCAACGATCACCGTGCATGAACTACGATCTTCTTCTCGAAAGCTTCGACGTTTAAAAGCATATTGTTTCCATTGACTGCAAAGAAGGGGCTGCTAACATTGCCCTCCCGACTAATCTCGGTATCTCTCTCTCTCCTTTCAAAAGCACGCCTACTAAAGCACACTCTCCTCCAGTACCAAAGAAAATGGAATGACTGAACCAACGCGCCGACCGGAATTTCCCCTCTTGAGCGCCTGTTCATGATTTTGTTGCCCTTCAAGACTCCGTGAGTTGGGACCATCTGAAAACGCCTGAATGAACACCTACCAATTGAACAACAATCGAAGTATGTTGTCATTAAACACATGACTTGAGCTTCTTGTCAGTATTCTTGCACTGCTTGCGGCGCTTGGCAATCTTGACTGCGTCAGTTGTCGATGAAGGAGCCTTCTTGATCTTCGGCTCAACAACAGTCTTGACAGACAACTTCACCTTGCTGGCTGTCTGGATGGCCTTGCTGCGTTTCTCAACAGAGGTGGATCTCTTGAGAGCGTTGAAGCTAGAAAACTTCTTCTGAAGCTCTGCAAATCTCATCTTCATGGATGCCAAACTTTGAGAAAGTCCCGGCTTGGGCTTGATGATGTTATGCTTGGCAGTGGTAGACTTACGAAGAAGCCTTGTTCTGATCTTGAGAGCATTGTTGCGAGCTCTAATGAAGTGGCGTCTCTGAGGGATGGCGCTCTTGACGAAAGCACCGAGATCTGAAGTCTTGTTGTAGGCAAGACCACCAACATAGGACAAGCTATGAGACGTGTGATTCGATGCGGCACTGATAGCATCGCCTGTGGACTTTACACCTCCGAGGAGGTTGCTTCCAAGAGACCTGACGCAGTAGACCGACGTGTTGAAGACGGAGTGAACATCAGAGAAGACCTTGGCTTGGGCAAGCTTAGCCGCATTGTGAACTACAGTAACATCCTGCTGAACGCCCTTCGCGGCATTCTCGTAGGTGGCACGCTGAAGGAGACGATTGCCAAGATCAACCTTGACTGTCTCATTACGTAGAGGCAGGTGGGTTGAGAGCACGCTGATCTGAACCTGACCATAAGCATCAGTGGAAGGCAGCGAGATGGCCAGTACTCCATCAACGACCCGGGTGTTGTTGACGTTGGCCAGAGTTTTGCCGTTCTTGAAAACACCAATCTGGGCAGATTTCCAGTAAGCCTTGGGAAGGGAAACGAGGAGCTGATCCGACTTGGCGACGTGGACGTGAACAGTTGTGGGGAAGGCAAGAGCAGTAGTCTTAGAGTTGCCGATGATGCTTGCAGTGACTGGATAGTGGAGAACATCGCTTGCGTTAACGTTGGCAAGTCCGGAGCTGTTCAGAGCGGCTTGGAGCATAGATGTGCGGTGAGCCAACTCTGAGGCAGGGCTCTGCTGTTGAAGGAAGTAAACAGGCAAGCTGGCCGCGAAGAGAAGCACGAGCAGTGCGAAGAGGCTCTGGGCTGCTTTCTTGATGACCAGAGAATTGAGGAGGGACATCAATTTGTATGGTTCAGACAGCTTGGTGGACTGAACAAGGGACTCGTCCATCTTAGGCGCATCGAGCTCCTTGGCCATATCAGTGAGGTAGGCAAGGTGACGACTCAAGATCTCATATTCAAAAGCATGGAAAGCGCTCTCTGACAAGGGCACCTCCTTGATCATGACCTTTTCGTCTTCTTCAGCAGCCAGGGAAAGACGGAGACAGTGCTCGCCTTGAGCAGTTTGTGGAATGACACATGCCAGGTCGGTATCACCGAAAGAGATGTCGAATGACTCATCTTGGACCTCCACCATAGGTATCTTTTGGTCAGCCACCATCTTGGCGAAGATGACCCAGGCATTGTCGTAGTTGGCGCGATGAAGAACAACCAAGTCAGGTCTCGAGATGTTAAATCTAGACTTCGACCCGTCAGACTTCTCGATAGCAGGTCCGACGCCAGGGGTAACATCGAATGTGCTGGCGCGGTCGATCTGAACAGGCGAGGGAAGGTCAGATAGAGAGTGCAAGATGGCCTCATCAGACGGGGCGCAGGATGCTGCGTCCAACATGGCTTCCTCATCAGCTGAGTTGCCAGTCATGGCGCCATAGAACTTGGCCATGAGGTTGACAACGTCCATGTTGCTGTGAGTAGTATCACCCAAGTACACCAAACGTAGAGGGCGGTCAGGCAACTGATAAGGCTTCTCAGCGAGGGACAAGCCAACGACACGGGCGTGCTCAGGTGTGGTGTTTGGCTTGATGGCGGGCTCGGAAGTGATGTGAGGCATGCGCTGAGCCATGGTAGGGGTGTCGGGAATGATGGTTCTATCACTCATCGTGACATGCTCCATCTCTTCTGCGGAAGGTTCGGTCTCCTGATAGCGAGCACGAACAGCGAGAGCGGGAATCTCGTCGTAGTTGATCTCATCATACTCGGCATCACTGGCGTGTTCACTGATGGTGTCGCCGGAGATGTTCGATCCAACGTCGCTGACGCTGCGAGCATCAGACTCAGGTAAGCGGGTTGTCAGGGTAGGTAGGGAAGGGGTGAAGCCGTCTATGTCCACGCAGTCGTCGGAGTCGTAGGCCTCCTCGTGATCAACGAGGGGCTCAGTGTGAACAGTCATGGTGATCGAAGATGTTGCTTCACAGAGTGCGTCTTCTAGCAATGTCAGAATGCGATGCAGAGATGGCAGGATGAGGGAGGGAGGGTACAAGAAGTAGAATTAGGATGTGCAAGTGATGAAGACACAAAGTGTTGGCTGTCGTGTTGCGAGCAGAACGGTCTGCGTGTCAGTAGCAATTTCCACCTTTCACAGAAAGAGGTGTGGGTGATGTCGTCGTAGATCACGCCCAAAAGAAGAAGTCACGGTTTGTTCGGGCAGCTGGCAACCCGGTCAGAAACGAACGAGCTGACGAGCCAAGTTGGCAGTGAAGTGGAAGGGGTGTAGAAGAAAGAAACCTTCTGATGAGGACCCAGCTTATCTGAAGTCTCCCCGTTGAGTGGCAGAGGTAACAGCTTACCAGGCAGATTATTGGGCCGCTGCAGCCTGGGAGGAGGGGTAGACCAATCGGGTGGGCCTTGTCTTAACCTAGAGGGGGGCAGTTGCGTCGATATGAGTTCTTTCTGTTCTGCTTTAAGAGGTGACGCCTTGACAAGTTCAGCCAAAAGCCTGCAATACAAGTCTGCAGAGTTCTTGACGATAGGAAGGAAAGTACGATGTACTGTATTGCCCCGACAGAAGCAGAAATCAAGGTGGTGCAAACACCCCGCAGTCACGATAAGACAAGCTTTCAGAGCTGCACCATGATGGGCTGCCGCCTTGCATGTGACGAATAGATAGGCCTTTGAATATCTCAGCAAACACGGAACCGACTCTTGTTGAGCGACCATTCGTGCCTTAAACCATGTTTATGACTACAAGTCCGCTCACAAGATCGATCTACCATACTGCCTTGATTTCGCTCTGTCATAGTAAGCAAAGACATAACCACACGATTTGTACTTGGAAGAAAAACCGTTGATTCGTATCTGTATCGTTACTATATCATGTACGATCAAGAATCAAAGAAAAGCTGCTGAGAAAACTAGAGGTCAGCGGAGGCACAATATGACCGAAGTTGGGATCCAGGTTTTGTATCCACATATACCGTCCATTCAAACCGATCAGATAACGCCGTCCATGATCGCTGCAAAAACGACTCGCGCCTCTCATGCGTATACAACAGCCAATATTACATCCTCGATCATGCTGGCGGCCCGGGAGTGATCCAACCTCCCGCCACATCTACCCAGTTGGGTAGACAACTGCCTTCTTTGAGCTCGACCTCTGGGACCTCGGGATCGCATCTGCATCTGCAGCCAACACCGTTTTCCTTCTCTTCATCCCACTCCTCCCAGTATGCATCTTCTTCAATTCTCTTCTTTTCGTCTGTTGTTGTCATCTCAAGGTAAGGTTGGCGAGGTTCCTGGCGAGCCTTTGCGTTTGCTGGACAGTGAGCGATTGTTGTGTGGCGGTAGCCAATGTCGCGGAAGTAGTGGATCTGCGAGGGAGACAGGAGAACACCCGCTGCCAGCGAGTGGATAGGTGCATCACCCCACTATAAAAAGTTAGTATCATGCAGAGAGCTATGGTCCAAGAAGTGCGTCTTACTCTTTCCATCCAGAAGCCTCCACTGCGATCCATCATCTGGAAGAAGTCCTCGTACTCCTTGCTTCGGAACCAGTCAAGTCTGGCAATTTCAAAGTTACTCCAGAAATGGCACATGTTGTAAGTTTCGCCCTCCATGGACTCGGGATCTACATCGGGGATAGTGCCAGCGCCAGGTTCTGTCTTGAGAATGTCTTCAGGGAGAGGCTTCTTGTACTTAGGGTCGTCCTTAGGCAATTCGGCTGCCGGCTTCTCAGGCTTTGGCTCCAGGAACATCTCCCAGAGACCAGTCGAGGTGATGTTGTTAACTCGCTTGTAGGCCGAGGCATATCTGAAGATATTGGGCACAGTCTCCTTGAGCTCCTTGACTGCAATAGTAAATCCATAGGTCTTGTTGTTGCGCTCCATATGGATGAAAGGATCGCTGAGAAATGTCAGTAAACCACGTTCAGAGGCCTGTGCTGTAGCAAAACATACTAGGTGATGTCGCAGAAGTACTTGATCTCGGGCTCAACACGCCAGTACCAGTCGTACTTCTGTAGAAGTTCGTGCTTGTAGAAGAAGCTGTGGATGTCAGTACAGTTTCAGGCCTTGGGAACAGATTGCAGGCATACCCGGAGTAGAATCTACACATGTGGTGATAACTCTCCATACCACCGTACATGATGGCGGCATCACCCTGTTTTCTGATGCCCTCCTTGGCCACGTTGTGGTCGACCCAGTCAGGGAAGCCCCACATGGTGGAATCGATCTTGCCGAATTCAACATTCGCGCTGACGTGCTTACGGACCTCGTCTTTGAAGGTCGAGTTGAAGTCGCCATCGTTCAGGAAGACGTATGGGTAGTGGAACCATCTGTTGAAATGTCTTTCAACCGACTTGAGTGACTGAATCACACCCTCGAGTTCCTTGTTGCGAGCGAGGACGACGAAAGCTGCGTTGGCGCGCGGTTGGTTGGTCTCGAGGGCAGGGTCTTGACAACCTGTGACGAAGACCTTATCGTGCTTCTCACTGATTTTTCTGCAAGACGAAGTGTTAGCGCAGATATGTCAAGTAACAGGAGAAAGTAGCGTACCTGATGGAGGGGGGAGCGCCAGCGGGCATGAGTATCCTGCCGGCCTCGGTAGGGTGCCGCACGAAGAGCAGCAGTATTAATATTACAATCAAGCAGGGGAACAGCAGGACCAGGCCCAGAGGTATTGAGATGCGCGAGTTCTCTCTTAGGCGTATGCGTCTGCGGAAGAAGGCTAACCTCGGGGTCATCTTCTCTGCACTCTTGGACAAATCGTCGTATGAAGGCATCCTTTGCGCTGTGGGTAGTCGCTTGCGAACATCCTGTAGGAAGTTCATGTTGTATGGAGGCGGCAGTGGGTGCTACGCAGACGCGAAGCTATAGCAAGCGACGAGCAAGGATTTCGGGTCGGGGATTGAATTGACGATGAGGTATGCGGCGTTGCAAAGCTGTTCCAGACGAGTAATGAGCGACCGACAGAGCGTGTCAAGGTGGAGCGGACGTCGCTGTTCAAGGAGACGCCGACAGGTGTGCGTTGACTGGACGCATATGAAGGATACTCGAGGCCGAAACGAGATTTCGACGGGTCGTGATTGGCGACTTGTCGCAGTGTGTGATGAAAGGCAAGGATCAAGTTAGGGGCTCAGTGGCTGGCTCAGAAAGGGTCTCGCTACGGATAGAACTAGGCCGAGCTGTTCGCGTGCTGTCTTTTTTATGCGCCTATATCGACTTCAATCCGTGTCTATGGAGGCTTCTAAAGGTGTGCCTTGTCGGCGGACTGCTCGAGAGACGTCTGACAATCGTAAATGCCTGTCAAAGTTGCTGTAGCTGCCACCTGTGTCCAACTCGTCGTGATTGCTTGTTCCTTCTAATTACGCAACCTAGCCCTTGGCACCCCCGAGTGTTTTGTGCAATCGCTGGTCCACGCTCGCCCATCTCCACCATTCTCAATTATCAGCATCCGAGCTCCTCTTTCCTCTCGAGCCAAGCAGTCCAAATCTTGCTGTGTGCATCCTCATCGTGTTGAAAGGTATCTAACGCATGTAGCTGGGGAAATTCATGATTTCATGATGCAACTATGGAATTGGACTGTTTCCGCTAAGAAGCAACAAATATGGACTCTCTATAGACAGTATTTGTCTGCGGATGAGATTGTGCCTTCTCATAGCGTCTACCTTACTATATGTTGTCGTCGGAATATGACGAAATTCAAGTACTTTTGAACACGAAGATGATAAATTGTTGTCACACCAATCACATCCCCGAGTGATCAAGTATTCGAGCAAGTTGATATTGGAAATGGAGTCTTGGAAATACAGACTGCGTCGACGCCTCAGACGAAAGGTGTACAATTTTTATATCTCTCGCCGACACCGATTTTGATTCCGAACTCATCCAAGTTCATATATTCGGGACGCTATAAGCTCTCTGCATACAATCATGATTTCAAAAAAAGGTATACCCTTGTCGTTTTCTGGATTGGCGAAGAAAGACTTCTAGGGTCAGGGTCATCCCACTTCAAACCGAAACTCCAAACACGAGCATCTACGACCTTTCCGTCCACTGATACCAACACACAACAATCATGAGCAACATCAAATCAAAAGACATTTCCTACGACAAATCGGCCTCACAGCCAGCATTTCTGCAGCGCCTACGCGATCAAAACAGCGCAATCTCTGCTTCCGGCCGCCACGAACAACCTGTTGCCCGCGCGCAGCGAGCAAAAAAGTCTGGCGATGATGATGACGACGCGCCAACTTACGTGGTAGAGGGAAGCTCTGAAACGCTGACAAAAGCCGAGTATGAAAAACTCGCTACTGGCGGTGGCGAACAAAGTGATGCAAAGTCGAAGTTTGCCGATGTCAAGGATATGGTGACTGGAGAATTGACAGGAGACTCGCCAAAGGCTTCGGGGGCATTGCCTGATGAGAGTGATGCACCTGCTCGAGCATCTGCGACTGTCGATGCAGGAAAAGCGACCAAGAAGCGCAAGGTGGCTAAAGTGGTGGGAGGTGATGATGATGAAGAAGATGAAGCAAACACCAAAGACACAAGCAAAGACGAAAGCAAACCAAAAAAGGTCAAGAAAAAGGGCAAGCCGATAAAGCTTTCTTTTGGCGACGAGGAATGAAAAAGTTGTTTTTGATGGCTATGTACAAATATCTACAATGGCGGCAGCTCCTCACGGTCGATGGGACACACGAGTCTGAACTTCATCCAACCCTCTAAACAACTAGAGTGGAAGATGTGTCTACAGGGTGTAACCATGTACCTTCTGCGCTCCAAAACCAAAGATCCAGTCGAAAGGCCCTCAGAAGCAGACTCCCCATTCAACACAGGCACCTCAATCTCATGCATACAAATGGCACAATCGAAGACACGCTTGCCTTTGTCCTTGGCCTCCTTTTCTTGCTCGGGTGAAGGCATCGAAGTGGTCGCTCCAATAGGCAGATTGTTGGCCTCCTCGTCGTCCCGAAGGATTGGGTGGTAGTCATAGGCGGGTGGCACCCAGTTGCCGCTCACGAACCAGCGAGGACCTATGATCTCCTGACTCAACAGCAACAACACTTGGATCCATACCCAGGCAGCTAGTATCCCAAGATCAATCAAATCAACAGCAGCGAAAAGCACGTTCTGCCCATAACCATAGAAGTAAGCAAACGGCAGAAGCCGCAGAAATGATTGACCAGCCACAAAGTCCCATCGCAAAGCGTGTCGACAATTGCGCATGCAGTTACGGTGGACTTGCGGCACCCAAAAGGATAAATAGCAGAATGCCAAGATTGTGAAGTAGCCTCGTCGAAGCGCTGGCGGCCATGAAGTTGCGTTGAGTGAGAGGAACAATGTTGCTAGAAGCAGGAAGTAGAAGCGAGTGTAGAGAGAACCAAATCCGGGGGCACGTTGACCAGCCTCTACGCCTGTAGCCGCAGCATTGGGAGTATCCTCTTCAGCCTGCATGTCTTGATCAGAAGGAATGAAGACTGGTGTGGCTCCTGTGTCAACTGGTCGTGTTGCTGTCACAGGTTGAGGTAGAGTTTCTGCACCTGCAGGAGTAATGACTGGCAGCTGTGATAGTGCCAGTGGTTGAGCGGGTGTACTCTCTGTAGCGCCTGCCGGGGTTGAAGTAGGAGCTGCAGTTGTGGCAGCAGTTTGCTGTCGTCGTTGTCGTTCCTGTCTTTCCCTGCGTTCCCTCTCCGGTGCCTGTACAGCCCATATGTCCATCAAGAACCTCATGCCAAAGAAACTAACGCTCATGAAGGCCAAGAAAGCAGTGGCAATCACGGGCACCCAGAGAGCCTGGATGAACAGACTGATCAAGCAGAGAACCATCGTGGTGAAGCCGTCTCCAAGTGACAACATGCTGATTGTATAGAAGCTGATCCTGCTCCTTGTAGAAGGGGTACTCGCGTCTCGCATTTGCCGCAAGAAAAAGAACAACTGGCCACCAATAACGGCAGCGAAAAGCAGTAGATGGCTTCTTGCCCGCTCATACTCGACCTCGATTTTGAGACCGCGGAGATGGTTTGCTTCTTGTGGTGCAATATCTGGCGGACCTTTTGATTCGAGCACAAAGCCACAATCTGGCGAGAAAGCCACCATGGAAAACGCTATCTGCTGAGGAGAAGGGATGGATGCACCAGTCGGGAATCGAATCTCCTGTTCGATGAAGGATAAAAGAGTTTCCTGATCAGGGCCAGGCTTGACCCCAGGTACTGGAACCAAGTGCTGCTGCAGGTAGACAACCAAGTCACACGTAGGAGCTATCAGAGAGTCCGAAGTGCCTTCAGGAGTTGGCGCCCAAGGTGTGAAGCTTTGGAGAAGACCGTCTTCTTGCTTGTCGATAGACATCCCTATCGTGTGATTGAGCAACTCTTGAGCGAAGCGAAAGTTGTGGTCCGAGAGAGCCATATGTGGTAGACCGAATATTCCAGCAAACTTGTCCGTAGTGGTAGCTAGTATGATATGCCCGGTCTCGAGGAAGTGGACGCCAAACAGCTTGCTATCCCAAGAGTCGCCCGCCTCTTCGTCTCCAACCGAGATCTGAGCCTTGACCTCCCTAGCCACTCTCTTATCCCCATGCCAAAGCAGTGTGTCTTGTGTATCCGCCTCTTCGAACCAGACTTCGAGCGACCCAGACTTTGCAGTGACATTCTTGCTAAAAGAATGGATCGGGATAGGACCAAAAGGACCAATGGACGAGTACTCGGACATGTTCAGCCTGGGCGGCACCACCGATGTTTGTATGGGCGAGCGAATCCATTCGCCGTACAAAGTTCCAGTCACATTCTGATATAGTGGTAGTGGTGGTTGGTCGTCATTTTTGCCATCAAGACGCGCCAGATTATCATGACCCAAGGCATGTGCAGACTGTTGCCTGGCTCGCTCCTTGACAAGAGGTAGTGCTTGCCATACGAACGTGTCGTTCTCCCGAAACCCGCTGATATTCAGCCATCTGTCCTGCGTGGGATCGAAGTCCCCAAACCGTGTTTGATTGAGCACAGTCAAGTCATGGCGTTCGGCAGCGACGATGTGTTCGAGGCGCGAGCGAGCGCGTACAAGGGGTTCCTGTCCAGGTGGCGGCGAGAAGAAGATGAACAGAAGAATGACCAGTGCGACAATGGCTCTCGGATCGGCCATTACTTAGGTTGTGTTCCATCCATCCATTCTACCTTGGTGAACAACTCGCCTATGACGCTCTTGTCGTTGTCAATTCGTGTCAGCTCGGACCCTGCTCGCGTGCCTCGGCTCACCACTACAAATGCATCACGACTTAGTCTTTTCTGTGGACAATCTCAAGTCTTGAAGAACAGGACAATACTCAAAAGGCAATCTGAGGATAGAATAGCATTACTGTTGCAAGTATGAGGGGTATTGAACTATAGAAGAGAAGAGAAGTGCACAATTCAAAAGCTGAACGGTACTAGCGAATTCCTTTTGGTTCCCAAAAATGAAAGATGAACGGATGCCTGCTCCTTGCGCCCTTTTGCGCCTTTCCCAGTGTTGGAGTCGATTGCCTTTGCCCATTGATACGGCAACTAGACGCCATGACCGCCGAGATGGCCAGGCGCAGGTCCGTCCAAATCGACCCGCATCACTCTGCTTCGAATATCACCGCTCTCCCTGACGAGGTTGCCGAAGTACTTTCTCGCAACTTCGCTTTCGCTTTGAAGTTTGATTTTCTCCTTGCGTTCGTCGAGAAGCTGCTCTACACTTCGCTGAAGACCCTCACGAAGCTTGTCAGCAGGGAACTTGAGTGCTCTCCTAACCTCGGACGAGATTCGTGTAGCGTTGGCGTGCGTGTAGTCTAGCTCTGCAAGCTGAGCCGAGAGCTTCTGTGAGAGTCGTCGGGGCAGCGAATGAGGAATTGAGCTCAAAGCATAGGAAGCACCAAGGGCAATTGCAAGGACAATGCCGGGGATCATCAGTCTGCGCAAGTTGTTGGGACCGATAACCTTTGCAGCACCGAGAACACCATCGACCCAACCAACACCACCGAACACACGGCCACCGACAACTCCAGCAATTGTGACAGCCATACTTGCTCCTGCAACCTTCTCTTGGCGTTCCCATAGACTTGCCAAATCAAAGAAGTCTGACATCTCAACGTCAACGTCAACTTGTCGTGTCAAGGCATCCCTGCGCGAACGGAACATGTATTCCGATTTGAAGGTCAGGTCCTCATAATCGTCGCCGAGGTGGAGAACTCCGAGATTCTTGATGCCCTCGACTCCCTTTGACGTGTGGTCTCTAGCGGCTTCCTCGCAGTCATGGACTGAGCGTGTAATCTGTTCTAGCATAGCTGACTTCAGCTCATCTGCGTACTCGTAGACGCTGAATAGACCAGGGTATTCGACGCCCAGGTTTTGCTCTCCGACACGAGCAATTGTGTTATTGATGGTGTCGCGGGATGCCTTGTAAATCTCCGATGCAGTCTCATCGATAGTGAAATCAACACCTTCCCCAGCCTCAGAGCGAGCCTTCTTGGACTTCTCGTACACGGGCTCAAGCTCTTTGAGTTCCCTAGTAACGCGGTCGAGCTCGTTCTGAGCAACCTCCTTGTTCACAGTAGCAAGGTTTCCGAGATCGCCGAGAACGTTAAGCAGGTAGGTCTTTGCAGGAGCAAGCTTGGAACGTGCTCTCTTCTCGAGCACAAAGCGACGCAAAGATGCCTCGAGTTCGTTGAAATCGTCGATCTTTTCTTGTTCTTTGCCCTTGCCTTTATCTTTCTTGTCAGAAGGCTCATCGTCGTTGCTAGGATCGCCACCAGGGCCACCGCTGCTTGAGCTGGACCCACTTCCTGAGCCACCAGGACCGTCCGGACCGCCAGCAGGAGCAACGGGAATAGCGTTGCTTGAAACAAAATGGACGAGCTCAGAAGACTCCTTGAAAGTGGCAGGGCTGAGGTGATTGACTTGCTTTAAGATCATTTCCTGACATCTCTTCTTGTCGCGAATGTTATCGTAACCATTGACAACCATGAACATATAGGCCTTTTCGCGGGCGGCGTTGAAGATGAATTCCTTGGCTGAGAGCGTGAAATGGTTAGCAGCAGAGACAACGAAGACGACGACATCAATCTCCTCCTGTCGAGCAAAGACTGCAGTGGTCTTGAGCGAATCGTTGTTCAGACCAGGTGCATCAATCAGAGCGATGTCGACCACACCGTTGTTGAGCAGTGATTGGTCTACTGAGCGAACATCCCTGATGTATACCTTGCACTGTGACCATTTTTCGTTGTCGATTACAATATCTTCAAGATGTTCCAGACCGAAGACAGCATAAGTGCTTTCGTCGTGGCGATTGTACTCGATACCATTTGGAATAGCGTGAACTTCTTCAACACCTCCGTTCTCGCGACAGTCCAGTACTTCACAGAAGATACTAGTGCATGGCTGTTGATCCTCAGGAAGGACTTTGCGTCTTAGGAGAGCATTGCAGAAGGTGGACTTTCCCGCGTTGAGATCACCAGTAATCAAAACTTTGCTGGAAGTGTCCTCGATGCGATCTCTTAGCGAAAACAGGTGTCGGACGCTGTTGTTGATCTGGCCGTCAAGAAGCGAGGCTATTGACTGCTTTTCCAAAGAGTGAACCAGCTCGGTTTGATGTACGCCCTCCATCTTCAATTCGATCTTGAGAACCGAAAACTGTTGAGACAGCTGTGGTGTCACCAGCCTGGGTTCTGCAGCTGGAGCACGAGCAGCAGCTCCGCTAGACTCAGGCTCCATCATGTCTTCGCCTATGGTAGTACCAGCGCGACGAGGGGCTGGTCGTCTGGATATCTCAGGAGCATGGTGGTTGTCGAAACCGGATTGAGTATGGACGAGACCAGGTCGAGGGTCTGGATGGAAGCGAGGTGCGGGAGCTGGACGTTGGACGGAAGGATAGTGGGCAGGCCATTTTGAATTCATCTCTTGTAACTTCTTCAGAGTGTCGACAGTCTCGGAGATGGCACGGCCGAGTGCGGTACGGTTCTGGTTGTATTGGAGTTGGTGTACATGGCTGGTGATGGCGCGTCTTTCGTTGTCGGCTATGGTATGGTCAGAATTTTGTGTTTGTCTTGAGTTGTACAGGCGATGCTCACAAGTAGCGCTTTGACCTGTGGCCAGATTCATAGGATCTTGGTCAAAAGTGGGATCAAAGGTGGCGCCGTCAGCGATGCTTCCCCCATAGCCAGAGTCGTTGTCCAGCATGGCGGCAAGGCGAGCGGCATGTTCAGAAGTCGAGCCGTTCCCGACGGTCATGTACTGAGGGCGACCAGGGTGGCGGCGCATAGGTGAAGGCGAGCTGTTCGAGGGTGTGGCACGGCCACTGCCAGAGGGAGAGCCTGAGCTCATGATGTGCTGGTGTTGTGTAGGGTGGCGCTCAGCACATTCCAGGTCTGAGGAGTTTCAAAAGATTGGCGTGGGATAGTAAAAAGTCGCAGGTCGTCGTCGTTGGTAGGTGGTGTGACAAGCAGCACGAGAGACTGTAAAAGTGTCAAAAGAACAAGATTGGCGAAAGTATGAGTAGTCTGACGAAAGGTTTGGCCGTTCATGCCGTTTCGGCACGAAATCGTCTGGAGTTAATTAGCGCGTCCGAATCCCCCGCCATGTCGACTCTGACATCAACCTTGTTTGTGGAAGCCTAACAAGCGCATCACTGCAATCTCTCTTGTTCACACACACATACACGTCCTCATACGTCTCTTCAGGCGCCTCTTCGTCACCATGAATGTGGGTTCTCAAGCGTTCAGACTCGTCCTCATCACTCAGCCCAATGACTAATGTTTCTCTAGGTTGTAGAATGGGCCTTTGGCAAACGCATGACGCCCGCTGAGAAGATGCGGAAACACCAGCGCTCGTTAGAGAAAGCTCAGCGCGAACTCGATCGCGAACGCACCAAGTTGGAGAACCAGGAGAAAAAGCTAGTCCAGGACATCAAGAAGAATGCGAAGAATGGCCAGATGGGCGCAGTCAAGATTCAGGCCAAGGACCTGGTCAGGACGAGGCGATACATCCAGAAGTTCTACCAGATGCGCACCCAGCTGCAGGCTATCTCGTTACGTATCCAGGTACGCCTGACCCGACCCTCGCATGCCGCCCTAGGCTAACACCGACTATAGACTGTGCGCAGCAACGAGCAGATGATGCAATCTATGAAGGGTGCCACCAAGCTTCTCGGTGGTATGAATAGACAGATGAACCTTCCAGCCCTTCAACGCATCGCTATGGAGTTCGAGCGCGAGAACGACATTATGGATCAACGACAGGAGATGATGGACGACGCCATCGACGATGTGACGGGGTTGGAAGACGAGGAAGAAGGCGAAGAAGTTGTCAACCAGGTCTTGGATGAGATTGGTATTGATCTCGGTCAAGCTGTGAGTTGTGTTTCTTGCCATTTGCCTAAGCACGTGCTAACACATACTCAGATGGGCGAGACACCTACGGGCTTGCAGAGCACTGCCGCTGAACAAGGCAAAGTGGCACAGGCCATTGGTGGTGACCCTGGTGATGATGATCTCCAGGCTAGGTTGGACAGTTTACGACGATGAGATCTGCTAAAGAATGGCGTTGGTTATATCTGTTTCCAGGGCAAGCGTACGGCGTTCCGGACAATGTTGATAGGTGCCTGTGGCCCCGTCTCTACATGGCGATGAGGACGCTATCTACTCACGAAACCTAAGAAGCTTTGTTGCTACATGTTGAAGGAGAGCAAGAGGCTGGATGCACAAAGCATGCATAGCTTACGACATGTGAATAGTTACGAAATGTTTACCCAGCTCGCCCGGTTTGCGGGGAAATGCCTGAGATTAATGACAGGTAGATCCGCATTCCCTTATACGCTAAGCAGGTGCGATCAGATATTGTAGATTCAAAGCAGTGAACGACTCAAGGGAATTTATCTCGCAGTCATCCAGAACAAGATCCGATATCGTCGTCTACGGACTCAGCGGCAGTGAGAGTTTCCGAGTGACCGACATTGGAGTTGGTTAGCGCCAAGAGCTCCTTCCAGAATCAGCTGTGACCTCATTTGACAGCCCCCAAGCCCATCCGAAGAACCGCACCCCCTCACGTTCTCCAATTGACAACCTAAGAATCTCCCATCATCCTGACACGGCGTACCACAAGACTTGCATTTGAAACAAGTAAGTCTCACTGCCTATTTCGCTTGTCCGAATCTCCGCGCTGCGGCTTCCTGCTTCCCACTGCACCTGGAGCTGCATGTCGGCAGACCAAAGCTTCCACATGGAACATGCTTGCTGGACACCATGCTGATGCTGTGCTGCAGAAAAAGGCCCTATTACCCACACTTTGTTCAGTCCGTCATTCGCTGCTTCTGAAAGCATCCTACCTTCGACCTTCGTGTGGCGCTAGTCACGTCCTCACTTCAATCTGGCATCTGGCAAGAGTCGCAGAAGCTTCTCCACTCAGGGAGGCCTGCTGAACAGAATGTTTGGATCTTCACCCAAGGAGGGCGACGCAATGCCCAAGACCGCCGAACCAAGCTCTGTTCCTTCCACCGAGCCCTCGTCCATGGATGCCGGCACTAGCGCAGACCGTAAAGATGTTAGCCCCTCTGGCACCTCTGGCAAGAGGAGAAGTAGCGGATTCGCTGGCGCGCGCAACGTCTTCTCAAACGCCAAGCAGTCTTTGAAGGACCAGTTCCATAGCTCTTCTCCTGAAGCACGCGAGAAGCCGCAGACTCCTATGCAAAAGCTTGGTAGAACCGATCCTGCTTTGAGCGTTCCTCAAGGTGCACTGAACAACTCCGCTGGAGAGTCTGAGCCCGGTCCGCGATCTACCTTCAGAGTCGGTGTCACTGAAGATAAGAACAAGAAATGCCGAAGAACAATGGAAGACACACATGCCTATCTATACAACTTCCTCTGCACTCCAGCTCCCGCTCTCGGTTCAGACACAGCCCAAAAGAGCATATCTTCCACCAACTCGAACAACTCCCAGGAGGTTGTCGAGACCGACAATGGCTACTTTGCTATTTTCGATGGACACGCTGGCAACTTCGCTGCCGACTGGTGCGGCAAGAAGATTCACTGCCTTCTCGAGGACATCATCCGCAAGCATCCGAACACTCCTATTCCTGAGCTTCTTGACATGACCTTCACTACCGCCGATCAGCAGCTGGAGAAGCTACCTTTAAAGAACAGTGGCTGCACCGCAATCACTGCAGTGCTTCGTTGGGAGGATAGAATACCCAATTCCCAGTCTGCTACTGGCTCCACCGCAATTGCACCTGCCACCGCTGCCGCTATCAAGGGCAACTCGGAGTCAAGTACAGCCAATGCTGACTCAACACAATCATCTGCAGCAAAACTTCGTGAGGCAGCTTCGCGCCAGCGCGTCCTTTACACTGCCAATGTTGGAGATGCCCGTATCGTTCTCTGCCGAAATGGCAAGGCTCTCCGTCTCTCCTACGATCACAAGGGTAGTGATGAGAATGAAGGCAAGAGAATCGCAGGTGCAGGAGGTCTTATCCTGAACAACCGTGTCAATGGTGTTTTGGCCGTTACCCGTGCTTTGGGTGATGCATACATGAAGGATTTGATTACCGGTCATCCCTACACCACCGAGACGGTCATCCAACCCGATATTGACGAGTTCTTGATCCTGGCATGCGATGGCGTAAGTTGATTTCCTATCCTCTAGGCTATAGCGCTACGCTAACGAAAGAAACAGTTGTGGGATGTCTGCTCAGATCAAGAAGCAGTCGATCTTATCCGCAACATCAAAGATCCTCAAGCTGCGTCCAAGACACTTGTCGACTATGCACTTAACCGTTTCTCAACAGACAACCTGACCGTGATGATCGTCCGCTTCGACAACCAGGCAGTGCAGCAGACAGTAGAACGCAAAGTGGAACCTATCGGTGTTGATGGCGATCCTGCCGCACAAAGAGGCGGTGTAAGCGAAGCCGATGCGATAATTGCTGAGCAACGTCAGAAGCTTGCAGACAGCGGCGAGCTCCTCGACCGCGTCCCTAGTGATATCCACGAGGAGGAGGAACAAGTGGATCCTGGACCAGAGCTCAATCTCGAAGCAGTTGAAGCTGCACGTAAGGACCGCAAGCCTCAACCGCCCGCCGAGGAGGTCGCTCGCGCGCAACAGTCTTAGTTACGAGTATTGGCCATCAGGGACAAATAGAAAATCGGGACGTAGCATTAATCGACACAGCTTCTCTTTAAGAGCCACCTTCTTGTCGCCTATTTGAACAAGACATGCTGGTCATGGGTGGGTTGGTGAGCACGCAGGCGTACAGGATGAGAGCGTTGAAATTTTTGATCGCGCGTGCATGAGGCGACAAGGGCAGTTTACAAGGTAGTAAGGTTGTTAAGTTTTTCGAAGAAGTCTGTCCAAGAACATGATCCTATTTTCTGATCCATGTGCTTTGTCCTATCCACCTATAAGATGTGCCTATAAGAAATGTCTTGGCGTTGGCGGAGAGCGGGCATGATTGCTAGCGCATTTGTTCTCAAACTTTTTTAATGATCGCGACGGACTCGATCTCTCCAACTTGCGCATAGTGTTTCTCGACTTGACAACTTCCTGGCAGTAGGAGCGTCTCGCTGTTCCTTTCAATATCTCAGTCACGATTTTCCTACTGCGCGAACTCACAAAATGCTTCTCTGTTCGTGACCTGTATTGAGCCTACAGCAACATACTGACTTGTACGCAGTTTGCCCCAGTTGCTCGAACCTCTTGACCATCACACCTATCCCTGCGGACCACCTCCCTCTGAACGAGCAGCACTTTGCCAATGTCAATCGATTCGAATGCCGAACATGTCCTTACCAAATGATTCTGGACAAGCGCTACTTTGAGCGCAAGATGATGAAGAGCAAGGAAGTCGAAGATGTTCTGGGAGGTGCCGACAGCTGGAAGAACGTCGACAAGACAGAAGTCAACTGCAGAGAAGAAAAGTGCGACAACCGCGAGGCATACTTCAGACAGGTTCAGATCAGAAGTGCTGATGAGCCTATGACTACTTTCTACAAGGTATGTTGGGCTTTACTGTGTCAGGCCCAGCACTAGCTAATCTTTGGACAGTGTACAAAATGTGCTACTGAATGGCGCGAGAACTGAGCTTCTCGTCTCCCAAGAAAGGCCGCGCAATCATCTGCGCAGCATTCTGCAGCAACATTCCTCTTTAGCGATCTTTCAGCGCGGCGTTTGTGGATACAGGCTCGGCATCAAGCTATGTCAAGGCCTTGGCTGGTATTTAAGAGACACGATTATTGGTAGATACCCTTTTGAATCAGGAGTTCATGTGCTTCGACAAAAGAGGAAAATGCGAGTCCGTTGGAATTATGGGTATCATGGCTATCGTTGTAGAAAACAGGATCAGGGAAGGAAGAGTGCCGTTGAAAGACGCCGTTTGTCCACTATCAGTCGCGGCGGAGACCATCGGTGCTGGCTTGAAGGCCTTCCTCTGCCATTCTGGCAACGGTTTCAGGGATCAGAATATCCTTTCTGAATCTCTCTTGCTGGAGGAGCTCGAGTGCTCGGATAGTAGGACCCGGATAGCTGGAGAGGGATACGTGAACACCTGTGTCACGTGGTGAGGTTGAAGATGGACTTACGACAAGTATTTGATGTACTTCGGTTCTGCAAAGTACTGGAGATAGGAGAGATATGCAATGAACTCTGGATCATCCAGTAGCTTCTGTGTTGCCAAATGATTGAGATAGAGAGGGTTGGACAAGCACTGGACAAACTGCAGACAAGTCGTCAATAATTAGAATAGTGATGTGAGCCGTACACTTTGACTCGGTGTGGTTTTTGCAGAGTCGCTAGGTCTGGCCAATGACTATTCGTTGTAGACTTACCTCGAGCTCCAGTTCGAAGCGTGTATATCCTCCGTAATTTGAGTCGGCCATGTTGTCAAGGCGTCACGCGCTACAGCGCGGGAGACGAAAGATGAAAGAGCTAGCGGTAGACCTGGACGTTGGCGAATATTTGAAAGTAATTAGTTCGTCTTCGCTGGAATTTTAATTCTCAGAAAGTGTGGTCTGGTTTAGGTCTCGAGTAGCCATGGATTGTTCCTTCCCTTTCTCACAATGTCTTGGCGTCAGTGCGACTTAGAGTGCACATGCTTCCTCCTTTTAAGCCCTATTGTCACTGCTACACTTGTTCCTTTGATGAAGCACCTTTGATCACTTCTTCCAATGATTGCATTCAATGTTGTTTCCGGAAACCACGATTATGAGATTGTATCAACCAGCAATTCTACTATGCAAAAGCACTCTATTATCTAGTATACCATCAACATCTTACCTTGTAGAGACAATCCATCTTTCGATTTCACCTCGTCCGCCACCTTTCACTAGATTGGAAGAAGAACGAGGCAGACTAAATGACCACAGATCACGCTTTGTGGCCGAACAATAATCTCACAGCCCTGCCCTCCCCATCTTTTCTAAAGCCTTCCTAGCAATGTTGACCTGTGTCTGCCTCTCCCGAGTATGATTCTTTGGATTCCATCCTTTGGTGTCTGCAATTCTGATAGGACTACTCCACGCACGCACAAGCAGGTCATAAGCAGGATCCAACGGCCTGCTGTCGACAACACCAGCAGCCGCTCACAATTGGCCATCAAGACTCCTTAGCCAGGGATGAAGAATATTCACAAATTGACCAACGGTAACAAAGTGACCTTCTTCAGCAACTATCTCGAGTTGAGGCCCGGGACCAGGGCGGTGTTCACCACAGCAGTACTCTACACGACCTTGAGCATCGAAACGAGGTGGTCCGGCTTGTTCGTCGAATTGGTCCGGAAAAGCGTGGGGCTCATGCCAATAAATCCAAGCGCTGGTATAGTCGTCAAGACTCTCGACTGAAACAATTATTGACGAGACTGGTGGGCAAGTCAAAGCTTCACCGCAGACAGGATGGGTTGGCGAATATGGTTCTTCGCTTGAAGTCAAATCTGTCGGGTCGCTGAGGATGAAGACCGAGTGAGATATTTCGTCGGTTCGGAGGATCCAGCGAATACGTAGGAAGGCAGGTGAAGGGAATGGTGTTGAGTTTGTGGCCACGACTTTCGTAGCTTGGCTATACGGTTGCCATTCTCCCGCTAGGAGCTCTATGTCGATTTTTTCGCATTGAAGCAGCTTGGTGAGGGTTCTCGTATCGTTGTTGAGTAGGCTGGGGTTGTCTTGATGGCTGCCAGAGTGGTCCGAGAGATGGCTCGGTCCCTAATCTATTCAAGCATTCGAAGCCTTTTACAATCCTCTATATTACTTGCCAAGACGCTATTAGCCTTCCAAGCACTTGAGACGAACGAAGAAGGGGCCGAGAGCATCAGGCCCCCGAGGTCGACAACACCTCGTCTTCACTCTCCTGCTTCGTATATGTTAGGCTCTCAGTAACAGAACTCACGGTCGTAATGCGCTAACTTGCGCTTGAGGGTCATAAGGCCAGTCCCAGACGCTGAAGATTTCTTCTGGCCTATCAACAGGCCCTCTTGTGGGAAAGCATGCAAGCGTCATCGCGCTTAATCTTTTCTGTGGTCATGAGCATGCCATCCCTGTCGCGACGTAGGATGGGAGGCTTGCCAAGGACTGCTTGTACAGTATATCAATGAGTTCTTTTGACCAGTTATGTGGCTTTATGCCGGATGGCAGTGAGCTATCCACCATCTTAGTTAGTATTCTCCTTGAGGGCGGAACATAGTTAGGCACTGCTCAATGTCGTGTAATGGACATTCACTTCTTGGAGCCG
Source organism: Aureobasidium melanogenum CBS 110374 (assembly GCF_000721775.1). Taxonomy (NCBI): domain Eukaryota; kingdom Fungi; phylum Ascomycota; class Dothideomycetes; order Dothideales; family Saccotheciaceae; genus Aureobasidium; species Aureobasidium melanogenum. The sequence goes on along the minus strand of NW_024470057.1, from coordinate 862,385 downwards.
AGCTGACGGTAATGAGACACCTCGATATTTGGCCTGTCACCTGTACCTCTCTTCTGCGTAAGTACTACTCAAAATTCTTGAGATTGTTTATCAGGTTCTGGTTTACGGAGAGTGTGTCATCCATGAAAAGGAGCGATCGGCAGCCACGTATACGGTACAATTCGTTCTGTGGACATGGGTGACCATCCCGACACTGAGTGTTCAAAGTCGAGTTTACTGCCGCGAATTTAAGTCGGCTGTATTGCGAAGCGTCACGCGCACAGCGCGGGTGACTAGTTTTCGAAGAGCGAGCGGTACTCGAGGGAAATGCTTGCGAAATCCCCCACCAGCAAGCCGGTCTCTCGGAAGGTTCTATGAAAGCGCGGTTTGACTCAAGTGCTGGTCAAATTAGACTTTTCAGCCCCCCTGACGGCCAGCTGGTGATGCGATGATGGGTGCTCCTCGATCGATAGGGGAACACAATCGATTGCAACGGAAGGCAGGGCATGTGGCTGTAGGACAGTTCAGCGACAGTAGCTGATGGCAGCCGGGTGAGACTTGGAGTTGGATAGCCAACGGCAGTTTATCGAAAAAAGGATACGAACATCGCAGTGATCAACAGGAGCGCCAATGCGGAGTAATAAGCGCAGACCCTTGTGGCTCGAGCCCCCCTCTCAATCTTAGTAAACAACTAGGTACCGTCTCTACTCGTGCTCTCTTCCTGCCAAAACCATCACCAACATCTCTCCTGTCTCCAGCAGTTGCTAGTCTACAGTGCGCTGCATCTCCAGTCTTGCACAAACCGCACCATCCTTGGACACGGCTCAACGACAGTAGCGCCGACATCGTGGTCCCGCACAAACAACCGTCGATCCATTCCTCATTCTTGGGCTCGCTTACATAGCACTCTGCATCTTCAATCTCGACGACGCCTAAGTCTCTCCTTGACCGATCTCCGTTTGACCTGAGCAATCATGTCGCTTGCTCCAGCGGCCATGCCTGGTAAGCGCCCCCTGGTGTTGCGTTTCAAGCCTGTTTCAATATCAAAATATCCCGCCCCTATGCCCAACAATCCCTCATCGTCGTCGTCTCGTTGCTGATGTCGCATCTCGTTCAATCAGGCCAACGCGCTCCTTCTCCTGGTGCCGGCTCCAACTTTGCTTCCAACAACCCATTCCGCCGTGCTGCCTCTCCTCTGCCTTCTCCCGACCACAGAATGTCGAACAATCCATTCCTCGACCCTCCAGCCCCGCAGCGACAGGCTCCTTCGGACGCTTTTACTGAGGACATTTTTGTATGTGCCGCCTGTTATCTGCACCTTGCCCCGCCATCTATCAGTCTCCCGTTCTCAATTTTGTCGCACCAAACTCCGGCACTTCATTCTCTTGCCTCTGCCACGTTATCCAGAATTTCATCTCGAGCAATTGTTCTGAAGCGAAATTGATTCCGTACTAATCGTGTATCACAGAAGGATCTCTCGTTGCTCGACAAGCCGAGCTCAGGAGGTAAACACAAATCACTTATGAGTCAATGAATCTAGCTAACATTCTTGTCAGCTCCCCCTGCACCTCGCAGCAATGGAGTCTCTCGTACAGGTACTATGCCAACTCAGCACCGACCCGCACGCTCACAGGAAGACGAACCGCGCCGACGCGGCCCCGCTCCTCCGCGAGGTCCACCACGTCCTTCCAAGGAAAACGCACTAGACATTTTTGCCAGCCCTCCCAAGACCGAGAGCCGACGCCCTCGTCGCAACTCTGAATCCTCAATCCTGGACAGCAAGGACGAAGACAGGAGAAGAAGAGAGCGACGCAGAGAGCGTGAAGAACGTCGCGAAAAGGAGGGAAGAACCAAGGACGGAAAATCGAGATCGACCAGGAAGCCCCAGGGACTTGATATCATTGACAAGCTCGATGTCACCGGCATTTACGGTCAAGGACGTAAGTGACATGTTTGCGAAATTCAGTCTCGCAATGCAAAACTAACAGAATCTCGACAGTTTTCCACCACGACGGACCTTTCGATGCATGCAACCCCCACCGCAACCGTAAGAAGGATGTTCGTGCTCCTATGCAAGCATTCCCTGCAGACTCGGCCAACAACGCTCTGGGTGGATCTGGTCCTTTGAACAAGAATATCGACCTCGACAGGTTTCATGGACGTGGCGAGGATGCCTTCAATGATTATTCTCAATCTCGCGTTCAAGCACCGACTAAGCAATTGCAATCATTCAATCCTTCCGACCGCGTCGAACAGATCCATGCCCCGGAGACAGGCGGCCTAGGAACCTCGACTTTCCTTGAGGGCGCTCCCGCTTCGAGGAAGGACCTTCAACGCCGAGAGTCTGAGACCGAATCTTCTGCTTTCCCAGGAGGCGGTCTGACTCGCAAGAAGTCACTTGCTGTGCGTCTTCGAGGACTCTCGCAAAACCGCAACAACATGCCTTCACCCGACGGAAACTACGGCGCCATGTCTCCGAACAGCCCTGGTCAGGTGCAAAGTGCAGGTGGTAGAACCCGTATTGCAGCTAGCAGCAAGGAGACCAACCCCTTCTTCTCCGATTACAATGATGCATACGAGAAGAAGGGCGCAACCATTCGCTACGCCGAAGAGACAAAGGAAGGCCGTGCAAGAGCACCGAGCTCACCTCACCGAAACGGTCTTACTAGAAGTATTACTGCAGACAGTGTGCCGTCCGCCACACATGACGTACCTGAGAAGAGCAGCGGAGGCGGATTCCTCAACCGCATGAAGAGTTTGAAGGGAGGACGCAGAGCGAGACCCGAGAGGAGGGGTTCTTGAGGTGGACAAAGATGTTGTCCTTTCTTGGATAACAGCGTGTTCTTCCAACCTGCGCCATTATACGTCTGAAGCAGAATTATGCCAGGCCCGAGATCTCCAGACATGTCTTCCTTTTGTTTTTCTCTTTTTCTTCTTTCATCTCATCATCGACAGCCATCCGATACCAAAGCCGCTGGTCGAAGGTCTATTCCTATAGTTCTGCTTTTTGTGTTTCGATGGCAAGGAAAGCTGGTTACGCGAATCAAGTGCAAATCATTGTGTCCTTGACAAAAGTAATCAGAGGGGGTTATGGGTATGGATGGATTGATGGATAGAGGCGTTTATTCAAGGATTATGCTTTTTTTTCTTTTCTTTTTTCTTAGCAGAGGAAAACAATCAAAGTCAGCAAATAACCAATTTCTCATTGTCTAAATACTGCAAGTGTGTAAATCTGACAGATCGGGATGGAAGTCGCGATATCAAGTCAGCAAACAGTCTTGAAGCAGTTTCACTCTCTTTAGATTCTCAAACGACACCTTCCAAATATCCTCCGAGGCAACCACAAACCGGCCGATCAAACCCAATATACCGAAACTCAAGAATGGCAGTGAAACCAGTTTTGGCATCTGGTTTGATTACCCAGGACTCGATAGGTTTGTTTGGAGAGAGAGCAAGGGTACGACTGCGAGTGGGTACCAGTTGCTGCGCTTCGATTGATGATGCGTTGAGTGGAGGATTGGTGTATGGACAAGATGGCATCTACAACATCAGTGGCGCGACGGGAACTCGAGCAGCTGAGACGGTATGTTTGATCCTCATTAGAATGCTTCACACAGTTTTCAAGAATTTTCTTTCCAAGTGGAACAGCAAACCGGAGTGAAGTTTGGTATCATGACAGGGTCACCTTCACGCGCCTCCAAAATATCAACATTTTATCGCTCCAGTACAGGCTGACATCAATATCTCACCAGATCACCCTCCAAATCCTCATTACCCATCTCCTCGCGTCATCAACTCACACAGCAACGCTCATCGACGCATCCGGCAACTTTGACGTTCTAAACCTATAAGGAGTAACAGAAGGATTAAACGAGTTGATTGAAGACTTGGAAGGGAGGAATATCCCCAAGAATACGATTGGGGATAGTCAAGAAGAGGAAGAGGAAGTGATGTTGCTAGGCAATGAGGTCGAGCAGGAGAAGAAGGAAGAGCAGCAGACGGCAGGGTTGGTTCTGATTAACAATCTGAGTCAAGTGTTGGGGCTATTGCTGAAGAATAACTATGCTCAAGGTATGATTGATTGCTGATGGGCAGAGTGGAGAAGCTTATGAGAATCACAGGACAAGCTACACTGGCGACGCTGGTCAGAAGGCTGCGAAATATGGCACAAGCACACAATCTCTGTGTCATACTGTTGAGCTGGAGTGTCTCATATGGAAATGATCAGGAGCGTGTCTCTATCTTTGAAGCCATCAAAGCCAGACCAGGACTAGGCAAATCACTGGGTTACTTGGTGGATACACAGATTCTCGTCGATGCCATCCCGAGGACAGCAAAATCGAAAGGAAACGGAGACCTGGTAAATGTGCTCGAAGTGATATACAGCAGAGGAAGCCACCAAGCAGGGAAATTTGGCGTGTTCGATGTCACTGCTGATGGAGAGATACAACCTGCATTCTAAGCTTTTCACAGCCAATGGAATACGACGTGATGAACAAAAAAAAAGAGAATAGAACGTGAATTTCGAAATAGTGGTGGTATAGTTGTTGTTGTTGTGTTTCTTTAGTTGGTCTTGACGTGAGGGAGCAGAGCAGCGGGCTTCATGTCCTTCTCCTCGAGCGAGCCCTCAATCAGACCCAGACTCCTTATTTGACCGGCCGAAGGGGCGTCGTCTCTGGGGTTTGCGGCGAGGTGCTTGCGGTATGCGGATTGGAGAGCGTGGACACGAGCGGCCTGGTTGCGCTGTGTGTCAGAAAAGGGCCTTGTCGGGTGTGTAGGTGGGGCAATTGTACCTCTTTGCGGTGGTGTAGGCACTCGTAGTAGTCCTCGAGCATGGGAGCGCACTTCTTCTTGCCTGAGCCGTCCTCGGAGTTTGTGTTGACGACGTAGCAGGCGAGCATCTCCTGCCAGAAGGGAAAGCAGCGGCCGGGGCCTGTTGTCGTCCAAGTCGTCAGCGGTTCAATTCTTGGTTCAATGCAGAGGATACCCAAGATATACCTCCAGTCAAGCCGTAACCAGACGACATGTTGTGTTTTGTGAGATGTGATTGATTGAACTCGGGATGCTGCTCTTCCGACGCGACCACTGACTGCTTGCGACTGCCCGCGGTCGTCGCTGACCACTGCCAAGACCAGTTGCTGGCGGAGCGGAGTGAGCGGAACCGACCCAATTCCCTCCTCCCTCTCCACATCCGAGGCGCGCATCATCTGGAACCTGCGTCGCACCTTGCATCATCAACTCACCCACGCCAACAAAAAAAATGTCACAATCCGTGAGCCCTCGCGACAAAGCTGCCAAAGTCGCAACAACCAAATACGCAACCTACGAACCCCATCAAATCCCCTACTCAGCACACTACGAAAACGCTCTCTACCATATCCTCGAATACCCACCCCGCACACGCGACGGCATCTTCATCATCCCAAACGACTCGTCCGAGCAACCGAAACAAGGCATCTCCGTGCGCGAAAGAGACATAGATCCAGCTTCCTTGCCGCAAATCTCGTTGCAGCAGCTTCCGCTTTCTGTGCATGATCCTAGGCGTGTGTTTGCGAGTCCCATACCAGGACTTAGATTGACCCATCCTGGTGGGTATTTGGAGGGTGGTCCTGGTCCCTCGCCTGAGGAGCAGAAAATCTGGGCTAGAGAGTTTGTCGAGAGGGAAGGTGTGGTGGGTGAGGAGGCCTTGGATATGGCCGTGCAACATCACATGCAGCAGAATATGGAGTTGGCAAAAGAGCGCATGCGCGCCCGCTACGATGCCCTACAGCAGAACACAAGAATCGAAAAGGAGATCAAGACGTTGATGGACCAGAGGGAGATGGAAGTCAAGATTGAGACACGCATGAAGGAGGATGCAAGGAAGAGAAGGGAGAATCGCGAACACAAGAGGAAGATGCCTGCTGTGTGATTACTCGGACTACGCTACACTAGATCTTGGGTGCCCTAAAGCCTACGAAAGGAATTCTGGTGCGCAGTAGGAGACTGCTCGACACCACTGAAACCGAACTCAACGCCATGGCCAAACTGGCCCATACTGGATCCAGTCGAACGTGCGTTCCTCCACTGGTAATTGCATACAACGCTCCTGCCGCAACGGGCAGCGCAATCAAGTTGTACACCAACGCCCACGCAAAGTTGAGCACGACCCGACGGAACACTCCACGCGACAGTTCCAGAAGTCTGACCAATGCATGCAAGTCGGATGTCACGAGCACAAACGATGCCGTAGACAGGGCAACATCTGACCCTGACCCCACGGCGATGCTGACGTCCGCAGTAGCGAGAGCCGGAGAGTCGTTGATGCCATCGCCACACATGGCTACTGTAGCCCTCTGCTTGCGCGATCCGATCCAACCTCGCGAGCGTCGGGGTACAAGTGTCTGCTGCAGGTACTTAATCTTATCTGCTTTTTGTTCTGGCATAACTCCAGCCATGACATTTTCTGCGGGTATTCCTACCGCTGCTCCCACGCTGTTTGCTGTAGTTGCGTTGTCGCCTGAGATCATGAATACTTCGAGCCCTTGCTTCTGCAGCCACTTGACTATGGTGGCTGCTTCGGGTCGAAGTGGGTCTGCGACGGCAAAGGCTGCAACCAGAGTGAAAGCCGTTCCTGGGGACGATGATGTGGATAGAAGAGCAATAGACTTGCCCTGTTGCTTCCAGCTTTCGATCAGATCTCTGCTTTTCGAGTCGAGCTGTACATCAAAGTCTGCCATTAGTGCTTCGTTACCGATAATTGCTGTGACTTGTGTGCCCAACTTTGCGTTCTTGAAGAATCCTTTAAGACCTTTGCCAGGGAGTTCCTCAACATCAGTGACTTGCATGTCTTCGCCAGTCAAGACTTGAGCTTTGTTGTACTCGACAATGGCTCTAGCGACAGGATGACTGCTATTTTCCTCGAGCACTCTCGCCATAGCCAAGGCAGCCTCTCTCGTGTCTTGGCCATCAAAGACTTTACAGTCAGAAACAGCCGGCGCGGACCCCTGCGTTAATGTGCCAGTCTTGTCAAACACGACACAGTCGAGCATACTGGCCTCCTGAAATGCCTCTCCACCTCCCTTGACAAGAATACCATGTTTGGCAGCCAACCCACCACCCACGAACAGGGCAGTAGGTGCAGCAAGACCAATGCCACAAGGACAAGCCACCACAAACACGGCAATCGAGAACTGCAGTGACCAAAAAGGCCACCCGCCAATCTCTGAGTCTAGCCACGAAGATGGCAAGGCGCCCGAAAGGCCCAGAGAAAGCCAGATTATCCATGTGGAGATGCCGATCAGGATGATCAGAGGCACAAAGCGTGAGGTTAGAATATCTGCTATGCGTTCGACCGGAGCGCGTTTGGTTTGTCCCTCCCGCACTACCTTGATAATTTGGTCGAGCATTGAGGAACCCGAGATGGAAGTCAGTCGCACATCGACAGGAGATCCCTTGTTGATGGTACCGGAGAAGACCTGATCGCCTGTTTGCTTGGATACGAGCCTGGATTCTCCCGTCAGACTGGCCTCGTCGAATTTAGTCTCGCCATCGACGATAATGCCGTCGAATGGCGGAGAACTGCCTTGGAGAACTCTAACCACATCCCCGACCTCAAGCAGTTCGGTCGGTGTCTTGTCTATGTTCATGGAGTTGTTGCCCTCCGAGGTAGTGACCAAGAGAGCAGTGTTAGGCCTTAATGATCCCAGAGCAGCAACGGCATCGCCAGTCTTCGCCTTGCTCCAAGCCTCTAGCCCTCTACCGCCCAGCAAGAATAAAGTCAAGAAAACCACAGAGTCAAAGTAATAAGCCTGTCCTTGTCCCATTGTTTTCTTGCTATTCGTTGCATTGATAGCAAGAGCGGCGATTGAAGCAAAGTATGCAATTGACGTGCCCAGACTGATCAACATGTTCATGTTGCCGAACCTGAATAGACGATGGCTCAGAGGCGTGCGTGACGAAGGTTTCCACATGAGGTATATGCCTTGGAGACTTCGAATGTGGAAGATATCGGCAGCGAAGAAGTAGATGATGGTACCCATGATGAACAAGGCCCAGTCTGCTCTGCTCACCGTACCTGCCCAGATGTTTTGCATAAGGTACTCGCGACCTGCATTGTCGTGGTTGACGAGCGTCATGTACACGATGCCAATAATGAAGGTTGGAACTGCTGTAATGAGACATAGAACAAAGCGAAGGAGGATTTTCCTGCGTTCGGCTGCCTGTATCTCTCTCGATCGCTGTTCAATGGTTGGAGGGGTGAAAACCGAGGCTTGGACTTCTGTGTCTAGACCATTGATGACTTCCAGGATATGTCTTAGCGTCAGAGTTGGTGGTTGGGGCCGATAGCTGAGTCTGAGTAGTGGATTCACCATGCTGCACTCTTCGTCGATCGTCACCTCGGCGCCAAATTTGTTCGAGAGTGCCTGTATAACACGAGGTGCACAATGGTGACAGTACATGCCTGTCATTCGCAAGACAACTTTTCGTTGCGAACTCTGCTCTTGTGTTGTCTCAATGCTGTTAACTTCTTCGGTCGAAGCGTCAAAACCCAAGTCGTCGATAATTTCGATGATATCTTTCACTCTTTCTTTGTCTCCTCTGAATGACAATGTTGCACTGTTGGAGATCAGGTTTACCTGAACGCTCTGGATCCATTCAGGCTGCTCAAGTCCAGTGGTAAGAGATTTCACACAAGCAGCACACGTCATGCCTGTGATCGCAAATGTTGCTTTCCATGTCTGTTCGTTGGTAGTTTGTTTGACACCCAAGCCATCCACTTCGTTCAAGGCAACATCATATCCAGCATCTTCGATTGATTCGGAGATGACTTTTTCGTTGCTTCGACCTAAAAAGACGACCGTGGCTGAATTGCTGAGCAGGTTGACGTTGACATCCTGTACGAAGGAGTGTTGGGAGATGGCCTGCGAGACATTGGTAACGCATGCACTACATGTCATTCCCTCGACTGAGAAAGTAGCACGAAACAGCTCAGGTATAGCAGATTCCACAGAATCAAGCTTTTCTGTAACCTCTGCGCCGTCCTCTTTCTCATAAGACACCGAAACTCCTCTCTCGAGGCTGGAAACATCGGGAAAAGGCTGTGCCTTCTCCATCAAGGCATCCAAAGACCCGCGATCATGCTGCATTTCGTTGAGACATAGCGCACACTGCTCCAGATGTCTTTTTCTCTTTTTGCTGTTCTCCACCTCCACATCTTTGTCCTTCCATGCAGTTTTCCATCGCTGAACTGCTTGCTCCAAGCCCCAGTCTTCATTGATGTCAGTACCCTCATGTTGCCAAGGTCTGAATGTAGGTTCCCGATTTGCTGGTGCAACACTGTAGACTTCGAAGCCTGCTTTTTCTAGGCTTGAGGTAATGGTGGTGTGGGAGATGGACGAATCATGGCGAACCGTGACCGAGTGCTGAATTATCGAGTGCGAGATTGAGGAGGCTTGGATATTTAGGTCGTCTTCCAGACAAAATTGAATGTTCGTGATACATGAAGGACAGTGTAGATTTGATATGAAAAATGTGGTGGTTGTTGTTGTGCCCTCTTCAATTGTATGAGGTTGCGCCATCATGAATTGAAATGGCAAAAATCAAGATAGTGACGGGTAAGAGATATGTGAAGATTACCCATGTCACAGGGGTACTCTTGCCTTCTTAAATATCGAACCTACTCTTGTTTTTGCCATGTCATGGTTTTCTCGCACAAAACGCGCATCTGAAGGAGGAGCGACGCACAAACAGCGCAAGAGGCAAATCTCGGAAATAAGGTTTAGTCATCCATAAACGTCCCTCTTTTGAGTACACAACCTTGATGGAACACTCCCACAGTGCTTAGAAAACATATATAGCTGTAGAATCACACAGACTATTTAGAAATAAGGCAAGCCCCACTGAGACACACCTCGTGTCCTTGCTGAATTTCTCCTGGCTCAGGAAATAGTCATTGTGCAACCTTACAGCATAACTACTACTTCATGCTATATTAGGAAGAGGTTAAGGAGGATAGGAAAGCCAGACTCTAGAAGACTTAGAGAAGGTCTTGTGTCCGTTGTACTACTCTGCCTGCTATTTTTTTTTTGGAGTTGGAGGTTTCCAAAAGGAATCATCTCAATATTCAGAAGACTATACACGACTAAGGAAAATAGAGTAAGTGCTAGTCACTTTACTAGGTAACGACACAAGGAAATATTCATCATCTACACTCCGGTCTCAGAGTCCGACTCGGCATCAAATACACTGTTCCATCGTAACAACTCAGCTGGGATGTCCTGTCCAACAAGAGGAGCCTCTCTCAGTCTCCAGTTGATACACGATCCAGTGAATGCTAGCGCAGCCAACAACGCCCACAAAGTCGCGTTGATAGCGACTACGGAGTATGCGTTCGAGAGATAATAGCTCAAGCCACTCACGCCGACCGCAAGCGCTTTAAAGAGATTGGACAGGCCAAGAAGACCAATGCTGGTGCCAGCGGACGCTGCGTTAGGGGCTGCAGAGAATGCAAGTAAGATGGCCAGCACCATTGCCAATTCTGCAGCCAGTTCTTTGGCGATTACGGCCACTGTGCTGAACATAGCCCATGAGGTTCCTGGTGCTCCGGATACGGTAGCAAGCATAGCGAAGAACGGAATCAATACGTAGATAGCAGGAAAGGTGACAGAGATCTGGCGGTAAGCTGACAATGCAGACACTTTGGCCGAGAATCTTGGCAAGGCGTAGAACACTCCCATAGCGGCCACAATCTTCACGATGGTGATAATCGTGTTCAAAAGACCACAAGGAAGGCCCATGCCACCCACGTTGGCAGGTGAGTCAGCAAGATGCGGGAGTAGCACCTCAAATGTTGATGAGTGCAAAGAAAGAATAGAAAAGGAAGCCAAAAGGGTTAAGAAAGAGGGCGCTTGCAGAAAGTCGTCAATACAGATCCTTGAGGATTGTTCGTCGAGGTCCACAACAGATACAGACAACAATGCCTCGCTGTTGTCGACTGTGCGTCCAAGCAAAGTTGTCTCTTCACTCTTACAGCTGACTGCCACATGACGATCCAGAGTCTGGGAAATTGTAAGCATATGAAAATATGAGGTGACTTGAAAATGTACGCACCTCATGCAAGCAAATAATTTCGACCAGGAAGATGACAAGAATCAAGCTAGCACACGCAATCTGACCGTTCAGAGCAGGCCACTGCGACCAAATTCCAACAGGAGCATGCTCGCCAATTTGTCTGACAATCGACTGTAAAAGTGGACCAATACCTCCACAAACAGATATGAGAGGCAAACGGGATACATTTTGTAAGGCTCTGTTAGATGACATACTGAGGTCAGCAAGCATCGCAAGAGCAGCCGTAAAGACTGCAGAACCCATGCATCCAGACAGGAAACGCAGAGTGACCCAGCCGGGAAGGTTGGTAGCAAAGCCCATAGACAGACAGCACGCCAATGTGCCACCCAGACCAAGCATACCTGTCATCTTCCGTCCGGCCTTGTCTGCTACTGAGCCCCAGAAGACACTGCATGTGCTTCCAAAGAAATATGCGCACTCCAGAAGACTCCTGATATACGCAGAGCTGTAATCCGAACAAGCAGACGATGAAGCATCCAGAAGTAATGGTATTTGTGCTGAGAGAGATGCCGCCATGATTGCCTCGGAAAGAAGAAGCAGGTACACCAATGTTCTTTGGCGTGAGCTGCCTTTTCTTGAAGGCTCAAATTCTTCCTCTACGACCCAAGCTCTTTTCTCATCATACCGTACAAATCCGGAGACAGGACCAGTGGATTGGATTCTGCTGTGCGATCTAGACATGTCGCAGAACAGAATACGATGAGACGAATGAATAGGGAAGCTGTAGCAGATACAATGATGGACAAGGGTTAGTCAAAAAGAGTGTCTAGACGTGGGCCAGCCACAGATCAACAAAGGAATGAATAGGTAGGCGAAGACAAGGAAGAATTGGTCGCGACGGAGCAAAAGATGAAGAAGAGCGACAGATGTCGTCGCGAATCACGCTTTCATGCTGAGACGTTGGCGCCCTCAGGGGCCCACAGAATCGCGCTCGCGGTGACTCGAGGATATAAATAGCGATCATCATTCTCGAGTCATATCGTGACGGCGAGGTACAATGGCAAGATGAAATTCGATGTTATGTTAGATAATAGTCAGTAACTTGGAGATGTTGTTCTATTAGCGTCGCCTTCCATGCACTTGAGTCTGGTATTCATTGGACTGCAGGATTGACGATAGGGACTAGGGGAGTGTGTCCCTAAGGAGCAAAAGCATTTTTCGAGACCCCTCAAGAAGCTCTGCAGTATATTCAATCAATAAAGCGACTTTCGTTGGACGCCCTCTCTATTCTTTGAATATCAATAGTGTCGTGTGCCAGATAAAGAAGGAAGTCGATACAGGGCGGCCCAAGGCGTCATTTCGACCGTTGACGGCACGAGCAGCGCATCGCATCATCGCGAAGCCAGTCCAACTCATTGCCACAATCCAAACCACCTGTCGGAAACACACCAAGTAGGTGAAGGGGAACACAAGAGTTAGAAGAGGATGGATTCTGATACCAGACGTCAACGCAGAAGTCGCTGATGTCTGGAACACCGCGACGGCAGAAGAATCATGGCCAATTCAAGCCGTGACCGAGACCGACAACTTCTGCGAGATCTCAACCGTCTAGACCGCCGACGAGAAGCAGAAGCCACAGATCGCTCGACCGAAGATGAAACGAGGAGGCAGAGACTGCAGAGGGTGCTTGCGAGACTGTCTCGCCTGGAAAACTCGAGGCCGACATCATATGGCATCCCGCCTACAGAGCACCAGTCCCTGTACGACTGGGCTCCTACCCGTACCAACGAAGATCAGCTCGAGTCTGACCAAGCTGCCTCGCGCCGTCGTGCCTTGTATCGTCGCCATGACCTAAGAAGTACTGCCATTATGCAAAATGCTCGTACCAGCGTGCTCTCACCCAGTGCAACACAACAGCTTAACGAAGACACCAACGACACCCATGACGCCCGGAGCGCATACCGACGAACGTACCTGGCTGATAGCCCTGCTGCACAAGAATCGCTGTCTTCGACATCTGGGTCACGACCATCACCTCTACTCGAGTCTGCTGTCAGATATCTTGACGATGTGCGCGATTGCTCGTCATACGACGAGTCGCTTTCTGCGGCTTTGGACCATGGCCTCTTCACTCCTGAGTGCTATGATAACCTGATAACAGATACGGGAAGCTGCCTGCGTCCACAACTTTCCTCGTGGCTCTCACCAGGGGCCATTTTTCGAGGTACCCAACATACCACCACATCTGCAAAGACATCTTCCGTGCGCTCGCCCCCAGCATTCGATGCCACTCGACCGTGGCTGTCCCATACTCCAAATCCATACTCTCGCTCACTTGCCCCTTCTTTGTCCGGCAATCCCTTCTCTTATCTTTCGTTACCCCCGCGAGATGTTCAGGATCGATGGCCAGTCAAGGTCACGATTCAGGCGGTAGATTTGACCAATATGACTATGGCTGGTATCATGGAGGCCTTTGACGTGCCCAACACATCACATCCATCTGTCGAAACATGCACGCCGGCACCCCCCATCACAACATACTTGGAAGGACAGATAATTGACCTGAATGTTTACACTTTTCTTACGCCCGCCAACGCACCAAATACAGGCGGCATTACATTTCCTCCAACGACAGCTCAAACAGATGCGTCGTACTGGCGAAACCTACCACCCTTCAACAGCATGAAGTCGGACGAAGACGTTGCTCGAGCAATGCTGGATCGAGCGCAGATGGACGATATCATGTCTGACTGGATTTTTATGCGCTGGAAGGAGCGTTGCTTTATACATTCTGAAACAGATCTTTGCCATAGACATGCCGACCATCCGACTGCTGGTGAAGGGGACGACAACGATTTGAATCACGGGTTGACGATCAGTGGATTTTATTATGTTAGTTTAAGGAGGAGCGATGGGAACATTGATGGGCTTTATTTTGATACCAAGACGAGTCCATACCAACATTTGAGGCTCTCCGCAAGAAGTAGAGGGACGCTCGGGTCATGGCAATTCAAATGAGCATAGTTGATGATACGACAGACGAATATCAAATCCGTTGGAGACCAGACACTGGCCCCAGGTTACTCTTGGATTGAGAGCTGCAAGTACAGCATGACATTTACAGATTACAACACGAGGAGAGCAAGCTTTGAATGTGTGTTTGGAGAATTTTTGTCATTCCATTTTGAACTTGTATGCCATTTGCCGTTTCCTCAACACCTTTGCCCGATCCTCCGTTCTGTTTCATTGACGTGATTGATGTTGTTCGGGGAGCTCGATGTTTTCAAAAGAAAGACGCGGCGTAAAGCGCAATGAAGCGTTTACTGCTCGGTCTGGAAGTAGTTGAGGAGGATGGAGCGCTCCTGCGACTCCTCACCCCAGTCCTTGACGACGACGCAAGAGCAGTTGACGACCTTGCGGGCGTTACCCTCACGGTCAATCTGGCCTGTAGAAACATTGTTAGCATACTGTTTGATTGTCGATCTAGAAGCAAGAACTTACAGAGACCGGCCCACTCGCCGAGCTGCTTGCCATCAGGGACCTTGATGAGAGGGATCTTGTGCTCGCCGCAAAGGGCAACGATGAGCTTCTTGTAGGCCTCCTCCTCGCATGCCTCGTTGAGAACGCACATGTGAGCCTGGCGACGGTCAAGAGCCTTGGAGGCCTCACGGAGACCACGGGCAAGTCCGTCGTGGATCAGAGAGATCTTGAGAACACCCTTGAGGGCGTCAAGGACGGACATGGAGCCGGACTGGGCGGACTCATCGGCGCCAACTTCGACCTCCTCGGCGGCGGCGACGGGGCTGGTGGGCTCTTCTACATCCGACTGTGGTGCGCAGAAGTGTTAGTGATCTTTTCTTGTTGCGAATTGTCCACGGAAGATAGCCAGATGCGCGCAAGCAAAGCGACGCAGCACAACTCCTGTCCCGCTTCCTTCAATCGTTAGTGCATACCATTTTGAAAAGATATAACGACGCTGTCGGGTGATCCTCGAAGAGTCGATATGTGTGGGTGGTTAAAGAGTATGGATTTCGCAACGAGACTTTCTCTTGTGGCCGCGCATTTTCGGTCTGTGCGCCATCTCGGCTGCGCGACGCCAAGAGTTCACTTCTCACGTGACATGCTACTAATGTATGCTTGACGACAGCAAAATAGTGATATATTAGCCTACTCGTATTCAGTGATACATGGTGGAGTGCTTGGGGTATGTTCAATCTTCGAAGGCACCGATGCGATGCAGTGGTTCATCAGCTTAGGCTGAGCATACGACAATCACAACAAGCTTCTTCCGACATGTCTACATCAAATCTCCTGATTATTACCTGGTCAGACCGGAATGTTCGATCCACGGCCAACATGACCTATTCCCATGGCTTGGTCTTAAGTCACGGAACTATATGTAGACTCAGATGGAGATCGAAATGAAAGTTTGATTTAGTGCTGTGTGCAGCAATAATGCAAGATATCGACAAGTAAAAGAGATGACTACGCTTTGAAGGAAAGACACAACGCCATTCGCTTGCTAGGACGCTAGGAGACAGAGAAAAGCAACAGAGATGAAGAAATTGAAAAGGAAAAGCAGACATTCTCGAAATCCCACAAAAGAAACAAGAGAATCGAAGGAGCTATCTTGATATTGCTCCTCTGCGTGTATGCTCGTGGTTGGGTATATGCATGGTTCGCACTCGGTCTCTACATGACAATACAGCATGCGGCACTCTTCTTTTTCTTACCGTCCTCCTTCTCGTTGAGGTCCGGTACTCTTTGCACACCAGCGTTTACCGAGCTGATCGTCTGAGGCTGATTTGCTGGTGGCTTGGGCGATTTCGGAGGAGCGATTGGCGGTGCAATCTTTGGAGTAATGGTGTATCCACCACTTGGACCCTTAGCACTTCCAGTTTGGCTTCTAGAATCACTCTTGATAGTGTTGAGCGGCCATGGTGGCGGAATGGTATTCGAGTTTTGCTGTCCAGGTGTAGAGATATTCGCCTTTTTAGCTGACTCGGGTGAAGGTAAGGCTCCCATTTTGGCCAGTTCTTCATCACTCAAAGAGTCTATGTTTAGTGGGTAAGACTGATCAGCCTCATCTGCACTATCCTGTCCACCTTGCATTGCGCGCTTGGCGTGAGTAGGAAGCATCTGCTGGTCCGGTGGTAGCATGGGATCAGGCTTGTACATGGTGGCAACCCAAGGCGCTTCTCCCTCTGGTCGATTGTGCAACGAGGTCGGCCGAGATCTGGTAGAGCCAGATGTGGGCCTTCTGACTGGACTGTCCTTGGGCGAAGTGTTTCTAGCTTTTGAAGCGGTACGTGGAATGGTCTTTCGGCCCACGGAACCTCCTGCTACAGCCTTGTTCATTGCTTTAGCCCTGGTTGCAGCGGTCAAGGATTGCGTTGTGCGTTGACTCAGTGAAGGCGATTCGGTAGCACTGGGCGAGTCTTGCATGTGGGAGCTGCGAGGCCTTGGCTTCGAGGGCATCGCAGATCGTGTGCTTGCGGGCTCAGTAACCATAGCAGGGTTTCCCAGACTTCGGCTGCGATGTCTGCTGCTTGCACTATCTCCAAGAGGACTACTCATGCTGCGAGGTAGTGGAGAGTCGCGTTCGACGACGGTCTGTGAAACAGGTGCAGGGCTGGCTCTTGCAACAGGGATGCGAGATACAGTAGGTCTTGGAAGACTTCTACTAAACATATTGCGGTCTACCCGAGGCTCTTCCTGCAACCTTTCCTCGTAGTCGTCAGAATCCTGGTCCTGGTTCGCGCCTGCTTCAGTTTGTTCCTCAAATCCAGGCACCTTGGGGATGTCACTTTCACCAGTAAAGGCAAGCTGACTCGTTTGAGCACGTGAGGCAGCATTGCGACTCGCCGATCGACTTGCAGAACGGCTGTCAGAACGACTCTGGCGACGATGACTTGTTCGAGGTACGCCAAAGCCAGCGGCGGCCAGCTCCTGGCTTTCAATTCGAGCAAGTTTGTCACGATGGATCCAGGCTGATCTTTCAGGATCGGTGTCGATAGCACTTTCAGACTCGGCACGAGGTATCGCAAGAGGTGCTGAAGGTCGATTATGAGATGTTGACGGTCGGCGTATGTGAGACACCGGGCCCTTCTGAGGGCTTGAGCCTCGTGAATTGCTGCTTCCCTTTCTCATGCTTCTTCCACTATCGCGTTTGATCTGGTCCAATTGGTACGCGTCGACATCGAGTGTAGCGGTGTGCTGAGAAGGCCGGCGGGAGTTGTAGTTTGAGGGATCGCGAGGGGTCTGGTTGGGGTCGAACGAGTACGAGGAATCAAAAGCTAGAGGGAGATTCTGTAGCAGGCAATTAGCTAACCATTCTGGCGCATACTTCCTCGAGGACATTCGAACTCACTTCGTGGCCAACAGGTACTGACTGCTCCCAACGCGGGGTAGACTGGTATGCAGTTGCCATTTCGCAAGGCGTATTGTTGTTATTGTCGTTACTACTATGAAGAGCCGCGCAAACGGTGGATGCACAACAGGTCCAGCCTGTTCATGACCTTCTGAACTGTACAACCAGCGTCTGCTGTTCCACCAATATACGCCTTGCTCGACACGTCGTCTTGAGTTGGAGAATGTTTCGAGATTGGAAAGATAAGTGGGCCAGAGCGACTTGAAAGCGACCGGTCTTTCGGGTAGGTTTGTTTAGGCAGGAAACGGCTCTAAACAAGGAGATCGCTATGGAAAGAGCGGATCGTTGCGATTAAGGGGACGAGGGGTCGTGGCCAGAATGGATGTATGCACTTGATCGTCACGAACTTGTTTACAAAGGTCGAAAGAATATTCCAGACATCAGAGACAGAACCTGTCAAGACACAAAAGTGTCTCTGCAGCCGAAGAAATTGAGCGACATGTCCATCCTTGTTCTCATGGTCGACGACCGACAGGCCGCCGCTCCGCGCAACCGTGCGCTTGGTGGCCTTTTGACACCCGAGGGTCCTTCTCAAGTTTTCCCTGCAGCACCAGCCACAAATCGGCGCCAATTCTCTGTCACGATCTCTAAATCGCCCTGCCAACATCATGACGACTATAAGTTTTGCTTCTTCTGCTGAACCAAAGCATCACCCGGATTGCTGTATGGCCATTTCGCAGCCCTTGCTCCACAATTTAGCCAATGTCCTGCCCCAAGGCCCAGCCATCTCTGTCCTTAGCATCGGTAGCGGCACCGGCCTCCTCGAAAGTCTGCTTTCCGAATCTCTTGATGATTCTTACGATATATGCGGTGTAGAAGTTTCTCCTAAAGTCAACAAATATCTGCCTGAACAAGATATGTTCTTCGTGGGCGGTACTTGGGACCTTTGTCCACAAGCAGGTAAATCTCATGTCTGGGTCTTTACATACCCTCGGGAGCCCAAGTTGATTGTGCAATATCTCGAAGTACACGACCATGCCAACCTTTCCAAAATCATCTGGCTTGGTCCCAAGATGGATTGGCAGGACTACGAAGGCGTCTTTGCTTCATCAAGATTTAGTCATCTTACTGTGCTGGAAGATTGTGGAGCAGCAACCTACGAAACGGTCGTTGTTGCGGAACCTCGAGTGAGTGAGGTGTAGCTGAAGCCTGACCTTGGCTGGCAGGTCCTCTCGACCATTGTGCTCGGTATATAAGAGTATGCCTCCTGATGACAGCATCACTAGCCAGTGGTCCTCCACTTTGGGACATTCGGCTTTGAGATATAGAATCTCCCAGACGCATGACAATCTTTGTCTAAACTGCGTTCCGCACGAGCTCATGGCCATACCTGCACAGTTGACAGTTGACCACATGACAAGAGCTCATAAAGCAAGCCAGACGTGCATACATGTGCTCAAAGCATGAAAACGCTCCTGACGCTGGCGATGCCACGTTGATTATGCCCATAATCGACCATATAATGCTCGCCTGGCTCCTGAGTTTCGTCAACAACTTTCGAGGTTGCTCGTTGCACTTTTGGACTGTGCTATCCAGATTCGCCAAAGATTGGTTTGCTGTAATGACACCAATGGAGACTGATAGCATGCAACGCTATCCCTCAGCGCTTCAACACAAAGAATTGCGAGATGTATGGAACCACGCCTCCTTCCTTGTTCATATTGCCTATGATCTGGACTGGGCTGTGCGTCAATTCGAGTTGTTGGAAAGGGCAGCACCAAATTGTCTGATCAAAGCAATTCTGTTACTCAACATCGGCATAATCTCTTGCCTTGTGGCAGAATACCGATCCGCCGAGACAGCTTTTCAGAAAGTCCTTCCGTTGCATCCTTTTCTTGCTCCACTTGCTCACTACCTTCTTGGTGTCGTGCGATTCGAACTTGCAGACTACGAGCAGGCGCAGATAAGCTTCAAGCTCTGTGCTTACATTCTCGAGCAGACAGATCACAACCGCCCATATCATCACCTTGGACTCGATTTCACCCTGTCGTACCGTTTAGTTGCAGAGAACGAGGAGATCGCCGCTTATGAGTGGACACTCAAACAAAAGGGGCGGTACGGGTTCAGGCTGCTGAATAGGATGCCAGCATCGTTGGTCTTCAGCAGCACCGTTCTGAATGACAAGGTCGAGCTTTGTTGCGACAGGACAACCAGATTGCAGACTCCTCGCTCAGCAGTTTCTAGTAGCGTTTTCAGCACGCCTTCAGACAGTGTCTTGTCTACTGCTAAAACCTTCGACAGTCCTGCTTCGGGACCAGCCCTGGACCTCGGGACGCATACATCTCCGGTCATACCTTGGCGACCTTTCAGAAAGCCAATGGTACCACGAGCAGCGCAGGCCGAAACATCGAACTTTCGGTCTCTGGCACACTTTCTGAAGTATACTGGGCCAGAAGCTTCCCAAGCAACCCGAGCAACGGAGGTTGTAAACACTCCAGAAATTGCATTTCCGGCCATAGGTCATGCAAGTATTCCTACCAGACGCACCGGATCAGTACGACAAGCTCTACTTCAAGTTTCTGAACAGGCAGACATGAGTAGCCTTCTTCGAAAAGCATCTACTCTGACACTCAAGAAGTAAGTCTACGGATCAAGTGCTAACCCCAGAACACCTAATTAACATCTCTCCAGGACGAGCTCGATCCGCCAAATGACAAAGACTGTCTTCAACACGCCAATTGACCAACTTGGTGCAGTCAACGTGGATCAGAGTCGTGGCATCGAAAGAGGGAGAGTAATTGTAGGACCACAGCATCAACCAGCCATGAGCACAATCACGCATACTTCTAATCCTACTGCTCATAGAGCAGTGCTTGGAACAATTACAGAAGACAGCGGGGAGACGTATGGACAACAGCAGGCCGATGGAAGAGTTAGCTTGGATTCGCATCTGATCTTTAGCCATGGAAGACTGATGATGTGATGAAATTTCTGTTTGCGGACATGACGCATATTGACGACCATCTTTGCAGATAGGTTGATATGTCTTGTTGTTTTGATATGAATGCATACTATACCTCATCTCTCCTAGTCGCAATCTGAAACATTCGAAAACATCATATATTTCGATAGTTGATCGCTTGTAGGTTGGTTGGAAACACAATGTTGACAACGCTGCATAGTTGTGCAACGGAAAGAACTAGTCTTCATTTGGCATGGTGCGTTAGGCATAAAGCGCGTTGGTTCGCGTCCTCCATCAAAGCAACCTGCATCTCTAGATGAAACTATGGTCTTCGAAAACAAGAACCATGCAGCGATTTCTTGTCGAGCCAATACAGCAATTCGCTGGCACAAATACAAGAATCAAGAAACCCACTGTGCGTACAAAATCTTGGAAACATCGCAACCACCAGAGCTGATCGTTCAATCAGGAAATTGCTTTCTTCTCTTACGACTCTGAGCATAAACTCAAGCCGCTCGACAATGAATCATTGAAATACTACTATCCACCATTCTTCAATATTCCTGGTCATCATGACAACAGGTTTCCTGTAGATTTGTCGAAAGGATATGATTCTTTTCGGCAAAGAGATGACAGTGGTGACGAGCATTTGGATGGTCTTCTAGACACTCTTGTCGAGACTGAGAAACGCAATGGCAAAAAGATTGAAGTTGACTTGGTGACGTGGAGGGGCATGATGACCAGAGTCGGTTCTGAAATCAACACTTGTGTCTCGAGCATGGATTGACTGTATGCTCAGATCTTGACAGCGCCATACGAGATGGAAGATGGTTTCGAGATGAATGCAACATGCTTTCAAGTGCGCAATTTCTCCGAACAAACACGATTCGATAACTTTGCTAATACACGTTGAAGGGCACAATGTAGGCAATATTACCAAACGGTATCAACGATATTGCAGGGACTGACTATATTGTCTGCATCAGATACATCGAGGAGAACCATGCATACAAGGCTGCATCTAGGGAAGCGCAAAAGGCCCGCTTCTCACGGAGTAGAGGTCCACCACAAGACATGGCTATGTACTGGGGTACAATTGCCCTATCTCCTCTCAGTTGGTCTATGCTGATACAAATTACAACAGGCTACAAGTTCGAGACATTGTCACTGTTGAACAAGCCCTGGGGAGAAACAACAAGAGAAGAGATCGAGGGCAGAGAAGACGAAGTTGTCGACAACTATGCCCAATACTGCAGCATCTGCAGAACGGAGATTGGCGGTGCATCAATGGTCATCGGTGGGGAGGTAGATGGAGGTATGGAACATTCGCTTGCCTTCTCACGAACAGAACTGAAATGATACAGTACTCGGATACAAGCCTGACGATCCGCAAGCACCTGCTAGATGGGTAGAGCTCAAGACATCCAAACAACCAGAGCATGAGCGCGATCGATGGGTCCTCGACAAGAAACTCCTCAAGTTCTGGGCCCAGTCATTTCTGCTGAAGTTTGTGAACCACCGGACCTTTCATCTAATTATGTGACTGACCACGCTATAGTGTACCCAAAATCATCATCGGCTTTCGCTCACGAGATGGAAAACTGCTAAACATCGAAGAATTGAGTACGCAGCAGATTCCGTCCAAGATCCAGCAACAAGGGACATACAAGTGGAACGGCAATATCTGCATCAACTTTACAGGCCAATTCCTTGATTTTCTCAAGCAGACGATTGTCGGCGATGGCGTGTGGAGAGTTCGAAGAGAAGCCAAGAGCACAGCAATTGAGGTCTTCAAGGTCGAAGAGACGGGCACAGGCAATATTCTCACACAAAACTTCATCGACCATCGAAACAAGCTGCTCGCAGGAGAGATCGCCACAGCATTGAAGGATCGTGGAGCTGCTTAGAACCGAAATCCCAGCAACAGCATTGTACTATAATTCATAGCCATCCAGGATAATCTGTTGCTCTTGTTGTCACCCATACTCGAGTAACTATATCAGTCTTGATGGAAGTGGTATTGGAAGTCAATGGTAGAGTCTGGGGAGTTGTGGGCATGTGAAAGAGCATTCTCGAAGCTTCCCCAGACGTGCACCTCACGTCATTGGACTGACCGAGCCACGCACTCATAGCAACCACCCAACAATCAAGAATGGAAGTTTGCTTTTCCCTCACACTCGCACAAAAAAGACTTTCACTCGCTCGTCAGCTACTAGACTAATTTACGACACAAACCCAACATACATACCCATTGCATACAATGGTTGCTGAAACAAAGCTATACGATTCGCTAGGCATCGCGCCTACCGCGACCCCCGACGAAATCAAAAAAGCCTACCGCAAGGCTGCCTTGAAATATCACCCCGACAAGAACAAGGACAACCCGCAAGCCTCGGAAAAGTTCAAAGAGGTCTCGCAAGCCTATGAAATTCTTTCCGATGCCGACAAGCGCAAGACCTACGACCAATTTGGTCTCGAATTCCTGCTAAGAGGTGGTGCTCCTCCGCCAGATGATGCTGGCGGTGCTGGTGGCTTTGGTGGTATGCCCGGTGGTTTCGGAGGCTTCCCTGGTGCGGCTGGAGGGCCTGGCGGTACAAAGTTCCACTTCTCGACTGGTGGTGGTATGCCTGGTGGCTTCTCCTTCAGCAATCCTGAGAGCATCTTCTCAGAGTTCCTCAGAAACGGTGCTGGTGGAGGCATGGGAGGCGGCATGGGCGACGAAGACGATTTCTTCTCGTCGTTCGGCGCCGGCGGCATGCCCGGTGGCTTTGGAGGCTCATTCGGCGGACGCCCTGGAGCAGGTGGTCGTGCCCGTCCTAGCATGAACGGCGGTATGCCCAGACGACAACAAACACCCGAAGTCACTGTTGTCGAAAAGCCATTGCCTGTCACCCTCGAGGATCTGTTCACTGGCTGCACCAAGAAGATGAAGATTAAGAGAAAGACATTCGACGAGCAGACCGGCAAGCAGTCGGTACAAGACCGCATTCTTGAGGTGCCGATCAAGAAGGGTCTCAAGCCCGGCAGCAAGATCAAGTTTGCTGGAGTAGGAGATCAGGTCGAGGGAGGTGTCCAAGACCTGCACTTTGTTGTTGAAGAGGTAAGAGCAACCCATCCACAATCTATCTTGGCAAACAATCACTAACAACCATCACAGAAAGATCATCCCCTCTACAAGCGCGAAGGCGACGACATCATCCACAACGTCGACATCACATTGAAAGAAGCCTTGACCGGCTGGTCCAGAACCGTAAAGACCATCGACGGCAAGCAAATCGGCGTCAGCTCTGGCGGTCCTACACCGCCCACCTACAAAGACCGCTACCCCAACCTGGGCATGCCCAAGAGCAAGAAGCCCGACGAAAGAGGCGACTTCATCGTCGGCGTCAAGATTCAGTTCCCCACAAGTTTGTCCCCTCAGCAGAAGAGCCAACTCAAGGAGATTCTGTGAGCAGGGATGATTTGACAAGTTTTGAGCGATAGCGTTTTCCCTTCTACCTCTTTTATCCTTTTTCTTGTTTTGTTTATTATAAAGCGTTTCTTTTTTTTTGTGGTTGAAAGCGAAAGCATTTGGGGAGGCTGGCCTTTTCTTGAGATGATGAAATGCGGTGATAGAACGAATTAATGAAGTCTACTTTATGCAAGCATTCTTGACGACTGGCTACTTTCTTTGATGATACCTGTATTCTCTCCTCTCGTAAAGCTATATCATCGTGAAGATGTATCATCAAAAAGATGGACTATGGTACACATGCAGCTATATCACTTTGCCAAAAGTTTTTGGTCAAGTGTAAAAATAAAACAGCAAAGCACCGTAGGCAGGAATCGAACCTGCGACTTCCTGATCCATGAGAAGAGAGTTTTAGGGACTTAGGTAAGCGAGTATTAGGTATTTAGGTAGGCGAATTAGGAGCTTAGGATACTGGATCAGGTGTGCTACCACTGCACCACCACGGCTTTCTTGGCATTGCTGGAGGGGACGGGAGGGTGGTTGTATATAAAGGTAGAGAGAAAAGTGGATCGGTGTGATTGTATGAGGGAGTTTCTCTGGTCAGAAGGCTGATTGGGTGACCAGTGCTCAGCCTATCAATGTGAACAGCACACCTTTCAGAAGAATCACGATTGTGTGGCACCTGTGGACTTGCGACGAGACTAGTAGAGAGAAGTATTGTCTTCCGTCAAATCACATTGCATTAATGAGTGTTTGAATAACTAAAATCGAATCTGCACATCACCATTCGCATCCAATCCGCAATCGAAGACCATTCTTCGAGACACAGAACCTTTGCATTACTCGAGGCCTCTCCTCCATGTTACGCTCTTCGTCTTGCTCTAGAGAGGCCCTTCCTGACCCCAAGCAGGGAAAGCAGGGGCAGTAGTTCCATCGCAAGAGTACTGAACAATAAAGTCAGAGTTCTGAGTGTCGGCGTCGAGGATAACTGTTCCATCAGGCGCAGTGATGGAAAAGCCAAAGACGACAGGTCCTCCCTGCTGGCCAAAGACAATACGGAAGGGAAGATATTGTCCAGTGGTGAGGGGCAAGGTGGCTTTGGCACTGTTGCCTGGTGCACTGCAGCATACAGCTTTGGCATCATAGTTGTTCAAGTTATAACCTCTGATCGTATCGGCTCCAAGGTACAAGAAAGTAATGTCATCAAACTGTATACTGTGAATCCACAATCTCAAGGGCTAAAGGCTACAATTCCAAGCTGAAAAGGTTCATGCTGCAAGAGCACCCAGTTAAGTCTAGTGTGACAATTGGTCTCGCCTCTCATTTTATAGCCTTAGCCTATGTTGGTGGTGTCCTACCGTACTCGTAGACACAAGAACAAGTCGAGAGCCCAGCTGCGATCTCAGCTGAGTAACTCTGGCCGAAAACGTGATGTTGAAAGAAGCATATGAGGTGATGGCGAATGGATGTTAATGACATGAGGATGGCTATCGATGTCATCAAAGCCTATCGTAGGTAACTATCGCTCTTTCCTTCGGAAAGCCCCATTGTGGCGCAACTGGGTCGATGTGTATTTTGTGCAAGATTTATGCAGACTTGTCCTCAAATTCAACTTCGACTCGTTCAACCGTCCGATATCGACCTTCTCTCTTTATTTTCCTTTTATGATCTGACCAATATACTGTTTCAAGAAGATATCTGGTCGTTTACTGCGATCGCACATCAACCGTTCCACTTTTAGAATAAGGACCAAAGACCGAGCCATAACACATCGAAAACAAAGGACACCAGATAAACAAAAGCAACAAGCAGACCTAAAATGTCAACGCCAAACCTCCACTTCCTCTTTCTCCTTTCCGACTCTGCACTACCTCTAGGTTCATTCGCTTTCTCCAGCGGACTGGAATCTTATCTCGCGCACCATAAACCGCCTTTTTCATCTTCAACCACAACACCACCACTAGACTTCCACTACTTCCTACACTGCAGTATCAGGAATCTGGCTTCTACTTCTCTACCTTATGTGTTGGCTGCATATACCACACCAGAAAAGGTCGAAACCCTAGACAATGATTTCGACGCTAGCACGTCGTGTACGGTGGGAAGGAGAGCGAGTGTAGCACAAGGGAAAGCGCTACTAGGTCTTTGGGAAAGAGCTTTTGCTGCTTCTTGTGTTGCCTCTTCTGCAACGGATGCAGCGATTGCGGCAATGACTTCCTTTGCTGCTGCATTCAAGGTGGCGAAACCTGATGCTTGGGGTTTGAAGCTGAATGCGCATTTTGCTCCTCTGTTTGGTGTGTTGTGCAGGTCACTGGCGTTGTCGCAAGAGGAAACGGCATACCTTTTTCTATGCAACCATGCTAAGAGTGTCTTGTCTGCGGCAGTGAGAGCGGGTGTCATGGGTCCGTATCTCAGTCATGGCGTCCTGGCATCTGAGCAGCTGCAGAGTGTCATCAGAGGTTGTGCCGTGGGAGAAAAGGACACCAAGGTCGAAGATGCTGGTCTTAGTATCCCTGTCACGGATTTGTGGATGGGAAGGCACGAGCTGTTGTATTCGAGGATTTTCAATTCTTGAAGAAACAGGCATTCGAAGGAAATGAAGATCAAGATGAATAACTTATCTTGACTATTCAAGCCTGGGTTCTGAAAGCTATCTAATAATGAGAGGAATACGTAGAAGAGGAAGGTGGAGCTATTCCTTAAAATCGATCAGGTCGGCTTCTCCTTCTGAGCCCTTGATACCTGTCATTGCATCATCACTGACTGTCTCAGTAATCTTGGAACCGTCATTGCCGAACCTGTACAACGAAGGAGCCGCATGTGCCTTCTCAACCATCTCGACTCCTGAGATGTTATCGGAGTCTTGTTGTACCTCCTCTTGCTCAAGGCGAATCTCGTGAACAGGGGAACTGTGACCTTCGTGCATAGCCACGTCTTTGCTGTCCTGCACATTAATTGGTATGCGACCGTACTCCACGTTGGCATCGTAGGGGGGTGGCTCATAACCAGGTGGGCCCTCATCGAAGTTGACGGCAGTACTGTCTGCTGAATCACGGCGTTGTTGGACGCCTTCATAGGCGGGATACACGTTGACGTGGCCGAAACCGCTCGTCTCCAGCTCTGAGTTGAAGTTTTCATCGTCGTAATGGATGAATTCATCGAGGGCGGAGGTGAGTTCAATCTCGTGCTCATCCGAGATGGCGTAGTCGCTGGCGTATACTAAGAGAGCTTGGTTGTGCTCGAGCTCCACGGCTCGGATAACGTCGTCTTGTGTTGATTTGGTCTTGATAACCTTGGCTCCATGCATTTGCACATCATACTCGATACGCCACCACTGCATGCCTTCTGGCGCATCTTCATCGTCGACCATAGCGGTATCGGAGGGATCGCGAGGACGGAGGAGATATGTCACATGAGTCTTGGTCGAGACACCCCTAAGAGAATATCTGTGCTTGAGGCTGTCTTTCGGCAGTCCGGTTTCCTGCGAAAGTTCTGCCAGTGCCTTGCGGGCCTTTTCCTTCTCCTGTTCGAGAGCTATTGCCTGTTAGCCTTGTTGACAATCACAAACCAAATTCTGCACATACCTTGGAGTTTCACCATGAGCTCCTTGTAGAGTGCGTCCAGCTTCTCGGCTATGGCGCCATGGTGCTCCTGTGGCAGGGGAATGTCAGTGTCTCCTCCGGCGCCAGCACCTTCTCTCTCCTCGAGCAGGTTCTTTCTGGTCTCGCCCGAGAAGTAATCCTGTGCGTGCTTCATCAGCTGACTAGTATCCAAATTTCCTTTCTGGGCGTGCTGATAGTTGTTCAGTTTGAATTGGACCGCCTCGATGCTTTCGATCTTCTTCTTGCCCTGAATCATCTGCCTGCGAACATCTCTTGTAAGATCAGCGTTCTCTTTGAGGTATTTGTCGACATAGAGTACAGGAGGAATGACGACATTCAGTGTTTCTTTTGAACTGTCGTTGTGCATCAGGCGTATCGGTAGGACGTGTGCGCAGTGATCAATGAAGTTGTCGTAGACAGTCGACTCATCGCCTTCGGTATCCCAGAGAGTGTCATCCATGATAGAGGCCAGCTCCAAGCTCGAGGCACCAGGGCCAGAGCTGATGAACAAGGGTAACGAATAGAGATCCGGTGTGGTCATACCCTCAGGGTTCGTTGTGCCAACTAACGAGTGGAAGACGAAGCTATCAAGGTCTGGAGTTCCATTCATGGCATGCATGGAAGCATTTTCCCAGGCCTCGATAACTTTGTCGAGGATACATCCGCTGTTGGGTTGGACTTCAGCCAGGCGGACGAGTGTTTCAACACTGCCGTAAGATCTCAAGCTGTCGTCTAGCAGAGCCATCAAGCGCTGCATCTCGGCGAGGATCTCATCCTGATTGGTGGTAGCGGGCTCCATAGGTGCGCCATCGACAGTACTGACGATCTTGGGCAAGCGGATGCCATGACCCTTCCACCACTCAGAGTCCGAGCCGTAGGAGGAGTAAGTCTTGTGTGGTGCCAATAGAGCTTTGCGTGCCAGCGGGATAGAGTGTGCAATGGTAAGTAAACTGGGGAGATAATCGCCCGATGGAAGCGGCTTCAAGAATCTTGGTTCCTCATTTTCGTTCTTGCGTTCGTGTGGTTCAAGATCCGGAATGATCTCGCTAGCTTGTTGAGGCTCCATGCTGACAGTGGTCATCGACCACTTTGAAGGGTCGTAATGATCATCCATCGCAGGCTTGAAGTTTGTGTTTGGTAAAGTGATGCCAGTCTGTTGTGATGCTTCGATGGCTTTTTGCAGATCGGCGTCTTCATCATCTTTGTTGGAAGGTTGTTTGAGGGAAGGCGCGGGTGAGTTGCCCCTGGTCGGAGCTGCGCTGTGTCCTAACGGACGCAGGTTCTGATCGGTGTATGCTTAAGATTGTCAGTATGCCTCACCAAAACATCTCCTTGACCAGGTATCGCACAGTAGTTCTGAGGGCCGAATGCAGCAGTGCCGTCACGGCCGGCATTGAAATCATTCTCGTTCCAGGTAATGCTTTGCTGAAATGAGTTAACATACGGCGCTGTAAAAGGCGTGCTAACACTGTCACAACTCATATCAAATCCGCATACCACGGTGACATGAAATGCTTTTGTAAGCCATCAAAATTCACAGTACTCTTTAGACCAAAAGTGGCCGTAGAAACACCTTGCGATAGCGGCTCTCCACGGATAACACTCTCGTCTGAGAAGTATGGTGTCTTTATACGACTTCAACGTGACAGTCTTTGGCACACAGGCAGGAATACTCAAACAACATACCTCGGCTTTGGAGAGATCTTCGTTGTCTAATATGGCGTTCAGAGCAGCGTCGGCGTCGTTGTTTTTGACCTTCAACCATCTGCGCGCCTCGTCATCTGTGCAGCCTGAGATGCCTGTCAACAGTTGAACAGACTCCGTATTTGAGTCGGCCATGGCGTCTAAGAAGAAGAATATAGGTGCGCTTTGCGACTTTACAGGAGGTTCATATGTTAGAGAAACGCGACTGTTTGCTTGCTTGCTGGCCCGGTGAATTGACCACGCTACGTCATCAGCCATTCACTCTATACCGTTTCATTCTTCGATGGTGCTATTCATTGTTCTATACATTGAGCATGGAATTCACTGATGACCTGCGCCAACTAGAAAAAGAAGTGAATAAAAAGGAAGTCCTCTGTATATTGGTCTAATAGAAACTGTGTAGTAAAAATTCGAAAAAAAGCAGTTGAGAAATGCGCCATAAACCAGCCAGTGACCTCGTGTATCACTGACCATCTCCCTGAGTAGTTAAAATCATAGCCCTGCTAGTGTGATTCCTTCCCTGAACGCCGCGCTGGTGGTATCGAATAAAGCAAAGTGTCGTAGAAAATGCAGCCCATGATGAGTGCCTCATGTTCAATCGTCGCTATCACTGGCCACCTCCTGCTCATCATCCTCGTCATCCTCGTCAAAGGTCATCTCTGCATCGCTGTCGTTGTCAAAGTCATCCTCGACTTCTGAATCGCTCCAGCTGAACAAGTTGTCTTCGACTTCGGGCTTGTAGGTAGCGTGTTGTGTGGGCATGACGAAGCCTTCGGGAATGTCGGCTTTGCTAGCCTCGACGTCTTGACGGGCTCTTTGCTTGTATGCTTCAGGGTTGTTGCGAAGCATGACTCCGGCATCGACGTTGGCAGGTGAGGAAGGTTCGGCATCGTCGAGGAGTGATAGGATACTGATGAGCACGGACTCGACACGTTGAGCAGGCGACCAGCGTTCAGCAGCCAGTTCGCCTGACATCTCGTCTTCGCCGGGTGGGTGCAGGATGGAGATACAGAGCTTGCCATCGGGATAGACATTCGGGTGGAACATGGGACGGGTGAACTTGAACTCTGGAATCTTGGTCAGCACTGCGACGAGGTGCAAGAGGAGAGAGAGGGAATGTCGCATACCAGGAGGGCTGTAAGGGTAGTTCTTTGGGAATGTCATCTTGGCCTTGAAGTAGGCACCATTGTAGACCGAGTCCGGATTGATGACGATGAGAGCGACATGCCAGGAGAAGATGTTCTCGTTGATGAGCTGAACGTTACAATGTCAGTCTCGTAGTTGCATACCACTAGCGCACAGGGAACACGTACCTCAATGTTGGTCCAGGATTCCTTGGAGAGAGCCTTGAACTCGTTCATTAGGACCTTGTCCGCCATGATGTACGATGTGGAGGGGTTGTGGAGGGGCTGTCGGTCTCGAGTATGCCTGGTTGTAAAGAGGATGGAGGGCGAGCGACTAAATGGCGATAAGGAAAAGGTATCGTGTGTGAAGTGGAGAGAAGAAGTCACAGTCAGAGATTGTGTCTCGGTGACTGGAAAGTCAAAGAAAGCGCGAGTTGGTGAGTCTTCCGCTTTGGGAACCTAGTTTGGTGAGAGTGAAAGCGTCGCCAACACGGCAAATCCAGGAATGAAGCTCGGTCTGGCCACGATGTAGCTATGTATAACTCTATTGTTCAAATTGCCTTTCATTCCTCTTCATAGAGCAGGATATTGTTCTATGCCGCAGACTGCTTATTCAGGTTTCTTGTAAACTGCCACCTTCTGCGTGACCGATACCACGTCATGCGTAACGGCCATATCATGCTTTATCGAACTCGATCATCCGGCTGTTTATTGAAATACCATCACAAGGCCAAGTCAGGGAAATCAAAATCAAGTGAATGGTAATAAAACGTGATTTTGTTCATTGCAAATGAGGATCCGACTTTCCCGCTGGCATATGCTGCAATCGCCGTCACTGATATTCAACGCCTGAACACCGTGCCCAAACGCCGCCTTTCCTGTCCACACGCGTACGTACTATACACTGTAATGCGCTTTACTTTTGATTCCGTCTCTTCCGCCTAGAAGTCGAGTTTGGGAGATTTACTCGCTGTCAGAGCTGTCGGCCTTGCTCTTACTCTTTCTCTTCTCCTTCTTCTCGGCCTTCTTCTTCTTACGCTCGGCCTTCTCCTCTGCTGTCTCGCCTTCGCGCTTGCGCTTCTTGTCCTTCTTCGAGCCAGCGTCCTCCATGGTTGCGTCCTTGACATCTGAGCCATCACCAGCAACAGCGGGGGCGGCCATAACCTCATCGGTAGAGGTGGTGTCCTTGGATTGACCAGTGATACCCTCCTTGACAAGGGCGGCCTCAGTAGCGACCTTCTCGGCACCAGTGGTTGACTCGCCGTTGACAGTCAGGTTGAAGTCCTTGTACTCAGCGTTCCACTTGGCGGGGGTGGCCTCGTTGGGGCGGCCGTACTTGTCGAGCTTGCCGCTCTCCTTCATCTTCTTCTTCTCGGTAGCGACAGGTCCCATGCCCCAGCGGCGAGGGTAGAGGTCACGCTCCATGATGCAACGCTTGACCTTGGCAACAACACCGTGATCGCAAGTAGAGAGCTCGACGGTCGACATCTGGGCGATGGCAATGGCAATGGCCTCACCCTTGGTGGTAATCAGAACGATCTCCTCGTGAACCTCAATGCCAGATTCTATGAATTGTTAGCAAAAATTATGATGTTGGACGTGAAAAGACAAGACGTACCGTATCTCAACAGACCAGGAATCATGAGCTTTGCACCGTAGCAGACAGCGTTGACGGCAGAGTCCTTGACGACAACACGCTTGTAGGTGGTGAGCAGAGACTCGAGGGGGCTGATGACTTGACGGAGGTAGCTCTCGTCGCGCTGGTTGTCGTAGAGGTATTGGGCGTCAAGGACATCGTGAAGGGTGACGAGGTTCTTCTGCTCGTCCATAGCACCAGATCGCACACGTCTCAGCTCCTGCATGTGAGCACCGACACCCAACAGAAGACCAAGGTGGACACAGAGTGTACGGATGTAGGTACCAGCCTCGCAAGAAACCCAGAAGACACCGAGCTGTCTCTCGTTGTCAAACTCGTAAAGCTTGCTCTCGTGAATGGTTCTGATACGAAGCTGTCTCTTGACGGCGGAAATGAGAGGAGGACGCTGGAAGAGAGCACCAGTGAGGGTCTCGAGGGCGCGAGCGAATTGTGCCTCGCCACCGGGGAGCTTGTTGTGCAGTCTGATAACACAGACATACTCCTTACCGGCACCCTGCTGAGACTTGACCAGGCGGGTGGCGCGGTCAATGCAGACAATCAAACATCCAGTGACCTTAGGATCAAGAGTACCAGAGTGACCAGTACGCTCGCAACGGAGAATGCGCTTGATCCAGGCGACGACTTCGTGCGAAGAAGGGTTGGAGGGCTTGTCGAGGTTGATAACACCGCTGGAGATGTACGACTTGAGATCACGCTTGAGGGGAGTTGCGCCGGCAGGGATGGGGGTGAAGTGACCAGTGCGAACAAGGACTGCGCGCAGGCGGGTTAGTTGTGAGAATCACAGATGTGGAAAAGCTCTACGACGTACGCTGGTCCCAGTTCTTCAGAAGCAGCGGCCAGGCACTGGTGTCGATTTTGGGGGTAATGTTCTCGGGCTTGATTGTGTAATCAGCCTCGTCGGCCTTAACGAGCGCCATTTTGTTTGTGTAGTCTTGTTGGAAAAGATTGAAACTGCTGTCCTCCCAAGACGTCAATGTCGCTGTCCTCCAAAGACTTCAATTTTTTCGCAAGAAAGCTTCTTCATCGAGCCTGTGCGGAGCGCCTTGGCACGCTTTTCTACAGGCTCGCCGGCATTTTGCCGTTGCATCATCAGAAGGAAAAATCATTTTTCGGCATCTTCACAACTTTGGTTGTCGTGAGCCAGGTCTTCGTGATCGCGGTTATTTCTGGTTGTTAGGCTGGGACTCGTTTGCATCGTTTGCTTGCCGAGTCCGATTGTCACGTCGACACATCAGTATACTGACCGCATGCTGGGACTCAGGCCGCTGAGGGATGAGCCCAAAGCGTCTAGCTTCATAAACTGGACCGACCAAGCAGAACTCTATCTATCCCCCAACATGCCGGTTTGGCGCAGGGGTAACGCGTCGCACTTGTAATGCGAAGATCGCTTGTTCGATTCAGGCAATCGGCATAACCAATTCCTCTGGATAGATTTCTTTTTTGCATCTTTTTTCCATCGACTACTAAGATCCTCGATGGGATGCTCTTTTGATTCTTTCTCGCTCGATCAGTGTTATCATCACTTTTAGATGATTGGTCTCGAATGTGCAGCGTGGGTGAAAGTGGATGGCATGGCCTGGTGAGGCTACTTTGTTTTGCTGGATGATCATTCAATACTCGAAACATCGATCGATTGTGTACGGAGAGGGCAACTACACAGCTACAAGCCAATTTGGACTGCCCAGACAGATGAGAGATTATATTTTGTGTTCCAAAGGTCAAGTCCAACTTGTATTGATTGAGCGGTGGATCCTCCGGTCGAGTACAATAATTCGGGACAGGGTCACACCATGCACAGACGGTCTTGACCATTTGCATCATCGAGAATATTCGACCATATACTTTATCGCAGGAAGGAAGCTCGTGATTGCTGTGTCGACTATTCAAAGATTGCTAGAAGAAACAGAAGAAGCCCTCGAAGATCATGTGAACGTAGAACGCCATGCCTACTAGGATGTCTTTGATGCACAATTGCACTGTGTGAGAACCAAAAGGACCAATTGCATAAGTAGATTCTGTGTCTGCGACCGGTATTAGTATCTGAGTCTGACTAAACTACAGGCTAAGTTGAGCTTACAAGAGGATCATGTGTCATATGTATCCACAAAGGATCGAGAAAAACCAGCGTTCATACGGGAAACACAGGAGTTGAGTAAAGATGAATCAGGCCTTGTTACAGCGTTCATTCGGCAGAGTCATCAGCCGATGAAGAACTGCTCCAAGAAAACCAGCTGGGCAGAGGAAAGGGGTACTTGAGCTGTCACGACAGAATGAGTCCCATGTTAAGTTTCCACGTCTGACAAGCACAACTGGGTCTCTTACCCAACATGCCAACCAATTTCTGGAACCTCTTGCCGGGAACCTCCATCTCTGGATCCTTGGCGCCTTCATACCAACTTTCGCCCTTCTCCTTGCCTGCAATCAGCCAGATGTCAGAGTTGATAGGGAATGACCAGCTCAGCAAGAATCTGGGAAGCTGAACCTTGCACAGTGCGTCTTTCTGGTGCTGACTTAGTCCGTGAAGGAGGAAGCATAAAGCATCTGATGGGGTCAGAGAGATGATAAGAGACTTCTGAGTCCAGATGTGCTTGAAAGCAAGGCGGGAGATCAGGCGATTGATCAAGAGAAGGTTGTATGGGTAATTTGTTACTGTGTAGCGCTTGCGTCGAGAGACGAACGGGAACAGACTACGCGTCAGACAGGTTGCCGTTGGCGCCAGGTTGACAGTCATTGGCTCCGTAGTGACGCAGTAGAGAATGATCAGATCGAGGAGCTCGATCGGTAGATACAACAACTGCATGGTGGAAGAGATGGATGTAGCAATCGATGGCTCGACGATCGATAATGGGCGGTTCAAGGTCGCTATTCTGTCCGTGTAGACCGCACTGCAAGTATCCAACGTAAAGTGACTGATGGGTTGTAGGGAGTGAACGATCGCATTGAGACGCAGTGAGATTAGGGAGCGAGCGGTCATCTCAAATAGGCAAGAATGATGGATCCAGGAGTTCCTAAATCAAGAATGAAACCAGGCAGTTGCCAATGAATTGAACATAGAAGATTATACCATGAACATTCTACACTAGCCCCACAATACGCAAGTGCTTTCGGATGACGGTCATTCGGTGCGACTTTGGGCCCAGGACTTACAAAGTTCTAAATGGACAGGAGAGCGTCAGAATAAGAGTCAAGCTCGATGGCACATGGTCTTCTGACGCCTCGAGGCCATGTTACTAAGTGCCACGACGTCGATTGCAACCTCGGCGACGAGGAGGTGACGTTTTGTACAGCATAGAATGTCAACAAACCTTGGCCATAGACAGGCAGGTGACGACTATTAATATTTTGGGATGATGTCTAACTTCCAAATCTCATTTGAGCCTGGGCATACTTGTACAGGCCGCGAATGAAGACCTGGTATCCGACACCATTATTGTCAGGAACATGGCTGATTATCAATATGTCAGCATTTGAATATCTTGTGCAGCAACGGGATCCTCGTTCCGTCAAAGACTGTGACTTACAAAATCTCGGTGAGTCTCAACTGCCACGGGGGATAGCCTTTGAGATGGACACTATCAGCGAATAACATCAATAGATCAGGCTCGCCCATGACGCTCTCGGTGAGTTCGGCATCAACCAAATCCATGGAAATATCCTTGGGAGCAAGTTTTCCCTTCTGGCTCATCTCAGCCAGTGTCTTTGTCAGGTCGACGAGGGTACCACGGCCGTCGGAGGCTGACAAAAGCAGGATAGAAAGATGAGGAGGCGATTTCGAAGAGTTGGTGTCAGAGTTAGATTTGGGCGAAGCAGGCGGCGAGAAAGATTGCATGTGAGGAGCGCCCAGCGAAAGGGTTGGCTTGTTTGGGTTGTCATGACCAAAATAAGCAGCCAGAGTACGCGAGATACGGCGGTGTACGAGTGGCAGGGACTGCTTGAGGAGGCCTAGAAGCGGTTAGACTGAGGACGTGGCCAGGAAGGGCGGACCGTGGTACCGGTTGGTTCGTAGATACTCAGCAGGGGCACACCTGCGCAGGCGGACCAAGCAGCGACCTCACAAACATTGTGGATCAAAGCTTCCAGGCTCGAGTTGTCGTGTGTGTTGTCATCTACCTCGAGAATGATTGACAGGTGCTTGGGCAGCTTCTTGAGGCGGTGGACATCCTTCTGGATGTACTCTGGGGTGCGATGGTGGTAGTACAGAACGGCAAAGACGCGGTCGATTAGGTTGTGGTATGCGACGCGGAAGCGGTGGTAGACGGAGAAGGCGAAATGGATGAGGTTGTACAGCAAGAGGTGCAAGGCCGCCTTGATCAGCTGGCGTAGCGGCTGCGATCGCTGGTGCTTGCGAGGTGAGGCATCGGGCAGATACGGTTGCAACAGTCGCTCGCGTTCTTGTGCCGACAGTGGCCGTCCATCAGGGCCAATGTTGCTACGAAAGGCCTCTTGTTTCAGTGGTCCAACCATTGTGTTTGACTCCCAATCGGAAGTTGCTCGATTGACCAGAATAATTCAGGGCAGGAGCGACGTCAGCCTCTCCGCGCTCCGCTGTTGCTTGAACTTCACGCTTGGCCCAGCCCACGCGTCTCCACCCCTCGCTCCTTCCCGCCCCGCTGTCATGTCATTGAGCACTTGACATACTGCATAGACACAGTCGCATTGACATGTTCTGTTCAAGAGGCCGGTAGCGCGAGCAAGACGACTGCAATGCCTTCCGTTGCCGACAACGCCTCCATCTTCTCGGGCGTCTCGGCTGCCCCTTCTCGATTCGGTGCTTCGCGACAGCCTCAATTTACTCTCGACACCTTCTCTAGCCAGGATTTCATAGTCAAGGACTTTATCGAAGCTCTTTCAGACGCTGCTATCCCCCCGAGTCGCCGTACCGGTCCCAATGCTGTCGCCTTTGATCCTAAGCCCCTGATTCGTACCTTCGAACAGGCCCTGAACAGACTCAAGCTCTTGAGTGAGGACCTTGAGCTGCAAGAGAATGAATTGTCCGCTGGTGTAAGGAGAGCAGAAGCTGTGCACAACACGAATGTCCAAGCTAGAGAAAGGGAGCTCGAACGTGCAGTCGACTCCTTCCACCGCTTAGAGAGGAGTCTAGACAATGGTGAGCAAGGAGGAAATGCCGCCGTGCGGATAGGAGAGAGGCTGGACGAGTTGGATCGCCAGAGTCAGCGCGCTCAAGACGCAAAGTTCATATTGCAGTGCTGGATCGATGTGTCCGAGCGTCGTGATCTCTCTAGCCTTGATGATGTCAGGAGACTACAAGGTGGTGAGGGCAAGTTGCGCTGCGCCCATATTGCTCGCCAATTGCTCAAGATCAGCCAACGACTGGACTCATCAAATTCGATCTCCAATGGTGACGGCGTCAACGGTCACGACACCCCTACTGAGCTGATTGAGAAGTTCCTCGAATCGCTAGAGAAGGATCTTCTCAAACAATTTGACGACTTCTACAGACGTCAGAACTTCGACGGCATGAGAGAATGTGCCGTCGCTCTGAAAGACTTTGGCGATGGTGCTAGTGTCATGGGTCTCTTCGTCAATCAGCATCAGTTCTTTATTGATCGCAGCCAGCTCATTACTGAAGATCTAGCAGCCGATCCAGAAACTTGGGAACGTCTTGCCGACCCGGACACAGAACCACCAGGTGTTGAGCCTAGCTTGCAGAGCTTGGTGGATGAAGTGAAACTTGTCGTTCAGGAAGAAAGCTTTATCATCAAGAAAGCCTTCCCCTTCCACGAAGAAGTCTTGGTGCGCTTTCTACAAAGAATCTTCCAGCAATCTATTCAACAGAAACTTGAAATGGTGCTCGACAAGGCAGATTCCATTTCTTCCCTAGCTTTCCTCCGATCATTGCAGGCCAGCAGAAGCTATATCCACGCCTTGGTCGAAGACCTGAAGGCACACGGCTTGACCGAGCACCCAGAGCCTGCCTCTGCGCAGACTGCCGCTGTGCTTGACCAGCAACTGGAAGATCTGTTTGTGCCCTACTTCTCTGGTTCGTCATACATTGAGCGCGAGAAGAGAAGTTTGGAAGAGCTTTACTCCTCTCTCCTGTTCAAGTTCACAACATACCACACACGCCGACGAAAGATGCCCACCTCATATCTTGGCTCACTCTCAGCGCGTAGCAGAGAATTGATCTCATCAACACGCGACACGTATCTCGAAAGACTTGAGAACTCGGACATCCCAGCTTCTCAAAAGTCCACTCTGCTACGAATCGCTGGCCTCAACCCTACAGCCACTCATACACAAAACAGAAATGATGTCGACGTATCAGAGGAAGATGGCGCGCTAAGCCTACCATTCATCAAACGCATGCTCAAATGGTTGGCCGAGAGTGTAGGCCGCGGCCTCGAACTGGCTAATGGCCACGAAACTCCAAAAGACGTGCGCGAACTGCTAAACCTGCTCATCGCAAACATGGGCGAGATATACCTAGAAACAGCGCTGGACGCTGTAACCGAATCGGCCACAGCAGCCGAGAGCAGCACAAAGACAGAACCTGACTTCGGCCACCTTGTCGACCTCCGTGTTGCAGTCAGTATCCTTCACCTACTGCTCGCCACAATCCAGACACTGCTTCTTCCTCTAGTAGCCAGCAACCTGACTATCCGTCGCGACCTCGACAAAACAACAAACTCCTTCATCGACCGTTGCGAATCAAAAATCGACACCATCCTGCAGAAAACCATCGACGCAACTCTATCCTATTCCTCACGCATCCTTTCCCAGCAAAAGAAAACAGACTTCCGCCCTCGCGATGACGCTCTCCTCCAACTCGACCAACTCCAAACACCCACCTGTCTCGCCCTCTTCAACTTCCTCACCAAAGTTCACAATCGAGCAGACACAGCTCTCAGCGGCAAAGTTCTCGAAAACTTCCTTTTGGAACTGGCTCTAGGCATTCGCGCCCTGCTCCTCGCTCATTTCCGCACATATCCTGTGTCTCTCACTGGCGGTTTGATCGTCTCGAAAGATATGGCTAAATACATTGAATTGCTTAAATCTTGGAAGAGTTTGCCTAAGCCGTTCATTGAGAGTTTGGATGTTTTGACCGAGATTGCGAATTTGTTTGTTATTGGGCCTGAGGCGTTGAGAGATAGGATCAAGGGGTTGGATGTCGACAAGACTGGAGCAGCTAATGGAAATGCTGGTGGTGGTAGTATTGAAAAGGCGGATTTGAAGCCGTTTATTCTTATGAGAGAGGATGCTAGGAGTATTGGTGTGCAGAGTGTCTTGGGCTTGTAGTTGCGAATGATGATGCCTTAAGATTGGTAGATCGATTACGCGATGAGCATCTTATCCAACATTGCGATCCCCAGATTTCTTTTTCCCTCTTTTGTTTTGCTCCCTGCTTGCCCACTTTCTTCGTGAGTACTGTACTGTGTGCAT
The DNA here is from genome assembly GCF_000721775.1 of Aureobasidium melanogenum CBS 110374. Classification (NCBI taxonomy): domain Eukaryota; kingdom Fungi; phylum Ascomycota; class Dothideomycetes; order Dothideales; family Saccotheciaceae; genus Aureobasidium; species Aureobasidium melanogenum. Next base: position 823,083 of record NW_024470057.1, on the reverse strand, counting down.
GCTTTGAAAGCGTCATTTTCGTTAGAACAAAACCGACCATACCTTTGAAGAAATGTGATGCTGTAAGAAGCTCAAGAAACGTGGACCAACAGAGAAGCGAGTGAAAAAAATAACTATAAGTTTGCAATTTGTGGTATCTTGGGGTATCATCTTGCTATGTACGGTAACAGGCAGCACTTGTTCAAGTTGCTCTCACATCTCGAGAAACAGTGCTGTAGAAAAGGAAAAGAAAACAAAAAAAAAGGGGAAAACAAGAAGATAAGCAACCAAATAACAGCACCAAAACGAGTGAAGAATTGGGTCAGAGAAAACGAACCCACCCAGTAAAGCAAAACTCCCGGATCCCGTGTATCGATCCGCATGAAGCAAAGGCATTAAAACAGCGAGCCGACTCGGGAAGCAGCAAAAAGAGAAAAAAAGAGACTCAGCAATCAGGCAGCTCCTCGATTGGCTGCGGATTGTTCTCCTCGACCCTCCTTTCCATTCTCGCCCAGATGCCATTCCAGTCTGTCTTGGTGACACTCTCCTCTTCTTTGAAATCCTCAAACATCAAAGGATTGCCAGTTTGACATCTGATGACCCTATCCGCCCAAGCTATGAATCTGACCAGATTTTTCGAGTCTTCGTTGTCCTTGCGGGCGATGCTGGTCAATCCTCCGCGTTCGTCGACCATGCGGCGGAGTATGGGTTGATGTTCAGCAGCGGCAGCTCCGTGACCGCTACAACCCTCGAAGAGCGCTACCATGTTCACAGTCAAGATTGCGGCGTCGCTGTATGCGCGTTTGGGATCTTGAAGAACCTGGTTGATGCATTCGACGGTACGTGCTGATAGCCACCGTGGTATTCCTGGATTCACAAGACCTGGGGGCATCATAACAGAAGCGGTGGCGAGAACAGAGTAGAACAGACAGGGTTCCGAGCCGGCGAGACGAAGAGGCATTTGGTTGAACTCTAGCTTTTGGTCTGTCGTCCAGCCAGTCAAGATTTCGTCGAGTTGAACTAGCATGTTGGAGCGGTCTGTGGCTCAAGGTCAGTCTGGTATTCGGTATTCCTTCTGATCGAGCATGTACTGCTACACATACAATTATGAAGAAGGCGGCCGTAGAAAGGCTGCCATTTGACGGGGAACACGCTGAACGAGTCACTGCCGGCATCAACGTTCTTCCACATGGGATAATCTTCGTTCAAAACGAGCTCGAGGAAGGACGTGGACGCTCTAGGTGATGATCGTTGTGGTGACCTTGTTGCAGAGGCTTCAGTGTTCTCTTCATGGCACGTGTTTGTCGGCTGGACCGGTGTGGAGGGGTGTGAAGCCTCAGAGTTTGTTGCAGACATATTGTCGTATTGTCTCCAATTGGCACCTATTGACAAAGGTTGCGAGGTTTGAATGGTTGCAAGAGGTGGTAGTCGCGGAGAAGGTAGTGGACTGGTTTGTGGTACAGGGCGAGGGAGATCGGCTCCTGACACGATCTGTGGCGGGTGCATTGTCACTGGCGATGCAGCTGGCCGAAATAGCGGCACATATGATGGTTGTGCTACGGAGTCATGCTGAACAGGGTCTGACCTCATGTGCCAGTGCGAGGGCTCGAGAGTAGAAGGATAACCTGAAGCAGCACTTGGGGCTACTTGTACCGGAGGGCTTGTTCGCACGTGTTGGGCTCGTACAGGAGCGGGTTGGCCTAGTTGCTGGAAGGGAAGGGAGGGTGACGAGGATGTAGTTGTCGCAGAAGCACGAGCAGGGCCTCCGACAAAAGAGCTGGGAGCTCGAGGACCGGCGAATGGTATCAACTGACCGCCTCGCTTAGCATGTTGTTGTGGCGGGAGCTGTGTAGGCAGGGTCGGTGGGCTTGTAGAGGCTTCAGCTGCAGGTCCGGCTACAGTTCCAGCTTGGTCCACTACAGGCTGGGCTGCAGGCGGCGGTATATACGTTTGCTGGTGGTGTTGGACGCGTCCAGCATTGTTGCCTTGGTGCGAGGTCTTGCGGCGCTTCTTGGGGGTTGTGTCCTTGTTTGGGGCGACGTCGACGTCCTTGTTTGCAGCTTGTGCTTGCTTTCGACTCCTCTGCGACCAGCCAACCCTTGCGGCATGCGACCTGACATACTTTTTGTTTTCGCGTCCAGAAGAGCCGGATTCAAAGACAAAGTTGAGGCCGCCACTTTCATTGTTTGGCGACTGCATTGACGGCAAAGCTGACGGCGCAAAGACTTTTCTGCACTCGACATTCACCTCTTGTCTCGGGCATCAGACGTGCATACAGAGGGCGTGGGTTTGCCCTGTCCTTGATCCAAAGTGGGAATTGCAAGGTAGAAGAAGATGTTGTCGGCAACAACGGCGAGCAGTTCGACGGCCCGGTCGAGATCGCTTGGTGGTAGATTTATCAGCATGCAATGATGCGTACTGTGTCATGGCCGCCCTGTCACTGCTCTAGTTTGGGAAACTGCACTCCCACCCTCGGCTACACATCCCGACTTCTCCTGCGACAGCTCTGAAGCTCTGCTCGCGGCAACGGGCGACTTACCGTGGGAGGAGCGACCTGGCGAGGCGAACCGTTTTCCCGAGGAGCCCTACTCCGAACAAGCCATTTTTGACTTCTGCATCGAGGGAACCTCCCGTTTTGCATCGCTGTTTTGCCTTTTCCGTTCACTGTAAATACAGATCTGGTCCCCGAACACCTTGCAATCCTATTTCGCGCAATGCTTCAGTTGCTGTACGATCCTGTACGAGTATACAAGGTCCCTCGTTTACGATGCGATTGCCATCGTAGTCATGTGCTCCGGAGATCTTTCGCTGCCCAGCCATATCGACAAACGGATCAGGCAAGATATGCATAACTAAGCATACAACCCTATAACGCATCCTGGCAAATTCCGATTTCTTTCACCGCGAGTCTTGCGAGAGAACAGCGAGCTATAAAATTATTAATGTTATTAAAGTCATCAAAATCGTGATATATACATCTGGAGAAGTTCTAGGCTCACTGGCCTGTTTCCAGTAATTCTCCTCTTACAACAACCAACGCCGTCCAAATGCAAAGTCGTCCCTGAGGAAAAGATCCGAACACAACTTAGGCGACCACCATGTCTCGAGCGCTGCCTATCGTTCTGAAAGATCCAGGCATTGATGATCTTCGTCGGGGAATACCGGGTCTGACCACCGACTCGACTCTCTCGTTGAATGTGCGTTGTAGTTGACCATGCTGAGTCTCTAGGAACTTCTTGACAAAGTACGCAAAAGTCTTGCTGCACTTTGCGTCACTTGTGATCGAGATGGCTCGTGAACCATCTGGCTTCCTGACCAGACGCCACTTGTTGACGGAAGTAAAGCCACCAGGTGCTTGAATTGTGATGTCGCAGCCGTCTTCGAGAGGCTTGAAGAATGCTGTGTACCAAACGCCTCCGCTCCAAAGCTTCTTGGGCACGAACGCCAGACTGTCTTCGACCTTATATTCTTGTGGAATTGCTGATGGGTCCGAAACGAGTTTGATGCCCTTGCAGTCGGGGTTCAAGTGCATGATGAGATTCATATCGTGCAACAGCCTTAGCGCAGTGTTGTCGGAAGCTGCTCTAGAGAGGGGCTGCTCCGAAGAGTACGAGAAGGACGAGTCGAACATTGTTGTGATTGTGTATAAGAGCAATTATTCGGTCGAAAAATGTCCGGTAAGGGCCAAGTCGGAAGAGATGAAGTGAAGGTATGCTGACAACGCAAGAACAACGCGAGATATGGAAAGTGATTACAGAAAGGAAAACCAGCCTCTGACATCTCTATGTTTTCAACATGCGTAATACCAGCAACAAAAGAATGACTTACGTCACCATCGAAGTGAAACGCTGAAGACAGGCCGAGACTTCCGAGCAAGCCATGATACCAAAACCTTCCGGGTCGTGATTTTTGTGACGGCTGGGGATTAACTTTGTCAGGGCGAACGGGGAAATGTCATCCAACGAAGCCGATTGTGCTGTATCGTAATGCCTGAAGCGTAGGGGAAGAACGTCTGCGGCGTCCTCAAAAACTCGTCAGCGAAATGCACGCTCTATTGAACGGTATGCATGATAGGAAATGGCATGATTCAATTCAGGAGAGGCATCGTAGTCATGATGCAAGGGACATTCAAATGCGCGCCGACAGCACGACTAATGCTCTCGAGGCACGAGTAGTCGAGAACGGAAAGTACATGAATAATGCCCATTGACTCAAGAAGGCACAAGCTCTCAATCCTCGATGACAAATATCTTGGTCTGTGGCTTGGCAATGTCACTGCCACTTCAAGCCACCACACTCATCGATCCGTTGTTATCCTAATAACCACATCTTTAGCTGGTTTCACAAGCTCTCTCAAAACTTTAGAGCTATGTGTGATCATCAGGACAGTGTGTCCTTTGTCCGTAAACTCTTGCTCAATCACCTGAGACGAGAGGCTCTCGTATTCGTCATCAAGGTTCGCCGTGGGCTCGTCAAGCAGTATAATGGGCTTTCGTCCTTGTCGGGCTTGATACCTGGCTCTGAGAATGGAACGTACAAGAGATAACAGTTGCGTCTGTCCTGCAGATAGTGGTGAGAAGCATGAGAGCGGTAGTGCAAGCACGCGGCCGTCTTCATTGTCTGGATCATTGCAGCTGGAATCAGCATCCTGAAAATGAGACCATAAATGTAGCTGCTGCAGTGCTTGCGTGATCTCTTCAGTCGAATGATGATCCATCGGGTCGACGTTTCTGCGTAGACTCATGTCTGGTTGAAGGAATGCATCCTGTGGCACGGCGATGAAACAGCGTTCGCGAACGATTGAAGGAGCAGCTTGTGCTATCTCTACCCCATCAACTTGGAGAGAACCTTGTTGGACTGGGCACAGTCTCAAAAGCGCCATAAAGAGGGTACTCTTCCCGCTGTTACCTGAAATCAGAAGGTACAGAAAACCGTACTCATACTTGACTTACCTGCCTGTCTCACCACAGATGAAGACCTTTGCACCAGCTTGTACACTGAGGTCGACATTGCTCAGGATTACTTGATTACTGCAGAAGCTGTCAGCAAATTACGTCTCATCATCGAGCCTGATCTATTTACCCGTGACACACACGCACGCCTCGTAAAGAGAGCGAGCCGGCACAGGGCCAATTGCACGGCACCATAGTCTCAATCGCAAGGTTTTCCTCATTTGGCACACGATCCTCTAGCTCCTTGAGACGCGCAGCAGCGCCGACTGACACTTCGAATGTTGTCCAAGATTCTATCAGCCGGAGTAGAGTAGTGTTTGTGACCAAGACTATGTTGAGGGAGATTCCAACATCGGCACTCTCGGCAGAGCAGAATACTGCAAGACTGATAACAACTATCGCGACCACGGCAACAGCCAAGTCCAGGACAACATTAAGCCATCGTTGAAGACACAGAAAGAGATAGAATGCGCGCTGTGAGAGGTCGAGGCTTCTTGTGTTGCGGGTCAGGTATTGTTGTTGCCAGCCAAAGGCTCTGATGGTGAATAGGCCTTCAACAGTTTCCAAGAAGCTTGAATATACGGCAGATCTAGACTCAAGATCCAGATACCTGAGTTGACTTGCAGCACGAAGATATACTTTCTGAATGATGTAGACGAGGAAGCAATAGATGGGCAAGGCAAACAACAATAACCTCTGGCTCGCTAGCAGAAGTGAGCATTGCATCAGAAGCTTGAACATCTGTGTACACAGCGCAGCCAATGCCGAAGGAAGATCTCGATCTATCACCTGTATGTCTTGACCAAACCTGTTCACGATTACTCCTGTATCGTTGTCGAGAAAGAAAGATAATGGAGCTCCTAGGATCGTCCTCAGGAGATTAGTATGCAGCACAGCCCCAGATCTTGGAGCCAGCTTGATGAAGTTGACCCAAAGCATACTGCTAGTCGAGGCCCAGGCAACAGTAGAGCATAGCAAGTACCCAAGCATGTAAAAGGTGTAATTTGTGGCTCCTGCTTGCGTCCACCATTTAATCCAGTAATGCGGGAATGCAGAAAAAAAGGAATACAACGCGGTGCAACTCAAGAGTGCGAGCATGTTCACCACGCCGACTGACCGAAGATAGTATCGGTAGGCCGATGGATCGCCGGATCTCGTGTCAATATCAAGTTCGTCATCGTTGACAGCAAGCTTGCTCTCCTCGACAGACATTAACTCTGATTTCTGCTGATAGTCAGTTTTCGCCTCGTCGCCGTCCACGAAAGAATCTTCTAAGAATGAACCTGCGTGCGTACGAAAACTGCTCCAGTCACCATCAAACTCAATACGACCGTGTTTCAAGAGCAGAATCCTGTCGGCGAGAGAGTACGCAGCAGGAGCACTCGTAATGAGAAACACCATCGTATGCGAGTTTCGAAGTAGACCACCTGGACCCAACAGATTGACAATCACGCGCTCCTGCGTGCGGTGGTCAAGAGCTGATAAAGGGTCATCGAGAACAAGAATCTGGTGTCGTTGGTATACAGCACGAGCCAATGCTACTCTTTGACGCTGGCCTCCTGAAAATCTTGCATGGCCACTTCCGGCATGTTTTGCAGCCGGACTAAGCAGAATACTGTCGTCTATGCAGCAAGCATCGAGAACTTGCTGATACCAGTTGTCATGATGCACACCAGTCGTCCGAGAGAAGCCCGTGATCGTTTCAGGAATACATTGCCCAGGGAGCCATGGTAGCTGGGTACAAAGCCCAATCCTTGTGCTGACGACAGAAATGGAACCCTTAGAAGCTTTCACTTCTCCGGCAATAGCTAGGCCTAGCAAACTTTTACCTGCTCCTGTGGGACCAGTGCAGACAACGATAGAGCCATGCCTGATGCTCAAATCGATGCCTTCCAGAATCGGCGTCGTGGAGCCTGAGAACTTCAACTCGACATCCCTGAACTTGACTGCTACTCCAAAAGCACAGCTAGCGTCTATCAAGGTTGGTGCTTCTTCGTTCTGAAGATGCCTTCGAGCATCTTGATAGTGCGGTTTGTTAACAAAATCCTGTATTCTCTGGAAACTGGCTAAAGAGGCAATTGCCCTAGGCACAATCGTCATGATCATGTTCGCGGGATGAGTGACCAAGAGCAAGATGGCTAATGTGGTATAGGCTGTTTCTGCATCAAGTTTGGACCTGCTCATAGCAGCGAACAGGATGATGGTGATTGCAGGCGTGAAGAGGCCGAGTGCGTTTGCTGTTATTATTAGACATGGTCATCTCAGAAGTCCGTGGCACGGTTGTGATAACACACCACTTGCGTTCGCGAGCACAGCCACCCAGCGCATATCTTTTGAGGCATCAATTTCCGTTTGTCTCAAACAGCTGATCTGGTCTCTGACCACATTTCCTAGACCAAGCATCTTGATGATTTTTATTCTCACAACCACAGAGACGATTCTGTTGATACGATCTTGGGTAGCTTTGTTCCACGCAAGTTGCTTGAGACGCAGACTCCGTGCTACATATCGGGTCATGTGGGAGCAGCCTACACCATTTCAGTTGGAAATATGAATGGAAACGTACCTTCACTTACCATATATTATAGGCAGAGGGACAAGACAGAACCATCCGATCTGTTGCGACAATAACACCATACCAACGATGACCTCCAGAACTTGAGCCCAGGCCTCATGAAACATCTCGCTGGTCTTTGCGAGAGCATCGACATCGGTACTCATCAAAGTGGCGGCGCTGTAGTCATTGTACGCAACAGCGGGCGCACTAAGAGTCTTCTCATATATTAGTTCAACAAGTGTGGCTCGGGTCATGACTTTGAGACGATTGAGCTTGTGCTGGTATCTCGACGAAACTATCTTCTAAAGCGTCAGTCTTGCTGATTTATGATTACAGACACATTTGACTTACAGCTTGCCCAACATAGACTATTGATGCAAAAATGACAATCGTGCATGAGAGCTGATATGATCGTCCACCTAACGCGTTGGTGGCCAAAAGTTGCAAGATTCTGCTCATGAGCAGAGGCTGAGCATAGCGAAATGCGATCAGCATGAACCGCGTGATTGCGATGGTTGCAAACTCTGGCATAAGGCATTGCGCCAGAACAGACGGAAATGTCAAACGACTTTCCGGCTTCTCTACGAAGACATGTTAATGGTGTACTTGCACATTCAATTGACTTATTCACCTCTCTGGCCGAAAAGACGCAGAACCTTTTGGCGCAAAACCGAAGGATTAAATTGACGAGGGTTCAGGGGCAGTGTTTCAAGAACGAACTTGGAGTCTTTCCCAGCAAATAGTATCGGATGAATCCAAGCGAAGGTTGCTTTGCTCCAAGGTCCAGCTGTTTCTTCAGGTGCAATGTCTAGATAAGCTTCGAGCAAGAAGTTCCTCTTGCTTCGAGATTCAGCTATGAGAGCACCTGCCTCCAAGATTGTTCGTAGCACCTGCACTGTCATAGAGGTGTTGCCACGGATCATCAACAACGCGGAAGCATCCAAAGCAGTGCATATGGACAAGTAGATGATCAGCAAATCTGACGGGCTCACTGATCGGTAATGTTCTCTAGGTGATAAGATAGCGAAACCAACGATTGCAACAAGATGGACATATTCATCCAGAGTGCCAAACTCGATCGGCAGAGACATAGACAGGCCTACGATAGAGGATTGAAAGGCCAGCAAGGCCAAGTTAAAAGCCTTATGATCGGTAAGTCAACTATGTCCTTGGTTTTACTCCTAGTAGCTCAACGACTCACGAATTTGATGCTCTCTTGTTGGTTTGGGGCAACCTTGATAGTAGACTTTTGCAATTGATACCATCTCAGAGAACCGGTGACAATGAAACATAAGGATGCCGCGATGCACAAGGTAGGGATCCATTGAAAAGGATCCAAGAGAGTATTGTCGCTCGCGACAAACATATTATCGAAAGGCATCGTGGCTGACATTCTGCAGTGCTGGTCGACGATACATATTTGTTTTTGAAGATGGGATGACAGTCAACAAATTCACGCCTTCAGAGACGACACAGAAAGCCAAGATGGTTGGATCAACTAATCGATAGTATCATATGCAGACCTGCCTAACGCGGCACTGTGCCTTGATATCTGGAGATAGGTAAGGCGCCAAGGTCAGCCACGGCATGGCAGCATTCTCAGCGATCGAAACAAGACTCAACACGGGTGTGTATGAACGGCACCATGTTCAGCTTACAATAATAATTGTGGTCACCTCCAGGAGGAGCCAAGTGAAGGTTGCGGCGTTGCGGGCAGCGAAAGGTCCAGCCCGAGGGACAAAAGTCGATGTGACTGACGCAAGACCAATTGTAGCTTCCACCCGTCCAACAAGACAATACACCAGTTCCAACCAACGCCGCCATGTCAGACCTGCCTGTACCTAGTGAGGTACCCGACGAGGAAGAAGAAGCGCTACAAAGATTTCTCGGGACGACGTCGTTTGGCAAACAATCAAAAGGTGCCCAAGCCGACTACAGATTTGAGCAGAGCAAAAGGCAACAACCCGTAATTTCGCAACCTGATAAGAAGGCCAATGATTCTGAGGACTCGGACTCGGATGACGACTCGGACGACGATGACGATGAAGATGAATACCCTGTATCGCACGAGATGGTCTTCAAGACACACGACCGCGCCGTCACATCCATCACCCTAGACGCGTCGGGAGGACGAATGGTCACTGGCTCCAACGATTGCACCCTCAAGTTCCACGATTTTGCATCCCTCACTCCTTCGACCATCCGCGCCTTCAAGTCCGTTGATCCCTCGTCCGTCAAAGGCTCTGCCTCAACCGAAACTCACCCCGTTAATCACGTCTCTTTCAACCCTATCTCGCCCAGTACAATCCTCGCCATTACCGCTCATCCACAACCCCGTATATTAGACCGCAATGGAGAGACCCTTGCCGAGTTTGTAAAAGGCGACATGTACCTGCGCGACATGCATCACACCAAAGGTCACATATCCGAAGTCACTTGCGGTGTCTGGCATCCTCAAGATCGCGACATTTGCGCAACCGGAGGAACAGACTCAACCGTTCGCATCTGGGACGTGAACAATCCTAGGCAACAGAGGAACGTCATCGTCCACAAGTCGCGAGCTGCTGGTTCAGCCGGAAGGACACGAATCACTGCTCTCTCATGGGCTGCCAGTCCTCAATCTAATCTCCTCGTTGCTGCTGCCCTCGATGGCAGCCTGGTCATGTGGGATGGTAACGGCCCCTATACCAGACCTGCTGCTGAGATTCGCGATGCACATACCAAAGACACTTGGACTAGCAGCCTGCAAATCAGCTCGACTGGTCAACTTGTCCTGACGCGTGGAGGTGATGATACCATCAAACTTTGGGATACCAGAAAGTTCAAGCAGCCGCTAAGGACTGTTGAGTTCCCTTCAATGTCTAGCCAATACCCTACTTCAAATATTTGCTGGTCGCCATCAGGTACTGAAGTGCTCACAGGTTCTGCGAATGGCGATCTCCATATCCTGAACCCTGCGACACTGAAGTCCGAGTTGGTGACTCCAGTGACGCCAGGCTCTGCCCTGATCAGCGTCTACTGGCACAAAGAGTTGAACCAGATTATAACCGGATCGGCTAACGGAGAGACACATGTTCTCTACAACCCAGATATATCACAAGGTGGTGCGAAGACTGTCATGCTCAAGGCCCCCAAGCGTCGTCACATTGATGATGACCCTAATCTGACCATGGATCTGTCTCACGGTATTGGTGGGGACGCTGTCATTCTGCCCGGAGGTTCCGCTCCATCCGCTGCTTCCTTCGCATCAAGACACCCTACAATTGGTCTGACAGCTTCTGGTAAATCAAGAGATCCCAGGCGGCCACATATCCCCAACACTACGCCATTTGCAAAGAGCAATGCAGATGAAGCTTACATTAGGGAACACATTCCTCTCAGCGGCATGCGCGAGGAAGATCCAAGAGAGGCGCTTCTCAAGTATGCTGATAAGGCCAAGAATGATCCCATGTTCACAAATGCATGGGCTACCACGCAACCAAAAACGATATACGCCGAGCTGAGCGACGAAGAAGAGGATGGACCTGACAAGAAGAAAGTTAGGCGATGAGCAGTGATACGCGATATCACTAATCCCTGACTGTCACGACGATACCAAAAATAAATATGATACCCAATCCGTACAATGCAACTTACTCTCTGAAGCATAACTTTGACAAAATGCGTGACTGCTGCATACCAAAACCCTGCCCAGACGGCCCGATAACGCCATGAGGCTTTCGCAGGCTTATCGGCATGGCCCCACTTATCTTTTGTGTTGACAGCGCCCAACAGACCATACAGATTGCTGGGAGTTGCCATGTGATGAATGTTTTATCTTGACAATATTCTACTTATCAGCACAAGTCTCTGACGACCAAAAACTTTACATCCTTCTCACCAATTCTCGTCCCATCGACAGATCTTACAACAACGCTTCTGCGGACCTGACGATCCCTGACGACTTCCGCCAAGGCAGCTTCCAAACCCCAGCCACAGGACAGCCACTAAGGTCAACCGGACCGACAACTTCGTGAGGACGCTTCGAGGAGGCACGATGAACAAGAACGCCATGGAAGGGCAGGTAGTCTTTCTCACCGGAGCCGGATCCGGAATTGGAAGGGCAACAGCACTCAAGCTCAGCAAATTAGGAGCACGTCTGGCACTCAGCGACATCAACATAGAAGCCTGTCGAGAAACAGCCAAGCAATGCGCTGGAGGTCCTCACCAAGTCACACTGTTGAATGTAGCAGAGTACAAGCGATGCATCGAGACCATCAAGGACGCAATAGGCTACTTTGGCCGTATCGACCATGTGTTCAACTGTGCGGGTATTAATCCTACCGCTCGTTATTTGGTCGACTGCTCTGAGGATTACTTCGACAAGCTGGTTTCTGTGAACCTCAAGGGCGTGTACAACGTCACCAAGGCCACGATTCCTTACCTGCGATCTGGTAGTGCTATCGTCAATGTCTCTTCTATCTGTGGCATTCACCCTCACAAGCAAATGGCCATCTACTGCGCTACCAAATACGCCATTATCGGGTTCTCAAAGTCTATGGCGCTTGAGCTGGGTCCCAAGGGCATCCGCGTCAATGTTGTTGCTCCTGGATACATCGAGACACCCACAAATGCTAGCGTTGTGGCTGGTGAAGAAGCTCTGAAGAAGACCACTGAGCAGATAGCCATTGGTCGTATGGGCAAAGCTAGCGAGATTGCTGACGTTGTGGCTTTCCTCATGAGTGATGAGAGCAAGTACATGAACGGATCTGTTGTTGAGGTCAATGGCGGTACTGGATAGACGACACATTATGAGTTTTTTTTTTCGGCAGAGCATTATTATGCTATTTGACTTGAGCAGGAGCTACAGGAGTTGGGGGGTAAAGAGGGAAAGCAAGTTTTAACAGCATAGGAGTATCACAGGACGAAGAGCGACGTAAAAAGTTCTGTAATGTGTGTTTTGTTGTCAGTTCATTATGAAGAGTATTCAATCCTTATGTTCTTTGAATCTCAGAATCTTGGAATATCGATGCTCAAGCTCATCGAGCTATAGCAGGTGTCACCCACTTCCAACGATCCTTCCTCGCTGACATTCTCGCTCGCCGAGGAAAGAATCAACAATTCCTCGCTCCTCACCTTCCTCATCACCAGCATCTTCAAGCTATATCTTTACCCCCAGACCAGTTCCATCAAACCAACAAGCAGCAATGCTCTAGTGGTCAAGACACCTCACTTCTACGGTCTTGCAAACACAAGCGTACCGAAACACCCGAGGATGTGTGTATGTTTGACGTACTAATTAGGGTGAAGTAGGTGTCGAGGAGATCGTGAGTTCGAAATCCACTCGCTGCAACACGTCTTTCTTGCTGATATAATAGGTTCTTTAACTTCCTTGACCCGAGCTATTCGTGCAAACAACGACAAGAAGCAGGGTTAACTTCAATTCTGCTCAAGTCCGCTTTTGGACAGATTGCTTTTATGCGTCTGTTCGCCCTGGCAAATTGAATTGATGAACAGAGCATGAAAATAAACACTCTCGTCGTTTACACTGTCTCCCTCGATCTACCGGTGTAACGACTGCCAAATACAGGCAATGCTACATTCACGACTTGCGTCTCGAGTCTGTTGAAAGAATCTCGCAATGCTATTATTACATAGAATGTCTAGTTGTGGTTCTCTTCTGAACATCAAGGAAACCGCCATGTTGAACCTGCCATGTCTTTTCGCCATTGATTGGTCCACCCAACCCGCAAAGCACAACTCAGCCGAGAAACCAGAACACAAACGTACCTGCTTTTAACCATAACCACACTGTTGGAACAGAGACCTACCTTCGTGTGTCATTTTCAGCGAACTTGGGTAGGAGAAAGGAAAGGCAAGGGAAATGTATTTAGTAACACGGGATGTTATGCTTTGTTGCGATCGATGAAAATCTGTCGGCATGGTTAGTTCAAGTATCATTGTCGCGGTGGGATAGTGTCTGTCAAGTCAGTTAGTACGAAGATATTCGCTAGAAGCGCGATAAATTTCCCAGAGGGAAAAAAAGAAGAACAACCCCCGAAATCTGCCGTTTTTGTTGTTTTATATATTACAGAAAGACATGGTAAGAAAAAAAGATATCCTCAACTCCTGCAGTCATAGTGAATGAGTGTGCCCTCCATGTATATGTGTGCTTGTGTTACAAAATACGGCCGTGCAAGATATGCTTTCAATCAAAAACTATTCCGATGATCTCCTTTTTTTGTGGTCCTGTCTTGATGCTTCCTCAGATAGGCTCGTCACGGGGTTCAATCAGAATCTCGTTGACGGCAACGTGAGCGGGCTGCTTAAGCGCATAGACAATCGAGTTGGCGACATCTTCAGGGTCGAGAATCTGGGCGCCAGAAGGTTCTCCGTACTTCGCAACGGCCTCCTTGTCGCTGGACATAGTGAGGAGGTCGGTCTGTGTGTTTCCAGGCTGGACACCAGTGACGCGGAGACCCTTGCCTGCGGTCTCGAGACGCAAGGCTTGCAGGGTGAATTCGACAAAGACCTTACTGGCCGAGTAGACACCAAGCCCAGGGAAGCATTTGCGACCAGCGTCTGATGAAATGGCAACAATGTGGCCAGCACCACGTTCAAGCATGCCAGGAACGGTGGAGGACAAGCAGTTCAACAGACCCTTGCAGTTGACATCGACGGTTTGTTCCCACTCATCGACCTTAGCGTTGGCCATCATGGTGAAGTACATGACACCAGCGCATGAAACGAGGATATCGACCGGGCCCAACTCCTCTTCAGTAGCCTGAATAAGAGCTTGGACCTGCTGACGGTTTGTGACATCGGTTTGGCGAACGATGACTTTGCCTTCGCGGACGGTGAGTCTGCGCTTGAGTGCTTCCAGAGCATCTGTGCGACGGGCAGCAAGAGCAATGTGACAACCTTCTCTTGCGAGGGCAACAGCGACAGCAGCGCCAATTCCAGATGAAGCTCCAGTGACAACGGCAACACGTCCGCTCAAGGGTCCCCTGCGTGGCATGTGTGCAGCCCCACCAAGAGAGCTCAAACCTGAAGGAGGGCGGGGTAGCCATCCTCTAGCAAACCAGTGGCGAGTGTACGTCTCGAGGAGAACAGCATCAACCTTAGGACGTTCGACGACAGAGCGGAAAGGTCTAGTGGCCTCGTTGTTAAGAACAACGATACCTCTGAGGAATTCGACGCTGGGCATACCACTGCGAAGAATGTCGACAGTGAAGTTGCCATCACCGCCTCTAACATTTCCTCGCTTTTCAGTCCACATAGTAACCCACTCCTCCCAGTCAAGGGGCTTTGTTGGGTAGCCAAGCTTCTCTAAATCTTCGAAAACGGAGCTCATGTCAACAGGAGTGGGATCACCAAGATGGAAGACAAGCTGCTTAGCTTGAGATTGGTTGGCAAGGTGGATAATGGCTTTGCTGACAAAGTCAACAGGAGTCATCTCAGCGCGCCATCCCTCGACATCGGGATGGAAGCCAAGATGAATTGACTCAACGATCAGAGCAGATACCAGATCCCAGGCGTTAGCAGAACCGGTCAAACTGTGACCACTGATTGTACCTGCACGCAGGATCTTGACTGGTAGGCCACGGCGACTAGCCTCGTGAACAAGCTGTTCGGCAACCCACTTGGTCTGGCCATAACCATCGAGAAGCTTGTCTTGGACAGAGTCGACGTCAAGCATAGCAAACTCAGGCCAGCCATGCTTGGAAGGAGGTAAGACACCGTTGGTCGAGACATACTGAACGGTGGCACCACTCTGGGAAGCAAGGCGCAGGATCTCTCTGGTACCCTCGATGTTGGCGCCACGCAGAGAGGCATAAGGATAGACCAGGTTGACAGTAGCTCCAGCGTGAACAATGACATTGACTCTAGAAACCACGTCGTTCCAGAGGTTCGGATCAAGGCCGAGGCGCTCACGAGAGAGGTTACCAGGCAGCATTTCAACACGTTCCATGATCGAATCACGCCACAAGCCCAAGTCAAGAAGATGTCTCCTCAGTCTTGCGATACCAGCAGAGTAATCGCTACCTTCAGGGTTGTTGAAGCGCACAAGACAAATGATTTGAGCTGATGTGTTCTCCAAGAGATCGTTCAGAAGGAAAGCGCCCAAGAAACCAGTCGCACCAGTCAGAAGAACAGTGTTAGCTTTGTTCAAAGGGCAAAACTTGGCTCCATTGGCCTGAATGTCGTTGTCAAGGGTTGAATCCTTGCGCAGTACGGCAGGCAGATCTGCTTGCACCGCAGCAGCATGTCCATCTCGGACGCCACGAACAGTCTCGACGTGACCAGCAAGAGTAGGCGGATCTGCGAGACGAGCGACAGGAACCCGGAAGCCGAAAGTCTTCGAAAGCTTCGCGGCCAAGTTTGCGAGCGAAAGGGAGTGACCACCCAAATCGAAGAAATTGCTCGAAGGCGAGATGATGCTTCGGGGCATGTTCAAGATGGCGGCCCAGACCTCCGCGACATCGTTGACGCCGATTGGATCTTGTGCCTGAGCAGCCTTAGTTCCATTGGCGGGTGGGGTTGTGACGGGTGCTGGCAGCTTCTTGAGATCGACCTTTCCAGACACTTCGTGCAGAGGCAATTCGTCAAGCACAACCCATAATGAGGGAAGCATGTACTGTGCTAGAGCCTCAGAAAGTGCTTTGCGAGCTTCGGGGCTGTGCCCCGATTCAAGAATCTCAGGAAACTTGCGGTCTTTGGTCTCGTTCTTGTCGCGCACGATGTAAGCCACCAATTGTCTGTCAAGACCCTCTCCATGGGCGATGACTGCGCACTGACTGACAGCGAGATGGGTAACAATAGACTTCTCAACCTTGGCAGGTACGACAGAGTAGCCGCGTAACTTGATCATGGATCCAACACGACCAGTGATTTCAAGAAGGCCCGAAGGAAGCATACGTGCCAGGTCTCCGGTTCTATACATAAGAGCTCCCTCAGTCGAGTCATACTCGTCTCTCAGGAAAGCTTTAGCGGTAGTCTCGGGCAGGTTGAGGTAGCCGCGAGCCAAAAGTTTACCGCCGAAGAAGAGCTCTCCACTAACACCGTCCTCTACTCTGTTGCCAGCCTCATCGACAATGTAGGTATGTTCGGGGTCGAGAGATGGGCCGACTGGACAGTAGAGGGCAGCCTCATCAAGATGCTCGAGCATCTCGCCAATGTTACCACAAGCAATCTCATGTGTCTCACAAGCACTGTAGCAATTAAGTAGGCGCACTTTGGGCAAAGCTTTCAAAGCATTGCGAGCGAGATCGGTAGTGACGACTTCGCCATTGAGCCAT
This sequence comes from Aureobasidium melanogenum CBS 110374, assembly GCF_000721775.1. Taxonomy (NCBI): domain Eukaryota; kingdom Fungi; phylum Ascomycota; class Dothideomycetes; order Dothideales; family Saccotheciaceae; genus Aureobasidium; species Aureobasidium melanogenum. Next base: position 806,317 of record NW_024470057.1, on the reverse strand, counting down.
AGGACACGGAGGTCAGGGAGACGTTCGGCTATGTCAGGGTGACGCGAGAGAACAGTGGCCAGGAGAGTGGGAGTCATCAAAGTCTCGGTGATTTTCTTGGTTGCAAGCAATTCAACAAGGGCATGAGGATCATAGCTGACCTCATCAGGAACGGCGACGACAGTGGCTCCACGTAATAGAGGACGCAAGATTTCCCAGATGAAAAAGACATTGCATGCAACACGGTCGCCTGGCTGCTGATCCGAGACGGCGAATCTCAAGTCATATGATAGCACGGGTGCTCTGTGAGGGTTGGCGATACCCTTGGGCTTTCCAGTGGTACCTGACGAATAAGCAACAAAAGCAAGGCGCTCAAGATCATCGTCAGCGGGCAGAGGCGCTGGCTCTTTGTGATCGCCATTGATTTCTTGTGCTTCCTCATTAAGAGCAATGACTGGAACACCTTGCTGGATCTTGCCAACCTCAGAGCTGTGGGTAACAACGACAGCGGGTTTGGCGTCGTCAATGACGTCGGCCAATAGATCCGGAGGGTATGCGAGTTCGAGAACGAGGAATGCTCCTCCAGCACGTAGTGAAGCAAGACAGGCAATCACATAGTCGGCACTGCGTGGAAGTAGCACACCAACTAGTGTGTCACGACTGACGCCGTAGTTGCGGAGACGTTGAGAAAGAGCCTCAACAACCTGGTCGAGCTCGGCGTATGAGTATGTGTTTGACTCGTCCTCAAGGGCAATGGCATCAGGCGTCTCTTTCACTTGTTTCGTGAAGAGGGCCGACAAATCTTTGCCAGTATCAATAACAGGCATGATGCCGCCTTGTGGGGGTGTATGAATCAAGAGGGGAAGGGGTTTGTGCGGAGGAACTGTTGGTATGTCCTGTGGTTGCCCTCCGAACTTTTGGCAAACTGGCAGTTTGGCGGCCACTTCCATCCCCATCCACCCGCTTCCTCGAAATCACGACATCGAGTCTGTGAGAGCTTATCCCCAGACTAACTGGACTTTGTGCCGTTGTGCAGCAGATCTTCAGCCAGTGACAAGCCACATAAGCGAGGTTAATTTTTCGAAGGAACCGGATTTTAACCATGAAATAAACGCCGCGGTGCTTCGAGATTCTCCAAGAATCTACCTAGTCATCCGAAACAGGGAATTCTCAGCGCCGAAGCTCACGAAAATTAGTTAACCTGCTTCCTCGTCGTGTGCTAAAGTATGCAACTTGTGCAGCTACAAAGATGCACAATATCACTAGCAAGCCGGACAGTGGCTAGTAAAAAGCAACAAATCGTTGGCTTTCTGTGGACATACCTGCTCCTATAAACAATTGTGTCTTTTCATGATATTCGTTCTGCTCTCTACTACATTTGGGATACGACAACGTTCACAAACTGTAGTACAAAGGGAGGTTACAGCCTTGATTGAATGTTCACGAATTACCAAGTATACAGTCGTTCATAAATGTGTGTATGTGTAGACTTCCCTAAGTCTCCAGATGGTATGTACTGTAATGAATCTGACAAAAGAAAAGTGCTCGAAAGTAAATTGGCCTGGTCAATCCCACCTGTTACCAAAAATCCAGTATGCTTCCGCTTTAATATGATTCCCAATGTTGTGTGTCTTTCTGATCCACCCCTTCTCTTGATGACACTGTGCCTCCATCTTCCAGTCTTCTGTCCGCATCTGCTTCTGGTGATGGAGCCGCGTGCTCCACTCGAACATGAAATTCTTGCTTTCTTCGAACCACGAAACCATTTGCTTTGTTGATCGGGTCTTCGTCATGGTCAGAGCCGTCAGATGAACAATGGTCTGCTTCGATCTGTGTGTGGAGGTTGTTGTGGTGTGGTGGGCCGGTGTTCTCCAGGATGCCCATTTCCATATCTTCAGAGCGACCGGTGAAAGCATTGATCTTTGACTGGGTCAGAGTCTTGTCATCACCTGTTCTGGTCACGCGAGATCGTCCTCCTGAACGAGTTCCGGTGCTGGTGCTTGCCATGACAGCACCGTGTGGGTTGTTCTGTGCTCGAGCAACTTTGGAGATGAGTTCTGACATAGTCATCTCGATGTTGAGTTTTACGATCTGAGGAAAAGCGTTAGCATCATCGTACACAAGACGTTGGCCTGTAACAGAAGGTAATGATAGAGGCTTACATATGCGAGCGGATGAAACTGCACTATTTTGGCATTAGTCCTCGTAGGTCTGTGGTAGAGCAATTTTGGATAACTTACTGTATACAAAAGAGTTCTTCAAGGACATCATAGCAATGATGAGGACATCCATTGCCAAAGAGAAGCCAATGATGTACAAATTGAATCTGACCAAGCTCTCGTACTTCTTAAGACCGGGCTTGACAAGATTACGACGAACGACGCGAACGAAGAGGAAGTTGAGCATAGCATCCACGATCAGGTAGATGACCTTCTCGCATCGGTCCCATACGTCGTTGATTTTGATGTACCTCTCGCTGATCTGCAGTCTTGCTGGCACCTGTCAACGAGTCAGACATTGTCATCTGTTGAAACATCACTCAGCTCCTTACCCAGATACAATACACCGAGATATTGATGAGTGTGATGAAGGCAGCGACACCATACTTGAGATTTCTCGCCTTCTTGCGGTCTAGCATGAGCACAGCAACACGGTTGATGATAATCTGCAGCAGGAACTGAACTTGCAGGGCCCAAAGCGTCAAGATCGAAAAGTAGAAAGCGAAACTGTTTACGAGTCAGCGAGATGGTAAAACAGACTACCCATGTTTGCATTCATACCTTGGAGCAATGATGCCTCTCAGATACAGCCAACAGATAATACTGAAAGAAAGGCAGACGGCAACCTCAGCCCAGATCATCCACACATAAGCATTACTCTTCAACACGCCGTAACGTCGAAACATAGCCGTGGTTTGCTTCATGGCTTTCCATGTTGTTAGAAAACCGAATCCCAATGTGAAGCTATCGTCGAGTCAGTTTTGGCACCCTGTCAAGATGCTTTTCGGTTTGACTTACCCCCAGCATAGTGATGCGATGGTCAAGTCATCCAGGGTCACCTTCTGCAATTCGTAATGGTCTGACAAAAAGGTCCTCATCGTGCTAGATCCAAACGACAAAGGGAAAAATCGAGAACAAGATCCCGCCGTAGCTGGGGTAGTATCAGAATATGTACATTGTGTTTGATTGTTTCCTCAAGCCAAGGAAAATATCTCTTCCGCCTGCAGCGCAGACTGAAAACAATGCTCATTGAAAAGATGGTGGAAGCGCTAACGGCCGATGATACTGAAGATCTACTTACGCACATGCGAAGGAGCATAGAGTTCGGGAGAGGCGTCAAGGTGTGAAAAGTTACCCAAGCCATAGTCTTACACTGTGCCCTGCCTTGTGTCTAGAAAGCACATCTTCGCACCCATTGCGAGCTGGGCTAAGGCTGAAACAAGAATGAAAGGTAGGGCCAGAAGCAAAACAAGGTGCATTTATCGGACCGGCTAGGGAACGTTTCCGGGAGGCGGTAGATGGATCATTCACGGACGACCAACGAACGACACCCACGTCAACGATACCTTATAGTGGAGACGTTCAACAGTATGTCTTTAGTGATGCGAACGATCGGTGGTCCATGGGATAATGGATAATTGAAGGGTGCGCAAGCGGCTAAAAGGATCGGGTAGTGGTTTCAAAGATCAAGAATACCAGGATGTTGACAAAAGCTTGAATTGGAGGAGCACCAGACGGACAAGGAAGTTGTGACCAGGGTGGGTAACTCATGCGTAGAACCCCAGATCCATCCCAGATCGACGGGACATCTTGATCCAGTAGGAGCTTCATGGCGACTGGGAGATTGTCGTTCAAGGCTCGCAAGCGGGACCGAGTTCCTCGAGTACCGAGAACCAATAACCCGACGATCTGGTAGGGCAGCAATCCGCGGGAAGCTCGTTTCAGGGCATACGAGCCGATAGTGAGGCAATGCTTCAAACGTTGATCTATAAAGACTTCGAGGAAGGCACTAACACAGGCCAGCCTTCGGTTGACTTTTTGCACACGAAGCTTTGTCGTCCACGAGGGAAACATGTTCGGTTGAGGCCGAGAACCACAGCCCGTCAATAGCCGCGACCGTTGATGTTTGAAACGTCGTTTCTCTGGGCCAAAGCCGCGCTGAAAAGTCTACAGCAATACCTGGTGAACGTCTATCCGTGGATGAGCAGTGTGCTCTCTCATTCGTGATTATGATGGCATTGGTGCATACTGGTACCTGGCGGAAACGTGGAGGCATGCAGCTGCAGACGACCATTGAACACAAAAATAATACTTTCGACTCAGACCCTGGAATAGCATCATTGTCCATCACATTCTGGATCTCTGTGCCACAGCAGCCATGATGAGTGATCAGTCATCCGTGATGGAGACGAATTAGCGAAGGGTTCATTACCACTTCTTGAGCGTGCCGCTGTAGTCTTCGCTAGGCCTACGCCGGTGTTCATGGCTGACCGTGATTACCCACGATCAGTAGGTAGTGGCTCGTAGTCTCGTAGACAAACAACCTACCTATGTGCCAAAAATTTTCGCAATTGCAATTGCCAGTATAAGGAAATGCATAGTTGCAAGTCTAGAGTAAGTCTAGCCGCGGAGATACTCGAAGATATCCCTGTGTAAACCACAATCTTTGCAAAAGCATTGTGCAGCTACGCTGGACTAGCACTTGATAATGAATCATGAGCCTAAAGCTGAGCATGAGTTTCATCCCTGCACGATGGCTGGAGGTAAACCACTTGACTCGGTATTGATTATCAGGAGCCGAAAGCCAATAGCCACGACTCTTGCCATGCATATACGACCCGATAGTTTCAACCACAAAGCAAAAATTCCTTTTCTTTAGGAAAAAGGATATGCGAAAGGTCATTGACCTTCCCTTCATGAGCTGAAGGAAACGTCACCCATGACCCTCTTTCTCTCTCCACTAGACAGACGGTTTTCGTTTTCATGGAGCCATCACGAAGAGGCGTCTCAAATCGAAAATGCTTTTAAAGTCAGTGTTATGCGCTTTTCGCGCTTGCGTTGTTCATGAAGAAGAAAAGAAGAGTCGGAAGACGCAGCAGAGATTTAGGTGAGAAAGCGGAGCAGGCCTGTGCGCATCTGCTTAGTAAGCATCGAATCTGCTGTCTGGCTGACAGGGGCACCCTGCCTGATCGTTTCTTTGACATACACCAACCAGTGGTGGGCTCTGGGAGGTATGTACACCAGCTTGCTATGTCTTTTGGAATGGGATGTATCTTCCGTGCATTTTTCATGGCTCTCCTATGCCGTGAAAACGACTTCTGAAGGAACATGGTATGCACGAAATCTCGCACCAGCAAACGGTTAGGCCAGCACCTTTTCTCAACAGATACCTTAGCGAAGACACAGTCAATTTACCATCAGCACGATGAACAACCAGCATAAGCTATACCAAGACCATACGGAAGCCAATATTGACACCAAGATTGCTCTGTGCTCTAGACTTGTCAATGAAGAAACGGACGACGATAAACCCATGGTCAACAAAGAAAAACGGCCGTGCACTTTCACATGCATGAATGCCAAGGCAGATTTTCTATGACGATTTTCGACGAGAGAATGGCTTGCGTGTGCCGTGGTTCTCGAGTTCAGTCAAGGCACTTTCAACAATGCTGAGTCGGTAGCAGATAGTAGACGATGGGTCACTATGTAGCTCGCAATGCATTTGCTGCCATCTTTACAGCGCGGGCGAGCGCTGCGTCGACTGCGAGTCTCAGCACCAGCCGGCTATGGCGCGTCGCTGGAGCTCCTGCCGCATCTGATGCCAGCCCTTTGATACGATGTTATAGCACCTCGCTCGAGCACAGGCACCCGATGGGCCTTGTTCACACTATCTCCTCGATACGACATGCAACAGCATCGCGCAATATCGTCCAAGAATGCGCCCAGGCGCTGAAGCGGCACTCTCATACCTCACGTAACAACCACTTCCCCTCGACCCTACGGCATCGACACCTCGAGGACTCGTTCCAGAAGGCTACCTACAGGTCTAAAAGTGACAATGCCCACCCTGATCCCGAGAAGAATAAGGACAATCAAGACAAGACGCAGGAACAGCCGCCATCCGTGAAATCACAAGATGCCCCTCCTCCCAACACAACCCACCATCACTATCATCTCATGGACCGCCTGCCGCACTTGCACCGCCCAACCAAAGACGAACTGCTAGCCGCAGCTACCAGTTTCTGGCAGAGACTTGGTATCCGTTTCAAGTGGTTCTCTATCCGAAGTGCCCGTCCTTTCAACACCGATGACATTAGTGCTTTCGTATCGTGGATACTGTTCGGCCACATCCTCTGGATCATACTTGGTACCACTACCTTCGTCTCGCTCGCCATCTTGTTCATGAACACCGTCTTTGCTCAAGAGACTCTTGCTGGCTGGGTCGGCAACTACTTGACCCAGTCTTCTGGTGTCAAGGTCGTTTTCGAGTCCGCCATTGTACCGCGCTGGAACGATGGCGTCATCTCATTCAAGAACGTCTTCGTGTCGCGCCGTCCAGGTCAGGGAAGTTCCAACGTCACAAAGGGCTCTTCCGCAAATGCTGCCGCCGCCGCAGCTGCCGCCTCTGCAGACAAGTCCGACCGCAAAGACCAGAAAGATGAGGACACCAACTATACACAATATGACGTCTCGATAGATACGGTAAACGTCACTCTATCATTTACCAAGTGGTTCAACGGCAAGGGCCTGCTAAGGGACGTCGAGATCAAGGGCGTACGAGGAGTAGTCGATCGTACGTCAATATTGCCTGGCGATCCGACCATCGACCCGAAGTCGTATAGACATGAACACACAACCGGAGACTTTGAGATTGACTCTTTCAAGGTGTCAGATGTTCTTCTGACTGTCTACCAGCCGAACGACTTCCGCCCATTTTCGGTATCCATATTCTCGTGCGACCTTCCGCGCTTCCGCAAACAGTGGCTGTTCTATGACTTGATGTCTGCCAACATGATATCTGGCTCTTTCGACGACTCTTTGTTTACGATCCATCCTCGTCAAACACATAGCCATACCGGCCTGAGCATCAATGAGGAAGATGGCGATCACTCTGCCTGGAAGAAGCACAGCCGTCTACGCATCGATGGTCTGAATATCGATCATCTCAACAGAGGTGTTGAAGGTCCCTTCTCTTGGATTCACGAGGGAAATGTCGACATTGTTGCAGACATCATGTTCCCAGCAGATCAAGATGGCTCAATCGCAAAGGTCATGTCCGATTTCTATGATCGCATGGAAGCGACTGTGGCGCACAATTACCTCCATACCACTCATCAACACGACACCAGTGATCATCACGACGAGCAAGAAATGAAAGATGAGAACGAGGAGGACAAACGCTTTATCGTCATGGACCTTCGCGTACATCTGAACGATGTTCGAGCTGCTGTGCCCATCTTCACCAGAGACCTGTCATACGTCAATAACGCACTCATCCGCCCTATCGTAGCGTACATCAACTCCAAGCGAACATTTATACCTATCAATTGTCGTGTGGTCAAGCGAGTCAGCGAGTTTGACGGTAGCTGGACGGTGTTCGACAGCGGACTTCTGGACGATCTATCGAGAGAGGTGAGCAATCACTTGAATTATGTACTTGATCTAAGCTGACATGCCATAGACATATGAGGCCTTTGCCCGTGATATTGTCGACGACGGAGCCCGCACTCGACGACTGAAAAAGGTTGGTCTCTGGACCATTCAGCTGGCGGCACAAGCTCTGTTCATTGGACTTGCTGGCCAGCTCGTGTAACATACATCTCTCACCTACACTCTATGTAACAACAGCATTGGGAAAAGGACTTATCTGGCGTTCAAAGGGGTAGTCGTCTTTGAGGTAAAGCATCGGCTTTACAGTATACCTGCATGGGCGTTTAAAGGACTGTCACAAGCATCATTCAGTTATTGTTGAATTCACGATTACGATTTATCATTTTTTTTTTCCAGAACCCCCGTGTCCGAACGCCTTCACATAACGGCAGGCAGCTTGGCACCGGGCCAGGTGCAAGAACAGTTCCCACCCCATCTACTCCCACTGTAGGAAGAGCAGAGTATACACCGTAAAAAGGCACAATTCTTTACAGAAGCAGAGGCGTGTCCACAGAGAGCCGATAAGATGTCGCTTCCCAACAGGCACTATCCTGTCTTCTCCCAGTATTGTGCATTTTTATAGCTGTTCGCGTCACAACGGGGAGGTCATATGCAACTTCAGCCCAGGCGCAAGTCCAGCGGTTTTCAGCTTCAGCCCTTGCTTCAGAGAGAAATTGCCACACTTCATAAACCTATTTCAAAAATGTCACCAACACTTTCTGTTCTCTTCGTCGTCCAGTTCGCCGTGTGGTCACGATACAAAATTTTGCTCCCGCGATGTCGAAGTTGAGCGTCTCATCGCCAAAAGTGCTGGGTCTGCTCGCCCTCCTCTTCCTAGCTTCCTGTCTCGTAACCCTTTCTTTTCGCTCTTCTCCTTCAGGATATTACGCTCGACAAGGGACGCGACTGTCTCACCATGGATCCAAAAAGGTTACGCCCAATGTAGCCTTTGTGACCTTCCTCGGTGCATTCACTGGCGACATAGACCCTAACAAGCCTGAAAACGACGACGATGATGGATACTACGTGTCCACACGCGTACTGGGCTATCAGTTGATGCATTCAGTCACTGCAGGCACCAACGCCTCTATCCCTTTCGTCGTCATCGTCACCGATGAAACCCACCCACGCAAACGAGCCCGACTGGAAAAAGACGGCGCCATTGTAATCGAAGTCGAGCGCATCTCACCCGGCTGGGCTATTCCAGGCGACCCGCGTTGGAAAGACATGATGACCAAATTGCGGCTTTTCGAACTTACCCAGTACTCCAAGATTTGCTATATCGATTCTGATCATTTGGTTACTGAGAGGCTTGATGGGATCTTCTATGATGAAGCTACGATTACGCAACATACATCCCAAGAACCGAATAACCAGAAGGAGGATGAGGCAGCAATGCCTAGGACGTACATGATGGCTGCGCATGCCGATTACTGGGGCTATGATCATCCATACCCACCTCCCACGGATGAAACATACATGAACTTTGGCTTTGCAGTGTTCTCACCTTCAGTCGCGCTGTTCAAGTATTACCTCTCCGTGTTGGCTGTACCGGGACGTTTCGACATGGGCATGCAAGAGCAGAGTTTGATCAATTACGCACATAGGCGTGATGGAAACATGCCCTGGAAACCGCTATGGCATGGCTGGAATGTAAACTGGCCAACGGAGAAAGATTGGAAAGCCGGGGCAAAGAGTTTCCATGCCAAGTATTGGGATACTGATCCTAGTCATGATAAATTGCTGAAGTCGATTTGGAGAGAACAGAGAGCGGAGATGGAAGGCTTTTATCGTGGCAGAGATGGTGGGAAGTGACAGGTCCATGGTTCTTGCTTCCTGTTGGTCGGGTTGTGTCTCGCATTCTCAGAATCTTGAGATCTTCAGTGCTGGTGACCAAGTAGATAAAGTCACAATGCAAAGAATATTCTTCAAAGCGAAGTTCATCGTAATTGTAGAGGACAGAGCGCTAGGTCAATGCACACTTCGTGTCTCTTTAACTCGGCACTCTGCCGCAGCGGCTCGAGTAGACTCGATAGAGTGACCATTATGCTGACGAATGCTTGTGGAGCATGCTACCATGGTAGAACGGACAGGGGCCAGGGGCGAAACATCTATCTCCAGGCTTGATCTCCTGCATGGTGTAATGTGGAAGGTACGACTGGCGAGCACCTATCGAGGCAGCTAACGAAGTGATGGTTTGAGGCGACATAATTTACGCGCCGAGTAAAGCTCCTTGACCAGTCTGGGCCCGAGTCATAGTTTACTGGCTAGTAGAGATATCGAGCAAAGGTAGTATCCAAGCAAGTTGAACTTTGCAGACCGCAATCTGACATGCGAGCGGATCTCACACCGACTGAAACTTGCATATAGCCCACTACAAATGAGCAACATATGGTGTAATTCTTGCGAATTGAGGTGGAGATTGATGTCTCTCGGTTCCCAAGTACACACAACGCCAAGGGGATATGACAGACCAGCTAGGGGATTGCAAGAGTGTGTTCACGAGCGATATTTGGCCGAATCGATTGCTGCCTTGAGCCAAAGATATCTCGTTACAAGTTTAGGGGTAGAACACGTATACAAGGTTTTGAGGGATACGTTTCTCGAGGAGCTCAGGAGGTGGGTCTTTCGTGTTGTTGCTGCGTGTGAGAAACTGCTTTCGGTCGTAACATGGAAATACTGCCGTATACCGTACTGGACACTCTGTTCTGGATCAGACTCAGATGATGTTCATTTCTGATTGATTTGCCGATTCTCAAAGAATGGATCTCATCTCAGCAAGCGTCAAGCCGGCAGCTCGGCGCGAGACATGGGCGGCTGCTCTCTCGGCCTCTTGCAAGAGCCGAATAAAGAGACTGGTATACGATATGCTTGACGTAGAGAAAGACCGTTTGCCATGATGCAAAGGTCAAAAATAGCTGGATACGTAAGGCAAAAGAAGACCAAAATGGTATGTTCGTTGATCGTAAAAGTCGTGATGGACGACAGAGTCGTCAGCGATGCTGAAAATAGAAGAAAGCTTGCCGTCTTGGCTGAGGCTCAAGCTCTGGACGCGAGCAGCCGAACGGATTCAAAGGCGCATCTCTAGGTCAACCTAAGAGAAAGACAAGAAACGCCTGAGTAACCGGAATCTCAAGACAGAATCAGGGGAGACACGAGGAGAAAAGGAAAGACTACTGGCAGTTCTTGCAAACTGTCTGCGCGTCGTCATGTCGATTGCGCGGTTGCCTCGTGGGCAGCGAGTCAACGACGAACCTCGATTGCGGATGGCTGGCGCCGGTAGATAAGGTTCAGTTTGCCGGGTGACGGCAGGGCTGGGACCCTGTCACCGCTTGCATTGACCCAACCACCTCCTTTTACTCTGTATGCTGTGAAACCCGAAGCGCTCTGCTGCAAGCCACTGTTCCTGACTGGTTCAAAGGATCTATTCAGCTATGCATGGTCAGAAGCAAGATGAGACAATTGTCAGCCAGCAATGACTGAAGCAGCGGGTATGTATGTAGGTCTCTCCAGATCTTCCACGGTGACGACCAACCTGCCAGCCAACGAACGGACGAAACGGTGGCAGCAGGTGGCGCAGGCACGCTAGTGAGTATCAGAATCTGTGCTTTGCTATAATACGAATAGTCCACCTTCACTCAGCCTTTGGCGCTGGGCTGGTCTTCGAGTACATAATAGAACACCGTTCCTCCTTGTTACAGCATTCCTCATCTCACATATCGATTCTGTTTGTCTGTGCATAATTCAACCCACATTCCTCTCATTCACAAACAATCACATTCACATCCTCCACCTCATAAGGCCAAGGCCGAACACAGATCACCCTCTCTTTATCATCAAGAGACGTTGCATCGACACCACCGACAACATGCACTTCATCAGAAACTCTGCCCTAGCTGGGCTTGCTGTCATTCCCTTTGCCTTCGCCCAGACCTACACCACCTGCAACCCCCTGGACAAGACATGCCCTAACGATACTGGACTTGACTCGGCTAGCTTTGCTTGCGACTTCACCAAGGGCAAGTCGGCTCTTGCTAGTTGGAGTGCTGCCACCGGAACTGCGCTTACCTACGATGGGACCAAGGGTGCTCAATTCGTCATCAGCGGCAAGAACCAGGCACCTACCATCTCATCTGACTTCTACATCTTCTTCGGACGTGTTGACGTTACCATGCAAGCAGCTCCTGGTGTTGGAATCGTGAGCAGTATGGTCCTCGAGTCCGACGATCTGGATGAGATTGACTGGGAATGGCTCGGCGGCGACGGCACCCAGGCACAAACCAATTACTTTGGCAAGGGCAACACCACCTCATATGATCGTGGTACCTACCAGAGTGTTTCATCACCTCAGACAATCATGCACACCTACAGCTTCGATTGGACCGAGGAGAAGATTGACTGGCTCATCGACGGTGTTATCGTCCGCACCCTCATGTACGCCGACGCCGTAGGTGGCAAGAACTTCCCTCAGACCCCTATGCGCCTCAAGTTGGGCAACTGGGTCGCTGGCGACCCAGCCACCAACGCTCCTGGCACGATCGAGTGGGCTGGCGGTGATACAGACTTCTCTCAAGCTCCTTTCACTATGTACGTCAAGACTGTCAGCATCACCAACTACAACCCGGCCAAGGAGTACGAGTATACCGACAAAACTGGCAGCTATGAGAGCATCAAGCTGGTTGACGGCTCTTCTGGATCATCCTCGTCCTCAGCCTCTGGCAGCAGCAGCTCGTCCTCCAAAACCGCAACTCAACTCAAGTCCACTGCCGTCATCTCAAACAGCATGAACACTGTCGCGCCCACCTCTTCCATCAGCGTTAAGAAGGCTCAGGCTGGGGACAGCGCTGCCATTGTCGCAAGCTCCAACTCTTCTTCGACTGCATCCACTTTGAAGTCGGTCATCAGCAGTGTCAGCGCCAGCGCCACCTCGGCTGCTGCATCTGCATCTGCATCTGCATCCAAGAGCTCATCCCATAGCTCTTCTGCTTCTGCTTCTGCTACCTCGAGCCAGCCCGCACAGCAGAGCACCAACGCTGGTGTTTCCAACACTGTTGCTACTGGCCTTTTCTCGGTTGTTGGAGCCGCAGCGGCCTTCTTCATCCTCTAAGGTCTGGAACCTTTGTTTTACATTTTGCATAGCGACGGACCTTATTTTGTCTTCTTTCTGGCAGGTCCAGGTATACCCATTTCCCTCTAATCAAGGCGGCTTTTTCGAGATTCTAGAAGATTGTATTAAAAAGGAGATTAGCTAGCAACTTTGATAGATACCACAATTGAGTAAAGAGACTCGAAGTCTCTGTGTTTTCCAAATCATTCCTGTTGATCCTCATACTGAGTAGGCGGATAGGAGGTGCACACGAGTAGCAAGATGACAAGCGTGGGTTGGGTAGCGGTCAAGGACGGAGATTTGTTTGGCACGAGCGGAGGGTCGGGCCATGATTCGCCGAATGGGATTGAGTTTGTGCCTTCTCATCATCGTGCATGCATGTGAAGATGGCCCCGTCGTCGACTTTCTCCTCGCAATCGCTGGTTGCGTGCTCTCCTTCTCAATTAGCTCGCACTCAGGATACTGTTATGGCTAGAGACGACCGATAGACATACAGCGACAACCACGCCGTTTTTCTCCTCTCCCCTCTCACAGGTCTCAGACCCCGCGGACTTGACGCCGCCATGTTGCTCGATTTCTTCCATCTGGGCGCTCTGGACAAGGTTAATGGCGGATGGTCTTCCATCATAGGCATCGTAACCGCAATCGTGGGCAATATCCTCATCTCCTTCGCCTTAAACACCCAGCGATATGCCCACATCCGTCTCAATCGTCAGTACCGCCAGGAAGAGGAAGAAAAGAGGAGGAACAAGCGCAGTCGCAATCGTGACTCCCAACAGGAGCGGATAGCTGAGGAAAGAGAAACGGATAACCTCAATGGCAGCGGCAGTCATGCTGAGCCTTCAGAGTCGGATCCGCTGCTTCCTTCGTCAGCCTCGACGTCTTCCGAGTCCACAATCCGCCCAGGTAAGCGCTCGTCTGCCTCAGGGCCAAAGTCTTATCTCAAATCTCCTATCTGGTGGCTTGGAATCGCCCTCATGACACTCGGCGAGGCTGGAAACTTCCTCGCCTACGGCTTCGCTCCTGCTTCGGTCGTGTCGCCTCTAGGTGTCGTGGCTCTGGTCTCAAACTGCTTGATTGCGCCTTTGTTGCTGCACGAGCAGTTCAGAATAAGAGATGGGTTTGGCGTTATAGTTGCCATCGGTGGCTGTGTTACAGTGGTTCTCAGCGCCAGCGGCAACAACCCAAAGCTGGGCCCCGACAAGATCTGGGAACTGATCTCGACTTGGGAGTTCAAGACCTATTTTGGAATTACGGTCTTCTTGATGCTGGTCTTGATGTCTGTGAGCTCTAGGTATGGACACAAGTCTGTTCTCATTGACCTCGGTCTTGTTGGCTTGTTCGGTAAGTGTGTTCTGCTTTCTAAATGTTGCAGTGTCTAATGCTGTTTTTTGCAGGTGGTTATACGGCCCTATCGACCAAGGGTGTCGCATCGTTGCTCTCGAACACCATTTGGCGTGCCATCACCTTTCCTATCACATACCTCTTGGTCGCAGTCCTGGTGTCTACCGCCGTCTTGCAGATCAAGTATCTCAACCGCGCTCTGCAGCACTTCGACTCAACACAGGTCATTCCCGTGCAGTTCGTGCTCTTTACACTGTCGGTCATCATTGGAAGTGCCATCCTCTACCGCGACTTCGAACGAACGACGACCGACGATGCCGTCAAGTTCTTCGCAGGATGTGCCCTGACTTTCTCAGGAGTCTGGCTGATCACATCGGGACGTGGAAAGAGTAGGCAGCAAGATGAGGAGGAAGGATCAGAGGACGTAGAAGCGATTGATCTGGTAGACGAAGAACACCAACAGCCCGAGATCCGCGAGCGACTGGGTAGCGACGCACGTCGTGGCTCTCTGCGACCGAGAACATCTCGATCAGAAGCTCCCTCTCTCGTCATCACCTCGGACGATGCTCCCACCCAACACTTCAGCTTTGAAGCTGGTTCGCCACTGAACGATAATCCATGGGCGCTACCCGCACCTGCAAACATCTCAGCCATTCATCCACGCTCAGACGCTAGTGTCGCCGCCGAGCAAAGACTTCAGCATCCACCACCCATGCACGCCACAACCTCTACTCCCATTCTTCCCACCATGTCGTCTCAAAAGCTAACTCCACGACGACCAACCACGCCCAATCGAGGTATTAGTAACCCTTCGATCAATGACAGCCCGAATGCATTGTCGCCCTCACGGCAACGCCATCGTGAAATCGACCCTAGCGAGATTACACCTGGGCGTCTAAACACATTGACGCAGATCCTACCTGGCCCTCTCACGGCTCCGCTCTCATCTTCGCTGTCTGTGATCGTAGCGGACAGTCTGCGGAAGGGTATCGTAGAAACGTCAACATCGACTGGTCGTCGCAGACCCTCTGGAAGGGGATCTCGCACAGAAGCCATGGAAGCGTTGAACGAAGGCACTAGTGCGCCTTTGCAGAGACCTGGGTCTTCGAGGACAAGAGACCGGAGTTTGAGTGCTACGTTGAGCGACATGTTCCACGGGGGTCGAAGGGGGTCACGGAGCGGGACATTGCAAGAAGTTCCTGATGAAGAGGATGCTGTCGTGTAGAGGTTTGGTGGAAGTCATGATGACTGTAAATAATTTCTCTGGTTGTTCTGGATATGTTGATGAAGCATGGCGTTGTTGGTGTAAATAATCTCAAATGGACAAAACCAAGAATCAAAAAGTGACCCTGTCCAGATTTTCGACCACCACCTCCTAGTGGCCCGTGCTCAGCAACTTTTCGAGAAGTCGAAACATGGACGTTGGCGTCGCGCGAGCAGCTCGCAAGAACAGGCCTGTCCACACGACACGACACCATGTCGCTCACACATTCGCTGGAGCGCCTGTGGAGGCCGCTAGCCACACGGGCAACGACCTCCCTCGCCTCGTCACAATGCCGCCGCCACGCCTCGACAGACATTGCCGACACCATCACCGAACTCGAAGGTGGTTCTTCTCTTCGCAACCTCGACAATGCCGACATTGACAACTTTGCCTCTACCTACGACCCCGTCGGTCGCGCCAGCAAGCGTAACCGTCAACTGCCCGCCAGCAGATACAAGTTCCGTCCGCCCAAGTACTACCGCGGTCCTCTGCACCCACACCAACCGCCGCCAAACTCTGATCCTGCATCGAGATTGTTTGTTCCTGGACCCTTTTCTGCACCTAGACTCGAGCAAACCTATCAATCTACGTTTGAAAGCGATCTCATGACTCTGGCGTATACGCATTACCCTCCCGGATACAAGGCACCACCAAAGGCAGCCCGTTTGCGTGCTTGGGAAGGCGCTTCCCCATACTACAAGAACCGTCCTCTCAGAGGCCCTCGAGGAAGTGATGTATTGCGTTTGTTGCGCAAACCAATCACCTTCCGCAACGTGCCCAAACTCGAGAAGATCACCGTGCACACCATGGTCAAAGGCGCCCTCGACGACTCAGCACACTTGCACGTTGCAGGTATGGTCATGCAAGCAATCTCAAACGTTCGTGTGACAACCCACAAGACTCGCAAAAACGTTGCTGGGTTTGGACTCAGGGCGGGTCAGTATGTGTCTGTCACTGCAGAGCTTCGCGGAGAGGACATGCAGCATTTCTTGGCCAAGGTTATTGATATCGTCATGCCCAAGATCAAGGAGTGGAAGGGTGTCAAGGGTAGTTCCGGTGATTCGAGTGGTAACTTGACGTTTGGATTTACGCCCGAGGAGACGGCTTTGTTCCCGGAGATTGAGGTCAACTATGACATGTAAGTTGGGTGTTACTGACAGGGGGAAATAGAGAATCAGATACTGACTGTGTGTTTCAAAAGGTACCCTCCCAAGATGATTCCTGGCTTCCACGTTACCGTCCACACCACCGCCACAAACGACAGAGACGGCAGACTGTTGCTCAGTGCCCTCGGTATCCCCTTCTACGGCAAGCAGATCAACTAGAAGACCGTGTCGCAGTAGCCTCTCCTTTCCGTTCACACTCATATCTTGTACAAATACACGGCGTTTCTCTTTGCATGGTTTGGGAACAGGGATTTTGAAAAGAGGAACATGTAAGAAGGATCAATGAATGTATAAAATCATCACTGCAACAATTCTCAACACTGAGTACGAGTCGTGGAAGAACTGGAAATAACAGTCCCAATCACAAGTATCGATTAATGATGGCATAGCAATATCCTCTCCGCTCTAACGAGAGCAGCCAATTGACCAATCTCACTGCCCAGACTCTTAGGTTATAAACACAGGCAGCATACTTCTCGCGTACTCTATGGGCAAAGGCATGCCCGGCTGTACCACATGAAGCCTCTGCCAGCACATGGCTCGCAGCATCATCGCCAACCAAGCGTCCTCGACCTGCATCTCGCTAGGTCTCGTCACCGAATCCATCTTCTCACCCAACTCTTCGCCTGTAGCTGTAGAGAGCGCTTCCAACATTTCACCTGTAACGTCCCATTCCAACCTCAATGCACGCGCCATCTCCGGAAGGGCAGCAAACATGCGCTTCATCTTGTCACCGTCTGTAGCGGAAGCCTCGATGCGTGTTGAGTAGATCAAGTGTTGCGCGACAAGGACATGGTATCTGCCAGCACGGACGATTGGATTGGCCTGCAGCATCGACTCGCACTCACTCATGGCATCAAAAATTGCCCTCGCGTCATATGCCTCAGATGTCACCAGGTCGCTTTTGAACGTGAGTTTGGGTATCTCCCAACTGAAGCTATTGTCTCGCTGAGCTGTCGGGTGATTGAAGCGAGCCTCCAGACCTGAATAGAGATGAAGGAGCCTATGAGACTCTACTGAAACAGTGCTTCCTCGGCGGCTCAACAGCGCAGTGAGCTCGTCTCGATAAGGTCTGAAGATCGTATGGGTCATACCACGAGCCGATGTGTTGGGCCAGGGGATGATAGGTCGAGCATCAGAAGAGACGCCTAAGAAGGGAGTAAGGAATGCAACGATATCATTGACAGGTTCCATCCAGTCCTTGTCTCCCAGATCGCTTCGAGCGCGAAGAGTAGCAATGATACTGTCGGCAGCTGACGAGTCGGAGAAGAGCGTAGGTAATGTGGATGAGACATCAGCTAGGGTGCCAATGTGCAGTATCAGATGAGGCAGTCCGCGATGAAGGTTGAGCATGTCGATGTGGCCAATTCTTCCAAACAGCAAGTTATCTGCTTGACTTAACGGTGAGGTGTTATAAAGATGTTTCTGACCAAGAATGTCCGAATCCAGCTCAGGGTCTTGGAGGTAGTGAATGACAATGCCCATGCCTCGAATAACGGTCGAAGTGATGACTTGATGATTGCCTTCAGCTTGTAACGTGCCGATGTTGGGTTCGAATTGCTTCCAGCTCATTCCCAGCCGGCGAGTAGTTGCTGCTAGGCCTGAAAGCGTTGTGATGGCCAGTGGTCGTAAAACATCGTCTGGCACAAAGTCCCAACTGCGACAAGCCTTTTCGACGTGTGCGCACCGGATTGAGTCGATACAAGCCATGCGTTTGGCATCATGTAGACTGACATGAGCGATGCGTTGCCTCATAAACTGGTCATGTAGGCCCAAGTGGTGCATCAGATGGACCCATCCTGCCAGCTCGGCATTCCAGTCTTTTTGCTTATCTGGTGGATTGGGGTCGAAGGTAGTGAGCTCCGGCTGGTCGCAGAAAGGTCGGATGATTCGAGTGCCATCTTCGCTCCTGACAGGCAGGCCATACTCAATGAAAGGAACACAATAGAGGACTTCGAATCGGAATTCTCTCCATCGCCAGCGTAATCGAGACTTTCTTCCCTAAGGGCCCATTACGCCGGGTCCACAACGTCTGTAACCATCTGCGGTACCGAGGTACTGCTGTAAGGTTTGGAAGATTGTTGCAAGTAGAGCAAGTAGTCCGATGGTCAGCGCAACCATGGTCGATATGTCCATCTTCTTGCCAGAAGCTTCAAGTGCCGATTCAGGAGCATCACCCCCGTGGCGCTTTTCGAAAAGGGTCACCGAAAAGGCGAAGGGAGCCATGATGGAAAAGATAGCGAGGTATGGATATTTGGATGAATTTGGTCCGTTGTTGGTTCAGAAAGCTAGGCAGGAGAACAAGTTTGATTGTTGATCAGCGTTGCCTGAAATGGAGAAGGAATCTGGCTCCCGTTTGAGGAAGTGTCGAACAAGCACCTTAAGTATTGCGCTTGCTTCTTTAGACAAGTCATTTGCGCCTAATCTGAACTAACCACCATCATGCTTCAGAACGGGATCGGTCCCTATACCTGGCATCGACGGTCGACGCATTTTTCTGCCAGTGCACAGAGATGATCTTAATGGCGTGTGGGCACTCCATTGATGTGACAAGCTTTCTAGTGTTAGTCATACAGTACATATAGAACACCTCAGTCCAACAGCAGTACTCTGTCCCAAGAGCAGACCAAGTAACAAAAGAAGCTTTCATTTATTGCCAGATGAGGAAAAAGAGAAAAACGTCGGATATTTACACAAGTCCCATGTGAAGCGCTACAGCATGATGCCCCAGCCTCTCGTTAAGTATAAACGCCCCATGAATGTGATAGAAAAAGGAAACCCAAAGAAGCAGTAGCAGCAGCATTTTGATACAAGCGTCGCCAACTGTTTACTTGCGGTACCACATTCTGGTGATCTTGGTGTGTCTCATCTTCTTCTGCAGCTGGAAGATACCGAACATGAGGGCTTCGGCGGTAGGCGGGCAGCCGGGGACGTAGATGTCGACGGGGACGATGCGGTCACAGCCGCGGGTGACCGAGTAGGAGTAGTGGTAGTAACCGCCACCGTTGGCGCATGAGCCCATGGAGATGACCCAGCGGGGGTCGGGCATCTGATCGTAGACCTGGCGGAGGGCAGGAGCCATCTTGTTGGTGAGGGTACCGGCGACAATCATGACATCGGATTGACGGGGCGAGGCACGGAAAATGATACCCATACGATCCTGATCGTAACGGGGGGTGGACAAGTGCATCATCTCGACGGCGCAGCAAGCGAGACCGAAGGTCAAGGGCCACAGCGAACCCTGGCGGGCCCAGTTGGCGATCTGGTCAAGAGTGGTCCTATTGGCATGCGGTCAGCAACTGACTCGGCTTCTCTTCTCGTCTCAATACACGTACAAAGCGTATTGCATGACGCCCTGCTTGCCCTCCTGGCTGGGGAGAGGGACGTTCGTGGGCATGCCCTTCTTCATGGGTGGCGGGGTGCCGGGGTTGCCCTTGACGAGGCCGGGTCTCTCCATGGTTGCTGACTTTGTCGACGAGCTGTGGATGAGGGCGACGGGTGCGGCGCGAGTGAAGGGAACGAGGGCGGCGGTAGGCTTGGCTATACATGATTGTCTTAGTCGGGGCGTGTCTCTGTCGGTGGCATTGAAATTCACGTACCGCGCAGGCCCAGGGCCATTGTCGAGCGGGTGGCGGCGAACATTGTGACTGTCGTAGGATATGTGTATAGAAGGTGTCGAGAGAAGCAGCGACGCAGAGTGGAGATTTTGACCTGTCGCTGTCGTTGCGGGTAGGTGGTGGCGGAAGGACGAGATGGCTTTCGATGATGCCTCTTTGGAAGTTGCGATCTGATGTATTAGGAAGTCGCGCCCGCTGATTGGCTCTTGCCGTACGCTTATTCCGACTCGCTGAGCTTGACCTCCAACCTCTATCGATTCTCCTTTTGTTTATTCTACCAAGTCGAATAATTAAACATGGCCACAATTAAAACTCCTGCAATTGCCTGCATAGGTGTAATAGGCAGACAAGTATGTTAAAATTCTCCTATGATTTTTACTGTTGATAATTTATCTCCCATCTGCATCCTCTTTTTTCTAACATATCCAAAGAACAATCCTCTCCACATTTCCATATTCCCCGCAGAGGGCGACAAGGAAGAACGCAGCAAACTCGACTTCTCTTTCATGCTTTCTACCTGTCTTGATATCTTCGAAGCTCGTCTACCTGAAAAGAATGTTGGCCAGGACTTTGGTCTTCTCCAAGCCATCGACGAACGCCTGGCCATGTATGGCTGGCTCACAAACACTGGTGTGAAACTGGTCATCATTGTCGACATGGAAGGCCGTCAATCTCCTGCCAATGATACCAGAACTCCTCCTGTTCTTGGGCTGAAGAATTCTGATCTTACTCCCGTGAGTTATACTATTTGGTTCACTATAGAGCTTAAATGCTGATCACTTGCTATGATAACAGGCTTTTCAAGCATTGCAAAAGGCATATATCAATCTGTTGAGGAACCCTTTCTATATGCCTGAGGATCATGCTCCCAATGCCAATGCCCATCAATCAAATGCGTCGACTCAGATCACCAGCCGTAACTTCATCAACGAAGTTAATCGTATAGGACGACTATGGGCTCCTGCTATTGCTTCTCGCTGATTTGGTTGTACACCAACCGCAGAGACGAAAAGCAGAGCACGTAGGATGCTCGACATATCTGAGCCAATTTCCACCGCCGCCGCTCGAGTCTAGGTGACGACTATAACAAAAGGCTTACCGCGTGCCGCCACTTTGGTTGAATTGGCACAAGACGATCCCGGAGCACCCGGACTAGAGGAATGGTCGCCGATGCAAAGTCCATTTACAACAACGTGGCCACTGGGCAAATGTACCGATTTGTTCCAGTCACGAGACGTGTACAACGACAGTCGCAACACTCGAGACATGGACACAAGGTAACTCGTGTGGAGTGGCAGGGACTGAAAGCATGGATCCTTGACAGAATGTCGAAAATGAAACGGCAAGCGAGAATCGTATGGCGATGAAATGAGCTAGAGAAAACAAAATGCATTTTGTGTCCAAGTCCGAGTATCAAACTCAAGACCTACATGCAGAAAATGAGAAAATTGGCTGAAGAAACCACAAGAAACAAATCGACCCCTAATAACGCGCGCAAGAAGGATATCCTGAGCCCCCTTGATGCATGGTCATATGCTGCTGTAAGGAAAGTAAAGACGTCTAAAAATCGTTTGGGGGCGAGGACACCATGAACTCTCTGTTTACCAATCCTTCTTGATGTCGAAAGACCACTCGAACTTCAAGTGAGTCTGCTCGTCGTCATCGATGAACTTGGAGACGGCGTTGTAGTGGCCACGAGCCATCATACCCGAAGGTGCGGTCTCTGCCTCGACTATTTTGACAATATCAGTCCAAATGCATAAGAGACCTGTAGGGTAGTCATAGACTTACACTTCTTCTCGTACTCAGGCTTGTCAGTGGTGTTGGGAGAGTAAGAACCGATCATCTCCTGCATCTTGTTCGAGATACCCATGCGCTTGACGACCTGGACGTACTTCATGCCCGACAGAATCTGGTGCTGGACTCTGAAGCGGGCCTTCATGCGGAAGGTGGCACCCTCCTTGATGGTGAAGGGCTTGGACTTGAGTGACTCGAGAGCACCGGGAGTGGACAGGTCGATGATGATGTCGGGACGGCCCTCAACCTAGATAACAGTCAAAAGTCAACCGGATCGTTCAGTATTGCATTTTCCATCGACCCATCTTACCTCAAGACCAAGAGAGACAATGATGACTTTGCGAGGGTCGCTAGCATCGCCAATGGTGGTTCCTGAGCCGATGCCCAGGCTCTCCTTCCACTTTCTCAAGCTCTCGTCGTTTTGATCTGTTAAGTCATGTAATGTTAGTGACCGAAATTTCCTTGCTTTATGAAAGAGTGATAAAAAAATAAATCGCAAGAACAATCGAGACAGAAAATCGCGTAGCCTAGCCGCTTATCGGATTCCCATCCAGCGATACAGGCGGCGAAACCCAGGTTTTCCACGGCCCTTGCCTTGTTTACGAAGGGCTTCTTTCTGCTCCTCGGTGGCCTGTTTGCTAGTACGAGTTTCCTGGGTGTTGTCTGGTTCAATTCGGCTGGGGGATACATTTCCAGAAGACCTGTCGCTTTGCATGGCGTGATCTATCACGGATTTGATTTGCTCAATCTGTTCCCAAATTGCAGGTCGATTGGGCATGTTGCGGCCATCAATTGTCATCCAGAGCTCGGCCTCCCGATACTTCACACGGTATACTGGCGAATTGTGAAGCCACCAACCAACTTGGACCGTTGGGGGAGGCGACAAGTCTTCGGAGCCATTACGCTCAAGGACTGCCTTGAAGTGGTCGGCAGTCTGTTCTTCGACCTGTCGTGTCGGTATACGAGTGAGAGGCACTTCGTAGTCTTCGTAATCTGGCTGCAACATTCCTCGCCGATGAATGGCTTCCAGTTGGTGTATGATCGCAGGCTCTCCAGGTAGTTCCTGTCCATATTGATCCATAAAGACCATTTCGCCATGACAGATGACAAGATGCACAGGGTCATCTTTTCGTTCTAGTGCATGCCAGGTGAAAACGTCGCATTGAGAAGCATCCAGTGTAGATGAATAGTATCGCAAAACTTGCCGAGCCCATTTTCGCTCATCATCCGTGGATGGAAGCAGAGCATTTGGTGTTGAAGTTCGAACGTACGACTGTTTTCGAGGTATCTTTGAATCTCGATCGCGGCCACCAGAGTACTTGCTTAAGACACCTTTGTCGTGGGAGTCCCACATACTGTCGTGTTTATGAAGGGTCTGCAATCCATGAACTAGAGACCTTCGTCGATCATTCAACACAGTAAGCCTCGAGGGTTTGAACTCTTCATCTCCTGGCATGGCTCGAACAAAGACAGGTGGCTCACTCTCATCTCGTGAAGTTGCTCGAGAAGAGCTTTTGGAAGGTGGCTTAGAAAAGACATCAACAGCATTTTCTAGAGCCGCCCGAACAGATGATCTCCGAGCTCTGCGCTGGTTTTCGGCATCGATGTGTTGTTGCTTCTGTTCGTCCGATAGCTTCCTCGCATCGATCCACGGCTGCCTGCGGTTGCTGGAACGATCGATAGAAAAAGCTTTACGAGGTTCGGACGGCCTCCTCTGGTCCCGTTCATCCTGTCCGGAGAGCTCGGGTTGTGTATCCAATGGACAGACTCCCTTGTTGGGCGTTTCCAAATCGACGAACTGAATGCTCATCATATAATTGACTCTCTCGAGCTAGTACATATGCAAATCCTGGCAAAAGAGTGCGCAAAAGTTGCCCAGGACGTCCAGGGGCCAGGGGTCATATGATAAATCCTCTCCGCCGCAAGTGGAGACATAGTTGTAAAGGCAACACACGCTTAAGAGGCGCAGACATGTCATGATGAAAAATGAACTCAAAGGTACTCACCGAGCTGTTGATATTCCTCCAAAGTTTTCTTCTCTCCAACCTTGAAACCAGCAGTGGTCTCAGGGCGGAGCTCGTCATCGTGGAAGTCAGTTGCGCCAGACATTGTTGCTGAAGGGATAGGGGTTATTCTAGGTATGTAGATAGGAAGAGAGAATAGAGGTGAGATAGGTCGACAGGTGAGTGAATGTACAAGGTAAGATGTTCAGTCAGGGAGGGAGCTTAGGCTGTCTTAGGGTGCCGTTTGTGGAGAAAAGGGCCTCGAATTTACACGTCAGACCCGGCCGTCTCACCGCCTCAGGTCAGGGTCAAAACACCGAGAATCACGCGGAAACGTAGAAGCAGGTCAATGCAGTTTGAGAAATAGATTAAGTCTAGTCCTGATTTTGCCTTAGAAGAAAAAACTAGTTAGACAAAGACAGAGAGTTTGGTGCATCGTGTATCCATCTGGCAAGCGTGTTTGTTTATTATGGCTCGCAATTGACGCGGGGCTTTGCAAGGTGGCTCGAAGCTCCCTGAAATATCCATCGGCTCTTTTCATCTATATCGACACAGCATGTTGGACAGGTATCCAAAAGCATAGGGACTGAGCTTTCGTGTCTCTTCATAGTGCATGGGCTTGTCTTATGGCTGGTAATTTGCAGGATTCGGATAGCATAACAGGCCTAAATACGTGCACGCTTGTGTAGCAGGATCGGTATGCGTACATAACCTTAGAGAAAGTTGCAGAGAAGCACGGCCGTGCTTAGAGTATAGTCAGACAGGTCAGGTTGTCGTAGACTCGTAGTCGGTGAGTAGACTGTTTTCTCTTGCATGCCGCAACTTGGGCTTGTTTGTGTTGTAATTTCCCATGTTTCTTCGCAGCGGAGAGCTGCTCAAGACACCTTGTCTGGTCTCTCACCATGGAGGAGAAGCAAGACAGAGTAAGCAAGCTAGTGACGAGAAACGAAGCTGTCTTAAGCGGTGTTGGCTGTGATGTCGGTGAAAGTTAAAAAGCAAACCCCCACGCTTGGCAATATTGCGTAGGTAGTGCAGTGCATTCCCGTCGCGTCTCTGACCATTTTTGACCTCAACACCTTCGTCCACTTTATTCCTCGAGCTCTCACGCCATCTCGCCCGAATACGCGACCGAATTCTCTTTGTCGCTCACGTCGCATACAGACACAACCCGTATCAATAAATCTCGCGCGACCACAAAAACCAGCTAGCCGACGCGCTTGACCTCTACCATGGACGCGGAACGCGCTTTGCCCGAGAAGAGAAACCCTCTCGTTGAGGAGAAACACACTCCGCAGAGTATGTCGAGAGCTTCACATGGCGTGATGGCCACATGGCTGATGGAGAAACAGTTGAGATCCTTGTTGAAAGACGCCGATTGGGACAGACAGAGCTCACAGTGAAGGCTGGCCAGATTGGCACTTCCAATGCGACAAAGCCTTCCAACCTGGGCATGTTCGACTATGCCCACCTGCGCGTACCTCTTCCCAAGGATCTGCAAGGCAGTGGCATCTTCGCTCCGTCGCGCCGCAATCAGTCGTACCCAGAAGCTTACTTCTTGATGGTGAGGGGAATGGGAAACACGCGCAAATTGGCGCAGCTTTGCTGACCAAGCATTGACAGAGACGTTCTAACGACGGTTACATTAGCGCAACTGGCATGTACAAGGCCGCCTTCCCATGGTCAACGCTGGAAGAGGAAGAAATCGAGAAAAAGTACATCAAATCGCTCCCTGAGACTGACAGCGAGGAGATTGCTGGCAACGTGTGGATTCCCCCCACATCAGCCCTGACTCTGGCCGATGCCTACGGCATGCGCACCTGGATTGAAGCATTGCTCGACCCCGAGCCCATCGCAAAGGGAACTCACGACCCCAACAAGAAGATCGCTACACCACCTCGATTCGTCATTCCTACCTCGGAAGCCACTACTCTCCCTCCCCCGACAGAAACTACTTCTCGCCGCCGCACTCTCCGTTCGGCTTCCCCTGCAAAGGCTCCACCCACACCCAGCCGTAAGATCGCAACTCCCAGGAGGACCCGACGTGCAAAGCCTGCAGCATCAAGTGCACTCGCACCCACTGCTGAGAGTGCCGAGGAGTCTGCTGCACCAGAAACTTCGGTTGAACCCGAGTCTGCCAAGTTTGACTCGATAATTGCTTCTAGCGAAGCAGCAGCTAAGGCTGACGCAGAGGCTGCGCTTGAAGACGAGATCCCTGTGTCTGTGAGCGTCCGCTCTGATGACACCGTCAAGGTCGACATCGAGACCACTACCGTGCCTGGTGTCAACGGGGCCAGTCCTACAGAGAGCGTGCGTGCCGTTGTTAACGTGCCAGCAAGCCACCCAGACCTCGCACAGCCCAGCGATCCTCAAGCATATCTCGACATGGCCAAGGAATCTATTGTTGCCGCACACAAGCTAACAGCCAGCCGCACTCCTGGCAAGAAGCGCAAGGCTATCGAGGCTTTTGAGGACGACGAATCAGTTACCGAGTTCCCCGAATTTGACACAGTTGGGTCAACTGCTGCAGTTACGCCCATAGAAGTTGACGAGCGTCCGGCAAAGAGGCAACGTATAACTGAGATTGAGCTTCGTAAGGAGAAGATCAAGAAGAGGGCAACGTTGGGTATATTGACCACCATGGCTATGGGGTATGTTTGCATCTGCTTTGTTCTATTATGAATGTTTGACTAACTTTATTTCGCAGTGTTGCGGTGCCATTCTTGGGAACCTACTTCCAGCTTCTTTGAGATTGATTGCTCCAAGGATCAGCTGCCCTTGTGATGTCTTTCATGTCTTTGAAATTAATCTGCTTCTCTATCCGTTTTTGGCGTCCCTCCGGATTTCTAATTCAACCTTTCAACCTTGTTTGCCCACTGTTATGTGGCCTTTATTCGATCTGAGGACCCCTTTTTTATCTGTTGATGGTACGTAGAAAAGAGAAGGAAAGTGAAAGATCCAGAGATGTTCTCAAGGAAGGAGGTATTCGCCGATTGTGCCGGCCGTTTCTTGCGCGTGCGCTGGTTTTGTTCTTCGGAGATAGCAGTACATGTGAATGGCATCTTTTTTGACATTGCACCATCTGAGCGTCACAGTCAGGGTCGCGTTTGCTATGTTGCAGATATCGTAGAGCCTAGGCAACGGCCTTGCCTGAGTCGAGTGCTTTCTGGTGTTCAAGAACGATTTAGTGCTTCGACTGTAGACTGCCGGCGCGAGGTAATCGTAGGTGAGTTACAGGGCTTCCGTCCAGATTTGCCAGCATAGTATGCTGTGGTTTGCGTTAAATCCTCAAATGATGCCTCAGACCAAGACACCTTTAAATTCAGCTCGTCCTCCTACTCCAGCACCTTGTAGCTGTTCCCATTGCACCAGAACGCGATCAACCACCCAGCATAGCAATCTTCCACTCAAACTGAGCTTCTTGACCCTCGCCCAGCTCTCAACATAGATGGTGCGCATCTCTCCTGTGCCGTAACTGCCTTGCAAGCCGAAGAATCGCAATAAAACTGAGGCAAAGACCAGAATTGTGGCAGTAGCAGGACCATTGGTAAGGATCAGATCCGGATATCCATATTGCTTGTCAGAAGAAGGCGTTAGGACCTTGAAACAATCCCACAAACACAAGAGACAGCTCCAAGGCGCAGAGATCAAACTCTGGTGTATCTTTCTTGCTCTCCTGACTTGCACAATCCTGTACGTGCCTTTCTTGTCACCCATCTCTTGCTCGAACTCCTTGGCAAAGGATGCGGAGAAGTTATCGCCGGACGAGATCAGCCAGGTGCGGCGAGTAAATTTGGGGCAGGTTGCGCTACGGCGGAGCATCGAAATCATTTCTGCCGTATGGCCGCCGCTGCCGAGGACTATCAGAAGGTGGGCAGGTGTGCCGTGTTTGCGAGGTGTTGGTGGGGCGCGTCGGTGAGGAGCCAGGGACAGGATGCGCAGAGTTGTGAATTGGATAGCGAAGAGGGCGAATGTGGCCAGGATCGCGAGCACGGAAGTATTGAGTAAAGCCATGGCTGTTGGCTTGATGATGTCGAGTCTTTGAGTTGGCGGCCGATGGATAATAAAGAAGGGAGTTCGCTGTCGTCAATGCGATCGCAAGTAGAACAGGTGTCGGTTCCTGTACGTTTTAGCCCTTATATATTCTTCATGTTTGCGTAATGATGCCTTTGGTCGAACTGCTGGTTGTGAAAGGAGGTTGAACGCGACTGCCAAACACTCGCTGTGGAGCCTTGACATGTGAAAGACGTCGGCGTTCGGACAACCTCCTCCCGAGCCTGCGTACACATTTCGCTGTTGACCACCAATTTCATCTTCTTTTTACCAATATCGAGGTCGACGCCTCCAGCATGGAAGTGGTTATGGTCTAGTTGTGGTAGAAAAAAAAAACCAGATACTAACCCAAATGATAACGAGCTCTACGAATGCCACAAGTGTTACTTTACTGGGCCCGAGGCAATGCCTGAAGGTTACGAGGACATCAAAGAACCGACGCATACAGCTCTGAGGGCGCGGAAGATCGAGCTCGATGGACTTGATCCTGTACCACAACAAAAAAGAAGAATAGGAAGCCCACGACAACTGAGTTACTATGATCTTTTCATTACCTCTCATACGCCGGAGTTACAGACTAACAACACTCATGCAACATCAACCTCTCTTTGGTCATGCGATGTCCCTGTCTCTCAATTCACAAAAGGTGGAAACAGTATCGGGATCTTGGTCGCATGATATCCGGAGACGTCTGAAGGATAATCAACTGCAAAACACCTTCCTAGTTCTAAAGGACCATGAGGGCACCAACCGATACCGAGATGGCCGAGAACATGACAAATGCCAGAACATCGCCACCTCTGCCGCTCGACATAGTAGAAGATGCACCCTACAGTTTCAGTTAGTCATGAAGCTGAGACGATACAGTACCGAGTACTACTCACAGATGTGCTGGACGACGAAGCACCATTTGCCGAGCCAGAGGCCTTTGATGATCCAGCAGCCGAAGCAGTAGACGAAGCGGGAGCGGAAGCAGGTGTGGCAGCGGATAGCTTCTCAACACCAGCAGTCAGCACCACAGGCACCATGCCCAACTCGCTGAGAGTCGTGGTGGTCTCAATAGATGTGCTTGTGGAAGTGATATCCTGGACGTTGATCTCCATGTTGAAAGTGACTTGGCAAACAGCAGAGGCAGTTCCACTGATATCGCAGCTTTCGGAGACAGAGGCCTCAACGCCCATGGTTTCCGTGGCGAACTGGTATTCGAGGTGCGATGGACCAACAGTGAGGGTTGCCTATGCCTCCGCATCAGTAAAACTGTGTATAGTATCAAACAGGATAGTAACTTGGAGATTGCTTACAGCAAGGGACAAAGTGCCGCAAACAGCAGTTTCCGTGCATACGAGTTCATAGACGGTATCGCTGGGGCCTGCGGAGACGACTGATCCAGCAAACTGCTGTCCGTCGTTCTGCGAACCACCCAGGAAAAGCGAGGTAGTCAAGGTGTCTTTTGCAAGAGCACCGACAGCAGAAGCAGCCAAGAGAGCGATAGAAGAACGCATCGTGATGATCAATTGATGATTTGCGGTCGTGCAGTGAGTATTCAAAGATGTCGATGTTTGATCTACAAAAGTCAAGAGAAAGTTTGCTTATGGAGAGAAAGAGGAAATCACTGCACATATATAATTGCAGGTTCTCTCGAAGGATTTGCTCCTGCTTCAATTAGAATAGTAGCCACACCAACATGCACTAATTTACGAGCTTCAGCCTCTCTTGTCTCGGCATGCCGCAGTATAGATGCCTGAATCTCGCTTTATTACAAGCCACCGAACACATACCAAGACCAGACTAAAAGAAACCATGGGATCAAAAGTCGTTGTGGTTGTGGTTTGACCGGTTCATGGGGACGAACCCTGAGACAGGGGGCCGCAATCTGGCACATGCAGGCACAAGGACAGTGATCGACAGGCGCTTTGTCAATCAAACAACCTCGAATCAGGCAACTTCTAGGCACCAAGCGAAGGATTCGAGAACCACTTTCCATATTCTACTCGTAGATCTCACATCCGAGGTCGGCACATCTCATTGCTTGGGAGACGTCACATCACAATGCTGCAAGAACTATTGACCGCATACATGGACAGAGCAACTACTTCATACCCCTGCATAAACTGTGAGACGTACCTTACAAAATGTATAGCCAAAGAAATGGCATGTTTCGCGCTTTGCGCTCTTCTCAGTCAAATGCAGTGAATTGAAACACGAGACGAGTCTAACCCTTAGCAGACACCGCCACAAAAGCGGTCTCTCTATGTGACCAAGGTAGAAACACTTCATGTATCTTTGATGCGCCTCTCATGGAGTCGAGATATGTCAAAAATGAAACTCGCTAATCAAGATGCAGTAGAAATTAAAAAACAAGAAATTGGTATCATGTACGTTCCGCTTGCCCAAGCCGTAATGCCAAAAGAGCTCGTACGTCCGTCACGTACTGCAATCCTTCGAGAAGAGGCACCAGATGCAAAAGGTCATTATCCGTAGGATCGCTTATCCAGCCTTCTATGGGAATCGCATTGTCTGAGGAATGATGGTCAGGAACAGATTCATGATGTCGGGCAGGAAATTGATTTGACTCACCTTCATGAAAAATATAGCTCATCGGGCTGTTATCGAGAATCATGACCTTACTCAGGTCGGGCTCTACTTGTGTCAAATCCTTTATGTATGCACCATTGCGGAATGTGCAATGTTGACGATAGTATCTGCCGCTGAAGTATTTACGTTCGCGTTCAACCCAATCAATGACAGGATCGGCGTATTCTTGTACAGATGCCGTGAACACTATCAGATTATACCATTTGCAAACCTGATGATGACAGAGTCAGTAGACGAAGGTAGATATTCGAGGAGCACCAAATCTCACCTTGCGCAAAAAGTCATGGCAATATGGACGCTCATGCACATAGTATAATATGGGTACTTGAGGACCAAGCACCATACCATTTCCTCCAATGGGTCCTTGGAGCTTGACTTCGACCATATGACCAGTACTCATTCTTCCACCCTTGGCCATACTGTGAATCAAAGTCTCGTCCAAGTCGATGATAAGTGTCTTCTTGGGTGGGTCGGGATTATAAGTCATGACATAGGAGGGTTGACGCCTGGGTACGAGAGGTCTAGGAGGAGCAGGAGCGCGGGGATATCTGAGTTTTGTAGCAGCCGAGTTTGTTGGGGACTTCAGAGAGTTCGCAACAGCAGCGACCTTGTCTTGGTCCGACTTTTCGGCATCCGAAGTGTTGCGTTGGCGTCTACGGCGCAGAGCATCTTCGTTGTTGTGAAGCTTGATACGAATTGAGCGTTTAGCGGGAGCTATTTCATCCTTGTCGGCAGCAGACTTGGAGCGAGTATTGGCGGCAGGACCTTGGTCAAAAGATGCAAAAGCGTCTCGTTCGGAGTCAGAAGCAACAGAGGAGGTGGTCGAATCGACGGAGGTGCCTCGTGGACGTGTCTGTGGCTTGGTGGATGATGTGTGAGGGGCAGGTTCTCGAGGCTCGGGCGAGAACAAGCGGCGCATGGATCGCATTGGTATGAGGAGAGAGAATTTGCCGTTTGAGTCGTAGAAGGCAGCGCCCAAATATCGGAACGGAGCCAAGATGAAGTCAAGAATGAGCTTGAGTGCTGTGATGAGCATCGAGGCTACACGAGACGGAAGGAGCCATGGCGATGAGGACGAGGCAGCAGGCGCCGACGTGGAGAACTTTGTGGATTTGTGCAAGTCGTCGAAATAGGAAGGATCGGGTTTCTTTGACGAAGAAGCGTGGTCGGCATCGTTGTTGGCGGTGCTTCCTGTGCGCGAACGCGATGGAGTAGGTGGGAGGCTGGGTGTGGGCGGAGGACTCAGTCCCGACAGGATGTTGAGCGCGTTCATAGCAGGGCCATACCCCCAAGAGTCACAGGTCAAGTCATGTACTGACTATCACACAAGAGGTAGATGATGATGCTGATGGTGACTGCTCACGTTTGCTTCCAACCGTCAAGCCCATCACGTCGCTGCTTCCAAAACGTGGGGTGACGCTGGCGCTTTGAGATTCATGGCAACTTTTTGGCCATCTCCTTCTTGGCATCTACCGTCCCTGGTCGACACGTCCTCTTGGTTCCACCACGACAAGAAGACTGCTCGTCGCCATGTCAGAAAAGAACCATGAAGGCCGCGTCGCTCACAACTCGGTCCCCTTGGTTCTCTCCCTCATTACTCTACCTGTTACCATAGGTATCTGGTTCAATGCCGTCTCGAGTCAGGTCCGCGAGCCATACCTTGTATGTTCACCATCTTGTACTACCTTCCTCTATATTAGTTCTAACAATTTCATCAAGGACGAGGTCTTCCATGTTGGCCAAGTTCAACAATACTGTCGTGGTAATTACTGGCACTGGGATCCCAAAATAACCACTCCACCTGGTCTTTATATCCTCTCTGTTTTATTCTATAAAATCACTGGTCGATGTGATCTGGACGCTCTGAGATTTGTCAATGCTCTTTCTCTTTTTGCTATCTTTTTCTTCCTTCTTCACACTGCTCCTCCTGTTTCGCCGCGCTCTGCCAAACAGTTGCCCTCCCAAAAGTCTACCCCTTTACTTCCTTTGGCCACTCTGTGTCCACAACAGATTCATTCCGCTCTCAATGTCTGCCTCTTCCCGCCTCTGTTTTTCTTTTGTGCCCTTTACTACACCGACGTCGCTTCCACTTTGAGTGTCCTCTTTTTCACAAGGCATCTACTGGAGAACAATTCTCGCGGTCCGAGTTCC
Source organism: Aureobasidium melanogenum CBS 110374 (assembly GCF_000721775.1). Lineage (NCBI taxonomy): Eukaryota > Fungi > Ascomycota > Dothideomycetes > Dothideales > Saccotheciaceae > Aureobasidium > Aureobasidium melanogenum. The sequence continues at coordinate 773,595 of NW_024470057.1, read as the reverse complement.
TTCTTCCAGGCTTGCATATCCATCGTCTTGGCCATCATATCCCTCTCATTTCGTCAGACCAACATCTTCTGGGTTGGAATTTTCCCTATCGTCTTGTTAGCACTCGGCGCACTGCACCAAGATGTTCAGAGTGAAAGACCACCCGACGGCAAGTCTGTTGTGCTGCAGGCGTGGGGCGATGCTACTTTGTATGACCCTCAAATGCGCGATTCTATCCTGGACGGTCAGTTGACACATATCATTCCGTCTTTGTTTTGGATCCTGACATGATATAGACTTCTGGCTCACCTGCATTTCTACGGTGACGTTAGCGTTGCGTGCTTTGTACTTCCCTCGTACACTGCTCAAAGTCGTGAGGCTTGTGTGGCCTTATTTGCTTGTTGTTGGACTCTTCGTTTCTTTTGTTCTCTGGAACGGCGGAGTTGTGCTTGGTACGTCTCCAAAGATCGGATCACCGTTACCAGACTAATCTTTCATTTGGCAGGCGACAAGTCAAACCATGTTGCCACGATACATCTGCCGCAGATGCTGTACATCTGGGCTTACACCAGCTTCTTCTCTTTTGGTCTTACCTATCCATTCGTTGCACAAGGATTACTCTCCGTCTTTGCGTCTCTTCCAATTGCGGCTATTTTGGAGCCGCTTCTGATCTTCAGCAGACGCAAGTTCCTGCCTCGATCTGCGGTGGTTATTGGCTTCGTAGCAGTCATCGCTGTGACCGTGAAGTTCAACACCATTGTACATCCGTTCACTCTTGCCGATAACAGACACTTCACCTTCTATGTCTTCCGCTATCTGCTCTTACACCCCGCCATCAAATATCTCGCCATCCCAATCTACATGTCATGCGCATGGTCTGTTCTCCAAACCCTTGGTGCGCCCGCCCAACTCTTCGAGATCAAGGAAGACGAAAAGGACGATGGTAAAGGCATTGCATCAAAGAAGAATCAGACCGATTGCGAAAGCGACGAGCGAGGCCAGCTTCTTCGTTTGAACGATGCACCTTTTGGAGAGGGCTGCACCATCAGCTTTGTTATGGTATGGATTGGTGTGTCTGCCTTGCAACTCATCACCGCTCCTCTAGTGGAACCCCGATACTTCATTCTGCCATGGATAATGTGGCGGTTACGCGTTCCGCAAGCACAGCCTGGCGCCTCACTCATGGCGAGACCAACACACAAGAATTGGAAACAGTGGTGGAATAAAGAAAGACAAAGACGTAACATTGATCGCCAGAGCTGGGCAAACTGGTTCTATGTTGTCTTGTGGGCAGAGCACGATCACAGGCTCTATCTTGAGACGCTATGGTTTATCATTATCAATACGGGAGTGGGTTACGTTTTCTTGAACTGGGGCTTTGAGTGGCCGTCGGAACCTGGAAAGACACAGAGGTTTATGTGGTAGTGGCACGCTGTCGTTCTTCTTAAATCTAAGCTCACAAATGTAAATATATCACTATGGACAGATGCGAACAAGATACACAATGTGTCAGTCTGTGATCATATGCTGCTAAACAATGCCTTCATTTCCCACCTCATCTGGCCTTCTTGTATCTTGCATTGGCTAGCCCTCGACGGAAGAGTAAGGAGCAATTCTCACAGAACACATGGGGTCGTCGTATCCAGAAGAGGACCATATTTTGTATCGAGACAAAAAGCGTCCACACTGGTCGAACGATGTGTGCTTTGAGTTTGGAATGGTCGACAAGGGGTCAAAGTGTATTATTCCTTCTGATTCAAACCTTGTTGTTCGTGTTTACTGTGTCGTTCCGACTGAATCTCTGTTGTTAAGCTTCAAGGATCTTGGAAACAGCGGGTTGTAATTCGATTATCAGGGGCACAACATCTGCTCAGCCGATTATTGTTGTGCTTCAAGCTATGCGGTTGAAGAACATTTCACTGGGAGTTTCGGTGCCGCGGAGCTGAGGACGAATGAATAGAGTAAAGGCAGGTTTTCTATATCCGACCCCTCCAAGCTGGCAAGCGATCTAAAAATAGTATCGACAGGACGAAACATAATTATGTACATTTGGCAAGGGCCATGACCATCAAGGCCAACTGGCTTATGCCTTCAACGACGGGTCGAGTGGTGTGCCGGACCGTGACCCTTTCTTCGTCGGTGGCCCATCATCGTCTGTTAAACCTAGCGCGGCGCGTACGCGTGCGCCGCCTCTCTTGCGCAATTCGCCCGTTACTCCTCGTAAGCATTCGGGTACCTCCTTGCCCATCTTGAGATAGTACAGCTTTAGGTTGCGGGCTTTGTCCTTGAGTTGTATCTGGTTCCTGTCCTTGAGCACCTCGCTCATACTACCACCGCGACCATAGAGACTGAGGATTTGTGACCAGTGAGGACCTTTGACTTCAGCCAGACCGGCCATCAGCGCGTCCTCTTCTTCTTGTTTCCAAGGCTGCCGCTGAGTAGCGCTCGCACCAGTCTTCGGCTTGGATCGTGCTTTTGGCGAAGATCTAGATTGGCCAATCTCTGATGTTTCTTGGTCTGGTTGTGGTGGTGAGCGCTGTTGCTGTGCACCGTTGTGATCTCCATGACCACTGTTTGGGTCTTGTGCGCCAACTGTCGGGCTACTCAAGCTTCCGAATCTACCCGGTGTTCCGCGGCCTCTGATTGATGGTGATATTACTCCAGGCTGGCTGACAGGAGTTCGTGCCTTAAGATTTGTTAGTCTATTGAGTTCTTCAAAACTCGGTTATGGTGATGACTTACAGGGTTGTTGATGATAGCCTCGACGTTTTTGCTGAGTGCTACAGCAAACTCGCGCAGGAAATCATGCCAGCCGTACTTCCGAGGAAGTGTACTGTACGCGTCATAGGGTGGTTCGTCGAACAGATACTGCTTCCTAGCGCGAGCCCTGTCGAGGAAGTCTTGTTCACTAGGGGCCAGGTTTGGAGCGTCTGGATGACGAGACAGGAGCTGGTCAGCCAAATCGTTAGGGAAGAGTTCATCCAGTAGCGAGTCTGACGGGCCGTCATTGTTCATGAGTGCTGCGATATAAGCCTGTGTCTTTAATTCGAGAAAGATGGTACCCTGCCACTTGAGCAGACGCTGGCCCGGGCAGACGAAGGTTTCCATGAAACGAGAGTCCAGGTCAAAAAAGCTGATGTCGTGGCCCTCGAGAATACTGGAAATGAAGATTGCACGGTTCGCTTTGCGTACGACTTCCTGCTGCGAAGCAGTGAAAGCAGGCAAGGTATGCATGTCAATAAAGACAGCATTCTTGGCGTAGACCTTACGCGTTTGGTCAAAGAGGGTCCGTCTTGTGAAGTAGGCTTGACTTCCTTCATGATCCCGGCCGGCGGTGAGCAAGAGGATGTCGTTTAATGAGCCCTTGGCGAGGTTGAGAATGATCTGCGTAGACTGCGGAGATGATTAGTGTTCGGGGTTATAGGTGGGTATATACAAGAGCAACGAACGAGATTGTCCAGAGTGGCTAGGCTCTGCAATTTGAGATGTTGGCTAGCATCAGCACCGTAGACACAAGGCTCCTCGGCTTGGTAATTCCAGTTTTCAAGCACAGCATTGCTCGGACTCGGGCGCGGCTGCCACCAGTCGGTATTGGTAGGATAGGAAGCATTTTGCACGTGATCGGCAGGCATAGTGTAGTATTGCTGAGGAGTTTGGGGAAGCGACTGTGGCTGGGGATGGGGCTGGAAAGCCGACTGCAAATGGGGCTGCGACGACAGCTGAGCGAGTGGTTGTTGTGCTTGTTGATGGTGTTGGTGCTGCTGGTGCTGGTGCTGGGCTGGCAGGCCCCAGTATGAGGGCTGCTGCTGGTACTGAGGGAGCGACTGCGAGACAATGTGCGAGTGTGTATGGACGGGCTCAAATTGCTGCGACCCGGGGTTCGGGTGGGTGGGTGCGAGGTGTGGGTGATATAGGGCAAAGTCGGTGTCCGGCAGTCTGTTGTACAGGGCCAGAGTCTGAGAGTCGTAGGCGGGCGCAATGTATGACGACTCGGGGTTCACGTCCGCGGTGGTATAGACCAGGTCGGGGCGGGCGCGTTTCTGCGACACGGGCAGGAATGATTCAGAGTCGAAGAAGCTGTTTGAGACGTCGTCTCGGAGGCGCTTAGTCCCATGGCCTTGGGCAAAGCCATGACTGAGGGCTGATGAGCGCGAGAGGCCATTAGCGATGGTTTGATCGGTGAAAGGAATCTCGCCCGTACTCATCCTTATGTTCTGGTCGGATCTCTGGGCCTGCGTCTAGGGCAACGAACTGACTACCGATGAGCCCTAACAAAGCCCTGCAGTCTTGCAATGTACTGACGACGGTTTTGAAGACGACAATAGATGTCTTGGTTTTTTGGGTGATGCTCTTTGCAGACTGGCTCGGAGGTGACTGTCTCCCCCTCGCACTACGCGCTTGGACAAAGTACTCACGCAGCGGCCTGTTCCTCGAGTCCATGTCTTGGCTCTCGTTTTTCACAACCATTGCAGATACAAACTACAACAATCTCAGTGTCTCGCAGCTGCATTATAGGGCAAGATTCTGTATTGCTCAAGTACAACCATAGTTCTTTTCTAACCCTAACAATGTGGGTAAGCCCTTGCTGTCACGCTCGCAAGGCACGAGGCAGGCAGGGCTAAACAGCCACAGCGCTGAGTCAGTGTCCTGCACGACTGCTCGGGTTTATGACACACCCCAGCCCACCTTCCTAAAGCATCACACACGCCAACTGACGTGCAGCTCGTCCTTCAACGATCCACTGACGTGCATACCGTACTCGTACTCATTCGCGAAACCCCAGACTATGGGCCTCGCCCTCAGTCCGTTTACTCGACATTGCTAGACCCGAACCCTAGTCAGCCTCTCTTCGTCATGGCGCTCAACTACATCACCTTCAACCAGGACCACAGCTTCCTGGCGGTCGCGACCACGGATGGCATGCGCGTCTACTCGACCAACCCCTTCGCCCTCGTCTTCCAAACCCCTCTTACCGAAAATGGCGCGTCCGGCGATATTGCAATCCTCGAGATGCTCTTCTCAACCTCGCTGGTCGCCATGGTCCTGTCACCGCGACTCCTGCGCATAGTCAATACAAAACGCCAGACCACCGTCTGCGAGCTCACCTTTCCTGCCAGAGTCGGTGCTGTCAGACTGAATCGCAAGCGGCTCCTCGTCGTCATGGACGACCTCATGTTCGTCTATGATGTGTCGTCCATGAAAGTCCTCAAGGAAATCGTCACTCCCTCGAATCCTTACGCCATCTGCGCCCTGTCTCCCGACTCGACAAACAATTACATTGCATATCCCATGCGCAAAAAAGAATACACTTCGCAACCTGCTCCAAATCACGTACCTCCGTCTGGCCCTCGAGTTACAGAACCAATGAGTGGAGAGGTCATGCTCTACAATGCTAATGACATGCAAGAAGTAAAGGTCATTACTGCCCATCAGACTCCTCTGTCATGTATAGCAATGAACAAGGAAGGTACACTGTTAGCTACCGCTTCGGAAAAGGGCACTGTCATCAGGGTATTTGCCATTCCCTCGGCTCAGAAGGTCTACCAATTTCGCAGGGGCAGTATGCCAGCTCGCATTCACTGCATGTCATTCAATGAAGCAAGCACATTATTGTGCGTTTCTAGCGCTACCGAGACCATTCACATCTTCCGCCTCTCTGCCGACAATGCCGTACCAGATTCAGGACTAGAAGCACCTTCTGATGCTCCTACAACGCCGCAACGCTACCAACGGCAACGTAGCGAAAGTCCTTACGACTCGTCTGATCCCTCGTCAAGTTCCATCCTTGGCGATTCTCCCGCAGATCCATCTGCTAAACCGCTGCGATCTCCAGGTTGGATGTCTATGATGCGGCGAACCTCTCAGAACGTCTCCACAACATTAGTATCGCGTGCTGCAGGATACTTGCCCAATGCCGTTACCGAGATCTGGGAGCCAGCTCGAGACTTTGCCTGGGTCAAGATACCCAAGGGCCGCAATGGTGTGCCTGTCAAAAGCGTTGTCGCCATGGGCGAGGCAGCTCCCGAGGTCATGGTCGCCACTAGCGAAGGCGACTTTTTGATATACAACATTGACCTAGAGAACGGCGGCGAAGGGCGACTAGTCAGACAACATTCCGTGCGGGAACGCAGTGAGACACATAGTGGTTTCAACACCGATTAGAATCCTGGTAACGGAAGATGATTCTGGGTGGACGACATTGTCAATCGAGGCTGACGTGTATCCGACCATCACCTTTGACCTTCTTCATATAGCTTCCTTTTCTTCCGAATCCTCTTCCTCGTTTTAGAGGCAGAGGAATGTTATTGCTGCACTTTTTACAGCGACTGGCGTTTGTTTGGCTAGGCACTCGGATGGTTGCATCTGGGAATGGCGTTCTCTTTTTTTCTTACTAGTCTCTCGTCCTTCAGCGGACGAATGCTGACTGCTCTACAAAGTCTCCACTACCAATTTAACAATCTTTTTAATGTTATTCTTTTCAATCCGCTGTATCTTGTTCTCCTCCTTCGGTGCTGAGGCGTGTGTAGCAGCCGTTCGATTTTCCTGTTTTGGATGTCACCCTGTCTTTCACTTTCAATACCGCTTATCACACCATCGTCGCCTTCGTTAAATCTACATCTTGGTTCGTTACGTTGTTTTGAGAACGTGTTATGAGTGGGTTCGATCGTGTGGAAATTTATCGAAATAGAGCTCCTGGCGGTCACTTCCCTCGTGTCGACCGATCATCACCATACTGACACATATCACTACACTCCAGGCCTTTTTCCAAACCTCCTAAAATCATACAAGTACCTTCCAGACACCGAGAACACCGTCTTTTGACATTGGTAGGTATAAGTAGACCTGCTCTTCCATATCATCCGCCCCAAACCCCAGCAATCCACTCCCTAGCACCTGGATCCCTAGCCCAAGCAGCAACCGCAGCAGCCAACGCCAAACCAACAGGCAAAGCCATCTCCTTAGCATTCCTTACCACAACCTGTGCAGCAGTTTCCTCCGTGACAGGGTTGATAGGATTATGATCGAAGATATGCCGACGCTCACCAACAGCAGGTGATGCAGGAGATTGGGCAGCACTGCGGCGCGCGGATTTCGGAGTCATGGGGTCAGCAATGTTAAAGCTCGAGGTAAACATGTCTTCGAGGCCTGTGCCCTTCTCTGCGGCTTCCATGTCGGATTGTAAGGTCCATTTTGCTGGGTGCAGCTCAAAATGGTCTTTTGTCCTGTTTCTGTCCAAGCTAGAGATGTAGGACGCGGGTTTGCGTGGAGAGTCTTCGTCATCGTGGTCATCTGTCACATTAGGCTTTTTCGACAGAGAAGGCACGCTGGCGGATGAAAGTCCCATCTTCTTGAAAAAGTCGCGCTGTTGCGAGAGAGGAGTTGGTTTAAATTGTGGCGGTGCTGGAGGATTCCGTAGGCGATGTGCAGGCGACATGGGCGCTGGTGGTAGGCGACCGGTAAAGGGAGATTTCTCACCAGTTGCCATACTTGCAGCTGGACGCAAGAAGGGTGGGAGTGCTGAAGCTGCTGGGGCCTGAGCAGTATGAGTAGGTCGGATGGGCGAAGATTGGTTGATGGGTTCCCAATCCATCGAATCTTCCATATCCTGAGCAGGGCCAGGAGATGGCGATGGCCGAGAGAATTGAGACAAAAGTGGTGATGCAGCTCGTGTGGCTGATCGAGTGACGCGATGGGAGCCCAAATTCTCGACGAGAAATGGCTGCCGCGAAGGAGACATGGTAGGAAGATGAGGTGAGGCCTGACTGACAAAGTCGTCAGCTGGGAGATGGAAGCTCCCTGGCTCGATCAGAGGCTCCGTACTAGCCTTCCATGAGACTCTGGGAGCGGACGAGTAGATGACGGTGCGCAAAGAAGCGACGGTGCTCAGGAGAATGAACAGGACAGCACAACCGTGCATGCCCTTTGTGATATCACTGGCCGAGCCCTCGATCCAGGGCCCGCTCAAGTACCACCAAGCAGTAGCTCTCAGAGCGAGGATTACAAATTGGTAACGGTAAAAGTCGGCCAGTCCAACTGCATGATGAGTTCGATAAGGGAACCTTAGGCGATCTTTGAAAGTTGGATTCCACCATAGAAGCCAGAAGCTCAGATATAAAGATTTCTTGACAAGGTCGACAAAGAGATGAGCGCAACCCGCTGGTAGGAAGTGTAGGCGAAAGCCATTTACTGAACAACCGACAAGCATGAGAGGAGTCAAGCCGGCGACCTCCTCATTGTCTCCAGGAATGCCCAAGAAAGCCAGAGCGTGCCAGTAAGCCTGAAAGAGAGCACTTCCCCACCAGGCCATAGCGGCGACGCTTAAGGCAGATATGGCGAGAGAGGATGAAGTGGGAAGGTTGTTGAAGGCATGAGCTTTTGAACGTTCAAGATTCCGCGTGAGAAAATCGGCCTTTGCGACGTAGTTTGTCCTCTTGAGATGTTGTTCGATTCTCGGGGCGCATTTCAGGCAAACTTGGGGAAAGCGACGCTCGAGGTCTTTGCGATATTGCGGGTACTCGGCTTCGTATTTTTGATATTGTGGATGGTTCTCGGCGGGGAGGTACTCGGCGAGGAGGGTAGTGACCATTTGCTGATTCTTGAGACATGTTTTGCAGAAGAGGTTGGACGACTCGGGCTGGACGGGCGAAGTGGGTCGCTGAGGAGGATGGGCAAAGGAAGCAGGTTGTTTAGGATTTGGAGTAGCCGGGGGATCAGTGATGTCTCCATTCTATAGCAAAAGTCAGAGTTGGCGATTCGTAGGTGGATGGTGGTTGGCGTACCGAGTCGAGGTGGTTTGTGGCTTCGCAGCTGGTGCAAGTGAATTGTCGCGTGCGTCCGTCCTTGACATGGGGTGATCGCATGCCACAGTAGAAGCATTCCAGACGTGGAGCGAGGAGACTCGGCATGGCGAGGTCGAGTAATGGCGATGAGGAAAGAACGAGGGTGTTTCGTATATCGTGTATCGTGTTTCGTAGTATGAATCGAGCAGGCGCGTAAGTTCAGCTTCACGTGGGAAATGGCGACATGGCGGACCCTGCAATCTGATCGGATGTAGGGTGACTTTTTCGAAATTGTACAAGAGTTGATGTTCAGATTGTTTATGTCTTTTCGAACTCGAAGGCTCGGCTAGCAACTGCCCGCATGCTAAATAGCAACCCGCTTCGGGAGTGACGCGCACAGGCCACCAAAGTCCGCAACTTCTACAGAGACTCTGGACTTTGTCGACGCCGACATATCATTTGTATATCCCACCGTCGCAATGCAGAAGGTGGTCCAGCGAAGGATAGCCGCCGAGCGTCAGGCCCTGCGCCGCGCTGCGAAGCAGACTGAGAAGGCCGACAATGCAAAGGAATGGGGCGCACGATGGCAGATGCAGTCTCGCCGCAAGCAAGAATCCATCTACTTCAAGGAAGAGAAGTTCCGCAGACGCGAGGAATATGAAGTCGGCCCCCTCCTCGCTCCCAGACGCGATACTGGCTACCTCAAGGATAACTACGGCACCATCGACCCCAGCGTCATTCAGACCGCAAAGCTCCACTGGACCATGTACAAGCACTTCAAGTGCCCTTTTGCTGTCGGCGATAGAGTCCTAGTCACAAAGGGAAAAGATATTGGCAAGATCGGAACCATTGCTGAAACTCAACCCGATACTGGTTTCGTACGCATGCAGGACTTGCGCAAGGTATCCCCACCAAAAAACACCTGCTACTTTTCCCACCAATGCTAACAACTCTTCAAGGCCGACTTCTTCGTTCCCGAATATGTGCGCAAGGAAAACAATGACAGTCGCCACATTCAACCACAAGCAGTGCCTGTTCCTTGGGACGACCTTAAACTCGTCTTTCCTCTTCGCGACCAGACCACCGGTCACTTCGAAGACGTCGTTCTGGACAAGGTCGATCTGCGCAACGCTGGATGGGTAGAGCGCAAGAACGGTCATCGTGAATACATTCAGGGCCAACGCTTCCTTCCTGGTGTCAAGACCCCACTTCCCTGGCCCAAGACTGAGGAAAAGGACAAACCAGAAGGCTACGACGACGACACCCTTCGTATCACTGTCGACGAGGCCACCCACCGCCCCTACTTGCTCCAACCACCCATGCCTCCATCTGTCATTGATGAGCTGAGAAACAAGTACTCCATCTTCCGTACCCGCCACGAGCCAGCATACATTGCCGCAAAGGAGGCCCAAGACCGCGCCGCAAAGCACAAGGAGAACCTCGCCCGTTTGGTTTCCACTCCTCTTGCCGAACTGAAGGAGCTAAGGCGACAGGAGAGACTCGCCAACCCTCCCGAGCTGTCCGAGGAACAACTTGCAAGAATTGGAGAGGTCATGGCTCAGGAGAAGCAGAACGCCATCAACAAGCTCTCTCAGCAATAAATTTGTTGTTGCTTGTATTATGGTTTACATGTGGTTTGCATCGATGTGGCGTTTTGGTTTCTTCTCCTGTAAAATTACCACCCCCTTGTCACTTTGACCTTTTTCTTCAGTATATGCCTTTAGATATCCAGGCAAAAAGAACTTCAATTTTCTCCCGAAATTTATCTCTGCCTTATGAATTCAGTTGCAATCTGTTCGTAGGTGCAGAACTCAACCTCGTCTCCAAAAGATTTGACCCAAGTCAGGAATCTCTGAATCATTCCGATTACGTGCGCCATTCCGCTAGTGTCTGGATGAAGGACGAGAGCGAAGATTGTCATATCTTCCCTGCCATCTTCAACTTCGCTCTTCAGCCACTCGAAACGATCCATCCACATGCGTTCGATCAAGCGAACGTCGACGAAGCCTTGTGAATTCGGCACATTGGGGAAGAATTGCATGGGTGTCATGTCCTGTACACTTATCAGTCACAAAGAGTCAGAAAGTCAGGGTAGAAAGCAACAACCTCCATATACCAATTGCACGGAATTTCAACCAGCGTAGACTTATCCAACTTCATAAAGTCCTTGGAAGGCTTCATCCAACTACTTGCCTCCTTGTCGGGAGAAAACTCGATCGTGTCGAGTTTGTCCACGTTCTTGGGTAACAAGTATGGCGCGCTGTCCACATGCGCCAGACTTGAGTCCCAAAGAAAGCCGTGCTCTTGCAACAACCTCACTGTACGTTCTTGGATTTGATACAATGGTGCTCTGTACCCTCTAGGTTTCCTGCCTGCCAGCTCCTCTGCCAGCTTCATCGTCTTGACCAACACATCTCTTTCCTGTTGTGCCGTCATTTGTGTGCTTCCTTCGTGAGAATAACCGTGTAGTGCGATTTCAGCTCCTGACTCGACGATCGCCTTTGTTTGTTCAGGGAACGTTTCCATCGAGTGGCCGGGGATGCACCAAGTTATTCTATCAGATATACCGAGACGGGAGAATACTTTGAGGAGCCGAGGAACACCAACGTAGCCGCTGAAGTAGCCGGATGAGATGTCGGCCATGTTGTTATCGGGGTGTTGAGATGTGCCCAGCCAGCCGGAAATTGCATCAAAGTCAATAGAAAGGGCGATTTTGATCTTTTGCTTGGGTCCAGTCGTGCTGGATATGGGGGCAGAAGAGGCCATGTTGAAGAAGATTGAAGTTCAGAGTTGATAGTGCTCTGAAATGAGAGCAAAAGTTGGACGGCACTTACACTTTATAACTTTACTATAGAGATACCTACTTGCTTTTGGCACAAGGCTGATGATATATGTATCAGGACCAAAGGGGAAGGTGCAACCAGGCGGACGACCATTCTACTGCTGGAGTCTGACAAAGAAGCGTGTCATGGAATCATGATTGTCATCAGAACCCGTAGCAAAGCTTTTTGGGAGAAATTGTCTCGAGCAACATGATAGCATACATCGCGTGACCATGTATGCAGGAGAAAAGGAAGCTGGAAGTCTGCGCGCAGGAGTGCTTGGTTGACTGGAAGCGGAGTGCCAAGCTTTGGTTCAGCCAAAATTTCGACAACGACAGGAAGTCGACGAGATCAGAGCGCACCGCTTCGAACGCAACACACATCTCCATACCGCAAAAATGGCAGAGACTGCAGTGTAAGGCCGAAATGCTCGTCTGCAATTTCCACGGACCCCATACTGACACTGACGCAGTAACGAGACAATCCTGCGCGAGGTGCGCGTCGACGCTCTGGTATGCGACCCAACCATGGCCAAAGGATGAAAGAGAGGACAAGAGTTGACAAGACGGACAGGTCGTCATGCGCATTATCAAGCACAGCTCGCAGGTTTTCCCCAGCATCGCAACTGGATCTCTGGTCGGTCTGGACATCGAGGGCCAACTGCAGGTCACCAACTCTTTCAACATGCCTCAGGTCGACGGCGGCGTTGCTGTAGGCGATGCCAACGATGCACAACTCGCTGCCCAGATTGCCGCTCCCCGCGCAAAGGCCAACATCGCATACCAGGCTGAGATGATCCGCATGCTTCGCGAAGTTAACGTTGACGCTCAGAGCGTTGGTTGGTACATGAGCGCCAGCATGGGCAACTTTGTCAGCCTTGCCGCCATCGAGAACCAGTTCTACTACCAGAAGGAGCCCAACGAGCGCACCGTCACCCTGGTTCACGACGTCAGCCGCAGCTCCCAGGGCAGTCTCAACCTCCGCGCCTACCGCCTTTCTCCCCAGTTCATCGCCGCTTACAAGGAGGGCAAGTTCACCACTGAGAGGTGAGGATACCAAGAAATACAGGAACCCGAACCGTCATGCTGATTTGTGATATCCAGCCTGCAAAAGAGCGGTCTCCGTTACCAGGACATCTTCACCGAGCTGCCCGTTGTTGTCTACAACTCGCACCTTCTCACCTCTTTCCTCCACCAACTCCCTACCCCTCCTCCCAGCAAGGCCTTGAACTTCCCTCCCAGCCTCGCCACTCTCGAGCAAGACCCCTCGCTCACCACTCTCCCCCTGGCACCTAACTTCGACTCGCTTGACCTTTCAATCGACCCCTTCCTCGAGAAGACCTGCGACCTCCTTTTGGACAGCATAGAGACCCACCACACCGAGCTCAACAACTACCAATTCTACCAGCGTTCGCTCGCCCGTGAGCAGGCCAAGATCACCCAATGGCAAACGAAGCGCAAGGCCGAGAACGCCAGCCGTGCCGCCACAAAGCAGCCTCTTCTGCCCGAGGATGAGTGGCAGAAGCTTTTCAAGCTCCCTCAGGAGCCCTCAAGACTCGAGACTCTTGTCAACAGCCGTCAAGTCGAACAATACGCCCGCCAGGTCGATGCCTTCACCGCCTCCATCTCCGCAAAGATGTTTGCCGTCAAGTCAAACCTCGTCCCCAGCGACGATTAGGTTGTTGTTACGTTCTGGTGGTTGTAGATAAACGGAGCATCCTCAAAAGAGAGACGGCAACTCAAAAAAGCATTTCTTCTGCGAAAGATATCCGGGCATTGATGTGTGGGCATGATTTTGGTTCTTTGTGGGCGACAAAAAGAAACAGGCGTTTTACGGAGCGAAATTCCAAAAGAAGATCATCAATCTGTGTGACACAAAAAAGCGCGGATACTTTGGGCATTTCTGTAGGCTTTTTAAGACACGACGCAGGCACATGAGAGATTAATGAATTCTTTTCTAACTTCAGTCAATCTTCTGACGAAACGATATGAGATGTCTTGTAGCACGAGGACCCGCGGAATTGCCAAGTTGAATATTTCTGAGCAGGGGCAACAACATGACTGCTTGACTGGGACATAGCAGCACATGCACTTCTCGTCAATACCGTAAAAATACAAAAGGCAGGTTCATCGTTATTCGTCATTTCCTTCAACCATGTTTCAATCCATCCAGATATGCCACCAATCTCTTCTTGATGATGACACCTACCAGTTTTCCAGTACCTTCTTCGATCACCATCAAATGCCGCAGTCCCAGTTTTCCAAACAGCTCGACCGCATACTCCATTGGTGCCTTTGCACAGACAACCATAGGGGTACGGTCTACAAAAGTCGAGAGATCGAAATCACCCTCTTCGGCATTGCCTAGTAATCGCACCTCGCTGTCTTTGGGGTACAGTCCTCCCAGTTCTCTCAATCCGAAGCTGAGTTCGCCTTCTGCTAGATATCCTTGTAGGATATGGTTGTTCTGAACAAGCACAAGACCAGCATCCATGAGGCCTCTGCTTTCGAGCTGGACGAGCTTTTCCTCTAGGATTTCTCTTCTGACTTTGTTGCTTGCAGGCACATGAAGCGTGATTTGTTCCATGGTGTGTGCTGGAGGAATCAGTTGTTCGACCAGGACGTTTTCCATCTGGATGTAGCCTAGACTGTGATCGAGGTCTAAGAAAGGGTGGCCCAAGACGTTTTGAGCGAGGTCGTAGACGCCTTCTTTGCCCAGGGCGTCGGCTACCCATTTGGCGACTAGGATTGCTACCATGTGGGGGAGTACGTAGTCCAACTCGCCTGTGAGTTCGAACATGATAACGCAGAGGGATAGAGTCATTCTGCTCACGCCAGCTAGGAATGCGGCCGCACCGACCATGGCGAAGATGCCAGGAGAAATGTCGCTAATGTACTGACCTAGCAGACGACCGAACAGTGCTCCTGCATCCAGAGCAGGAATGATCACTCCAGATGGAACTTTGATGCCAAAGGTAATGATGGTAAGTGCGAGTTTGGCCAATGTGCCATAGATCAACCAGCCCATATAAGCCCAGCGATCATCTGTACGAGCCTCATTCTGACACACCCAAGACTCTGCAGAGTCTTCGGTTCTGCAGTCTACGAGTAATGTCTTGATGATCATATCGCCAGGCTCGCGGATCAGTGGGTTGGGGTATTGGAGTAGTGCTGTGGCGAGAACAATCAAGAAGACTTCGAAGACTGGATGGTTCTTGATGATGGCGTATTTGCGGAAGGATTTGCTCCAGAGGTAGTTTAATCTGCAGAAGACACCACCAAAGATGCCGCCTGCGATGCCTGTTAAGAAGTTGTTAGTACGTGCGGACTTTAGCGTTGCAGCCATAACTCACCAAGTACGACAAACACCAAGTAGTGCACCGCACCATAACTCGTGCCATAATTGGTCTCAAACAAGACCAACTTGCCAGTGCCTGTTGGATTGAGCTCCTTCAACACCATGGCGGCAACAGCGCTGCAGAGAAATGCTCTCCACAGCACCTTTCTCGGAAAGTAAGTACTGATTTCCTCATAGCTGAACAACACACCGCCGATGGGTGCACCAAAAGCTACAGATAGACCAGCTGCGCAAGCCGCACTCAGCATCTCTCTCATTTTGCGTCCATTGTCGCGGTACTTTGGGAATAAGGAGGCCACGAGGTATCCCACGCAAGTGGAGATGTGTACAAATGGTCCTTCCTTTCCAAGACACATGCCTATATTGCCATGGTATGTCAGTAACCAGAGAGAAGACTTCAACCAGCATCCAGCTGAGGCTTGCAAAAGGAGGAGATGATGCTTACCTGTGGAAACAGCAAACACAGCACCAATCGCCTTCACCACCAGAACTTTCAAAGACAAGAAATTCGGAATCACAAATCCACCAAGGATAGTCTTGATCTCTGGGATACCAGATCCAGCAGCCATATACATTGTTTTTCCAGCAGGCTGAGCAGTTCCATCCTTATCTTCTGCATCAGGAGCACCAGCAGTAGGCAATTCACTCTTCGTAGTCATCGTCACACTAGCACTGACAAGACCAAACAGCAAAGCAAAAGCAACGTAAATTGCAAAAGCAGCTGTGTATTTGTCGTTCCAGGTTTTGAATTCGGCGCATTCGGTGACGGGCTCAGAGGCTGAGGTTGCAGAGGCACAGCAGGCTTCGCGGGTGAGGAAAGGATTTGTGCTGCAGTGGCCTAGCTTCCAGTCACTGACTGTTGCGGCGGCGATGTCGACGAGGTAGGCTACGCAGGCTGTCAAGGCTCCGATCATTGCTGCTGCTATCCAGCCAGAGGATGAGTCGAAGAGAGCGAGTGCTTTGCCTTTGAGGTTCTTTTTGTTGTGGATATCGCGAAGACGATAGGAATCTTTGACCTATCATTGTATAAGCTTCTTTGATTTTTGCAGCAAAAGAAGAAACACTCACAAGATCATGTAACCAGTCTATGGTAGTATAGTCATTGTAGGCCAGTCTCTCGCCTACCGTACTACCAGCCATAGCCTGCTCTTCAACACTAACATGGCTCTTGACAATCGAACTCGCTGCATCGTCCTTCTGTATCAATCTGCTGAGTCGACGATCTGGAGCTTGCTCAACATCAATCAGAGGAGTATCCTCGTCAGCCATCTCATGCGACATTTTCTCCTTTCTCACAGAACCAAGGATAACGAAGAATATAGAAAGCCGCCAGCCAGAATTCAAAAAATGGACCTACCGCTCTTCTTGTAATGGTAACCTACTGTTCGGTTCTAAGGAGTCGCGATAATGCAAAGAGGCGTCATCGCACAAAAGCATACACTGTTTTGTCTCTGGATTCTATGGTTCAGGGAGTGGTACGGGAATGCGTTATCAGCATATCAGCGGAATGTCAGTGGCCGAGGGCGCCACAAGATAAGGGACGCAGAACGTGCGGCCAGACGTTGTGAGACCGAGGACGCGAGATGATCAACGAGTCAGCAAGATACATACCGTACCGTTCCAGTTCTTTTGTAACTGGCTCTGGCAGAGCGTGATTTTGTTGGTGATAAGGGTGCGGCATGCTGTCGCTGGTGGTGGATGTGGGGTGGGCGACTCTTGACCACATGGAGAAATCGCATGAAGACATTCAGATTGAGCCATGCGTTTTGACAAATATTCGTATTATCGACAAATCGTAGCAAATCGTCGTAGAGACTATATGCTGGCTAGGGGAAGTCTAGATGCGTGTTTAAGTTGACTTCTTATCTTGGACGCCCTTCTTCACGCCCTCGACGAAGGCTTCGACGGCTTCACCGCCACCGAGAGGTACACTACCGCCCTTGACCATACCGCCATTCTCGACCCTGACACCGAGAGCCTCAGAGACCATGGGAAGACCTCCATCTCTCAGTGCGAAAGTTAAGCTACCCAGACTCTGGTTCAATTGAGGTGAGCGAAGTACGCGCTGTAGCAGCTCACGCTTCTGCTCGGTTGCCATGGCTTCGATTGCAGCGCGAGCGGTTTCCTCACTGGGCTCAGCAGATGAAGTGGTGGCACCAGATTCCTGGGCCAGCAAGAAAAGCGAGGGAGGCAGGTGCATACAGAGTGCATCAATCTGCTCGGGCGAAGTTGATGACAGCCAGGGAATGGTGTTGTTGGTTGAGAGAAGCTCGGAGAGAGTGGTGAAGGGTCGGTCGTATGACTGTTGCTGTTGTTGATGCTGCTGGGTACCGAGTGAGGACCCTTGAAGAGATCTGAGGAAGTTTTGAACAGCATCGTTGGCATCGCCAGGAGGAGCACTACAGACGCACAGAGCATATCAGCCTACAAGTTCCTGGATGTGTTGGAGAACAGCCGCAATAACATAAATGCTTGTCTGATGGTATCTCAGATATATGCTATCCTCGCAATGCAGATATACCCGTGCCCATGCAATTTTGATGGTATTAGTCCCCTGCAACGCCTAGTGTTGCCTTTCAATGGCTCTAGCACAACCAAAACCAGAATCGTGAAATGAAAAGAGAAAACCTACGCTCTGCCGCCATCAGCACCACCTTCGCGGCTGGCTTCGCCTTCTTCTCTGGGGTCAGCGCCAGTGGCATCTGCACCAGCACCGCCACTGCCCTGTCTGTGATGTTCGGGTTGTGCATCCTCCATGTCAACGTCGTCGCCGCCTTCGTCATCGTCATCATCATCACCTCCTCTCAGACGCTGAATCTCGAAGCCGACATCGACCTCTTCGCCAGCGAGGATATTGTTGATGATTTCGCCGTAGCGCTTGTCTCTTGAGCTGAACCAGCTTGCATCGCCACTAGGGTGTTGTGATTTGGATTGGAGCCAGAAGAAGTGGCGTTGCGAGGATGATGAGAACTTGAGCATGTAGATACGACCGTTGGTAGGAGATTTTGTGTCGGATGATGATGTGTTGCCAGTGTAAGGGGTGAAGGTAGCATCGCCAGGGAACATGATCAGGTCGAGCTCTGGGGATGTGGGAGGGGCGGAACGCGGGCGCCAGCAGAAGTGTACGAGCTCTGTGAGAATTCAGTTGGTATGGGTCAGAGATCTGGAAAGCAGAGTCGTGATACCATCTTCTTCATAGAGGTAAAGGTAGCCAGGAGTGGCATCAGGCTTGACCTTTTTGCCCTGCGATGCGCATTAGCTGTGCATCTCGAAACAATCCTGAAGAGGGTGTGCATACATTTAGGTCGCACTGGCCAGCCTTGAACGTAATGAGAGAGTCGGTAGCCATGATAATTGTGTGTGTGTGTCGATGGCTTAAAGAGTGGATGTGATGGTGGTTGGACACAACAATGTTGCAGTGTTTGGTGGACTGCTAGAGAGAGATGGACTCGCGATGACGCTGGCCGTGTTGCTTGATCGCTGGAGCTTCACTTCCGTCGGCCTTGCTAAACACCGATCCTGCCAAGCGCTTTCTCTCTACCGACCGATACCTTGAAGAACTGAAGGAACCTATTTTCGAAATAACATACAAGTTGGCATTCATTCAAGCGTAGATCATACAAACATGTTCAACCAAAAGATCAGTACAGAAGACTCCCCAATGAGCCCGAAATCATGGGCAGTATCAGCCATTCCTCGGAGGCAGAGTCTTGAGCCGCGCCTGTCACTTGCTAGACATACCACATCACATCACAGAATGGCCGAGCGACTGTTCGATTTTCACAAGTCATCTTCTGTACTTGCACATAAAGATAGGCAGTGATGGCAAGGCAAAGAACAAGACGACTTTATCGATGGAGATGGTCGTCGTGCACGGACGATGACAGGCAGGGCTTGGCGCACAGTCTCGCTTCGCTTGCCGCAATTTTGGTGAATCACAACGCACCGAGTTTGAATTCCGTTTTGTGAAGACGAGACACGACAAACCAACGACACCACCCTTACTGTCGCCAAACCCGCCAAAATGTCCGCCCAGCAGACCAAGAAGTTCCAACAGGGTGAACGTGTCATCCCTGCTGCCGCAGAGAAGGCCCCCAAGTACTACCAGGCCGAGGA
Source organism: Aureobasidium melanogenum CBS 110374 (assembly GCF_000721775.1). Classification (NCBI taxonomy): domain Eukaryota; kingdom Fungi; phylum Ascomycota; class Dothideomycetes; order Dothideales; family Saccotheciaceae; genus Aureobasidium; species Aureobasidium melanogenum. The sequence goes on along the minus strand of NW_024470057.1, from coordinate 754,541 downwards.
CGACAGCCAGGCTAAGAAGGTATGCAACACATGCGACCGCCGACCGCCAGAACCCACCGAGAGAAAGAGCAGAAAGAGTTGGATATCATCAGGGAATACACCATTGCGCGCACACCAAACATACGGCCATTTCTGCGCTCTTCTCTCGACCCGACCATCTGCGTACACATCCAAAGGGAATACAGTCCGCTGACAAGTCCCTCCTCTTCAGGTCCGCAAGAACCAGCGCCCTTGCAAGCCCCGCGCTTCCCTCCAGCCCGGTACCGTCTTGATCCTCCTCGCTGGCCGTTTCCGTGGCAAGCGCGTTGTTCTCCTCAAGAACCTCGCCCAGGGTGTTCTCCTCGTCACCGGCCCCTTCAAGGTCAACGGTGTCCCTCTCAGACGCGTCAACGCTCGCTACGTTATCGCAACAAGCACCAAGGTCGACATCTCCGGCATTGACTCGTCGGTTGTTGAGAAGGTTGGTGGCGACGCCTACTTCGCCAGAGAGAAGAAGTCGAAGGCCAAGGGTGAGGAGGCCTTCTTCAAGCAGGGCGAGAAGCCCGAGGTACGATTACTCCATCAAAAGCCGGATTGCGACATGCCAAATACTGATACACTCCCACAGGCCAAGAAGGTCGCCTCCGGCCGCGCCGAGGACCAGAAGACCGTCGACCGTGCCATCCTTGCCAGCCTCAAGAAGGAGCCTTTCCTCATCTCCTACCTCGGCTCCACCTTCAGCCTCAGATCGGGCGACAAGCCCCACGAGATGGTCTTCTAAGCGATTTGGCACGACACACAAATGGACTTTGGTTGCGGTCAATGAATGGAACGGGCGCGTGGTGAGCAAGAGCAATATTACTGCGGCGCTTTGAATGTTACACCAAAAATCGGACATGGGCTTGTTCTTTTTTCTCCCCGCTACAAGGCACTGCGACTTTCTTATAAAAACATGAAAATCATTGCTCAAAAGCTTCCAAAATATCATGTCCGAGGCGCGCATAGTGCCGCAACGACTCATTTTTTCTAGTTCACAACCCTTTCCCAGTTCCATACTCAGCACGTCACTTGTCTACAGTCGATCGATCGAATAGAGCCTCGCCAGGCGCACGCATATCCAGCCTTCCTTGAAACTTCCTCTCGAATCTCTTAGCAGTCACCACAAGCGCCTTTGGAAACCAATCTACGTCCTTATCACCCTCCATCATGTCGACTAGCGCCTCTGCAAACTTGAGACACATGACCATGCCATGACCATTGAAGCTGGCACAGACAAACATGCCTGGCATCTCAGGCATTGCTCCCACATACGGCAATCCATCTGCACTCGCGCCCATCACTCCTGACCATTCCTTGACGATCCTGCCTTGCCTTGCATCTTCACCCCAGTTCTCGCCAAAGTAGCCTGCTGTGCAATCGTAAAGGTAGGTTGAGATCTCCGCATTCAAGTCTGTATCAAGAATGTTTCCATATTCAGATGCACCAGCATTGGCTAGTCTTCCCAGCCCGCCGCCAATGACTATAGTGCCAGCATCCGAAGTGCCTGGCGGTCGAGTGATCATGTACTCGTATCCCTGAGCATAGATGAAAGAGTAAGTCGTATCCAAGCCTGGCAACTTGGACCCCGGTCGTTGTGCTGTGATCTGTCCGCGCAGAGGAACAATGATGCCCTGCATCTGCGGCAACAGATGCGCGGTATATCCGTTAGTCGCTAAGATTAGATTGGCGGTCTCGACGCTGCCTCTTGATGTCTTTGCTGTCCATCTCGGTGCCTCCCGGTCGAAGTCCTTCGCTGACTCGATGCCTTCGACTGGGGTGTTGGTCTGCAGGTTAACGCCTCTCTGGAGGCAATGCTTCAGCACTCCCATGGTGAAGCGATATGCACTGATGCTTCCCGCTTCATATACAAACGCTCCCAGAGCATCGGGAGTATGATACTTCGCCTTCGTCTCTTCCGCTGATAAGATCTTGTACTTTGCTGCTGGGTCATCAGGTCCCATGGTCTCTTGCATTCTGGCAATGGCTTCTTTGCCTCGCGCGAGGGTGGCCGCATCATATATGATGTCTACCGTATCGCAGGGCGTAGATGCACAGTCAATATGCAGATCCCGAGCCAAGGCATGGGTTTCTCTGATATTAGCGTACTCGAGACGAGCAATCTTAATGGCATCTTCGAGGCCATGTTCGGCTTCGTGCTCGAGGAAGCTGCGATAGCTTGCTGCCTTTGTGTGACCGCCTGAGATTGATTGCCATCAGTGTATCATACAGACCAGCATCATAGACTGTCTAGAGCTTACCGTTCCGACCTGTTGCTCCACTACATGCTTGTCTTGCTTCTAGCATCACGATGGAGCTGTTTGGTTTGTTCCTGATCAGATTATAGGCAGTAGATGCACCACTGATACCACTACCGATAATGACATAGTCTGCATATTTTGGTAATTCTTTTGTGGTTTGCAGGTTTGCTATTTCAACGGGCGGGTCTTGCCAATAGGATGTGGTTGGGTTTGGTAGAGGTAGGTCGACAGGGATGCGGGCTCTCTCTTCCATCTCGAGAACAAATTTGGAGTCTAGCTGAGGGAACTGGTTGATGTTGGATTGATTTTGAGAGGAAAAGCTATGATTTATATACATATATCGACCTTCATGTCTTGTTCGGGCAGGTTGATGCGATGTTGAAGATAAGGAAAGCGGAGTTGACACAGCCTCGAATCTTGTCAACTCGATCAATTTCACAATGCACGGATGCCACTGACTCTTTGAACGCCTATTCAAAAGATACGAGGAGAACTTGTCTTTTTCAGCTGCTGTTTCAATCATCAAGACACTGTTGTTGCTGGGAAGGGACGAGGAGCCATGGAAGAACTTCGGGCGTTGGGTTGGACCTTCGAGCGAGACTTGCGACGCAGCAATTTTCTCCCAACATCACAGCCCAGGCACAATTTCTCGACACTGGAAGCAAGAGCATAGGAACTAGAAGAGCAAGAACGAGGATCGGAAGAGAATAATACACGAGCCAGACGAAGTGCCAGTATCTACCAGCAAATGGTCCGAGCCCGATGATCATAATGAATACAACAATATGGATACGCTCTCGGAGCGAGTCATCAACGACAATATGCCTCTCAATACCCGGCCCGCGGTTGATGATATGAAAGGAGTGTTGGGCGGAGCAAGAAAAGACTGAGGTCACCCATCTAGGGTACCAACACCGACATGGCATCTAGATGAGTAGAGGGTCGGCCTCTTCCTTCTTGTCCTTCTTGCCCTTCTTCTTGCTGCCTCCGCTAGGGGCGCCATCGTTGTTGCCAGGAGTCTTCTTCTGGTGAACGATGAAGCGGGTGTAGCACTCTTCTCTGTCCCACTCGAAACCAGCGAGGTAGGGGTTCTCTCCCATGTCATCGTCATCCTATACACAGTGGTGGTTAGATGCCATATCACGCGCGAGTAGGGGTAGGTGAGATCAGATCATACCTTCTTCTTGAACTGCTTGTAAATGGCATCTACCGCATCCTTTATTGTCACTCCCTTGAGGTTTCGGGCAGTGACGTTAAGCCCTAGTGGGAAGTGAAGGTCGATCTTCTTAACTGGCGGCGTCACGAGTAACTTCTTTAACACATCCTTGTCTTCGATTGTGTTTGGGTTCTTGTTTAGCTTCCTGGTTCTCATCAGCATCTGGAAGCAATACTCACAACGTTCCAAGGCGATATTGAAAAGAGCTCAAGGCCACATCGACATATCAGGACAGACTTACCATCCAAGTTTCTGCGTTTCCGGCGCTATCTCCAGGTCGACCTTCTCTTGTTCTGTAAAGGAGTCAGAGACATGCGAGAACTGATAAGAAGTTATCAAGCTCCAACTTACCTAGATCTTCTATCCTGAAAACACCTGAAACGGTACTGCTGGTTCTACGATGCTTGATCTGCTTCTCATGGCCAGGCTCGTAAGTGGTGTCAGAGACAGCAGAGTCGAGTCTGGTCAGAGGGTGTTCAATCTCGGCTGACATGGTTGGGACTGGTGGTGTTTAAGCTTATGATAAGCTTGAAAGCTGATGCAGTATGGTAGGCAATTGATTGAGAGTGTTATAAGACCGACTTGACGAATACAAGGCAATCTTGAGGAGAGAAAGAAGGAGAGCAGAAGCTGAGGGAGTCGACAGCTGAAATACCTAGACAGCAGTCGTCGTGCGGGGTTGTCTGACGAGATCACCACATATCGTCCTTGCTCAAGCTCTGAGCCAAGCTGGGATAGCTGTACGGAGCTCGAAAGAGATCATCCCACTTGGAAATGGGCACGAGATCAAGCCGCTCTCTCAGGCATGTTTAAACGTCCCGAATCGACCAATCCTGGGGTATCACGCTAGCGGGCTCAGGATGCGGGGAAAACCTTATGTTACATTTGTACCTTTGAAACACGCATCAAAAGCAATCATTGAAAGATCTCCAGGGGAGATTGGACGATTGATTCAATTCTGGAGGGACGACTTGGTGGAAACGTGAATTCGTGGAGTTGTTCGAGGCTTCGCGAGTTGGGCACGCGAGCTTTCCCAGCGAAGCTTCGAATTGAATCACGCCGCATCACGCCAACCTGGAGAGCAACTGACAAACCCCGGAAGTACGGAGTCGAGAGATGTGCGCTGACGAGGCACTAAATCTCGCAACATAACGGGGCGACGACTATCAAAGGTACTTTGAGAATTGGGAGGCATGTGACCCTCTCACGGCCGCAACTCGAAAGCAAACACAAGGCAAACGTTCCCCTCCTCGGTACCACGAACCTCCATCACTACTCGGCATGTATCGAGACCATGCTTACAAGATCTTCGCGGTCGTTAAGTAGACTTCCTGCTGCACTCGTGAAGCGTCCGATGATAGCATCAAGACTTCCAGCACCAGTTTCATACAGAATGTTCTGTCCAAACGCATCCGAGCAGTTGTGCAACACAAGCATAGTGCCCGCACATGGTGGATTGTAGCAGTCGGATGGGTCCTCCTTGCTGTACAGCTCTTGTTTTGTCATCACCCGCACTTCTGGTGCAGCCGATAGTGCCGTTCGCATCCACAACCCCCATTGTCCTGGAACCTCAGGAAGTTGGAAGACCCGCATCTTTCGAGGTTTTGTTGTCTACAAATAATGTTTCAGCCCTGCAGCATAGATGCATGCCATCAGACCATCTTCGCTGCCAAACTCTTCAATGAAGATTTTAGGTGCTGAGAATGTGTAGATATAACCTTGGTGCTTGCAGATCCTCTCGAGAGCATCCATCTCATTTCGGAATTGATGATACGCAGTCACGACCAGAAGCTCAAGCGAAAGCAATGGAATATCTCTCTTAGATGTCGCTGTCAACCAAAACAAACTATTTCTGACTTGTTCTAAGACATTTCTGCAGTCGGCTTCCAGGACCTTTTTGGCGAGGAACGACTTGGCTTGTGTCCGCGACATGGCTTTGGCGCTGCCCACTTCGATGCTTGGAAGCTCACCATCCAGGACCAAGCTGTATACCATGAGCCGTCGCAAAGCATCATCGTATCTGTTTCGAACATCATCAGACTGCTTCTCCTCGGTGGAGGGAATGCTGAAATCCGCGATAAGAGTCGTCTTACTCTTCGTCAAGGAGGCCAGTTTCATCATCACCTCGTCCGTCTCAAAGTCTTGGTGTATCATGTTACTTATCAAGACTTGTCGACCGCGCCTGAAATTGCCGCTTGGAAGGTACGGCGTGAAGGTGTGGCCTTTGTTGTAGCCTCTTTCACCATGCAACCAGGCCAACTCTAGAGAGGTGACAAAGGTATGCATGGCGCCTTCCATGTTTGTGATTTTGTCGCCCTTTTGGAACTTTATTGCAAGAGCTGTTCTCTTCTTGCAGCGCATCAAAAACTCAATCATGGCCGGCGGTACGAATTCCGAACATGCTATCCATGGAGGCGAAAGTTCTTTGCTGTTAGCAATCCAGTAATTGCGCGGCAATTTTGCTTTTGGTACTGGTGTTTCTACCAAATTGTCGCTTGAGATATCTGCCGCAAGAGATTGAAACGGATCCTTAATCTCCATTGGCCTGCTCCTTTTGTGTATGTGCTCATCAAGGTTGTTCTTTGCAAGTCTCACGCTTGGACGGCGGACTCGTGATTGTGATCGAGACGACCTGGTTGTTGGTGGTGGACTAGGTGTGGATTTCCTTCCTCTCTTTCCTGAGGATTTGACTGGCGTTTTCTTGGCACCAATTTCGGCGGTCGTCTGCTTTTCAGCATCTTTCGACGGGCTACCACGAAGTCGAGCCATTTTTACGAAAGGGAGGTCGAATGACTGACCGGAAACGAATTTGGTGCGGACGGAGAACGGAAGATAAAGGCGTGTGAACTTGTCTGAAATCTGTCTTGTGGAATGTCAATTGGTTCCCCCTAGCAACAAAAATTCCGAGACAAGCAACACGTTCTCATTCAAAGTCTTGCGATCACACCTTACCCAGCCCGAGGTATATCGTTCTCTGTGAACTATCAGAATGCACAGTTGCGCTGTGAATACGAATTTGGCCACGGAGACAGCCTTCAAGATGTTCTCTCTGTGGAGACCACATTCTTCGCGAAACTAGCGTGCATTTCTATAGCTACACTGTGACAGTCTTTACCACTGCTGAGAGACTCTTAAGAATGACCGACAATCTTTCTCGGTTGATAGAGCTCCTCAAGGTATTGTTCTTCCTCGTCCGTAAGGCTCTTGTCATTGGCACCCAGCGCCTCGTCCATACGTTCAACGCTCGAGAAACCGATGATGGGACTAGAGACACGCTTGTTGATCCAAGCCAGCGCAACATGGGCCATCTTCCAGCCCTTCTTCTCGGCAATTTCTTGTACTCGCCCAATCGTCTTGACATCAATTTCTGAGGTTCCAGCCAAGCCCTCGGCCTCCTTGGAAGATCTCGTTGTGCTTCCGGCCGCTGATGCAGGGCGAGCGAGATGTCCACGACAAAGAGGAGCCCACTAGAGCTCCGTTAGCAAGTTCTCGACAAATCAGTATCAAGTTGACTTACAGGGATGAGACCAACGCCAGTCGCATCGCAATACTTGTTCATCTCGCGTTCTTCTTCACGATACAGCAGGCTGTACTGGTTTTGCATGCTGATAAACTTGGTCCAACCATTCTTGTCGGCACAAGCCTGCATCATGCAGAACTGGTATGTCCACATTGAGCTTGCGCCAATATAACGAACTTTGCCAGAGCGGACCAGGTCGTGCAAGGCCTCCATAGTCTCCTCGATAGGAGTGTTGGGGTCGAAGCGATGGATCTGGAGCAAGTCGAGATACTCCAGGTCTAGACGCTTGAGTGACTTGTTGACAGCGTTGAAGATGGCAGTTCTCGAGAGTCCTCCTTGATTGACGTAGTCAGGCGATTCTGAGATCTTTTGGCCGTATGTCATGGTTTTAATTCCAGGTTCTTCTCCAACATAGGCAAAACACTTGCTCAAGATGACGATCTTCTCTCTTGGGATCTGATACTTTTTGATAGCTTTTCCGATGATCGTTTCACTGGCGCCGTTGCTATAGATATTCGCTGTGTCCCACGTGTGTATGCCCTTGTCATAAGCAGCCTTGAGAAGTGGCAGTGATGCTTCTTCATCCAGGACCCATGGCTGCCATGCTGGGTCTCCAAACGACATGGCACCCAAAATGGGCACAGAAACTCGTAGTCCGCTCTTGCCGAGGCGCCTGTAGACAGCTTTGGTATTCTCGATCTTCTCGAGCACAGGATCTTTTTGGTCAGACATGTTGATGGTGCGAGTGTGTTTCCTTCTTTCTGAGAGGCTTCGACGAGAGAAATACAAGCCCTTCGCAAGGGACAATCGCTAGTATTTGTACTCAAGTGGATGGCGGCTAAATAGAGGAGGGGCTCCATGGAGTTGCGGACATAAGGCTATGTCCGTATACCGGAGATAGCGGGGCTTTTCTGGTAATACTGATCACAAGGATGGAGACTTCGACTGACCATGGAGAATCTGCCAGATTTGTGTGATGGAGTGAAAGATTGCTCAAGTACACTGAACTGAATCTCGTCTTTACGAAACTTTCGTGCTTTCCCGTGGATCGAAGATTCACGAGATTACCGACTCCACACGTAATGAATGAGAGGTCAAAAAGATGCCAAGTTGTAACCTCGTGCGTTGAGTGCTACAGACGGAAGAAGAAAGTGCGTTTCCATCAGGAGTTTGCTCGAATGCGTGAGACACTGACACTTCTGTAGTGCGATCGCAAGAGACCATGCAATAATTGTCTTACACGCCGTGTGCCAGAGTGTTGCACATACGAACACAATGTGAGGTCAGAAATCCTTGGCATATCCCAAATCGCCATTTTCAACCTTCTAGAATCAGAGATAGCCAAGTGTCCGGTTTTGATGCTGATTGATCAAGCAGCACTAGAGACAATGTTCATATCGGGAGCTCCAGGACTGGTTCGATATCAGCCGCTCAAAATAGTGAAAGTCAGCTTGCCTGGGGCGCAGATGAATCACCAATATCGGGTAGCCATGTCGACCAATCTGAGTTGTGGACAACTCATACTCTGGCCCAAGACGTGATACAGGTAAGACTCACACCGGTTCACTACATGATGTTTACCTCTCACCTTTGTAGACGCTCGGTGGTGAGGGTCAGCGAGCCACCTCTCTGGCTCAGACTCCATGGCACACCCAATCATCAAATTATCAAGCTCTGGTGTCGCAATTACCGCCCATTTCGAGTATCAGGAATATCGTTGAGTATTACTTTGAACACATGAACTGGTCGTATGAGATAGTGCAGCAGTACTATTGTAAAAGTCTGCTAACGCAATGGGTCGAGGCGTCCGAAACTACTGCTTCCATCAATCTCGGCCTTCTGTCGAGAGACTTACAATACTTTCCTGCGCTGGTCTTCCAAATCATGGCGCTAACACTCATGTACATACCTCTCAGCGAGGCTGCAAAGTTTCTACACGTAACGGACGGGCAGAGTCTCGATACTCAGTCAAACCACTATGGCGATCTAGGAATGAAGCTCATGGATCTGCTTGGCCGGCGGAATCCTTCTGTGGTTGGTGTTCAGCATGACCTTGTCAGATTCGCTTGGCTCAAGAACTTCGGCTGTGGTAAAAATTCGCTTAGAAGCCTCCAAGATGCGGTGAGGTAAGATCTCACGAGCTCAGAAGATCCAATCTACAAATCTCTCTTCTACTAACCTCTTCTCGAAAGACAAGCACAAGAACTTGGTCTCCATCAGCAAAAGGTCATCCGCCAGCGTAATGGACCTATGGAAGAGACGCTGCGATCATTCTGGTATGATGAACACCTTAGAAGACTATGGGTTCTTATCTTCGCTTGGGACAGGTAAGTACTAGCAGCCACTGCAAATTATCGATAGCTCGATCATCTCATAATGTAGGGTCAATGCCTCGCTCAATGGTCATCCGGTATTGGTAGATGGTTTAAGCTGCAACATAAAAGTCCCTCTGGACTGTGTGTTCCCCAAAGATCCAGCTAAAACTATCCCAATGTCGCTTGGCATAGCTGGAGGTGACACTCCATCACCGTTCTCCGTTCATATCTTCCGATACACACTTGCTTGCGTAATACAGAAGATTCGTACTAGCAACCAAGGTGTCAAGGACTATTCCATCGTCCGTCGATATCATGAGCGTATGGTGGAGACTCTGGACGATCTGCCCTCTATACTGCGTCCTGTTCATCTACAGCCTGATCTTTCGTGGGATTCGGAATACAGGTTCTTGCAGTATCAGAGAGAAGACGTTTCAACTACGTTGAACATCTTTCTTCTGGCTCTGCATCGTCCGTACATTCATACACATTCCGAAAGTCGCTGTGCTGCCCTTGATGCATCCCTCTCAATACTCGAGAGCCAAGAACGGTTGTTCGCTCGAGCCGACAAGCGGCACAGAAAGTACTTTGGGCATGCTTTCTACACGGTGAGCGCAGCTATTCTCGTCACGATGATCGTCGCACGCCATCCGTCCCAGGATCAGAACATCCGCGCCAGGATCAGAAGAACTCTTGCGCAAGCCATCGAGCAGCTGTCACAGATCAGAAATATCAATTCCATCGCAGGGTCCGCTCTCCCATTGATTCTTGCGTGCTACGAAAAGATGGAAACTGCACTCCGAGAAGCCGACACGACAGTCGTTCTACCGACAGCACCAACACAAACTCCGGTTGCTTCCTTGAATGAACTGCCAGACTTCTCCGCATCACTCGACACAACTTCAGGATTTCCTCTTGAAGCTCATGAAGTGGCTCGTGACCAACCGATGATTGATGCGAACTCCGTAGACATAAACTTTACGGCAGACGGAAGCTCTCATGCAATTCCGTACCAGGACAAGGGCCTTGAGAACACATCAGACTACGACGTGTCGTACTGGATTAATAACATACAAAACATTTCAGGCTTTGCTACAAACATCCAGGAGGAGCTCAGATGGGATGCTTTGTTTGGCTAGATATACTGCCATAGCAAGATCACAAAATCTGTTTGATGTGTCCTCACTTGTCTAGTTCCATTTTTATGCATATTCACAAAACTTAAACAACGGTCTGAGTGAGAAAGATCGAAGTATGCTGCGCAGTGGGCAAGCACGATGGATAGCTTACCCAAGCCTTTATGCAAGATATAAAATGTCTGTGCGAATTTTATACAAGGCTCTGACTACAGTTTTGGTGCTGACTCGCGGACCGACCGCGGCCGAATCGATGCCTGTAGCCTACAGGATGTAGGTAACGTCGTCCACTGGGGCCTGTCAGGCTCGTGGAGTGTCGGCCGACCGACTCACCCAGCATGTCCCCAAAATCGCTCAGTCATTTGGCTGATGCAATGTTTTCGCGAACACATTCGGAAATCACAGAGCTCAAGGTTGCTCTAGTACCACTGTAGCGCGATAAGGTTCTGCGTGTACAATAGTCTCCGAGTGTGGATGCCCAATCTCGTGGCGGCCGACGTGCGAGCATGTTTGAAGCTGATCCTGAACATGTCGGCCGACATCTTCAGCTTGCTTACGACACTGATAACAAACCACAGAAAGAACATAAGATGGTCCTTCGTTCATCAATAAGTGACCCTCGTCACCATAGCATTTTCTCGCGCTTCTTCGTCAAACAATTCTATCCTTCCTTCGAACTTATCGGCCAATATGTGCGCCCCCAATGACAACAAAGGCAATCAAGTCATGGAACAGTTAGTAGAATCTTACGCCCAGCTATTCAAGAATGGCCAGCGCTCTCCTGTGCTTCGCCGACCGGATCAGTATGGTATGCAATACGAGGACATCTGGTTCCCCTCTTTGGATGGTACCATCTTGCAAGGGTGGTTCATTCCCGCCGTCAACTCAAAGAAGGTCATCATCGCAAATCATCCCATGACCTGCAATCGTTATGGATACCCTGGACATCTCGAGGGCTACGAAGGGTTCGGGGGTTTTGAAGTGAACTTCCTCCCTGACTACAAGGCTCTCCACGACGCTGGGTATAACATCATCTGCTACGACTTGCGTAACCACGGACTCAGCGATCAAGGAACTGGCGGTATGTGTGGAGCGCTCGGCTATTACGAGGCTAGAGATGTTGTCGGATCGATCAACTATGCTCGCTCCCGCCCCGAGACCAAGGACAACGAGATTGGTCTTTTGAGTCGTTGCATGGGTGGAAATGCCACTATTCATGCAATGACGCTCTTTCCTAAGTACTTCGAAGGCATCAAAGCATTGATCCTTCTTCAAGCTGTGTCCGGACACGCCTTCGTAGAAAAGGGTGCTATCAATGCAGGACTCGATGTTCAAGCCACTGTCACTGCTTTCGATAAACGTATCTACGAACTCACTGGCTTCCGATTGGAGGAGCTGACACCAATCCCGTTGGCGAAGAATGTCGCCATGCCAACACTTTTCGCCCAGGTGCGCAAAGATGTCCTGATTGATGCAGAAAAGGATACTCAGGCCATATTTGATGCCTTGAGCAGCAAAGAGAAAGAGATGATTTGGATTGAAGGTACCACACGCCGATTTGATGGTTACAACTACTTCGCTGAGAAACCCAGTGAGATGATTCAGTGGTTCAACAAGTACGTGTAGAACAATGAACAGGTTGCCACTCTTTGTAATTGGCATGAATAACCTTCCAGGATACCTCTATCTCCCTTCTCCAATTCTTACTAAATAGATTCTTGAGCCTGATCTGCTTGTCAAGATCATAATGCGTCCATGCTCATATAGTAATATGGATTAGGCTCCTTCATCGGCTGTTGTGGACGAAGGTCCGACGTATCGATTTTTGGCGCTCTGGCTTGCTCCAGACTTGAGTCAGACCTTGTTACGATAGTAGAGTGCCGTTCTCCTTCGATTTACCATAATCCTTTTTATGCTTCCTGATTGCTGTTTGCATAAGTGGTCGTCTGTTTTTGCTTGACCTGTCGGGGTGTGAACTACACAATTACGAAACAAGCCATAACCATCCTTAATCGGATCTATTCATGTACTTATGTTGCTCGTAACGAAACTCGAGGTCCTGAGATGTTTTCAAAGTCTCACTACTGCGTTGAGTGGTATTTAGACAGGTGTTGTGAGCATCGACATTGTGTGGCAGGGTCATACCACCAGCGTGATTCGATGCTCAAGCCACGTGAGCAATCGGCCCAAACGCTGACGTTGACAACGCAGCGAGCGCCTGATAGCACCAATGCCCACAAATGCACTGTTGCCATCATCCGTCACCATCTTGAAAGCTTCAAACACCTCAGCCGTCTCTGCTACATCCAGTTTCATCAAGTCCCTACATTTTGCGAGCATAGCCGTACATAAACAATGACAAAGCAGGGCCAAACGTTGATGATGACCTTGAAGTGTAGTGCGATGACCAGCGACAGTCGTGTACTTATTGCGATCGTCTGTCTATAACATCACAAAGACTAGCATGTTCGAGCTCTCCAGGCATCATCAGCGAAAGGAAGACAGGTGAGCCATACACCCTCAGTAACGATCTGTGGAATGATGGCGGGACGAGAAAGTCCGGCACGGGTTCCACTGCACTTCAGAGCAGCCGACACCGCTAGACGCCATGCATGCATACATGATCGACGACCTTGCAGTCGGGATGGAACGTTCCACATTGCATGTTGTTGTTTTCTAGGTTAGCGGAGCAATACTGCGGTTATTACCCTCCTCGGCTTTTCTCTCTTCCTTTTTGTGCCGCAATTAATTGTCTGACCGACGATACGATCTGTGAATGACGGCAAAGTCGCTTTTTGATCTGCTAAATTTCCTTTCCGCGGCATGTAAGTGGAGGAGATCAAGAAAAGAAGAACGTATACATTGACCAAGAAGTCTACGAGTCATGTTGGAGGGCCCCATCACCATCAAGCTCTGACCCTCGGATCGATCCAACTTGACTGCTCTGCCAAGTTCGACCTCATCTCGTAACCGACATTCTGGAAGAGACGACCCGGTGCAAGCCAAAGTAACATGCATCACTAATCTGGCTGGTGACAGGTCGTAATTGATAGATAACAGGCGGACATGTGGAATGATAATTGCAAGGAATTGATTGGTATCCGTGAGGAATGATTGTTTAACCAAGGACCAGGTAGGTGCATCCAAGTGCCGGAAGTAAAAAATATCGCTGGAACGGCAGGTACGCCCGGTTGATGGCTCTTCCGCTCCGCTCTGGTCAACGTTGGGCTCGCACTCCGTCTCTCATGTATCTGATCCGTTTGTTTCTGGTCGATACCTCTCAGGCTCTGTCTTGCTGATCCTTTGACTGGTCTTTGACTGGCTCATAATCCTCTCTAATAAACGGAGAAGGTGCGAACGGGCTCGTTCACCGAGCTTAGTCTGAACAGCATGCATCTGATGGACTTGATTTTGATGCAGGTCTGAGGCAAAACACACCGCACTTACCACATGATGTTAGCTTTGACTTCTGTGTCACGTCGTACAGGAACATTGGTCAACCTCTGACCCCGTGAAGTGATCTGGACAAACACGCAGAATGAGATTGCGCAAGATCGATGAGGCGAAGAAGAACGCAGACGATCGATCCTGTTGTATCCTGGTTCATGGAAGTCTTGAATTCTGGGACAATGACAAAATTCAGATGAGAAAATACAGGGGAAAACTTTTGATTTTTGGTGTAGTGTATTGAGCTTCAAGCGCATATACACTTCTCCCAGGAGTTCAAGACGAAAAAAAAGAAAAACAAAAGATGAAAAGGGCACGTCTGCGCTTGTACTGGAGTGAAAACGCCGTATCCTGTCCTGTGATCCTTCAACATTGTCCAGCAGTGCTCTTGAAGAAACTCCTGAGAAAAGACAAACAGAAACCAGTGTGCTGTGCTCCAGTGATTCGAAAGATATGCGAAAAGTTAACATCTACAGGATTGAGATGCAGAAGGAGAGAGTGTGCTCTGATGTGGTTCACTTCCTGCTGCTGGACTTTGTCTTGTAGCCATATCGCGGCGCCGGTGGTTTACAGTCACCTAACGATAAATGTCAGTGTCTGTCGAGTTTGGATTGTTGAGTTTTCGAAAGGATCAAAGTTCTTACCGCATGGTTCCTCGAATCTGTATTCTCTACACGGACGGCGTCAGCAGAGGTCGAAAGCTATATAGGTTGTGGTGGAACTTACACGGCAACAACATTGGGTGGACAACGTTTGTGTGACTCCTGATATCTGACGCACCAGGCACGCACAGTGTATCGTAGGTGGCCACAGCAGTATTCGACTTTGGTGTAATCGCACATGATGTTTGATTGGAGAACAGATTGATGACAGATGTGAGATCAAGTCAAATAGCTTGATGAGGAGATCAATGTGTTTGTAAGCTCGAGTTGGCTGAGAGTGATAATAAGGCAAGGTGAGATCGAGGGAACGAGGCAAGTTGATATACAGTGCTCAAATCTGTTCGAGTAGAGCTCATTCAAATCAGCCGAACAGCTGTATGCTGCCAGCCTTTCCCAAAAACCGGGACAAGTTTGTTTCTTGGTCCAGTTTCAAATCACAAAATTACATGGGATCAAAGCAAGCAAAGATGAGAAGAGTGGTAGCAAGCAGAAATTTCCACCGACCTGTTCTTGATGGACATTTCGAAACACCTCATTCTTTTCGTTGTACCACCGACGTGCCCCGATCAAGCGAGAAGCAAGAAGGGAAAGCAATACCCTTCCCCTGCTCGCTGATGCAAGAACTAGCCTGGTAAGCCATTCCTCCGACAGCGTGTTCCAATCACATACTTGACAGATCTACCCTTGACGCATCGTTCAACATTAACCGGTGGGTAGGAACGTTATTTCGACGCGCCAATGCAAAGCAAATCATGTATCCTTGACCGCTGCACCGAAACCCGGGCCTGGAGATCTTTGCTGCATGAAACATGCTTTTTGGCAAAGAGAGCAAGCATGGCGTTGCTTGGGAGGCGTGCATGATGGCGTATTAGATCGACCTACCGTTTTTCGTGCCGTACCGCTGAACCAACGACGGATGCTTGACAAGTTAATCGAAGATGTGTCGTGTCGGTCTGCCGACTGTCATCTTGAGCCTTGGTCCGTACAGAAACCTCAGGAACAGGTGCGCGGACATGTGTCAACTGACATCGATGGATGCGGCTTGAGTGACACCATCAGATGTTTTGCATGTTTTGCATGTGTTGACGTAGCAGTCGTACGATAGCTGAATTGTCATGTGGTGAAACTCGGGCTTTGGCAGCAGCATATGCTCGGACCAGAATTCTCAGTGGGACAAGTTGTCTGTTCATTGAGCCTGTGAGATGAACAGAGTATGCGGGATGATATTTGACATTGTTGGAAGTATATGAGAAATTGAGATGATTCCACTCCAGAATCGCGAGTTGCAGCTGTTGGCGTTTTTTTAAGGTTCGAGAGGAGGTTTGCCCGTTCTTCCCCCCAAGGTCTGCGGAAGAGGCGCTCGGAATGGGCGGGATTATCCTAAAGTTTCTTTAGAACCAGCCACCTTGCAGGCAATGGCGATATCGGCAATAAGTGGCCAGTAAGGCCAAAGAAGATGGTTGTCCGTTTCCAAAGCTGTCCATCGATGTGCTAAGGCAATTTTTCAGCTCAGCTGATTTTCGAGTATCTTAGGAAGCAAATGATTTCGATGTGCTAAGGCAATCGTTCAGCTCGGCTAGCAACAGACTTGTCACACAAGATATGCGAATAGAAACAAGACAATCTAGTTCCTTCTAATTTATCTCCTTTATACTGTAAGGCTTTGACAAATCATCATGTGTATGTAACTCCATAACTTCCCTTCGACAATGCGAACCCATGACAAGGGTATCGAACAGTATGCCAAATCCGAAGCAAATCCTTCCAAAATTCGAAAAAAATATTATGTGTCGTTCCTCCTCATTACGTGTGGTCATCAAGTGATGCAGTTTTTATGTCTCGGTGACCTCATCAACATCGAGCCAACCACGGCACATGCTGACAGCACGATCCCACTTCTTGAACATCTTTTCGCTCTCCTCGGGAGTGACTTCGGGCTCAAAGACCATGCGGTTCTTTTGGTTGATGGCCTTGAGCTCGCTGAACTCCTTCCAGATGTCGACGGCGAAACCAGCGGCGATTGCGGCTCCCAGGGCGGTGGTTTCGCGCATAGCGGGGCGGTTGACAGGGATACCGATGATGTTTGCTTGTGTCTGGTATGGAAATCAGTCATTTGTATCTCTGGTTGTAATGTTCTTTCAAAGCTTACCTGCATGCAAATGTTCGAGTTACTCATACCACCATCGACGGCCAAGTCCGACAGGGCATGTCCACTGTCCTTCTCCATGGCGTCGAGGATAGCCTTTGTCTGGAAGCAAGTGGCTTCTAGAGTGGCTCGTGCAATGTGACCTCTTTGTGTGTGCTGGGTGATACCGAAAATGGTACCCTTTGCATCATCGATCCAGTATGGTGCAAAGAGACCAGAGAAGGCAGTGACGAAGACGAGGCCGCCATTGTCGTCGACAGTGGAAGCGAGTTCTGACACCTTTTCGGCGTGGGCAATGAAACCCATGTTGTTCATCAAGAACTTAACACCAGAACCAGCGACGGCTACGGAACCCTCGAGAGCGTATACTGGCTTTCTGTTGCGACCGAAATCGTATGCCACGGTCGCGAGCAAACCGTGAGTAGAGATGGTGGGCTTCTCGCCAACATTGTAGAGCAGGAAACAACCGGTACCTATTCGACGTGTTAGCATGGTCAGACAACAATGATGAGGAAGTTGCATACCATATGTGTTCTTAGCAGAGCCAGGAGTGAAGCCTTGCTGACCGACCAGCGCCGAAGACTGGTCACCAAGACAGCCAGCAATCTTCATACCCTTCAGAATGCCCTTGGCCAGAGAACCGTAAGCATCTGCACAAGACGAAGGAACAATCTTGGGCAGCCTGAGCTTGTTGCGGTCAAGATCGAAGAAGCTTAAAAGGTTGTCATCGTATTGACAGGTGTGAAGGTTCATGAACATGGTTCTTGAAGCGTTTGTAGAATCTGTGACGAAGATGTTCTTCTCTTTTCCTCCGTTGAGGTTGTAGATCAACCAGGTGTCGACGGTACCGAAGCACAGGCGACCCTCGTCGTAGGCCTGTTGCACCTCGGGAACATGGCGCAACATCCAGACGAGCTTCAGGCACGATGGGTATGTGGAGAGCGGGATACCACAGATTTCGGACAAATTTTGGTCACCCTTGCGCTCCTTGAACTCACGGACAAGACCCTTGGTTCTAGTATCAGGCCAAGCGATGGCATTGTGCAAGGGCTGTCCAGTCTCTGCATCCCAAACCAGAGTGGTCTCTCTCTGGTTGGTGAGACCAATTGCCTTGATATCCGAGACCTTGTGGCCCTTTTCGAGGAACTTCTTGGTAGCCTCCTCGATACAGGTTTCTACTGAAGCGACGAGTTCCCAAGGGTCATGCTCGTGCCAACTACCAAGTGTATTAGTATTACTGCTGCTGCTGCAGATGCAACAAAGAAGACTTACCCAGATTCGGGATACTTCTGCTCGAATTCAATTTGGTGCATTGCCACAGGCTCACCAACTCCGTCGAAAATGATGAATCTTGATGAAGTGGTACCCTGATCAATTGCACCAATAAAGTGCTCATGCAGTACATTTTCGTGACTTGTAGTGAATCTGTTTAATGGTGGTCTTTGAGCTCCAGATTTCGACTCGGTTCTGACTTTGGGCTTTGCATCAGTGGCAGCAGATGCCTTTTTCAAAGTAGGATCTGCCGGCTGCTCAGAAATCTGGTCGACATTGGGGTTTCCGCTTAGACTACCCATTGTGATGTGAGAATGGCTTGTTCGTCGACTGAGAGGCGACGAAACAGTCTTTTAGTATTGAATAAGTACGCGAAAATAAAAATGCGTAGACGTCGGTTTCGATGCAGCGTGAAACCAGAATTTGTCTCTGACGGATGAATGAAATTCGCTCGGTAAGCGAAAAAAGACGGAATAATTCGAGGGGGTATCAGAGGGTACAGCTATGAGCTGGATTGCAGAAGAGAGAAAGAGAGATGTGAGGGAACCAGAGTTAAGTGTTTTTCAGACATGGACGTGCTGTTGACGCTGGGCAGAATGACTTCACACCCTTCAACTTGCAAGTGAACCCCACCACATCCCCACCTAACATTTCCGTTTCTCGGGCTTGGGCTACAGCCTCTTTCTTCGGACCATTGCTCGGTGAAATCATTCCCACGGGGATGCTCTCCACTGTAGCGGTTCAGCCGCATACTGTCCACGAGCTCGAGGCTCTCTGTCTTGCAATGTCATCTGCGTTTAGTCGTTTTGTCTGTCCTCAATCATCTACGCAACGCCTCTGCGACAAGCAAAATATTTTCTTCCGAGTTCTTGTCGCGTGCTTGGAAATAAAGACATCAGAGCGACGATCTTCAAATGCACGGCCGGCAAGACCCAAACTTGAAAAAGTTCTGAGTGCCGATCAGTTTGCAGCCACGGCGAAATCGAGATCGGCTCCGGTCTGTGAGCATTTGAGAGTCACGAGTATTGCTTGGCATGCAGGCCTCGTCAGCTCCAACTGTGGAAACTGCTCCTTCGACACTGATTTTCATACGAGAACACTCGGATCAATTCGCATTGCCATCTCCACGAACGAGGAGATATCCGAGTCAACAGTCAAACTCTGAATGTCCTCCTGATAGCGCAACCCCCAGTCTGCTGATCAATCCTCTGTAGCAAATTAGAGGCCTCACCTGGCCTTAACATCTCGACACACTTTCAAGAGCCTATTTTTACCCATAGTTCTGGTCCTAAGTCTCGGAGAGGCCAATCCAACATGGTCATGTGGTTCATCAATTGCGCATTGCATTGGCTTGCTGATTAATAACTAGTCGTTCGAGGTACATACATTAAGAAAGCAAAAGGTCTTGTCTTCGTGCATTGCTCTAGGCATGCGACTTCTTGGTAGTGTGAGGTGAGAGCCGACGGTGTTTGGATTTCTACTCCTCATCATCGTCCTCCTCGTCCTTGCTCGCAACCTTGGCGCGTTTGGCAGCCTCTTCTTCGGAGAGTTGCTGTGCCTGAGCATCACGAAGCGCGCGAACTCTGTCGGCGGGGCCGGGCAGTTTGTTGATGCGGTCTGCGATCTGGCCTCTACCGATCAACGACAGGACAATACTGGCGCCTACAATGAATGTCAAAACGAAGCGGTAGACAGCGTACCACGGAGGGGCCCAGCCTCTCTTGCTGGCGCGACTGTCAGTGTAGTAGAGGAAGTTGAAAGCGACGAATTGGGTAATCAAAGCGTATTCAACCGGGAGAAGGATTGTGGGCCATGCAACTGCGGGGGTCCAAACGCCGATTGCATAGCGCTTGTAGCCCTTGTGTCCACCGTACCCAGCAAACTCCAGACCCCAGTGGATAGCACCGAGGAAGGAGATGATCTGCAAAAGGGAGTTAAGATAATAATTGGAATGCGAGTTGGCGAGTCAAACTTACAACGGCGCCGTATCCGACCTGCAGAGGCTCGAGAACGTGTAGAGCTGCCTCGGCAGTGTGCTCGCTCATCAACAAGCCAGACCCAGTGTTGTGCGCGTGATTGATCTCCCAGGCGCAATAGACCGTGGATAGAGAAGTTCCGAGGTAAGGAAGGACACCAGCCATTCCCAGGTTGTAGGCTTCACGAGGGACCTCTTGAAGTGAGAAGGTATCCTTGATGGTTTTCTGGAGCAGGCATTAGTGTGTGCTGACCTGATGGTGTTGTGGTTCGCGGCTTACCATATCGTTCTTGACACCGGCCATCATGTCGGCGTCTTTGTGCGGGTCCTCGGCCATACCGACCTCACCGAAGACGGGGTGAGTGGACGACGAGATGCTAACATTCTCGGGATCCGCCTGGAGCTTCTCATTGCCCAATTTTGTTTCCACCTCTTTGTTGATTTTGTCCATTGGCGCCTGCTGGGAAGCATAGCGTGCCAGGGCAAGAGTCATGGGTTTGCCAATTGCGAGCGGACGGGTTGCTTGCGAGATGTTGCATAGCTTGGAGGAGAATTGGGAGCTACGAGGAACCGAGG
The DNA here is from genome assembly GCF_000721775.1 of Aureobasidium melanogenum CBS 110374. Taxonomy (NCBI): domain Eukaryota; kingdom Fungi; phylum Ascomycota; class Dothideomycetes; order Dothideales; family Saccotheciaceae; genus Aureobasidium; species Aureobasidium melanogenum. Next base: position 734,000 of record NW_024470057.1, on the reverse strand, counting down.
CTCCAAGGCCACTGAGGGCGCGAAGTTGACGAGCAGCACCGGCACGGAACATGTTGTGGGTGGAGAAGTGAGAGAGAGAGAGAGCAAAGATGCAAGAGGACCGCAGAAGGAGTAGGTAGAGAAGCTGTCGGGAAACACCTCCGGAGCAGCTTTGAAGGTAGGCACGACCAAGCTCTTGTGCCTATCATATGCTCGCAGCTCTTGCGTAGCTGGTGGAGCTTCTCTTACAACGTCATTATTGTACCTTCCCCGATCCGCTCTAATTGCTGATTCAATCCAGTACAGGAACGAAACGCCATGGTTGAAAGTTTGTACAAGAGCATAGGCTGTATAGCTATTTAATCGATGAGGATTCATCTTCAGATCTTGAGCCGCATATCTAGAAAGCTCTATTGTCTACAGACACTGTGGTGGTACTCGAATGAAGCTGGAAAACTGTAATTACGTCATGGGGGGCACCTTCCTTTCCACGTTCCGCGTCGTGCGTGGGCGGGCACGATCAGCGGCGTTGTTTCCAAGAAAGTGGCACTGCCAACAAATCGACAGCTTGCAGGGAGTGGCCTTCTCCACGATTCTTCAAACTCTGTGTTCTGTGCTCACGAACTGTTACGACGACCAGAATCTCGCTTGTGATTTGCGTCTTTCTCAAGTCTCAACACTGTGACGACTCGGTTGTTAGCTGTTTAAGGACGACTGCCCGCCTGGCGCCCAACAGCCTGCAATCAAGGTACTCTCGTCAAGTACCTGTTCACTTACGACTTGCCGCCTACCAAGCGACTTCATGACCTGATGACCTGTCTACGATAATTACCTTTAGTACTCTCTGTTCGTCCTACGCTTCTAATCGAGACATCTGCCTGAAGGCACCCATCCGCCGCCATGTTGGAAGGCCTCGTCTCGAACCTGCTCAACAGGTTCTTGGGCATGTATGTCCAGAACTTTGATCCAAAGCAGCTCAACGTAGGCATCTGGTCTGGCGACGTCAAACTACGCGACCTCGAGCTTCGCCGAGAAGCCCTCGACCAACTTCACCTCCCCATCAACGTCGTCGAAGGCCACCTAGGTTCTTTGACCCTCTCGATCCCATGGTCCAACCTTCGAGGCAAGCCTGTACAAGTCAAGATCGAAGATGTATATCTGCTGGCCGCTCCGAGAGAAGATGAGGACTACAATCCTGAAGATCAGGACAAGCGCGACCATGCTGTCAAGATGGAAAAGCTCGACAGCGCAGAGCTACTCAAAGAAAGAAGTGCAGAAGGCATGAGCCAAGAAGAGCAACAGAAGAACCAAAGTTTTACGGCCAGTCTGGTTACTGCTATTGTCGACAACTTGCAGATTTCAGTCAAAAATGTCCACATTCGTTATGAAGACTCCATCTCGGATCCTGGCCATCCTTTTGCTGCTGGTCTCACGCTGCAAGAATTGAGTGCCGTCAGCACAGATGAGAACTGGAAGCCTACCTTTATCCAGAGCACTGCCGCTGGCTCGACTCACAAGCTCGCCACTCTCGGTGCCCTCGCTATTTACTGGGACACGGATGCTAAGCTCCTGGGATCTGGCAAGGGTTCACAAACCTCAGAAGAGCAAGGAATAGACCACACTACAATCATTGACAAGTTCAGAGATATGATTGCAAAGAAGGACGATACCGAGTTTGGCGCGCACCAATACATCCTGAAGCCAGTAACTGGTCGTGCGGGTCTCGAAATCGATAAGACCGGCAAGCTTGATCGTCCCAAGATGAAGGCTCGCCTCTTGTTCAACGAACTCGGCTTTGTCATCGACGACGACCAATATCGTGATGCTCTCATGTTAGTGGATCTCTTCCATTACTTTATCCGCCATCAGGAGTACCGCAAGTTCCAACCCAAATCGTCTCCTAAAGAAGATCCGCGAGCCTGGCTTCGATTCGCGACCAAGTCCGTGTATGACAAGATCCATGAACGCAACCGTCGTTGGACTTGGGCTTATTTCAAGGAACGTCGTGATGATCGCATCAAATACATTGATCTGTTCAAGAAGAAGAAGAAGGAAGAAAAGCTTTCCCCAGAAGAGGTTACCGAACTAGATCAACTTGAACGCAAGCTAAGCTACGAAGATCTTCGATTCTGGAGATCTCTTGCCCGTAACCAGTTGCGCAAGGAAAATGTTGGTGTCAAGAAAGCTCCACAGAAGCAGACATGGACCTCTTGGGTCTGGGGAAGCAAAAAGACTGAGGAGCATCCTGGTGATGAGACTCAGCTGACAGAAGAACAACGCAAGGAGTTGTACGATGCGATCGACTTTGATGAGAAGAAGCAAATTGCCGACGCTGTAGATATGCCAAAAGAAGCCATCAAACTTCAGGTCGATATGAGCCTTCAAGAAGGTAGCTTTACGCTCAAGCGCGATCCTCATGGCAAGGCTACGGAAATGCTTCAACTGGTCTTCCAAGGCTTCGATACCAAATTCCTGCAGCGCACTGATTCTATGCTTGCTGAAGTCAGTCTTGAGACCATGAAGCTCTTTGATGGCACAACCGAAGGAAATCTATTTCCTCAGATGCTCAACATCAAGAGTTCAATCCCAGACGACAAAAGAATTGAGGAAGTCAAGGACGACGATGCTGCAGCTGGTGACGAGGAAGATGAGCCACCTCTAGATCCCTTCTTTGCTTTGACTTTTGAGAACAACCCGCTCGATGGCCATGCCGATACCGACCTGACTGTTAAACTCAAGGCTATGGAATTCGTATACAATCCGAAATTTGTTGTCGAAGTCGCCAACTTTTTCAAGCCCCCGGAGCGTCACATGGAGTCGATCGGTGCACTCATGGAATCTGCCAGTGCCACGGTTGAAGGGTTGAGACAGCAGACTCGTGCGGGTCTCGAGTATGCTCTTCAAGAGCACAAGACCATTGACGCCAAACTCGACCTCCAGGCCCCTCTCATCATCATTCCCGACTCTGTCACCAAGAAAGAATCGCTTTGCATGATTCTCGATGCTGGTTACATTAGTGTACGAAGCGAATTGATAGACAAAGATACTTTGAACGAAGTGCAGTCAAAGCAGAAGCAACAGTACACCGATGAGGACTACAAACGTCTCGAGCAATTGATGTACGACAAATTCCTTGTCAAACTACAATCGACCCAACTTTTGCTTGGACCATCTATTGAAGAGACGAAGAAGCAGCTCGACGAAAACAACACATCAAGACATCTGCACGTGGTCGATCGAATCAACATCGATTTCACAGTGGAGACATGCATTGTTCCCAAAGCTCCTGGTCTGACCAAGTTCAGAATCGGAGGTCACCTACCCGTGCTGCATGCTTCTATCTCCGACTCCAAGTACAAGAGTCTGATGAAGTTGATCGATGTCGCAATCCCCAAATTTGGCACAGATGAAGATAGTACCAAAAAGCCTGTCCAAGCCGTACAGAAACAAGCTCAGCGACCTAGACAAAAGAGCATCGTTGATACGGATGTAACAGGAAGATCACGATCCAAGTCTTTCCAGTTCTCTGCCCAGGAACATGAACTTGTCATGGAAGAAGAAACTGACAACGAAGACGAGGAGTTCAAGGATGCCAAACAGACTACCAAGGAGCCAACGAAGGATATTAACCAACGCAATTTCGAATTCAAGTTCAAGGTCGATAAGCTTCAAGGTTCGCTGTATCGTTCTGATCCGGACGGCAAGAAGCAAGATCAATTGCTTGTTGATCTCATTGCTGAAAACTTTGATCTACTCTTCTATCAGCGTCCGTTCGACATGGTGGCCGAAGTCAGTCTACGTACTCTGGCCGTTGAAGACCATGTCGAGGAGAATCCTTCTCCTGAGTTTAAGAATCTCATATCTTCAGAGGATCAAGACACCAACGAGCAACAAAACCTCTTTTCGCTCAAGTTCATCAAGGTCAACCCTGAGCATCCGGATTTCATGTCAACGTACGAAGGTATAGCTACCAATCTTGATGTATCCGTGTCGACGATCAATCTACTAGTGACTCGCAAGACGCTTTTGACTTTGCTCGACTTTGTAATGATCACCTTCACCAACCCAGGAGAACCCCAAGCAAATCAGTCACAATCGATCGAGTCGACTGAGGCCGAGGAAATCGGTGCACAGCCCACAGGGGACAAGATTCGTATCAAAGCTCAGCTGAAGCGCATTGCCATCATCCTCAATAATGATGGCATCCGCCTAGCCACTTTGAGTTTGACGTCTGCCGAAGTTGGCATATTCTTGATGGGCAAGACCATGAGAGTTGGCGCTAGACTTGGTAATCTGTCTCTCCTTGACGATGTCAACCAAGGTGTTTCTGAGAAATCGTCTCTCCGCCAACTGGTATCTATCCAGGGTGACGAGCTTGCTGATTTCCGTTACGAAACCTTTGACAGCACTTCAGAAGCATATCCTGGTTACGACACTTCCATCTACCTTAGATCTGGTTCTCTGAAGGTGAACTTTGTAACTGAACCGTTCCGCAAGATTATGGAATTTGGTGTCAAGTTCGGCAAGATGCAGGCCATCATGAATGCTGCCAGACAGGCTGCTGCAAACCAGGCCAACAATATCCAAGAGCGTGCTAGCAAGATGCACTTTGATATTCGCATCAAGACGCCAATCGTAGCTTTCCCTCGAATGGTTATTACCGATTCTCCTGAGCGTGATGTTCTCACAGCTTACCTAGGAGAGCTCTATGCCAGCAACGAATTCCTCCCCTTGGACGACTCCGAAGATTCGGATACTGCCAATAAATTGACAGCTGGTGTACACAACACTCGTTTGACTTCCACGTTCAACTATCCAAACGATCAAGTTGAGGAACTTGATCTCATCGATAAGGTCGATCTCGACTTCAGAATCACCAGTGCAGACCATAAGCCCGGGTACAAGCGACCAGATACAGAAATCGAAGGCAGCATGTCGAATGTCAACCTGCGCATCACCGAAGCCCAGCTCAAGTTTATTCTTGAACTTTCTCGCTCAATCCCCGAGGCTTTCGCTACTGACCCAGATGACGAGATCGAAGAGCATGTCAAGGAAGAGTTGCCGGCTACTACGGTCCAGGATGCTAAGTCAATCAGTGGTGACTCGGACAACAAAGAAGAAGAATCACCTCAGTCTCCTACTCACCTCGGTCCCGAAATTGGGGCAGACGACGATACTTGGACCAAGCTTGATCTTGTGTTCAAGGTTGGCACCATTGGCCTCGAGCTCATTTCAAGTAAACCCACAAAACCCGTTGGAGACCTTGCAGCTTCTAGTCTGTCGAAATTCTCGCTCAACGAGACTCATGTCAAGCTACGAATGGTTAGCGACGGGTCACTCGAATCGGAGCTTCTGGTTCAATCTTTTACCATCACCGACACTCGTACACATGAGAAGAACAAGTTTAGGAAGATCATGTCACTCATCAACACGGACGTTAAGCAACAGTTCATGGCCAGCGTTTCCATCTCTGGGGGTAAGGAGCGCAATCTGATCGCGCTTTTGACTATCGATAGCCCGAGAATCATCTTGGCACTGGACTACCTATTTGCGGTGCAGCACTTCATCAATGCTGGTCTGACTCCAGATGAGCCTCTCATCATCTCAGACGAAGACGTGGAATCGGTTGGCGAAGAGGATGTGGCCAGCATGTCTACCAGTACTGAACTTGCAGGTGCACAACAACCCGAGACCAAATCTGCCGAGGACGGAAGTTCCATGAGCGTTTCATTCCGTGTCAACATCGTTGACGCTCAAATCATTCTTATTGCAAACCCTGCCATTACCAATTCCGAAGCCATTGTGCTTGGCAGCAAGCAAATCCTTGTATCTCAGCAACACGTCACAGCCGTCCAAGTTGACAAGCTAGGCATGTTCCTTTGCCGTATGGACAAGTTTGACACGACTCAACTTCGAATTCTCGATGATTTCAGCGTCCAAACTTCGGTAGACATGCGCTCCGAGAACAAGCAGGCTCAATTGATGAGCATCATGGTTGAAATCGAGCCATTAGTGTTGCGCTTGTCCCTTCGTGATATCCTCTTGGCCATGCAAATTGTCAACAAGGCGTCTGCGATGTCTGCGGATGACGACCGGGAACTTGCTAAGGAAGGTCCATCCAAGATCGATCAGCTCAAAGCTCCATCCAACAGGCCTAAGTCTGGTAGAGCGCCATCTTCGGCACAAAAGCCTCGAGCCAATACTATTGCCACAAAGAAGTCGCATGCCACCACTGCACCCAAGGCATCAACTGAACCTCAAGGCTCAGCGATGCTAAAGCGGGAAGAGATGAAAGTCAATCTTCAAGGCATCCGAGTGGTCCTCATTGGTGACCTTCATGAGCTGCCAATGCTCGACTGGAGCGTCAAGAACTTTGCTGTAGAGGTTCGCGACTGGAGTGGCGCCATGACTGCAGATACTAGCATCGAGACCTTCTTTAACGTGTATAACTTCTCAAAGTCTGCCTGGGAGCCTCTTGTTGAGCCATGGTCGCTTGGCTTCCACATGGCAAAGAGCCTCAATCCTGACAAGCTCGCAGTCGAACTTTATTCGCGCAAATCATTGGAGCTTACCATGACTTCTTCCACGATTGCACTAGCATCCAAGTCGGCCCAATTCTTGTCTAACGACGAGGACATCCTTTCGAAGCCACGTGGATCTGATGCTCCTTATCGCATTCGCAATCAGACCGGCTTCGATCTCAACGTATGGGCTCAGACAGAGAATAACGAAGAAGGCGCCGCTGAAAAATTGAGCGATGGAGAGGAGGCTCCTTGGCGATTTGAGGACCCAAGTACCACCAGAGAGACGCTGTCACCAGAAGGTGCCACCGGTGTTGTCGGAATCAAGCTTGAAGGCAGTGGATTCGATAGTATCGAGCGTATCCCTGTCAATCGTGAGGGTGAGACTCTTTACAATCTCAAGCCACGCAAAGACAAGGTACAACACCGCATTCTGGTCGATGTCAAGCTCGGAGCAGACAACGTCAAGTACATTACCTTCCGTTCACCTCTGCTGGTGGAGAACCACACTCAAATCCCCATTGAAGTTGGTGTCTACAGTCCAGACGAGGGCCACTTGCTCAAGATTGAGAAGGTTGCACCTGGCGATGCACGATCAGCTCCTGTAGGTGCCGCGTTCATGCATTCACTGGTCATTCGTCCAGATCAAGGATTCGGATATACTTGGTCGAATGAGCGCTTGTTCTGGAAAGACTTGCTTAAGCGTCCTACGCGTACAATCACTTGTCAGGGAGAACAGCAAGATTCATCTCCGCCCTTCTACTTCCAGATGCAGGCTGTATATGACAAGAACAATCCCATCTCGGCCACCTATCCTTACATGCGCATTCGCCTTTCTGCGCCTGTCGAGATCCAAAACTTGCTGCCGTTCGACTTCAAGTATCGCATATATGACAAGAACACCAAAAAGGATTGGACAAACTTCTTGCGCAAGGGAGGTGTCAGCCCTGTACATGTTGTTGAGCTCTCACATCTACTCTTGATGAGCGTTGACATGCAAGACACGCCATTCAAGCAAAGTGAATTCGCCATCATCAACTCTACAGGCCGTGATGACTTCCGTCGTGAGAAGACACTTGTCGTAAAAGACAACCAGGATTTAACTCTACGACTCAAGTTGCACTACTACAACGTTCCTGATAGTGGCGGTGCCTTCAAGATTACTGTCTACAGTCCCTATGTCATTCTAAACAGAACAGGCTTGGAGCTTGACATCAGAAGCAAGACATACTTCGGTGCTGCCAAGTCTGCAGCTGGACAGACTACATTCAGCAATTCGGATGAAGCACGAAAGGCCGTTCCATTCATGTTTTCTTACCCTACCGACGACCAGAAGAACCGAGCTCTCATCAAGGTTACTGGTTCTGGTTGGAGCAAGCCAGTCAGTTTCGAGGCCATCGGGTCAACTACAGATGTCACTGTTGCTGCAGAATCTGGTCGATCAGAGATGCATGTTGGTCTGACGGTCGAGGAAGGTGAAGGCAAATACAAGTTGACAAAGGTTATCACTATCGCTCCTCGATTCGTGGTCCGCAACAAGCTCGGAGAAGATCTCAACATTAGAGAGCCTGGCTCGTCTGATGTCACGACCTTGAAGCCACAAGATCTCCATCCTTTGCGATTTTTAAGACAATCGAGCGGGCAGCAGTTGTGCCTTTGCTTCCCCGGCGTGAACAACAATTGGTCATCTCCGTTCAACATTGCCAATGTTGGCAGTGTCCACGTCAAACTGGCCAAGGCAGGCGAAAGACAAAAGCTCATTCGGGTCGAGATTCTCATGGAGAATGCCACGATTTTCCTGCACATCAGTCACGAGACTAAGCACTGGCCCTTCTCTATTCGCAACGAGAGCGATGTCGAATTCATTTTCTGGCAGGCAAACCCCAACGTTGACGAAGAAGAGGACGAACGCGCCTCTGGTTGGAAGCCCATCCGATACAGATTGCCACCCAGGAGTATCATGCCATACGCTTGGGATTACCCTGCCTCCAAGAATAAGAACCTTGTTCTGAACGCGAAGGGCAAAGAGAGACACGTCAAGCTTGCAGAAATCGGTAACCTCATCCCAATGAGGCTGCCTGCAGCTGAAGGTACCAATCGACAAAAGATTATCGATCTCAATGTCGCTGCCGATGGGCCCACTCAGACTCTTGTCTTGTCAAATTACAAGCCATCGAAGAGTTTGTACAAGCAAAAGGCTGGCTCGGCTTCTCAGTCAAATTCGACTGGTTTCGAGGTCAAAGACCTGGACGACCATGTCACCATGAGCGCTCAGATCAGATTTGCTGGTTTGGGCATCTCGCTCATCAATCGTCAGCTCAAGGAACTTGTCTATGTCACTTTACGCGATATTGACTTGTCTTACAAGGACTCGCCCTTGTATCAAACCATTTCTTCCACGATCAAATGGATTCAGGTCGATAATCAACTCTATGGAGGCATCTTCCCCTTGATATTCTATCCCAGTGTGGTCCCAAAGACTGGAAAGGAGATGGAGGCTCACCCGATCTTCAAAGCCGCTATCACAAGAGTCAAGGACGACTCATATGGTGTGCTTTATATCAAGTACTTCACATTCTTGATGCAGCAGATGACCATAGAAATCGACGAAGACTTCATCTTTGCCATGCTCGATTTCACAAAGATTCCAGGCGCTTCCTGGTCCGAAGAGAAGGAGGGTCAACTTTGTGACGAAAATCTTGATATCCCTGAGCCCAAACAAGAAGAGGGTGGCCAAGATATCTACTTTGAGCTGTTGCATTTGCAGCCCATGCAGTTCGACCTGTCCTTCGTCAGAACCGAGCGCATCAATGCAGAGGACACTGGAAGCTCATCATCCAACCCCTTCATGTTTGCTGTCAATGTTCTCACTATGTCCATTGGAAATGTTAACGATGCGCCCATTCGTTACAATGCACTTATGCTTGAGAACGCCCGAGTATCTGTTGGTGCTCTGATCGCTGCAATCCAGGCCCACTATGTCCAGGAATCTCTCCGTCAAGTTCACATTGTTCTCGGTTCAGCAGACTTCTTGGGTAACCCGGTTGGTCTTTTCAACAACATCAGTTCTGGAGTTGCAGACATCTTCTACGAACCGTACCAAGGCCTTGTCATGACCGATCGACCTCAAGATCTTGGTATTGGCATTGCGAAGGGAGCCAGTAGTTTTGTCAAGAAGAGTGTTTTCGGCTTCTCGGACAGTATGGCCAAGTTCACAGGCAGCATCAGCAAGGGCCTTGCGGCCGCATCTATGGACAAGGAGTTCCAAGACCAGCGCCGCATGTCTCGTTCTCGTAATCGACCAAAGCATGCCTTGTACGGCATCACGTCCGGAGGTAATGCCTTCGCAAACAGCATGGCAAGTGGCATTGGCGGTCTTGCTAGACATCCATTGCAGGGTGCCGAAAAGGAAGGTGCTCTTGGGTTCGTCAAGGGTGTAGGAAAGGGTTTCCTTGGTCTAGCCACCAAGCCCGCCATTGGAGCATTCGACTTGGCATCTAATATGGCCGAGGGTGTTCGTAACACTACAACAGTATTCGATCAAGAAGGTCTTGACCGGGTGCGTTTGACACGCTTCATTGGACAAGATGGCATTGTTCGTCCTTACAGTCAACGTGAAGCTTTGGGTCAATTCTGGCTCAAGACTTTGGACAATGGCAAGTACTTCCATGAAGATTACATCGCACATATGGAATTGTCTTCGGGAAGCGGATCTCAGTCGACTCAGGCACGCACCAAGACGACAAGCGCCGAAAGTCCACGCATGGTCATGCTCACCTACAATGGCATCATGTTGGTGCAGACCAAGAAACTTGTGACGGAGTGGGATGTGCCACTCAAGGAAATCCAGACTATCACCAAGGAACGTACAGGCATGAGCATTGTGCTCAAAGGAGGACATAACGGACCATTCATTCCTGTCGCAGATGAGCAAAGTCGAAACTGGCTGTATCGACAGGTAGCGGTGGCAGTCAATGCGTACAACGACCGTTACAATGCCAAGGGGTAATGAAAGTGTGCAGACTTGATAGACATCCGGAGTGGTTTCGGTTTCGGTTTCTTTAGCATACTATTAATTTTTCTTACATTTGATCCGATGATATTTTGCTCAGTGTTGTACGAGTGACAATATCGAATCCAGACTGGGCTATCCAGCCCTCAATCGTCTCCACACGGGTGAGCGATACGTCATCAAAACGTGCATCGCCGTATCCAAGATCTTGTCAGCTCTGTGGTGTCACTTTCTGTTCGCCCGCAAGCAAGGAAACATCCCTGCAAGCCGCCTTTTCTGGCGGCAAATCCTCCGCGAATGTTGCATAAGCTGTATGCATGATTGCGTAGTGTGAATTAGAAGGGTTCGACCACATGGTAGCTGAGCTACAAACAGCTTTCTCGAAGCCTTCTGAAAAACCCAGTCATTGTTTCAAGTGCATCTCCATTAATCTCCCCTCGTGATTTACACCCGAGACATATTCATTGTTCTAGTTCTTTCCCGTATCGTTTCCGACCAGGTTCATCAAATAACAGCGGAACGAATATGTCGTCTTCAGATGACCTCCAAACCATCCCTGCTCGCCATGGTACAGCCACGTTCGTGCCCAAGGGTAGTACGATCAAGATTGTAAACACTTCTGGCACTCAAGTTATAGATACCTGGGCGTTTGCTTTGCCGACTCCGCCCAAGAAGAAAGGGCCACAAGAGGAACCGCAAAACGACAAGGACAAGAGTTATCAAGAGCAGGATGAGAAGGAGAAGCTAAAGCTTGCCGAGGAAGAGGAGAAGAAGAAGAAGCAAGAGGAAGAAAAGAAGAAGCAAGAGGAGGAGGAGAAACAGAGGAAGGAACAAGAAGAAAAAGACAAGGCTAGCAAGAAGAAGAGGAAGTCGCGAGGAAGTTTGGACTTGCCTTCGCAAGAAGAAGCCGAAGCCGCTACTTCTCAGCAACAGCAGTTGGCTGATGCAGAGGCCAAGCAACAGTCTACCCCGACCAAGGGTGGTTGGACATCCTACCTTCCTTCTTTGCGCGGAAGAAAGCAAGTCACCGATGGAAACGCCAAAGACGACAAGAAAGATGAGGGCGCCACAGAAGAGACGGACAAGAAGCAAGACAAGGAGAACTCGAGGAGATGGGCTAGCTATTTGCCCAACGGTCAGGGCGTCACGAGTTACCTACCCAAGGGAGCCATTTCTGCCTTTGCCGCTCAGGTGAGTGTATGTTTTATAATCACTCCGTCGACCACGTCTTTCTTTGATCGGTGACTAACTCAGACCGACGAACAGCATGCGCGCGATCCGTCCAAGTCGTATGCTGAGCAACTCGCCGACTTTTCTCGAACACCTGTAGGCGCCGCATCCCTATCAGGTCAGCCTCAAATCCATTCTACTGATACACTTACTGACATACGATAGCTCTTACGGGTTCTGGATCCGTTTCATCTCTTTATGCTGGCTACAGTGCTTGGAATGCCATGCACGGCGAGACCGCTCAGATGGAGTACCTCAGCATGCCGCATACCCGCGCTTCGACTCTCCACATGGTGCCGCGAGTCAATGATGTTCTCGTCTCCAACTTGAGAGAGCCCATGTTGACTCTCATCGAAGACACCAGCTCTGGCGTTCACGATACTCTGATTCCTGCTTGCGATCCTCAACGCTACAAGGCTCTACAAATTGAAGATTGGGAGCAGCATGGGTCATGTGCTGAGAACCTTGTTCTTGCACTCAAAGAACTTAACGACCGAGCTGGCCTCAAGGGACCAAAGGGTGTTGGTGCTTCAGTCACCGTCAACTCGGTCCCAGCACCACTCAACCTCTTCATGAACATCCCATGGAAAGGCGACAAGGGCGATCTCTCATTCGAACCTCCCACTTGCAAGGAGGGCGATTATGTGCGCTTCAGAGCCGAACGAGATGTCGTGGTTGTCATGTCTGCGTGTCCCAACGATGTGCAACAGATCAACAAGGGCCAATCCAAGGACGGCCATTTCTCGGTTGAGCACGCCGATGACTCCGAAGACGAGGAAGCACCTGCAGAGGTCAAGAAAGCTGAACCAAAGGCCGAGAAGAAGAAGCCACGCAAGTTAGGTAAAAAGGACGAAACTAAGCCTGAAGACAAGACGAAGAGTGAGAAGCCAGAGGAACCAAAGAAGGGAGAAAAGGCACCTCTGCCCGAAACTCCCGCCGTTGAGAAGTCAGAAGCTGCTTCTTCGCCTGCGCCAAAATTCAAGGGAAATGCAAAGAACGACAAGCCTGAAGAGCAGAAGAAGGCTGAAAAGGTACCACTGCCCGAAACGCCTGCGACTGAGAAATCAGAAGCTGCCTTGTCCCCTGTCGCGCCGAAGCAGCTCAAGGGCAAGCCCAAGAAACTGGCTGACGAGGCGCAGAAAAAGGCAGAGAACACACCGCTTCCCGAGACGCCTGCAACTGAGAAGTCCGAGTCTGCTGTCACTCCTGCTCCCGCATCGTCTTCTGGCCAGGCTGCACCTAAGCCTAGAGGAAAGCCCAAGAAGTTGATTGATTCTACGACCGGCGAGAAGAAGAAGCCTCGCAAGCTGGAATCGAGAGGGAAAGGTACTGCTACACCAAAGTCCGGATCTGCTGCAAGCCAACAAGGTGATGCCACTGCAGGCGCCGAGAAAAATGGGAGTTGAACTACAGAGCAACGCCGAAGGTGAAGAAGTCGCGGGAGATGATCCTCGGGAACATGGTTCAACAGATATGGCTGAGATGAAGTCTGACGCAAATAAGCAGGACGGGGAACAAGATGATGGATTCAAGGGAAGAGAAGAACAGTCTGTTGGTGACTCGGCTGTTTTCGAACCTGTCGACACCGCAGTTGCTAACGATTCGATACCTCGCGTAGACAGCATTGAGAGTCGCGTCAGGGACACTGGACTCAGGACAGTACGGTCGCTGGTGAACGGTGGGCTAGCATTATTTGCTCTTGGTGCATTATCACCTGTTGGTTTAATTTTGAGACACTTGGAAAATATGAAGACGGAAGAAGGGCAAGATGAAGCTGGGACAAGGGAAAGTGACAGTGAAGGGGAAGGGGATCTGGAGGATGGCAATGATCTGTAAAACAACTCTTCAGTGCATCCATATTGAATTACTTTTTCTTTTTATTGATGGAGTCCTGCTGTTCGGATAGTGAAGATATTCGGGATTCTGGGATTGACGGTCTCTTGATGTCCCATGGCAGTAGCATCTCGTCTCACAGACACGGGTCACCTATCGACTTTAGGTGATAAGAAACTGTTCAAAATCGTGACCTTGTGCCAGATGTTCATCGCGTAAGAATTTTATCTTGTTCATGTTCAGAGCAGGGTGGTAGCAACAGAATCAACGACTCGGAGAACCAATCGGGAGAAGTCCGTCGGCAAAATTCTTGGCACAAAACCTCTGCGAAGCAATTGTGAAGGGCAAGCTCTGAGTTGTGCGGGATTCGAAGAACGCGAGAAAGAAAAAAAAGTTATTGTAACCCGACCTCCATCCAACCACCACACAACCACACACACATACCACACAAAATGGCCAAGGACAGGAGCGAAAAGAAGGAGAAGAAGGAGAAGAGAAAGAGCGTCGACGCAAGCGGTGTCAAGAAGGAGAAGAAGGAGAAGCGCAAGAGCGACGCAACTGCTGTGCTCAACGCCATTGAGGACGCTGCACCTGGCGCCGTCGCTGTCGATGCCGATGGTGATGTTATCGTTGATGCCGACGTTGTTGCCGATGAGTCTGCTGCTGTTCCCGCCGGCGCTCTGGTTCCTTTCGCCAACCCCCTGTGCGACGAGAAGGCCACCAAGAAGGTCCTGAAGACCGTCAAGAAGGGTGAGTTCTGTCTCGACATCTTTTTGCTTGCAGCTTTGAGCTTTGCAGCAACACGATCAATCAAGAATGACGACTAACGAATCCAATCACAGCCGCAAAGCAAAAGTGCCTTAAGCGTGGTGTCAAAGAAGTCGTCAAGGCCGTCCGCAAAACCACACCCTCGGACCCTGCCACCGCCCAGGCCTCAGCTCCCGCCATTGTCGTCCTCGCCGCCGACATCAGCCCCATGGACGTCATCAGCCACATCCCCGTTCTCTGCGAGGACCACAACATCCCCTACGTCTTCCTTCCGTCGCGCGCCGAGCTGGGTGCCGCTGGCAGCACCAAGCGCCCCACTTCCGTCGTCATGGTCACCCCTACTGCCGGCAAGAAGGGCGAGGAGAAGGACGACGAGTGGGATGAGGCTTACAAGGAGCTCAACAAGTTGGTCGTCAAGCAGGGCCAGCACGTCAAGGTTTAGAATGCCGAGACGCGTCTAGTCAAGCACGAGAAGATCAAGAAGGTCAAGAAGGAGCGCTTGAATTGACCTCCCGTCCTTTGCTTGATCATCAAGTATGCCGATTGGAAGTTCTTCCGTCTTCTGCGCCTTCTTTTGGGGGGTCGCCAGAGCTTGTAAACCTTCCATCGAGCTGTCGGGACGGTGAAAGTGGTTTCTGTCTTCCGCAAAGTCGATGCATGAAAAATGGGGGGCAAAGGTTGTTACCGGCGGCGTTCAGAGGTGTTGGGTTTGTTCCACAAAAGGCATTATTTCACAGTTCCTCGTTTGTTTCTCGTCATCAAAACTACTGCGGAGTGGGAAGATGGTCCAACTGAAGAGTTTGGAAGGATGATCTTTCCGGTACATACACTTTCAAACAGATGAATGTTATGTACGTTCAAAAACGAATCTGAAATGAAATGAAAACAAAACATTGCAACAACACTTCGTGAATAACGTCGTCATAAGTGAAAGCGATACAAGAAAAGTCCAGCTGTCATATGTATGCTCATCGGCAAGAGGTATCAAAAATCGTAGAGTAAGAAAAGGTCGCCAGGTAATCCTATTAGAAAGGTCGACCGAAGAAACATGAAAAGTCCCCAAACCAAGATGCCCTTAGAAACGCCATGAGATGCACCTTCTCCTACTAAGGCGACGACGAGGAAGAGATGCTTTCCGGTTCATCGACCTGCATCTTATCGAGTATCTTCCGGATTGCCTCGCCTTCGTTGCGACCCTCGTCGAGCTGATCAACCAGCGTAAGAGCCTTCTTTGCAAGGCCTCGCAACACTTTGCGCGAGTATGAGAAACTGCCCGTCTTTTCCATATATTTGACGGCATATCTTTTGATTTCTTCGTCCTGCGGCTTTTGTTTGAGTATGTTCATGAGAACTAGGTTTTGCGGATCTGAACGGATACTATGAATGACAGGAAAGGAGAACTTTCCCTCTGTCAGATCTTCACATAATCCCTTGTTCTGTGTGTAAATTGTGTCCGAGAGGTTCTTGTAGTCGTCTCGGATCTGATAAAGCAGACCAATAGTGTTGCACAAGGGGACACAGTCGATTGAGACGCTGCTCTCAGCTTGCATAAGTTTAATGGCCAGACGAAATAGGCCGCCAGTCTTGTTGCCGACCATCTCGAGGTAGTCGTGCTCAGAGGGGCAGGTCAACGAGTCTCTCCAAAACAGATCCATTCCTTGACCTCTATGTAGATTGAGCAGCTCTTCATTGTAAATCTCGATGGCCTGAGGGTTGTTCAGCTTCATAAGCTCACGCAAAGCGCAAAAGTAGACGTAGTTGGCCGAGTTGATGGTTTGGGCAGTGCCAAAGATGTTGTGTGCGACGGGTACGCCTCGACGCAGTACAGACGAGTCCTCGACATCATCTATCAGTAGCGAAGCAGTGTGCAGCATGCCGACTACTTTTGTGATGATGTCGAGACTGGGCTTTGGCACATGCAGCCAGGCGTTGAAGGCACCGATAAGGAGAGAGCGGATGTCCTTGCCAGGATGACCGTCCAGATAATCATAGGGAGCCAGCAGTATACGATCCTTCTCTTGCGGCCACTTTATTGTGCCCTGAGAAAATATTAGGTCGTCGCAGATGTTGTGCATGGGGTCTTCGGGCGGTGGAGACAGCGGCGGGGGATAGATGTGGGTCTGAGGATGCATCTTGGGCGATAGAAGAGGGTCGTTATCGGACTTGAGTCCATTTGTGTTTGTAGTATTGGTCGACTTGGGTTGTGGTGAATATGGCATTGCGCCGGGGACAGCGTCAAGAGCCATGGCGGCGTTCAAGGCATGCGTCTTGTACGGATCGGTATCTCAAAAAGAGAAGGAGCGAGGACAAGGACGTAAGAGCGGGGAGAAGTCGTATTTCGAGGTCATGCAGGCATACGAGCACTTAACATGGATACTGAGGCACGCGCGGGGCAGTTGTCAACTAGGTAGGTACATAAATCGTCATCAGGACCTCCGTAAGATGGCACGAGATCCGCGCATACCGGTCGGAGCATGTGAAAGCCGCATCGCAGCCGCCAAGCCCCGACGTTTTGCTTGTCGGCTTTGTCTACCGCTCTGGATCTCTCACAAGCTCTCAACCTCTGTCGCCGATAGCTACCTAGCCATCACAAACACTCCTCAAAAATGCCCAGGAAGCCCATCGACATTTCCGCTCATCGCCAGGCCATCACCTGGTGGGTGAACCAGGAGAAATGGACCATGAACCGTATCATGGAGACATTGGCCAGCGAGCATGGCATCTCGCTCTCCGAAAACACCCTCAAACGCAACATGAATGCTTGGGGTCTTTCTATTCGTCCGCGTATCAAAGTGACTCCTGAAATGAGGCAAAGAATATACGATCTGTTTTATCAAGAGCGCTATTACACCGATCAACAGATGGCCAAAATTCTCAGACGAGATGGCTTCGTCGTTTCATTTCGTAAGTTGGCCAAATTACGCAAGGAGATGGGCTTGTCCAAGAGGAAGGATACTATCATACCTGCAAACCCTGTCGTCCCGGGCCAAGTGACTCAGACATCATCTGACGACGACGATGACCATGATGACGATGACGACGATGACGATGAAGATGATGAAGATGCCCAAGACGACGAAAATGACATGGAAGTTGATGCAATCATGGCTTTGGAAAATGCCACAAGACCTCAACAACCAACCAGACGCCCACCACCGCCTGCTGCTCAGGTCAGAGAACCCGCATGGAGGAAAAAGCGACCAAGTAATGCAGCTCAACCAGTCCACCAGGCTCCTAGAATTCCCACGACCTTTTCGGACAGCAGGCATTCTCCCGTCCCTCCATCCCGGCCTATCGTCCGTTCACCTACTCCTCCTAGAAATATAGACGATTCAAGTGCACCCACCGACACAGAAACATACTCTCAACCACCGGCGAATGGTCAAGGTCTTGCAAGACGAGTTACTACGCTCGTTACACGCATTCAAGCCATCGAGGCTGAGAATACTAGTCTAAAGCAGCAGGCCGACCAGCAACGGACCGAAGCTCAAGAGCTGCGACAGCTAGTCCAGCAACAGAGAAACGAGATGGATATGATGAGAGCTTCGCTAAACGAGCTCATTGCCAGGTTCAATGCTGCTCACTATGCAATCTGACACCTCTTCGTATCATTACTCGTCTTGATGGAATGATACCATCTCCCCCACGTGCTAAATGTCTGCGAGAATCACGATAATTGCGAACTGTAAGCTATGGACAGACGTAAATGCTATCAGCTCCAAGATGCAACCAAAGAGAATCTAGGACATATCGTCTTTTAAGAAGCTACTCCTCCTTTGCAGACCACGCTGCAGCCTTGCAGCTACACGAGTTGCATGGTCCAGCCCACAGGAGGCCCTACGAAGCGTGGTCTGTACATGGCGCAGCCAATATGACATACGTATGTTCGTCGCGATCGTCAGAGCTGACAATCCGTCCAAGTGCTTATCTGATCTAGACAGTAGAATGCAGAGTCGCTCTTGCCCCGCTCTTATCCCTCCTGACAGGCCCTTTGAACGTCTCAGAGATGTTGAAACAGCAACTGAGGGAACAACATCACAGATTCAGGAGGAAGGCGAGGAACAATGATTGTGATCTGCAACGATAGGAAATTCATCATGTCTATGTCTATAGCGTGATTAATGAAAAGTCGTAATCAGTCATGAGGAAGCCTCTAATAATCTTTCCAAGAAAACAAACAAACAAAACATTAATGAGCGACTACCGCCAATTATGAAGAACAAAGAAGAAACAACAAATAACAAACTCCAGAGCCATGCTTGATAGTTAACAATAGATGAGAAAAGAAAGAGACAAAAAAAGGTTGCTGGCAGCGCAGATCCTAACGCGGAATACGCTTGCCAACATGCACCACTGAGAGAGCATGCCGGCGCAAGAATGACACAACAAGGTTTGACACCTGCTGTAACTATAATAAACAGATTTTCTGTATAGTAAAGTGCCGAGTGGATACCTCGCTCACAGACTGAACAGGCCACTGCGTCTCTTGCCGAATGGGTACACTATCAACGTGGACGCGAATATTCCCACCGTGATGCCGATTGCGATTTGCACCACGGAATAACCGACGTTAAAGGCCACAGAGTTTACGCTGCCACCAGACTGAAGTGTTGCGGCATCTGTAACCGTACTGCCATTCTGACCCTTTCCCGCGATCTGATCGGCAGCTTGGACACCAGAGAGCAGACTTCCATTAACAGCGAGACCGCTAGGCACCTGTACAAGAATGGCGGGCAACATGGCCGCCGCTGCGAGACCATAGCCTACACGTCTGATGTGTGGCACAAAGATGCTTTCGCTGTCGTGTAGTTCTCCAGACTCCATGCTCTCCATCATCTTCTTAGTACGTCGGTCGCGGAGAGCTGTTGATTTGCCACGAATTCGCTTGTGGAAAGCTCTGACGTGTGGTCGCAGATAGGCTTCCCAAACATCCAGAGCTTTGTTCTCGATCTTGGTTCCGAATCGTGAATGCAAATTTGCAGCGAGACCAATGGCAAGGGCAGCGATTGTAGCACTGATCTGGCCATTGCCCTTAAACTTCGTACCAAGACCAACGCTGACTAGACGTCCTATGAGTGCAATGATGATCATGACAGGCATTTGCCTCCACTTGGCCTGATTCAGCACGCATAGGGAAAAGGAGAAAATCAGTGCAAAAACCAGTTGAATATGCGCCCCAATCTCGCGATCAGCTGAGCATGTTGTTGTCGACACTGCATTCTTATCAATAGCACCGTAGAGAACGGTTCCAATCGTGATTCCAAATCCGAGCAGGAGTGAATAAATAATAGCCCAGACCATTCTCACACTCCCAGAGACCATACTTTTCGATTGAAGTTCCAGCGAGGCGCGAAGTACTATCCAGCCGGGCAGAATCAAACAGATCGAAGACTGGACAAGAGCTGAGAAGCAAAAGTAGCGACCATGACCTATAGAAGCGAAAGCTCGAGACAAGAATGATGTTATGATGGTCGCAAGAACTTCGAACATGTTTAGGACGCCTTCGTTGCGATAGGATACCACTTGAAGATATCCTACAATGCAGCCAAGGACGTAGCAGATAGGCAAGTCCAAGTAACCGGCGTTGAATGCAAAGGGTGCAACAGAAGCTGTGCCTAGGCCACTCACAAACACCATCCACCAGTTGTTGAAATGTGGTTCCTTGTTGAAGATCTCATTAAGACGATCAGTAGCATCGTCGACTCCTAGACGATCGTGAAGGACTTCCTTGTAGACTTCGTGACAATCTCTTAGTTTCCCAAGATTCAAGCCTTCACCAGCGCGGACCATCTTAACTTCCGTTGTATGTGTCGAAAGGTCGTCGAATGAACATATCATACAACCGGGCATGTAAAGAAATTGGGCATCAACCTCAAGGACTCTGGCGCTCATACGCATATACGTTTCCAGGCGATGGGTTGGCGCACCGTAGGTCATCAAAGCTCGGCAAAGCTTGAGGAGATACTTTTGTCGGGCCAAATTCTCCTTGATGTGCTTCGTGATCCTGATCTCTTCATCCAGGCGGGAACGGCCCATACGACTCAGGACATTGTGGCTGCGAGACTTTTTGGCCTTCTTCTCTGCTTCGTGACGTTGGCGTAAGTTTTCCGTAACTTGTTCTCCTAGCGGCAGGCCGGCGATCGGAGTGCCTCCACTCACAGAAGAACCAACCAAGTAGGCCAGAGAAGATGTTGAATTGCTATAACTTTTGGAATGCCATGGCTTTGACTGTTTGCCTCCGGGAGTGCTATAACCTGAGAGAGGTCTACCGCTAGGAGTGTTGTATCCAGAGGAAGGAGGCGAATGCTGTGGAGTGTTGAAGCCACTGCTTCCATCGCGGAAGTGTGCAGGCCGTGGCAGGCTGGAGGAGCGATCATGGCCTGAGCTAGCTGGACCATCGTGGTTGTAGAGTCGTAGCAAGGCGCCAAGGACACCAGCGCGGTGACGCTCAGGCTTGGGAACATAATCCAGATAGGCTTCACGCTCTTCATTGGGAGTGGCTGCGGCAGATGCTAAGCCAGACGAGGCATCGATGTGGAGAAGTTGTTGAGCCATCGAGGCGTGAGCACGCACAAGTTTGTGGGCCGATGCGTGAAGGTCGTCATCTGTTGCATCGCCGAGATGGTGAAGGGGGTCGTGCTCGTTGGGCTCTTCGGAGAAGTCGACTTTGCTGAAGTCTTGCAGGGGAATCTCGCTAAGGTTCAGCTTGAGCTTGGGTAGGCCGAGTTTGCGCGCGGGCGAGGCAGCTCGTGAAGCTGGAGCTGAAGATATGCGCTCGTCCAGTTCCAATCTCTTTCCACGTTCGTGGGCCTCACGAGCCCGCCGACTCTGGACTGTGTTTTCTTGTTCATCGTCTGAGGCGGTCGAGAATGCCGAGTCCCCACGGCGAAGGACAGGCCGCGGAGGCATCCGTGGCATGGTGGGCGACGAGGCACTTGGTAAGGCTGAAGACGCGAAAGCAGCCTTGATCTGCTCCGTGTCTTCGGAAGACACTTCGGGAGCATGGCTACGATAAGATGATAACAATGCCTCACTCGTTCCACTAGAGTTTCGAGAATGTGAAGTAAAGGGACTCTCGGAGGTCGAGAAGCCAGGACTTAAACCACTGGGCGGCGTCAAAGTAATCCTCGTAGGTAGCGTGATACTGGCGGGCCGATGTTTCCTGAACAGTGGTGGTTCTTCTGCGTCTGGGTGGAAGCCGACCTTCTTCTTGTCTTTGGGTCTGATCCCTCCGGCACTACCAGGTCGACTTGGTTCCATGCTGCTCAGGTAGTCACTTGACTGGTTCGAGTTAAAATAGGGCCCATTGTCCAATATCTCCGGAGGGTCCTCGAACGGATTGAGCTCGATCCGGGGTGTATTTGCTGAACTCATCGTTTATAGAACTCACCGAGCAAAGGCTTGATGCCTCGCTCGTTTAGGAACAAAGAATACTCAAGCCTGCGAGTTGATGTTTGAAAAGACCGTGACCGAATGCGTGATGGTCGGCTTGCCCCACCTTTCCAAACTTGGAAGTTGACGAAAGCAACCAACAAAGAAAGATTTGATACAAAAGTCGAAGTCAAGGGAAAGCGCGAACGACGACTGACACGATACGACTTTCAACCCCGGATAAGAAATGAAAGATCAAGAGAAAATAATATGGGGTTGCCACTGAGCTGGGGTGTTGAGGTCCGCCGTTAGGGTGCAGAATTTGAGCAGAAGATGTCTGCAATAAGGACCGATACAGGTCGGGAATAAACCGGATTCAGTCACGCAATGCGATGCTAGATTGTGATAATAAGAGACAGGTAATAGCCTTCTCGAAAAAAGGGGCGGGCTTGATTGAAGGGTAAAAAAATCAGGCGGTAGTCGGTAAAGGACACTTTGAAGGGAAAATCTGAGAGATGGCACCTAGATGAACTTGTAGTTCTAGCCGCCTCACGGTGTCTCTTGAGGATTGTGCCCCAAGGGGATAGTGGGACCATGATGGCATTTGGGTTCAGCACTGGCGCTCATACTCTCCATATCAAGAGCGGCAGTAAGATGGACGAAACGGGGCGAGACCAGTTATCAGTGACCCACAGTTACTGCTTGGAAGTATGGAGTCTGCTGAGCGAGGGAGGATCCGAATGGCACGAACACGCAACTACACGGATACGAATGCCGGGACGAAGAATGCCATTTGTCCACAGCGACGACGCGCACGCTGAGGAAAAACTGCAATACATGATGGCAATTTCCAGGCCACGAAGGGCACCACAGAATGAACATTGAGCGAGCACGAGCTGCGACAGGGGGATTTTGACAGATCGTCAAGGAGGCTGATGCTGGGTCTCGGTAAAAGTATCGAGTCAGGGCGCGATAAAGGTTATGCAAAGATGCAGGGCCCAACAGCAGGCTGCTAGCTTATTGGGACGACTTGCGATCGCCATCGATGTTCCAACCATACACGACCGTTCTTCCAAACACGAGAATAGCGAAACTGCACTCCTTGCGCGAGTGACTTGGTAGCACGCGTATGCAAATTTCGTCATATCCCGCACTCAACCTCTTCAAACAAACGACGTCCCACCGTTGATATCTCGGCACGTTGTACGTGTACGCCATTTTGGCGTAGCTGATGCCCACTACGGTCTGCGTGGTTGTGAAAGGGCCGATAGGTTCCCCATGGTCAAACCGATTTCTGGATATCTTGCTCGTCACCTTGAAGCCTCCAAAAACAAAGAAAACAGTCTTGGTGTGCCGGAAAGGCTGGGCTCGGAGACCCGAGCCCGAGGGTTAAGATATCAGCCTTGGCACAGAAAAACGTGCTGGCGATCTTTGTCTCTTTCGCTCGGAAGACCCAAACGGGGAATTCAAGCTAGGATCCGCGAGGAAGAACATCCGACTGCAAGATGAAGAGCGGACCATAAAAATAGGAGGAGTCACATGCGTGCATTATTCGTTTGGTTCTAAATCCTTCCCCGTCCCTCCGTCTTTGATTCAGTCGTGATGTGTATGCAAGTCATGAGAAAACAACAATCAAAGCAAGAAACAGCCGCTCCTTCCGCTCGTTATGCCTATGCAGCATCGATCCGTAGTCCAAGGACAAAATTTCGTAAGCATTTGCATGCCTTGGGTTGCAGCACCACTAGTCTTCTCGACAATATCTCTATACGTCCGTAAGCACTAGTCGCGTCTTTCAAGAAAACGAGAATGTAAGAGGAATATAGCAGATTGTTGCTCATGCCGTGCTACTCGACCCGGAGTATCCAGAATCTCGAACGCTATCCATCTCGTCTTCGAAGTCTATGTCAAACTCTGGTTCTTTGTTGCTCTTCGGGGCGCCGTCCTCATCGAATTCGTCGTCTCTCTCGTCCGCATCTCTTCCTGCCCAGTCCTTCTGGTCAGCAGCTCTGGTATTCCAGCGTAGCGTGCGGCTGATGGCATCGAACCATTCCATTGGTTGACTCAGGACGGTTGGGAAAGGATACTTGCTGGCTCTAACGACGACCTCGTCGCCTAGACCGAGCTCAATTCGTCCTTTGCCATCGAAGCTGACAAAGCCACCGCCTCGGCCTTTACTAGGAACAGAGACTTTCAATTCCATGGAGTCATTCAAGATCATTGGACGGAAAGATAGAGTATGTGGGCAGATAGGTGTGAGTAGTATAGCGGGTATCTCTGGATGTACCAGACTTCCACCTGCTGACAGTGAATACGCAGTAGACCCTGTCGGGGTACTAAGAATGACACCATCGGCTGAAATGCGTGTGACTAATGAATCATTGGCGTACAGATCCAGTGAAGAAATGTATGACGAAGGTCCTCGGTCAATGACTAGCTCGTTGAGCACTTCGTGGGTCTCGCCCTCGATTTTGGTCGGATTCGTTGTCGCAGGATATGAGGGGTCGGAGGAGTTATGAGGAGGCAGGGAGGATGAGGAATTTGACGCCGCCGCTCGATAGACTGTACAGGTGAATCGCATACGCATGGTCACTCTCATACCGGAATCGCCCATGATGCGGTCTAGTTGGTGTTTGTATTGGTTGAATTGGAAATTCGTAAGGAAGCCCAGAGACCCTAACGAGAAGGACATGACGGGAGGAACGATGCGTTGAAACAGCCATGAGGTGAAGAGAACAGTGCCATCTCCTCCGAGAGTTATGACAAGATCGAATAATTCAGGAGAAGCCCAACAGAGAGCAGGAGTCCAGAAACGAAGCATGCTCTCAAAGCGGCTGTCTTTGGCAATCAACGAATCTGCGTCGAAGCGCTTAGAGCGGCGGAGCTTCGAGTCGACATAGACATTGACACCGACGTCGCTACCATATCGCGGCTTGACGAGTAGCCATTCAGCCAATTCGCGCGTCAAATCAACCAAGGCATTGTCACGGGCCTTTGTGACTATCATGACGTTGCGTACGGCTTGCTTGGTGGAACGTCTTTGTAGTTGTCGTGAGACCTCGCGAACACTGGCAGCGGTCTGCATAAGACGACTGTGTGACAGCTGATCATCCTCCTTTATCTCCTCCAGAACTTTTTCAATGTTGACGGCATCACCGAAGCGGCGGTGGAAGAAGCAAGGACTTGTCAAGGCGGCCAGCTGTACCATGGACGGGGTGCCGGATCGGGAGAGCTCAGAGATGGCGGCAGATAATTCCGAGGCAGAAGGGCCATTCCGTGAGGAGATTTCTGGTGTAGGGATAGCCAGGGCTTGGTTCGAAGGACTGGAAGCGACGGCTGTAGGCAGGCTGTTGCGACGACGGTAAGAGTCCCGCCTTGACGGACCGTTCAGCAGGTTTGGCGACATTGAGTGGAATTGGGAGGCAGAGTCTTGCGGGCTGAATTGGAAGCGGTAGTCGTCCATTCCTGGGCAGGCAGTAGAAACACCCAAGGTATGCAATGGGATTGCAATCAGGCTAAGTTGTGACGATTAGAAATATAAGCCTTATCGCCGTTCCCGCGTGGAGAAGAAGAGTCGGCTTGATGGATGCGCCGAGATGCTCAATTGATTGTACCAGTACCTGGAAGACTGTGACCGAGAGGAGATGAAGAGAAGGATTTCCAGCTGGATGCAGCTCCGGACCAGATGAAGACAGAGAAGCATCCAAAAGTTTCCATGGCCGCGTCTTGTTGGCGTCCGGTGATCGAGGAGATGCCGGTGCCCGAAGCCGCTCCTTCCCCCCAAACTCCGAAGAGTCTGGGGATGTTGATGGTCGTATCTCCGTCCACCATCACGAACAATGGCAACAACTTATTTTGCTCCTTCCCTCAGCCTTCGATTTGTTGGTGCCCTCGTGACGCCTGTCTTGCCTTAGAATCACCTACTTGCGTGTAGTGTCGTTGCTCTCATTTACTGCTGTCCTTTGATTGCTCCTAATGACAAACTCTAGCTGACAGTTTGACCCCGACACGGCTAAAGCAAAAGAAATCACAGAGGTGATCTCCCATCGAATTATTCCATCCGCGACACTCGACACATACATAAGCGAAGCGCGACTTCTATCTCGCAAAACAGTATTCTTTCTATCTGCTTGGCTTCCAGAATTTCATCCGCTTCAGTCGTATTGTCATTCAGATTCGCATCAAGTCTCCAAGCATGGACTCAAGGGTGCATCATACTTCGCTCGAAGACCATGTTCAGTCGTGCTTGGAGGACTGCTGTGCAAGTTATCATCGTGTGGCTTTTGTCAGGTGGGCCTTGACTCGACGTTCCTCATTGGAGAGCTGCAAGCCTTCGCCAGCGCAGAGTGCATTAGCACCTTGTCAGCATTGAACAGCTACAAGTTACACACCAGGAAGATTAGACATTGTTCAAACACGATTGCGACTTGAATCTTGCTGTACGCAATACACCTCATTCGAGCGCACGACATTCTTAGTGACGAATCACCGCAAGTCAGCCATATGGACGTGAACCGGACAGCTCGAATATCCCGGATTCTGGGAAAGGTAGCAGAGAACCTCTTGCGGGTGGCTTGGGTAAGAGCAATCCTTATGTTACTGCCTGCATCTCGCCATGCCTTGAATATCTGCTCGGCTCGATCATGCCTCCCCTCCTGGCCCTTGACTTGTGACCACACTTCTTTTCGCCAAAGAGCTAATCCTACATCTGATTCTTGTTTCGGTGCGAAAGGCAAAAACTTGGGTCGACCAATGCCTACACCGAAGGCTTGGTCATGCTTGGGTGAAGTGGGTGTCGTCGTAAGACGAATCCTCGTAGACCTGCGTACCGCTCTGGGTAGATTGACTCAAGCTTTCAGCGTTGCCATGATCTTGGACACGATAACGCGCACACCAATATTTATGGTAGGTGTGGTCAAGGGGTACAACACACATGCAGTGATTGGTCCTGGAATCCAGGAGCCGTGTCTTTAGTCGCGGGTACCTGGATAGCCCTGGCAAGCTTGTACACAACTGTTCATCCCACCTATTATCTTCGCATTGAGTTTCTCTACGAGGTAGTGTATGTCATGCACGGAGTCATGCGATGCGGGAAAGGACGGTCAAAGATAAACGTGACTTGCAAGAACAAGATTATAAGGGTGAGCATGTCCTCCCCCGATCTTATTGTGAGTTTGACTCTGATATTTACTGACAAGTCTGGATCAAGAGGAGTTAACAGCATTAGCTATCTATTCGAAGCTGAATATCAGCACACTTTGTCACAAAATCTGCAAGCGTCAATCCTACTAGCCATGACTCAGAGAATACCTGTGCCTCCAGCTAATGTATATTCACATCACGCTATGCCATCGGACTCTTCGTGTACTCCAGACGATTTTCTGATAGACATCGTCGAAGGCTCTGACTCTGATTACGACGCTCAACTCAATAGGCAGACAGGCACCAAACATCACAAGAACAAGTCTGCTCCAATACTCACAACGTTCCATTGCTGGAAGCTTACCAAGGCTGCTCCCAAAACCAAGGATGGTGCCCCAAGCTGGAAGCGAGCAGCAGTGGTACAAATGACACTGCCTTCTGATGAACTTGAATCTCAAGTCAAGAAGCAGCTCAAGGCAAAATCGCTCATCGAGATGTATGAAGCCATGTCGGCGGACCAGCGTCAACAAGTCGAAGTTCTTCTCCAGCAACAAAGGCGAGATGAGACGAACAAACACGCTCGCTGGGAAATAGCAGCCATACACCGTGAGGTCCTCAACAATCTCAGGACTAGGATCAGAGAGACCACTTTCATTCGAGTGATATTGAGTAGGGATGACAGAAGAAGAGTCGAGAAGGCAACACCAGGCCATGAGACGACTAGCGCTAGTGTGGCAAGCAACATCTCTGACCTCAACGATATCTCCGACTCACCGCTGAAGCGGACGAAATCGAAACTCGACCAACGTCTTCCTCCGCCTGGAAGGGAGTTCAAGGGACAGGCTAAGACCAAAAGGCTAATTAGCGAAAACGTGATCGAGATCATGTCTGGTTTAAGTACGGACGATACTCATGTCATCGACGTGCCATCGATGGCAAGCGCATTGCCATCTGCTAGGTTGCAAGGTCCGAGTCCAACATGGAGCAACCAAGCTCCACCCCAGCAATCACCGTCAACCAATATAGAGCATGAAAACATGCTTCGAAATCAGCTGAACCAATGGCAACCACAGCCGGGTTCTGAAGTTCAGAACAACCAGCAGCTCAATCACGTCCAGAATGCTCTTGCATATATGGCCAATGTAAATTCCAATGCTCGCACACAGGTGGGAGACAAAGCCTACCAAGAGGCACAAGCGCAATCAGCTCTACATGGAACATGGTCTCCACAGCAGTCTCCACCCGTAGTACCAAATTTCAGATACGACTCTCAAACTATGCCCATTGAACGGCAGTTTGAAGGATCTACGACACAAAGGACTCCGCCACATCTTGGACTGCAGCCGACAAACCACGAGCAAGACTACTTTGGGAAGCAGCCCAGTAACCCATATGGAGGCACAGCGGAGCCAAGCATGGCTAGACAGTATTATCATACAAACACCCATGCTCCCGCAATTGCTGCTTCACATCGCGCCACAGATTCAGAGGCCCCCAGAGCATCCCCAATCGCAACGAATCAGGCTCCTACTGATTCGGGCTGGCCTGATTATAACCCTGTGATGGAGCCATCGCCAGTTCCATCGCCACAATCCCAGCAGCAAACGAGACATGCAAAACGCAGTGCCGAACGACTGCGACGAGAAGACGTGCTTTTCTGGAGAACTCAAGCCCAGCTAAGCCATTCTCGATCGTCTTCGAGTCTAGATGATCAGTCATCAACCCTCGCATCTCTCGAGGAGAGCTCACCTCCCACTTCAGTATCGGGGGAGGGCGCTGCGCCACAATTCCAATATCACAACAGAGATGCCCTCGCACCAGGGCAATTCGGTCAACGGCTTGCAGCACATAGTTTCCTCAGACCGAACCAGAATCGACAACAGGAGCAGCCCATCAAGTTACCTCAAAGAAGTCAAACCGACTACAAACACCCAACTCGACGTACCGTCAGCTTTGAGGACAAAACCTATGGAATCTCTGATATACAGCATGCTCCATCTACCATTCCGAGCGCTCGTGATTCTAGCATGTATAGCCCAGACAACTATACAAGACCATCGGCTCCCGATCCCCCAGAACCAAAAGCAAACTATCCATCCTATCAGCCCCAACGATACCAACCACAACAATCTTGGGAGCCGAACAACACTTCGATGCTCGAACGCTTGAATGAACGTCTGGATGACATGGAACTGAGACAGGCGGAAGGAGCGACTAGGAGAGCTGTTGAGGCGGCACAGAAGAGAAGGGAGTTGGAAAAGAAGGAAGCTTACGAACGAGGGGTCGAGGATGCAATGGCGTGGAAGGAGCTTCAATTGAGAAGGTGGAGTTGACACGGAGACCTTAAAGAAATTTTCTCGCTTCCGTCAGGTTGGAGTTTCGATAACGATCTTACTGCAATCTTGTGTCTATTCTTGGTCATTTCGTTGATTTTGATCGATGCTGATACAATTAATCTATGCGTAATACGTTTGTTTCTTTCATTTCTCTGTTCTCATCAAGGCATAAGCTTGCTGGCAGGTTCCGCCTTCTTGCGGTAGATGTCAAGAGGAACCGGCAAGTCACCACTGTAACCGATATCTCCCTGCATCGTCTCAAGTTTCTTGGTTACCTTTCCGACCAACTTTGCAATCCATCTATCGTTGGCAGCAGCATCCATAGCGACTTTCTTCATCTTGTCATTGAGATCAGTCTTGATTGCCTTTGTAAACTCTCTGAAGCCGTGAATCTCTTTGTCCAATGACTTCTCAACTCTGTCCATCTCGACGATCTTGGTCGCCTTGACCAAGGCTGCGATAAAGTCGAGCAGATTTTGGTCGAAACAAGCAGGTAGGCGCACATGGGCGGAGATGTTGACGTTAGTTTCATCCTTGCGCAGCTGGGCCATTTCTTGTTCGGCTTGGATAGTCTTCGGCTGACTGTCGGCGTTGTCAATCTTTTCCTGCTGAGCAGCTTTATCCTCCGAGGTTGGGACCGGAGGCAAGATATGTTCGTGATGAGGCAAGAGGAATGACGGCACACTAATCCTTGCATCCGCTCCTCCAAGACGAACGATTTGATTGTAGTCAACCTCTTCCTTGACAGTTCTGTAGATCATGATGTCGTCGAACAGAAGATCAGAAACGATGTTGAAGACTGGGTTGATGGGTACAGAAGCCATGCCAGTAATCTTCTCGGCTTCAAAAACAAAGTTGGCATCCTTTAGCCAGGCAGAAATGCGCTTCTTGAGATTCTTAACATCGGAAGCTTGCTCTGGGTGATCCTGGAAAATTTGTTGGTGAAGCATAGTTTCGATCATGGCACCTGAGCCTCCGGCAGTGATAGACTTGATGTAGACCGGATGGAAGTACGCGATTGGGTTCAGAAGACATCTGAGGAGGAAAGGAAGTCTGTGGAGGAACTTTCGCATCGGCATATCCCGCTGCAGAGTAGAGACACGAATGGACCGCGTGCTACAGTGAGGGACAGTGGGCTTGCTGTGCAGTTGTGAGCAAATCGCAGAGCGACGGTCTTTCTTGTTGTCGAGAATTTCGTCATCGACTTGTTTCTGTTTCACATTCTTTTCGACCTCCTGCTGGCTGACGGTAATAATGCTGGTTTCTTGAATGTAGTTGAGGATCGACTTGTAGGTCTCCCTTGCGTGATCATCGTCAGGCGAGAGCTGTTTGACTCCCTTCAGGCCGACACCGGTAGAAGTAGGCTGGGGGGCAGAACCATTTGTCATCCTTTCCTTCATGGCCTCCATGGGAGCACGTGTATCGCCAGTCTTGGCCGCAGTGGCAAGAAGAGGAGTTTCAGAAACCATGAACGAATCGTCGGTAGGTGTTCTGCCATTCTCTGCCAACTGCCTAAGTGTCATTTCAAGCTCACCACCCTTAACATTTGCATATACGTCGGAGATGTCGATTCTTCTGAAAAGAGAGATGCGGACCTCGTCCACCGCAATGGCGACTTCCATATCGTCGGAGAATTTAATGCCGACTTCCACGCCATGTGCAATGATCATCAGTGAAGAGAGCCGGAAGGTCATGCCACGGATGTTCATCAGACCGTTGACGTCGACATCGATTTCCAGAGCTGGTATGTCGAAAAAGGCGATCTGATCATCAATGAACTGAAGCTGCTTGAGCACATTTCTGATGCGTCTTCTGACGAATCTTCCAACGGGATCAAATTGGAAAAGGCATGTCAAGAAGATCGCAGGATAGCATGTTGCGACAAAAGCGCCATGTAAGAGCCAGGAGGTAGCAGCAACTCCATAGAACAGATTGATCAAGAGTAATAGAGACCAGATGTTGAAAAAGGGCAGAATTCGGTGACCATTAGCGGCGCCGGAGAGGATGACGAATGTCAAAATGGCAGCACCCGAGAGGATCCATCTGAGTGGCCAATTGAACAAGGCGACGGCAGCGACAGATGTTGCTGCAAAGAGATATGGTACAGGGATTCCAAGGATCGGCTGGAGTTTCTTCTGTCGCTCAGGCAGCTCGCGTGGGGTGAATGAAGAATTCAAGTTCATGTTGGACGAAGGCTTAACGGATTGAGCACTGTCCGAACCCCAAATTCCTGCAGATGTCGATGCTTGTCAATTTTCAAGCATGGAAGATTGATCTCAAGTAGGAAAGAACGACAGATGTGTTTGTTTTTCGGTTTGCGACGGATACTTGCCCTTACTTCACCAGATTTCGCAGCTTCCAACAATTATGCTTGACGTCACAAAACGGTTCTGTGAGCGCATGGGTTTTCGTAACGAACGCACTACCAACTCATATAGCACGTTGGAGAAATGAGCATATCAAGATCTTGTTCTTGGAGTATGGAATTTCAGCGTTGGGTTAGAACCATGCGTAGAGTAGTGCTGTTCTCTGAGTGGTCTTCATTGGTTGTCGCCTTCGTGTTCTCCAATTCAATCGTATGCTAAAGACATGGTTGCGCTGTAAAGAAGCCCGGAGAGTTCACTACTATCTCCGTCCCGGTGAAGCATGGACAACTCCAATGACAAGCCACTTTTGAAGACCACCGACATCACTACCACCAAATCACAACCAAAGACCATCCTGCCACATGAGTCTGTTTAATTTGGCCAGACAAACAATCTGCAAGCCCATCTTCAAACCTGCTTTTGTATGTGTCGTTGTTTCCTGTATTTGGTTCTACCTTCGATTGACCCCGCCTCAGCCTGTCACCTCTCGAGCCATGCATATCCAGTCGATTCCCATGTGTGAGTATCAACTTGGCAGTGCTTGATGTTTCAAAGCTTATGCGATGTAGGGGAGGGTAGTGGTAACAACTACGCTTATCTCGTTGTTGACGACAAGTCCAAGGATGCTGTCATCATTGACCCCGCTAACCCACCAGAGTAAGTCAGCACTTGCACCGACGGCTATAACATACTAACCTGTAAGGGTGCTTCCCGAACTCAAGAAGCACGTAGACAGTGGAGCTATTAACCTCAAGAGCATCATCAACACCCACCAGTAAGCACATACCTACCTCTTACGAGGACGGGAGAACTGTTACTAATACATACCAGCCACCACGACCATGCAGGCGGCAACGTTGAGATGGTACGTTGTGCGGCCATCATTGACGAAAGTTGCGAGACTGACCGTAGTCTAGCTGAAAACATACCCTCTCCCCATCATCGGTGGAAAGGACTGCAGCAAAGTCACAAAGACACCTGCCCATGGCGAGACTTTCAACGTGGGCGACATCAAGGTCAAGGCTCTGCACACCCCATGCCACACCCAAGACAGCATTTGCTACTTATTTGAGGACGGCAACGACAAGGCCGTCTTCACTGGAGACACTCTTTTCATTGGCGGCAAGTTCACAGAAGTTAGATCTCAGTAGGCAGGAGCTAACATGTGAGAAGGCTGTGGTAGATTCTTCGAAGGCACTGCCGAGGAGATGCACAAGGCTTTGAACGAGACTCTTGCTGCTCTGCCTGATGACACCAAGGTCTACGTAAGTAGAAGGCCATTGTTACCTATGTCTATCTTTACTGATAAGTTCATTGTAGCCTGGCCATGAGTACACCAAGGGCAACGTCAAGTTTGGCATCCAGGTTTCGCAGAGCGAACCCATCAAGAAACTCGAGGCCTTCGCCAATGCCAACAAGCAGACTCAGGGCAAATTCACCATTGGTGACGAGAAGGTTCGTTTTTGCTCCACACGTTTCTATACAGTACCTGACAAGATTGCTCCTTCAGCTCCACAACGTCTTTATGAGACTCGACGTAAGTCCACCCGATGCCGAAACATACCAACCAGCATACTAACGTCTCATAGGATCCTGTCGTCCAGAAGGCCACTGGCAAGACCAGTCCTGTCGATGTTATGGCTGCTTTGAGAGAGATGAAGAACAAGTCCTGAGTTTAATCGCCATCCACAGAAGACGCTGATATGACGCATTGAAAATATGTTTTGGAGCCACCACTATACATAAGTGATGAGGGTTTGGATGATATCATGACTGTCATTATTCCACTCTTTTTCTTTGAAACCCAGAATCTGTCGTGTCTATTCCTGAAATATCCGAGCACCGGACATATCGTAGAGTGTTGTGTAACCTGAAGAGTCCGCGGATTCGATGTCATCTTGATCCAATTCTTGGCCATATTCTGCGATGAAACAGTAGAATGGCAGGTTCGACAGGTTTGTACGCTCAGCTGCGGCGGCTTGGGGTGCCGGAAATGGCTGTTGCTTTGCCAGAGCAGCGGTCTTGAGTTCTTCCAAGTTGCCCCAGAGAATTGCCATCTGCTCGCGTAGCTTGGCAAGTGTTCGCGTATCACGTCGCAGACTATTACGGTCAATACAGCTAAACAATTTCAGACGGACCCGACTTACTCCGTAGCGTCCTCATCCATGCATAAGAGGAACTCTGCGTATCTGTGGTCCACATGCACCCACAACTGTGCTGGCTCGCTGCTTGGTTGATGAGGCTTGACATCTTCCAAAAGTAGAAAGAAGTCCCATATCCATTTTTGACTCGAGAGAGGGCTGGTCGTGTC
This sequence comes from Aureobasidium melanogenum CBS 110374, assembly GCF_000721775.1. NCBI lineage: Eukaryota > Fungi > Ascomycota > Dothideomycetes > Dothideales > Saccotheciaceae > Aureobasidium > Aureobasidium melanogenum. The sequence continues at coordinate 700,134 of NW_024470057.1, read as the reverse complement.
CATATCATCGTCCGAATGTTCTTCACAAGCGTCGGTAACTGGTGCAGTTGATGCGAAATCTTCCAGTATTGGTGGCCAAAAATCCACGACTCTGACTTTGACCTTATGCTTGACATTGAGATAAGGCAGTTCAAGCTTCACTCCAGATCTACCAGTGTAGGAATGATCTCTGGACAGTATATCTCTGATAGTGCTCACTTTTACCCCGGTGAAGTTCACACAGCTGACTAGGGGCTTATAAGCGAATGGTTAAACGAGTCGCGCAGAGTGGACTCACCGTGCGTATTGCTATCAAGAGTAGTCGAAGTTGGAGCGGTCTCATCCTTATTAAGACCTAACTTCCGGGCCTTCCTTTTCTGTTTCTTGGTCAGTCTCTTTCCCTGCCCTTCGGTTTCTTTGCTTTGCTGCTTGGCTTCAATCTGAGCGTTGTGCTCTCTCCAATAACCTTCTCGGCGGTCAACAAGAGTCTTTAATTGCTTCACATCTTTCAATTGGTGAACCAAGATCTTGTCCGGGAACTGTCTATCTGGCCAGAGATTGCCTTCCATCTTTCCCGCACCGCTCTGCTTGATTCGAACGTTCGAAAGCTTGACAAAATCACCTTCCTTGACTCTGTCGCGAGCATATCCTGCATGAGGGGGAAGAAGTTCAACTTGCAGAGTACGACGACCAGAAGGTCCGGGCCAGGTTTTGCGCTTTCCTGTGACATTCGAGATGTAGCCGTAGTAATCACCATCCCTATTCAATTCATGGTCATTCTGAAAATTTTTGTGATAACTGGTTCTACCATACCTGCTGTCATCATCCGCATCTGCATCATCCGGAGCAGGATAGTCATACAAGGAATCGTTGGCTGTGTAGTCAGTGACATATAGCTCCATACTACCATTTGAGTTCGGGAACCTTTTTACGACCTCAACAGCAAGGTCGCAATAGTCATTGTAGTTGACATTTGTGATTAGGCGAAACTTGAAATTGTTCTGTGGAGCCCCACCAGCTCGATCAGCGGCAGGTCGAGTAGGGATTGAAGCAGCATCGGAAGGACCAGCAGTATTGACAACAGATGGCGCAAGTTGCCTGAGAGTGATAGCGTACATCTGCTCGGCCTTCGAAGGTCTTGGGTTCGGATCTTGAGGCAAAGATGGAATATCTTTTTCGCCAAGAAAAGATTGCATGAAACCTTGCTCCGGTATTGAAGCTGCTTGGTAGACAATTATGCTTGCCAGTCTCCTCGCATCGACTATTAATGGTGCATTATAGACTGCTATGACCTACGCACAGTGTCAAAGATGCGTGAGCATGAAGTTCATTATAGTTGTAGTTCGGCTTCCCTACCTTGCAATTGCGTATGAGAACGATGTCGCCTAAAGATGGAGTCGGAGGAAGCTCTTCCTTGGTTCTCGCGAAAAAGCGAGCTTTGAGACCTTTGGTAAAGACAGGAATTTTAATCATGTCCGAGTCCTGGAGTGTAAAGGTAATTTGCCAATCTGGTTATGGTATTAGTGCTGCTGAAAAGGGCAGTTTCAAACAGGACAACTTGACGCACCTCCAGTCTTCTTGTTTGGCGATGGAAGTAACACATCTACGACAATACCCATGAGATTAATGATCGGCGCAGCACTCGCAGACTTGCAGTCTTTGTATGCATCAGCCAAGCTGGTCAGCGTGCTAGGACGAGATTGAGCCATGGTGATTGTGGGTTAAGCAACGCAATGAACAAAGAAGAATTCATCCGGCAGGTTGGTGCAGTGCTAAAGAAGACAACATGATAATTATGCTTGGCTCGCTTGATGATAGTCAGTCGAGTAGATTCGAGCTTGAACGGGGAGACGCGACGCGTTCGGAACGAGTCTTGGGTAGTGAAAGTGGTTGGCCAAATTTGCTTGACGAGCACACGAGCTTTGGCCAAGAATTCTGACGAGTTGTCGTCCTTTACGAGTGGGTTCTTTGCGCAGAGCTTTGGGCACTGGATTTGTTTTGTTGCCCGTCCAAGCAAAAGAGGACCCCTCACAGTAATCAAAGAAATCGCTTTGGCTGCTGCTGCTGCTTTTCTTTTCCTCATCCAACATCCCTCCTCTCACCACTCCCCCACCCCGCTCCTCCACGCCAACGTCTAGTCACCATGGCGGATCGCTACATTCCCGAGCATCGCCGCACCACCTTCAAGGCAAAGAACTTGCTCAAGCCCGATGAGCTTCGCCGCCGCCGTGAGGAACAGCAGGTCGAGATCAGAAAGCAGAAGCGTGAGGAGAACCTTGCAAAGAGAAGAGGAATCACCCGCGGCGAGACTCTTGGTGCCTCATTGGGCGCCGCTCCCGACAGTGATGATGAGTCGACAACTATTGAGAGCCAGGTAACCTTGACCACTCACTTCTCGCCAAACCGTTCGCTGACATGACGTACCCAGTTGAACGAAGAGCTCCCCCAGATGGTCCAGGGTGTTTTCTCAGACAAGATTGAGGACCAGATCGCTGCCACCACAAAGTTCCGCAAGCTGCTCTCAAAAGAGCGTAACCCTCCCATTGAGAAGGTCATCGAGACCAACGTCGTTGGCCGTTTTGTCGAATTCCTCCGCTCTCCCCACACCCTCGTCCAGTTTGAGGCTGCCTGGGCTTTGACCAACATTGCCTCTGGTTCTGCCCAGCAAACACAGGTCGTCATTAACGCCGGCGCCGTTCCCATCTTTGTCGAGCTGCTCAAGAGCCCCGAGCCCGATGTCCGCGAGCAGGCTGTCTGGGCCCTCGGTAACATTGCTGGTGACAGCCCGCAATGCAGAGACTTTGTCCTGCAATGCGGCGCCCTCCAGCCTCTGGTCGCCCTTCTTGGTGACAGCCGCAAGCTCAGCATGCTCCGCAACGCCACCTGGACTTTGAGCAACTTCTGCCGTGGAAAGACTCCTCAGCCTGACTGGAACACTGTATGTTTTCCCGCACTTCTTTGACCATTTGCGCTTCGTGCTGACCACGTGCTCATATAGATCGCTCCTGCTCTGCCTGTCCTTGCCAAGCTCGTGTACTCCCTCGACGATGAGGTCCTCATTGACGCCTGCTGGGCTATCTCATATCTCTCCGACGGTTCCAACGACAAGATCCAAGCTGTCATCGAGGCCAACATCCCCCGTCGTCTTGTCGAACTGCTGATGCACGCCTCCACCTCTGTCCAGACCCCTGCTCTCCGTTCAGTCGGCAACATTGTCACCGGAGACGACGTTCAGACCCAGGTCATCATCAACTGCGGCGCTCTGCCCGCTCTGCTCTCTCTTTTGAGCTCCACCAAGGATGGCATCCGCAAGGAGGCTTGCTGGACCATCAGCAACATCACTGCTGGCAACTCCACTCAGATCCAGGCTGTCATCGACGCCAACCTGATGGCACCCCTCATCCACCTTCTTTCCAACGGTGACTTCAAGACTCGCAAGGAGGCTTGCTGGGCCATCTCCAACGCCACTTCTGGTGGTCTTCAGAAGCCCGACCAGATCCGCTACCTTGTCCACCAGGGTGCCATCCGTCCTCTGTGTGACTTGCTGTCATGCCCTGACAACAAGATCATCCAGGTCGCTCTTGACGGCCTTGAGAACATTCTCAAGGTTGGTGACATGGACAAGGAGGCTGCTGAGGGCACCAACGAGCCCCCTGTCAACCGTTATGCTCTCTTCATCGAGGAGTGCGGTGGCATGGAGAAGATCCACGACTGCCAGAACAACGCCAACGAGGAGATTTACATGAAGGCATACAACATCATCGAGAAGTACTTCTCTGACGAGGAGGCTGAGGGTGACATGAACGAGCTCGCTCCTCAGGCCGGCCAAGATGGTCAGTTTGGCTTTGGTGCTCAGCAGCAACAGCAAAACTTCAACTTTGCCAACGGCGGTGACTCGATGGATATGTAAGCTTGCCTTACATCCTGAATGCAGCTTGCTACCGGCTTGAGGTCGTCAATGCAGTACAAGCTCCACCGTTCTTGGGTGCAGCTTCTGCTAGAAGCAACCAACCTCAGTAGAGACGCCATTGCTGCGGAACGCACTGCATATCTACCCATGCATTGCAACAGTCAGCTATAGCTACAGCTTGCAATACTTCGGCATACAGCCATCGCCAACACTCCGTTCTACGAGTGTGCCCCCCACCACAATTGCTTGCATTATCACGGAACCCCTTACACCAAGCACCTTCACCACACCCACCACATCCCCGGAGTTCCAACGATCTGTCACGAACATGGATCACGAAGAGGAGAAAAACAACATCATCATCAAGATGCCCCGTCATGTAACCCCCCAATCCCATCATATTCCTCCCACACTTCACACATCATCTTCCCGGCGCATTATGGCTTGTCTTATGGGGTTTCTAACAGTTTTGAGGGACAAGAGGTCCGCAGAAGACCAAGGACTTGGTTCCCGCCATTTCGTATTCTATTGTCTTTTTTCTTTTCCGCTTTTCTTGTTTTTCTCTACGGATTCCAGAGAAGGAGGAAATGGTTCGGGTTGATATTGCAATCACGCACGTTTACCTTTTTGGCTGTTACGTCTTTGTTTAAGTTTCGAGTGCTTGCTATGTGTGTTCCTGTGTCTTGCCTGCCAGCTTTAAGTGCCGGGACCGTCTGCCAGGTCCAATTACTATGTTCGTCTGCCGTACAGTTGAGTGAACGGCATGGCATGTCGTCTATCTTTGCTTCCTAGGCGGAGCGGACCGGCTGACCTATCCCCTCGGCTCCACAATCCAGTCTGCTTTCTTCCGAAATTCCGCGAAAGTCATCCGGGCATCAACAACTAAATGTCAAAACTGATGGACTAGTTAGATAATAAATACTTTCTTCCCTCTCCTTCTTACACTCTCCAATTGACTTGTCAAACAGCACGGGAAGGATGCAGTCAGGTAAGTGAAAATTTTGAAATTTGGAATCATGTTGCTACAAGAAAGAAAGAATTACGCCTTGTTGTGGAAGGAAGTCACCCACCCTGTTTGCGCTCCTACCCACCACGCCCACCATGTCTATTCGGAAGTTTTTGATGCATGACAAGGGAAAAAAAAAATGAGAATGGTTTTTGGTTGTGTTGTTCTTCTTGCACCTCCTCTTCTGCTGTCCCATCACCGTCGATCATCGGTGGGTAAAGTGTGGGGCATCAGGTGAGTGTCGTGTGAGAGATGCAGATGGAGTCGAGAGAAGAAGTTCTTGTTGGGCGCTTATTCGCGGGAGACGTCACGGCCAAAGGTCTTTGCCTTGATCCAGTCGAGCAAGACGAGGACACGGTTGCGAGCTGTTTTCGATTTTGTTAGCTTTGGATTCTCTTCCTTTTGTTTCTTCTCTCCTTCCACGCGACCACGGATCTGGACACGGGAACTTGAGCAGGGCGGGAAAAACTTACTGCTGAAGCACATGCTGAGGTAGGCGCTGCGCCAGAAGAAGTATGTGACAGTGCCACCAGTGGCAATGTTACCAGTCAACCAGGAGATATCGGCAACGGCCTTCTCGCTACCAATGTATGCGAGCGAACCCTGGTGAGAGTACTCGAAAGGACCCATCTGGTTGGTGCGACGCAGACGCTTCTGGAGATCCTTGATGTTGGCAAAGATCTGGTCACGGGCGTCCTTGGAGGCGGTCTCTTGAGCGACAGACAAGTTCTTGAGTTCGGTCTCAATTGCCTCGGACTTGGCCATCTGGTTGAAGAGGCGGGCAAGGAAAGCACCCTCCTGAGCAGCGACCTGGGCAGTGGGAGCGTAGTTGGCAACAGCACAGTCACCAACAGCCCAAACGTTCTCGGTACCCTTGACAACCAGGTACTCGTTAACGTTCAAACCACGACGGGCATCGGCCTGAGCGGGAATCTGCGACATCAAATCCTTGACAACGGGACGGACAGCGTTACCGGTGGCCCAAACAAGCAGGCCGTAAGGAATCTTCTCCATGACCTTCTTGCCATCGGGACCGGCGTACTCGGCCTCAATGTAATCCTTGGTGACGTTCTTGACCATAGTCTTGGTACGGATTTCGATGGTCTCCTCCTTGAAGGTCTGCTCGGTGTAGTCGATCAATTGCTTGGAAAACATGGGAAGAACCTGGAACACATTGTCAGCCATCTCAGCAAACACCATATCTCGAGTCTGGAACGTCGTACGCTAGGAAGAGCTTCAACGAGAGTAACCTTGAACTCATCGGCAATTTCGGGCATCCAGGTCTTGAGGTCGTTTTCGAAGAAGTCCTGGAGCTCACCAGCGAACTCGACACCGGTAGGGCCACCACCGACAACAACCATGTGCAAAAGACGCTTGCGCTCCTCGGGGCTCTGGTCCTTGAAAGTGGCAGTTTCACAGCAGTCCATAATACGCTTGCGAATACGTTGAGCATCATTGACCTCCTTCAAGAAGCAAGAGTGCTCGCGCACACCAGGAATACCTAATCAAGACATGTCAGCATCGTCTCTTGTATCTTGTGCTGGACTTTGAACCTACCAAAAGTAGCGTTCTCGGCGCCGACACCGACGACGAGCATATCGAAAGGAACCTCGGTCGAAGAAGTGGCACCCTTGACCTCGGAGTCATCATTGATGTAAACGACCTTCTTGGCGTAGTCAACCTTTGTGGCTTCGGCTTCGTAGAACTTGACGGCGGCTTTCTTGTGACGGAGGAAGTTGCGAACAGGCTCCATGATGGAGCGATGCTCGATTGTACCGGTTGTGCAAGAGGGCAGGAGAGGTGTAAAGAGGAAGTAGTTGCGAGGAGAGATGACAATGACGTTGTAGTTTTCGGTATCGAGCTTCTTGAGGAGGGAGACGGCACCCCAGCCGGTACCTGGGTGCTGCTGTCAGCTCAGAGCTCATGACTGCTCTTTCACAGAGGCTCGAAACACATACCCAGGATGACAAGAGTCTTCTTGGTCGGGTCGGGCTCAGGTTGCTCGCCAGGGTTCTTCATCTCGTAGATGCCGTAGCCAGTGTAGATGAGGCCAGCAATGGCAGACAGGTAGGTGGCTCTCCATGCCCAACGGAAGAAGCGAAAGCCGCTCTTCTTGGGCTTGACAGCATCGGCGTAGGAGCGTCTGAAAGACTGGCGCAACTGGGCCTGGGACAAGGTGGCGCGAGGCGAGGGCTGGACACGCGATGCGAAGCTCTGGTTGTTGGTGGTCGCAAAGGTGCGCTTGGAAGCACCAATTGCAGCGCGCATCGAGGCAACTACGGGCCTCACAGCTGATGCGGCAGCCATCAGAGGGAGAGGTGGGGGTGGGAGGGGAGGGGTGGGAGTGATTGAGTGGAGAGAAGGTTGTGAGGTCTCAGCAATATTTACAAGATAAGCACCTGCGCAGCTTCAACTACCTAGTCACTCTCTGAACTTTTTGCGCGATGACGCTTGGACCTCCGTTCCGATAAATCCCATCAACTCCCTACTGTAAATACTCAAGTACCGTCGTCATTATTGATGCTGCGCTTCTCCTTTTTACGATCAATATTAACAGATTCGTCTTTTGACTCGCTGTCCTATCTACACACTTTGCGTATGCTATCGTCAGCATTGTGCATCTTGGAAGTTCAGGAAGCCCTGCTGAAGCCTGCTTTTCTGCTGACCATGACCTGTGCTTCTCTTAAATCCGAGCTCGACAATCGTTTTAGCCGTGTTTTATACTCCGGGCAGTCAACCATTTCCCAATTGTTGTTGAACTCGTTGATTGCGTGCGTGCCCTTTCGGCCATCGTCATCATGCGGACCCTTTTCGTTCCCGCGGTTATCAGATCTGCTGTAAACGCCTAGGCACCTAGGTTCAGGCATTTGCCGAGCTCCTCAGCTGAGAGCTATGGAAGATTGACAGAAGCCGCCGACTGCTTTCAAGAGGCTCTGAATAAAGTGTTGTGTGCTAAAGCACGCTGTCCCATGAAACGGGTCGCTTTTAGATCGATTCAGCCGATCCTTGGTTTCAACGTGTGGCTTGCTGCCAACAAGTCGTCGAGAGTCGGCCCTTCCTTTCAGCTTTGCGCTATCGGGACCGAACCGACAGCTTCAAATCCCAAGACTGCCGTGTTGTCAGACGTCAATACGGCTTCACAGCAACCACGCGACGAACATTCGCACTTCAATGGCTAATCTCCGACTGCCACCGGACCTTCTGCTCCTTGTGATGAAGCAGGTTGATTACGGCGAAAAATTCAGTGCCGCACAAAATTCGCTGCGTAATGCTATACTGGTGAACCGCGAATGGGCTGAAGCTGGCACCTACATATTGTGGAATTGTCCACCGGTAACGGCACTTGCTGCTGTATCACCAGACCGAAGACAGCACTATGCGAACAAGATATCCGAAATGTTCTTTGAGGGAGAAGACGATTCAAAGCATCATGCGACCTTTAAGGACTTGAGTTTTCCACGCTTGAAAATCGTTCACATCCCAAGACTTAAGCTCAAAAAACATGAACAGCTATATCTCACCCAATACATGCAGGCGCAACTAACGGAATTCCACTTCTGGGGAGGTGGAGTCTGTGAGAATGCTCTTATGACTCTAGCATCCAATTGTCCTGACCTTGAAGACCTAAATCTCGAATGCCCGATAGATGACTCTAGTCAGGACCAGCTTCTTGAGTTCTTCATAAGCCAAAACTCCATAGAGGTCATTTACTTTGGCTATGGCCGGGCCGGGCTCGTCACGTTAGTGCTATTGGCAGGCTTGGCTAGTCTTGAGAGTTTGGAAAAGCTCGATATCAGCTCTCTAGCAGAAGACCACGCAATACACATGGGTCTAGGCATGAGCCCACACCCGTTTAGCAACCTTCAAAATCTTCACATGAGAGTAGAGTCAAAATCCGTCGCACGTTTGGTTTCTGCTGCTCCCTCTCTATCTATATTGTTCTTGATCATCGAGGACTCTGATTACGATGCCCTAGCATCTCTCAAACCGCTGTCAAACTTAGTCCATCTTGAGTTGACGTTCCTCGACGACATATATTTGTCCCCGCAAGGGTTTCGTGCTCTGGAAACCCTGAAGGGATTGGAGGTTCTGCTGTTAGATTCCAGACGAGCATTACTGGAAGCAATGTGGATGGATGATGGTATCTTCGCTAGACATAGTCACGACATCTTATCATCTGAATTTGTTCGGTTGCCATGTGATTCTCAAAGACGGTTTCTTCTGTCAATGTCCAAATTGTCAGAACCACACGCCTGTTGACTGTGAAAAGTGTTCGCAATCTATGTTTGTGTTGAAAGGTGACCAGCGCGAAGATAGCGGGCTTGGCCTAAACGAGATACGAGCAAGAGTCATATCAACACCAACCTGTCTCTCCATCATTTCCACCTCAGTACTTCAGCAGCCATGTCGAGATCATCAGCTCAAATCCCTGTGATTGACATATCTCCCTCAAACCCGAACGCTGCGACACAGCTTCTCGATGCCGCGGCGAATAATGGCTTCGTGTTCGTCGAGAACAATGCAGCCGCGGGAATGCCACCAGCCAAAGTCAAAGAGATGTTTGATCTGGTAAAGAAGATAGTCCAATACATTCCATAGGCAGTCATCTGACGAAAACATCAGAGCACAAAGTTCTTCCAAGGTCCGATTGAGAATAAGCAAAACTGTCCCACGCAGAACAACCGAGGGTGGGTGTCTATGCAGCAAGAGACACTTGATCCTGGTAATCAGAAGGTAGAGCTATATCCACTATAAATTGTAGATCCAAGCTGACACAACCCAGAGAGGCGACTTCAAAGAGTACAACAAATTCATGTTCCATTCTTTACCCCGAGCCTAATTCTCCTCTAGAGCCTTCAACCTTGGTGAATTCGATGGCAACAAACCCAACCAACCCCTTCCCGAGCCCTTCTCTACTCAAGTCAACACGGTAGCAGACTTCAGCCACTCCTGCCATGCTCTCTGCAACAAGCTTCTCCAGCTCTTTGCTGAAGCGTTAGAGATACCATCCGACTGGTTCAGCTCGCGACACGATCAAGCCAAAGGACCATCAGGAAGTATCATGCGTTTGCTCTACTATCCTTCTGTTCCAGATACTCTGGCTCCAGATGAAGACGATATCCGCGCTGGCGTGAGTTCTTGTTCTGTCCTTACCATTCCGACCTTTCGGCTGAAAATGTTACACGACAGGCTCATAGTGATTACGGCACTCTAACTCTCCTATTTCAACTACCGGGTCAACCTGGCTTGGAAATCAAGACTCCTTCTGGTGAGTGGGAGAGTGTGCCAGTTGATCCTCATGGCACCTTGCTCAGCGACCTTTCAAAGCCTTTGCCCATCTTGGTGAACATCGGTGATTTGCTGGCTTATTGGACAAATGGCTTGTTGAAGAGTACAGTGCACAGAGTTATCTTCCCCAAAGACGCGAGGAGGGGTGGCGAAGACAGGTACTCGATGGCTTACTTCTGTCATCCATTGGACGATGCTGAGTTAGTCCCTGTGCCGAGCAAGCGTGTCGAGCAGTACGAAGGCGGCATCGATGGAGTGAAGAAAGGAGGAAAGACGCTGACGGCCAAAGATCACTTGCTTGAACGTCTGGCAGCGACATATGGCACAAAAGCTTAGAAGAGTGGAGAACGAAAGTCTATAGAGATCGCAGACGCTATGCAAGAGAGCAGTAACGACAGACGAAACAGATGACTACATGCAGTAGAAGTCTATCATAGCCAGAAAAGACAGCGCCTCCGCTTCCAACAGAGCTCGACACGGCATAAAAGACCATGCGAACAAAAACTAAACCAATCAAGAAAAAAAAAACATTCAGGGGGTATCTTTATGCTGCTTGAGAACGCCGTGGTGACTTTGCAAAGGAAACTTTTCTTTTTCTCACAGGTCGGAGCCTCTAGCACCTACGAGGTCTCTTGGTGTTTTCGTCAATGTACTGCTGGAGGCGTTCGGGCGACTTGCGCACGATGTGGTACTCGCCAGGAGCGTCGGTCCAGCTCACGCACTTGGAGTAGAAGGGCAACTTCCGCTCGTCAACGAGCAGGTGACGAGGATCGTACTGGTTGCGATCACTGATCTCGTAGCCTTCTTGCTTAAAAGGTTTCAGACTGATGATGCGGCATCCGTCTTTGAGGTCCAGAAAACGGTCCATGATCTTGCTGTTGAGGTCTGGGCTGAAGGCTTGGTTGTTGACGAGGACGACATCAGCGCGTTTGAGCGCCTGGCCGATCTTTTCGTTCGCTAGGAAGTCCCCTTTCAGCAGGTGTACCTTGCCCACCGAAAGTCCCCACATGCGTGCGCGAGCAGGGAATTCTTTGGCTTGTAGTTCAGCAAGCTTGCAAGGGTTGTCCATAACCTCGCAGCCCCAGCTTTCACACCCAATCTCGAGAGCGGCTTGCAGACAGACATTGCCGACACCAGAGCCCAAGTCGACAAAGACTTGGTCAGACTTGAGTTCGGCGATACTCAGCATCTCGGAGACAAGTGGGGGCAGCAACTCGCCGTAGACGTTGTCGGTGCCGTTCTGATATGCCTTGAGACTGTCGACTTGAGGCGAGACGGTGCGGGTGTAGATCTGGTCGAGGATGCGCTGGATCCACTCAAGAGTCAAACTATGCTTTGAGGACAGCTCCTTGCTGATTGTTCCGTCTCTTCTGGCCTTGATGATCATGGTGTTGAAGTCCTGGATAGTGCCGATGTAGTCCTCTTTTGAGCCCTTGCTGGCGGCGCGGATGAGGCGGCGTTCGAAACCGTTCTCATCATCGAGGTACTTCTGAGTCAAGTCTTCGGGGAAATAGTTCTGGCAGATAAACTTGACTGTTTCCCTGATGTCATCCAGAGGTTGGTAATCCTGTTGAACGTTGTTCTTGACCAGGGTAAACTTTTCAGGTATGGACAGACCAGGGTATTGTAGCTTGACTACTGTGGGCGAGTCTCCAGGAAAGACAGACTTGTACGATTTTCCGACATCACCAGCGACCAGAGCGGCACCGGAAACGTAGTCGAAGCGGCCTTCATCCTTGCGCACTCTTGTATCTTCCAGCTTGCGATTTGGATCTTCGGAAGTGGCACGAGACTTGATGCGCTTTCTTGTGTCGAGCGAAGAAGCACTACTCTCTACGCCGCTGTCATCGTCGTCGCTGAAGAGTTGTGTCGGAGTTGAGGCCTTGCGTTTGACCACTCTTCTCACCCTCTCTTTCGGCTCTCTCGGGGCTGAGGGACGATCTCGTGCAAGAGATTGTTGCGAGGGACGTTTTGGGAGAGGCGAGGGTCTTGTCGAGGGCGCGACGGGCTTTGCGATCTTCTTGACAGGTACTGCGACGGAAATGGTTTTCGTCTTGATGACCGGCTTGTTCTTGGGGGCCGCAGTGCCGAAGAAGTTCATGGTGAGAGGGTCCGAGAGAGTGGAGAAAGTATACAGCGAGCGCGGAGAGGGAAGAATGTTGTTGCCGACAGCACTCAGGGGGTAGGCGGGCGTTTGTCTGTGGTAGAGAAAGTTGGTTGGACAAACAAAGAAACCTTTGCCCCAGAACGCGGCTTCCCTGTCGGTTGTCGCGTGCCGCCAGTGCTTGCCAGACTCGGGTCAAAGTGCTTTTGCGGTCCGTGCTCCATGCTTCTTCTGAGCTTCCTTCTGCTTCCACCAGCATTGTTTACACTCCTGCGTCTTGTCAAGAGCATGCCGCTACATCCCTTGATTCCGAAGTCTGAGAACAAAGCAGATCCTGAGAATCACTTGAGGGCTGATCCTCGATATGTCGGCGATCGTGGTTCCGGCTGAAGAAAGTCGGCGATTAGCAAAAGTTGACGCACGTCATAATGCGCTCGCTGTGTTTTGAATAGCTCTTTCCTCGACATAAGTATATCTGTCTGCCACGTCTCTTTTCCTTAAAGTTCATCTCGAGTAAACATACCACAAGAAACAAACACACAGTTGTCCATCCACCATGGAGAACGTTCCGACCACCAACGAGACCAAGGGTAACCCAGAGTCGATGACAAACAAGATCCTCGAAACCGGAGCAGCCGCTACGCAGAACTTCGCCCCACCCAAGCGTGTCTGCGCTCATCTAAACGCATTCCATGCATATGCCAATGACCCATCTCGTTGTATTGAGACCAACCACTACTGTGCTCACCTGAACGACGGTACGCCTTCTGTCTCTGGCTACTCGACACTCTACTGATCCAAGCAGAGGTGCGACAATGCCTGCTCTACGACTCGCCTGAGTCAAATGCTCGTCTCATTGGTATCGAGTACATGATCAGTGCTCGCCTCTACGAAACTTTGGACCACGAAGAGCGCAAACTTTGGCACTCGCACGTCTTTGAAGTCAAGTCTGGCATGCTCCTCATGCCTCGTCCTACTGGTGTTCCTGAAGCCGTTTGGGAAGTTGCCGAGAACAAGGAGATGGAAGAGGTCGTCACTTTGTACGGCAAGATCTACCACCTCTGGCAGACGGACAAGGGCCACAAGCTTCCTCTCGGCGAACCTCAGCTGATGACCAGCTATACCGACTATAACCAATTCGATTTCGACCAGAAGGTTGGAGACAGGGACAGAAGATTCGGAGAGGACCACCGTCACAAGCGTCAGGTTAGAGAGTACATCAAGGAGCCCTCTGTCCACCAAGGTTCGTGCACCCTCGGATTACTACATAAGCATTACTGACACATCACAGATGCAGATGCTGCTTGGAAAGGAGGAAGCCACAGCAAGGAAAAGAGTAGCACAATGGCTCACCCTTCTGTCATGCAGGATAGCCACAGTGCTGCTTAATGTGCAGCCCTTGCAAGTGCCTTCGAGTAATGACAATCACGATATTGGGAGAGTTGTCCTTCGACAGGACTAATTCAGCGAATTGGACGTATGAGCATGCGCGCTATGCTGGTATCATAGACAATTGTATCATGGTTTGGTATTCATGATGAATGATTGTCCACAATGCTCTGAACATTGATGCAGATACAGAGAAAAAAAAAATGGGATAAATGCAGACCGTGAACTCCTGCCAAAAAAAAAAAAACACAAAGGGGGTATTTTGCAATGGAAAGCGCATAGTAAAGCAGAGAAAATCAACCCATATCATTGTCAAAGGTGTCGGATGGACGATCAACCGAATACACCAGCTCTTCTCATGACGCTTTCAAAGTCTTCTCTGCCAACAACAGGCCCACCTCCACTGGTAGCTTCTTTGATCATATCTCGTAACATCTTGTCGGGAACGTCTTCTCTGAGCTCGCGGGCGACACGTCTCAGGTGAGCTAATGTGATGAAATCACCTTCTCCTCGAGTGAATAGAGTGAAAGCAGCATCGACTTCTTCGTTTTGTTGCTCAGGGTCATTGTGTTTCGCGTGGAGTTTGAGTGCAGCAACAGCGACAAAATGTGCATAAGTAACGAAGCCACTCTCTTCCGGGTCTACAGCCTCGAGGATCTCGGACAGTTCGGCGGCGGAGGTGGGTGGGGTGTTTAGAGCGATGAGACAGCGTCGCACATCTTCTGTACGTAGAACTCCTTCCTTCTCATCTGAGTAGTCTGGATTGTCTGTCACGGCGAACAAGGCAAATGCTTCGAGAATCTCATTTTCTTGGTCGGCAGTGATGTCGTTTTCTTTGGCCAGTTTCGAAGCGCGTTTCTTTGGTGTTGTTGCCGCTGCCGCCGCTGCTTTGCTGGCTGCTGCTTTTCCACGTTTCGGAGGCTGGAACAAACATCAGTCATTGCGCGTAGTATTACGGTCGTGAGACTTACCATGATTATGATGGCCACTCTTTGCGGCACAAGATCCAGAAGACGAAAGTGGTCGAGGCGGAGGACGCGATTAATTGGATGATGTCAATCAATTAATTTGCTTTGTTTGTCGAGCACATGGACTGTGCGCCATGCATCAAAACTTCTGCTTCTGCTGAAACTTTTCCACTTCACTCACGACAAACCACTTTTTGTAGACAGACGGCAACTCCTCGTCAAAGCAATGCTGCAAGACAAATCATGTCAAAGCGGCTGCTAGTGCAGATTTTGCCTCAGGCTAAGTACATAGTTCTTCTTTTTCCTTTCTTCCCTACCCAACACATCGCTGTTCAATATGCTAGAGCTTGCCGTCTCCAACAAACCAGGTCGGCTAAGTGTGGACACTCAGCGTACATCAAAGGAAGTCAAAACCCCCCCGAGGATTCCCTTCAGATGATCCGGGGTACTTCGCCCATTCTTCATACGCAGTCGTGGCTTGCCCGCGGCTGGGTCGAGTGGAGAAGTGAACATATCCATCGTCCCCAGATTAGTTTTGTAATTTCAATGCAATCAGTCCTACCAGTATCTCTGCAGTCATGTCTCTCTCCCCGGGTCGGGCCCATTGACCAGTGTCTAATTGTGCTGATGGGATCGCAGTCGCAAACGTGGCGGTACATCGTACCTACCTGCTGAAGCCTGTCTCTGTTGATGGATGCAAACGAAGAAGCGCAAATGTTAGGTTGCATTACTAGGCACTGTTTGTCGCCGTGACGATCAGTCCCGGCAAACGCAACGCAAACAGCAGACCTTCGCCAAGCTTGTGAAAGATAATATCACTTCGCGATCAGGTTCTCATCGCATCAACTGTCGCTCCTTTCACAACTATTCTGCCATGCGAGCCCCCCTCAGGCAAGCCATCAACGATGCAAGGATGACTGACGGTAGGGAGGAGATTCGTCAGGACTCTCTTGCTGACGACATCGTTGAGAGAGAAGCATGGCTGAGATCCTTCGGCATGACTCCCTATACCTCTCCAGGCGACTTCGACATGTCTAAGATCAAGAAGAAGAGCGCTGAGTTTCTGGAGGAGAAGAAGATCAATGGTACACTTTCTGGTCTGTAAGACGATCTGACATATACTAACGTGAGATTAGTCGACAAGCTTCCATCCTGTGAGAAGATCCCTGGCAAGGTCACCGCTAGCTTCAAGCAGCACCTCAATGCTCTTAAACAGTGAGTATCCCATGGTGTGTCCTAGACCCGACTGTTGTGCTGACAGACCTACAAGGGACTGCCTGACTTCACCCGAGTGGAGAGGTGCTCGCAACCAAGTCCGCCAGGCTCTTGAACAAAACAGCATTGAGAAGATGGTTGTCCTTGGTCCGGGCAGTATCTTCGCCTGTACCACCGAGTACACCTTTTGGCAATATGAAATGGCCTTCATCCTAGCCATCTTTGAACTCGGTAAGCTGTATCAAGCATCAGATTGCAACAGGAACATTTGATATTGAATGCACATCTTGCAACAGTTAAGCAACAAGACCAGAGCACAAAGACTCGCACTCCTGTGCTCTACTTCCAGGATCCGAAATTCTGCATCGCAGACTATCTTTTGCTGAGCGAGCTCGGTGGCCAAATTGTCGATCATCCGGAGGCTTTTGTACGCCACATTGACGAACGCACCCTCGTGTTCGCAAAGTGCATACCCCTTGACGTCTATTTCAAGTACCTCTTGCAGACATCTCCTGCAGTCTGCATCTCGTCGGTAAGCCTTTACCTTTCAGTGAAGAGCCATCGCATAAAGAACTGAACATCGTCACTGTCCAACAGAGTCTTCCAGCGGCTACCGAAAATGCACTCTACCTCCAGAGCAAGTACAATGAGTTTGATCCCAACTTCGACATCCGCGGCGTAGCTGACAGGTTCATCGCGGAAAGACAAAGTGCCGAATTGCACGAGACGATGCTCCATCTGTTCACTAGCATTCCTGACAGTGAGAACAATCTTTTTGGCCTGATGTCTATCTTCTGGTTACCATCAGTAGAAGACAGTGGTACCCTACGTCAGACAAAGCAGGTGGAGTCGTTGGGCAAGAAGGCCAAGAAATGGTTGGAATCGTTGTAAGATGCTCAAGATCGTTTCCATACTCTCCATTCTTCACTGGAGAGTACGCGCTTCGGAGCTCGAGCTGTCAGTAACAATTGATGAAGCAGATGACATGACATAAATGGATGGAAGGATCGAAATGGGCTGGTGCATGGCAGAATGGGTAAAATGAGAAGATGACAAGGTCTGGTCTCGAAGTCGTTCAAACGTGCCCGTCCAAGTCTTTTTCAGTTCAATCATCCGTTCCATCTTCACTTCTAAGTACGTCAGTGACATTTCAGCCCCTTGCAATCTTGCCGTGAGAGTACTAGACGTGCTGGTATCTATAGCAAGCGTAAGTACATATTCTCTATTTCATAACATGCTCGAAGAGATGTGTTGTCATAGTGTCAGGGTCACCCCATAGGCATCCACAAACACCAAGGATCCCTGATTGCCTGAGTCAAGCTTGTCATTACAAGTCATCACCATCACTACTAGAGAGGTATCACGACAGCGTCAGAAGATCCGTTGACCATGTGAATACAAAGCGGCGACATCGCTGCTTTGTATCTTTTTTAGTAATGTCACAAAGTACGTGCCAAGCCTCCGCTCCGTATCAAGGTTACCGATGACTGTTTGATCATCTTGACTTTTTACCTCAACATATCGTTCTCCAACAATGACTATCCAAACCTCGGGAATAGCAGCAGAAGCATATGCCAGATGGAGCGGCAATGGCAAGCCTACTGCTCTGTGGCTAGACTGTGATACTGGTCACGATGTACGGTCTTTACTTTGCCCCTAAAAGTTTAAATGAAATGTTAACGCGATGATAACAGGATGCTTTTGCAATTCTTCTATCTGCCCACTGCCCGGCGTTGAGATTGTTGGGCATCAGTACTATCTATGGTAATGCTCCTCTGGTCAAGACCACGAAAAACACTAGGTCTATCTTGAGAGCGATTGGCCGCGAGGATGTTCCTGTGTATGCTGGTGCTAGCAAACCTTTTTGCCGGCCTGAGGCTTCTGCTCCTGACATTCATGGCGAGTCTGGATTGGGTATGTTGGTATTGGGTCTATGGCTTGTTATGGTTTCTGATGTGTATCGTGCTAGATGGTACCACTGTCCTGCCTGAGCCTGGAGCACCGGAACGTACGGATATGTCTGCAGTGTTGGCTATGTACAAGGCTTTGATAGCAGAGCCACCGAAGACGGCATGGCTTGTTGCAACTGGTGAGTTTTCTTTGACGATTGGCCATGATTTATCTGGCTCATAGCTTACAGGTTGTCTCACAAATGCGGCTCTCCTGTTTAACACTTTCCCTGACGTGGTTGACCACATTGCCGGACTTACGATCATGGGCGGCGCTGTCGGAGGTGGTTTTACCAATGCACCAATGGGCTCGCTCGAAGGCGAGGGAGAGCGATTTGGCAACTGGACCCCTTGGGCCGAGTTCAACATTTACATCGACCCTGAGTCCGCGCAATCTGTCTTCAGAAATCCCATCCTTGCAGCAAAGACGACAATCGCTCCATTGGACTTGACGCATCAAATGGTAAGCGTATTCGATATGCCATGATCGAGTTGGATTAACTAGTGTTACAGCTAGCAACGCCAGAGATCTGTCAGGAACTGCTCTATGGGTTTGACAAGGAAGTGGATGGCACTGAAGCCTCGGTCCTCCGCGTCCTGTTCAACCAAATCCTCACCTTCTTCGCAAGTACATACGCAGACGTATTCGGCTTGACAGAGGGACCTCCATTGCACGATCCCCTGGCCGTCGCGATGACCTTCCTTCCCGATTTATTTGACGACAAGGGCGGAGAGAGATTTGATGTCAAAGTCGTCATTGACGGCGAACACGGTGTTGACGAGATTGCGAGAACGACGTCGCAATGCGGTCGTACCATTCTGACACCGTTGAAGGCTGGCGAGCCTGGCGTACGCGTACCTAGAGGCTTGAATGCAGGACTCATTTGGAGAATCCTAGACCTGTGCTTGAAGCAAGCAGAAGGCGAGAAACCAAAGACAATGGCCATGTCAGCACTGTGGAGCGTGGCCGAAGATCTGTAGGTGTAGACATTGATGTTGGTAAAGAGGTAATTTAGATGTAATAGAACTATGCAAAATTTTGGTTGAATCCCATGACCTGCTCGCATACTGCTCTAAAGCTCATCTTTACTGGCAGCTTGGTTCTTGATAGCCTCCTGATGACCTTTCTGGTACCTGTGACGAGTTAGCTGGTGAGAATTTCTTGCTGGTGTTCAGATCGATTTCACTTACCAGCTCCAGATGTTCAAGCCAATCTTGACTCCACTATGTACAGGCATACCAGCATGAAGACCCTGCTTCCATCCCTTGCCGTCAACGTCGAAGTTTTCCCAGAAAACAGCAGCGCCAGCTTTTGGCAAGAAGGTGACACCATTCTCTTCTGGTTCCTCGCAATCTATGAATTGACACCAGCGCTCATCTTTTGGTCTCTGAAGTAATGGGAAGTTTGTGCCTCCACCAGTGCAGTTGGCTTCGATATAGACCATGAATGTACTGACACGGTGTGCTGTCTTTGATGCAAAAGCCCAGTCGTAGTGGTGAGAATAGTGCCCAGATGTCGTGTATCTTTGTGTCCACAAGCGTTCGATGAAGGTGTCAACAGGCCAGCCTTGGAAGTCTAGAGCGCGTTGTTCGATGCATTGGACCGTATTGTCGCGTTCGATCATGGCCTTTTCGGACTTGCGGACGCTGGTATCTGAACTTTCGACATTGTTTTTGTAGATTGTCGAGGGCTGCCACTTGTCTTCACTGTTTGTGACAAGAAGGTAAGAACTCAGAGCTTGACCTGGCAGATGTATAACAATTTACCTGATCTCTATCATATGCTTTGACTCCGCTTTCGAAAGGAAATCAGGTATGTATATTATTAACGGACTTCTCGAAAAGACATGGACCCCATATGAGTGGGAGTCGCACTGCAAAATCGAGTCCGGATATACGAGCTGTTCTGCCTTTTCTTGGGATAAAGGCATATCAAAGCTCTCCTCGGATGTGGACTGATCTTGTGAGACGCCTGAAAAAGGGCCATTGAAGAATACATATATTGCTGAGAGGATGGCGATATATTGCAACAGTGTTGCGGGATGATATAACTGAGAATTCATTATGACAACGTAAGATATGAAAGATGCAAACGGCTGTTGGTTGGCAATTGATGTGAGTGAAGCGGAAGGTTCGATGGATCTTCGGCAGGCACGGATGTATGGTCACCCATTGTGTTGTTGGATACCTACTTTTCTACCTCGCATTCGACAGAACCTTCCGAGGACCATTATTGTATACTTTCTTGATGTTTGAATCACACCAAGAGATATAACACTAGTATCGATGAAGGGCATGTAACAGTATTCGAATGGTTGTGGGTTGCAAGAGCAGGAAAAGCTCGGGTCACGTGGATAGAACAAGCGCCAAGGCCTCGCTTAGCGCACGCTCGACTTCGCACCTTCGATCGCAAAGTGTTCAAGAATTCGTCTCGCGCCGCCAAACGACTTTACAGACCGGACGTCCCTCAATCTCGTCGACAACCGCAATCATGTCTCACCTCAACAAGATCGCCCCCAACTCGCCTTCGCGCCAGAACCCCTCGGAGATCGAGACCAGCATTGCCAATGCTCTCTACGAGCTCGAGAACAACATCCAGGACATGCGCGCCTCCCTGCGCCCCCTGCAGTTCGTCTCTGCCCGCGAGGTAAGAAGCAGCACTACATGAATACAGCTGCCATCGCTTCGACGAACGACAACGCTGGGTCATCCAAGGTTGTGAAAAAGTGAAAAAATTTCAGGAGCAAAATGAGAAGGCTCAATACAGAAGAGATGGGCATGGGCAGATACACACATCCGACCAATGGCTTGATCAATCGAAGAGGCGGTGGGCACTGGGCGGCGAATCATTCGCTGACACCAGGATTCTTTAGATCGAGGTTGGTCACGGCCGCAAGGCTATTGTCATCTTCGTCCCCGTCCCTCTCCTCCAGGGCTTCCACAAGGTCCAGCAGCGGTAAGCATCTACACACACCCACCTCTCAACATCCTCCACTAACGCCTCCCCCAGCCTGACCCGTGAGCTCGAGAAGAAGTTCTCTGACCGCCACGTCCTCATCGTCGCTTCCCGCCGCATCTTGCCCCGCCCCAAGCGCAGCAACCGCTCGCGCACCAGCCAGACCCAGAAGCGCCCTCGTTCGCGCACTCTGACTGCTGTCCACGACGCCATCCTTGCTGACCTCGTCTACCCCGTCGAGATTGTCGGCAAGCGCATGCGCACCAAGGAGGACGGCACCAAGGTCCTCAAGATCGTTCTTGACGAGAAGGAGCGTGGTGGTGTTGACTACCGCCTCGACACCTACTCCGAGGTCTACAAGAGACTGACCGGCAAGGGTGTTAACTTCGAGTTCCCCGTCGCTGCCGCCGAGTACTAAATGTATTCTAACTGAGGGATGATTTGCGTCCAAATCATAAAAAGTCTTGGTCTCTTTCAACTTCTCCATTTCAAAAATGTGTTGTCACGTGGGGGCGCCCGGCGCTGGGAAAGTTCGGGAATGCTTTGTTAAGGTAGACAAATACCACGCATTGACACCGTCAGCTATACCCCTTCATCTTCTTTTAATCGGGTCAATCATGAGTTATGTTCCATTCATCATCGTCTGTCAATTCTCGTCTTTGAGTCTTCCTATGTACACTTCTCGTTTTCACATCTCGATCAATGGGACTTCGACTCGGACTCGGTAATGTAGAATGCGCTTGAAGTTCGTTAAGTGCGTCTAATCTAATTAGGTGGTAGACAGGCAAGTCATTTTGCTCAGAGATACATCAATCCAGACGCCAACATGCATGGTATCATCTACAGACTCTTCTCAATCTTCATGGCTTCGGCAATGCCTTGTTTGACCTTTTGTCTGGCCTCCTCACTTAGTCTCTGTAGAGGACGTCTAGGGAAACCGCCGTAGCCGTACTCCATCTCAATGGCTGCCTTGGTGCCAGGAATGGCCGACTTGGTGAGCACCCAGTCACCCTTGGAAAGAATCTTTTGCAGCTCCATGGCCTCGTCGTACTTGCCCTCGGTCCATAGGTTCCACACCTTGACACAGAGCTTGGGCATAACGTTGGCACCACCAGCAATGATACCACTACCACCAGAAGCGGCGGTCTGGAGAGTGAAGTCGGCGATACCACCGAAAGCCATCCAGCCACTGCCTTGACTCTTGGTCGAGGTAGCGTTGGTCTCGAGAGCAACACGAGTCAATTTGCCGGTCTGACCACAGGTAAATTTGGCACCGATGATCTTGGGGTGCTTGGCCAGCTCGATCATGAAGTCCGAGTCCATATCGATGCCAGCAACAGCACCGGGGTAGTTGTAGAGAATGACAGGGCAAGGTGTTGCATCAGCGACAGAGATGTAGTACTCCTTGATGGCCTTTTCGTCCATGGCGTAACGGTAGTATGAAGGAGGAACCAGAAGGACGTACTCGGCGCCAACCTTGTGAACTTGATTTATGAGCTCGAGAGTGCCGCGAATGCTCATTTCTGATGCACCGACAATCACAGGGACGTTCTTATAACCAGCCTCGTCTAGAGCTTCCCTCGTTGCTTTCGTCACGGCAACCTTCTCTTCGCGTGTGAGGTGAACAGCTTCACCGTTGCTGCCCATGCATACCAGACCAACAAGGCCGGCTTCGGCTAATCTGACTGCGTGCTTCTTGATTGTAGGAATATCGAGGTCTTCTGTGTCGGGGTTGAAGAAGGTCATGGTAGGGGCGTAGATGCCATGACGAAGGGGAGTCAGGTCTCCGTTGGCGGCCATCTTGGTGAATATGGATAACTCTCGAGATTTTGATATGGTATAGATGTTGAGATGGAGTGAGTGTCTCACAAGACAATGTGCACAACAAGAAAAAGGGAGAGAGTGAGAACGAGGAAATTGCTACTGGCCAAACCTTGTACTTATCCTGGCGGTTAAATCGAGTCCGTCCGCCCACGTACCATACTCTCGCCATATTTACCCCCCCGCCATGGACGGAGGAGCAGCGGGGCGTGGGGCAGCTCAGGCCCGGCATGCACCAAAACAGTCCTGATCCGACCACGTCGGCTATTGAAGATGGGTGCACAGGCGCTTGCTTGCGGTGGAGAAACACCTTTCCACCAATCGCATGAGGTGTTTATTACTGGCGCCCTGGTCGGCAATGGAACAACTCCACAAAATACACCCCGCCATGCTGCTTCACGCAAGTAATTGTCCGGTCTAGTGATGCAATTACCCTTTGGTTAACCTGCGCCCTCTCCCTGTTCTCCCTGCACTCTTCTTTCTGCTGCTCCCTGTATTCGCGCGACTATTGTATTGGATAGAAGATAGCTGCTGAACGAGCTCATCACACATCATGGCCCCTCTGAATGTTTGCATGGTCGGTACTGGCGAGTATACGACAGGTTTCGTTGGTGGTGGTGCCTCTGGGTCTGACAAGAAGGTTGGTGTCGTTGGTCTGACACTTTTCGACTTGAGACGACGCGGCAAAGTGGGCAACTTGAGCATGGTGGGGACTTCTGGAAACAAGTTCTCTGCGATTCGTAAGTTCTCATTGCTGTCGAGTGGCCAGTATTGAAGGATCCAAGGCTAATTTTCTGCAGGCGAGCACTTGCACAAGAACATCTCCCAGGTGTACAACGGACTGGACACATCTTTCGAATCGTACCCAGCCAATGACCAACGCGATCCTGAAGCCTACAAGAAGGCCATCGACGCTCTCTCACCCGGCGATGCCATCACCATCTTCACTCCTGATCCGACGCATTTTCCCATTGCCATGTACGCTATTGAGAGAGGCATCCACGTCATGATCACCAAGCCCGCCGTCAAATTGCTATCCGAGCACCAACAACTGCTCGAGGCCAGCAGAAAGCACAATGTCTTTGTCTACATCGAGCACCACAAGCGTTTCGATCCTGCCTACGCAGATGCGCGCCATCGCGCTCTCAAAACCTTGGGCGAATTCAATTATTTCTACAGCTACATGTCACAGCCCAAGTCGCAACTCGAGACCTTCAAGGCATGGGCTGGCAAGGAATCTGATATTTCCTACTATCTCAACTCTGTAAGCTGTTTCAACCGATAGACGGACACAGCCCAACACTAACACTCCCAGCACCACATCGACGTCAATGAGAGCATGGTCCCTGATTACAAGCCGGTAAAGGTCACTGGTAGCGCCAGCAAAGGCATTGCTACCGATCTAGGCTGCGTTGAAGAGACTGAGGATACAATCACCTTGCTCGTAGACTGGGAGAAGAAAGACGGAAGTGGAAGACGTGCTACTGGTGTCTACACAGCAAGCTGGACAGCACCGCAAAAAGCAGGTGTCCATAGCAACCAGTACTTCCACTACATGGCCAGTAAGGGCGAGGTCCGCGTCAACCAAGCCAAGAGAGGCTACGACGTGACCGAGGACGAGTCAGGCCTCACCTGGTACAACCCGTAAGTCGCTTTTGAATATCTCGGATTGTCTCAGCCAGCTAACAAACTTGTTTAGATTCTACATGAAGTACGCTCCTGACGAGTCGGGTGATTTCGCCGGTCAAGGAGGCTATGGTTATATCTCATTTGAAAAGTTTGTGGATGCTATTACCGCACTCAAGGATGGGAAAGTGTCTCTAGACGACCTCGACAAGCGTGGTTTGCCGACATTGAAGAACACTATTGCTACTGGAGCCATTCTCGAAGCTGGTAGAAGGAGTTTGGATGAGAACAGAGCGATACAAATTATCGAGAAAGATGGTCAATGGGAGCTGAAGTAGATATGGCCAGTATGACATGAATATAGATCAAATGGCCATTGAGGATACCATTATTGGGGAAATAGTTATTGATGCATGGATGTTGCTGCATACCGGAGTGGAGAAAAGCTCCCGCCCAACGTCATGCAGTGTGGAGATGCTCATGTCATTCTGAAGTCGGTCGCTCTTGACTTCCTTCCTCTTTTATTCTATGACCGCCATTCAGTCAACCTGTAGAAACATTGCTCGCTCCTTCATTAGGCTGCCCTGCGAATATACACATCAGATACACTTTCGGAACACTCGACCATTCTCACTGACAACATCCATCATGGCCGAAGCCAAACGCCAACGTACCGAACCCCAGTATGAATTGCTCTATCATCCTGTAATCCCTGGCAGAGGCGAGTTCATTCGCTTGATGTTTGAGGCTGCCGGTGTCAGCTATGCCGACGTCGCCAACGACAATCCACCAGACGACTCTGGAGCCAACGGATATGGCTTAGTCCAAGCTATTACAAGCCCCGAAAGCACTGGAGATGAAGATGGTAACCCTCCTGCTTTCGCGCCACCTGCTTTGCGTGTTCACGAGACCGGCAAGAATGGGAAAGCGCTCGTGATCTATCAGACACCCAACATCATGTTGTATCTCGGTGGCCCTCTGAAGCTTGCTGGCTCGGACGAACCAGAGAAGTACTATGTCAACCAGCTTGCTTTGACTGCACTTGATCTCAACAATGAAGCGCACGATACACACCATCCTGTTGCCGTTGCGAAGTACTACGAAGGTAGGAACCATAATTGCTCACACCATTCACTGTTGCATTCATTGACGCGGCAATCTAGAACAAAAGGATGAAGCACTCAAGAAAGCAACCGACTTCCGCGAGAATCGCTTGCCGAAGTTCTTCAGCTACTTTGAACGTGTACTCAAGCACAACAAACCATCAGGACAGGGCAAACATCTCGTGGGCGAGTCTTTGACATATGCGGATCTTGCTTTGTGGCAAGTCGTTGATGGACTCAAGTTTGCTTTTCCCAACGAGATGAAACATAGAAGCTCGGAGTCACCATTGTTGTTCGATCACTTCTACCCAAGTCTGAAGGGCGAGCCTTGGTTGAAGAAGTATCTGGATAGCAAGAGGAGAAAGCCTTATTCCATGGGTGTCTTCCGACACTACCCTGAGCTTGATCGTCAGTAAGCTAAGATGGCTGAGGGGAAGTGACGAAGGTCGATTATGGAGCCGATAAAGACAAGCAGGCAGAAATGACGAAGCTTTACTGTAAGAGACAACAAGGCATTTGATTGTTCACTCACAACTATAGACAGCACCAGTCAGTTCTCCGAGAACAGCTGCGGGCGCTTCTGAACATCTCCAGCTCCCAATGAAAATAAACAAGTCTCGGAATATTTTGTGACTTTCTACAAGCGCTGAACATTGGTGGTTGTGTGTAGGAGAGTGAAAGTGGCACGCAAAATCCATTCACCTCTTGCTGCAGTTTTTCAAGATTGTGAATCGTCTTGATTGCTAGTGAGAGCAAACCTACATCCCTTTGATTTTGCTAAGACATACATACCAACACGCTGCTATCGATTGCTTTTTAACTTCTACAACACATATCCCCTCAGCAATTCTTAGACACCACGCCACAGCCTATACAAGGAACACTATCCACCAGCCTGACATGTCTGACATTCAACAAAACACCAAGGCGACATCCAAGACGAAGAGCAAGAGACGAACTTGGGTACAAGAACGTCGACAGAACCAGATTGATAGAGGATTGGAGGAAGACACGATCTCTGTCATGCCGACTCAGGTGTTCGAGTGTGCTCAGCGCAGAGCAAGCGTGCAAGGCATTGATGCTACTCTCATGACTCCTCCCATTGAGCCCGATGAGTGGACAACTAAGAGCTGCCCAACTTCTGCCATCCGCAATGTCCACAACCTACCTCCTGCGAGAGCTACGGCTCTGGAGAGCGTCGAACTCCCACCACAGCTTCCAGAGTCTATGGACAACGTCTCGCAAAACATTCCCATCATCACGATTGACACCAGTTCGACCCCTGCAAGCCACACCGCAGATACCACCACAAGAAGCACCTCCACCACCGCAGACACCACGACAGGCACCTTGGCCCCTGGCATGAGCGAACATCAGACTTTTGCTACTCTAGCCGACAACAACTTCTTTATTCCCCCAACTGCTTCTCTCAACGCTTCTTCACTCATCCTGTTCAAACACGACACTCCATCTCTTGAGCGCTTCCGCCTGCTCCACAATCAATTGTTCATCGAGCTTGGCCGTGTGGTTGAAGAGCAGCTGCAGCCACCTCAGTTTCCAGAGACCAACGCCGAGGCATATGGACAGAAGGAGCAACTCATGCTGGGATTGTTGACTGAGGTTGTTCCGGCCTTGAACCATCTTACGGAGAGGGTCGGAAAGGAGATCAAGTCGAGCATGGAGAAGCATGAAGCAGGATTGAGACTCTGGGCTGGAGAGAGAAAACAGAAGGAGGAAGGCGCATGAAAATGACCTAGCATGTTACCATTGGATTGGTGACAGTTCTCTCTGTTTAACAGGACCGGATACCTCGGCGAGAACGTTCAAAAGGATAGTCGAGGTGGAATGTTGCACACTTCGCAGATTATCTTGAGAGGACGGTTTCTACACCACCATGCAGTCAACAGCCGATTCTCTTTAGACATCAAGTCCTTTTTGCATCAATACAATCAGAATGTTGCTTCAACAACCGGAGGTAGTGTGAAAAAGGCAAATCGATCAACATTGACATTCGAGACTCTTGGCCAGCCAAGAAATGATCCTCATTAATTCTGCATATACCCCTCATGTGCCCCTTCCTCAGTAGGACATGTTAAACCGGTGAGGCAGCTCAATGAGTCAGTATTATCAGATGGTCGGCTGCCCCTCACAACAGCAGGTAGGTACGACCTCAGTCTGTGCTTCACCTAGTTCTCTATCAGTGTCCCTCGACCAGCTTAGGCCGTTGATTCAGAATTGATATCAACATGGCCTCTTGTCATCTTCTTGTCACATTGCTATTAGCTGTCATCTATGCCACCTATGGTTCTTGCACGTACAATTATAGGAATTTGCCAGATTCTATTGAAGAAGTACCATACATTCGCAACTACTTCTACGTTGGTGGAAAGTACGCATCGGATGGATCTGGCGAGCATGTCTTCCGAGATCAGATGTATGTGGAAAAGCTCTCACCTCTTGGAAGTTCACGAAAACAAACACCGCTCGTGTTTATACCTGGAGCTGGTCAAACGGGAACAGTATGACTACCTCTTTCCTTCCCATATCTGCACATATCATACTGAGATCGTCAAACAGAACTTTCTAAACAAGCCGGATGGTGGCAGAGGCTGGGCTTCGCTCTTCATCATGCAAGGATTTGAGGTGTACATCGTTGATCAAACGTCTCGTGGTCGATCTGTATGGAACCCAATGGCTGGGCCCGCAATAGAAACCTTCTCTGCCGAGTTGATTCAACAGCGCTTTACAGCACCTCAGGACTATATGCTCTGGCCGCAAGCAGTCAACCATACGCAATGGCCTGGTACTGGACGAATGGGTGATTCGGTCTTTGACGCGTTTTACAGCTCCAACGTTCAGCTCTCCAATAACGACACTTATTCGCAAGCGACTGTGCAGGCGGCTGGGGCTGCTCTTCTCGATCGTATCGGTAAACCTGTCATCGTCATTGGTCACAGTCAAGCTGGTCCAATAGCGATTCTAGTTGCAAATGCTCGGCCAAATCTGACAGAAGCCATTGTTCTGCTTGAGCCTGGTGGTCCACCTTTTCGTGGCGCGGTGTTCAACAATGCCAGTGCACGCCCTTGGGGACTCACCGAGGTACCTCTTGTCTACTCACCTCCTGTCACAGATCCAGTTGCCGACCTTATCAAAGAGGGGGTGCCTGCGTCCTCGGGTATTCTCGATGGCTGCATTCTACAAGCGTCTTCACCAGCTCCTAGGCATCTGACCAATCTAGCCCCAAAGCCGATTCTTGTTATGACAGCCGAGGCCTCTTATCATGCAGTCTACGACTATTGTACCGTCTCATATCTGCGTCAGGCTGGCTGTTCCAGGACAGATCACTTGGAGTTGGGCAATGCCGGCGTGCATGGCAATGGTCATATGTTCTTCATGGAGAAGAATAGCCATGATATCTGGGTGTTGCTCTTGGAGTGGATTGAATGGCATTTGGGCTAGAACCTTGGGGTCGTCAGCCGTTGTTGTTGGTTTCTAGAGAGTATGCGGGACGTTGACTGGTGCACATGGGTGAAAAGACAGCTGCATCCGAACACAATCGCTCGTAAATAGATGGATGGAGGCCGTATAATACAATTTTGCATATCTTCTATAGTTGAATCACGACTTGATCTTCTCGTCCAGACTGTTGAGAACGTTCTGGGCCTCCTTTACTAGCTCCTTTCTTCTCGCTCTTGCTTCCGGGTCTCCCTCGGGGTCGACAGCGTCCAGTTTGAGAAGAACCTGTGCGAGAATAGTCTCACTAAGACGCTTATGCTCAAAGTCCTTCTTTGCCTGGTCAGCTGGAGGGTTGGCCAGGAATTGAACACATTGAGGTAGCAGGCCCTGAAGAGTCGAGTTGACGGCGTTCAATTTGTCGAGTGGTGTGACCGGGGCAGGCGGTGGACGTGGTGATTGTGTTCTCGAAGTATCGTTCTGCGGTGTTGCTGACTTCTTGGACTTCTTCTTTTTGTTCTTGTGGCGGACGCGCTTCCTCTTTGGCGCATCTGCACCGTCAGCAGTTGCTTCTTCGTCTTCCGAGTCACTTGAGCTCATGGAGTCGGGGACAGCGTCTCCAACGACACACATGATCTCGCTGTTGTGTCTGAGACCTTCGGCGCGGCATGAGTTGGCATCCTCCTTCATGTTCTTGCCTCTGAAGAAGAGCTTGATGTGTCGCGCATCTGCGCCAGTCTTTTTGGCGGCTTGCTCTCTGACAGATTTGATTTTCAACTCGCCCTTCTCGATCGAGTAGGCAGGGAAGTGGACGGGATAGCTGATACGCTTGCTCTTGAGAACCAGGACATCGGTGTCTCTAGGTGGACCGGAAGGGGTGGGCGAGGCATCTGTTTGCTCGGCTTTGCTCAGATCGTCTTGGGTAATGTAGCTGTAATCTGAGTCCTTGACCTGTGCTGAAGCTCCAGAGCGACCAAAGGGCGAGAAGCGTCCAGACCAGGAGCCGAAGCGAGATGACCACGACATGATCAAGGCGATGGCAGTAAGAGCGATTACAGCAAGTACCGAGCTGTCTTGTTCGCTGAACCAGAGATGAGCGCGTTGCCAGATTTCGGCAGGAGTGCCCTGCAAGACGTCGACAAACGAGGACGCAGCCAGATTGACGGTGGTTGGAGCGACCTGCAAAACACCAGTGTCTGCGGTCTGTTGGTTGTCGATGTGCGATCGCCGTACGAAGTTTCTGTGACGCACCCTGACAGAGCACGAGGGGCTGCCGCCGCACATACCACGTCAATCGCGCGAACTGTGGCTAATGCCCGCCAAGGCACCACCTACTCTCTCGAGCCACTCCGCTCATCGTAGTACTAAACGCATCGTATTGCCTATACGTGTAGCGGTTGTGCTCCACAGGGGTTGCAAATGTTGTTCCTGCTCTCCTGTTGGCATGTCACTTGAAACACTAAACTCACCTTCCCACTTGAGACTGCCGCCGCCTCGCTGAATACCATCTTCGGGAGAGAGATACTCGTAGCATACCTAGTAAGCGCTACAGGGTCACACAATACCTATCCTTTTTGGAAACTTGCCTCAGGGTTTGGTCAGGTATGGCCACGCGGCCTCTGACTTGTGCATACAACCCACATGACACGGTGGCTCTTTATCGTCGAGTCCAGAACTGAACTCGTCATCATGTTTGAAGATAAACTATGTGTATGGCCGAAATTAGTGAGGTATATATCTGCGCAGTGCTTCCCTCCTTATAACACTTCGACAGCGACAGTAAGGAATGTGGTCCAATCACACTTTGGACTGGCGAGGCAATTCAAGGCAGAGGGACAGGAAAAGCATCCAAAGCCCTGTCCTCGGTGGTCGGTCAAATCTAAAGAGCGACAGACGATGCTAAGCTTTGCGCCACATGTCCGGGCGCAGATCAAGCTACATCGAATGGCTCCAATCCCAGTAGCGAACGCGATTGGAAATTCATCGCAAGGTGTTACACAAGTGCAAAGATCGATTCGTCTTGGTTCTTGACCGGAGAGGTGACCTCGAGGCGAGGATGCCATGCAGATCCACCACTTCTCAAACTCCACATTGTCTCCAAAATTAGGCAGGTTCAAGGTCGAGATAGCCGAGTCAGGAACGACCAGCGGGAACATGTGGGAATAATAAGGCCTCAGAATAGAAGCTGGGGCCAATCCGTTCTTGTCGCGAGAGTTTTCAGCCAGTCGATTATGGAATTCAGGAGCGAGAAATCCTTTTACGAGCCCTACGCCCGGAACATTCATCTTCCCTTCTCTCTTTCTCTCTCGCTCAGACAGTCGAGGGGCCAAGGGAGGACGAAAAGAAATATTGCGCTTGGCAACTGATCGAAACAGTTCAAATACGTAATATCCAGCTCAAGAGCCGTCAGCTGTGACCCTTCTAGTCTTTTTATCCGCCGCGGCCGAAAGATTCGGACTTAAGTTAGCGGCATATTGGATCCAGTTCGACTCGCTAGGTCATCGTTCTTTGTCGTTTGACAAAAGTGCATCATCCCGCACCGTATCGCAACTCCGGACCCCCTAACAGAGTGCATTTCCTCCTGCCCACCACGCTCGGTTGATCCTAGACCACATCATCCACATTCTAACCCCGCTTCCCCATGGTCATGGAGGCGACTTCGCCTGACATGTACGACGACAACAGCGAGGGCGAGCATTGGGAGCAGGATATCAAGCATGAGTCACAGACATCTCCCACAGGGCCCTCGGGCTCGTTGGCACAGACTCAATCAAAATCTCAACTGCCCATGCAGAAGCGACGAAGGGTGACTCGAGCATGCGACGAGTGCCGAAGGAAGAAGATCAAATGCGATGGCAAGCAGCCTTGCACGCATTGTACAGTCTATAGCTATGGTAAGCATCGTGGTAGCCCGTCGCGAAGAAGTCGCCTCTGACCTAGAATAGAATGTACCTATGATCAACCTTCTAATCGTCGTCGCAACCCCGCTCCTCAATACATCGAGGGCCTGGAGCATCGAGTCCACCGCGCTGAGACGCTACTTCGAATGCTCATGCCTGACCTCAATCTAAACGATCCCAGTATTGACGTCGCCGTTGCTCAAGGATACATTCCTGGTTTCTCAAACAAGCCCGTCAACAATGACACTCCGTCAACCAAACCTGCTGCTTCTGCACCGGCAAACCTCACATCTGCTCCAAATGGGGATCAGAAAGACACCAACTTGGAATCTATGGTCCGTGCTATTGGCCAACTCGAACTTGACGAACAGGGAAACTGGGATTACCATGGTCATTCTTCTGGCCTCAGTTTCGTGCGGCGCATGCGAGAACAATTAGGTGACCTTCTTGGACCCGAGTCCAAGGCTACGCCATTCGTCAAGTCGAGGCCAATGTCACAAGTCTTTGACTCTCCAAGATCTCTCAATCCAGAATCGCCTGGTGTGTCTGTAGATGGTGCAGTCCCTGGCACTGATCTTCCTTCTAGAGATGTCGCTCGAGACTTGTGTGAAACCGCCATTACTGATGCTTCTGTTCTCATGAGAGCCATCCACGTTCCATCCTTCTGGGCGTCCTTTGATCGCATGTATAACACACCATACGAGAACTATACGAACCAGGACCACAAGTTTCTTCCTTTATTGTACAGTACTATGTCAGTTGGTTGCTTGTTTGGTAGCGACGAACAGAGTCCTCTGAACCAGGCTGGCTATGAGACCGCCATTGACCAAGGGTAAGCAAGCTTCCAGGTCCAAGGCCTTTTAAGTACTGACACTGTAACAGTTTCAAATACTTTAGGACAGCACGTCAATTGCTGGACATTGCAGACGCCCGCGACTTGACTTCTATACAGGCAGTCCTCTACATGATCACATTCCTCCAGTGCTCGGCCAAGTTATCGCAATGTTACGCATATGTAGGTGTAGCACTGCGCTCCGCCTTGCGCATGGGTCTGCACAGGAACAACTCTGCCTTCAGCCGCACCTTCAATCCCATCGAAGCCGAGACCAGGAAACGTGTCTTCTGGACCATTCGCAAAATGGACATCTATGTTGGTGCAATGTTGGGGTTGCCACAAACCCTTAGTGCGGAAGACATTGATCAAGAATATCCGCTTGAGGTTGATGATGAATACATCACGGAAGATGGGATCCTCCCTATGCCAGAGGGCACACTCACACTAACAACAGCCGCCAATGCGCATAGCCGACTGGTGGAGCTCCTCATCAAGATTGTGCGAAACGTGTATCCCATCAGAGCAAAGAACGTTCAAAGCACCATGGACCGTTCTTACACTGTACCCTTCTCGGTCATCCGAGACATCGAAAAGGATTTGGAAACTTGGAAGAACAACCTTCCCGCAGGGCTGGATCCATGCAATAATTCGAACCCTACGCTCACAAGGTAAGAACAATTCGCGCCTTTGATTCTGTCTTTAGGACTAACCACGGTACAGGGCCCAGCAACTTCTTCGCATCGCATACGCTCATGCTCAGGCACTGCTCTACAGGCCATTCTTACATTTCGTTGCGACCGACAAGAGATCGCGTAACATTGACCAACGTGCATATACCTGCGCGGCTTCCTATGTCAACCTTTCTCGAAACCATATCCATTTGTGCGTACAAATGAAGCAGAAAGGATTGTTGAATGGCGCGCACTGGTTCGTTATGTACACGACGTTTTTTGCCGTGGTGTCCTTGATTTACTTTGCAGCAGAGAACCCTCAAAACATCACAACTGAGGCTGTTCTAAAGGATGCTCTCCAGGGCAAGGAAGTGCTGGCATCTTTGGCCAAACG
Organism: Aureobasidium melanogenum CBS 110374; assembly: GCF_000721775.1. Classification (NCBI taxonomy): domain Eukaryota; kingdom Fungi; phylum Ascomycota; class Dothideomycetes; order Dothideales; family Saccotheciaceae; genus Aureobasidium; species Aureobasidium melanogenum. Next base: position 666,566 of record NW_024470057.1, on the reverse strand, counting down.
CAGCATGGCCGCAGATCGATGCGCTACCACCTTGGAAGGTATCTTCAAAGCACTTCCAGCTTGGGCACGTGAAGGTCGTGCGAACGCTGTTCCGTCGCGCAAACGACGTCAAAGTTCGAACCATAGCCAACCACTGGGTGCGCGAAGCCATCCTGACATTTCCGTCACTGCCAAAGAACCACCGCCTCCTCAGCCTGGTTCCGTGCAGCGAGCGAGCACTTTCCCGAACCATTCTACCGTCCCGACTGTGTCCGCCTTCGATCAACGAATGACTTTCCCTGCGTCCTCGATAAGTTCAGGTAGTGGCACATACACACCAACCAGCCCAAACTTCAACCAGACTTTAGTTACGGGGCCGATAGAAACCAGCAGTCCTTCCAGTGGCATGCTCCCATACAATCTCGGCATGGACATGACGAACCCGAACCTACCAGATCTGTCGGCGATGATGTTCCCATCTGCAGAACCCTTCACGTATCCGAACCAGCCTCTGACGACTTTTGAGAACAACCAATTTGCAAAAGATCCCAACGTTTTCGACAATTTCAGTGATTCAAAGATGCCGGTCATGATGTCAGGGCAGAGCAGTGCACCAGAGGACAACCTCGAAGCGCAGTTCTATCCTCTGCCACCGTACATGATGCAGCAACCGCAACAACAGCAGCAGCAGCAGCAGCAGCAGCAACAACAACAACAAAGTAGATGGGACATGGGCATGATGCAACAGCAACAGCAGATGGCCAATATGCGTCAAGTAAGTGGTGGGTGGCCAGGACAGCAACAAGGCATTGGTCAGGGAACGGCCTTTCCCAGCATCAACCTGAACGACATGTTTGGTGGTGAGAACGACATATTCGGTGGTGGAATACTCATGGATCAAGGGTTTCGAAACACAGGAATTTGAGAGAGAGAGATGACTCAAGTGTGTCTGAGAGAGACAGAGAGACGTCGGCGTGATGGTCAGCCAAGGTTAGATACCCCAGCGCGTGTATTGCTAGCATATTATGAGTCGAATAGGCAGATACCTCGGAAGTTAGGCGTTTAGAGTAATGGAATTATGTTCGTGTCGAAAGAGATACCTAGGTATACAGATGATGCAATGGGCGTGGTCCAAGCTTTTGGATGGATACGGTGAACAGGTGAAGCGTTCATGCTCGAGCTTAAAGTGGTGCCTCCTCAACCCATTCGTCTCTGGTCAAGGAGACCTAGGTACTTGCAGCTTCTTGACAAGGCCGAGTCGATGGCTCCGAGATCGCGCAATCCCTTTGGCTTCGGACCTTGGGTCGTCACCTTCTTCACCGTCGTCGTCTATGCCGGTCTGTTCGCCGCCCTTGTTGTCACCCATCATGTCCTGCCGCCAGCTCCAAGCACTCCCACTCCGCACAGCTGGCCAGGCGTCAACATAACCCAGGCCTGGAATGATCTCGAGCACCTGAGCAGTGCTTATCATCCTTTCAACAGCAGGGAAAATGTTGCCGTGCGCAAATGGTTACTCGCCCGCGTGCGAGACATACTCGACGCCAATGAGGTTGAGTGGAAAGAGGCCGCCCAACACACCAACGCTGCGCTGCCTGTCACCGTCTTTGACAGAGATGTCAGCAACGTGACATACACCGATTCAAGAGGCTACACTGTCTACTATGAGAGCAACAATATCATGGTCTACGTTAGAGGCGCTGAAGATCCCGACGGCGAATGGTGGCTCAACAAGACCACTTACACTGGTCCTGGTGGCGTCCTTGTCAATGCCCACTTTGACTCTGTCAGCACTGGCTTTGGTGCCACAGACGACGGTGTTGGTGTCATTTCAGTACTGCAGCTACTCTCACACTTCACCAAGCAGGAGAATCAGCCTCATCGTGGTATTTTGTTCCTTCTGAACAACGGCGAAGAGGATGGTCTATACGGCGCAAAGGCCTTCACACGTCATCCTCTTGCCCAATTCCCTCGTGCCTTCCTCAATCTTGAGGGTGCTGGTGCTGGAGGCAGAGCCACCTTGTTCAGAAGCACTGATACTGAGGTAACCAAATTCTACTCCAAGAGCCCTCATCCCTTTGGTAGTGTCATCAGTGGTGATGGCTTCAAAAGAGGTCTGGTGAAGAGCGGCACAGACTACAGTGTCTTTGTTGATGACCTGGGTATGCGTGGCCTGGACGTAGCCTTCATGGAGCCTCGTGCCAGATACCACACTAATCAAGACAATGCTAGAGAAACCAGCGTCGAGAGCTTGTGGCATATGCTCTCTGCTGCTCTAAACACCGTGCAGGGCCTTTCAAGCGATACCAGTGATGAATTCGAGCGTCCTTCGGATCATGAGAGGTATGGCAAGACCGACAAGTCATCTGGCAGTACCGGTGTCTGGTTTGACTTGTTTGGCCGTGCATTTGCAGTCTTCCAGTTGCACACTCTGTTCGCGCTTTCCGTGACATTGCTTGTTGCAGGGCCAATTTTCTTGATCATCTTCGATGTTACTCTGCACAAGACCGACAAGTGGTATTTGTTCTCTAGAAAGAAATATCTCCACTCGTCTGATGATGACGAGGCTATCAAGTTCTTTGGGTGGAGAGGCTTCTTTAGATTCCCTCTGATCTTTGCCGTCGCAAGTGGCATTGTTGTAGCGCTCGCGTATCTTGTCACCAAGGTCAACCCACACATTGTTTACAGCTCCGAGTACGCCATTTGGAGCATGATGCTCACCGCGTGGCTTTCTACTGCGTGGTTCCTCTTCCGCCTCGGAGACGCAGTTCGGCCATCCGCACTTTCCCGTGCTTATGTGTTGATTTGGCTTTACGCTCTTTCCTGGATTGCCCTGGTGGCTGCAACCATCGGGGAGCAGCGATTCCATCTTGGATCTGCCTACTTCTTGGTCATCTACAACGCCGCCGTCTTCTTGGCATTGCTCATCTCCTACCTCGAATTCTTCGCGCTGCCCAAAAAGAGTATCTACGTTGAGCAGGCTACATATGCATCGCAAAGTATTATCCCGAGCCCTGCACGTAGCGGCAGTCTCGTCTCTCACAACGTTGCAGACCACGAGGATACTCCTAGAGGCAGAGTAACGCATGCGAATGATAACGAAGATGCAGATGAACGTACCTCTCTGCTGGGTTCGAGACAGACCTTTACACGCTACGGGCGTGAGAGCCGTCGACCTGACGACAATGAGGATGTTGCAGCCTCATTGCACTCGCCTCTCACAAGCCAGGCATACGAGGGTGAGCAGGCTTGGTCTGCTAGTCTTCCAAGTTGGGCATGGCTACTCCAATTCCTTATCCTGGCTCCTATCAATGTAATTTTGATCGGCCAATTGGGACTGCTAATGACCTCAGCTCTGCACCAAACGCCTGCTGATGGTAGTCCCGTTCTGCTTGTCTACCTGTTGATTGCTGCAACTTCGGTGCTGCTGTTGCTCCCTCTGACGCCTTTCATCCATCGCATAACCTACCACATCCCCACCTTCCTTATGTTCGTCTTCATCGGCACTCTGATTTACAACCTCGTAGCCTTCCCCTTCTCTCGCACCTCCAGACTCAAGGTCTTCTTCCTTCAGCAGATCGATCTTGACCACGGCAACAACTCCGTGGCGCTCACCGGTCTATCTCCTTACCTCGAGTCCATCGTATCTCAAATGCCATCAGCCTCGGAAAACGGCTACCACTGTGCAGGCCCTGACTACAAATTCTGGGCCTTCAGAGCAGGTCTTGACAGTTGCTCCTGGACGGGCCCTGCTCCCAATGTCGTACCTAAAGCATACAAGCCACACCAGCCCGGCATGCCATACCCCAACGACACAGTCTCTTTGACACTAGCTCGCAGACAAGCTCAAGCCGACAAATATGCCACCTGGCTTGACTTCAACATCACTCGCCCCTCATCAAAGAACGCCACCAGACGCGATTATGTGATTGATGTACGCGGCTCCAACACTCGCGCCTGCCGCTTGTACTTCTCGACTCACTTCGCAAACCTGAGCATCAGCAATGCAGGTGACAAGGCCGAGGTCGTGAAACCAGGTCGCCACGACGAGGAAACGCGTGTGTACCTGTACAGCAGAGATTGGGACGCCAGATGGAGCGTCAACGTCACCTTTGACCGCGAAGTGGAGAAGCAATATGGTGGTGTCGAGGGCAAAGTCATGTGTGTCTGGAGTGATGCCAACCAGGTAGGCAATGTGCCTGCTTTCGATGAGGTCAAGCACTTTATGCCTGTGTGGAGTGCTGTTACCAAGAACAGCGATGGTCTGGTTGAGGGATACAAGCACTTCAGTCTCTAAGGTCTGGAAGTCGGAGAAGGTGGAATGATGCATGGAGGTGGATCATTATGCATTGCACACTGTCGATTTTGACGATAATGTCTCATAGTCTCTTGTTCTTGTTGTTTCTGATTTTGGTTAAATTTTATCATGTTCTATGTACGTATGATGAAGCGAAATGAGAAACCATGTAAAAGGAACATTCATCACGACCAAGCAAGTGACACGGAATGTAGTAATATTGGTCATCAATTCGTTTCGTTATTCTGTTCTGTGTGTTCTGATTGTAATGGAGATCGTGAAAGAAGCTATATGAGGTTGAGTGAAGAAGAGAGCCAGGAGAAGTAACAAAAGGGATGCATCTGGACAATGAGATATCATGACCTCCAATTTGTCCTTGCAGAACATTCAATGCCGAAGAGAATCGAATATGAAACATCAACATAACCGTCGCTGGCTCCCCTGACTGTGGTGCGAACGATATATGAGTTGATCGTGGGTTGAAAGAAGAGAAGATGCAATGAAGCAAGATGGAAGCCGTCATATGCCACTTATACGCCTTTGAACATGAAACCTGAGAACGTGGCGTACCATAAAACAGAGATGCAAGGTCGGGCGAAAGAGAAGGGGTGAAGAGGAAGCTACTAGGCAACCTGAGTGCGTGGGGCATACGAAGTATAATCGCTCGTGTGCTGGCGGCGCAATTGTGGACGTGTAGCAGAGGTGGGAGCTCTGTGATAGGCAATGTATTCGTCCGTCGGACTGCCTCTGCGGCGATCATTCTCATAATCGCGGACGCTGTCAAAGGAATAATCATACTTGGCACTTGAGTTTGCCTTTGGCATTGTGGCTCTAGGAAGCGAATCGTAGTCACGCTGGCTCTCCCGGCGTGTAGGTGACGGACGTACAGTGTACGAAGTCGGTGACTCGGTCGTATAGGCTCTATAGCTCGGGTTCGTCATGATCGGTGGAGGTTGTGGAGCGCGAGGAGTTGCAGAAGACTTCGAAGATCGCATGGGTTCACGTATAGGGTCAGGAGAGCGGTGCATACGGCGCGCGCGAGAGCGGTCGTGTTCACGTTCGTAGTCACGCTCGGCAGTGCGGCGATAGTCATCCTCGCGGGAAGTCGGGGTCTCGTTACGGGGATAGTGATAGGTGGTCTTGTGGGAGGTGGGTGATGGGGCATAATCGGGGCTCGCAGAAGGTGTTGGTAGGCCGCCCGTAAAGTCAGTGTCTCTCAGAGTCGAAGCTTTCGAGTCTTTGGCACGCTTGGGAGAGATGTTGGGCATGGTTTCGGAGCGGCGGATGGGCGTGGGTGGTGGGTTGCGGTCCTCGACCTTCATGCTTGCACTGCGAAGAGGCGGTTCTCGAGTGACCTTGATGGTAGAAGGCGAAGATGTCGAGGTATATAACGGTGGAGGTCGAGGTGCAGAACGGCGCTCATCAACCTCGATGATATCAGGCTCGCTCGGTCTCCTATCGCGATCGCGACGAGGCTGAGGAGACGCAGGCTTGGCCGAATGTCGGCGCACGAAGGCGGGTGTGGATCGACTTGAGCGGTCAACATATGTCTCGGTCTTAGCTGTCGAGGCACTGCGTGAGAGTTGTGGCCGTTTGTCCCTCCCTATGTAAGCGTTGACCTCTTCTTCCATGCGAGAGTACCGCTGCGAGTCGTATGCTCGACGTGATGAACGTTCCCGGTCTCGTTCGTAGTCATCCCTCTCGCGGCCGCCGTCTTCTCTGCGCCCTGCTCGTTCTCTTTCACGTTCTCGATCCAGTCTGGCCCTCTCTCTTTCTCGCATCTCCTTCTCTTTGATCGCTTCCTCTGTAGCTCTCCTGCGTAGTCGTTCGGCATCCTGTCTCAACTCGGTATCGCTGTCATCATCATACGCCGAGTACTTTCTGTCGCGTTCGCGTCTCTGGTCTTGGTCACGCGTCCTCCTCTTATCCGTTCGTGATATTCGTTCGCTCTCACGTCTCTCGCGCTCGAATACTCTAGCACGTTCTTTGTCATCTCTCGGTGGTACAGTCGTTTTCCTCATGGGTTGTCGTTCATAATCATCGTGTTTTCGTGACGTCGTTCGTGGTGCGCTGGTGAAGTAGTCATCCGAGTCGGATCTCTCAGGTCGGCGTTCTTCGTATACTCTTTCGGGTCCTCTGGCGGTGAAGGTGGCTCGGCCAGGGCCAGCTGTTGGTACTTCGTATGCAGCGGTTCTGACCTCGACAGGAGGTCGGTTGTTCATACTCTGCTTCCGTAGTTCTGCCAGCTTGATCTGGGCATCATAGCGTGATCGTCGACCTTCATCGCTGAGAATCTCGTATGCCTGTTGGATGCGATGAAACTGATCAGATGCCTCGGCCTTTTTGGATTCGTCCGTAACCTTGTCCGGATGGCATTTCAACACGAGCTTTCGGTACGTGGTCTTGATCTGCGCAGGTGTAGCATCCTTGGTAAGTCCCAGAGCGATATATGGATCCGGTGGCAAGGGCGAGGACATGGTAGTTCGAGACGGGTCAGAGGCGGACTGTCATGAATAGGGAAAAAGCAGGAACGGCGATATAAAAAGTTTCGAGACAGCGACGGGAATGGTTGGTAAGCGTGGCGAGGTGGTGCAGATGTTGTTAAATGTAGCTGCTGAGTGTGATCAAGGGTTGCACCAAGAATGATGGGTACAACAGAAGCAGACGAAACAAACAGCAGAATCAAGAAACAGATGGATGGAGCAAGTTGGAATAGCAAGTAGGGTGTCGGCCGGCAAAAAAAGGAATGAACCCAACGAGAGCGAGGACCGGCCCGTAAAATGGGAAGGCGTGAGCTGTCTGTCCATGTCCCATGTCGCTCTTGCTGCGCATCGTTGCGCTCGCGGTTGCGGGTTTTCCTGCCCTTCCTCTAAACCTGCATGCCGCTTTCCACTTTGGCGTTCGCGCTGCCGATGACGCCAATCATTGGCTAATTTCCCTGCCAGAACCTCTGCCGATCCTCGACTACTCCTTGCTCCAGCATTCAGCTATCTCTTGGTACCTTGTAGTACTTGTCAATAGTCTCTGTCATCCCACTGGTCACGATTTTCCGTCTAATTTTCCTGTTCCTGCCTCTTCTTCGACTGTTTAGCACGTTCGTTCATTCCCCAGCAGCCGTTTTTAAGTTTAAATCCGCGCCCAGCCGTTGTCCTCGTGGTCGAGAGCGCGAGTCGCGTCGGCTGGACCCTGCCTCTAAAAGCACTGCTCAAGCTCTGGCGGTGAGAATATATTGATAGACAGCGATGGCTTCTCTTCACGTCAGCGCTCGATTGTGAAGACGAGTAACTAGTCATTGCTATCTCCAGCCGTCCGCGTGCATGTCAATCTGTCTTGGCCCGGCAACTGAGAGTCATGGCCTCGAATAGATCGTCCGCTTGTACGACCTCGAGTGCCCTTTCTGTCTTGACCCGACTATAAGATCGACTCTGCAACATGACTACAAACGCTCCTCTACGCGGTGCTCTCCCACGAAACCGATTTACCCCTTTCCTTGTGCATCACTCCACCGAGTGGTGATCAAGCATCTCGTCACGGTTAAAACGTGGACGCCATTCATGCGACTCCGCACCCCACAAGTCACAATCACGATCCATCCGTGCTCTGTAAAGATGCAGCGGGCCGAGGGCGCTTCGACACATATCCAGCACAGACTACTCGTACTCACAAACGCCCAATCGGGAGAACATCACCAGACCTCCTGGCCCAGCACCAGACCAGACCGGTGATGCCATGCTTACACTGATTCAGACGTGTGAGACCTGCTGTATCCTTACCTAGGTGGCGTTGTTGCATGCAAGAAGCCTTCTCAGAGTATCTACAAGAAGCAATTGTTTTGCTGCCCAACGACGAGACCAGTGATTGGGATGTCCTCGGGCGGTCAATCGAAACATACATCCTCCGCGTGTGCCAAAGGCTGTCACGATCTTGCGACTGGCTCCTTCTCCATCGTGGGTACAAGATCATGATACATAATCGAAATGCACAGTTGCGATTCAAACATGACTCTGGCCAAGGAGAGAGCCTTCGGTGGAGTCTCTCTATGGAAACCATGTCTTCTGCAAAGGTATTGTTCATTTCTGCAGCTACCCTGTGAGAGTTCTTAGCACACGGGGAAGACATATTGCCGGATATGCATGTTTGTAGGCTCCCCATATTCAGAAGATACGTGGATCGATAACAAGCAATCTTCATGCCAGTAACGGCAGTCTACAATGTACCCTCCGAGGGATAAGCGAAAGCACTGTATGCATTTTTCCGTCTTCAACGTGTCAAGATCCTATAGTGGTCTAGCATCATTATCTATGCGAATTCATCTCCAGCTGGTAGCTCAATGTCCATCACAACTGACATCCGTCATATCCTATTGGGTCGCTCCTGTCTGAGCTGTCATATTGCTTGGGCCTGACAGCATTGTCGGCAGTGGCCATAACGAGGTATTTGAATGCAATTTAGCTGTCAGCAAAGTGTATCGATGTCTTCGTCGCGGATTGTAGTGATAATTCCCGATTAGCAATGATCGTGTAGAAGACAATGTCAACTGCAAGTGACAAGATGCGTTGAAACTCTCTCCGAGCGGGAAGATAGCAACTTCTTCTCTGTGAGGAAGGAAACCTCGAATCGTTGACTTCTTCTCTGGCCGGAACATCATCATTTGTCATGTTCATGTTGACTTCAAAACGACTTTCGAACTATCTGGCATGTGGAGAGTATATACTTGCGCATTAGCATTGCGCTACCTGCACCTGACCTTCGTGCATCTGCAAATGTACATCCTTCCTCTAGATGTAATATCTGGTACCATCACTTGGTTTCTCGGTCCCTGATAATCTTCGCAACTCAATAGCTAAATGCAAAAGTGAGGCTTTTGTTCCCGACGTTGTGCCCCTGAACTCGGTCATAGTCTCTTTGCTCAATCTCACTCATTTCCTCCCAAGCCTTTCTTTTCTTGCGATTGAGATGTCTGAGTACTTCTCTATGTAATAATATAACCACGACAGATGCTGCACAGATCGATATAAGAACCTTGTTGCCAGTGTAGTAGTATGGCTTGTCTTTTTCCCTGTAGATTTCTTGTTCCTGAGGTCAGCTCGACGACTTAGAAGTATATCGGTTTTTCACTTACGTGCCGCTGCAACACTACCGATCTCATGGATTGTGCCAAACAAGGCAATAGCTATACCGCGTTTCTTTGGATCAAAGCTGTTGCAACTGATCCACGAGACCATGATGGGATGAGAGTTGGGCGCACCGATTATCAGGGTAAGAACTGCAAATCTCGCCCAAGCATAGCCGTGCGAAGGTAGGAGTAACAGGGTTGCGAACAAGGGTATCTCTATACACGTTGGTATTGTACAGTGAAATGCCTTCTCCTTGAAGTGACCACTGCTTCGTGTGAGGGCAAGCACTGTAATGACGCGAAGAACGTCCGAGGGTATGGTCAAGACGGTACTTTCGAATCTCGAAAAGCCAAGTTGCCTCAAGTTGAGTACGAGGTACTGGGAGACAGGGCTTTTGGGTATGTATATCACTGATGCACAAAACCAGAAACCGACGAGTCCTTTGAGTATGGTGAGTACAGATGTTCGCCACGTCAGGACAGAAACTTACCGGGATCTCTGATAGTATTCCAGATGTCGCGCATGCTCGTGTGCGCCTTTGTATCCGTCCTTCCTTTTGATGCGTCATCTCTAAGTAGCCTGTTGATCATGATCACTTTCAATATCAGTACACCATAAACGCTCTTTATGGTATGAAGCTTACTCTGCTCCCGTTCCGAGAACCAAGGCTTCCTCCAAAGAACGGTTTGGGTTCGTGTCGGCCCTGATGGCAGGTAGAATAAACTCTATGACTTGGTCATGATACGTGTCTGCTAATATGGATTCTTGAGCATTACCACAAGGCCGATCATGAAGATCAGTAAACCGTTGATCAGAATCAACCAGAACCATCCTGACGGTGCCGGTGTCAGCCATTGAGAAATCACAACAACTATACTCATATTACCTGGCTTGCCAGCCACTCCTCGCATAGTAAGCAAACCAGCAGCCAGTAGAGAAGAAAGCGCTTTTGCGATCTAGTTCTGCGTATGAGAGGGGATTTTCTGTTGTTGATGTGAAATGACTCACGTTGATACCAGAGCTTAGTATTGCAACTCGAAAGCCCAGCTCCGTGTTAGTGTAAAAGTTGGACAAGCACATGACTGTCAGAGGACTGAAAGCTCCTTCAAGCAATCCGATAATCCCTCTTGTGACGTAAAATCCAGCTTCGCTCTGCATCCATGCTTGCGTCCAGGCTGAGCAATTCGCATTTAGTACACAACGGCATTTCGGAGGAAAAAGTCACTAACCAACAACTCCCCATGCACACATCAATCCGGGGAAGAGGTATTGGTAGCCATAACGCATGGCGATCATTTGGCCAGGTAGCCCCCCAACCAGGTAGCATATGCGATGTATCATCGTACCCTGCTTGCTTTAGCTGAATGGTGACAAACTTCTCTTCTGACGCAGACACACATTGCCATATTCTGTCATGGTGAATCCTAGGTCATGGAGAAAGTTGTCGGCAAGGGCGTTTTGTATATTCGTAGAGTCAAGTTGCGCAGCTTGTAGTCGTCAGCTATTTTCCAAATCATCAGAGCACGGGGTTCTACCGAAGAACATAAGTGATAGCCAGGCAAGAAGCCTTCTATCGGTCTTTGACTTGACTCTTGATTCTTCTTCAGAAGTCCATGTTGCATGGGGATCGTAGAACTCTCTACCCTCGAAGTTTGCGTGTAGATCTGTAATTTCTGGACGATGTCCTACGAGCGTAGACCCCCTCGAGATCTGGAGTGAGAGAGCATCAGTCGTGTATTGATGGTCTTTGTGGCCATGGACTAAAAAGGGAGGCATGTTACAGTTCAATAGCAAGGGACCAAGTTGGATATGAAGAAGACAGAAGTCATATCTTGGGGTCTGAAGTGGAGAATATTGACTTTCCTTAGCCATGTAGGCGTATGTTCATGCTATTGAGGTGATGTCAATCGAGGCCAGAACCTGATAGAGCTCCTACCTCGTGGCATCTACCATCAAGACAACAAATCACAGCTTTTAGCTGCCATGAATATGCTCTAGCCAAGAGAAACTAAAGGCACAATGTCGAGAGCGTGACTTCGACTGGCTGGAATCGTATTTGACTTCAAGTCACAAGAGGCAAGACATCTCGAATGCGTTTTCGTGTAGAAGAAGAAAGTCGTGGTGGGTATTCAGGATGACACTGGCATCCATGTTTTTCAATCCAGTATTCTATGGGGCGGGATCTACGCAGTGCGGCTGTGGCATCATTCACGATTAGTGTTTCTTTCATGGTAGTGGTTCGAGCATGTTCTGCGAACAGCACTTGCGAAAACGCAATCTGCGCTTCAACGCCTCATACACAGGATAGAAGAAGCTTTCAGACTGTATAACGAATCAGTAGATGATACTTCTCATACAGCACTCTCCAAAACGATTATCGACTTTGGACGAGGTCAAGAGTGTGACAGCTTTTGATGTGCCAGGGTGATCACCTCAGCAGGGAGTTAGTTCCGTGCCAAGTCTACCCGAATGGTGTAACTTTAACCGTGCTTGAGTTGACTGCGTCATAGAGGGTCATACAAAAATCCTATGATACCGATATACAATCATTCGACAGGACTGTAAAGGTCAGAATCTTGAGAGAAGCACACATGATACCTATCGTATCCGCCAGTCGTCGAGTCCAGATCGCAGGCTTGTCAGCAATCGCAGTAACAACGACATCGTATCTTGCCGCGAAAATGTCAAGCGTCAGCCACACCAGCAATCCCGAGAAGGCATGGAACGGTTCTGCTGTACCCTATCGAAACCAACACCAGGCGTGGCCCTACGTTCAAGCCGACTTCAAACGCGTGGACGAAAGCCCAGACAATTCATTCTATAGCGACAGTAGATTCGTCACTCACATCGACGATGCTGCCATAGCAAGCCTCAGGAGATACTATGACACTGTCTTACCACGAAAAGGTCGAATCTTGGATCTTTGTTCGTCGTGGATAAGTCATTATCCCCAAGCCATCGAGAAGGCTGCAGCAGAGGGTGAATTGAAAGTCGTTGGCCTAGGGATGAACCAGGCCGAACTCGAGAAGAACCAGGTGCTTTCCAAAAGAATACTTCAAGATCTGAATGAGGACCCGAATGTCCCTCTCACTGTGTGCGGCGAACAGGCTGTCAGTGGCCTACAGAGTGCAGACAGCGTCGATAGTGAGAGCGGTTTATTGGATTGTACGACTTGCGTTGTGAGCATAGATTACCTGACTCATCCCAAAGAGGTTCTCGAGAGTGTCAGACAGTTGACTAGATCAGGCGGAAATTGCCAAATCATTGTCAGCTCAAGAATGTTCCCAACCAAGGCAACAAGTGCATGGATCAAGAGGGCACCAGAACAGCGTCTGCAGATGGTTGGAGATTATCTCCACTTTGCTGGTTGGAAGAATATCGAGATTATCGACATCAAAGCAGGAGATGTCGCGAATGCTCCGTCGGAAAATCAAGGCGGATTGCAAGGCTTCATGCAGATGATGGGTATGAGTGGTAGTGACCCATTGTGGTGCGTACGGGCCTTCAAGCAAGACTAGATAACAGATCATCAGGTGTACGATCTCTCGAGCTTGACTTTCCGAAGGCTTGTCACAGTGCACTACAAGTGGTCCTAAATAGTAGTACCTAGAAGATAATCAGATTATTAGATCTCATCCTCTTTCACTCATCGATGACGGCCTCAATGCATCCGGATGCCTCTGTCTAGGACAAAGCATGTCATAGAGTACTCTCGATTAGGAAATAGGTCCAACGAAGTTGGATCATGTGTTGGCAGGCGACACTACTGAAGACACAACCTTAAGGGAGAAAGTTGCAAGCTGGGAAGCGATTTAGATAATCCGTGGTCGGTCTTGACCGACGCCACGCAGCTGTGCACAGCCGCAGTGAAGTCCACGCTTCTCGCGGACACCGACGCTCGGGTGTGACTTGAGGTCAGAATTGAAGACTGAGTATCAGTATCCCAAGTAGACATGGAAGCTCATCAGCAAGGGAGGATAGGACAAGCAATTCGAGAAAGTGACAAAGGATGTAGCCTTCCAGGGTTTCAGCAGGCGCCTGTCAGCGAGGCGAGAGAGGTACAAGTTCCTGTTCGGCGAACACAAAGCTGATGGAGGTGGTCAGGGCTGGGAGAGGTGAAATGGCAGATTCAGCTTATCATTGGTCGGGGGATCCGTCTTACTTCACACCAGTGGGCTGTAGTCGCAAAATAGGCGGGTTTAAGGGTACTAGAAGGATGCGGCAAGCAAGCAGAGTGCGAACCTGCAGCGGGGTGAGAGTTTGGCGTATGCACAAACCCTGTGCAAGCAGTCGCTTGCAAATGGCCATGGACTTAGCGAGAGTGAGGGCTAGACACGATCGCAGATGAATGCCTCGAGGGCATAACTAGTTCTCAAACACAGCATGGCAGTGCTGACAAGTGTGCGGTGTTTTCGGGACCGAGAGCGTGTGAAAAGCAGGCATATAGCCAGGATCGCTACTGTTTGACTGGAGAGTACAAGCAGGAAGCTGAAAGGAACGAAAATAGACGGAGCGAACTGGGTCATAGTTCTCAGCACGCACGCTCGCAGGCATCTCATCGTAGGCGGCGGCCAAGTTCATGCATGATGGGTGCGCCGCGGCATAGCCATAGCCACCGTCAGCCGCGTGCATGTCGTGGAGAGTAGTTGGACTTGACTTTGGCTGTTCAAATACAGAATAGCCCCGCCGTCAAAGAAGCTTTTCTTCAACCACCCTCTTTGTAGAGCGCCTGCCTCAGCGACCCATTTCTCTATTTCCTTATTCTGTTCTTAGCTACTAATTACTAACATACACAGCAAGCAAACCCACATACGGTCCAGTCCGCAACTCCGACCGCTGGCCGACGGGCCCAATACCGCTCGAAAGAAGATCATACCCGTCAGAATCCGCTCCATCGCATCGCATCGCATCTACCAAGTCGTTTCACTCCAAGGCAGAGCTGCTGCTGGACATAGCTATGCCTCTCCAGCTGCTCCCTGCATCAGCAGCCGCCTTCGCTCCTCGGTCGGCTCCAACAATTGTGCTAGGCTCGCGGGTCGAGACATGGCTCACCCAAACTCTCAAGCGCATCAGTCGCGTAAAGCGTCCTCTCAATAGCGTGCCCCAGCACTACCGCTTTCTGACAGAGACGCTGGGCGCTCCGTCTGCCATCTGGCTGTTGTCGTCGCTCATGCTGCCCAACGCTCCTAACTCGGACCTGCGCAAAGACTCGGATCCGCTTCGGGAAGCCATCGCCAACTATACTCTGACTCCTGTTCAAGCATACGTCGTCCATGTCGACATGGTCTCCCAGCATGAAGTCGCCTTCAAGTTGACCCAGGATACCATCGACGCTCTGATAGACTATCACAACGACATCTACTCGGTCGACATTGCCGCCAGTACATATGCCTGGCCAGAAAAGGACGATCAGATCAAGAAGATGCAGGAAGCCTTTGTCCAGGCTGTCAATCGCTTTGTCTACCGTACATCTGTTCGCGCTCTCGAGGGTCTGGAGGACGAGGGTGCTGGCGAGTTGCTCGAAGGTCGTAGCGACGATGTCAAGACAGCCATCATGAACTTGTTCCTGCCTCTTCTGCCTCCTCCTCCACAGATAGTCGACTTGATTGCCCCGGCTCCCATCATGCCAAATTCGTCTTATGCACCTGGTCATTGGTGGCCGTCTGCGCAGGCGTACGCTCTGGTACCCAATCCTGTAGATCCGTGGCAAGTCTTGCCTTCCAATCCTGGGACAAGTACCGCTTGTGCTCCCTCATCTCAATACTGGTCGACTCTTGGCATGGATCCTGTCCAGCTTCCTTCTCCAACACCATCGTACAGCCAATCACCTGTCCATGTCTCTGAGCCGCCATTCTACACCTCGGCCCAAGTTGGCAGCAGCATATCTGTCATCTCTATGCCTATGGTCCCTTTGCCGAGTGCCTTGCCTTCGTGCGGCACAAGTATAGCGAACACTGGCTTTGACAATCTGGGCTGGAGTCTCAATACTTTTGCGCCACAGTATGCTACCATCTAGCACTGCCTATTAGATACCTGACTCTCGACACGAATATCCCGTTGGCAACACTGATGGTATGTCTTGCTGGTTGGTGATCTGGCCCATCCCAACCAATGTGTCATGAGTCTGGATGCAGCTATACTCAGGAGCCATCACTCGAATGGACTGTCGACAACAACACATCACCTAGATGCGATGCGATGCGATCTTAAACTGGTACAAGCCCGAGCCTAGTACAGCTCATTTTCCAGCGCATGGGGCGGCGTTTATCTTTCTTTCACTCATCTCTTTGGTCATCTGAGCGAGCGATTTTGCATTTTGCTTTTATTGGGCCTTGTCGAGCAAGCATCACCGATTTTCTTATTCTGTTATCTTGTTGTTGTTTTTTCTTTGCCTGTTGCTGGACAACAGTGTCAGTTCTTTATTTTGTTTTCATGAATGTTATGCAAACGCAGGTTACGATTGCACGGGAAAGCAAAAAGGGAGACATCATAGGCCTCGCGGCCTCGAAAGGGCAGGACTCTTTGGATTTCTTTACATACCTCACAGGACCGCGCTGGTCGCGTGCGATCTCTCCTTCCCGGTTTCGGCGCTTGTTACCTCCAAGCATCATTGATTACTCATGGTCTGCTCGTCAGACTCGAGGAATCAGTGTCCATGAGGTAGGCAGGACTCGAAGGACCGTCTTGCACCCCGGTGGTGAGGGCACGTTCTTCGAGGGCAGAGAACCGAGCCAGTTTACCTGGACTCCGACATGTATCTGGCATGCATGTCGTTGTTTGAGTTGCTGGCTGCCCACGGCATGCACAAGTGCTGAATGCGCTCGCTTCCAAGCTCACCACTGCTAGCTCAGTATGGGGTTGTTTGTGGTCCATTCAGCATATCCTCCAGCCTTCGGCCATGTCTCGAGACCGCTAGTTCGGAGCCGAGACCATGTTATGAGGTTGTGCAACAGGTGTTCCCCTCTCCAGCCCTGGCGGCTGGCTAGAACAGAGAAGGATACTGCCGATGTGTACGAAGGAAGGTTCGTCAGAGTGCTCCAGAACCAGGTCAAGCAGACTCGCTAACCTTGACATCTGGCATGTCGAAAGTACGAGTCGGATTGCCATTTTGGTTTCTAGAGCTCTTCTCATATCCAGTACCTCGAACCACGATTGTTGTTTAATGCCGAGTTTAGTCGTGTCTGGGAGGGGAAGAGAAACAAGAAAACAAAATCAAAAACTTTTCACACTCTACTTGCTCCTGATCTCGGTCTTGACAATCGATTTGCTCTCCCTTGTTGACCCTGAAATCTCATAGATGGGTCTATCATCATTTGGTTGTCCATAGCAACAAAACAGATCAACGAATTCCATGGTGCCATGGGATGTTGCGTGCCTATAAGCGGGCAGCCAAACCTAACACGCCCCCAGGATATTATATTCCTATCTGTCCAGGAGAAACGAGTCAAGCCACCACCATGCACTCGGAAGCCCATGCAAACCCTTAGAAACGCACACGCGCAACGGTAGATTGGGAGTTTAGGCAGCCGCTGCGACAACCAACTCAGCAAGAGATAGAAGAAAACGAACCATACGGCCCCTGGACCCTTATCTTGTTCCAAGGCATGAGTGGTTCGGTGGCTTCCCAAAAAGCCGTTTTGTTCAACAGTCTTTTGGACCGAGTTCAGCCTTCTATATTAGCCACCCACCATTTAATCCTCCTACCCGTTGAAACTTACCCCACCATCTTCTTCATTTTGTGGTTGCATTTGCATGGTTTACAGTACACGCCGCAATAACAATAGACTTTTTCTCTACTTACTGTTGCTGCATGCATATTTGCCTGTTTCTCGCTTCGAAACGGTCATACATTCGGATTCTCCATAAAAAAGATAAACGTAGAATGTGCAGGTGTATAGTGGGAAATGCTGTTCTAGAAGCATAAGCCCGTATAGCTTATACTATGCCGTTTGTCGTCGGTGCACTTATGGTATAGTCATGTCTGTTGCACCGTTGTACTGTTGTACTTGCAGTATAAGCATAATGGACGGGTATACTGTTGTGCTATAAGTATATGCATTGGATGCTATCTGCATAGTGCCAGTGTGAGCAAATGATGATGATAATCTGCAGACATCTTCTCCACGATGATCTTGAGCTATCACTATACTTGTGACTAGACACAAAATTTATAGAGAATCACAGAGGCGCAGATGAGAAGTTTGAAATCAGTGTAAGCCAAAAAAGCGAGTGTGACATTTTGGTTTATCCGTAGCCATAAATTTCTTCTCCTTGCCATTCCTTTCCTTCTCCCTTTTCCCATGCGCTGAATGTGGTATCTTTGACAATAAAAAAGCAAATAAAAGACAACAAAGGAAAATCTAAAGTGAAAAGCGATTATTCTTCTGTGTGGTGATCCCTTTTTTCGGGAACGTTGATCGTTAAAACATAATGCGATGAAGATATGTTGAACCTCTGGTGTTTGGCGTGAGAAACTTTGTGCAAAATCAAGTCTCTTCTTTTGCTTGCTGTGTCTTTCTGTGTCATTTTCGTACGTTCCTAGCCATTACAGCTCGTTGTGAGCAGAACAGCTCGCGTCAAACTGTGATACATGACATTGCTCATTCAGAAAGCAGGTGATGTCAATCTCTTCAACAGCTTCTTCATCTTGCTGCTGTCCTTGGTAGGGGTAACAGCAAAGGCTCCATACTTTCCAGTAACGTCGTCCGAGAAAGTGAGTTGTTCGAGTGCTAGAGGATCCTCAACCCTCAGGCCCGAGTGGTAAGGCTGGAATGGCTTTGCTGCACGAACAGGAGAGTCATCCAAGACTCTGTTCTCGGGCTTGGTCAAAGTGACACGCAAAGTCATCGGGCGTTGCTTGGGGCGGTAGCAGCTGCTGTCAAAGCGCTGAACTGGAGAGTAGGTGGGCGAGTGCATGTCCCAGCTAGTAGCCAGAGTATCATCGGAGCCGGGAGTCCAGGGTTCGTCATCCGAGTCAAGTGTGAAATCGTCTTCGTCCTCGTCAGAAATGCCGTCTGACGAACTCAAGCCTTCATCGAACTGATAATCAGAAGCCGTGGTCGAGCTGGTAGCAGGGAAATCCTCTTCGGTGTGGTATCCAAAGTTGACAACCTCGTCGAATGCTTCGGGTGAGGAGGTGCACTGTCGAATCAACATCCTAGTCTTGGGGTCCAGGTACTGTCTAGTCGTGGAGCTTGGAGTATCAGGGATCTTTGTAGCGACTTTGGTGTATTCGAAAGGACTCTGGGACATGATGGTTGTAGGCGAGCCTCCAAGAGGATGACAGCCCAGTGGATTGAAGGGTCGGACAGAGGCGTTGGAAGACACGATTGATTCTGTGCGAGGACGAGACGAGTTGCGACTGCTAGTGACTGATGGGTATCTACCATCAAAGGTGGTTGGGGTTGAAGGAAGAGAGACCGGTCCGGCCATAGTGTGGCGGTTGATAGATGAACTAGCGTAGCTGTGGCTGCTCGAAGCGCCTCCGTCGGTCCAAGATCTGAGAGGGAGTGGACGAACGCTGTCGTAGCGAGGAGGCCTGGAAAGCTGCAACTCGCATGCGGCCCGCATTAGAATGTTCTCCTCTGCTGTGAAGTGAAGACGGCGGATCTTGTCGGGCAACGAAAGGAAGAAAAGAGCCTCGTCGTTGCTCAAGTTGTGGCCTCCATGGCGGTTAACTGACTTCAATCTGTGGAGATAGAGCTGTGACCTGGAAATGTATAAGTGTGACGATCTTCCAGCCAGGGCGCGTAGATCGTACTTTGAGTGTTCGCTAGACTTGGAGGTGCGTTCATGGTGGATGCTATTGGCCCGAAGACGCTGGATTGAAGTGCTCAATTTCCTTCTGTGCATATATTGTCAGCAACCAAGTCAAGCCTTGAACGTACGTCACCAAATTGGTGCACAATGGCTGAATGCAGGTTGTGGATGCAAGTAGGAGATAGATTGAACGTACTCAAAGCCGGAGAGCGGGGCGTCTGCTGCAGGTGCTGTGCTCAACATTGTGTAATGTTCGAGAATGTCGACGCTATGGGTGGGCTTCGATGGCAATATATGTATTGACATACAACGAGAAGAAGAAGAAGAAGAAAAGGAAGATGGAGAGTTGTTGGAGCGTTCGTAACACCAACGGCCTGAGTGGAGCAGAGGCCGTTGTAAAGCTCACTTCAAGAAACTGGCACACTTTGTGGAAGTGAAGTGAGGATTCCTGCAAGGAGTAATTAAGCTCTAAATGCGTGAAGGATCTTTGCTGTTTGCTGTTGTGTAACGAGGCGGAAGAAGCGAGCCCTGTCTACTGGCACGTGGGTTTGCAGCGATCAAATATATAACATTGTCAGTCATCTGTCCGCATGTTCTTTCTAAGGCAAGAAATGCTGCGAAACGACCTGCCTGAGGGCTCTTTCTGACCATGCTGACAGCTTCAGAAGGCAGTCGCGGCCAACGTCAAATCTGTCAGTTGTGAGCCGAAAGTGAACTTTGGCCGTCGACTCCGACACCCGCGACGGTTGGCCTTGCCCCTGCTCATCACCTGCCGGACCAAACATCGAGTGATTAGGATGCCACCTCTTGCCCGACAATCTCGTGAAATCACGGCACGCAACCGTCCGCTGTCAATGCAATGAGCCTGCGAGCCACTGTGTTGGAAGTGCACAACAGCAGGCTTACGACCAAGCACATGGGCCATTTGCCCTCAGCTGGAGCAAGCGATAATCATGCATTGAACGCACGTTGCCAGGCCCTCCTGTTGGTAATCGTGCCTACCGCTTGTGCAGCGCCACGCTTATTGACCGTTGATACTGTTGTACAACAAGGAGAACTCAGGAGTCTGCTCTCCCCACATCTTGAATTTTCGCTGAAATGGTAGACGTCATGCGACAACAAACAAACAAACACGAAGAAGAAATGGTTTAGGACCATAACCATTCCATGTCGATGGAACACCTTGGGATCGCCACGGCGTACCCGTCTTGATTTACCAAAAATCTTGTGAGCGGCATTGCGCAGATTTGAGGCGGTGAATATATGTATGGCTGCTGTTGCATTCCTGACCAGCCAGCCTTCACATTTTCACGATAATAACGGTGCACGATAATGCATGATTAATTTTCATTTCCTGGCTATTTTTATGCGACCTTGATGACGACCTTGCCGAAATGGCCACCCTTGGCAAGATATTGCATGGCGTCCTTTGCCTCGTCGAAGCTAAAGACCTTGTCTACAACCGGATGAATCTGCTTCTCGGCGTAGAGCTGCAACATCTCCTCAAATCTGTCTTTTGGTCCATTGATATGACCCTTGAGAGTGACATTGCGTCTCAAGGCTAGGACATTGATGTTGAGTGCATCACTCTCGGTGTCCTGCTTACCGGATAGGTAGCCAATGCTCGAGATGAGACCACCAAATGCGATAGAATCGAAGCTTTGACGCACAGTTTGGGCACCGCCGCACTCGAGGATGATATCTACGCCTTTGCCCTTGGTGAATTCCATAGCCTTCTCAGACCAGTTGGGGAACTTCTTGTAGTTGATGGTGTAGTCAGCTCCCAGCTGACGGGCTCTCTCAAGCTTCTCATCCGAAGACGAGGTCACGATGGCTTCCCAAAATTCAGTTCAATGTTCAGCAAACAAGGCAGCAGAGGCACTCACCTTTCAGGCCACATGCCTTGGCAATCTGTAAACCACTGATCGACACTCCGCCAGTGCCCTGGGAGGATAGTTAGTATGATTTGTTCACTGGCCACGAAGCCCTCTCACGCGATCTTTCGCAATATCGGCACTTCTTGGATTGCAGGGTTTTCACACGTACCTGGAACAAGACGGTTGTCTCGGGGTTGCTGACAGGCTTTCCCATCGGCTGCATCCAGTTCATAGCCATGAAAGCGGTTGTACCAGCGATTGGCAAAGTGGCGGCTTCCTCGTTGCTCAAATAGTCGGGCACAGTGACCAAAGCAGTGTCGGGGAAGACGCGGTATTCTTGAAGAACGCCCTCTAGAGGCAGTCCCATTCCGGATGCCATATCGCTCTCCTGAACCTGGCCTGTCTGGTGAGTCTGCAGGAAGATCGACAAGACTCTCTGTCCTTCTTTAAGGGAAGCTCCAGGTCCAGCCTTGACAATGGTTCCGCACATGTCGGATGCCAAAACGAGGGGCTCGTTGTTCTCGTCCAGACTCTTGTGGTGGTTGTAGAGGCCATTTGCTACCTCAGTGTCGCGATAATTCAATGATACAGCTTGAATCTTGACCAAAACCTCCTTCTCGCCTGGCTGGGGGATGGCGGCCTCTCCTCTGTAGAGCTTTTCCAGACCATCCTGGCGAGTTAGCCACTGCTTGTTTTGAGTAGGTTGAGCCATGTTGACGATGTGTATATGTCAAGAAGGAGAAATCGGATGGCCAAGGAAAGTGTCTTGTCCACTCTAGACTTGATTATGAAGCAATAAAAGCTGGATCATTCTGGAAAGCTGGGCGTCTGGAGAAGGACCCTCAAAGTGCAATTCGCACAGCTACGATCGTCACGAAGGCCCGATGTCATATCTGTTTTAGGGAAGTCTCGCCGATTGACTTCGGCAGATGGAAGTACATTGCAAAGGTTCTACCCAAGACGTTTGACGATAGTGGCAACTATGGACAGCATAAATGGATGGATGCACAGAAATTGGACGAGAGAGTCATGAAACATTGAAAATTGAATTTTTGTGATTTATGTTTCATGGATGTGCCCAAGTAGCAGGTCTGTGCGGTCGGTTGCCGGTTGCTCAGGAGTCGGGTCGACGTCAGTGTTGTTGTTTTTTTGACGCGAGCGTTGAAAATCGGGGGAGCTTCTCGAGAGCGTTTGTTTGTCCAAGGTCGTGCTATCCACCAACGCTGTAGATTGTACCAGTCGACTCTAGCAGGCTAGCAGGACTGTCTTGTTTGTAGCGCCTGATCCAGTACAGTTCCCTCACATAGCAACAATGGCACGACGCTCGTCAGCCAGAATCCGCGCAAAGCAGTCGGCCACGCCACAGGTAACTTCGACTTTCACTTGACCCGTCGAAACGCATCCTGACAGTTGAACAGGCCCAGAGAGTGTCTGATATGGGTGTCGACGCCGATGCCATCAAGACTCCTCGCACCGCTCCCAAACTATCCGCAGTCGACGAACACGACGAGCCGCAACCCACTCCAACCAGAAGCGCCCAAACACCTCGTGACGGCACCCCTATACAACCCAGCGCACAGGAAATGCATCCCCAGAAATACCAGATGAGCACCGCCAAACCCCTCGATGAGGCACGATGGCTGGGTTTCAGCAGCAACAAGACCAGCCAGCAAACACCCACCAAGACCCCCAAGGCCCCACAGAACATCATGGACAACGCTCCCGACTTCAGTTTCACCTTTCAGCGACCCACTCTAAATCTGAGCCCCCAGGCTCGCGCACTGATGGAGGAGACAAGAGGAGAAGCGGCAAAGATTCGCAACGAGATGCAGGCCACACAGAAGAACCAGCCGTCAGCCAACGACGTCTTGGTGCGCAAGATTGCTACACCGTCGGGCAAGGTCAACCGCTTCAGCGATGTTCACATGAAGGCTTTCAAGAAGATGGACTCGATCGCCGATCACCCTTCGGCCTTCCGAACTAGAGACAACAAGCCACTGGCCACCGACAAGCCCTCTGCACTCAAGCGCTCGCCATCCAAGGCCGAGCTTGAGCGTCCATCCTCGTCGTCCTCATCTACATCTCTGCCTCGTCCTGCATCGCGCGACAACTTGGACGCAGGCCCGGTCAAGCGTGTCAAGCGTGCTGCCGACGACGACGCTACCACTTCGCGCCCTGATGCTACTCCCAAGCCTGCCCTCAAGAGTGCCATCAAGTCCAACATGACACCCCGCTCCGTCAAGCCTCCTCAGTCAATACTCAAGTCGGCCAAATCCGCTCGTCGTACCACCATGATTCCCTCTTTCCAACGCAGTCCTGTCCGGCTGAATATGACTAGTGCAAGCGTCCAGCACGAACAGGCTCAAGACAAGCAGAAGGACCAACGTGCACAGCTTCTGTCCAAGTCTCCAATGAAGTCTCCAGCAAAGTCATCCATGGCTGACCGCATTGCTCGTTTTGAGCCTGAGGCACCCGAGAGCCCGCTACTCAGTCGTAGTCCGGCCAAACACCCATCTCCGACCAAGGCCTCTATTGCTCCCGAGTCCCCTAATGAGTCCTCGAAGATCCCCTTCCTTGCCCGTTCTCCCGCGAAGAAGACGTCCAATGCCATTCAAGACGCCGAGGACCAGGATGGACCCAAGGAGAAGCACAACAAGCAACCATTACTCGCTCGTTCCCCTGCTAAAATCTCCGTGCCTGGTGCCTTCGACACTGCACAGCAACAAACTCCGGGAAAGCCTAGTCTGTTCGCCCGATTCAATCTGCTGCGCCAATCTCCTGTCAAGTCCATCCTGCGCACCCCACAACGCTTGTACTCGGACGACCCCTTCAAGGTCGCTAATGGCACTCACCTATCAACTCCACCCAACGCCATTTCTGATGCCGAAAAGGCCGGCCCTCCTCCCCCTCCCAAGACATGTCCTGTCGTAAAGCACGTTGATTTCTCTGCTTCGACCAAGGCTTTCGATCAAGCTGAAGAAACGCCCGACACTCCCACAAAGGCCTCATCTCCACCATCAAAGGCCAATGAGCAATCTTCTATCGCCTATCCTACTCTGCCCGCTACTTCTGACAATGCCGACCGACCCAAGAAGGCTTATCGCCGCATGACTATGGCTGGTGCCCCTAACGACTTCACATTCCGCGCTGGTGAGCAAGCCATTACCTTCGCACCGTCGCCTCGTCGCACCACGTCCCAGGAGATCAAGCCTTCCATCCGCTCTGTCGAACACTCACCCGAGCTTCTCACAGCCACAGGCACCAAGCGCAAGGCCGACAACGAAGACTTGAGGAAGGAGACCACCGGCGCCACAGCCAGCGACAAGGAAAACGACGATTCTGAACAGCGTCCTGCAAAGAAGGCCAGGTCTGACAAGCCTGAGCCAACTCGCCCATCCATTGCTGCCGCTACTGCTAGGACTCCGGTCAAGAAGATCCCTACTGTTGGTGTCAGACCAAAGTCTTTCACCCAGAAGCCGAAGGAGAAGCGTCCTGGTGTGCTGAGTGCGGCACGTCTAGCTGCTCTCGCAACCCCCAAGAGACGCTGAAGAAGTTCGCTTCCTTTCTCGTCAAAGACTTGACAACAATCGGTCTTGCACATTTTCGTATTCTCTCTACTGCGTCTTTCCATTTCTTCTCTTCCGGATATACTTATTCCCCCAGCCACACTCCTATGACGCGATGATTGGTTTTCTACTCTCGGTTTCTGTTGATTTTGTTTTGGCGAAGAGTGTTGGTTCAGACATCACTGTAATTTTGTTTGACGCCCAGAGGCGTTTTGTATCTGTCCTCAGTTGGACATCTCATCAGGAGTACAGGTTCTGATGAGAAAAGGCGTTGTTTGGGGTATGGGATAGGGGTCTATTGGGTGGATATGTTTTACATTCGTTTTACTGCAAGCATGGGAAGCGGAGCGATTTTCTACACTTCAAGCAATGCGAATTGATTGAGATGTTCCCGTCTTGTCCTCCTACTTCTTCCTACTGGACTTGCTGCTTTGCGCCGAGTGTACTCATGCCGTTGCAAAATCCGTATCGCTGTGCGAGAAGATTGCTAATACAGTAGATGTGACTATAGTCATGTCATTGATCAAGCCTGTCTTGCTATTCCTGTTCTCATATGGACGCCCCCGACTGCTGAGCTTGTCCTTCCTGATCTGATTGTTATCTTCTACCGACTCGACCGACCGAGTCTCTCACCGAGCCAACTCTTCAATCCAAATGTACTGTTTTTCTTGGTCACGGCCTTGAACTCGAATCTGCTTTTGTCAGGTAGCCTTATGTGCTCATCTCGCTGCACTTGCAACTCATGGTCGAACGAATTTCGCAGTGGTCTTGGAGGTGGTCCAGCCGTCGACCCTAGCATGAACGGCACAGATGAGTGCTGCTGCTGTACCCTAGGCCTGCTTCCTGTGGGCGAATTCAACGGTGGAGTAGGAGCAGCTCGGGCTGGAGGGCCATCCTTTTCCTTGCCAAAATGATCTCGCCATCGGTCCGTCGCGGATTTGTGGCTGCGGAAGCTATCGATGCTGCGGGCATGTTTGAGAGCCGAGCCTATGCCCTTGCCTTCTATCTTGACTGGCGACGAAAAGAATTTCTCCCTGCGCTTGGATGGAGGTGTGATAAATTCCATGATGCCATGTCCAGTGTCGGAACTGGCGCTGTTGCTGTCGTAATGGTTTCGGTTGAATATGGTGTAGCTTCCGACGCTGATGCCGCCCATGGCCAGATTGCTTGGTTGTTTGTGAACTTCTCGCGCTGGTCGTGACACGATCCTTGTATTACCTGGCCTTACGTTCTCTTTCCCAACAGACTTGCTGCGCCGAGGTTGCTTACTTTCGCCAGGCTGCTTCGAAATGTAATGTTTTCTTGGTGAAGATTCCAGAGCTTCTTCGAGTTGTCGGAGATCTGCCGCTGAAGCACGCAAACGCTCAAGAGACTGTTGTCGTGGTGCGGCGAAGGCGCGACCCTGCAGTCTGGATGGGCGCGTCATGGCAGCAGCAGCCACTCGCCCCGGCGAAGCTGAACTTTGAGCAACTTGAGTAGAGGCCTGGGATGTGACACGCTTGTGGCTGCGATGATGTGTGCGTTTCTCCTCGATCGCTGCAGCAACCTGAGCCACAGAGTTTGGCAGGACATCTAATGAATTCTGCTTCCATGTGAGATCTTGTGCAAGTTATCGTGGTGGTTTGCTTACCATGTGAATGACGATAATGGGAAGCTGAACAGACAATATTTTTCTGTGGAAATTTTTTCTTAGTTTCGGAGCAGATCACAGTGTCGAGATGCATATCACTTACGTGCGAGACCCTCCAACAGTGACATTGAGGAAATATCGTACTTCAAAGAAATTGCCTGGTGGATGTTAGAGCTTGTCAAACCAAGAAATTGATAGATAGACATACCACATTTCACAGTGGCATGCCCTCGTGGGATCTCAAGGTCGCATGTTCTTGTGATGGATCCGTATGCTTCGACGCCGGTCCAGCCATTGGCACCTTGCTTCATGCTGTGCTTGCTTAATATTGATCGCTCATTGCTCTCAAATATTCTTGCTTGGCTAGCAGACTGTTCCAAGGTAGCTGCTGCTGCCTTTGTCATTGATTAGCCACGAGCGATGGATGAGTGATGGGGGACGCGACCTACGTGTCTATAGCACAGTATGTCCCTTTCTAGACTCAAATCAAGCTTTTTGATGGTCTTGCGACTACCATTGGCAATGTGGATATCGACAAAGATGCTGCTACCGCTCACCCAAACTTGTCGATGTAGACCCGCAGTCATCTTGGCTGTCTCGAGGAGTCCAGATCGTGAAAAAGATTGCTCGTCGGACGCGGTCAGTGGACTCGGCAGTGATCTCAAAGCCTTCTCTGCTGTAACTGGGCCATTAGCGATTGTTCTACAGAGTTTGTTCTAACTGACAGACATACGGTCATATGTAGGCAACACAGCTATGTCCTCAGAGCACCGAACCAAGTACTGCCGGCCTCCATCTTTGATCAGAATGGTAGCACAAAGGACGAATCGAATACGAGCGTGCTTCGAGTGGAAAGGTGGCGGCCCTGTATCCAGAGGTAGACTGATGACAAATGGCAGGCTGGTGAACGAAGGTACTAGAGACCAGAAACAATCGGCGTCCGGGAAGTCCTGCGGTTCGATCATGTTGCGAGGTGGTGGATGAGTCGAGTCAATTAACTCTGTTCCCAGCGACAAAAAAATTGCCTTGCGATTGCTCGATGTTTCTTCGGTCCCAACGAGATCGACTGCTATTCTACCGAGAGTGAGACTCTTCTTGGTGCGTGACTTATCTGCTTCGTCAATAATGACTCTCACGAAGCCCTCGACAGTTCCTCCACCAACAAACAGTGGGGCTGCTATCTGTAGATCAACACCAATGCGAGGATGGCGATGAGTAGGAAATTCGAGGATATCTCGGGGAACAGGGTTTCGAATGAAGGTAGCGGACGGTGTTCGTCTCGATGTATCAGATCCAACGGCATCCAAGCGGGCTCTAACCTGCTTGACAGGCGAATGCGTTGGCCCGCGATAAGGAATGGTTCGATTGGCAGTTCGTTGAACGGATGTGGGAGACGATCTCGAGGTGGTACTCCGGTGATGTTTTTGACGGTCACGAGTGGTTGAGGACTGGCGAGCAGGTATGCTTGAGATGGGTATGCCGTATAGGCTAGAGCCGTCGCGCAGGCTTTCTGGTGTGTCGATAGTTGACTCGGATGCAACCAAGTCATCTTTATAACTAGAGCTGGAGCTTCCAATTGGTTCAATGATCCTGACCGAGCCGGCACGCCTTAATGAGGGGCCTCTCCTAAGCGAACTCTGCCGACTTATTCTAGCGCTGTGTTGACGATGGACGCTTGTTGTCGGTCTTTTCTCCAAAGCATCGACTAGACTGGGCTCAGTAAGTTCTCGAATGTCCGAAAGAGGTCGCATGCCAGATGGCCATCCTTGGTGGCCAGGTGTATGTCCTCGTTCGATGGTAAAGACTGGCTTCTTTGCTTTATCACGTTGTCCTCCATCCATTACCACATTCAAGTGCGCTCAAGGAAGAGGAGTGGTATAAGTCACCCGCTGTTTCTATGATATCGGTATGAGGAAAGAGTATAGAAAAGAAGCTGCAGTGTTTTCAAGATGTTCAAACGAAAGGCCTGCAGCAAGATGCTGAAAATGGTTGATACCACTGAATATGCATTCAAAAGAGATGGTGGTCATCAAAGGCTGATGGAAAGAATGCAGCCTTGGCTTCATCACTTACAATGATTGTGGAAGGAGCGAATTCCTTGTCGTGATTGCTTGTGCCATGATTCTGGCGGCTGTTGCATTCAGCGAACTGTGACACTTCACGTTCTCGTCCTCGGAATGCCTGCCTTAGAAGGCAATTACGAAGTAACACTAGTTCATGCAGCGATTCTCTCTTGTGTCCTCACCTCAGGTGCTCTCGCAACAATTCATGCGACTTGCCAACTACCCAAGTGAGTGGTCGGTAATATTCAATTTCGTCAAATTGCCAATTCCGCAAGGTCATGTGGTTCGAAGCCAGCGACTTCACTGCTTGACAAGCCTCGCACCCATCAGTACATTTGATATCGTAGATTGTGTCTGGCTGCTCTCCTCATGCGCTATGCTGTCAGAGATGGAGGTGGCCTTGTTTCAAGCTTCATGATCAATGTCCCTGAGACAGAAGAGACCATGGGACCGGTGTGTGAGTGGTGTCTCAAGTCCGCGGAGATTTAAAGTTGTTGCCAAGCTACCCTAGAAGATGCGTCGGATCGACTAGGCTCAAAGAAGCAGCTTTTTCCGATGTTCTGCAGGTTCGATGCAACCTCAGATCGCTTCTTCGCTGCAAAAAAGGCGTGCGCGAGTGAGGGGGATCCCGCGGCTTTTGAAGCAGCTCCCAATCGTGGGACTTTTGCGATGCCACATGGCCGCCGAAGTGGCTGCCAGCTCCCTTCGAACCGGACAGCGCCGACAAGAGACCGTGGGCCCCTCCTTCTCATCACCTGCTGCTAAGGTGACAGGGCGCAGAGAGGACCGGAGCCGGGCGACCGTTCACTCCTCAGCGCATGACGTGCCAGACGAGGGCAAGTTGCAAGTGCGGAGACTGACAGAATTTTCTTATTCTATGGGCTTGCTTAATTCCCTCTTACCACCTGCCGTTTCCATTACCCAACTACTTACCTCACCAATTGTCGCTCACTTTTCGCACATGCCTTGCAAGCTTATCTCCCACGATTAGCAATCTTTGACACGCCTTTTTACGTCTCCCCGCCTTTCGACCTATTGCACTGCTATCTCCGCATCCCGCCTGCGCTATCTGAGGGGTATCTCCAGCTCGGCCAGAGGGGTACCTGCAGATGGGAGATAACAACCACAGCACCACACAAATGGCTGCTTCCGACGTAGCCAGCGCTATCAGAGACAATGGCGATGCCGGGCAAGAGGCCACTCCGAGCTCGCTCGAGTCGACTCCCGAGCCTTCCACCACTGAGATAGTACAAGACCAGGCCCAGCCGCAGAAGCGCAAAGGAGGCCGCAAACCTGTACGTCGTGACACATTCCCATATCTCATCTCAGACGTTTGTTGGAGATAGACTCGTAGCATCTTGTAACCGTCACACGTCATGGCCTTGCTAACCCAGCCAAAGATCTATGCCACATCCGAGGAGCGGAAGCAAAGGAATAGGCAAGCTCAGGCTGCATTCCGAGAGAGGCGCACCGAATACATCAAGCAACTCGAGACCACCATCAAGCACCATGAAGAGACACTGCAGACTTTGCAGCAAAGTCACCGTAGTGCGGCTGATGAATGTCTCATGCTCCGTTACAAGAATTCGCTTCTTGAGAGAATCTTGTTGGAGAAGGGTTCGTTATTAACTACCTGGGCCATCGCTGGGACCCCATCCTGTCGTCGATCCAGCTGACCATTGTCCAGGCATTGATGTGCAGGCCGAGTTGCAGATGAAAACGGGCAGTCCTGCTCTCGGACACTCGTATATCCCCCACCATGCTCCGTCGTCAATGGCAGCTGCTCCTCTGCAACGCACAGCACTGAACCGACAGCATGCAAGACGTTCCGGCCAGGTCTACCCTCCACGGATCGGACCTGGCGCGGCAGCGCAACCAGATCTTTCCTTTTCTGCTCGTTCCCCTCAGGGTCATCCCACTCCGTCATCACATGCGTCCTCACCTACAGCCTTGTCTACTCAGTCACCTGCTGCTATGCAACCCGGAGCTATGACCCCACCAGCATCAGTAATCACTGGAGGTCAACAGCAACAGTATGGAGTGGGTCAGCCACCCCGTTCGCGCTATGTCATGCAGCACCCACCTCAGCACCGGGGTCCTGCCTTCTCGGCTCCCAACGGAGTATCTAGCATGTCCGAATCGACCAGTGGAGTAGCAGGCAATGCATCGGCATTCTATCCATCGCCATTCCAAAAACACATTGAACAGCTGGGCAAGTGGTCCCGATCCCTCTTTCGGGCTTGCTCGATAGAACTTTGTCGTCCTAGGTTAATCTCGTGAGTACAGATCAGGAGTACGACTCCCAACCAACATCCTCGTCGATGCTCGAAACCGAATCCGAAGTGAACGAACAAACCCCCGTCCAAGCCGCCGAGCCACCGCAATGCCCTTCCTCGAATCCCTACCAGGGACAACACGCTGCACAACACGCCGAACACCACGGGCCTGCTAAGAGCAGCAACCAAGATCACGACCGAGCCCACCCAGGCGAGGGACAGATCCCGGGAATGAACCAAATCTTCGACCCCTACGACCCGATGCTTGATGCGGATCCGTTTGGCTTGTCAGCAAGCATGCATTTCTCGACCGACTATGGCTTTCAACACCCACCACAGAGGTAGAATGTCGAGCTATTCACACAAAGGAGGATACGGACCGATTTGATCTGGGGTGCTTCTATTCTGGCTGGTGGATTTCTGGGCGACCTTATTGCACTCAGGTCATCATGCGATGCGTCGCGAACAATCACGAAAAAGAAAAGTCATGGTGTATGAAATATGGGAAGGATGAACATAAATGTTCATATAAAAAAGTTGTTGTTTTGAGAGGTGGTGGTTAATTTCTTGTTACTGCGGCATAGCAAAGGTGTTTGGGCGCAAAGAAGCTGCAGCTGGGCAGAACCACGACTCTGCTCAGCATCCCTATGGTTCAGCGACTGGTCAGTTGTGGAAATGCTCTGATACATGCGTTCATGACTACTGTAACCAATAATCAAGTCATTGCAATACTGAGCTTTCGAAGAAGGCAACCAGTATGTGCATATCTCAAGCTGCCTCCCTGTGTGCTCAACTGGTTACGATGTAGCTGTGTGACTGCACGACGATTGATAAAAACAAGTGGTATCCAAAGAAAGCACATTCGTCGGGGCTGTCTTCATGGTCACGCTTCAAGCTAGCGAAACCTAGTGCATTATGATAGTCCATGTGTCATTACAACTTGTCGTGATGGAGAGTCCGATGGTGGGGTTGACAGCCTTTAGCTACTAGCATAAGTCTTTAGTATACGGGTAGGTTGTAGAATGCAGTTTCGAGCTGGCTGGTGCAATTCATGTCTTGATCGAGAAGAGGGGCTTGGTATGTAGTGAGACAGGCGACCGCGGGGTTGAGGTTTAGATATGACTCCCTGTAATCCGACCTGGAGTTTGCAAGAGCAGTGCCCTATGCAAAATCGCCTGGCTATGTCTGATCATCAAGATCATACATGCATTTGATATACTCGGTATGCTGCAGAAATGCAAGAAGACGCGAGTGGTCGCAGATCAAAGTGAGCCTAAAACCCTCTGAAGTCATGATGAAAGCCTTCACAGGTTTACGCGAGAGCCCACACAAAGCCAGAAAAGAGCAGCCAGCGAGAGAGCACGGGCCACACTTTTCGAACGCATCCATCTCTGCTCTCTCAGCGACGGGGAGTCTGATATCGCTCACCACACAGAGACAGATCAAGACAAAAAAATGGCTTCTGTGGCAAGCAAGGTACGTCTGCCACCACAATCCCTCGATCCGCAAATTGCGCGCAAGTCGGCAATTGCACCAGAAATCGAATGTAGCTCGCCAGAGCTCGACACACGCCTTTTTCGTAATTTTCATCGCAATGCACTCATGCTGACCCAATTCCTGCGTGCAGAACCTTTACGAGCTTCTGGGTATCGCAAAATCGCAACATGGTCACCTGACGAGCCTTCTAACAACGAACTTAACCAGGCAACGACCCGGAGCTCGACCCCAACAGAGAGCCTGAGCCTCCTACCAAGATCATCGACAAGCCCGTCCAGCGCGCCGGCAAGCGCAACGCTGGTGCTGAGGGTCCCTCCAACGACACTCCCAGACCCGCTGCCGGTGGCCGCGGTGGACGTCACGCCGTCTTCACTGGCTCTGAGCAGGGTAAACTATGCCTGTCGAACCCTCGCCCACAACCTCACCCACTGACACCATTTCGCTGCAGCATTCCGTGATAAGGGCGCAGGTGCTTTGAACAACAGAGCTAAGCCTACCGATGACGGTGTCCGCCAGGACCGTCACCCCAACCGCACCAGAGACGTCAACGAGCACCGTGACATTGGTGGCAGAGGCCGTGGACCCCGTGGTGCCCGTGGTGGTGTTAGAGGCACCCGCACTGCCCGTGACGACAAGCACGACCGCACTGGACACGCCGGTAACAACGTGAGTTTGGACTGGCTGCGCATATCATGAAACCTAGCTCTGACAACACATTTCAGGACCACGCCAAGCAGGCCGGTGCTGCCTGGGGCCACGAGACTGGTGATGCCGAGCTGAACGACGAGAAGGCCGCTCTTGCTGACGCCAAGGCCGAGGAGGCTAAGGAGGGTATCGTCGCCGATGCCACCGTCGCTGAGCCCGAGACCCCTGCCGAGGAGGACAACGTCAAGTCCTACGAGCAGTACCTTGCCGAGCAGCTTGAGAAGAAGGCCGCTCTTAACAACACCTTCGAGGCCCGCAAGGCCAACGAGGGTGCCTCCAAGAAGTTCCCCGAGGGCAAGGCCTTCGAGCGTGACGCCAACGAGAACTACGTCGCCCCCTCCGCCGCCAAGGCCAAGAAGCAGAAGGAGCGCAAGGACAAGAACATCCTCGACATTGACCAGGCCTGGAAGGAGGACCAGTCCCAATCCCAGGACTCTGGATTCCGCGGCGGTCGTGGTGGCCGTGGTGGTGACCGTCCTCGTGGTGGCCCTCGCGGCGGCCGTGGTGGTCCTCGTGGCGGTGCCCCTAGAGGCGGTGCCCCCCGTGACAGCGCTCCTCGTGCTCCCCGTGCTGCTCCCGTCAACGTCAGCAGCTCCTCGGACTTCCCTAGCCTCGGTGCTTAAATCAGCTCAACCCCTTGAAGAGAGCAAGGCCGTTGCTGCATATCGGCCCTCAACACATAAAAGCAGTCATGGCAAGGATCTGGAAAGGGGAACGGTCAATGAATCTCTGTGGTGGAATCATATGCCCTTGCTCCAAGCGTGCTGAACGCAACGCATGTACTACTGTCATCAACAACTAAGTCGTCTACCGTGCGAAGCAAAATTGCAATTTTTGAAAGTTAACCTCTTTTCGTTTCACCGGATCTGATTAGTTGCAAGTGATTTGACATGTTTACGTGCTCTTTCGTAGTCTAGTATGTTCCTGGTGGTTGAAAGTTATGTTCTTGTTGCATTCTTACTGGGCGTCCCTCTGCAAAATCTGTTTGCTCTGTCAGAAGGCTGGTAAGAAAGTAGTTTAGCCACCAATTGCATTGCTACTCGACCTCTGAAAACTGGCTCATGGATTGCTTGCAGTTGAGTTAGCGAGTAGACGAAGTCGTACCTTGCAGCGGGATTCGCCGTGAGCTGGAGAAGGGCCAAGCTCGCGACAGCCTGAGCGCAGCTCGATCATCTGAAAGCGCGACATTGATATTGCATATATCATCACAAGTCAACCACATTCCACAATCATCATGAGTGTGAGCCAAGTCGCGTCGCGCAATGTTTCTGGAGTCATATACTAATTCATTTGCAGTTCGTGCCCTTGAACCCGCGGCCTATGCTGCAGTCACTGTTCGTCTACCCGCTACCGCCTTGATTTCCTTCGCGCTCGCTATCTTCTCTGCGCCGACCAAGCTAACACAGCTCCTTCACAGCGTCAATGACGAAGTTCGCATCCGCCTGAAGTGGGGCCAGGAGTACACTGGTCTGCTCGTCTCGGTCGACTCGTACATGAACATTCAGCTTTCCAACGCCGAGGAATGGATTGATGGAAAGTCTGGCGGCAGTCTTGGTCAGGTCCTCATCAGATGCAACAACGTTCTCTGGATCTCGGCGAATAACAAATCAAAGAAGGAGGATGTGGAGATGAGTTGAGGGAGGGTTCCGAACAAGAAACAAGACGCATGAGGACAGACGAACCTATGAGCTCGGCAGGGCTGCTCACAATGATGAAGCTGCTGCATTGAGCATGCGAAATGCCTAGCTGGCTGACTTCACTCACTGGACTGTGTTGACACAATCGCATGCTGCCTTTTCAACATGAACGACCAGAGTATTATGGTAAGGCAAAGATGGAATAATGCTATCAGACTTTAGCTCAGGCGTTCAGGGCGCTTGAGGAAAAGAAATTTTGTAGTCTAGCAAAGGAAGCTAGACACGGGCATGGCATAGGCGGATATGGAACTACTGCAGAATACCAAAAGCCTTGCATTTCTGAGTCGTCACAACTTGCTTTATCTGAAGTGTTCAAGAGACATGTGTTTGATATTCTCAAAGGCCAACTTGACAGAAAGAAGCCTCGGTAGGTGTATATGGCAGATAAGGCAAACCATGTAATGGCGTATTCACATGCAGAGTTGATATAGTGAAATGATGTTGGCTTGGCGGGCGGTCATGAAGCGGGGCGGGTTGTTTTGGGCGTGATGTTTTCGGCGTCAACCAAACACCCGGCTTGTGCTAGTTGGACACTTTGAAGATTGACATTTCCTGTCTTTATCCGCATACAATCTCGCAATCTTGCAACCTCCCTCGGCTCCCACTCTCGTCTCGCCTCCGCCATCTCTCGTACCACCAGACAAACATTTACAAAAGAGGAAGCATACAACGGCCAACATGGGTGAATCCAGGCATGTGCATCTGCGCCAGCCGGCACACATCAGGGGAGGTGCATCCCACCGCTAACTTGGCTCGCTGCTGCAGACAAGAACTCCTGCAATGGCTCAACAGCCTCTGCCAGCTCAACCTCACCCGTGTCGAGCAATGCGGTACTGGGTACGCTCACTATCATCTCTCTTTCTCTCTTTCATCTGCCCATGCTAACCAACCATCTAGTGCGCCCTTCTGCGCAATCTACGACAGTATCTTCCGTACGCACTCTCGCCATCTCCCTTTCACTCCTTGACTCAACTGACAAGCCACTCGCCAGTCGACTTGCCCATGTCCCGTGTCAAGTTTAACGCAACCGCCGATTATGCCTACCTCGACAACTTCAAGATTCTCAGCAATGCCTTCCGCAAGCACCACATCGACCGTCCCATTCCCGTCGAGATGCTAGTCAAATGCAAGATGCAGGACAACCTGGAGTTCCTGCAATGGACAAAGCGCTTCTGGGACCAGCACTACCCTGGTACGCCTGCCTTGCTTCTTTATGAACACACAGCCAAACATATACTGATATTCCGCAACTATAGGTGGTGACTATGATGCTCTTGCTCGCAGAAAAGGACAAGCTGTTGGCTCAGCTCCTGCACCCACACCCAGAGCATCTACTACAAGGCGCGCACCCGCAGTCGCTGCAACCTCTGGCGCCAGAACACGCACTCCTCTGGGAGGTGCAGGAAGTGCTCAGACCGCCGCTTTGACACAGGAGAACAACGCACTTAAGGAGACTGTTCAGGGTCTGGAACGCGAGCGCGACTTCTACTTCAGCAAGCTCCGGGATATCGAACTGCTCGTCCAGGGTGCTATGGAGGCCGAGCCCGAGCTTGAGAAGGATGAGGGTGGTCTTCTGAAGCAAATACAGACTATTCTCTACTCGACTGAGGTGCGTTTCCTTTCTATTGTTCAGACGGATGAACACGAAGCTGACTGACATGCTGTAGGAGGGCTTTGAGATCCCTGCCGAGGCCGAGGATGAGGAGGGCGAGTTGATCGAGGAGGAGACTTTCTAAGTCATGTCAAACCTCGGATGCTCAACACAACAACCCCCCAAATGAATGCATGATCGCCTTAGACTCATGCTTCTGTCATGCAATAACGCCAATACTTTCGTCAACCTTTCCCAATTCTCCCGTTGGGTTCACCAAATCGACGAATACAGCAGGTCTGTGGATAGACAAAAGGCTTTGTGACTCGTTGAAGGAAGAACATTCAACGAGAGAATACACTTTGCCAGTTTTTCACCTCTTTTCTTTTTCTCTCAAAAGATAAACCTTATCGTCGAATTCTAGCATAACAAGAGAGGAGCGCATGTAGTAGATTGAACGAGAAGAATGGAGCTGAATCTCTTTTGCCCCTTTACGTTTTCTGTTTGTTCTCATCACAGTGTACTTGATGATGGACACAACTCTAACCTGAGATCCTATCATTTGTGCCCCGAGTTACTCACTTCAATCCACACAGACATCGACAATCCGGCACTGGACACATGGCGTGCCTGGCAAACCAGGTACGCGCATGATGAGCATGGAACCCATGCGTACAGCTAGCACAGAAGGTGATGAACTTGCTCAGCACATCTGTTTCCTTCTCACCACTCTGGACTTCTTTTGCGCGCATAGGCTCGGGTGTACCCAACCACTGCATGCACAGACAACAGCGCGGCAGATGGCGACCACAGCGTGGGCAAACCGTCCCTGCACTTGCAGCTGGACCTGCAATCCGTGCTGGTTGGGCTGCTCCCTTGGCAGCTGTGCTGTTGCCATGAGTGTGAGTATTATGGTCTTCCTTGGCTAGTGAGTGCTGGCAGTGTGCACACCGAAGCGCCAGTTGTCTCGGTGGAGGCTGAATGAGCTTCTTGCCCTTGCTAGTTACGGCGCGGCGAGTGTGCTGCATGCTGAACTTCGTACGCTCGATAAAGGCGCGCCAGGACTGCATGTGCAGGAAATATGTCTCTTTCCACATTTCCCAGCGAGGATCGTCGACGTAGAGGGGGTTTGTGAAGGCTGTGGCTAGCACTGCGGTTTGAAGATCAGAGGTCCGGCGGATGTACGATTGGAAGAGTTCCATGGACTTCTCTGATAGGCCTGTGAGAAGGATACCTTCTACATTTCCGGTGTTGACCAGAGAAGTGCTCGTTTGAGATAAGAAGGTCGAGATTTGGCTGTCGCTGAGGTGTTTAATCGCAATACCTACACGATCTGAAAGTTT
Organism: Aureobasidium melanogenum CBS 110374; assembly: GCF_000721775.1. Taxonomy (NCBI): domain Eukaryota; kingdom Fungi; phylum Ascomycota; class Dothideomycetes; order Dothideales; family Saccotheciaceae; genus Aureobasidium; species Aureobasidium melanogenum. The sequence goes on along the minus strand of NW_024470057.1, from coordinate 629,172 downwards.
GATGTCTGCGTCGAGTTTGTGAACTACGTCAAGCCAGTCGTTGCTGGCCAAGTATGTTAGTAGGGAGCGTAGGTATGGATCTGTTGCGTCTTCCTCCATCCAGCGGCACATTTCTCGCTGCTCGTCATTCAGCGAGTCTGATGCTATCAAGGCTCCTAACCCAATGTTTTGGATCGTCCGTTCTCGAATCAAGTCACGTAGAATCTCCAGAGCGATCGACCGACGTCCCCTAAACATGGCAGTGGCCACGGCTTCGTAGTAACGCTGCTTCTTGACAAGGTAGTCGCACCGCTCCTTCGTGTGCTCGTGCGAGAAGTTCCATCCACACAAAGCCAGGCAGAGTTGTCGTTGGTCCGGTTTCTCTGTTCGTACTCCCATGAATTCTGGTAGACTGTGACGTTCGAGAATATCCCGTACCACATCTTCAAATTGTTCTGGCACGACATTATGGGCAGACGTTACCCTGTTTGGTCCATTGCCTAATTTGCTCTCCCAAATATTGCTCACGCCAAGGTAGCTCAAGTCAAGGGTCTCCGACGCCATGCCACCGTCCTGGGCCAGGTCTTCGAATCTTTTGATGGTTCCCCATAGCTTGACCAAAGTTGAGTCTTCGGCGACAATCTCAATATTCCGTGTAGGATCGAAGAGGTAGCCTTCTTGACAACGCCTTCGCGAAACATTGGAAAGAGCCAACAGATCCACAACCCTCTCGTTGCGAACAATATGAGGTGCCTTGCTCATGCTATCGTCCAGCCACTCCTCGGTCCTAGCAGCGAAGGCTTTGGTTGATCCGTTTAATGACTTGAGATTACGATGGTCCAGTTGAGCTGGTCCAGAGGCTAAAGTGGGGATCTTGGACGTATAATGCTCTTCCTGCTTTGAGCCCGCACTCTCAGAAGCTTTACGCAATGCTCTAACTTCTTGGGCGACAGATGGATATTGGTCTTTCGGTTCGTATAGTGACAAGGCCGTGTTACAGATAGACAGATCGCCTCGTCCAGTAATGTCAACATGACTGGGACTAGGAGTATATATCAGATCGACGTCACGATTCGGATGCAAGGCCAAGATTGCTTGAGAGCCTCGATCGTCTGTAGAGATCCAGTCAAATGCAATGACTTTATTTGATGTTCTGTCCTTGCGAGGGCTGCTTTCTGGTTCTCGTAGACTGTGCGTACGTGCGACATAGTGAGGTTGTGTCCAGGGATTGCCCCCGTAGTAGTTCACTGATGCTGGCCGCAACTTCGAGTGCACTTTATGCTGCGCTGTATCGTACAACTTGACTTCTCCCGTGCTGGACAAGACGCAGAAACGACCTCTTTTCTGGCCAGAGTACCTGATGCTCCAGACGCTAGTGGTCTGGCTGTTGTCTGTTGCTGGACGAAGATCAAGGACTGCTCCATTGTTAATAGCATCGGGTCCTGTCGCGCTATTTGAGCGAGAAAGATAGCGCTTGTCCCAAACAGTCACGGACGGATCGCCTGTAGAGCCACCCGAAGCGAAGTAGTTTTCGTCCAGAGGATCGATAGCAATATTGTTGACCAGCTTGGTGACACCGCAGTTTCCCAATCCTGCAGTTGTGGTTGACGAGTCTATTCGAAAGATTAGTCTATGTATGAGGACTAGATGCTGTGCTGGTTGGTGCAGAAGCTTACCTCTCAGATCGTATAATCGAATGGTCTGACGCGATACAGCAGCGAGCATCTGTTGCGGATGGTTGGGAAAGAAGCGAAGACTGGTGACGGCTTCAGAGACACATAGTCTGGAATATGCCTCCTTAGATTGAATGTCATAGACAGTCAGACAATTATCGTGTCTAACTCGATCTAGACCAACGGCAAGCAGGTTCTGAGTGTTGAAAGCAATGGTGTTGCATCTTCGCTGGGTCTTGATATTGAAGAGGGCGACAGGATCGGACGAAGCAGAATCATCAAATCTATATAGCTCAGCATTGCCTGATGATAAGCCCAGAGCTACAAGAGAGTCATCGGTCCTTGACCAGTCGAAAGCAGTGAAATTGTTGACTTTCTCACGGCGAGCTATGGGCTTATACTGAACGCCATGTCTCTTCAAAGACTGGGTCTGATAGAGTGTGAGAGCATTGCCGGCGACATCGGCCAGCAGAAAGCGGGCTTCATCAGGAGTCGAGAGAGGAGACCAGCGAATGGCAGCTTCCATTGAGATAGAAGAGGTCACCGTTTGTGCATCTACATACAAGCGTCTTCTTTGCGTAATTGACTGGTTGGTGTTGGCCAAATGTTCTGTTGTTAAATCAAGTAACTAGACTGACCAAGTTGATGGAGGAGCATGGATGGAAGGCGCCCGAGCGGCATGTGAATGCCAAGACAAGGCAAGATTGTGGGGAAGCTCCTGAGCCCTGCAGTGATGCTTGTCGACGCGATGCGCGTCCACGTCGTCCACGAAACTCAACAACCAAACCACCAACCTGGAAGTTTCGTGAGGCTTCAAATGCGCCGGCGCAAACATGAGCACCGAGATGCTCCATCTTGATATGGCCATGGACCTGGACTCGGGCCGACAGATCGATCCCGATGTTCAAGCCACTCTCAGCGACTTCCTCACATACAGCGAGCACCTTCCCTCGACGGTAACGCGCAGTCTGTTCCTCATCCAGAGCCTGAACCGCAAGGCCGACGACCTTCAGCTCGAGATTCACAGCCTTCTGTCCAAATACAGCAACCTTCCACAAGCCACCGCGAATGCGACAGACGCGCCTGATCCCGTTCAGTTGCGACGGGACATCAGCCGTGCTTACGACTCTCTGGAGAGATGCAAGCGCATGTCGGCTGCTGAAGCCATCCGTCTCGAAGAAACAGTCGTCAAAGATGCGACAAAGCTGCAGCTTGTTCAGAGGAAACTGAAAGCTCTGCCTCTCCCACCCGAACGCGATGCCACTCCCGAGCCTGGCCTGACCTCTCCCCAGCTGAGAAGGAACGCCCAAGCACAACAACAGGCCGAAAAGCGCACTGCTCAGCACCGCACTGGTACCGCCCCACGCGTAAGAGCTCAAAAAATCGTCGTCCCTGGCGAGGTTCTGCCACCTCCGAATCCAGACTCTCCTCCGCCATCCGACTTCTCGCCCTCTCCTTCTCCTCCACCTCGCTCCCCCAATCATGATAAATCTCGCAATCCCAACAAAGCTGTTGGAAGGCTTCCCAAAACTCCAAAGCTCCCCAAGTCCGCCACAGAGCCCAAAGAAGCTACACAGAAACCCCCTCGTGTGCGCCTGCCTGGCTCTTCTGGCACAAATGCACACTCGGCCGTCGCGGGCATCAGCACTTCGAACGCATTGATGGCTCTGACCGCTCCGCCTCCAGATGCAGTTCCTGGTAGCAAGTGGTTGCCATGGAAGAGACTGACCGAGTACGAGATGGCCACGCTGCGCAAGAGGATGAAGAAGAATGCAATCTGGCTCCCTTCACCTGCTATGAGGAATCGTGAGCTGAAGAACCTCGGCAGAGGTATAACTGCCATGGAGGAAGCCAAAGGTACGTTCTATGCTTGTCATAAGCCTCTACTCGATACTTATCTTGTCCACAGCCGCCGCCGAAGCCTCTGGTCAGGAGTTTGTTGACGAATTCGACCCTCTCACTTGGACTGATCCTACTTGCATTCATATCACCGACGCACAACAGGCCGAGACTGCTAAGATGCTTGGGCCCGAGTTACCAGACGACAACCAGGATGCTGCGCTTATTAACCGTGGCATGCGTCTCAACGAAGCTAAAAAGCTCAAACGCGAAAAGCTCAAGGCTGAAGAGGCTATAAGACTACAAGAGGAGGCTGGTTTGCAACCCCCTCCTGAGCAGAACAAGGAGAAGAAATCACCCCCAAAGCCACAGCCAAAGCCAAAGTCACAGGCACAAGCACAAGCACAAGCACAATCGCAAACGGGGCCAGCTGAGCCACCTAAGCCGCCTCAGCCTCAGTCAGAGCCAGCTGTGGAACAACAAGAGGTGGTTCAGACACCAGTTGTTGATCATTCGGTACCCACTGCTGAACCAAAGGACAAGCCTGAGCCAAAACAAAAGAAACAATCCAAACAAAAGTCTGCACCTGCGCCAGAGTCTGTCCAACCTAAGGACGCGCCTGTTGCTCCAGTATCCGCACAGCCCGAACCTGTTGCCAAAAATCTCAGTCCGCCAGAGCCCACTCAAAACTCTGAACCTGAAGCAATCACAGAACCGGTCACGACCAGAAAGCGCAAACGCGACGCTGCCACTCCTGCTGCAGCACCACCTCCATCTGAGCCTGTTGCAGAATCACCTGATGTCCTTTCACTTCCTCGTAACGCACCACAACCGAAGAAGATCAAATTGAGCGTTGCTCCTCCTCCACCGTCAGACACACCTACCATTACTATTTCTACTCGTGCCGTCACTGCTGTCAAAGACGCTCCTTCTCCCGGTACGACAGCGACCTCTACTCCGCGAATCTCAGTACGCCAGAGGTCGCAGCGCAGTCGACGCAATTCTGCACAGCCTGAGCTCGAGGCTGCGCCAAGTGAAGCAGCCACTCAGACTCCAGCTGCAAGCACAAGAGCAATGAGGCCGACAACGATTACTCTCAAGCATTCCGCCACTAAGGCTGCATCGGCAGAGCCAGCCAACACACGACAAAGCTTACGTCGTAACTCCAATGCTTCGCTACCAAGCTCTGGGAACAACAAATCTCGCTCTCCTGCACCTGGCAACGTTGCCGGTCCTGCAGAAACCAGTACCGGAAGACGGCCTACTCGCAGAAAGCCGCCTCAGGGGGTCCTTCAAGCCGAGGAAAATGGTACAAAGGTCATAGTAGGCAGACCAAAGGGTGCTTCGAAGAAAAAGAAGAAAGAGGCCAAGGAAGAGACTGCCACTCCTGCCATCGAAGATGAGCTGATCGACCCCGATGAGCCACGCTATTGTATTTGTGGAGATGTCAGTCACGGCACCATGATTGCCTGTGACAACGATAGCGTAAGTCCTATGCTCGACCATTCTTCTGCCGGTGTACTGACTGAAACATGGCAGTGTGAACTCGAGTGGTTCCATCTCGAATGTGTCGGCCTCACAGAGCTTCCCGGAAGGAGGGCCAAGTGGTATTGTCCAATCTGTCGCGAGAAGCTCAAGGTCGGACTGGACAAGAATGGAATCGTCGGATGAGTTCGGGATATTACTAGGAAAGAGACCTTGGGTTCATTCGCTCACGGCCCAGGAGTGGTGTACTTTACGATAACGACTTCTCGATACCCAATAGCAGCTCTTGCTTTTTGTAATGATAATTATCAGCACAACCCAGCGTAGTCTCTCGCCCTACTTTGTTATGTACCAAGTGCCTCGCTACGTTTCGGTCAGAAGTGTCACCCGAGATCTGCAGATTCGCAAGCCTCAAGTGGTCACGTCTTGGGTGCCCTACTTATGCATGGGGCGTGGAAGCTCGTGACTTGTAACATGTTGGCCGAGTGTTGTCGAGTCGTTATCCTCCAATCGACTTGGTGCGCTGGCACATCCATCATCTTGCACACTTCGTCCCGCTTGGCAGGTCCCGCATGTGACGCTGCTGTGTCTGGCGATTCGTCTGCCACATCCATCTAGCACAATGTATGTTATACATCTCGCTCAATCTAGCCCTGAATTCTCGTATTTCTGCTGCATTATCGTGAGGGGTAAGAAGACTGCAAGCAAGTACGGCAGAAGGCTGCTCTTGGTGCGTAGCCATTCACATGCCTGAGCATTTGATGATGTATATAAACGAACGAGTATACCCGTTTTTCATGTTTTGCTTTTCTCAAATTCAGACAAACAATATTCTCATCAAGCTATCAATCTCGTTTTGCAGAATCAACATGCCTTCCTGCTCTTGCACCAACTGCTGTGGCTCTTCCGGTTGCAGCAACTGCGGTTGCTCTTCTTGCGGAGTATGTTCAAGATTGAAAGATATCACACTTAAACATCGTACTGACCTTTGAAAAGCACTAAGTGCAAATCCTCCGTGGCTCGCTTGATAACTCGAGACTATTGCTGGGTTACTGTATTGATGGTATGCTCCATGTCTCCTGCTGTTGTTCCAAGCTGAATCTCAACAGTGGACGCTCATTTATCGGCATCACCTGTTTTTTGACCAACAATTCACGTATATACACTGAATGATGAATTGAACGACACTTTAAAGAGCCCTGTGCATTCCCTGGGTTGCAGAATGTATTGTGCTTCAAGAATACTAGCATCGAGTGATGATATTTTGGCGGACAGGGTCACGATATTCGCAACATGACATTGCCTCGAATCCATTCGCATCGCCTTCATCTTACTGTGCGCAATTGCTTGCAGACGTAACATATTGGTCTACCTCACCTAAATCGAGGACTTGGACTGTATTGTTGACACTCCGTGTGTTCAATCGAGCTACTTTGACGTACCTTCATCCCGCTGCTGGTAGTAAGATCTGATTAGGAGAAAGGAGATAACAGCACCTATCGCAGGGCTGGAAAGTTTGATAAACCTGTTTCAGCTGTTGGAGGGATATTTGACGTAGGCGGTAACAAGTTCCAACTTCCAAGTATGATAAGGTACGGTACTACCTGTCTGTTCGAGAATCACAAGCGTCACGGGACGTCGTCGTCGCAAGCCAGCGCGATACACATTCTGGCAAAACGGCTCGCGGACGTGCCTTGTGATCATTCTTAAGCCAAGAAACAGGCTCGATAGTCTCTGGCAATCGAGTGATCGTGTACACGCATTAATTCCCTCCCTCTGCTACCTTGTGTTGGTGTTGTCTCGAAGCACGGCCAGGTTAGGCCAGACACACCGGCACTACCAACTTCTCAGCGTTCATGCAGGTTGAATTCAGCTCATTTCAAGGGGCACAAGGGATAACCTTTCGGCAGTAAAGTGTCGCAGACTGCGCGATCCTTCTCTGCGCGAGCAGCTGCGGGGTCCAAGGAGGGATGCAGCAGGTTGACAAAGGATGAAGAGGCTAGAGCTCGTTGAATTGAGGCGCATTGGGCTTGCTTCGGGAGTCGGGCAAAATCGTGGAGAGCAGCTCCGTGGACCGAAGACCACGATAATGGTTGACCCCTCTATCCCATCGACTGGGTGCATAGCGACATCGGGCAGAGCGGAATAGCAGGATGCTGTCGATTGTCTCAGGATGCTATGGATTCAGGTCATAGACCAAAGGACTGAACCACACGTGCGTGCTTTGAACGGTAGTTGGGCATCCGCGAGACAAACCACGGCCAAACGTTGATGACGAGTTGCAGCCTCTCAGAAGAGTCACAGCGCGCATGGAACAAATAGACAAAGTTAGACTCCGAGTGCGGTTACGGCTGTACCCCATATGGTGGCTTCCTCGATGCGATAACCAATCAACAGACCACGCTCATATCATGAGGCAGCCTGTTCCTGCTGACTACCCTGCTCCTTCTACGTGACAACACAAGCTGTTCCTTTCGCTAATTACTCAGACTCTGCTATCGTCGCACTGAACAATTTCAATCTTCTCGTTCTTCGCAACAACACAAATCATCCATCAACCCTGCTGTTTCATCGATCGAGTCCGCAATCGCGTACCCCGCCGTGTATCTCGCGTACCTAGATTACGTGAATCAAGTCGCGCACACAACCACCAAGCAATTTACCAACCCTGACACCATAAAGACTCTCGAGGTCTCCGTTCCACCGTCGGTGTAAGTCATACAAGGCAGCAGCTCTTCACAAACCTTTGCCTCCTGCTCCGAGTCATCTTCGTCTTGATCCATACGTCATCAACGTATAGTCGGTCTGACTCGTATCTCGTGGCGCAGAGAAGCATCCAGCAACACTCAGCGAATATGGCTCACCCAGCGACTTCTGCCATCACCATGGCTTTTGCTTCTCCATCTTACTCTGGCGGCATGGCCAAACACTCGACCGTCAGCAACTTGTCCGCCGCTGTTGCCAAACACGGTATCGGAATGCCACTTACACCACCTAACTCCGTATCTCCGGGCTTGCCTGCGCAGGCTGCCGCTGGTCTACGCTCGCCGCCTCCGATTCGTATCGACGGTGAGAGCGGCTCCCGTCCGTCTCTTCCTCTTAGCAAGGGCGCGCTCTCGGGATTGGATGCTTCGCAGTCCATCACCGCATCCATGCTCGCAAAGGATCACTTGCCAGGCATCATGCTCGGACATGGTCCTGTCGCCATCAGACACGTCATGGCTTGCTTGACGCAGTCAGTCCCTGGTTTCTCGCGTATACCACCAGCCAAGGCTCGCAGGCTGGTCGTAGCAGCCTTGGAAAACCGAGCAGGTGGTGGTGCCGACGGCAGCGTTGTGTTTGAAAAGGTGGGATGGGGCAGATGGGATGCATACACCAAGGGTGAACGCCCTGATCTGAGCTCAAGCTACCGGGATGGAAAGTTGTCTCCGCCACCTAGCGAGCCCGAGAGTTGTGCTGCTTCGTACACTGAATCCGGTTTCCCTGGCTCGTACAAGCCTCGCGACAACCAGCAGCTTAACAGTTGGGCAGAGTCTTCTATGGCCTCCCACTACGATGATCATCTGGACAACATGAGCATGGAAGAGAATGAGGCAGACAAAATGTCACTCGACGGCTCCTCTTCCGCCATGTCTGAGGACGATTCCGGAATGTCAGACAGCGAAGGTGATGAAACTGAGGAAGAGGACTGGGCTGCAATGGGAGCGGACGCTCTACGCAAAGCTTCTATCTCGACAGCGGCATCTCCTGGAGCCAGAAAGAACTACAACCTCATCAGCATTTCTGGCTCTCTGCATGACGCACGAACGCCATCTGTATATGGAAGCGCTGGTGGCGCTAGGTCGTCCTTCCTCACAAGATCGACCCCTCAATTCGCAAGAAGGCCATCAGCAATGAGCCATGCCCAACACAGGAGCAGTGTCAGCCAGAGACCACCCAGCCATGGCACCACACCAATGGAGATCGACCATACTATCCAGGAAAGAGAAGCTATTGAGGCTCTCCTGCGTATGGGTTCGGTGTAAAGAACAACCAAACTCCACAGTTTCGACGTTCGTATTCGTTTCGATTTGACGGTCGATTGGCCTTTCTGTTTCTGCAAAATCCCTGCGTGGGTACGAGGATTTTTTGTTGTCCTCTGAGATGATTGATACGACACTGGGCACCAGCCTCGGCTAACGCAATGTCAAGTGCTGACTGTTGGCGAGGTCCTGGATTGACATGGGTGGCGTTGGTTTGTTGATGCGGCATCTCATTCTTGTCTTTGTTATTACCAAGGCGAGCATTTTCTTTTTCTTTTTTCGGTTTAAGCATGACAGTGATGAGGAATGAAAGTAAGAGAGAGCATGCAAATAACGAGATGGGCATATATGGGGAGGAGAGAGAGACAAGGAGAACGACGATAGCCCAGGGCGGAGATAAAAGCCTTGAGCTCGTGCCTATTGTTGATATTTCAGGCGCTGGAGCTCGGCCACTCACCCTGAGAAGCTGCAAACCTACATAGCATATTGTACCAGCTCGCCAGGACAGATGTCAGAGGTCTCATTAGCTTGGTCAACCTCAGCTTTTCTGCCACTGGCGAGCTTCTAATGTCAAAGATTGGCAAGAGCCAACGATCTTGAGAACAATGCGCAAAGCACATATCAGCAGAACCTGTGAGCTTGTAGTATACGACCTTGTTAGCATTGTCTTTCGAGAGTGTACTTACCTGGTCATGCCTCCGCCTTCCTCAGTGCTAGAGATGAATATGGACAGCGTTCAAGTCAGTAGAATTGTTTGAGCTGTGTGAAGAAGAACGGCCTGTCTGCATATATGTCTTGTCTGATCTGCCAGTGCTTAACAAAGTACAAGCTCGAGGAAACAGAAGACCGGAGTGAAGAGAGAAAGAGGAAGATGGTCGGGTCATGTTTTGGGATCTCTGCGTTTCTTTTGCTACGCACGGACTCTATACGCACGCGACATGGGGTCTGCCGATCATTCGTCTACAATGTCCACTCAGCAACCACTCTCCCTTTGATCTACTTTGACGTCTTCCTCTTACATCAAATTGTACATTTCTGATCCACTGTCCGCCTCGTGTTGTCTCTCCAACCTCGAGATTACAGAATTTATTCAGACAAAGACAATATGTAAGTGCCTATACCGACGATCTCTGACAGCAACTACGTAATGGGCGATAAGCAATGAGAAACCTTCTTACTCTGATGTTGACGGAGGGAACAATGCCCGCTCGAGATAGATACCGGTTGTCGTCGTTGTTGTACTAGAAAGGCTTCAAGAATGCTTACTTGTGGTGAATGCGAAACAGGCCTCTTTCAGCTGCTGAAATACAGAATCACCCAGAGTTCCCATACATCACATGGGACCTCAAGCCCAAGTCCAAGGGCAAGTTGTCCGTTGCAAAGAACAGAGGAGGTCCTCTTGATATCGCTTGGGAGGTGCATGGAGAGGGTGAAAACAAGATGGTGGTAAGTGTCTTTCTATCTTTCTGTGGTTGGTCTTTCTTTCTTTCTTCAGTCATGGTTCTGCCATCAAACCAGGATCACGAGGAGGATTGGCTCTATGTTTGATCAACTTATGACTGTTGTTCTATATCCGTAAACTTGAAAAGAAAAGCATGATTCTAATTTGCGATTCTGAAATCAGTGGATCATGGGACTTGGTGGACTCAAAGCTGCGTGGCAGAGACAAACCAAAGACTTTTCTCACACACAGGGATCAAAGTATTCATCTCTAATTGTGGACAACCGCGGTATGGGAGAGAGTAGCAAGCCAATGCAACGTTACTCGACCTCGGAGATGGCAAAGGACCTTCTCGAAGTCATCGATCACGTCGGCTGGACAGCAGAGAGACAGCTGAACGTTGTCGGTATTTCGATGGGCGGTATGATCGCTCAAGAACTTGTAAGCGCCCCTTGCGAACCAAAAAGTTCTTTTTCTTTTTGGATGTTGACGTGATCTTGGTTCAGGCATACATGATTCCCAACCGTATTGCAACATTGAACCTCATCTCGACAGCGCCTCGTATCGTCAATACAGTCGGCTTTGTGGAAAATCTGCGCAACCGCATTAACCTGTTCATCCCTCGCAGCTTGGACGACCAAATTGCCAACGTCAAGCACAACATCTACACCCAAGCCTTCCTCGATGCTCCAGATTGTCTAGAATACAAAGTCAAGCCCTTCCCTACTAATGGCGACCGCTTCGCCGCACAGGAAGTCGCAAAGCGCAAGACTCCGCAACATTTCAACCGTACTGGTTTCATGGCACAGGCGATTGCTGCAGGCTGGCACCACAAGACTGATGCTCAGCTCAAGGAGATTGGCGACAAGGTGGGCCATGAGCGTATCTTGGTGGTTCATGGTACCAAGGACCGTATGATCACTTTCCCTCATGCAAACATGTTGCTGAACGGATTGGGCGGTGAGGAGAGTGGTGTTCGTAAGGCCTTCTTCGAAGGCCAAGGGCATGTGGTACCTATCGAGCTCAGACAGGAGTTCAACAAGTTGATTGAGGAAATGGTGGAGAAGGGCAAGGCTCTCAATGGCAAAGCATAAGTGCAGAACAGAAGAGGCACGGACGCTACTTGTGGAAGTTGATTTTTTTACTTTGCAACAAGGGATAGAAAGCGAGGCGTTTGTCGATGTTCGTGTGAAGATAGATTTTTGTTTCTCGAATAGTATACAATGGTTTTCTGGTATGCAAATGCAGGAGATTGCTTCCGATCATAGAGAGTAGGGATGTTGTACAGGATGAAAAGGGCAAGACCACCAACGCCGCGCTGCGATTCCAAGGACGATGACAAAGACAAGATGGTGATGTGGATGTGGTAGGAAGGTGGATCATGTCGTCTTCTCCAACAGTTCTTTGGCTTCGTTGACCTTTGTGGCGAGGTAAGGGCTGCCGCCGCGATCGGGGTGGTTAAGCAGCATGAGTTGACGGTGCTTCTTGCGGATGATGTCGCGAGTGAGGCCGCGTTCTCTGTGATAGGCAGAACAGTTAGTCCTTTTGTATGCTTCCAACTGATATCCAGGTGCGAGAAGTGACGAACGTGGTCTCGAGGATCAGAGCAGCCTCCTTTCTGGTCATCTTTTGCTCAAAGCCACCCTTGTAGAAGGCCTTGCCTACGGCACTGGTGCCACCGCGGTAGCGCTTGAAAGCCACGAGGCCAGCGCGGCCCTGTCAAGCAGAATGTCAGTGATGGATCGTGGCGCACGGAATTCGAGTATGGCGTACGAAGAAGGCAGTGGCGGCGATTCCGAAACCGACGAGGAGAGCAGTAGCCATGGTCGAATGTGTAGGGATGTGATATTGTGAGATGCGACTTCCAGCAATGGCGTTGGAAAAGTTCGGAGGTTTGGCAGTGGCAGCTCCGTCCACCGAGAGCGCCTGCCTGTTCGCCGCGTTCTTGGCACTCCCCGCAATACGGAGAGAAACCATCCAAAGAAGTTTCGCCCGGCAGAGGAAGAAAGATTTCCAGGTTGTTGTTCATCCATCTTGACATTTGATCACCACAATTCAAGATGAGGTACGTCCACTTTTTCTGCTAACCGTAATGCTGCGCAACGTCTACTGACACACCCGTTTCCAGAATCGAGACGTGCTATTTCTGCTCGCAGCCCTGCTACCCATCCAAGGGCATCACCTTCGTCCGCAACGATGCTCGTGTTTTCCGTTTCTGCAGATCAAAATGCCACAAGAACGTATGTTCCGCCTTGCGACCTCTCCGATCCATGATCATATCCCTAACACACCCTTCAACAGTTCAAGATGAAGCGTAACCCTCGCAAGCTGGCCTGGACAAAATCTTTCCGCCGCGCACACGGCAAGGAAATGACCGTCGACAGCACCCTCTCCTTCGCCGCCCGCCGCAACGTCCCCGTCCGCTACAATCGTGACCTGGTCGCCACCACTCTCAAGGCCATGCAGCGCGTCTCCGAGATCCGCGCCAAGCGCGAACGCCAGTTCTACAAGAACCGCATGCGCGGCAACAAGGAACGCGACCTCGAGGCCGACCGCAAGCTCGTCGCAGAGAACCAGCACTTGCTTCCTCCCGCCGAGCGCGAGGCCGCCCAGAAGTTGCTCGAGGAGGACGAGAGCGAGATGCTGGATGTTGTCGACGAGTTGGACGAGGAAGAAGAGGAGGAACTCGAGAAGCAGCAACTGGCCCAGCAAAAGCTCAAGGCCAAGAAGAAGCAGAGACTGGTCAGAGGTTCTGGACCCGAAGACATGGATGTCGACGCATAAACGACTTGACTGCGGCCCTTTTGTTGTTTTTCACCCTTTCATGGCGTTTTTGCTCACATGTTCTTCTTTTCTTATCGGGTCATTTTGTTTTGGGAAAAAGAGCGAAAAGCACAGGGACTGGCGTTCGGCTTGCAACTTTCTATACGGATACCTTTCGCAGCAGCAGCAGCATTTTATCGCTAATCCGCCCTTGCCTGCCTTGTTCAAGAGGATTTGGCTCGTTTCCACAATCTTTCCAAGCATCTAACCTATTTGTGATCTGTAAGGCAGTACTGCAAAGCTGATGAAAGCAGTCTGTCAATGTCTGTATTGGTAGTGAACTGGTAAGAACTTCTCGTTTTTGGCCAAATTATTATAGGCAAATGCAAGAAGAACTGCATTTCTTGCTTCCCTTCTAAGGTTCAGCTATTTTGCCCGCACCCAAAACACTCCAGAAAGCAATCTCCCTGCTCTCCTTGGTGCCCTTTGCTGCTCCCGTTGCAGCGGCGTCTTCGGCTGTCACTTCCGCTTCCCACTCGACTCGTACAAACACCGGAATCTCGAGCACATCCTCATCTGCACCTTTGCTCTCATCACCTGTTGTGCTTTCTGTGTTTCCTGTCTTCTTGTCGAGTCTTCCAGGCACCACTTCTACAACCACCGTTGTCCAGTTGCGGCCCTTCTCCCACACTTTGCCTGCCTCGGGCTGTCTGTCCTCAGCAGACTGGTCTTTTGCGGATCCGCTAGAGATGGCATCCGGGTCCCACATGTCACTCGCCGCACCTATAGCAAAAGTAGGACAGAGCACTGTGACGCGTGATGCTACATTACCAGGCGTAGTAGCGGGTGTGGCTAGTGTGATGCGGACAGGCTCGAACAAGGGGTTCGTCAATGTGAGTAGGAATTGCACAGGCAATCCTGGCCTCAACTTCTCGTATTCAGTATTGTGTTGAGCCTGTAGTGCTGCTGGTGTAAGTGCGAAAGAGGATGCAGGAGCTGACGAAGCGCTAGGTGACAGAAGACGCAGAGCCAGGCGAGGGATATTATTCTGAGCCAGAAGACGGATCTTGTAGCGCGTACTTCCCATTTTGGGCTCTGGACGAGCTATAATATGACGACAAGTACGGCAACGCTTGCTGCGACGAGTCCGTAGAAGTGTAGCGATAGGCCAAAGCTGGTCATTGAAGCGTACATGGTGATTGTACGGATGACTGACTCGCTGTGACAAGGTCGTGGTTCCTTCGTAGCCTTCGGCACGGAGCTTTTCAATCGCTTGAGCTTCAGCGTCTGCTGAATGAGATAGTAATTCAAGACCTTCGGTTGTATTAAGAGCTTCGCGCATTGGTTGAGGTCTCTCGCGGGCCTTCTTTAGGGCAGTATGCGATAAACCGCCATAGATACTCATGATACGCGCCAGACTGTTAGGCGAGTTGAAATTGCTGTTGTCTGAGAAACCATTCGGACCGGCACCAGAAGCGTCAGCCATTTGATCCTTGTAGAAGCGGCTCAATGTTGCAAATCTATCCTGCGTCGGCTGTGAGGGAGGAGTGGAACCAGGATCTGTTGACGATAGCTCATCTGTGGGCGCAAGACTTGTCCTCGTAGATCTTGTCCTGCTCGGTGAAGGTGACCGGTTTCCAGAACGCATCCTGACGAGTTGATCTGTTATTTTGGTGGGCTTATTAAACTGTATGCCGACATCTAATGATGACCAGTCACAATAAGGACATGATAAGAAGAATGGACCAGTGGGTTGATTGGCGTCTGGAGGAGCTAGATGGTCTTTTGTTGAAGAGTCTAGACCATTGATAGAAAGTGGAGAAGTGCAAGTGGGACAGTTGTAACAATTGCGAGTACATCTGATTCCAAGTCAGTACGTGTGTATTGTTCAGATATGGGACAGGAGAGCTCACCTTACCTGTTACCATCGCTTTTGACTACACTACTAGGAACCTCGAAAAGACAGCTTGGACAGAACCAATTCAAAATCTCCTCGGCCCAGCACCTGGGACATCTGATTTGGTGACATTCATCACAGTACAGTAAATGCTCATAGGGGTATAGCGAGAAGTTTGCGCGAATGTGATGAGGATTGAAGGTCGTATCATCGTCCGGGTCTTCTATTGATGATGAGGTGATGTCGGAAGGTGAGGTGAACGAGGTGCAGGGACAGGCGATCAGGGTATATGGGAATGTGGCCATGTTGATGGAATGACCAGACAGCACATTGAGTTATTCAGTAGTCAGTAGTGGACGGTGGAAGGAGCGATGCGCTCCAAAATTGGCTTTGTTTGATTGCTTGTTTGAAACACCAACCGCAGGGTCTAATCGAAAACGGGCCCTGTTCACAACAAGCCTGCGTTGACAACGAAGATGACCGCCCGGCAGAACGAGGGTTCAATGACGATTATGTTCATCGAAATGTGGGGAGAGGTCAGAGAGGTTTCTGAGAATTGATGGCCACCAAAGTATTTGCTCTACCAACCTCACAAGATGCGTCTAAGCTACATTGCCCGCCGAGTGCAATGCTCGTCCCGTCCCCGGAGTTTGAATGTCTCTTGTCGACGCAACTATGCAGTGCAACAGGCCGGAGCTCCTAGCATCTCGGTTTTCTCCAACGAGGCCAAGCAGCAACAACGAACCCGCGCCGCCACCGATGTAGAAGAATCAAGAGCGACGGATTATCTGAGAGACGAGGTCGCTATGCGTCTGACCAGTCGTCTCCTTGACATCAACCGCACCTTTGACAAGGCCCTGGATTTCGGTGCTAATGCATGCAACATCGCTCGAATCCTTACATTGCCAGACCCCGACCCCGATTCTGCCAAACCAGTGTCGGAGCCATTGAGCTCAAAGATTGGTCATCTGACCTGTGCCGACTCCAATCAGCTCATGCTGCACCGTGATGAAAAAGAGCCTTTCAACAACGACATGTCCCTTAGTCGCCATGTGCTTCAAAATCCAGAGACACTTCCCTTCGAGGCCAATTCTTTCGATCTTGTCCTTTCATCCCTGAGCTTGCACTGGATCAACGACCTCCCATCTGTTCTGTCGCAGATCAACAATGTTCTCAAGCCCGATGCTCCATTCATTGCCGCCATGTCCGGCGGTGACAGCCTGTTTGAACTGCGTGGTTCTTTGCAACTCGCTGAGCAGGATCGACTGGGAGGTATCGGTACTCACGTATCGCCACTTGCCGATGTTCGCGATGTCGGCAATCTTCTTACCCGCGCTGGTTTTAAACTTCTTACTGTCGACGTCGATGACATTATTGTCGACTATCCTAGCACATTACACTTGATGCGCGACCTGCAAGCCATGGGCGAATCAAATGCTGCCCTTAAGCGAACTCCTGGACCTATATCAAGAGATGTACTGTTGGCCACCGAAGCAATCTATAAAGAGTTGTACGGAAACGAGGATGGTAGCATCCCTGCAACCTTCCGAACCATCTACATGATCGGCTGGAAGGAGGGCGCGAACCAACCAAAGCCGCTAGAAAGAGGCACTGGAGAGATTAACATCAAGGACATTCTTGAAGGAGGAGGCTCATACAATGGATAGAACAATATCTGGGCAGCTAAATTTATTGTATATATACAGCATAACGATAACGAGTACAATCTTTCTTCCACGGCTGTTTCACTTTTGTTTTCTCTCTATGTTGACCAAGATGCCACTACCATAAGGCCTCTTAGGGAATAATAAAACTACCATCGAAATACTTTTTGATATTGATTCCAGAGTGTTGGCTCGCAAGCACAGTGCCAAGCTTGGCAATCGATAAATGTTTTGTGTCAGCACGCGACCTTTCACTGTTCATCATCACTAAAACTTTGACTCTGGAACGTTGCAACCATGAGCGGTACACCACCTACGGGCAGCAGTCACACAAATGGTCAACCCCACCATCAACCTTTTCTTTTCTAAGAAGCCTGGAGAGTCAGCTGGAAGGGTTTCGCAAACCTTATGCTCAACGTGATGCCTTGGTCCAGGTGGGACAATATTCACTGCTCTTACATCAACACTGACTGGGCTGCATTTACTATGCCAAACACTATCACCCCCACCCCCAGTGACACTTCGTCATGGGCAACTGTAGGTAACGGAGCATCCAAGACCATCAACATCGCCGCAAAGAAGGCACCAAACCGCAAACTCATTGCCCTCAACACCAATGAGGAACGCATCGACCCGCCGCTGCCACGCACCGATCCTGCAGCAACTACCCGCCTCATTGAGCGTGTACGCCACAAGAAAGTTTGCAACAACTATCATCTCATCGGCAAGTGTAAATCCGGAAAGTACTGTGACTATGACCATGGCGAACGTTTGAGTCCTGGCGAGCATTTGGTGCTTAAGCAACGCGCTCGTCAGAGATGTTGTCCAGAGCGTGGCTGTTGTAGGGACTTCGACTGCACTAACGGCCATGTCTGTCCATATGGCAAGGATTGCTACAACGATAATTGCTGGTTCCAGGACGTGCATGATGTTGATATGGTAAGTTTGCGTTCGTCTCATCCCTGGCTCGTGTTTTGTGTATCTTCGAAAGCAATACTAACCCTGTCGTTGTAGAAACCTCTTTCCAGTATATTCCAAGATGGAGAGCAGGAATGGAATCTGAAATAGATGTGATGATGTTGAGCCTCTCGAAGCTGTGCAAAGGACGGGCGTCTGTTTCAAGAACCTTTAATTTCTTCTTTCGGTCGTTGTCCGGATCTGGACATTTCTTTCTTCCAAGAGGCATATATCAGCCCCAGGGGCCCTTGTAGTTGTATTGCTGAGACGTGAACATGTATACTTGTAGGTCACCTCGCTGATGTCTTTTCCTGTGAGATCGCTAGATTAGTTGGAACGATGACGAACGATATTTGTTATCTTTACAATATCTGCGCATAGCCAATCGGTCTTGATAGACTATGTGCGTTCTTCCAGCGAACAACTTCATTCCTTCTTGGGTGTGCTGACGCCATCTAAGCATAGTAATTTGTCCTGAGTCCATGCGCATCAGAGTCATTTGAATCGCTATCGCTCCTCTTTGGCTCTGCTTCGGCACGAATGGCCGCTTTCCTGTCCCTTCTGCGCTTTGCTTCACCCACGAAGATGCTGATAATATAGATCAGATAGACGATACCAGCAACAACGCCGTAAGCGATTTCACCCTTGCGAGAGCTACAACAAATCAGATCAGCATTCAATGTACTGCAAGAATGATAGAAAACAACTTACTTGTGCGCAAGATCGAGCCCAAGGCCACCGTTGATTATGCCCAGAGTAATGATGATGCGTCCAAGCCAGATGTGAGCGTAAGACCAGAATGTGCGGCGCTTGTACTTCTTGAAAAGGCGATGGTGCAAAAAACCGAGTATTGGCTGGAAGAAGATTAGGATGAAGAGCACAATTCCGATGATTGGATGGGCTTGGTTGAGCTGCTAGAAGTCAGAAAGGATCCCCAGCTCGGTATCTTGCCGATCTGACATACCAAGTGGATTTGTGTAGCAAGATAAATACCGAGGCCAAATGCCGCAATGAACACGAGATATGCGAGCACTTGAAAAATGGCATGGAACCAAAGGAGTCCTGGGAAACTAAACAAGCGGATACTGATGGCTCCAAAGGGAAAGAATACGACAAAGGCGAGCGATGCAAGAACGCCATGAGCGATCATAGCACGCTGAGCTTTTTCAAAATCACCACCGAAGGGTATTGAGAAGCCTGAAGAACCTGGACCAAAACCTGAGCCGGATGACCCATATGAGCCAGATCCGTACCCAGATGAGCCAGACCCAGAGCTGCCACTGTCATCACCACCATTCCATCCCCAAGCATAAGCAGAGCCTGACACGGAGATTAGTATCACAATACTGTTACAAAATGAATACAATACAAACCGAAGCTCAACATGATTGCCGAAAGCGTTGATAGATATCTCATATTGAGACGAGGGCGAGCATATAATCTCCAAGACGTAAGAAAGGGATGGGGCTAGCTTATAACTTGACACCAGAATTATACTTTGAGAAAGGCTGTCGAATCGAGACGAGGCTAGAACTGTGAGACTTGAGCCTCGAGAAGATGCCAACTTCGCAATCTTTAAATACACAAGACCCGTCAAGGATCAGCAAAGGTTGATGACCACGCCCAGCCCCATATCGCGACAACGAAGATGATAGGCATGCACCATGGCGTAGATTTCTTTCAGCGACAGCGTGTCGCTGCGCCTCCGAAGGGTCTTCGAACATGTCCCACGTTTTCCTGTCCGAAGGCTGAGGGAAGATTGACGACGGACTTCCAAGGGTCAGCGGGGACCCGAAGACCGACCCTCAGTATATGAGCTCCGGCCACGCGTACAACGTGACCTTGAAGGCCACATCCCAAGACAGATTCTTTATGTTTCCTTGGCGGTACCTTTGGTCAGATATTGTAGCTATGTAAGCTGATGTATTGTGAACTGCTCATGATAAGCTACTGTCAACTGGCCAGGCTCTCTCTCAGCTGCCGTCGTCGGTAAACTTTGCAAGCGGTACTGCATTGAGGCACATGGTAAGCCGGGCCACTCAGTCTAAGATCAAGGCTGCACGTCGGACGATAGCAGGAGTAGGAGATGATGAAGACACCGTTCACGCAGCAGAGTGAGATGTGGTTGCGAGTCGGGACGAGGTGTCGTACGACGGAAGCAACCATCTCGGCCAAAATGCGGGGATCGACACAGGCAATCTTCCTCGTTCATCTCGCCTGCTGCATAATTTGACCAACCCTTAGGAAACTTATCGATTGAACTCTTGCATCTCGTCAGCAACATGGTTTCGACTCGCAGCCACCCGCAAGACTTTGCTTCACAAACGTCCGATGAAGTGGCTCCACAAACTCCCTCGAAACCAGCTCCGGCTTTGATGACAATGCAAAGCTCCACTCACCGAGGAGACAATGATCAAAGACCCTGGTCTCATACACCATCAGTTCTCACATTGACTTGGCTCGCTGTGTCGCTGCCCTTGGTCATCTGGGACACTCTCTATGTCTTCCTTCGACCTCACTCCATGCCTGGAGGCAAGTACCAGAAGCCTCTCTGGGTACCCTACGAGCTCTATGGCCAGATCGACCACATCTATGGCTGGCCTGCATACAACTCGGGCAACGGCTTCACCGCTGCTCAGTCTACTGTGAACGTTGTCGAATGTGCAGGTTATTTTTACTATCTCTACCTGGTTTATGCCTACGGCAGGACTGAGGCAACCGTCCAAGGTACTGGTGCTCCTGACAAGAAACACGTCGGAAAACCTGGACAGAGTCGAACGGTATATGGAAAGACTGCTGCACAAGCCGTCCTTCTTCTATACGGTGTTGCTCTTATGACACTGAGCAAGACTGTGCTTTACTGTATGTTATCAACTTTCTGATGATTGTTAAATCTAACAGCGATGCAGGGCTCAACGAGGCCTTCTCTGGCTTCGGCAATATCGGTCACAACAGTGCCTCGGATATCTTCTTCCTTTGGGCTCTACCCAATGGACTCTGGATTATCCTCCCCATATATCTTGTCTACGTGTCCGCGAAAGAGATTCTGGAAGGCCTGGAGGTTGCTGTGAGCAGTAACAAAAAGTCTCAGTGAGACATAGGATTGACCATACAGTTAGTAATTTTAGTCGTAGCACGCACGATATACCATAGTTCTTCTTTGCCTGACGACGATTGTGATTTCTGCCTCATCTTTGCGGAAACACAAGGCTATTTTCATGACCATGCCTCTGCATGCTGGAAAGCGACTTGTAAATGATATAGACGTGGCTTGCCCGATGCGTTTGGTACAAACTCTTCGTGCGCAGAACAGACGGTAAAAAATCTCTGACAAACTGATCTCCAACCGAGATGCCAGGGAACCGCGATAATCTCTGAACACAACAAGAGGGAGCTCAGGGAGGTTCGAAGCGGAGTAAGACAAAGCTAACCAACGCCACGGGATGACATCGGGATATTGCGAAGCGCGTGCCAAGCATTTCGGCCCACGCACCAGTCGCGGCTTCCATTTTTGCAACTCCAATTTTGCCCTGGTTGGCTTTCGACTTGCACTCGCGACTTTACACCCAACGAACGACACCCCAGCAACGATGTCGGAATTCCAGCCTGTCGTATGTGACACCCATCCACCGCAGTGAGCAGAGAAAGAGGAGGATCTGGAACTTGGGACCGCGACGGCGAAAGAAGCGCACGCACAACTGCACGCCAAAACGACAGTCATGAGAGCAATGGCTGACAAGAAGGGTGTATACAGATCGTCATCGACGGCAAGGGACACTTGCTCGGTCGCTTGGCCAGCACTGTCGCCAAGCAGCTCCTGAACGGCCAGAAGATCGTTGTTGTCCGCTGCGAGGCCCTCAACATCTCTGGAGAGTTCTTCCGCGCTAAGCGTACGTCCATCCACCGCACGAATTCGATCGCCGCCAGTACCTTCGCATTTCGAACATGCATCCGAACACACCGAACACCAGACTGGCGGCAATCGTGCGACCGATACGAGAGAAAGAGCTAGGCTAACACAATACACAACAGTGAAGTACCAGGCCTTCCTGCGCAAGCAGACGCGTTACAACGCTTCCCGTGGTGGTATGTAAACCATAAATCCACGAGGTCTCCGCTGCCATTTGGCATGAGACTCTTTTTATTTGCCTGGTCACTGACTTGGACATAGGTCCCTGGCACTACCGCGCTCCCTCCAAGATGTTCTGGCGCACCGTCCGTGGCATGATCCCTCACAAGACTGCCCGTGGTGCCGCCGCTCTTGAGCGCCTGAAGACCTTCGATGGTGTTCCTCCTCCTTACGACCACAAGAAGCGCATGGTCGTTCCCCAGGCCCTCCGTGTCCTCCGCCTCAAGCCCGGCCGCAAGTACTGCACCGTCGGCAGACTCGGCCACGAGTTCGGCTGGAAGTACCAGGACGTTGTCGCCAGGTACGGATCTCGCTATCATATCAATCGGTCTCAGGATGCTAACATGACAAACACAGACTCGAGGAGCGCAGAAAGGTCAAGGGTGCCGCCTACTACGAGCGCAAGAAGGCTGCTCGCCGTTCGCTCGCCGAGGCCCAGAAGAGCGCCAAGGTCGACGAGAAGGTCAAGATCGAGCTCGCTTCCTACGGATACTAAATGTGGCCGGAGAGTCGGAGTTCGTTGTCGCGTCCAACTGCTCACTCCGAGCACTCATAACGTCGGTGTAGTGCTCGGGGGAGTGTCAAGCCCACACCCACAATGGCTTGCTTTGTTTCTGTACTCGGCGATTTGGGGCTAGGGAAAACAAAAACGAAACGCTTTTCAGAAATGGCACAAGCCAGAAAAAGTCATGGCATCCTCAACAATACCCAATTTCACGCGCAAACGTCTTTCATCATGTGTACTGTGACTTGGTCCATATCATCTTGAGCACTTGAGCAACTGTGACATGATGAAACTTGCCCATTTGCATGTCTCTTCTTGGCGCGCGCGCTCACATCTGAATCAGGTACAAGTATCCATCTTGGTCACCTCGGTCCCCACACCAAGTCAGTTGATGACCCCGCATTAGTCTTCCTTTCCTCCACCCGCAATAACCGCACTCATGGTACTGTAGTAATATAGATCTGTATTTGAACCTCATCTATCATCAAGTACCTCTATATCTGTACTTTGGATACCCCACTGCTGCCTCGATCATTAGTAGACTAACCAGATCTCCAGCCTACGAATCTGCCTGACAATTGCTTTCTACCTTGGTTGCTACTCGACGGTCGTCCCTCATGCCATCCGCCACTGGTAGATTGTCTGCTTTGGCGGCTCAGTTTCTTCCGTCACCATTTGCTTCGCGCAAAGTTGAAGCTCCCAACAACCACCAACTCTCACCTACTTTCTTCTTACCACGCGCAGCAACTATCGAACCTGATGTATGGCAATGGTCTGAACCCCGTTTCCTGACTGATGCTAACAGTAATTCAGGCCACCGCAATCTATCATATCACTGCGAACAAGAAGGTTCTGAGGAGAAGCTACCAGGAATTTGCGGATCGTGCTAGAGGTCTAGCATACTATCTAAGACATCATGGATTTAAGCGAGTGGGCATCCTCTCCCCCAACACACCTGCCTTCCTAGAAGCCATCTTTGGAATTGCAGCTGCAGGAGCAGTCAATGTTGGAGTAAACTACCGACTGCAATCGACAGACATTACTTACATATTTGAGCATGCTGAAGTAGACAGCATCATTGTTGATGCTGAATTTGCTCATCTTTTGGACGAATTCAGAGCAGCGCACCCTGATATCAAGATCATCATCGATACTGACACGGACGCAACGGAAGGCCAACTCTCGGGTCCCTTTGATGAAGCAGTCCTCGAAGGCCTGAAATATGACATCGAGACTGGTTCTAAAGGTTGGGCAGATCTCGAGCATACTACACCTGATGAAAACTCTCTGATAGCATTGGCCTACACTTCGGGAACCACCGCACGGCCTAAAGGTGTCATGTTTACACAGAGGGGCGCGTATCTGGCAGCTCTCGCAAACATTGTTGAATCTGGTCTTAATTACCATGGATCGCAACGCGCACATTATCTCTGGACACTGCCGTATGAAAACATAAAAACATCTTGAATGATACATACTGATATTCTGTAGGATGTTCCATGCCATGGGTTGGACTTTCCCATGGTCTGTCACAGCCGTTCGTGGCACTCACTACTGTTTGCGAAAGATCGACTATCCTGAAATTTGGCGTCTCCTCAAGGAAGAAGGCATCACTCACATGAATTCGGCCCCGACTGTGAACACACTCCTGTGCAATGACCCTGCGGCCGAACGGTTGGATCTACCTGTCAGAGTAACGGTAGCTGCAAGTCCACCTTCTGCTCATTTGTTCAAGACTATGGAGAGCTTGAACTTGCAACCAGTACACGTAAGTCATCTGTAGGCGTCCTTGGTTGTCTTCGACGTAGCCTTGCGGCGATCTGGCTGCAAGATTAAACAAGCGGAACCAAAGTGTACCCGCTATATGAAAGTATTGCTAACCATATCTTCCAGGTTTACGGCTTGACAGAGACGTATGGTCCAATCACCAAAGGTTACCATATGCAGACTTGGAGTCAGCTTCCAGGCGACGAGAAATATGCCAAGATGGCCCGACAAGGCCACGGTTTTCTCACTTCCATGCCTGCTCGCGTGATCAAGACAGACGTTCCAGCTGACCACATTGAAGACGTCGAGAAGAACGGCAAAGAAATCGGCGAGATTGTTTTCTATGGCAACATCTGCGCGAAGGGCTACTACAAGGATGAAGAGGCCACCAGAAAGTTGTTCGCTGGAGGAGTCTTGCACACTGGTGATCTTGCTGTCATGCATGAAGACGGTGCCATCCAGATTCTCGACCGAGCCAAGGACATTATTATATCAGGTATGCACGATCAAGGAACGTTTGCAGTTTGCATCTTGCTGATACACATCAATAGGTGGAGAGAACATCTCTAGTGTTGCCTTAGAGTCCATGCTAGTAACCCATCCAGACATACTCGAAGCAGCATGCGTGGCAGTGCCTGACAGCCATTGGGGTGAGCGACCACTGGCTTTTGTTACGGCAAGAAAACAGAGCCTCAAAGGCGAGGAAGTGATTGAATGGGCTAGAAACCAGAGCAGCATTAGTCGCTTTATGGTTCCCAGGGAAGTTGTAATAGTGTCTGAGTTGCCAAAGACAAGCACTGGAAAGCTAAAGAAGAATGAGTTGCGAGATTGGGCCAAGAAGGGGCAGAAGGGGATGTAAGCGGAAGTGGGACTTCCGCAGCCGCACGGGAACGCGGGTATGTTGATCGACGTTTGGCTGCAGAATTATATACGGCGCATCTTTGCATGAACCTCGTTGGATAGAGGTGTCAATTTGAGACAAAGTTTGCTGGATCATGCTTGTGAACTTTGGCGGTGGTTTGTAGGAGATGGGCAGATGTACGATCGTTGCTGTGCGCGTGTCACGCGAAACAGCCATACATGGAGGGAAAAAAAAAAGAAGACAGGTGGTTGGTAGATGTGCATAGAGAACACGACACAGCGTCGTTAGAGAACGGTTTCTTGCGCAGGCACTTTCAGGCAGCACATGCATGCCACAACAACCAGATAATGAATACTTATCGTGGATTTTCAGCTTCATACCACGACTATCTGAAAGAGATGTGAGCCTCATTCCATGAGTCACTTCGAGCATCATCTTCATTTTCAAGCTCAGAATTTGACCAACATGAAGGTGAGCGGGAAGCAGAATTCTCGCGCGCCGGAGCCACAGCCTAAGCTCAAAGCGGGATAGCGTGCCTTCCCATCTGAGGGTGTCGTTCTTTCCTTCGACGAGTTAAAGGCATAAAAAGCGCCGCCCATCGAACAGCCGGAGACCTCCTTCATAGCGGCCTCGGCTGACGCGTGACGCAGCAACCAAATACCTCTTCATTTTCTCTTCTTTTTCTCCACGCGATAATTAATTGAAGCGATGAACTGCTAATTCAACTGTTTCTCAAGTTTCACTCTTGCATTTGGAAGAGGGCGTTGAGGGAATTTTGATTATTTCACAATACATTTTGGCTACAACATGAGTGCCACAAGGTAAGTGCATATCCCAGCTGCGGCTATCTCCGAAGGATTCACTTTGCTAACCATACACGTGATGCTCGCAGACTTGACCGTATGTGACTTCTGTTGCTGGATATGAGCAATTGTGGGGCTCTTAATGATTAGTGACTGACGTTCGTGTGCAGGATTGGTCGTTCTTCTGGACACTGGTAGCACTCAGCTCATCCGCAACACAGCTGCTCAACAACTTGCCGATGTGCAAAAGAATCACCCGGACGAACTATTCAACCTACTAACCAGAGTCGTCCCCTTTCTTCGCTCATCCTCTTGGGATACGAGAACAGCAGCCGCAAAGGCCTTGGGCGGAATTGTTGAACATGCGCCAAAGTTCGACCCCAACGAGGAGGATGTCAAGAACGAGAACGGCGACGTCAAAAAGGAGGAGAATGGTTCTTCGATACCTCTCGCCTCTGAGGATCAATTGCAGCTTGCAACTCTGGATGTCGAAGCAATTCTAACCAACGGAAAGGAGCTGCTCGGTAGCGCTGGACGCCAATATGATTTCAAGTTGGCTGGTATGGACCCGGCTCAGAGACTAGCCCACCAGAAGAAGACTCTTACCAACCGACTTGGCCTTGGTGGAGAGTACATGGAGGATGAACTTGTCACAGAGACAGATATTGCCGTCCGTCCTAACTTACCACCACCAGCCATGCCCACAGCAGACTCCAGTATGTCCAGAGCCAACAGTGTTTCAGAATCTGCTGTCGTCTCTCCTAGCGATCAACAAACCCCTTCTGAGGCTATGAGTAAGAGACAGCTAAACATGCTCAAGCGACGAAGGAAGGAAGAACTCAAACGAGACAACAAGAAATTCAAGTACGACCTTACGAGCATGAGGCGCGAAAGTACTACAGTACCCACTCCAGCCGACTCGGACACCATAATTAAGGATGAAAACGGAGAAACAAACGCCAGCGTTCCCGATTACTTTTCACTCGAAAGAAAGGGCGGCGACGACGATGCAAAGGTCGTGTCAGAATTCAAGGGCGCTCCCGTTGTTGAGAAGTCTGCTTTCCAGACCGAGGTCGAGGAGACTGGCAACGGATGGCCATTTGAACGACTCTGCGAATTCTTGACTGTAGACTTGTTCGACCCTGCCTGGGAGATTCGACATGGTGCTGCAATGGGACTTCGAGAAATTGTTCGTGTGCACGGAGCTGGAGCTGGTCGTTTGCTGACGAAAACCAAATCCGAAAACGACCGTCTCAACCAGGCATGGCTCGACGATCTCGCTTGTCGCATCTGCTGCGTCTTCATGCTCGACAGATTTGCAGACTACGTCTCGGACAATGCCATTGCACCAATCAGGGAAACTGCTGGTCAGACACTAGGTGCACTCTTACAGTATCTCCCAGCATCTTCAGTCCATGCAGTCAATCGTATTCTATACCGATTGGTCATGCAAAAAGATCTCAAGGTCAACAAACGTATCTGGCACGCTTGCCACGGCGGTATGATCGGTATGCGATACCTGGTGGCCGTCAGAAATGACCTGCTACTACAGGACAACCTCTTGATGGATGGTGTTCTGGAGTGTGTCATTAAAGGACTCGGAGACAATGACGACGACGTCAGGGCAGTCAGCGCGGCCACTTTGATTCCCGTCGCCAAAGAATTCGTCAACATGCGTCATTCTGCACTCAACCATCTGATCAGCGTAGTCTGGGAATGTCTCTCAAACTTGAGCGATGATCTCAGTGCCAGTACAGGATCCGTCATGGATCTGCTTGCAAAACTTTGTGGCTTCCCCGAGGTTCTCGACGCTATGAAGAAGAATGCTGCAGAAAATCCTGAGCAATCTTTCGCAGAATTGGTACCTCGTCTATACCCATTCTTGCGTCATACCATCAGCACAGTCCGTTCCGCTGTCCTTCGCGCTCTCCTCACCTTCGTCAATATCGAAGGTGATGATGCCAAGAGCTGGGTCGATGGTCGCGCTCTGCGTCTCGTTTTTCAGAATCTGCTTGTCGAGCGCAATGAGACAGTCCTTAAGCTTTCGCTTCAAGTCTGGTATGCCCTCGTCGATGTTCTGGCTGCCAGTCCCGAAAGGTTCGCTACAGAATTCGAACCTCATCTTGCGCCTCTGGTCACACTCACATTCCATCCTATCGGTGTATCTCGCCATCCTATCCCAATGGACGCAACACTATTCATACGTCCTTCAGGCTACAGCTATGCTCCGCTAAGCAGTGCCACACGCAAGTCATCCCCAGTGAACGGATCATCCGAGCCTGCTAGAAAGAGGAGACGGTCCGACAAGAAGGACAAGGATATGCCACCGCCAACCTCTTCATCAGCACATAACGTTGATGGACACATGATGCAAGGCGATGTTGATCTCGTTGGAGCAGATATCATGATCCGATCTAGAACACACGCAGCTCAAGCACTCGCAAAGGCCTGTCAAGTCTGGCCGGCAGCAACGAGGCACGACACGTTCTCTTCAAAAGTTCTTCCCAGTCTCAAGTCTGGCTTCTCGACCACACAACTCTTCACTGCCATTTTCATAGAAGAATATGCCAAGATCTGCCCTCTCAAGGACGATCTCACCACTTCCTTTACAGAAAGCCTTCGTCCCCTTGTGGAAGAAGATAGACCTAGCTGGTACAGCGACCTTACCAGTTACCTACAAATCGTCCGCGCGCAGTGTCAGAGTCTTCTGAATACTTTCCGCGAGAAGGCCCACGTACCGTCAACCAAGCTTCCCATAATCGCCGTTGTGGTGCAAGGAGAGCCGGAAGCTGGCAAAAATGCCTTCTCGCTCGCCGACGGAGAGCGCATTGCTGTCCAAGACTTCGAGCGACTACGCAAGACTCTTTCACCTGCTCAGCGTGTTACTGCAACCGAAATGTTGTCAAGTGCAAAAGCAGATGTCGACTCAGTCATTAGCGAAGCAACTCTCGTCAAGAAACAACGTGATGTCCGCATCAAGTCTGCTGCAGCCGCTGCTATCGTGGCACTGAAAGAAATCCCTAAGAAACCTCAGGCTACTATCAAGGGTCTTATGGACAGTGTCAAGGATGAAGAGAACTTTGAGCTCCAGAAGCGCTCTGCAGCTGCCATTGCTAGCCTGGTCGATCAACTGGTTGCCAGTGGTCGCATGAAGGTTGTCGACAAGGTCGTGGGCAACTTGGTCAAATTCTGTTGCATGGAGACCGGAGAAACGCCCGAATTTCACCCCAACGCGGACCGAGAATCCGGTATCCTCTCACTGCAAAAAGATGAAGATATCCAGGACCGTCCCGATGCTGCCAAGTATGAGAGGGAGGTTCGTCAAGCCCGCATTACTAGACGTGGTACCAAAGATGCTCTCGAACAACTGTGCTTCCAATTTGGCAGCGATCTGTTCGGCAAAGTACCTATGCTCCGTACTCTCATTGAGGAACCCATTCGTCACTGCTTCTCTGGAGAATTGCCTGCCAACATCACCGACCCCGAGCAAAATATTGGCCAAGAAGTTGTGGATGCCATGTCCACCCTTCGTGCACTGGTAGCATCGTTCCATGTGGATCTTCATCCATTTGTTCTTGATCTTATGGGCTTCGTTGCTAGAGCTCTCCAGACACGACTTGCCGTTCTTAGATACACTGCTGCTAAGTGTTTCGCAAGCATATGCAGTGTTATCACCGTCAAAGGCTTTACGATGCTGGTTGAACGGGTCTTGCCACCTATCAGCAACCCGACCGATGTGCATTGCAGACAGGGCGCCATTGAATGCATCTACCATCTCATTCAGGTCATGGAAGATCGTATTTTGCCATATGTCATCTTCCTGTTGGTCCCTGTACTCGGACGCATGAGTGATTCAGATAATGGCGTGCGCCTGATCGCAACTACCGCTTTCGCCACTCTTGTGAAGTTGGTTCCTCTCGAGGCTGGCATCCCAGACCCGCCAGGTCTCTCTGAAGAGCTTCTCAAGGGACGTGAAAAGGAGCGTAAATTCATTGCGCAGATGCTTGATCCCAAGAAGGTTGAGTCGTTCGAGATTCCGGTCGCGATCAAGGCAGACCTTCGTTCGTACCAACAAGACGGTGTCAACTGGTTGGCCTTCCTCAACCGTTACCATCTACACGGCGTCCTCTGCGACGACATGGGTCTCGGTAAAACACTACAAACTATTTGCATCGTCGCTAGTGATCATCACATGCGTGCTGAGGAGTTCGCCAAGACTCAAGCCCCCGATCAACGCAAGATGCCTTCCTTGATTGTCTGTCCTCCAACTCTGTCCGGACACTGGCAGCAAGAGATTCGTACATATGCGCCCTTCCTGAATGCCGTGGCTTATGTTGGTCCCCCATCCGAGCGCAACAAGCACCGCACAAAGCTTGCTGAGGCTGATATCGTCATCACCTCGTATGATATCTGCAGAAACGATGTTGAAGTTTTTGCACCTCACAATTGGAACTACTGCGTCCTGGACGAAGGCCATCTCATCAAGAACCCCAAAGCCAAAGTCACTCAAGCTGTTAAGCGTCTTGCAAGCAACCACCGACTCATCCTTTCTGGCACACCCATTCAGAACAACGTTCTCGAGCTTTGGTCATTGTTTGACTTCCTGATGCCTGGCTTCCTTGGTACAGAGAAGATGTTCCAAGATCGATTCGCCAAGCCAATCGCTGCTTCACGTTTCAGCAAATCTTCTTCCAAGGAACAGGAAGCTGGTGCACTAGCCATTGAGGCTCTGCACAAACAAGTTCTTCCCTTCTTGTTGCGTCGCTTGAAGGAAGAGGTGCTGGACGACTTGCCACCCAAGATCTTGCAAAATTACTACTGTGATCTGAGTGATTTGCAAAAGAAACTCTTCGAGGACTTCACTCGCAAGGAGGCCAAGACCATTGCGGAGAAGGCTGGCTCTGCTGACAAGGAGGCTAAACAGCACATCTTCCAAGCTCTGCAGTACATGCGTAAGCTCTGCAATTCACCAGCCTTGGTGATGAAGGAGAGTCACAAGCAATACGCAACAATCCAAGCGCAATTAGCACGCCAAAACTCGAGTCTGACCGACCCGGTGCATGCTCCCAAGCTCACAGCTCTCAGAGACCTTCTCGTCGACTGTGGTATTGGTGTCGATTCTGCTGCAGCGGGCGAGGTACCTTCTGCTGACCAAGCCGTCTCTCAGCACAGAGCCCTCATTTTCTGTCAGATGAAGGAAATGCTCGACATGGTCGAATCGACTGTCTTCAAGCGTATGCTGCCGTCAGTCACATTCTCTCGTCTCGATGGAAGTGTCGAAGCATCCAAGCGTCAAGATATCGTCAATCGCTTCAACTCTGATCCATCCATCGATTGTTTGCTCCTTACTACTAGTGTTGGTGGACTCGGTCTCAACTTGACTGGTGCAGACACAGTCATTTTTGTCGAACATGACTGGAACCCCCAGAAAGATCTCCAGGCTATGGACCGTGCGCATCGTATCGGTCAGAAGAAGGTCGTCAACGTTTATCGCTTGATCACTCGTGGCACTCTGGAGGAGAAGATTCTTAGTCTGCAAAGATTCAAGATTGATGTGGCTAGTACTGTTGTCAATCAACAAAATGCTGGTCTTGGCAGCATGCAGACGGATCAGATATTGGATCTTTTCAATATGGGTGACACTGAAGGCGCGCCATCGCTTGAAGACAAGCCCAGAGATCCCAACGCAATCGACGAAGCGGACGCTGTGGACGCTGAAGGCAATGTTCGTGAGAAGGGTAAGAAGGGTATTCTTGATGAGCTTTCGGAGCTCTGGGATGAAAAGCAGTACGAAGAGGAGTTCAACTTAGATGGATTCTTGTCGACCATGAAGGCCTGATCCTCTTCTTTGGAGCTTTTGAGTCCTGCTGCATCTTTTTCTTAATGAGCTATGACTAGATGGACAAATGGAACAGGCAGGAAGAGGGGCGTTAATTGAACATCCAAAAGGGAGGAGGATACGCCGCCAAGAGCGTGAAGGAACTTTGTAATATTAGATAGAGCGTTTTGAGGCGCTGCTTCCTCAATAACATCAATTTAAAAGTCTACCACAAGCAGTCACCATCCTATTGACAGTCCGACGTGTCTACCGATGACCCGAGCTGGTGGAGCCGAGTTTCGGGGAAGCTCGTTCGGGGAAGCTCAATGCGACTCGGCAGTTCTTTCCGCCGAATTGTCAACAGCTATATATCTACCCCAAGCCCATCGTACTGATCTTCGCGTAAAACCTCTACTTGTTGTATCTTGTTCCATTGCTTCTGTCTGAGGTATAACTCATCACCTCTTCTGCCATGGCCCCAATCAAGACTATTGAATACTTCCGGGTCAAGCCTCGTTGGCTATTCGTCAAGATAGTCGATGCTGAAGGCGGAGTAGGCTGGGGCGAGGCTACGCTCGAAGGTCATACTAAAGCTGTAGAAGGCACTTTAGATGGCTATATCGACCGCTTTGTAGGGCTTGAGGCTGAAGATATTGAGCATATCTGGCAACTTGCTTGGCGGCAAAGTATGTTGATTGAAGAAGCATGCAGACACATTATCCATTAACCACGTTTTGACAGGCTTCTATCGTGGTGGCCCGGTATTTATGAGTGCACTCGCCGGCATCGATATCGCGTTGTGGGATCTCAAAGCGCGAAAGCTTGGTGTGCCGATCCATCAACTACTTGGAGGCAAGGTCAGGCAAAAGGTTCAAGTATATGCTTGGATTGGCGGCGATCGTCCTTCTGCTGTTGCTGAAGCTGGTAAAGAAAGACTTGCTCAAGGATTCCGTGCCGTAAAGATGAATGCCACAGAAGATGTGGGTTGGTTGGATTCGCCGTCGAAGCTGGATTCGGCTGTCGAGAGAGTCAAGACTGTCAAGAGCTTGGGTCTAGATGTTGCTTTGGACTTTCATGGAAGACTTCACAAGGCTATGGCTAAGCAGCTGGCGTAAGTTTCGTGTTGTCCATCAGTTCATGATCAAACAAGTTGCTAATTATACGATATCTGTAGGCATAAATTGGATGGTTGCGACGTCCTTTTCCTTGAAGAACCGCTTCTAAGCGAACATCCAGAGGGCATCAAACAACTATCAAACTTGACGAGTTCGCCCATTGCCCTTGGAGAAAGACTGTACAGCCGATGGGATTTCAAGAGATACCTAGAAGGTGGGCCGCGGAGTGAAAGTGTCACAAATGATGCGTCAAGACGCTGACTATTTGCAGATGCTTCGGTAGATGTCCTCCAGCCTGATATCTCACACTGTGGAGGTATTTCTGAGATGAGAAGAATTGCGGCCATGGCTGAAACCTATGATGGTGAGTTAGCTCCTGTTTTCGCTTGGTCATAAGCCTGTCATGCTGATTAAACACAGTTGCCATTGCACCACATTGCCCACTCGGAGTAAGTGCCACCATAGTCCTTGGATTGACCGATACTGACAACGGCTTGTAGCCCATCGCGCTTGCAGCATGCTTACAGATTGGTCTTTGTACACCCAATCACATGATCCAAGAAATGTCCGTTGGCATGCATTATAACACAGAAGCTGGTGAACATGACATTCACAGCTATGTGCTTAATTCAGACATCTTCAAGGTCAAGGATGGATACTTGGATGCCTTTACAGGACCAGGCCTAGGAATTGAGGTTGATGAGGAGGCGGTCAGAAGAGTGGCTGAGAATACACAACCATGGTTGCTGCAAGGATTTGTCGGTGTTGATGGCGGACTGAGAGAGTGGTGAAGAGCAGTGCGTTAGCCAAGTCATCCATTGTACGCATTAGCAAAGGGTTATTTGACTATTATGCTGTTTGTCTATTATACATGATATATTGTGCTAAAAAGTATCTATGCTTCCACTCACAACGATGTACTGGAATGTCAAAATACCATTACATTTCATACCAGAAATCGTCGTCCAGCCCAACCCTGCTTGGCACAGGCAGTCGCTTGTTGTCTTGAGCTCGCTCCCAATCCACGTCTTCCCAGCGCAAATTCAACATGCGAATTGTCAGGCTCCACTGCTCGAGCAGATCAACCAGCTTGTTGGTGTCTGCCGTGATTGGTTGTTGGTTCAGCAGCATGAGAAGACCATCTAGCCATTCGGAAGCAAGTGATGTACTACCAGTGTTTAGTTCGAGTAACACCGACTCTCCTATCGGTTGTGTTGTTGCAAAAATATTTGTATTGCCGAAAATGGTCAATCGTGTGATCGTTCCTGTAGGAGAGATGGAATTTTCATTGGTAGATCTGGGCTCGTCGTCGCCGATCAGAACATCTGACCTTGCCACACTAGAGTCGACAGAACTGATAGTTTCCAGATCAAGCTTCTCGTTGAGTTCATGCAGCTGTGGCGTCTTGTCCAGTTTGGTATTATGAGATGCGTAATGGAGATATTTTCGGTCGTTGGACAGACGAACGAAACGCCATGCAGTTACACGCAACTTTTGTGACTCTGCTGAGGTGATAGACAGATCTGAAGGTGTTGTAGATGATGTGAGGACGGGGAACCAGGCACCTTTGAGAAGACACTTGATACGCTGCTCGCGCATGAACAGGAGAGCATCCGTATGTGTCTGCTCACGAAGATTTCTGCATGTGGTCTAGATTAGCGATAAGGAAGGTGGGGATGTTAATTGGTAGCTCTTACCTCAAATCTTGACCCCAAGCATACTCGTAAATCTGTGAGACATCCTGCAGTTGCCACTCTCTGACCTTCGCTAGATTGGTGCTGCTGAGTTGTTCCTCGACTTGATTCATAGTGGTTCGTCTGTCCGCCTGACCAAGTATTGTCCTGATCAGAAGTCTCGAAAGGTCGTCAATTTTGCGATAGTCATCAGTTGTCGCGCCTGCTTCTTTCCAAAGCCGGATAAAGGCTTTGAGCGAGGCGGCGTGCACATCTTCCCAGCGCAACAAAAGAGGCTTTACAAGCCTTTCGGCGTCTTTGATGTTC
The DNA here is from genome assembly GCF_000721775.1 of Aureobasidium melanogenum CBS 110374. Classification (NCBI taxonomy): domain Eukaryota; kingdom Fungi; phylum Ascomycota; class Dothideomycetes; order Dothideales; family Saccotheciaceae; genus Aureobasidium; species Aureobasidium melanogenum. The sequence goes on along the minus strand of NW_024470057.1, from coordinate 594,453 downwards.
TCCGAAGTAGCGGTGCTTTGCGTGGGATCCCGTCCGTCCATGTTGGCAATCTCGAAGTGCTCGTAGAGGACCATGGTAACGCTCAAGCTTGCTTTTGCTATAGGACAGCGTTGCTGTATGGGTAGAACACTCTGCTCTAGTAGTTCCCTCTGGAAGGCGTCCCGATTCCTGCGTACATATTCGGTAAAGTTCATCATGCCCAAAAATCTGGATTCTTCAAGGTCCGCCGCCGGGCTATCAGATGAGAACCCTAGACGCTGCCACTTATCGGAGTTGAGATCTAGCATGTCAGTTACTGGCTTTACACTCGCGCTATATGCAACATACCTTGCTGACTGGCTTGGTACTTTGAGGGGAAACTAGAGATCTGAAGCTCTTTCAGAGCTTGCCGATGCTCCATCTTTTCTAAATCGACCAATATGTGCCTCCAGCGAGCAAGAAGGATCTTCATCAGACTTTGAAATTCAAGCACAGGAGCTGCGATCTCGTGAAGCGTGTCGCCATGCATCAAATTCTCGACACCACTAATAACACCCATTTCCTGGAGTCTGTTGATGAACTTGGGCCATTCAGTTTCTCCCCCATTGGCGACAGAGTCTCGCAGCAGCGCATTTATCAAATGCAGAGCATTTGCACACAATGCATGATCAGCAGATGCCAACTTGTCCACTAGGCAGTCGAGAAAGTTGGAATGAATCTGCAAAAGCGGAACCAGAGCCTTGAACCCAAATTCGTCTTCGGAAGGTTGCTGCAGCTTGTAGGGATTGAAAGGTCGTGATACCACGAGAACCAGAAGATGCAACGCGTTGCGGAGGACATTGATAACAGGGCGAGTGACGACGACCTGGACAGCCTATTTGGTACACACCAGGAGATCTAAGAAAGTGTTTCTTTGGGGGATTCTTGAACATTAAGTCTTACACGTTCTATCACATCTGAGCTCAACCGGTCCCAACCCAGTTCCATCTCCAGCAGACGGGTCAAGCTACCCAGCGCATAGGCAAGAGCGTTTCCATTGTCTTCAAGGATGACCTGCTTTAAGGCAGGGACGCCTTGAGCCTGCACAAAGGTACGCGCAAACGAAGCATCGCTGACAAGTGATTGTAGATGATAGGCGGACAGCTTGCGCGAAGATTCGGAGTCGCTCGTTATGCCAGCGATAATTGATCGGACGTCGTGGGAGCCGGCCATCGATTCCGATTTTGCACGCGGGTCAAAATGCCGCGTTGATTTTACACCGTCAGCGCAGAGAAATGGGAGTGTGGCATGACCCAAGAATTCAAAGAACATGCATGTTCTATGAGGGCTGGACAGGAGCAGCCCCTCGGACGCTAGCCAGGGCGCTAACAAGATCCGCGTCGCTCAGAGCCGATCTGGCTCGAGCGAGTACCACTTCCTCGTTGTGTCACGAGACGAGAACGAAATCACGACTGTCGCTGAGGCCAATTGCATTACTCGTTCAGATGGTGAATATGATATGACAACAATAGTATCACTGGGTTCCAGAGAACCCATGTAGACTCTCCGCTCCTGCAGGTCATGTCTTTGCCGTAAGCGAACTTGATAAGCATGGCATGATACCTGGTTTGCGACATGGAACGACGATACCAGTCTCTTGGCTCGTCTAAACCTCATGCTTGCCCGCTCAGCTCTGATTGATGGGGAGAGACATCGTATCTGCACATTGTGCGCACACAACAAAGTGCGTTGTATCTTGCGTGCCAAGCAGGTGCGCCTGTATACGCGGCAGAAACCGCTCAAATATTGACCGACTCCAACACATTTTGGAGTGATAGAAAAGATAGAAGATGCCGTATTGGCTGTTACAGTGAGCGAGCCTGTTGACAAACTCAGTATAGGTACATGGTAAGAATCGTCTCTGAGATTTCGAAGAAGTGAAGAAATCGCTCGATGCTGAGACAGAAAAACGTCGACGCTTTAGAAACCAAGAAAGAGAGACCATTGTATAGCCACCCGCCTGTCAAATGCGCCTGAACTCAGAAACCAATGCAATAACCAATCCCAGCCAATCCTCTTCCTGTTGTTTACTCTTTGCGCCCCCCACAGTAATGAAAGAAGTCCAATAAAGCACTTGGAGCCCATCATTTTCTCCAGCCGACGTTCCATATTACATGGGCAATGTCTTTCGCGGTATTTAAAGTGTCACTCACCTTGCCGAAAAGGCCGGCGGCGACGATGTCATCTTCGTCTTCCTCGTAAGGCATGAACATCCCCGAACCGCTACGGCGCATTCCAGAGCCCTCTTGTCCATCCTCATCTTCGGATGGTGTAGTGGCTGGTGAACCCGACGTCCGTGATCTATGCACGGCCACGCTGTCTCTTCGATTCGCAAATGCACTCAATCTAAGTGATTCTGTATCGTCCGAGTCCAAATCCTCGCTTTCCTCGTCGTCAGGGGGCAGGATATGGTTTTTCGAGGGGATAGATGGCTTCAAAGTTTCCTGAGAAGCTGATTGCGGCAGTTTACTCGAACTCCATGAGCGTGCCAAAGAAGGACTTGGCTGGGAAAAAGGCTCGTTGATTTCCGTTTTGTTCTTCAATGTAGTAGACGGAAGCTTCTCAATCGTCCTGCTAGAGGAAGTGCTTCTGGATAGTGGTTTGCGAACTGCTCGTTTCCTTTTAGGACGTCTCATCATGACGATACCGTCATCAGATGAATCAGAGTCGGAATCGTTATTCGCTCGCTCATCTTCAGAACTTTCATCTTCGTCGCCATCTTTGCCTTCCACGGCGATACATTGCTCAACCTTTTCATCAAAGCGAATGTGACGTTTGGGGTACTCGAATGGTGAACGGTCTCCTGATGAAGGACGCGGGGAGAAACAGCCCAAGTCTAAAAAGTCGAGCTGGTCTCTACCACCGGGCACCATCAGACTGTCGGAGGGTATGTAGGCAGACGAACGACCGAGCGTAGGTCGTTTAGATGGTGGCAGCGTTTGCTGGGCCTGTACGGCAGCGGCAGCCTGCTTTACGAGCGATGAGGTTGATAAGGAGCGTTGAAGCATTACCTCAGACATGCTTCGCTTCTTGAGGATAGGTTTCTTGTTAACGAAGGAATTGGAGCTGGAGAAATGTGGACTAGGGTCGGGCGAATATTGGGTTACTGGGTGCGTCGAGGCAGGCTGTAAAGGCCCATAGAGCCAGGTCACATCACTCTCTTTCAGCCTGTGTCAAATCAGTCTACAGTGCCACGCGGTCCTAAAATCGTACAGGCGTACCAATTAAGCGTTTCTGGTGACACGGTTGGGAGGTGATATTTGGATTTAGCCCACGTTCTCCATGACGCATTTTCCAGGCGTGACCTCTGGCCATATACCTTTCGTTGTGACACAATGTGCCTCCAGGAAGACCAGATATCTTCCTCCCGCCAGTCATGAGACAGATAGTCGACGTGCCTTGATGGCTCGTGCTTGATAGCTGTGTCGTCAGCGACGGTGGGTGTGGGTAAAGGCGAGTCGGAGCGGGTAGTATCGGTAGTGCTACCAGCATCATCTTCGTCGTCTCGGTCGCCTCGACCATCATTAGAATCAGCATCAGACGTTTCATCTTCAGGCCGAGGGCTGGGAGGAAGATCTAGCGGCTCGTCCTCGTGGAAGAATTGAACCTCGTCATAGGCGGGGAAGGCTAGACCATGATCTGGCTGATGGCCGAGCTCAAACGAGAGCTTCGGTTGGTGGTCAGGGATGAAAGCGGTGGATGTTTGAGACTGATTGAAGTTGGAGTAGGATTGGCGAGAGGCAGCGAGTGAGCCGGAAGAAGCTAAGGAGCGTTTGAGAGAGCCAATGTTTTCCAAGGAAGGCTCGGAAGTGGTGCGGTGCGAAGTCGAAGGCGGCGAGCCGACCAGCAGCGAAGATCTCGAGGGGTGGGAGCGCTTGAGCGAGGAAGAAGTCGAGTTGGGTTGGGCGAAGTAGGACTGGGATTGGTCGTCTCGCGACCTGGACAGAACCTCTGCCATATTGTTGGTACAAGCCGTGGCGCAAGGCAGGGCGGGGAAATGAAGCGAAGAGTGGGCGTGCGGAGAATGGTGGAAATCGGACAGCGACTAGAATTGAACAGGCAGCGGCATTCTGGATGCTGGCAGAGGTGACGGTCGTCAGTAAAGGCGATGGATGGTGCTGGGGAGAGCTGCAAGAGCACGAAAGAGAGGATGGAGAGGGTTTGTCCACCTTCAATTCCTTGATCAAAGCGCCTTTCGTTTCCTTGGCCTGCAATGGCCTAGCCACCGGTCGAATTCGGCGCTTTTGTCTGAGCTACCACGCACCAAACTTTGTCCAGGAATTCTTCGGCCCGGGAACCGATTTGATTCTTCACACCAAAGACGACAAGACGACCGCAGCAGAGTCTTGCCAGTCTACGCCCCTCAAGCACACGAGAACTATTAGGAGCAATTGATGATGGATGGTGCTCATGCTCGGTGCGACGATTCATGGGGCATTATGTAGAGAGGCCAACGGCGACACATCGGCCTGGGGGACAAGATGCACACGGCTTGCATAAGGGGCCTGCGCCTGCGTCTGCGCCTGCAATGGGGGAACCAAGTTTCCAATCTCTGTCGAGATCGAGCGGCCCTGCGTGCCTCCCTCCGTGCCTGCCAGCGTGCGCGCCATCAAAAGTAACCCCGAGTGGCATTATTGCACCACCATGTCCTCCATGCCCATCGATTGATGCCCCGGGTTTATTTGTGGGACTCGCTCTGGAGGAACTGCTCTTTCCTCTGGGGTTTTGTCCAAACTTTGATCATCCCGCCTTATCCGCTGTCCAGCACTTGAAGCTTGCTTGGTCATTCAGCAATAATGGCAGGCCACGCCATCTCTTCTTGCCAAAGTCTATCACTCCTCCGACCCGTATTCATCGACTGCTTCGCTCGTCAGCGAGAGAAATATCTTCTCGCTGTCCTTGGACTGCACGACCAAGATGGGGAACCCACGTTTGATCCCCAACTTACCCCCGCGCTTGCGTCATACGACATCTCACGCGCCCTCGATTTCTGGTAACTGCCTCTGCGCCGCTGCGTCGATCATGCCTAGGCAATCGACTCAACTCTAATACGACAGAGCTCGCTCCGGCTGTTGCCCATTAGGGTAGTCCTCTCATCAAATACGTAGACCCTTATCTGTTGGACTTCCATCCACTTCGCACACTCATCCGGTGATGCGGCACTTTGGGTGAGGCCACTGCATGCACCATACTGCATTAGCCACCCCAGTCGTGTCAGAATTGACAGCAGCCACGCTCTGACAGGCCTCGTAATTGCGTGCCCCAGGCAGATCTCTCCTTCGCCTCCACTCCTCAACGTGCATACAAGCAATCCAGGTTCAAGGATCCACTTCTTTGCTGCAGGTAGCCGATACCCTATTAGCTGTCATTGACCCATGTTCATGCATTGTCGCTCCGGCAGTGCTGTACAGCGGTCCAGGTTGACTATCAACTGCTTAATTACTGCTTCAACCGACTGTTCGTCCAAGCAAAGAACCATGGCGCTTGACTAATATGACCATCTCAGGGGCCGCTTTCTGTCCTGCCCTTCGGTGTTCAGCCATTTGTCGAATCAGTCTCAGTACCAGGTGTCGGCCAGGCAGCCTGCAAGCCCCCCACCCTACCAAGGCCTGAGTGCAGTGTAGTCTGTACCTGATAAGCCCCCGCTTGGACGGCCCTTGTTGCCTGTCGGGGCATCGGACGACGTAATGCAGCAACCCAAAGAGCACAACAACTGCAATGCGCTCCCTCTGCTCCACTCGCTATTGCGGAGTATCACAATATCACATACACGTTCGATTCTTGACAATGGCACTCAATTCGATATGAATTTGGATTTAGCCACACATGTAGCTGGCTTATCGGTTGATGTATTCAAGCTCACTGCCTCCTACTACAAGCCAGCCCTTGAGATCCTAGTTGTCCTCGACATTACAATAGGGTGTCGTTTGTTTCTGCTCGCTTGGTGCAGTGTTGACATCTGGGGTGAATGAACAAACAGGGTCTGGCTGCGCCACAGCGTCCTCGAAGCTGTACTCAAGCAACTACAGTAGGAGCGCGATTCATGCTAATCCTTGATAGATAACAGATTGTTGCAACAGACGCGGTTTCGAGTCTCGGGCTCACGCATTTCGACAGTCTTGGTACAACCGGCCGGCTCGTCGTCTCGTAGTCGATACTTGTCGTGTAGTGTCTGAGCGGACGTCTGCTCCCGTGTCGTACCGAGGAAGGTCCAGCAATATGGCCAATAAGAACGGGAGCAGTTCGAGTCCACGGTGGCACAGACGGGCTTATCCGGTTCAACAGCGTTCAACGCTGTACGACATGCCAGGTACTAAACGACTGAGATATTCAAAGATGTCCCATGTGGATGGTATCACCATTTATATGTAACCAGGACGCTCATGGTTGATGCTTCTTGGTCGTCATCGGCCAGGCAAGAGATCAAGAAGGAGTTCGACCGATCGCGACTCTGTTCGGTTCCACTTTATTCATATACAAGCAGCGGTCCAGCGCATAGCAGTGTTACAGTGGTAGATTGCGAAAAGCGCCACAGGAACCAGGAGTCGTACGCATATCTGAATTCGTGAGATCGCTGCTTTGTGTCCCCGTGAGATACGCAAGATCTCTCGATTCACGAGACATTAGCCGGCTGCACTGTTTGTAATGGTGTTCGTAATAGAACTAAGAGACGAGACCAGTCGAGACGGCAGTCGGGCAGGATGACACATCCAAGGAACCATCATCTTGTTTCTTTTTTGTTTTTTGTTCTAAATTGCTTTCTGACCTAGCAACCCTGGTTAACTTGATGAACGTTCTGCTTGAGACGAACACGTCCGCGACAGCCTTGAATTTGGTCCAAGGCCTGCGATACAGGTCTCCAATTGTAATCATGAGACAGATAGCCCATATGACTGTGGTCTTCGTGCTGCTATCCACGTTTCGCCGGCCACAGCTTCCACAGCACACACTTAGTGTACAAAGTGATGTATGTCAATGGTACCATCACGCCAGCAACATATTGACACTATTGACAACTTTGGACTAGCCTAAGCTCCTGACTCAACCGTTACAGTGTTGGACTTTTTAAAGTCCAGACAGAGATGTCGAGGAGAGAGATGTGCTGCTTGTCTTGTCGCTAGCCAAAAAGATTGTGTAGATATGATTTTATAAAATTGTGAATTGAGCACATACGGCCACAGTCAGCTGAAAACTGGGCATCCCGTCCGCTCTGCCATACATAAGCAGTTGAACGGCAGATTAGTACTACGGTGGGTGACCACGTGGGAATCCCTGCTGCTGTATGTTTAGCTTTTTTGTTTGCTCCAGGTAATGTCATCATCCAGAAGACAACAAGGTGATCTCTGTCACGATTTTCATAGTCAGCATCTAGGGTTTGCTTCATGGTAGGATACGAGCTGTGTCTAGTTACACATCGTCAGCAGAGCTGAAATGCCTCGAACAACCAAGTCGACACAATCACCAGGGGTTGACCCTGTTCATAACACGTTACACACCGGGAAGTAGAGATGCTGTGCAAGAAAGAAAAGATGCTTCGATTGAGTTCTGTTTGCGTACTGAATGCTTAATCACCACCGAGTCTTCTGCCGGGTCCACGAGAACCCCAGGAACCAGACGTAAAGCCGCTTGTCCATCCACTACTACGTGATGAGTTACCGGTCTGAGACTGACCACCGACAGAGCCCGCAGGGCGAGCCTGGAAGGCGGTACCGTAGGAGCGAGTGGTGCCTGAGCCAAAAGGCTTAGCGAACCATTGCTGAACCATTCGTGGTGTTCTGATTGGGTTGGTACCACCACCATACGACGGCCAAATTCTGGTCAAGAAGTCGTAGAGATGGGCAGCAACAAGACCAAAGGCCTCCAACAGGGCTCCGTACGGACCCGCCATTAGGAAGGTAACCAACAACATACAAGCAGGCAGATACTTGCGGCGAATGCTGAAGAAGAAGAAGGTCATCATAGCATCGGGTGCATCTTGCACATGCAAATAGGCGAGAGCAAGGATGAGAGGACTCAAGAGCAAGCCTCCGCCAAAGATGAAGCCTGTGAGGAGCTTTGAGTAGTCATCAGTACTGCAATAGTGGCACGTTGAACGAGACAATACGAGATGAGTGTCAAGTGAAGAGATGTAGGGTGCCAAAACCACTGTTTCGACCAAGGAAACGCCGAGCAGCTTTCTCAATGTGGCAATCCCACCACGGCCATACTCCATCATGACCCTAAAGGATTTTGCGAATGACGGATCATGACACAGTACGACGGTAATTTGCCCTCCTTCCAGGAACCGCTTCAGCTATGTTTTTGGCTGGGCGGGCAGATATAGGAGGGGTAGAAGATGTATAGGTGAAGGACAAAAGGAAATGACAGCGAGAAAAGGACGCCTCTTACCAAGATGACACTACAGATGAAGACCAGAGCGACGAACAGATCGCCTGGTTGCGAGAAGCGGCCCGAGTCAACCTCCAAGGCCTTGCAGTATGTGAACAGGAAGTATGGATCCAAGATCAAACTCAGCTTGGGACCGGTAATAAGAAAGGCCGTCACAAGACGCCAGACTTGGGGCACCCATAGCTTGAACACCTCGCCAGGGAAGAAGATGAAGTAGTTGCGATTGATGATCGGCAGGATCCAAAAATTGATGGACAAGACAAGCGTGGCAGCAGTCAAGGTTCTGTACCAAGAGTCAGGAAAAGGAAGAGGTCGAGACAGGACTGAGAGTGCATGTTTACCTAGCGATTGGAGGTGCTGCCCAGAACGCGTCTGCAAGCGAAGGCGACGACATTGCGACGACGATGTTGATGGAGACGGCTGCGACAGCACCAGCTAATAAACAAAAGAAGGAAGAAGGAGCTGGAAAGAAAGCTGTCAAGAAAGGAAAGCGCGCGTGTGGATACACGGAAAAGCTTCGGCTTGGTTCGTCGGCCCCCACCTTCCCAAATGTGCCAGCTTTCGTCATTGGCCGAGCATCGGAGGGGACCACTTTTCGACCGTCCCTAAGCGCTGCAATCACTCACTGCGCAGGCCGTGTCGTCTGAACTCTCTGATCTTTTTGTATACTCCTCAATTGCCATTCTTAAAGTCATATACTCACCATGGATGCTATGCTGACGGTTCTCGGAAGCTCCAAGTAAGAAGCTGCAAGCTCTCGGCCTCAGCCAGAGTGAACACATGCTGACTGTTGACCAGGAAGGTTCTCCTTCTTGGAGCTGGTTTCGTTACCCGCCCTACTGCTGAGATTTTGAGCGACAACGACATCTCAGTCACTGTTGGTATCTAGACCCTGCCTCCCTGCTGATCCATCTGCAACGCCCATCTGACATGCCATTCCAGCCTGCCGTACCCTCGACTCAGCCAAGAAGCTGTGCGAAGGCCTGAAGAACTGCAGCCCCATCTCGCTCGATGTCAACGACTCGGCCGCCCTCGAGCACGAGATTGGCAAGAACTCCGTCGTTATCAGCTTGATCCCCTACACCTACCACGCTCAAGTCATCAAGGCTGCTATCAACCAGAAGAAGCACGTCGTCACCACGTCATATGTGAGTCACAATCTCTCGTGTCTTTCGACCATGTCTGATTCGTCCAGGTCTCTCCCGCCATGCTCGAGCTCGATGCCGCTGCCAAGGAGGCCGGTATCACCGTCATGAACGAGATCGGTCTCGACCCTGGTATCGACCACCTTTACGCCGTCAAGACCATCGACGAGGTTCACAAGGCCGGTGGAAAGATCACCAGCTTCCTCAGCTACTGTGGTGGCCTGCCCGCCCCCGAGTGCAGTGACAACCCTCTTGGTTACAAGTTCTCATGGAGCAGCCGCGGTGTCCTGCTCGCCCTCCGCAACCAGGCAAGCTACTTCCAGGATGACAAGATCGTCGAGGTTGCTGGCCCCGAGCTTATGGCCACTGCTAAGCCATACTTCATCTACCCTGGTTACGCCTTTGTCGCATACCCCAACCGTGACTCTACCCCTTACAGAGAACGCTATGCTATTCCCGAGGCCGAGACTATCATCCGTGGTACTCTGCGCTACCAAGGCTTCCCCGAGTTCATCAAGACTCTGGTTGACATGGGCTTCCTGGAAGACACCGAGAAGGAATTCCTCAAGCCTCACCCCGAAGCTCCTGCCCTTACCTGGAGAGAGGCTACCGCCCAAATCCTGGGCAGTAGCAGCCACGCCGAGGACGACCTCGTCTGGGCCATCGGCTCCAAGACCAGCTTTGCTGACAACGACCAGAAGGAGCGCATCATCAACGGTCTCAAGTGGATTGGACTCTTCTCAGACGAGAAGGTTGAGCCCCGTAACAACCCCCTCGACACCCTCTGCGCCACTCTTGAGAAGAAGATGCAATACGAGGAGGGCGAGCGCGATCTCGTCATGCTTCAGCACCGTTTCGGCATCACTCACGCCAACGGCATGAAGGAGGTCCGCACTTCCACCCTGGTCGAGTACGGTGACCCCAAGGGCTACAGCGCCATGGCCAAGTTGGTCGGTGTCCCCTGTGCTGTTGCCGTTCTCCAGGTCCTTGAAGGCAAGATCACACAGAAGGGTGTTCTTGCTCCCATGAGCCCCGAGATCGTTGAGCCTCTGAGACTGGAGCTCAAGGAGAAGTACGGCATTGAGATGAAGGAAAAGACTCTGTAGATGTCGAACAAAATCTAATGTAGATGCGACGGGATATGAAACGAACCAAATGTGTTATGACAAGTTCTACGTCAATCAAGTCACGAGGCAGTATGTCTCCCTTGACCGTCCTTTTTTGCTTCGAAATTGTGCCTTCTACTTTGTGAATACTGTTCCCTTCCCATATGCTGAGGAGTTGCTTCCTGCTCTTGTCTTACCTCTTCGAGACTTGTGTGGAAGCGATAATTTCGGGATCTAACCTCTTAACAAGCTACTGAACATTCTCGCAAGTGAGCTTATAAAAGGACAAAAAGCGTTGAGCATTGAAAAGGTATAGAAAGTGCCTTCATTTGATTGTCTCGGTGTTTCATGGAGGTGACTTATGGCAAGTCTCCCAGTCACAAGATCTCTCTCACACACCGTCATCGTACACCGTCCCTGTGTAAACCCACTCGTGGGTCGATCTGCTGTAAAGTCTGGTTGTTGGTTGAACGGGGAGCAGGTCGACCCGAACGATGCAAATAGTCCTTCGAAATACTCGAGTCTTCGATGTTTTTCTCGACCGCACTCTGCTTACTTCTGAGGTGGACAGACCTTTGCGATTTCTGCACGCCCGATTCAAAGGCATTTGTTGACCCCAAAACTTCCTTGTATGCACTCGATGCTTCCTCGGGATCGCGGACATCTGACTGCGTTGATGCTGGCAATAATGCGGTTTTTTGTGACTCCATCAGAACACTTCCTCAGCTTTTATGGCGTAGCGTGCAATCTGAATCGCGAGGACACAGCATTCCAGAAAAGCAAGGCTGATTATAGTTCAATCCCATTCGTCATCATCGTACTCTTCAGTGACCTTGGCCGAGCGCACAGCACCCGAGCGATGCTCATCTTCGTCAACCATTTTGCTTCTGACCAGAACCTTTGCATACAGCAGACGGGCCTCGAGCTCCTGCAGCGTGAATGAGTCGGGCTTGTAGCTGATGCCTTCGAAACCGATGATTCTGTCGGTGCTGACGCCGTCGATAAAGGAGAGGACACAGGGCAAGACTTGGATTTTGAGTTTGACGACGAGAAAAGGGGCATTTTCGACGTTGATGCTGAGGAAGCGGGTGTCGAAGTGTTTGGGCGCCAATGCCTGGACGAAAAGTTAGTCGGCAGGACTCAGTGACAGGACAGAGGAGGGGCTCACGGCAAGCTTCTGATCCATAATTCTGCAGCGGTTGAAGTCAGGCTTCATGAAGTGGACGACACACAGCTTGTTCGAAGTGGTGATATCCATGAGCTGCTTCTCGTCCTTGATCTCGGTGTAGGTGCCGTAGTCGGAGTTGCGCTGAGCCTTTGCGCGGGCCAATTCGCCATGCAGCTGCTGCAATCGCTGTTCACGGAAGGCAGCCATGGAAGACTCGTCTTCTTCCAGCTCGGCGATGAGGGCATCTTCGTCATCGGAATCTGCATGTTGGTTGCTGCGATCCAACACAGCAGCCACACGGGAGTCGACGTTAGACATTGTGAGGTGTGGTGTATTGTGTTCGAGTACGGAGTGGAGCTCAAGCTGGAAAGATGTTTTGTTCGAATGAGATGATTTAGAGGGTAGGGCTAGGGCGAGCTACGGCAGAGAGATCCGAAAGACAGAGTTGCGGGAGTGCCAAGCCACTTTGATGCTTCAGCTGGGGATCCGATGGTTTATGTTTATGAAACATGGCAGTCCGGATGGGGAACGGTTCTTAGAGATGACACGAACGATGGCTGATGGCATGGCTTAGAAAGGGGCACAGCGCTGTCAACTGGAGCTGAGCCGAGTGGCTTCAGAGGAACACGAGTGCGCGCGGAAAGAGTGGGATGGGTAAATCTTATTTTATAATAACTTAGCAGACAGGGGCTCAAAACAGCAGGGAGCAAGGGTCAAGTGTGAGAGCGACGCGGCAGCCCCAGAACGTTGAAGACACGAATAACCAACCCATCACCATCTTTTTCTCGCCGACCTTCTCTTCTTGTCTTCTTGTCCTTGTCCACACCACATCGTACCCCGACCTCTCGCCGCAACCATGTCTGACGACAAGAAGAACGAAGACTACACAATCGAGCTCGGCGAGCAAAAAGGAAATGGGGCCTTTGCTGCCGCTCCTGCCCCAAGGATGCCTGCAGCTCCCCAGGCCTCGCAGCTGAACAGCCCTGTCATTGCTATCCTGGCCTACTGTGGTAGTTCGATTCTCATGACCACGACCAATAAATACGTTCTCAGCGGTCTTGACTTCAACCTCAACTTTTTCCTCCTCGCTGTCCAGGTAAGCTCGACCTCCCACACCACCACGTTCCCTCATCAACAACCTCTAACTCCTCGCCCAGAGTGTCGTCTGCATTGTCGCCATTCAGTCATGCAAGTCTGCCGGCATCATCACCTACAGAGACTTCAACAGCGATGAAGCAAAGAAGTGTACGTTCCGACTTCCTCTTGTTGCGACAGCACAAATACTGACGCTGAGCCAACTCAGGGTTCCCCATTTCCCTCCTCCTCATCGGCATGATCTACACCTCGACCAAGGCTCTGCAATACCTCTCCATCCCCGTTTACACCATTTTCAAGAACTTGACCATTATCCTGATCGCTTATGGTGAGGTTCTGTGGTTTGGAGGCAGCGTCACCGGAACTGCCCTCTTCTCCTTCGGTCTCATGGTTCTCTCGTCTCTCATTGCTGCATGGGCAGACATTCAGCACGCTCTTACCAGCCACTCGGGCTCGGCTGCCAGCGACAAGATTTCCACTCTCAACTCTGGTTACATTTGGATGGCCCTGAACTGCTTCTGCAGCGCTACCTACGTCCTCGGTATGCGCAAGCGCATCAAGTTGACCAACTTCAAGGACTTTGACAGTACGTCTTTCTCGTTTCTCTATTGTATTACCAACTCTTGGAAAACTGACCATACTTTCTCTAGCCATGTACTACAACAACCTTCTCTCCATCCCCATCCTCCTCATTTGCTCCCTCTTCCTCGAGAACTGGTCGAGCGCCAACGTCGCCCTCAACTTCCCTGCTGCTCAGCGCAACTCCATCATCATTGCCATGATCTTCTCCGGTCTCTCTTCAGTCTTCATCTCCTACACCTCTGCCTGGTGTGTTCGCGTCACCTCGTCCACCACCTACTCCATGGTCGGTGCTCTCAACAAGCTGCCCATCGCTATTTCCGGCCTTATCTTCTTCGACGCTCCCGTTACTTTCGCCTCCGTCAGCGCTATCGGTGTTGGTTTCATCTCCGGTATTGTCTACGCTCTCGCAAAGGTCTGGCAGGGTAAGGGCAGCAAACCTACTCTTCCCACCACCGTCACAAGTGCTAGCAGCCAGAGCATGAAGGACAGCTTCAAGTCATAGATTAGACATGAGAAGCAGATATCCTCAGCTTCAGGATGGCTGTGCCTCCACTTGAACAGTCAAAGTGATGGCTTTCAAGCAAATATAGAAGAATCGCGAGAAGAACAGACATGGCTCAATGACGCGCAACGACAGAGTCGCGATGAAGCGGCAGAATTACAAGGGACTCATGCATGTACGGAGAGTCTGGCGTTAGGGGAGCCTCTAGAAGATGGGCGGCCGTGGGTTGTGGATTATGACATGTGTTGGTATGGTTTGAACTTCTTGAAGGAGCGGATTGGGAACCTTGACATGTGTCCCTTTTTGATATCACCCCTTTCACTTGTAAAAGCTGTTCTTTTCAAAATATAGATATTTTCATTATCCTTTACGAATGTCTAAAACCACGTCTGCATTGCTTGGTTGGATGATGTGAGCGAACAAGTTGAGCACACGACGTGCGCAGGCTAGAGAAAAGCAAGCTTGGGACGTTCGTGTGAAGAAACAAGTCGCTATATAAGGAATCGAAGCAAAGAGAACACAAGAAAAAGTCAGAGATGCTTGTATTTTGGACGAGCTAGCTTCAATTCTTGAGAGGTATAGAAAGTAGGCGGTGTTGTTGGCGAAGAACTATGCACTAGCCCCATATCTTCATGTCAGGTAAGAGCAGGGGAAAACAGCATCTTGATTCACCCCACTGCCGATTGCTCTTTGCCTCTTTCCCTATCGTCAAGTGTCGCGTGAAATCAGAAAACTTGATAAGAAAACTCCGGAGAACGCCAGGCCGGTGTGTTGACTCTCGATTGAAGAGCAACGCATCATGCAATCCATAAGTGTGTTGAGCAAGGCAGGTGGGTATTGGTGGTAGACGAGGGTATGAGTGCTTTGTCGTGAAGCGGCGAGTTTGAATGAGAAGTTTAGCGGTCCTCGGCCCACTCGTTCTCGCGGCGGATCTGCTCTTCCTCCTCGGGGGTGAAGTCGTTCTGGATGTTGAAGGTCTTGCGGATCTCCTCGGGGGACTTGCCCTTGATCATGTTTGCGACAGTCTTGCAGCCGACGTCAAGGAGGGCCTTGATGTCCATGTAGTTGGCGGCGAGGATGATCTCGAAGAGCATCTCTTGGTCGACCTGCATGAACTTCTGGTCCCACTCCTCAATGTCGGTAGTCTTCTTGCGGGACTCGGCGTCCTCATCCTTCTCCGGGGGAGGGTCCTTCTTGTGGTGGTCGCACCACTCGAGAACCTTGCGGAGGACAGCTTCGGAGACCTGGAGCAAGATGAGTCAGTGACTGGAAGATGTTGAGGGATGGTGGGGATGAGACTCACGTTCATGATGGGGATGGGCTCCTCGCCGGGGGTACCAAGATCTTCGATCATGTTCTTGATGAGCATCGAACGCTCGGCGATGATGCGGTCTACAATGTGCGTTAGCAGAGCAAGTAGAGATGGACGAAGAGCGAGTGCGCATACCAGTCTGGATGTTGACACCATCGGAACTGACGAGGATGATCTTCTGCTCATCGGTGGAAGCCATGTTGTGATGGATTGTAGATGGTTGTGTGTGGTGTGGGTGTGGATGAAGACAAGTGTTGATGGTGCGTGGCTTTATGGAGAGTCGTCGCGGAAAATGTGACGACAGTGGTGGTGGAAGGTGAGAGTTAAGTAGTCGCGGGGTGTTGGTACTGCAGTTAGTGGTCGCGCTTGGTGCCTGGCGGCACAGACCTTCTCGCAGTTTGCGCCTGCCTCACTGTGTCTTGAATCTGCCTGTGAGACCGTATCGAGTTTTTAGTTGCTATTTGTTGCTCATCTTCACTGTCTGCCTAGCTTTCTGCCAAAACCCATTGGCGTGTCTTCTATCGCAATATTGTGTGCTATTACTCATGTGCTATTGCTGTGATTGTTATTCTCCGATATGCTTTCACCCCATTGCCAGCGTCAAACGAGTAGGTAGTAGTCGCCGGTGGCCAAACCGATAGCTTCACCCGGCATTGACGTTCATCCCCGCCGTCCGTGTCAAAGAACACAGCAAACGCAACAGACTCAAGTCAATCAAACAGACAATCAGCTGCATCCCAGATTCCTTCTGTAGTTGCTATACTCATGCAATTGTCCAGCTCGCAATTCTCACGTGACCGTGCACGACTCTGAAACCAAATTAGGGGCGGTCTGAAATGAGCCCATGATATGTTTTGGCTGCTGATGGCAAGACACATCGTCTTGTCCTGTGATTCGCTTTCAGTCAGAGTGTTGTAGGCCTCCAACCATGTGGAGACGAACATACCTCTTTCTGGTCGTTTTACGCCTCTACCTGGCTTTGTCCCCCAGCTACATCCACCCGGATGAGCATTTCCAAGGACCAGAGGTCATCGCAGGTATGTCGCCCCTGTAGATATCAAACTATCTCGCGCCACTCACCCCGTGAATAGGTCGCGTTTTTGGATATGCTTCCCACTTGACCTGGGAATTCACTTCGGACAGCCCAATCCGTAGTGTGTTCCCTCTTCAGATCTTCTATGGCCTGCCCTTGACTCTGCTGAAATGGATCTGTGACGGCATCGGTTATCATCACATCTCACCTGCAACTGTGTACTACACTTTGCGTGCCTTGATGTTTGTCTTGAGCTTCGTGCTTGAGGACTGGGCTCTTGATGAACTCGTCCATGTTCCCAAGGAACGTCGTGTGGCCCAAATGCTGGTCGCTTCGTCCTATGTTACATGGACCTTTCAAAACCATACCTTCTCAAACTCGGTCGAGACCTTGATTGTGCTGTGGTGCTTGGTCTTGATCAATCGTATCAAGGAGGACAAAGTATGTCCACCAGCCAGTACTACAATCAAAGCCGTATTGACCTCAGTCTAGTCACATACCCGTGTTCTGCCTTCTGCTCTCCTTGCCTTCTTGTGTGTATTAGGCACTTTCAATCGCATCACCTTCCCACCTTTTGTTTTGATACCCCTTCTGCAGTTGATCCCGCATTTCCGTCACAGGTAAATCATTTCCAAGGTCATACCTCATACATATAATCTAATCGCTAGAATAGGCCTCTTTCACTTCTGGTAATGATTGTAACGGCAGCAGCAACACTACTGGTTGCTGTTGTTACTGACACTGAGTGGTTCCTCCAACAACGAGTACACTTGTCACAGTTACGCGAAATCGCCATCATCACGCCTCTCAACAACTTCCTCTACAACATGGACAGCAGCAATCTTGCCAAACACGGTCTGCACCCATACTATCAGCATGTAGTTGCCAATTTGCCACAATTGCTTGGACCTGCACTTCCCCTGGTTTTCTTCTCATGTCGAATGGGAATACCGATGTACTCTGCAGGATTCGGTATCTTGGCTCTGTCGTGTCTCAAACATCAAGAAGCACGTTTTTTGTTACCAGCAGTCCCTCTGGTTCTATCCAGCATCAGTGTGCCACGGCGTATGCGAAACGTCTGGATCACTGTTTGGATAATCTTTAATGTTTGTCTAGGCCTATTGATGGGCGTTTTCCATCAAGGTGGCGTAGTGCCAGCGCAGCTCTGGGTTGGCAAACAACAGGGAATCCAGCAAGCCTTTTGGTGGAAGACGTACAGTCCACCAACCTACCTTCTTGGTGAAAACCATCAAGGTCTGAACACCAGAGATCTCATGGGCATGCGTGGCGACAAGCTCATAGAAGAGCTAGAGTCCAAGGTTGAGTGCGATGCCGAATCCGCAACGCTCTTACTGGCACCGCTCAGTGCGACATTCCTTGATGCGTATATTACACAAAACAGCACATCTTTGGAAAGCTCTGAGATCGCACTCGAAGAAGTTTGGCGTTATAGAAACCACCTCAACCTTGATGACATGGACTTTGGCGACGATGGTGTTTGGCCGACTCTGAAGCGCATGGTCGGAAGAAGAGGGATCGGTGCATGGAAAGTGACAAAGAAATGTTGACGGCCTGTACTCTGTACTCGAGAGGTTGATGATTGATTCGTAAGATGAACAAAACTGCAATTGAAATAAATTCGTTACTGCTCGCTCCTTTCTCCATCTCCAAAGCATGAAGTACATCTCCTTCTCTGCTTAGACACATAGCCAGCATCACAAATTGATCCAGATGGCATAAGTATGTCATTCCCGAGATGTGATGGTTGACTCTGGTAAAGTTCTCCACCGAGGACGGCAAGAAAATGACGTGCTCCGCTGACCATGCCGACCTCGAATTTCCAAGCAACCCCACCACCATCACTTTCACCAAACATTCCAATCACACCACAACCAAACAGCAACCATGAAGGCATACTGGTACGACAACATTGAGGTAAGTCGTTCTCCTTGCACCTCAAGACCCCTTCTAACAACCCCAACCAGGGCGACCAACGCCTCCCCCACGACAGCGGCCGCCCCGTCACCCCCACCGACCTCTCCAAACTCGGCATCATCTGCCACAACTATCCCTCTCTCGACTCTGTCAACGAACTCGCATCCGCCCGCAACTACAAGAACCGCGACGAAGTCACCATCTCCCCCACCACTCTGCCAAACTACGAAGAAAAAGTAAAGATCTTCTTCCACGAGCACTTGCACGAAGACGAAGAGATCAGATACATTCTGGATGGCGCGGGTTACTTTGATGTCAGAAGCGAGGGTGACGATTGGATTCGTTTGAGGCTGGAGAAGGGTGATTTGGCCATTATGCCTGCGGGTATTTACCACCGTTTCACTACTGATGACAAGAATGTGAGTCGCTTGCCATACCTAGGGTTAGAAGAAGGGAAGATATGCTTACAATTGCCATGCAGTACACCAAGGCCATGAGACTGTTCAAGGACGAGCCCAAGTGGACGCCGCTGCAGCGTGGTGCAGAGACCGACGAGAACACCTACAGAAAGGAGTACTTGAAGAGCCGCCAGGAGGGTACTATACTCTCTGCTTAGATCTCATACGCTCTCCAACTCTGACACAAACAAAAGAACAGTAGTCTGAGTCAATCGATCGACTCCTTGGCCTAATATCACGATGTACACGACGAAAGAGGAAGAGAAGGATGTCCCGGACACGAGAGAAACAACACTCTGGGATGGGACAAGTAGGCAGTAGAAAATAGGCAGTGAAATACTTCGAGAATCATTGAAAAGAAACAAACGCCATCCATTGTCTTTCTAACAAAACTAGATCCACGCCTGAGAAAAAATGCCCGCTAGGAAGTCCTGACGGGATGGAGTAAGAAAAACAATCTTCTATGCTTTTTCCGGCTGAAAAGAAAAGGTCAACAGCGGACTCTATTAAACGTCCATGTTTGTCCCTTTTCCAGAAACCTCATCACTCTTTTCCCATTCTTTGGCATCAAAACATTCGTGACGAGGTAAACCAACACCGGGTCGGGTATCTTTTTTGTTCTTGATCGTAGAGAAAATTGTCGTGACCCTTAGACAGAGTTGTTGGCCAACATCTTCTTGCGCAAGTAGTTCTTGTACTCGCCGATGCTGCCCTCCCATCGTCTGACAGTCTTGTGCTCGCAGACCATGATGTCCTTGGCAATCTTGTCGAGAAGTCTGTAATAAAATGTTAGTCACTTGTTCATCTGTAAAATTTTCATGGTTGAACGTACCTGAAGTCGTGAGAGACGACGACGACACCACCGGAGAAGGCGTTGATGGCATCGGCGAGCGAGTCAATGGTGGGGATATCGA
Organism: Aureobasidium melanogenum CBS 110374; assembly: GCF_000721775.1. Lineage (NCBI taxonomy): Eukaryota > Fungi > Ascomycota > Dothideomycetes > Dothideales > Saccotheciaceae > Aureobasidium > Aureobasidium melanogenum. Next base: position 574,797 of record NW_024470057.1, on the reverse strand, counting down.
GACCGTTGGTAGGCTCGTCCAACAGGATCATGTTGGGAGACTCGATGGCCAAAAGAGCGAAGACGATTCTGCTCTTCTGTCCCTCGGAAAGGGTACCCATAAGGGCGGTCTGGGCCTCACCAGTGAGACCGTACTTACCGAGCTGCTGTCTCCAGTACTGAGGGTCCTGAGAGATGTGGGGGAACTTGTCGCGGACGAAGTCGAGGGAAGACTTGGTCAGAACAAGCTGCTCAGCAGAGTGCTGAGAGTAGACACCGAGCTTCAAGTGAGTGTGACGAGAGACAACACCGCTGGTAGGTCTGAGCTTGCCGGTGAAGATGTTGAGAAGAGTGGACTTGCCGACACCGTTGGGGCCGACAAGAGCAGTACGCGAGTCCATGTCGACACCGAAGTCGAGGTTCTCGTACAGGTTGTCCTCCTCCTTGCCAGAGTAGGAGAAGGTGACGTCGTCGAGCGACAGAACTGGGGGAGGGAGCTTCTCGACGTCGGCGAAGCGGAAGGAGAAGACTCTGTCCTGGTGGACGGGCTGGATGAAGCCATCGGCCTCCATCTTGTCGAGAATCTTTTGGCGCGACTTGGCCTGACGCACCAAGTTGGCGTAGGTACCGGCGGAAGCAATGAACTTCTTGATGTGCTTGATTTCGTCCTGCTGCTTCTCGTATGCCTTCTGCTGGTTGACCTCCTGCTCAGTTCTGGTCTTGGCGTACGAGTCGTAGTTACCACCGTAGTACATAAGCTGCTTTTGACGCATGTCGATCATGTTTGTGCAGACACCGTTGAGGAAATCCATCGAGTGAGAGACGAGGATGAGGGTGCGGTCCCACTTCTTCATGTACTCCTCGAGCCACACACAGGCCTCGAGATCCAAATGGGCAGTGGGGTCGTCGAGCAGAAGGAGCGAAGGCTTGACGAAGAGAGCCTTGGCCAAGGCAACACGCATACGCCAACCACCAGACATGTCTCTGGTCTTCTTGTGGATGGTCTTCTTGTTGAAACCAAGACCAGTCAGGATCAGGGATGCACGGGTCTGGAAGGTCGAGGGGTCCATGCCGTCCATGCGCTACGTTGTGTTAGTCTGCGTACTATGCCTTGTGGAAAACGGCTGCTTCTTACCTCGTAGATCTCCTCAAGTCTGGGGTCCTCGGGACCGTTCTCCTCGAGAATGCTCTCGACCAGTCTCTCAAGACGGGCGAGCTCCTCCTCGGCCTGTCTGACGACCCACTCGAGGGCACCAAGATCAGTCAGAGGGGCACCCTCGTTAAGAAGGTAGATGTCGATGTGGTCGGGGAAGGGGAATTCGCGGGCGTTGATGGCCTTGAGCAGGGTCGACTTTCCGCAACCGTTCTCACCCAACAGACCGTAGCGACGGCCATAGTTGACTTCGAGAGTGGTGTCGTTGAACAGGACCTTTCCGTGGAAGACGAGCGAGGCCGAGGTGATCTTGACGTCTCTGCTGGCCTCCTGGGATGCAAGAACACCGGTTGTGACTCTGTCCGAGATACCCTCAGCGTCCTCCTGCAACTCGAGCTTCTTGATCTTCTCCATGGCCTTGACGCCATCGGCGTCGAGCTCCTGGCCGTCGGCATCGATCAGAGGGGTGCTGGTGCCCGACTTCTCGGCCTCTCTCTCAGCCTTCTTCTGGGCGAGAGTCTTCTTGGGAGCCTTGCCGGCTTCGGCGCGCTTTGCGTCACGGGCGGCTTTGGATGCAGAAACCATGGTGGATGCTGCTGAGTATGGGTTTCAAAGAGGGGGGTGGTGGGTAGAGAGGGAGAGGAAAAAAGTCTGGTTGAAGCTGGGATTTTGGTGCCGATTTGGTGGGGAAGATTCTACGTCAGCCAGACAGTGCAGTGCGGTCCTTTGTTGATTGATGACCACGGACGACCACGAAACAATATGGAATAAATTATTCTCGAAAAACTCCAAAGCAAATGAGAGAATGATTTTGCTTTCTAACTTCGTATGCTCGTCTACTTGTATCTGGCAGGCAGTGGCGGTTGCTGCTTCCTTTTGCAAAATCTTCAGGCGTCATGATTGGCCGCTGCGGGCTCAACAACAGACGTTCTCCGAGTCGCCGCTTGTGACAGTGACTGTCTCTCCGACGACTTCCAAGACTTTGTGCATTCGCTCCTGCTCTCCCACTGCCCGACATGAAGCTCGGCGCTCGCTTCACTACGAGCAGTTGTGTGACCCTCAGAATGAAGTGACGACTTTAGGCCTCCATACCTCTACTGGTCATAGCATCTTGCATTTGTGCACGTTGAAATTGCTCCATGCTTGCGCAGCCACTTCCCAGCCACGTCAAAAACGTCAGGTCTGTGAAGCACCTAAAATAGGCCAACAATGTAGGTCTTGTATATCAGGCTCGATTCTTGACTCTGGTTTTATTTATACACGCTGTGATTGTGCTCTGTCGACGATGTCTTTCCAAGACCGCACTCCCGAGTCGCTCGTTCAGAGATCAGACTCGAAGAACCCGGCAACAACATGTCGTGGCATAACATCAGGTGGAAAGCCATGTAGGAGGTCACTTGCTGCCTCGCCCAAGTCTTCACCCAAGTCTCCGCCGGCTGCTGCTCGTCACACTGCCTCGAGAGGCGTCGTTGCTGTCCTCCAAGACGACGATGGAAATCTGGATGCGGCCGCTTTTTACTGCTGGCAACACAAGGATCAAGCCCAATCATTTGCTCAGAAGCATTCAACTTCGCCGCATGCTGTGAATGCAACATTGCTACCGGTTCAAGAAAGGACGAGTATCGATAGTCTGGTCGCCAGGTTGGGAGTTGCATCCATCCAGGATCCGCCAAAGCCTGCAAAGAACCCTCGTGAGGACCGCAGACGACCAGCGCAATATCATCAACAATACTCGAGACCGGACGCACGACCATCAACAAGACCACAAGCTTACACAAGGCCCAAGCCGAGGCAAGGATTCTGGGCATCATTGTGTTGTATAGGTGCGGCAGACGATGACGAAGACACCGTACGGCCCAGTTATCACGCACCTCGGCCAGAGACAACACAAGTAGCCAATCCTGTATCACCAGCATATCCTCTACCTGCCCATTCTCGACCCACACCTTACAAGCACAATACTGGCCGTCCTCAGCAACCGGCTCCTCTACCACACGCAGCATCAACAACTGGCCTACCACCACGCAAACCACTCCTAGATGTCCCTTCCACATCCATCAACAAACGCAGAGCATCCTCCGCACCTACTAGTACTATTGAACTTCTCCCCTTCATCCCTGGCCACCTTCCACCCCAAACTGCCTCTCTTCTGCTCACCGAGCTTGCCAAACCAATCTCACCTCACGACGAAGCGGGCTACATCTATATATTCTGGCTGACCGAGACATCTTCGACACCTTCAAACGACACCGCAGCCTCACTACTCTCCACCACAGTATCATCCTCACGAGGGCAAAGGCGACCCAGCGATGTGATGAGCGCATACACCGCAAGCAAAGGGGCCACCAGGACAATCAAACTGAAGATTGGCAGAGCGAACAATGTACATCGCCGCATGAACGAGTGGAACAGACAATGCGGCTACAACCTCAGTCTCGTTCGATTCTATCCCTACATCTCTTCGTCTTCTCCATCACCTTCACCCTCACGAGGGACAACCGCCAACAACTCGAATCAACAAGTCCACAAAGTGCCTCATGCACACCGGGTCGAGAGACTGGTGCACCTTGAATTGGGAGACAAGAGGATAAAACGTGATTGCAAGGCTTGTGGCCGTGAACACAAGGAATGGTTTGAGATTGAGGCGACGGCAGAAGGCGTGGCTGCTGTGGATGAGGTGGTCAGGAGATGGGTAAGATGGGCAGAGACAAATCCATAGTCACTCAAAATTCGAGGCATACCTTGCAACATGCACGGCATTCAAGACATGATGTGCGATAAAGATTTAAGGACGAATCGTTGTTTTTGCGAACAAATTGTGCATTTTGAACATTAAAATGTATTTATTCATAAACCTCAGATGCGTCTCGAGGCATATCAAGAGAGGAAGAATTAACAAAACTCCAAAGGTGTATCCCCCTTATGCAAACTCCGTCGCTAAATCCAATGTGGAGCTTCTTCTACATGCAGTAGTGATGATGATGCTGATGATGCTGATGGTGATAACGTGAAACAATGAGAATATGCAACCATGCTAGAGGCATGTTGAGCATTGATTTACATGGCGTCTTCCTCGTCACGTCGGACGAGCTCATAAGATTGTCGTTGCTTCGATGTCACGTTACCGCTGCTAAGGCGTCTGAACAAGCCCATGGGGAAGCGTTTGCGCACCGACACGGGCCAAGGCCTGTGGGAGACGAAGAAGCGGTTGTAGAGGTAGTAAGAAACGGCAAAGACAACGCCTGCTGTCAGGAAGCCAATGACGGTGAGCATCACCCAGTGTTTCAGCATCTGTTTGAAAATGTCAGTGGTTGATTTGGCGAAAGCGTTAGTTGGAATTTAACGTACCCAGAAGATGAGTTTGACATCGCCTGCATGCCATGAGTTGCCAAGATGGTGAGTGAAGAAGCTCCAGGGGTGGTTGTTGTACTCGTCAGGGAACAAAATTCGAACTCTGCCTCCATCGAGACCATCGCCATCATTGAGCCCTTCGGAGCTCCAATGGCGCCAAATGATGCTCAGGAAGAGCGGACCAGTCGAAGCCATGACGGTAATGTACGGCAAAACCCACTTGCGGTTGTAGCGAGGTAGGTCGTCAATGACACGCATGAAGAAAGGGTGACGAGGGACAGAACCCATTGCATCGTTGGAGATACCAGTAGGCAGAGTGCGGCGCAACCAAGCCGGGTAGGAAAGCAGAGGGTCAAGACGACGGTTGCAGCCATCGTCGAGGTCGAGATAGATACCACCGTAGTGGGCAAGCACAAAGTAGCGGATCGAATCAGCGCGCTGAATTGGGAATTCGTAGTTGTCAAAGGTCTCGAGGAACCAAGGATACTCTGCAGCGATGAATTCGCGTGAGGCAGCATCGGTCCACAGCTTGTATTCCCAATCTTTGTGCAATTCGATGCAGCTTTTTTGAGGTTCCTGCCAGACTTCTGGAATGCTCTCGTTGATGTATGTTTGGTGAATAATTTTGGGGATCATCTGTGGGCGACCGTCGATCAGATCGGAGCCAGGAGCAGGGAGCTCGGCACGCGAGATTGCATCTTCAGAGCCGTCGACGACTAGGAGAGATAGCAGGGTCCAGACCGAATGGATGAGAAAGGCGACGATGGCAAGGTTGAGGATGAGGAAAAGGAGCACAGGTCTGCGCATGATGGCGGTAGAAATTCAGGTCAATTGCGACCGAGCAGGGGAAGAGAGGGAGGGAGCAGCGATTTGTTGGCTGGTGGTGATGTTTTGTCGGTGCTGCGCCTTTTCGTTGGCTGACCCCAGATTGGCAAGGACGACCAAGACCTCTCGAGTCAGTACGAATGCGGTGTAGATGTCTTGTCCAAAGGATGAGCAGGGCTGATGAATGTTGTAGCCAGAATTGGAGAAGGCAGAGGACACAAAGGAGCGTGGGCAGGAAAAAGGAAGGAAGGAGGGAATAATGAGGCTGAAGCAGATGAAGGAGTGACAAGAAATTATCAAGATTGAGAGCAGCACGCTAGGACGACAAGGCAGGCCGACGTTAAGGAGAGATGCGCTTCTGGTCGCCTGCAAGACTGTCACCAGCCTAAAGGCACAGGCACAGCCCTGTCAGCGCGATAAAAGTCTCGCAGAGACATGTCGTCCAAACCCCTCTATTGTACCGTTTTCGGCACCTGAGCCACGCAAGCATTGCTCTCTACGGCATTCCATACCTCGCCTAGACTGTGTCGTCGTCTGTGCGTCGTCATGAGATTACACCCGGAACGTCGGACACAAACATGCCGATCGAGGGTCCGAGATGCGCCAATCCGTATGCCTGTACGAGGCGCCATCAAAGATTATGTTTCATCTTCTCCATCACCGTCTAGACGCTCATAACCTCTCTTGCCATGCTCATACCATGACATCTTGTACAGACTGTACAACGGCAGAAAAAAACAGGGACTCATGTCGACATGTCGTCAAGTGCATGACGAGATATTGTCTTGCTCTGCCACAATTCGTGAACTCGTGATCGAAACGTCCTTTTCTGACTTCCAAGTCCCTTTGCGAGTGACATTCCATACTTCCTTCGGCTTGGCTTTCTCCGCCCACCAGCCTCTGCTGTCATCTACAATGCTACGTGTCGTTCGTGAAAGAGTACGCAATCGCCCTTTGCCTCTTTCCCTGTCACTGTCCATTTCACTCGCTCTTCATGTCGTAAAATTGCATGCGATCAGCATATACGCCTTGGTCTATTGATTCTTCACTGTGCGAGTGGTGTTGCCATCAGACAGTGGGGACCATGGTTGCTGTTCAACTGGTTCTGGCTCCGCTCTCCACTTCTTTTCTTGCCGGCCTCGTTCAACCGTTTCTGAATGCGGCATCGTTCTCAACTGTTGGCTAGAGCGGTTAAGAACCCGCGTCGCAGCAAATGTGAAAACAGGTGGGGCATATGCATTGAGAGTTATCGATAGAACACTTTCGAAGTCTGCGGCTGAAACATACACAGAGCTGTCAAGACCTCGAGTACTCCTGCAGGTATTACATGTACGTATCTGGTCTGAACTTATAGGTCCCGAATGAGACTCCTTCGCAGTGGCTTGTATAGGACGAAGCGCAAAACAGTCTATACCCAGGTCTTGCAACTTTTGCAAAGAGTGTCAAAACTCCAGTCCATATGCAACGCCTCAAACAATTCTGTTCCTTGCTCGCTCCGTCATGCCAAAAAGAACTAGTCAAAAGAGAGAGTCGAAAGAGAACGAACCAGCCGGTATAGATGTCGAGACAAGACGTCGGAGAGGTTTGAGCAACCTCTTTTCGAGAAAGAAGGCCGGTGAGTCGAATGAAGGGAGACCTGGCCGAGGGTGTTTCGAGTTCGAGGCATTCTTCAACCGAAGTGGAATCCTCCAGGGAAGCCACCACCACCTCTACGGGCACCACCGCCCATGCCGCCGCCAAAGCCACCTCCACCGAAGCCACCGCCGCCCATCTGTCCACCAAACATCTGGAAGAGGACCTCGGGGTCGATTTGTGCACCCATGCCGCCGCCAAAGCCACCTCCACCAAACTGTTCCGAGGGGTCGATGAGATCCTCACCACTATCGTAACGAGCGCGCTTCTGAGAGTCTGACAGAGTTTCGTAGGCTTCACCAATATCCTTGAAGCGATCTGCTGCAGCTTCATCTCCTTGGTTCTATTGAAACGATTAGCTTTCGTATTGATCTTGGACATGGCAATCACAAACCTTGTCAGGATGGTGGATGATAGCCAACTTCCTGTAAGCCTTCTTGATTTGGTTGTCGTCGGCATCCTTCTCGACTCCAAGAATCTTGTAGTAGTCCTTGCGCTTGCTCTTCTTGAGTTCGAGCTCAGCGTTACGGACCTCCTTTGCGATACCAGGTTCTTCGGGGTTGCTTTCGGCAATAGCCTTCAATTCCTTGACGGCCTCCTCCCAGTTGCCAGACTCACCCAATGCCTTGGCCTTTGTCTTGCGAGCCTTGGTATAGCTGGGATCAAGTTTCAATGCACGTTCGCAGTCCTCGATTGCTTTTTGCCATTCCTTGAGCTGTACATGTTGTTAGATTAGGGTAGAGTCAAAAGGCCGGGTCATACGTACTTTAGTGTAGCAGAGCGCTCGGTTTTGCAAGATCTTGGAGTTTGTGCCACGATTTTGGGGATCGATCTCGAGAGCAGAGGTGTAAGTCTCGACAGCTTGTTCGTACTTTCCAGACTTGAAGTAGTTGTTTCCTTCTTCCTTTGTGCGGTCAAGTTTTTGCACCATACGCAGATATTTGACGGCATCCTTGAAGTCAGGATCGCAGCTAATGGCTTGTCTGAAGTGTTGCAAAGCCTTGTCGTTCTCACCCTGTGCATAGAGAGCGCGTCCTCTCAACACCAGGGCCTCAGGATCGGCGCTGTTGTTGCGCAACAAGGACATGGCGATGTTTTGTGCATCTCCCAAGGCGTTCACGTTGCCCATTTTCAGGTATGCCTCACCCCTGAGCAGAGCCCACTTTCGTGGTCTTGTGACAGTAGATCCAAGACCCTTCTCAGCTTGGTCAAGGGCGAAAATAGCCATGGAACCAGAGGTGGAATCGCGAATCTGTTCTTCGGCTTCAGAAAGATGACGGTTCATGGTAACGGCAGGTTGGCGGTCTTTTTGCGATGCAGGAGGGTCAATGCGATCGTAGGTTTCAAGCGCTTCTCTGGGTCGGCCCAAAGACGTGTAGATACGTGCCATTCTGTGCAAAATTTTGGCATTGTTCGGGTCCAGCTCATCAGCTTCTTTGCAGTCATCCAAGGCTTGAATGTATTTTCCAGCAGACATATAAGCCGCAGCACGGTTGGATCTGTACGTCGAAGACTTGGGATCAGCCTCAACGGCTGAGATGGATAATATGTCAGCATGCACGCAACCAGAGAGAAGCTTGTTTCGAGAGGCTCAACCTTTTGTGTACTCTGCAATAGCCTTGGTGTAATCTCCTGCCTTGAAATACTTGTTTCCAGCAGCCTTGAAAGCCTCAGCATCCTCGGTGCTTGGTGGAGGAGTGGTGGGAGTTTTGTGTGGTGGAGGGACAGGAGCGGTATCGCCATTTTGAGCGGGCGTGTCGGCAGCGGCATTGCCGTTGGTCTGCTGCTTTTCTTGATCCATTCTGGCAGCCAGTCTCGAGAGTCGAGCGCGCTCTTGGGGAGGAAGGTTGAGCGGGTGTGTGTCGGGGTCGTGTGCTCTTTCCTTCTTCTTGGGCGAGCGCAACAGGGACGACTTTTTGTCGGGTTTGGCACTCTGTTTTTTCTCCGGAGATCGGGATAGCGCGCGGCTCGTGGTACGACTGGAGGTTGGGCGCTGAGAGGCCGAGGATGGGCGTGGCTCGGGACTGTCTCTGGCGGGAGGATGTGCCTGGTCGGATTGACTGGCGCTGGCTCTGGCTCTCGGCGTAGGAGTCGACAAGGACGGCGATGAGGTTGTTCTGCCAAAGACTTTTGGGAACATCTGGCTCGCGCTGGCTCTAGCGTTCGACAAAATGACTCTTGTCAAACGCTCCCGAAACTCTTTTTTGCCCGCCGCCCAAAGGTCGCCGTGTCTTGAGCCGCTGTTTCTGGAAGCTTCCATCTCCCGACTTCACCCTCAAGTACCACACTCTAGCCTAACAGCCTCACTCTCAACATCGGCGTCATGTCATGATCGCTGCTCTCACTTGCCCAACATTTGTATCCATAGTATTCCTTGAGAGGCAATCAATATTATAGACACCTTGTGTCTGATGCATTTTGTGAGACATAAACTACATCAGCGCTGCCCCCGTCGTAAGTCTCATCATCATGTTCCGTGAGCCATGAGTCCCCTTTCGCCTCTGCATGCTGTACTGCCCAAAAGACCAGAAGGGTATCATCATCCTTGGCCAATCCTTCAGTGCCTCTCAAAACGCCATTTTCCTTTTGTTCTTTTTCCCTGCACATACCCCATTACCTACCCCCTTACCTACCCCATTGACCCCATGCCCCGATGAAAAAGATCGTCGTTGTGACAAAGGAAGCTTGTCCAAGGAAATGACATCCGTCATGAACAGAAGAACAGTAAAGAGAAAGAAGCCAACCCACGCTACTGATTACCAGGCCCGCTGGCTCATACATACCATCTCAAAATCCAGTGGTGCTGAAAGCTGGGTAGTATCCGCGACTGCTTTCCACCCCCTGGAAACGATTGCAGTTACCCATGCTCCACTGTGTTCCCGGTAGTGCTTCGGGATACTCGTCGCGGAGTGGGAACTTCTTATCGCCAGTTTGTCCGGCTCCCGAATTTGTGTTCGAGCTGTCTGCTTTTCCTTGCACAGAGACACCGTCGTATAAGGTTGTGGGGATGTACTGGTATCCAGCAAAGTCCTGCATGGTTATGTCCTCGTCGTGAGTGGGCTCGGCTTCGAGATTGTGCTTGATGTCGACAGCTTCAGCCACACTCGATCCGGCACTGGAAGAATACCCTTGCTCAGGCGAGGCTGCTGTCTGGTATTGTTGACTGGCACGGAATCCTCCAGTGTTACCTGGTCCAGTGGCATAGCCAGTTCCACTGAAACTACCACGACTCAGGCCGCCGTAGCTTCCGCCCGAATTACCGTAGCCTCCGGTGCTTCCACCACGGCCTGTGGATGAAGAACCACCACCTTGGTTTTCGGCCTTGTAATGGCTGGGGCTTCGGCCGCGCACCACCACCTTATCGCTGATTGCGCAAGCAATCTTGACCCACTTTGGTTTCCTTGTCTCATCTTCGCGGACGTCAACCCATAGCTCAACCATCAGGTGAAAGTATTGCTGAGATGCTCTTCGCTTGCCATTGTTGGCCGTCGCCGATTTGAATTGCACGCGTTCAAAGGTATGCTGGATGTTCTGGCCTGGCATAGGCAATTGACTGCTGGCAAGATGACCAAAGGTGTACTCATGTCTTCGGCCAGTAGGGGAGGTCGAACGACTTGATGCAGGAGAGTCATCGCGCGTGTTTTGAAAGGGAAGGTGAGGGCCAGTGGGAACACCGGTGGCATGGAACGAAGACATTGGTACATGGTAAACGCCATGTGGACTGAGAGTTGACTCGGCAGGACGTCCGTTCGGCGGAGTTGGTGATATCTTGATTATTGGGATCGCGTTCTTGGGGCCTCGGTCGCGCTTGGGTGTATGTTGAATGAGCTCAACACCTTTTCCGGTCTGTCCGTCGACGGCTGCAGTCAGCTTCATACCCATAGCCTGGACTCTTTGACCATTGAGACAGAGTCTTCCATTGCCAATGTGCGGCGTTAGCTCGAACGAGCAAGTGACAGAGAAGTAGTTACGTCGATAACATGTCCAGGATCTGTCAGGAGATAGGAAGAAACCCTTCTCCATCTTTGCATGAATCCGAGGAACAACTTCCTGACCCTCGCATTCGAGATTGTGAAAACTCTCGTGCTGTACCCAAGGGAAGTTTTGACATTCGCTTCGATGCGTTCCATAACCAGTGGTGCTCAAGGAAGCCATTTGAGCCGACAGAAGCGGGTTTGAAGACGGAGAGAGGGGGGTTGCGATGCCAGTCAACGAACGTGGAGTCCCTGAGTACCCAGTGTAGGTGGAAGCTGGAGGAGAAGAGAGGTGACTTGGGTTAGGAAGGTTACCTGTGTGAATGTAGTCTCGAGTGGCGATGCTGGTTGTAGATGGCGACAATGAGTGACCTAGAGCTGGGGCTGGAGATCGCCAGGCAGCAAGTCCTTGGGTTGGGTCATCCAGGCTACAAGGTCTTGTGTGTTAGCGAACGTCAAGAATGGATCATCAATGAATAAACATTGAGATGCTGGTTAAGGCATGTCAGATAATGGGAGCAGGGTCCAAACTCACATGCGTCCACTTAGTCCAGAATGGTTGACGAAATGTTGGACAGGTGCGACAGGCGCGGCGTACGCTGTGTAATGATTTGGGTAGTTTGCAGTATAGGCTAGTGAGGACGTGGCAGAGCTGGGACTGGTTGAAATTGAACCAGAACTGTCTCCGGCAGCGGCAGCGAAGCTTGTCGCACTTGGGTGATACCTTTCGCTGCAAGACTGTCAGTCATTGTTTTTGAAGATTGCCATATCGCCGAGGAGAAGATTAAGAGTTTAGGGAGGTACGCAGTGCAGTAGAAGGCTTGCATGTGCGACATGAGGCTGACAGCGCGCGCAGAATATAATGTTGGGAAGAAACGTGCATGAGCAACCGCGGACCTGTAACTGCAGCCCCAGGCTTGTGATTCGCGGCAAGTCACTGTCATTGTACCGGGCAAGGTATGCTCGAATAATGAGCGGCAGACTCGTCAGACTCGTAGGTCAGGGAGCGTCTCTTTTACAGAGAACCACGCCAGACCAATCATTTTTAGGCTGGCAAAATCTCCAACCATCGCGGCAGCACGAGATGAGGGGTCAAGGATGCACAACTCATGTGACCTGCGGATAAGAAAGATAGACACTTACTGGTCAGTGGTATTTACCGATCGATCTGTAATGAAGTTGTTGGACAGTGAAAACATGCTGGCACTCGAATGTCCCAAGCCGTCGTCACGTCGGAGAGGATCGACGCTTCCGGAACTGTGGTAGCTAGGCTGATGTGCATGAACTCCGAGTTGCTCAAGACATTCTTGGTCTGGCGGCAGTGAAAAATCGTGCCGTAGATGCAAGAATGCTGTGCCTGACGAAATCAAGTGTTAGCATTCCCATCAAGACTAATGGTCCAACCAAAGGTTTTCGACAGCCTGCTATTGACGCTGCCTGGCATACTTTGGCTAAGACAAGGCAGTGAAGAACCTCCGCTGTACAACAGAATGGGCTAGACCGTAGAATTCCAGAGACACGCAGCTCCTAATGTTGAAGAAAGGGCAATGATGAAAGCTTTGTGGAATCGTAAATGATCGCGACAAAAGACATCGGCGACGTTTCCTCAAACTGATACGGTGCAAAGCTCAGACAAGTAAAGAAAGGGAAAAAGGCATACCAGAATTCATCGACGCGACCAGATTCATGTGAACAGATTGATGATGCTATCTGCGTGCAGGAAGTGGGGCTGCTGTGCCGCAGCTGCTCATCAGCGCCAGATCAAACTGCATGTCAAGGATCGGAGGGCAACCGTCATCCACCACCGCAAAACCCAGTGCTGGGACAGAACTGATACGAACATGTAAATATCAAAAGTCGTGACTTACCAGTTATTCTCAAAAAGCTTGTCAGCTTTAGCCTTTGGCTTTTTCTAAACTTTGTCCTAAGTCGTGCTGGTGATTTGTTGACCGAACAGACCGGTTCAGCGGCTGTGTCCGAGGTGCAGCAAGCTATTGCGATTTTGACAAAAGCAATTTAGATCCGAGGCCCAAAAGACGCCACGATCTGAAGTGTGAGATGAAGAAGATATCCGGTCCAGACAAGATATATTGCGTTTGCCAGAAGTTCGGGGTGCAGAGTTCTTGTACAAAGTTGGACTTATCAAGAAAGAAGCAACAACAAATCAGAGAAGCGGTTGGGATGCGATGTGGCAGGCCAGTATGTATAGGACCTGCACAGTAGCCATGGTAAGCAATGGTCTTGTTTCTTTCCGAGACAGATATGACTTGTCATCGTAAATACGAGTCGGCACGGTATGCTGCAGACCAAAACCAGAAGGATAAAGGGAAAAATAAAAAGCGCCGACATTATTTGAGATAGCGGTGAGGAACGATGCATTCCTGATTTTCGGCATCTGTCATGCAGAAGGGAGGACTTACAAGGATGCTTTCTCCACACAAGGTCTGATGGTCTGAGCGTGAGCAGCTGGATCTGCAAGCGCCTCTATGCACGTTGATAGATGTCAGTTTCAGGATTGATCGCGAGATCACTAGAAGATGACAAGACGTACAGCAATGAAATGATGTGTTCGCACAGAAGATTGGCGCAGAGTGGACGAACGTCGAGGTGGTTGTCCTTGGGAGCAGAAGAAGATGAATTGCAGGTCTTACGATGGTCATTCATATGAGCAATGATATTACGAAACTGTAACAGAAGTCAGCATCGATAGTAAGTATGAAGAAAGACAAGTATCTAGTCATCGATAGGGTATTGTACTTACCCAGGACTGATGCTCGTTTGCCAGTCGACTACTTCAAAACAAAGAGACTAACGTTTACAAGAAGCCCAGCAGGATCCAAAACTCGTCTGGTTTTTGAGAAGGATTCGACCCTCTTTTCTACCACAAGGTACCAGGCGACCTCACCGAAGTTGCGTGTTCGAGGCAACCAAATCCAATTGACGGGGACTAGTTCAGCCTCAGTATGATGATAGCCATGGCAAGCTTGGGCCGTTCTAGTTGCCTCTTGGGAAGAAGAAGCGTAACACGGGAAAGCTGCAGTAGCCTCGTTGCCGGATCTGGTCTACCTATCTAACCCCGAAGCCAGGGAGGATGATTCGACTCAAATGCAGCAGAGGCCTTTTCGGCCTTGATCACGCAGACGCGGAGCTCCTTGCTGGGAAGTGCAAAGGCCCATCATTAGAGACTTGATCATGAGCCGACAAATGCAGGTGATCCCTCCATACACATGCAGGAACATAACAACAACTACTTGGCAGCGCTTGAGTCGGTAGAACTTAGCGCGATATACCTTCCAACTAGGCTACTGCCGGTACGTCTTGCTTGAACTGACGTGAGTCGGAACTAGGCGGGGGAGTGCTGATGATCGTCTCTACTTACTGACATGTTCCTGTTGTTTTACCGTAGGCGGAATCAGCATCCAAAACAAAAAAGAAAGAGGGTAGAATGTTTGTCAGGTCAGCACAGTAAGGTCGATCCGAGACAGAGGCCCGTAACAAACAGGTCGGTCCGGTAGATCCGGCCAAGATATCCAATGCAGATATTTGCAGGCAGCTCTGCACTTGTCTCATTCTAGATCAGTTGCTGGACCAGCAGTTTCCTGTCAGTCAACCCCGTAACCGGGCTGATACAGAAGATGCGCGCGAGAGGGTGCATCTTGCGGCGGCGGCAAGCAAGCCACGACCCGCGTCAACTTGTGTGCCATGCGGAGGGAGTGCTGAATCGCTGACGGCATTGCCGGCAATCAGAAAGCGATTTCCAGAAGTAGTCGACGGCCAACAAACGGGCACATAAGAGAAAACATTGGTGGTTGTCGTGCCCTGGCCATGTCTTGAACGCGGCAGCGGATCCGCCAGGGATTAGATGTTTTGCTTGCCCTTGCTGAGATCTGACCCACGTCTCCCGTTCCTGGTCGGTGGTCAAGCCACAAAAATCGTGACGTGCAGGCGTCCCGGGAAATGTCATGTTGGAGGGAGGAGAGGTGGTTGGAACTGCTCATTTGTGAGCGATGGCTGTGATTGGTTGGTAAGCGACATGCTTGGGTAGGCACCGCTTGCCTTGCATGCGTTAGCTTGGTATTTTCCACCTCCCATCTCACATTCCATCAAAGAGTCTACCTACCTACTCTATATTCAGAACAAAGAAGCGCAAAGAGTCTAGCTTCGTAACAGCTCAAATCCGATAGCGCATCGTAATAGACATCGACTCAGAGGCACTGGGCAGACCACTGCTTCGGGACCTGTATCTGTTGAAGATTTGTCAAGGCCGTAAAGCTCAACAAATCTTCGGTGCAGCGACGGCCTCCAGCATCAAACCCATACCAATCTGACATACGGATCATTTGGGGATATCATCTCACTGCTACACACCGCTGTCGCCTTTTGCAGCTCAATCATGCATCCTACCGTGTCCTTCATGCCCCGACTCGGCTCCTTTCGTCGGTATTGGTTTCGCCCGTAGCTACGAAAAAGAAGTTCGGCCAAGCGCTTGATGACGGGACGATTTCTTTGTCTCGAAAAGCGCTCTCCAATCTAACGGCAAGCTCTGGTGACGGTCTATTCTTGTCGCTGATGAACGCGAGAATCTGGTGACTCGACATTGACACGACGACTGCTATCATAACTCGATGTAGCAGAGTGGTTCTTTGTGATGCAACGACTACACTCTGGCTGACAATCAGCGCGCGCCGATCAGATGGCTTCTTGTGCAATTGTGGCTTCAGCGTCGAAAGATGATAATATCCCGCCAAATGCCATAACGCCCAATCTACTCTGCATGTTGGACAGCATCGAGTATCGAGCGCATGTCTTTCGAACACTGCATTCTAGAGCAGAGGCCAGAATATCTCTCGTTGTATGCCATGTGGATCGATCAGATGGCCCATTCTCTCGATGAGCCAATTTGTCATTGTCTACTGGTCGATGAGGGTGACTCGTCAAGTTCTGCTCTTACTCAAATGAGAGTCTCGGTAAGTCCCAAGTTGCTGGGATCATTCCAAAGAAAGGCCCAGTACCCGTACTGTGCTGTGCTGTACTTGTGCCCGTGCGGGAGTCGTGGCCTCTTTGATACTGCAAGCAAATGTAGCCGCGGTAGTATGCCGCTGATCTCGTGAACAATTTCGAGGGCGAACGTGCGTGCTAAAATTCATCTCACTGCGGGGCTCCATGGATCCAGGCACGTTTGGCAGCTCCATTGGGATATCTTCTTTGTTGAGCACATACGTGAGAAGAACTGCCATAACCCGTACCGGTCCGGATTCCGCACGGGGCGACATAGGGATCTAGGGTCTATGAAGCGGTGAGCTGCAGCATGTGAACCAGGGAAATACTACTGCACAATACGTGGGCATAACCTGATTGTGCCGCGAGGATCTGGCACAGTATGGTCTGACTAGAACGTGCTATCCTGCTGCAATCGCATCGCTTCCTTCGAGTCTAGTATGCAACAGAAACAACAGAGATCCATCGAGCCTCCAACCATCATTCGCGGCGTTGTCTGGTGAGCGGAGCCATTAGCATAGGTGATCTGGACGACCCGTCTCCCTCAAGCCCATACCTCGGTGTTGGAACAAAACAAAGTATACCCAATCGACCTTCTTTCTTCCAAGCTCATGCCATACTCATACTTATCCAAGGAGTGTGTGGACAGGAGTCATGACACGGAGCACGACGGAGATTTGAGGCTTCCGTGTCACGAACTGACGCTGAGCAACACGGGAAGCACCCTCTAGCTCTGCACAACACCGAAGACGCAATTCTGGCCTTGTTTCGATAGCACCAACCGCCTTATAGCAGTCTCCACGGACTCGTCAGCCCTTTCTGAAACGAACCGCTGGCCTGTGCATGTTCAAAGAAGACAAGAAGATCGACCAAACACTCACACTGTGGTGGCTGGGGAGGCTTTGATAACCAGAGCGGTTTCAACCACTATCACAAGATTCAAGAAGTGTCTTTTAAGTGGTTCAGTGACTTTTGCACGTGCACGGGGGCTACCTCCTAGTACCGTCTGGACATATCTATCCTCTCAAATCCAGTTCCCAGATCGCACACGTTTGCCTGACATAAACCAACGCTACGCGCTTGCAAGTATCAAAGTCTCCACCGCTCTCTGGGGGTAGGAGAGAAAAGGGTTGTCAATCAACTACGCGTCACTGTGATCATCGTCGTTGGAAAGTACTCAGCAACAGGCATTGTACCCCAATAGTTTCTGTATGCAACAACGCGTATAGAGGCAAGCTGAAGAGAGGCAGAGAGCCATGGATCCGATGCTTTCTCACCCACGTACTCGGGTCTTTGATTGCTTCTCTGGCCCTATGCTCGGCCGCCGATCTCTCAAGTTCCTTCTCACTCCTTCCTTCACTCAGACTCAGCCACACCAATGTCTGTCAGAAGATCAACCCGCGCCGGGAAATGGAGAGGCGGTCTCGAGGGGAAGCGCTGCCCCCGTCGGGAAAGCCGGAGCAAGCATGCAATGAGCCGCAAGTTTGTTGAGAGCTGTCGAGTAGGGGTAAGAAGAATGAGAGTCCCGTGAGTGTAACTCCCCTCTTTGGTGTTTGGCAGTGAGCTGGCGCCTGCCTCGACGCGCCTTCTTTGTTGACGATCCTCAGCTCTTTGTTGCTGCTGTTGTTGATCTCCCCTCAAGGTTTTCATAAGCACGTGCAGATGAGCTATACCAACTTTCTGGACGAATATCAAGAAATGATTCGCAAGATAACTGCCTTGTCGAGATGCGTACTCCAGGACACGTTGACCGCTGTCGTCAGACATGATGGCAAATGCATGATATGATGCTTGAGAAGGATGGCTGAGACGTTGGCACTTTCCCCTCTGTTCCAACAAAGTATGGTTTTCCCTCGAGGCGATTCTGCACTTGTCGTGATCCTGCAATTGATAGTGTGGTGCCTATATTACTCGAGATACAAGGATCAAGACGATGGACCAAGGCGACGCTGCTGGTAACCGTGTGAGGACGCTGGTCCGATGAATTTGACGCATTACGATGATGTCGCAACGCACGTAACGACAAGAAGTACTTCTTGCAGATTATTAGCAGCAGGTATAATGCTTTTCTGCATTCAGCGCCACGTAATCACAATGCACATACCATATTCTGCAATATAGTTCATTGCATCACGTCTTTTGATACTCATGCTGCATCAGCATTGAACAGGTGAGGACATTGGAAGATGTTCGATGATAGTGTCTTTGGAGCGAGCAGTGACTCGAATCTAGTTACCTGATCTAGCGAAAGCAGGTGTTATCTCATCAACCTTGCATGTTCTTCTTGCCATGACGATCAGAGAACCGCCTGGTCATCATTACTTCGTCGAAGACTCCTTGACAGGACGCCACTAAGCGTACTGAAGCTTGTATGGCACAGCATTGCCCAACCTGCTGACAATAACCTTTTCTGTCAGCTGCCACAAGTTCTCTCCAAGTTGCTGGTCGCGAGCCTCGCTAGATGGGTCAGTTACTTTGCGGTCAGGCACGATCTAGTGAATTTGTTAGCTAGTCATTTGACCCTTCGGGACCTGTCTGGACTTACGTATTGGCCTTGAATATGCTCCTTGACAACGTCGTTGCTGGTTGCCGCGAAGAGTGCTGGACGACATCCAGCATCGACAGGGTCCTTCAAGAAAGGCTTCACTGCTGCAACACCGATTTTACCAAGAGTTCCGTAAGCATCGACGGCCTGCTTCTGCTGGTCGGTCTTAACTCCACCAGGATGTGTGGCGTTCATGAACGGTCCAGCGCTCACGTCGTCGTCGAAACCCAGTTGAGCCTTCTCCTTGCGATCTGCCAGAGCACGAATGTAAAGGACTTGGGCAAGTTTGGTTCTGTTGTAGAGCATCATGGGACCGATGTCCTGATTAAGCTCCTGCTCTGATTCAAATTTGACATCACTGATTCCACGGTGGAGATCCGAGGACTGCAGGACAAGGCGAGAACCAGGAGTCTTTTGAAGCAGAGGGAGCAGAGTCTGGGTCAGATGGAATTGTGAGATGTGATTCACCTGCATGTGAGAGTCGATGCCGTCCTTGGTCAGGTTGAAGACTCCAACTCCAAGTCCAGCGTTACAAATGAGAGCATCGAGCCTGTCGAGCTTGGAAGCCAGCTCCTTGGCTACTTGATCTGTCTGCTTCAAGTCTTCGAGTTCGATCTGAACAGAGTGAACTTTGGAGATGTCGCCGTATTTCTTGAGGCTTTCTTCAGCTTCCTGAATGTGCTCTTCCTTCTTGCCGAGAAGATAGAGGGCGGCGGGGTTGTGTTGGAGGATATGGGCGCAGATGCCGAAACCAATACCAGCTGATCCACCGGTCACGACATAAACCTTGCCTGAGAGATCAGGGATGTCGGTGTTGGGGTCAAAGGTGTTGCTGCTTCCAAACATGTTGATGGTATTGATGAATGATGTGGTTGAATTATTGACGGAACTGATAATATTGTTCAAGTCAAAAGTTTAGCTGGTGTCTGGGAAGGATATATGCTGGATGTCGTTGTCTGTTGCCATTCATGATAGAGAGGTTGCTCCGCATGTCATTTGCTCAGGCTGACGTCAACAAGAATGAATGATGAGACCATTTTTTGGGCAACAACCTAAGGGGCATGAAGACTACAGGCGTACATCTTGCACGATACTTGTACATCTTTATCCGACCTCATGTCATTGAGCAGACGGGTTTCACCACTGTCCAGCAACATCGCGTGCCTGCAACGTTTCACGGGGCAGCAGATTGTGATGTGTATAAGTCATGCTGACAGTTGTACCCTCTGAATGCGCTATGTTGTATTGAGCAAGTATGTGTCTTCGATGGCCACAGAAACCATTCTTGTCACAATAGCACAATTGGTGACAGACTCAAGCTCTACTCGTAGACTTTGAAAGATCATTGTTCAAACTACTTTAGAAAGACAGACGGAGGTGCCCCAGATTTCGGCAGGCGTGCTCGGGCCGCAAAGTGGAAACGCAGCAGCGTGATCGGCCAACTTTGGAGTCGTCAATAGCTCTCTCTGCGACTTGACTCCTGCCATTCGTACAGAGACGAGCATGGCAGTCGACATGAACACTGCACGGGAATGGCTCACCTGGAGCTTCAGCCCGACCATCGGCGCCATGCTCTTCACATTGCTGTTGTCGCTGTCGCTGCCCATCATCTTCCACTTATTCCTGTACCGCCAGCGCGCCGCTGTTGTAGTACCTTCGTTTATCCTGCTCGGTCCCAGTGGAGCCGGCAAAACAACCCTTGTCACCCTGGTGTGTAGCAGACACGAGGAGCCGCACTGCGAACATGCTAACTCAGTGCACAGTTCGAGCGTGGTACACCGACTGCTACCCACACTTCGCAAGCTCCTCAGACCGTCGCCTGCACCCTTCCCACTGGCGTCACTGCTGAATCTCACAAATACCGCGCTTCTGACGACCCCTCGAACAAGAAAGAACGTCGCATTGAAGTGACAGACACTCCTGGCCATGGCAAGCTCCGCCAGCACGCCTTTGATGCTATTACTGCGACGCCCTCTCTCAAAGGTCTAATCTTCGTCGTTGATGCGGCCGCCCTGTCCAGTCCTCAAGGACTCTCTGAGGCTGCTTCTTACCTTCACGACACCTTGCTTGTTTTGCAAAAGAGACACACTGGTGCAAAGAGCAGCAAAGGGCCTACTGGAATCCCTGTTTTGATTGCAGCCAACAAGCTGGATCTGTTCACTGCACTGCCTGCTCAATTGGTCAAGAAGCGCTTGGAGGATGAAATCACAAAAATCCGATCAACCAGGGCAAAGGGACTACTTGACAGCGCGGTTGACATTGAGGGGGATGATGAGGACAGGGAATGGCTGGGCGAAGGCGGTGAGGGCGACTTTAACTTTGGGCAGATGAAAGAGGCCGAGATTGAAGTCAGCGTGCTTGGAGGAAACGCCAGCGCAAAGGGCGAGGAAAAGACCCAAGTGGATGCGTGGTGGGCATGGATAGCTCAGCAGATGTGAGCTGATAGGTATGTATCTAATTCACACGACAAGTGTCGCAAGTGAATTTGACTACATTGTGAACGAAAGGCTGATTTTCGAATGGCGTTATGCGTAGGATTCATTGCGTCTCGGCGTTACTAAAGAAATGCCAAACAAGCTTTGGTCAAGGGTCCGAAGCTCGTTCAAGGCTCTCACAGGGCGTCGTACTGGGCGCTCTGAAAGACAAAGTGTTTTTCTCTGCATCTCTCCTCCATCTTGTTTTTCTCTTTTCCTTCTGTCATCTAATACTAACTCACATCGATCAACACACACCATGTCGATCAAGTCGCATCCTAGACACCCGCCGGTCGTCATGTCGACCATCACCGAGCAGATCGGCAACACCCCCCTCGTTCGCCTTAACAAGATCCCGCAATCGCTCGGTCTCAAGCCCACCATCTACGCCAAGCTCGAGTTCTTCAATGCTGGTGGCAGTGTCAAGGACCGCATCGCTTTGCGCATGATCGAAGCTGCTGAGGCCGAGGGCCGCATTCACCCCTCCAAGACCACTCTGATTGAGCCCACTTCCGGAAACACTGGTATTGGTCTCGCTCTTGTTGGTGCCGTCAAGGGCTACAAAGTCATCATCACCCTTCCCGAGAAGATGTCACAAGAGAAGGTCGCCGTGCTCAAGGCTCTCGGCGCCGAGATCATCAGAACCCCTACTCAGGCTGCCTACGACAGTCCTGAAAGTCACATTGGTGTCGCTAGAAGACTGGAGAAGGAGATTCCTGGTGCCGTTATCCTTGACCAGTATGTCAACCCCAACAACCCCTTGGCCCATGAGCTCGGTACTGCTGAGGAGATCTGGGCACAAACTGAGGGCAAAATCACTGCCCTTGTTGCTGGTGCCGGTACTGGTGGTACCATTACCGGTTTGGCAAGAGGCATTAGAAAGCACAACAAGAATGTCAAGATTATTGCTGCCGATCCTCATGGCAGCATTCTTGCTCTGCCTGCTTCCTTGAACGACGACTTCAAGGACCAGCCTTACAAGGTTGAAGGAATTGGCTACGATTTCATTCCCGACGTTCTTGACCAGCAAGGTGTCGACACCTGGTTCAAGACCGATGACCGCACTAGTTTCGAGTATTCAAGAAAGCTGATCAGAGAGGAGGGTCTCTTGGTTGGAGGAAGCAGTGGCAGCGCCATGGCCGCCTGTGTCAAGGCTTGCACTGAGCTCAGCCTGACCGAGGATGATGTCGTTGTCGTTGTTTTGCCCGACAGCATTCGAAGCTACTTGAGCAAGGTTTGTTCCCCTAGTCTCGCATTTCCGTCACGTTACTAATCGTTTTCACAGTTCGTCGACGACGACTGGCTGGCCGCCAACGATCTCCTCCCTCCTACTCCTCCACTTTCCGCCCCTACAACACCAGTCGCAAAGGCCGAAGACAGCAAGAGCAAGGATGGTTACGGAGATGCCACCATTCGTGATCTGCGCCTGAAGCCTGTTACCACCATCTCAGCAGATTCGCCATGTGGAGATGCCATCGAAACCATGCGTGAGAAGGGCTTCGACCAGCTCCCCGTCTCAGCCGGTACTGGTTCTCGTCTTGTCGGTCTCGTCACACTCGGAAACCTTTTGTCTTACCTGTCGTCGGGCCGTGCCACAGGCCACTCTCGTGTCAGCGATGTCATGTTTGACTTTAGAAAGATCAATGAGGTCGTGACAAGCACCCAAGACATTAGCATCAAGACTCCTGAGGAGCGCAAGCAGGCTGCAACCAGCAGCGAGACCGAGAGCCACCCCCAGCGCAGACAATTCGTCGAGATCACAAAGGACACCAAATTGAGCGCATTGAGCCGCTTCTTCGAGTGGAACAGCGCTGCTATTGTCACCGAAAAGACATCCGAGAAGGGTGGCTACAAGGCCGTGGCAGTTGTGACCAAGGTCGATCTCTTGACTTGGTTGGTAAAGTCATCAAAGAAGGATGGAAGCAACTAGAGACGACTGTTGATGATCAAGGCGTTCAGGAGTGGATTGTGATTGGATCGTAGCTTCATAATAAGGTCTTCGGCGTCAGCTTTGTTATGTGCACATCAGGAGACAGATTGAAGATGCAGATCCTTTAGATGAGTATACCCATGCATTTTCTTTTAGCCACTGAAAAGTTCGATTGCCTCATTCTAGTTTTGCTTCTGAGATTTGAGGAAAGAGCAGTCGTGAGACTGAAGGTAGCAGCACGTTGGAGGTTGTGCTTGACAGGAAGGAACCTGCCTGACACATGCGGTCCGAAGATTTGATTTTGACAAGGCACCCTCCTTGATACATTCCTTCCTTTTGCATCTGATCGACTGGGTGCACTTGGCTTTATAGCCGGTCCCGGTGGAGCTTCCCAGTCAATGCTGGTGTTGCATACAGAGCAAAGACAAGGCGGTCGTTCGCGTGGAAAGGCTTCAAGGTACGTGATTGAGGGCGTCACAGAAGCTGTTGGTGCCTTGGTGGTTAATTCATGAACAGCAACTTCATGGAATCCTCTCCACCAACGCATGGAGTACGACAACAGCGTTCCCGTCGCCGCACTCTCCTGACTTTGCGTACTATTCGTTCTCTCTTCCAACGCATCCAAGACGGCGTCCGCTCGCGTCTGCACCTCCCTGTTCCAACCACAACTCATATCGAAGACGCTCCTAGAGATATTGCTGGTGGCATTGATCCAGTTGTCTCTGATATCCCAAGCCACGCCCATCCAAACAGCCTAGTACAACAACCTTTCGCCATCGGCACCTTCGTCATGTCATCCTCAAGAAACACAAGACGTACCACCGCCCAATTGTGTCGGCTCGACGAGAGTCCTTTGCAACATGCTGTTCGCAGATCTCGACGTGTCGCTGGAGAGTCTCCAGAATCGGGCCCCTACCAGCCTCCACCTCGTCGTCCACCACGCCAAGAAGCAACATACTCATATCGCCCTCAACCTGAGACAACATCTCACCCTCCTCCTCCATCTTCGACTTTCACTTTCTCTCGTCTTGATCCACCTGTGCCTTTCCCTGGCTTTGGTTCTACCAGACGCTCTTCCACAGACACGCTGCCAGGCTCAGTTCAAACTTCACACGTCCATTCGTCGCTATCATCATCCATGACTCATCCTGTCAATCCGCCTCAAGCCTCGGCCTTGCAAACACATTTGCAAAGCCTCTTGTCACCACCTATCAAAGTTGAAGATCTTCCTCCGTCCAAGGTCGATGACATCAAGAGAGAATGTGAAATTTGCTGTGAAGCAGATGGGGCTCCAGTACTCCAGCCATGTCGCCTCTGTCCTGCCGCATACTGCGGAGATTGCATCAGAAGCATGTTTTTAGAAGCAACTCGCGATTCGACTTCGATGCCACCCAGATGCTGCACCATCCTTTCAACTATTGTTGCTCTTGACTTTCTTTCCTCCGCTGAAGCTGATGCATATCGTCGCAAGTTTGAAGAATGGATCTCAACCAAGAAGACGTACTGTCCAGTTCCTAAATGTTCACGCTTCATCCCAGATCGTGCAGTTCTACCACCGCCCTCTGCCGATCCAGTCACCATCTGGGGTCTTGTCAAACAAGAGCTTCCCGCCATCCTGAAAAAGACTCAACAAGAACATTATGCTCGATACTTCAAGGATGCCACATCTCCTTCGACCCACGGTATTCAGAATTGGAAGTGTCCCAGCAGGATGATCTGGCTCGGTGAGCTTTCTACAAAAGTCTCACGCTACTCCAACATGGCCGAGTTTGCCTATGATTTCAATCGACTCTACACCGGCGGTCGCTCCATGCCTCCAGTAGCCTCCTCTTGTGCTGAAATCCTGCGAAGACAGCTGTGGAAAGAGATTGGCAAAATCAAAGCCCGAGTGAACAGCAAATTCACAGTTTTGCCTGCTGCTGCTTGCTTTTCTTGTCCGGATTGTCACATCGGAATATGTCCCAGCTGTAAACAAGTTGCCCACTTTGGACAGCCTTGTGATACCGCTGCTCAAGATCATGAGCTTGCCATGCTCGAGACATATGGTTACAAGAAATGCCCGCGTTGTGGCCACGGTGTGAAGAGAATGTATGGCTGTCGCCACATGCAATGCCGTTGTGGTGCTCATTGGTGTTGGGGTTGTCTCCGTGCATTCGATGAGTGTGATGGAGGTTGTGATTCACCCGACTCCGGAAGTGAAGATGGAGATTACAGTGACGAAGAAATCGACCCTGGCACTCTTCAGCCTGGTGTCATTCCTCCGATGGCACAAGATGGTGAGCAGAATGCTGCATCCATTGTACGTACTCTAGCAATTGCCTCTGCTCCAGCAATTGCTTCTGCTCTAGCAAATACCTCAGCCACGGCAACACAGTCTGTGACCGCTCCAGCAGCAGCAGTCCACCCTATTCTTACTGAACGTCCAACCGACCTTGATAGGGGTGGTCGTCGCGTTTGGGAAGGCACGGGTGCTTTCTTTGGCGAAGAGCCTGACGACAGCTATCATAGTACAATATGGTCATGCTTGCACGTCTTCAAACCTGCACAAATCTCAGAGGAAGCAGTCAAGAGGGATGTGCCGCTTAGTACAGAGTGCTTCCGCTGCTTCTACAGGACCTACGCAACTGTTCAAAAATCGGTTTCTGGTTCTTTGCCCAAAACTGAGGACTCGAGAGAACACAAGCATAAGCACACTGCCGAAGAAGATGTGGCATGGCAGTGTGAGCACTGCGAAATGTCGCTATGCGGTGCCTGCAAGAATGAGGCGATGAATGAGAGAGGTTTATGATTTGCTCCAGCATAATTTCTTCGCACAATCAGTGCGGCCAAACGAGATTGAGGTTGGAACCATCCGAGTATGGCAGGGTTGAGCAAAGGCTTGTTGATGACTGAATCAGCAGGCCATTGCTTTTTTGCTCGAAGACTAGAGAGACTTGATCATGGCTTAGTGGTATATATATATAGCTGAGAAGAGCCTGAGCATCCCTGTTATTCGATTTCATATTTACTTTACTGCCTCTTGTCAAAGTGCGATAGCTGTTGGTATCACCCTGTCACTGCTGGCGGCACGGTATATCTCGACTGAGACATTTCCAAACCGCCAATGGCTTTTAGAGGCGGTTCGAGGCTATGTTTAGTATAATGTCTGCTGTTTCTTGTGGTCATTGCTCTGCAATGTAGTGATTATGGTGTCAACTTACTGCAAGCTTGAAGACTGAGTAGTAATCCTTGTGCCCAATGCCTAACGCGGGGCTATCCTCCCGACATTCTGTTTCTTGATTATTCAAGACAAGTTATAGTAGAATTTTTACTACATCCGCAGATATGATAAGAGTATGTAGGAACACAAAAGGTAAACCATTATTATAAATGGTTGATCGAGAATGCGGACTGACATGAAAAAATATGGGCAGGGTCACGACTCGCGCATTTGATGCGTAGAGTCCGTACCGACTAGATGCGTCTCACCTTCAGTATGCAACAGCAACACAAAAGGACAAAAGATGATTGAACACGGACGAAGCACAAGAAGAATCAAGAGTTGACAAGATCGTTGAATTTGATCAATTATAAAGACGAAAAGGCCAGGACCGCTGCGCCTGGGTTTCCATTTCGTTTGCAGCTTTCAATTCCACAAGCCGCTATTAACTAGAAGAAAGGGAGGTGTCGTCTCATATCGTGAAAAAAGGTGGCGTGTCGTGTCGTGGTGAGAACAACAGCATTTACATCTTTCCCTTGATCTCCTCGGCCTTGCCCTTTGCCTGGCCAGACAGCTCAGAAGCCTTGCCCTTGGCCTCGCCCATGAGTTCGGAAGCCTTGCCCTGGACCTGGCCGGATGTTGGTGATGAGCTGGACATCTCGTTGACGGCACCCTTGGCTTGGCCGGCGAGCTCGTTGGCCTTGCCTTGTGCTTGACCGGCCATCTGGCTGGCAGAGCCCTTGGCCTCGCCGGTGCTCACGTTTGCGGCCGACTTGATGGATGCGGCGGCTTGCTCTATGAAAGGTATTAGTAAGAGGTGAAGAGAGTGACAAGAGGAAGTTAAAACCTACCGCCCTTCTCGATACCCTTGACGGCGGCATCGGAGATGGTTCTGTCGACGGCCTTGGCAGCATCCTTGACAGTCTCGGTGGCAGACTTCTGGAAGCGCGCGTTGGTGCTGAAGAGACGAGCGTTGCGGATGATGGTAGAGCGGAACATTGTGGCGGTGTTTGTGAGTGGTGTGTAAGTTTTGAGGAAGTGTTTGAGTATAAGGAGATTTGATTGAATGAAGATTTCAGTAAACAAGAGCAAGGGCGATCAGTGTTTATAGCTTTCTTTGCCTGCGTGCCCGGTGGAATACGCATGTGAGGTAGCCATGACATCACACATGATTCTGTGGGGTAATAGCTAAAGCTTGGGCCTCATTCTATTCAATTCGTCTCCAGACTGACGCTTTCGTGAGGCCATTCATCGCGATCTCTGCATGCAAAAGGCGCCCGTTCACGATCCATCACCGCCGATGCTGCTTGTGAGTACGTAAACCATGCTTTACTGAGAATCGCTGCCAGACAATGGGGATCAGCTCGTTGAATCAGATTTTGAATCCTCGATACGCATGGCAAAGCCACATCGAACCAGAACGCCATGCTTTCAAACGGGCACTTGCTATTCCGATCGGCGCCGTAGCTTTGCCACAGAAACAGGTTCTTACAATAGCTCTAGCCCTTGGATCAGGAGAGTGACATTCAAGTGCAATCGCAAGTAATGCTCGGGAGCATCCATACCCGAAGCCCCATACACTGTGTTCTGATTATTCTACTCGAGTACCTGAGAGTTGCCTGCACTCCCTTTTATGTATCCAACACTCTATCTATGCAAAAACAATGGACCGCGAGTTGTTGCGATCAAGATGACTTCTTAACCTCCTCCTTCTTTGCGCGGTCCTTGGCGAGCTTCTCTTGCTTCGAGAGTTGTGCCTCGACAAAGACACCTCCGAATACCAAGCCGACACCAACCCACTGCATTGGGCTGAGACGATGACCGAACCAGACTACTGATAAGATCATGGTAAGCATCTTTCTGGTCACTGTGACTGTGACCAAAAGGAGAGACCCAAAGGTCGAAAGAGTGTAGACTAGCATATATATCAGCTCTGAAACATTCCGCTCGTGCAAAAGAGTGAAGACTTACAGATGAACATTTGACCCAAAGCACCACAAGCTGCAAATGCAAAGATGTCCCACCCAACGCTTGGATGTCTTTTGATGAAGTCAATGGCGTATTCTAGTTCTCCTCCAGAGGCGGCACTCATGCCGAGATATGCTCCGACAGGCGTCGTAGCAATGTACGGCGAAACAAACAGATATACCGAGGTCAAAACAGTACTGATCGAGTTGAGCGCACACATCATCTGCTGTCCAGTGTAGGGTCTGTACGACTTGTAGATGTGGTCTTGAGTCGAGTTGGTGAGACCATCGAAAAGCAAATTAATGCCGAGAAGGAGCAGTCCCCATGCACTGCTGCCATCTGCTCCCTTCTTCTTAGACGAAGTTGGGTGGTGCAAAGTGAAGACAGCTACACCAGCCGTCACAAGTGCTACGACACAGTACTTGTAAAGAGGATACTTGCGACGGAAGAGAGTAACGTGCAAAGCCATGACCGGGAGAAGCTTGCAAGATTTGGCCAGAATGAAGGTAATGTAGTCGACATGCTTGAGCGATGCATAGCCAAAGGGAGAAGCCAGGGAAGATGTGATGGCCACTAAGAACATAGGAAAGATGATGCTGCGGCTGGGGAAGATGGGTAGGTCGTTCGACTGCTTGCGTGTGAACAGTACGTAGAGATACCCGAGTAGTGCTGCGAAAGTCGATTGCACTGTGTTGATGAAGACAGGAGAATTAAACTTTTCCGGAGCCAAAGAGCTACCATACTGAGTCGTCGTGATGCGTTCTTGAAGAAGCCCCCACGTGAGACTGGTGTTTTGTTTAGCTTGATCACGTATGTGTTTTCATGAAATGCATGGAACGTACAAGGACGCGTAGATTCCTCCCACGCAGATGATTAGATTCCTGGTTGTCTGCGCACTTCCTGATGATGACCGATCCGTCGCTAGACCATCAACCTGCCTTTGCAACAAGGCCTTCTCATCCAGCACTCCATTTCCACTTCTATTTTTGATCTCGCCGTTGCCCGCCATTGTGGTTCACCGATGGAAATTGGAAATCAGGACCAGAATACAGTCTTCCTGTCGAAAGGTCGTTCGAAGTCGAAAGCCAAAGAAGAAGGAGAGAAACGAACTTCTAAATTATTGAACGGGTCGTCGTTGTACAGTATTAACTGTTTCAGAAAAATGCTCAGGGTCAACAACCAGCTGTCCTTCTCGAAGCCGCTCATCGCCAAAATTGGAAACAGCTAAGCCAGATGAAGTTAGATTCAACTCGTTGATCTGCCATGACGATTTTGAGAGCCGAGCCTCAGCCTCGCATAACCATTCTCTTAACACGACAAGTATCAATACAGGTCACTAAAATACACAGTTATGTCTATCTCGTATCACTGTGGGTGTCAAGCTATTTGAACTGCTACAAGTCCGGATTGCGCTCAGCAAGAGAACAAGCAAGTCTTTCTCCGGACCTTGCTAGATTTCCAATAGGTATCGTGTATTTTCACAACTACGATATAACAGCTTCGACCATGTGGGAGATCAGACTCTACCTATGTGCCAGGGTCGTTATGCTTGACCTCTGTCTCACAGTAACCTATGGCAGTGTTGTCGCTTGTAAAAATGCACGATTTTTTACGACAACAGAGCAGTGTCCATGTTTGAGTCATGGAGAGTGCGAGAGATCGAGATCTCCTCCACCATCTGTGGCAGTCGAGGGTATGTGGTTGAATCAAAGTCGTGCTTCAAGTAATTAGAAGCTTGGGTTTCGATGAGAATGTTGTTCAAACTGTCATCTCTTTGCGAAAGTGAGTCTGGGTTAGCGGGTGTCCAACCAGTCCTCATCTGACGCTTATGTAGCTTGTGGGCGATGGAGATGCAGAACGGGTGTCTCTCTCACGCAACGAGAAGAAGTCCCAGAAAGTCGGCGTAGGCAGGGTCGCAGGCTTGATATATGATCTTCAGGAAAAGAGTGTCGATGCACTTAAGCTGGAAAAATGCACGATACTTTCTCAAATAGGGATCGTTCCACAGAAAGCCATCTAGACAAGATATCTCTGTGGAAACAACTTTATCTTCAGATATTGTCGTGCATTTTTATAGGTACATTGCGAGTACGATTGCATCGGGGAAAGAATCCAGAACATAGACTGGACATGCCTGGTTTTAGAACAATAGCACGTCATGAAGCAGATTTTGAATGGCGATGGGATCTCCGATTGATTTACGATTTCTGTGATGCATTTTCGTTACAGCCTTAATTACTCTAATTGATGAATGTAATCTCCTCGAAGACTGGATTTTCTCAAGATATACCTCCCTAGGCTGGAAAGTTTCTCTTTGCATTTTAAATCGAATCAACCTTCCTTGTTCGTTGTCTACCTATCGCGTTCGTAAAATTAGATGATAACAAAATGACAAAATGTTTGAAGCCTGTATTTGATATCACACGGTCTGAGAGCAGTTCGGGAACTCCCAAAACTCGCATGTGCCACCGACCCTGCAGATTCTGTCCATATAGTTCTTGAGACGATCTTGGTCGTCGGCTTTGTATGACACGTACTTTGGAGGCCATTCGATATCGTGTTTTTGCAGATGAGCCTGGCGGAAGGCCATCAGCTGCTTATTCGACATCGTTCCCAAGGTATCGAGATCGAGCTTTTCAAGAGGATATACAGAGCGGTGAAGGTCATGGCGATATGAACTTGTAGGAGAAAGACCAGGGGAAGGATATTCTGTTGAGCGAATGACGAAGGACAACAATGTACTGTGCTGGCTGCTTGGACCGATCTTATGTAGCTTGGCGTATGCGACGATATAGATCTCGTCTGCACATCGTCCACGTCCGCCTGCGCTCCAGAAGAGATAATGCAGATTGTCGAGTCCGCAGATACCAGCCGAATCCATATTGTGACCAAATGAGAACGATCTTACAAGCAAGGCGCGAGACATATCTGCGTGGAAGAAGAGTTCCGCATCGTTGGCTGTCTTGAAGTGTAGGCTTTGCTCACTAAGGCGAGTAGAGACTGGCATTCGGGATGGCTGTCTTCTCTGGCTGTAGTTGATTCTTGTAGTGTCGAGGGTACGTGAAAGAGTAGTGACATCCTCAGCCACTTTCGCAGGACCGCGCTTGAGTAATGCAAGTAGCGAATTTGTACGGATCTTGGGGTAGTCCAGCAATAGTAAAGTGTATGTAAGAGCATCCATATGGAACCGCTGGATCTGTGGACGAGTTTTGTTCAAGGCCAGAATTTGTTCCACTGTTGCAAAGCTTACAGTAATGGGCTGAGAACAGTTAGCAAAAGCATTGATGCTGCTCAAGATGGCTACGTACATTCTGATGTTCTTCCGAGTCAGTATCCATACGTCCGTCATTGTACGGCGAAATGCCTTCGATCTCTGCTGTACGACCAATGTTGAGAGACTCTCTGTCTGTACTAATGGAGAAGACTTCTCTTGGTCTCATCTTCAGCTGGTACAGAACCTTGTTTGTGTTAAAGTCCCAGTAATGCTCGAAGATCTTGTGTACGAGCTCTGTAGGAAGGCCCTCGATCCTGTCCAGAAGTGACATGGCTGGTCGACCTTGATATTCGATTATATGTTTTGCTAGTATGAACTTAACAGATAACAAGATGTCTGATAATTTGAACGTGAAGTTGTCAAAGGTCGGAGCCTCCTTCTTGTAGATTAGGCTTGGTCAGAATGTCGGCGGTATGCAGGAAGTAGAAATAGCTGTAGTTGACCGGTCCTAGGACCGGGACAAAATCAGTAGGCATAGTCTACCAGTCCTAGGACTGGTAAATTTCAGTTGGTATGAGCTACAGACTCGAGGCCTGGCGAGTGCTCTGGAGCAGCATCGTGGTACTACGACAGAGTCAACACTCAATGCTGTGTCGGAGTCTCAAAAGGCGATAGTTTCTTAGTCCTGGACTAAGAAAAGCGAGAAGGTGGTATTTTCTTAGTCCTGAACTAAGAAAAATTTAGAAGTGGTTTGCTCTTAGTTCTGGACCAATTTATATACAAAGAGACGATATCCCATTGCCTCTGAGTGAGGAGACATCAACAGGCAAGATTTTCTCGTGCGGCACAAGAAAATTATACTTAGTGGTGCCTTCTTATGTGGTACCAGAAACGCATATCTGCTAGAATTTTCTTGTGCGGTACAAGAAAATATCTAACGACTTTTTCTTGTGCGGCACCAAAAAATCATACTGTACGTTTCGATCGAGTCCAGTGGAGTATCAAGTCCTCGGCCAATGACTCTAGCTCTTCGAGACTGGTGGGATTAGCGCAATGCTTGTAGAGATATCGTGCAGTGTAAAAGACAGTCTGGTTCTGGTAATCAAGTCCGAAAGATTGAGGAAGTTACGTTGAAAATGGAACCTCCGATGTGGCAACCTAGGTGCCGAAGGTCCGTAATACTGCCCTATCAGAATTTTGGCAACCTGGTAGTGAAAAAAAGGACCTTAACAAATCAAGGAAGCCCTTCGGAAAGCGAACGTTCGTTTTTTGCATATGCGTGTGAGTCGATTATTTGTTACGAGGATGTGCTAAAAACGAGCGTTCGTTTGTAAAACCACCTTGGTAAGTTAAGGAAGCTCTTTTGAGAACGAATGCTCGTTTTCTACTTATGCATGTGAGTCAACCATTCGCAACATGGATGTGCTATAAACGAGTAGTCTTGTGTAACCTCACCTTGACACAATGAGGAAGCCCCTTCGAAAACGAATGCTCGATTTTTGCATATGCGGGTGAGCGGATTATTCGCAACGTGGATGTGCTATAAATGAGCATTCGTTTGAGAATTCATTTTGGTAAATTAAGTAAGCTCTTTTGGAAGCGAATGCTCGTTCTTTGCATATGCGTGTGAGTGGACTATTGGCGATGCTGAGTCTTGTTTATCAGATCGCTTCGATGATGAGAAGAGTTCTGTTAGGGAAGGACATTCAGAATGTGACTGTGTTGTCAGCCTTCCAATTAAGTTGCCGACCCCCCAGTGTTGATATAGCTTCGGGGCTGATCAGACCTCTCATCAACTAAACTTTGTTGACATGGCTATGCTTCGGAGCCAGCTCCATCAACTAGATTTAGTTGATAACGCATGCTTTAGAGCAAGGTCCATCAACTAAATTTAGTTGATCATGCATGCTGCAGACACCGCTCCATCAACAAGATTTAGTCGATGGCGCATGCTTCGGAACCGTGAGGTGTGGCCGGAGGTGATATGGGGATTGTTGAGACTATGGGTGTCGTGATTTTGCTAAGATCCATAGAAGGTTGATTAGACCCTTGAATCTGAATAGGATCGAAGTTATCCAAATGGCAGGGTCCATCTGATTGCTGTAAGCTGTCCATCTCCCATATGCTAAAGACTGTGGTAATGTAGCTGCTGAAATGCATAATACTTTTTTATTCCAGAGTATGGCCAGAGAAACGTTTTGAGAGGTCAGTCTCTCTATGGATGGCAGCCGTTCCTAGAAATCATCCTGCATTTTTATAGCCTGGAACATCTTTATACATCATCTTGGGGAGGGAATCCATACGAACTAATTAGAGCGACTTGGTCCGAGGTTCACAACCTGTTGGGCACATTGGAGAAACGTAAGGTGCTGTCCTGCCTGGATTTTGTAGCGAAACCGCGATCCGTCCAGTGGTATTAGATGTATACCAGGCAATGTCGCAGGCAGAGCGTTGTGAACGAAATGTACTGATTCCCCAAGTTTGTGGCAATCTCTGCAGCTTTCTGGCGCGATGGTAGCGGCTAGTATCGTCTTTGCGCCAATAGCCAGATCCAGGTCCTCGATATCCCATGCCGATTGGAAAGCCGAGCTCAATTTCATGTAATAGTTCTCTTAGCAACGACAAGCGATGGTTCGAGCTGCCAACGTAGACAGTAGTGTTTAAAGCATAAATCTAGATTAAGAAACCGCAAAAACAAACGCCTGCAGGTCTCTGATCTCCTATAGGAAATGAAGCGATGAAAAGTGCGTTTTCCGTGTTGCTGTTACTAACCTTAGCATGCAAAAGAGGTTAGTATGAGCGGTTTCAACATGGTGTCTGCTGACACATCGTTGGAAATTCGGTAAGAACCTGTGTTACCAAACAACAAAATCATGACTGCCTGTCCAAGAAAATAAATTCAAACACAGCCCGGCCGCTTGGGCACTTACATTCTCACATTTTCTAGCACAAAAAAACGACCATCACGGGGCTCGAACCCGCAGCCTTCCGCTTTTTACACTAGAGAGAGTAGGAGGCGGATGCGCTACCATTGCGCCAAACGGTCGAATTTTAACGATTTTTTAGTTATCAAAATATATGTTTTGTCAACGTCAAAATAGCGTTATCACACCAAAAACAAGAATTGGCTGCGGGTTTCGAGCCCCGTGATGGTCGTTTTTTTGTGCAGGAGAATATGGGAATGTAAATGCCCAAGCGGCCGGGCTAACGCCCGGGCTTGGGCCTTGCAATGATTCATGGCGTAATTGAATCCTTAAAAGGTCTTGTCTTAAGAGATACTACAGATTATATACAAAGAAATAGCAAACAAGGATAGACTAGTGGTATCAAAACCATATGGCAGCTAAAAGCAGTACAATCCAGATCTTCCGTCGGTGGATGGCGTCTTTTCATTCTACGAGTCCGACGGAAAACCGCGATACCACTGCAAGGGAAACATTGCCGTGACCTCGGTGGCGTTGAACTACCTGAAGGCCACACACAATCCAGCTTTGTTATTGAAGCCTAAAGGCCAGAGCCGACCAGATCCGAGTGCTAGAAAAAAAAAAGGCAACAAACAATGCACTTATCAGACTGAAGGTGCCATACAAGATTCGTGCCAGACTCAAGCGCCCATTGAACAAGTCGCAATTCAGAAACGACCTGAACGAATGGGTCTCAGACCGTTTGGCGCCTTTCAAGAACAGGCGTCTTTTGGACCTTGAGGTTGCAAATCAGCTTGATCAGGTTCCTTGTTCTGACGGAGCGATATCGTCAGTTGTGGTAGAAGAGATATGGTCTTGATGGCTCTCTGTGGACACACTCTCGGTTGTGAACTCGATTGTGCATTTTTATGGCTAGCAATATCGCTATACTTTGCCCTGAAAAACCTTTTATGATCTCCCGCATGATCGAAGCTGCTTTTGTTGCATTTGTGAAGATGCAGAATATTTTCCGAAATCAGAGCAGGGTCCAAAGAGAGATTTCATCGGAATGGCTCTCTGTGGACATACTTCCGTTTCTGAACTTGGTCGTGCATTTTGGTAGTCAGCAACATTGCTACACGACGCCATGAAAGAGAGGTGGGTCTTGACACGGTAAGAGACCTCGGCGCTTGAGAAAGACATCAACAGAATCGGATATTGAGCTAGTATGATCGATATTGAAAGACATGAATCAAAGTCCAATATTGATGTGCCCAGGAGTGGGCTCTTGATCGGCTAAAACGCCGGCCCACGCACTCCAGTCCAAAGCGCTGTCATCAAGAAGTAAAGGCACACCAAGCTCGGTATCTGTCTGTGTCAAAAAGTCACCTACCAATGGCCCAAAAAGTGCCATCTCGGTAGTAACAGTATCTGGACGAGCAGCCGCAGGACCAGCCTGTACCATGGCCGAGGCTTCGCTAGATTCACCTCTGGAGGCTTTAAAGGTGGCGATTGATCTCAGCACAGCATCTAGATGTGTACAGAATTCTGAGGCTGCCAGATTGCCTAGCATGCTTAGTTGACGTAGCAGATGGGTGGCCGATTCTGTGTCGTTCTGATGAGACTTTGCAAGACTGTCAGAAGAAAGACTCGTTAATGCCAAGACGGTTGCTGAAGCGAAGAGATATTGAGCAGAGAGGTAATCAAGGGTGAAGAAAGAGCCATTCACCCAGCTCCGCATCAGCAATCGATAGCTGTGGCCCGCGGAATGTGAGCACGTCGATGCTAATGCCAAAGTGGCTTGGGAAATTTCTTCTGTCGCGCCTCCAATCTTGTTTGAAATCCTGAAGACATACAGCAGTATCGGCCGAGTTGCCAATATGACACACTGATTGAATGATAGATGCAACATTACGATGTGTCGTGCAACTTGGCTTGAAGCATCTTCTTGTCGCAATTGCATGCTCGGAGGTAGGGCCTCGACCCAATCTCGAAGCTTGCGGAAGACAGCTTGCACTCGTTGTGAAAAAGTGTCAGGGAGCTTCCTTCGACTGTATAAACTGCCAATGATGCCACCAGCGATGCGAGCTAGACTGATACTAGCAGTGAGGTAATCGGCATCGATGAAATCGTCCTTTTGTGCCTCTGTCAGGCCTTCGTCGGTTGGAAGATCTACCTCAACGTCTTCGTCCTTCAGGAGTGTAGGATATCCGACTTTTGAGCTCATCATTCTGTCTAGGACATACATTGTCCACCAAAGACGAACTCTGCGTTGTCTCGCAGCTTTGTCAGGTAACTGTCGCTCGGCCATGTTCTGGTACATTCCTATCGTGAGACCCAGTCTCATGGCGGATCCAATGTAACGGAAAGCACTGTGTCGCCTATTCATGACTGAGTTGTACAAAGCAAACATTACCAGAATCTCGATATGATCGATCTTTGGTCGTTCCGGAACGACTCGTAAGATGGTTTTGGCTCTTGC
Organism: Aureobasidium melanogenum CBS 110374; assembly: GCF_000721775.1. Taxonomy (NCBI): domain Eukaryota; kingdom Fungi; phylum Ascomycota; class Dothideomycetes; order Dothideales; family Saccotheciaceae; genus Aureobasidium; species Aureobasidium melanogenum. The sequence continues at coordinate 538,171 of NW_024470057.1, read as the reverse complement.
AAAGTAGTGAAGCCCAGGTAAGGTTCCTGCGCTATCTAATGGCGACCTGATAGCGTAAGCCTCTCCAAGCGCAAATAGTATAAACAGTTTGCAGACTGCTAGTTGGTCAAGAGATCGCAGATCTTGGTAAGCACGATCGAGCGTGGTCCGTACCGCAGAAGCAGGAGACAGATGGTAGCACTTGCCAATTGTGTTAAGAGCAGTATTGACCAACAGGAAAGCCTGAGGTCTGCTGGGCCATTGCGCAGTTGTGTTCAGTGCAGCATCCAATTGAGCATCTTGTCACACGTTAACAACTTTATGTCGCATAGACCAATCGCACTTACCTTTGATGAAAGAAGTTCTCGGGATATGACTTTCGGCCTCAACACTCACCAGGAGCTGTCGAACTCTTGTTGAGAAGCCTGTGCAAGCAGCCTCGCCTATATAGATAGGACTGGGATCGTAAGGCATGAACCATGCCTCTTTCTCGATGAGAGGATTGTCTCCTCGCCTCTCATCATCCGCGTTGGTGATCTCTGTAGTATCTTCATGGCTTGTGTCATCGTTTACACCCCGCTTGAGACGCTCGTTCTCATCAAGTAGTTGCTGTATGTAACTGGGATCGATCAGAGCTGTGTTCTTGAGTCCATCGCCGTCGTCAATTTACCTTTCATTGACCGTGACTTTTCTGTCTCGCATAGGATAATCACAAGGCTTATCTGCTTGCAAGCAGTTCTTACAAGGCTTTTCGCCATCACATTTCGTCTTTTGATCGTGGCAACGACGACAGCTGTAGCATCGTTGTCAGTCTTGTTTTGCGCATCCGCAGGTCTAGGATTGTGCGCACGCGACCGTCTTTCGTTTCTGGCGCTTGCTTGGCGGTTGTGAACCCTCAATAGAGGAACGGAGAGACTCCATAATGGCCGAGAATTCGGTGTATGACACGCGTAGTAGATGCAGAATACTGTCCGGCTTGAGAAGCCGGTCTGAAGCAGCAAGCGCGGCCTCGTGTCAACTTCCCCATCCGGTATCGCTTATATTTTGCCGATGCAGCCATGCTGCCCAGATTTTGGCAGACACAACGACGCTCTTCCTCTTGCACAATCACAATGATACATCACGGCCGGCAGATGTCGTAAAGACTGGTTTGAGGCCCGCAAAATCAATCAAAGATGGGTAACGATCGCCACTAATGCCCCATGGGCCATGGAGAGGCGTGTTGTTCGGACCTGACCGTCTGCCCAAGGGCCGATGCAAGCCGCTCTTGAATCTGGCCATTCTATGCAAGCACTGCAGAGATTTTTCTTCTGCTGCAGCCATGGAACCATCTCTATTGGGAATCTAGATAGGTCTCTAGCGGAAAATTGGAAGGATCTGCCAAAACATTTCCTCGGCTGTTGTTCAAGGGCAAAGGAGCGCAGGTGCATCACCAGTAGTAGCAGGTGGTCCCGCCAGTGGCATGCTTGATGCCGATTCGTGCGCGAACAGCGCGGCGCCTTTCCATACTTGGTATAAGAAGTCGAGCCGACCAATCAAAACCGTTCGCCGAACTGGCTCCGGCGCGTCTATCCAGGCTTGTTACTCGATACTATCGAGCAATTATGCGGATTTTATACACGTTATGCACGGCCATCGAGCTTATCCCTCATTCTTACTCGATGTGATCGAGCAACCACACGTTTTTGATTCTCGCATGGGAGATATCGCCAACATTAACGGTACATCATGGCCAGAAACTCAGAGATAAGGCGGCCTCAGTCTCGGGTCGTTCAGGATGATTGACATACATAAGAGTTCTTTGATCCGCACCTTTTCAAGATGGATATATCACATTGACATTCAGTATACCATCACGACGACCATACATTAGGTTAACGACAGAGGACATCTATTGTACATACCCTGTACGGCATCTACATCCTTCCCTCGTTCCATCTGAAATCATCTTTCATACCAATCTCAATGGAGAAACCCTCGAAAGTCTCCCGTGCCTTGAAGGCACTCGAGGTCCGCCACGAACCTGGCCTGACCGATGTCCAACTCATGCTCAGCAACGAAGATCTGAAGCCTGTCGAACCTGAACGTAGACAATGGGGTGCCTGGCACTTCGTCGCGTTCTGGATGGCTGACTCGTTCAACATCAACACATGGATGATCTCAAGCGCCAGTGTCCAAGACGGCCTCTCATGGTGGCAGTCATGGATCTGTGTGTGGATCGGATACACCATCGCCGCCGTCTTCGTCATTTCCACTGGCCGTATCGGAGCAAAGTACCACATCTCTTTCCCCGTCGTCTCTCGATCCAGTTTCGGTATCTGGGGCGGCCTTTGGCCAGTCTTCAACCGTGCAGCCATGGCCTGTGTATGGTATGGTGTACAGAGTTGGATCGGAGGCAACTGTGTCGAACTCATGATCCGAAGCATCTGGCCTAGTTGGGACAAATACCAGCAGGGTGGACCCAAGAACACCCTACCCGCCTCTTCGGGCACCAACACTCGCGACTTTGTCAGCTTCTTTCTTTTCTGGGTGTGCTCTTTGCCTGCACTATGGTTCCCTGTTCACAAGATCCGTCACCTCTTCGCGGTCAAGTCGATCGTTGCACCTGCTGCTGGCATTGCCTTCTTCATTTGGGCTATCGTTAGAGCACATGGTCTCGGCCCCATCGTCCACCAGCCTGCTAAGCTTGAGGGAAGTGAGCTCGGGTGGGCCATTGTGAAGGGTATCATGAGCTCTATCGCCAACTTTGCTGGTAAGTCCGCGGCATGTATGACTTGGAAAAGGAACGCATCAACTGACCATGAACGATAGCCTTGATCATGAACAACCCCGACTTCAGCAGATTTGCAAAGCGTCCCGAGAGCGCCATGCTACCCCAACTCATCACCATCCCCGTCGGTTTCGCCATTACATCATTCATCGGCATCATCGTCTCATCTTCCTCTGCCGTCATTTACGGCGCACCTGTCTGGTCGCCTCTGACCCTCCTCGAGAACTTCCTCAACGACGCCCATGTCACTGGCGCAACACGTTTCGGTGTCTTCGTCATCGCTGCCGCCTTCTCTCTTGCTCAGCTTGGTACAAACATTGCCGCCAACTCGGTCTCTGCCGGTACAGACATGACAGCGTTGTTCCCTCGCTTCCTGTCCATCAGAAGAGGCTCATACATCTGTGCCATTGTCGGCCTGTGCATGTGCCCTTGGAACCTGATGAGCTCGAGCAACAACTTCACCACCTACCTATCTGCTTACAGTGTATTCCTGTCGTCCATTGCCGGCGTCATGGTCTGCGACTACTACCTCGTCCGCAAAGGATACCTGCAAGTCCGAAACCTGTACTCGGCCGACAAGACCGGACCTTACTACTTCACCTTCGGCGTTCATTGGCGTGCCTATGCTTCCTACATTGCCGGCATTCTCATCAACGTCGTCGGCTTTGCAGGTGCAGTGGGTCAAAAGGTTCCCGCGGGCGCAACATACATCTACGACCTCAACTACTTCTGTGGGTTCTTTGTCGCAGCAGCCACGTATTGGTGTTTGTGCAAAGTGTCGCCTATTCCTGCGACCAGCGAGACTTGGCTTGAGGTTGACGATGACGGCGAGCCGAACAGCTTGGCATATGATGGACAGTACGATGAAGAAGCCATGGGCGATATGATGGAGGATGGAAAGAAGCCTGATGCCAAGGTGGTACAGTACTGAAGCAAGTGTTTGTTGATGAAGTTACGATATTTTAGATGTTGGGTTAATGATGGTTCGGTTACATGGGTTGGTAGAGTAGATGCTTTTTCAGGATTAGAGAATATAAGAGCCTCGCGAGGAGGACACGTCTTTACTTTCTACCTCTCGAGCGCAGCTCTGCTGCTACTGGTGATAGGGTCATTTTGTTGATGAAGAGAGTCTCGAAGATATGATGTCGTCTATTTGTGTATTGATACAAGTGTCTGGGATGGGTATCCAGAGTTTAGGCTTGGTATGAACGATAGAAGTATGTACAGTCGAAGGAGGGAGGAGGCGTCTCTACGACGACAGAAAATCTCAAGAGCGGTAATAATCCCTCAAGATGCGATTGCGATGGTCGATCAGATTGTGGAAAGTAGCCAACTTGTGAGCCAAAGGATTATGTTTCCAGCCCATAGTCTCATCCAGCAACAGATGGGTATAAGCAAACACACTCGCATCAAACAGTGTCGGTGTTTTGTTTCCAAAGTACCAAGTGTCTTCTCCCAGCAGAGTCGACAGAGCAGCAAATGCATCAACAGCCTCGTCCAAGAGATCCTGTGCTTTTACAGCGGGTGTCGTCTTCAAAAGCTCTTGAGTAGCGGCATCGCGCAGTTGATACGAAATTGCCATTGCAACAAAAGTATTGGAGGAGGAAGGCGTGACGTAGAGTCTTGTAGCGACGTGATCGAAGTTGTCGGGGTCGAGGTAGAGGAGGTAGAGCCATGCTCTTCTCACGGCGTGTTCGAGTAGCGAAGTATACACATCTTGGCGCGAGGACTGTGTGTCGGAGGAACGGCCTTTGCTTTTACTGTCGCTGTGTGTGCTAGACCACGATTCAAGCTTGCTGGATGCGATTGGAGTGGATGAGTTTGCTGGAAGGAGGAAGGGTAGGGAGCCCGAGGGCGAGGCGTGGTTGTTGGAAGGTCGGCTGCGGAATGGGATACCCTGGAAGAGGAGATATGTCTGCCACTTCAGACACGTCGGATTGAACGAGGCTTTGTTTGCGCTGGCTTCTTCTGCTGTTGTCCATGTGTATAGAGTGTGTTGATCTCTGTGTGTTGGCGAGCGCGTCGGAAGCGCATTGGCTGCGTATGTTGATAGAGGGTACTTTGCGAACACTTGTCTGATGACCGGTGGCACTGCAAACATGTCCCGCCAGTCACGGCGACTGCTATTGCTATCTTGTGTCATGGCTTGAATCTGTTACTCTCCCTAACCTTGATCGCATTCGAGAGCGACATCTCAAATTCCTTATCTAACGTTATCGCAGCTGGGCAGGGTCGTCCCATTCTCAACCGTCAACAACTCCCTCTCTGTTGCACCTCTTGAAATTCATGTCAAATTGCCTTTCTTGTCCATTCTTCCCGTCGATTGGTATCACCACATGAAAGATGAAGGTATACTTGTGATGAAAAGACTATATGTGTGGCGTTTTATTTCTGTTTACAGTCCAGCTATCTTGTCAGTATTTCTTGCTCCCACCATCAACTCCTGCTTCTCAGATACCTAGCAAAAACCAACTCAATAACATATTTTATCAAGCAAGCTACACCGGCGGTTCAATCTCGTCCATAGAGCGATCTCAGGCAACCTCTTTTCATGAATCAATCGGTTCAACTTCGTCTTCGTCCTCGTGAAGAGTGCATTACTCAAGCACGTCCGTGATAACGAGCTTGCCAACACTAGCACTCCACCAAAACCGCAACGTGATACGTACGTGAAGTATTCGGTGTTCTACGCTCTTCAGCGTACTTGCACTGCTCTGGATCATTTCTTCGGCGCTTCTTCCTAGAAGACGTGTCCACGCATGATCTGACAGCACAAGCTTGCCACTCAAGATGCATCCACTCTCATCAATTAGCTTGCCAATCTGTCGTTGTTACTTGTCATGTCAAATTGTGCTGATCGATATGTACTAACCAGTCGCGGGTTGATCCTCAACGGCACCTGCTCATCACATTGCTTGCATTTAGCTACTATCGAGTTTGCATATAGTGGGATGCCGCAGCTACTCGCTCATTAGCACTCGATCACCTGTGCATTTGTTCTATAAGAGAGATACCATTCATTGCACATAAGCATGTTCTGTTGTCGCAGAGAGGTCATATTGAGGTCTAGTATGATCACACTCAGATAACCCTCAAATTCGTCTTCGGGTGCCTCGCGCGCGCTTTCGGAGTCAACCAAAACTGCCTTGAGGCGATCGACTCTGAACATACCGATCGTCCAAATCTGCAAGGGAATTCAAAACATGTTCATCTGGTTTAGAGATACTCCAAAAGTCGTATTCTACAAACTCTGTGAGCCCCAATGTATGCATAAATAGTAAATTACACACCTTTGTCAGGATAAGCTGGATTGACGTGCCGTCTTTTGATCATATGTCCAGCAAATGCACGAAGTCTGTCTGCTTCCGGAATACTGGGGTCCACATCGATGAAGGTGCTGGATGTTAGTGCCAACCAGGTCTGGTGTGAGACATTTAGGCTCGGACTGGATATAAGCAGCGCGGTCTGTGATGGCTGCCACTCCACCGGGGTTGTTGAAGCGACTCCCCACAAGGACAGTATTGCTTCGCTTGTGTCGTCCATCACACCAACTTTCACAAGATCGGCTGTGGTTCCATCCTTCTTCAATACTGTGATGTGTCAACTCTTCACTCCCGTAACGTGTGGCGACCCCAATACCTTTCTTACGTGTACTGATGCTCTTCACAATGACAAGGATTTTGGCTTCCGTCACCTCAGCGCCACCATGAGTGAAATCCTTCAAGGACATGAGAGTGGACTCATAACTCAGTGGCTTTCTGCAAAGTTGGGCGAACTTTGGATCATCGAGTACAAGGATATAGCAGCTCTTGTCCTTTTCCGGAAAGATCTTGATGTACAGAGGTGCGACGGCGCACGGGAAGATACCTCGATCTCCGTTGGCGACATAGGTGGCCCATACTGCAACAAGTTGGCCTATTCGCAAGCCGTGAGAGATACGCGTGTAAGACAATTTGACCTCCGCGAGTTTAGCGTAAGCTCCTGTAGGCATAATGAAGAAATACTTACAGTGACAGCACTCGTGTTGTCTTTGACCACAAGGTGGACAGATCCTTTGGCCCCTGTTGGTAACTTTGCTTTGGGCGAGCTCTCGAACAGGTTGACAATGCGACCTACGATCTTGATTCGATTTGGTCCCGACACAAGTGCATCGATGTCATACTCGTCGTAATCTGCAGATGGGGTCCAATCGTCCTTCTGTGCTGGTAACAAGGAAGTGTCAAGTTCTGATGAGGTAAAGCCATCGCCTGGCGCGGGTGAAGATGTTCGGGGCGAAGTTTTGAGAGGTGAAGTCTGCAAGGGGAAGAACGACCGTATCGAAGGGCTTTGTCCCACCATATCGTCAGTACTTTAGCTGTTGTCAACGAAAAGGATTGTCAAAGCGAGTCGACCATAAAATTCTCAGCTTAGAAGGTGTTTGCCTGCGCAAAACTGAGTAGGCGAAGGCACGACCCAGCGCCACTTTCCCAAAATGGCCAACATGCAACTCAGCTGTTCTCGTTTCAGCAGTTGCGACGGACCGGCGTGGATTTGTGCCGACCAGCACTCTCAAACGATCCAAGCCGCTACACCTACAGGTCACCATTACTTGTGCAAGGAAAGTGGGATACACTGGATTAAAAGCATGCTTAATCTTGTGCTTCGAACTCTCGCGCAACCCTCTCGCTCTCTGCCTCGCCAACCCATTCACACACTCTCTCACCCACGTCGCCTATCAGCTTCTCATATCTGTCGTCGTTCGGGTCTGGGAAGAACAGTCCACAATGCGCTTCGACCAGATCGACATCTTTCATAATAACTCGAACCCAAGTAGGGTCTCTGATACCTGAGTTATCTTTCGGCGGCAGAGTGCAGAAAGTGCGATCTTTGAAAGCTTTCTGCTCCTCACCAGAAGGCGTTCTTGATTCTTGGGGGGACAGAACAGTGGACTGGGTTGATGATTCGCGTTTCGAAAGAGGCTCAATCGTCGAGTCGTTGTCATTCCAAGAATGGTTCAAGGCGTCCTTCCACTCCTTCTGTGCTTCTTTTTGCTCGGCTGCCAGAGAGTTCTCCTGATCTGTCTCTCTTCTCTCAACAGTCTTCTTGCGCTCTTTTTCCTTGCTCTTCTCATTCTTGCTGACCTCTTTCTCCGCTCTCTTACCTTCTTTGATTGCTTGTCGCTCACGCTTCTTCTCTAGCTTCTCACGATCTCGAAGTGCCTTTTCACGGTCCTTGAGAGCTCGGAAGTACAACCTCAAGACTCTGTCGTACTCCTTTTCGGCCAATTTTCTCGCATCTTTGTCTGCGAAGAATGGTGGCTTCTCGGGCTTTGCAGGCGGATCCGGCACGGGTGGTAGAGATTGTAGGCCGCCAGCAGGGACTTCAGGAGACTTCTCTGGTAGCGTCGTGTCGACATCCAGGTCTTGTTCGAGTTCATGAGAACGGTTCGTGGCATCTGTACTTGTGTTTGAATCCGAGGGGCCAAGCTCCATATTCTCTGTTGCGTCGACCCAAGACTCAGGGTCCGAAGAATCACCACCCACTTCGGACATAGGAGTAGGTTCCAGGTGGTCCATTGACACGAGTTCGTTGTTTTGTGTTGCTTCAAACTCCTTGATATCATCATCGGTCTCCAACACTTGGTCATCTCTTGGACTGAATTCAGCAGAATACCTTCCCTCATCCTGATCAGTTGTCTTGTGATCTACATCAGTAACATTGGTGGCCAAGGTGGGGGTCGCGACGGATGCTTCGGGCGAGGTTGGTGTTCTTGGTTTCTTGGGACGACCTGTGCTGGAAGTGTAGTAGTTGACGAAGCGCACCCTTGGCGGAGCGACAGAGCTACCTACCACCGCTTTTCTGGTTCTCTCACTTTGCTCCTCCAGGCCTCGAATCCGGGTATAGCGGAGTTTGAGGCCATTGTAGTCTGCCATAGCACCTCCAAATTCTAGGTGAGACTTGACTAATTGCTTAGTAGCTGTTCTGAGATCACTGGAATGCTTGTTCAGAAAGTACCAAGCTCCTTCCCACCCCTTTCTGACCGGAAGGATTACATCATTCTTATAAGCTGGATTGTAGTTAGGGTCGAACTGAGACGGCGATGACGAACTTTGTGGGCTCTTTACGCTGGCTGAGGAAGCACTCGCAGATGGTGTGTCGTCAAAATAGCCTCCACCGCTGTGCGTGCTTGTACCAGATGGCGTATTTTCATGGTCATGTGGCGATTTGGGAGGAGCTGGGCTGAAGATGCTGGCTAAGCCAACCTTTACGACTCTAGGATGCATACCCAAGAAAGGAACGTCGAAGTTGATAGTGCCAATCAAGCGATGGCGTAAAGACCCATCTGCGAGAGACGGTATCAAAGCCACCTCAGCGGAAAGCAAACCACCCATGCTGTGACCCAGCAGAATTACATCTGTGGTTGGCCCTTCATGCGGACTCAGCCTATAAAGAAAGTCAACTGTGCTCAGGCGAGCTGATCTTGTTAGTATCTTACCAGCGACTGAAATCATCTCGGGCGAAGTCGATCTTCTTTTTTGATCTGTACCTCGGATAGATTTTTGTATGAACGATATGCGTCTCTGAAAGTAGAGCGGCTACAAGACTATGTACGTGAGCAGGAAAGCTTTGGAAGCTGGTTTCGTCTCCCATAAACCCATGTATGAATATCAAAAGCAGCTTTCTCCTGTCACCTTGTGCATCTGATGGCGAGGGCAACAATGATTGTGTCGACCGCGATCTCGGATCGTTGTGAGAGAGCGTGAGATGTTCATTGTCATACGACTCAGCCGTGACAGATTCGTAGGAAGGTGGAGGCAGATCGTCGTCTTCGACGTCCTCTGATACAAGGAGGCTCACGCTTGACATCTGCCGAGGAGGTAACGGCGGAGGTCCACCAATCCTCTGATGGCTGCTTTCTTCTGACATGCCGAGGGGATATGTTCTAGAATCCGGCAGATTGAAGAGTCAAACATGCACCGAGTCTTTGGCGTATGCAGTCACAGCGCAGATGCGGCTATCAGGAGGTGGTGTTTGAAGATGCTATTCAGTGAATCACGGTCGGTGAGGATGTGACGTCGGGCAAGGCGGAAGCCTGAATCTCTAGCGCACTTTTTCCAGGTTCAACGGAACTATTTTCCGCAATTAGATACAGATAGATAGGCGTTAAACTTTCTCGGCAATTTTTCAATATTGACACCCAGCCGCATGGAGTTGATCTAGTTATGGATCGTGAAAATACGAGAAGCACGAGCTTGACGGCACGTTTGAAAAGAGGCAGATTTTTTGATGCACAAGTCACGACCTCGCGAGGGCGCCATTGTGCGCACGCGATGATGCCATAATAAGCAAATGTCCCTTGCGTGTCAAGTAGTGGAAACTTGAAACGAGAACAACGACAACTCCCTTACAGCTGCAGGGCTTTGTTGCGCTCTTGGGCGGGGTTCGACGTCAGACGGGGACTTGCATACTGGCTAGGCCGCAGGAAAAACATGCAAGTGGAGCAAGTGAAGTGAAAAATAGCCACGACTTGACGGCAGTACCTGCAGGGATAGTGATGGGTCGTGGAAGCAGACGATCGAGCCCGTGAAGATGCATGCGTAGGCAAGCCGCGAAGAAAACGAAATAGCTGCGGGAAACGACATGATATCTAAGCATGGAGATGTGGCCGGGATTGGATGATGAAGCACCAAGCAATCTCGCTGGCTTGCGCAACCCTAGCAAAAGACCCATGTCGCAAGCCCATTCCCAGGCAGCGGAGATTTGGGTTGGTTAGCAGAGGTGGTCCATGTTTGGCGGCGGCGGGACCGTTTGAGAGCCAGAGGGTCTCGTGGGTCGAAGTTGGTTGGTGAAAGTCGTGCAACCTTGAAGCACAGGCTTCTTCTGCTTCTGCCGCTTCTTCGCTTTGCTTTCCGTCTGTCGTCGGAGACTTTCATGTCAGACGTCGACGTCGTTGCTGTCTGTTGTTTTTTGCTCACCACACCCAACCACACTCTCTCACGACCCTGGACACCTCTCGCACCTCTTCGTCTTTCTTTTCTGTCACCCCGACGACTCGACTGCTGGCTGGTGACATACCCGGCTCAGCGGAGTTGTCTTTCTAGTCGTCGATACATAGGCAGTAAATTAAATACCTGTAGACGACACCAAACAAGATCATCAAAAATCCGACTTGCGCCCGAACCAATCTTCCCATACTCGCTTTCAGCGACGTTAACGGGTTCAGACAATTGCCTGATGGTATTTTGAGCTTGCGCCAAGCACAAGGTTCACGTTGTAAGTCGCCCTCAACTGCTTCTCTTGTTCGCTGGCGTTCCAGCAGCGCGTACTGACATGGCTCCACAGAGGCAGTTTGCTGGTTTGATTACCGGCGTCCATTCGTTTCCCAGCACTCCAGCCTTCCGTAGATAGACAGACGTCTGTTTATCTCGAGAGCACATCCGCTTGTTTGGTCTTGTCGATTTCAAAGTACAGTCGACGTCAAATCACTCATCTTGGCTCTTTGATAGTAGCCATCTTTAACTCGTAGAGTCTAGTCTGGACCGGGCTCTATCACTGTCATTTCTGCCAAGTGCACTCACTGCTCTCATTTCCGTATATCGATAACCGCCCCAAAACATGGAGCGCCTCTTCAAACGGCGCAAATTGTCCGCATCGGCTGCCAGCGTAGCCACCTCGTCTCCGACTGCATTTTCACACGGCTTGCAGAACATTCGTCCTGTCAAACGCATAGAAGAAGTTCACGTTCACATAAGAAATCATAGTCCTGGCCGGAGTGCTGTCCAGCGTGCCGATGAGTTGCATCAACGGCTACACAAACGCCAAACGCCGCTCAACGGCACCGTCGAATCCACAACGTCTTCACTGTCTACATCCACTTTACTAACTGACGCCGAATCCTCGCTTCCTGCAACTTCTCTTGACGCTGCTACCGACGCTTCTTCGTCCTCGATCTCGGAGACACTGCCGTCCCTCTCGACCTACTCGTCCACCCTCGCCGGCATCTCGCCATCTGTTGCAGCTGCCAGCTCTACCGCCATCAGCTCGGCTTCGGCCTCGTCTGGGTCGACAACGGAAGCTCAGCCAACAACAGAAGCTGCGCCCACCTCTACCGCTTCAGATCCCTCCTCAACCGTCCCAGCGACTGTCACATCATCCACATCAACCATCACCACCCCTGACACGTCCTCAGCTGCCCCGTCGACTGACGTATCGTCCACCAACACTCTGCCCACTGCGATAGCCTCTTTGGCTGGCTACTCTGGTCCTGATACTGCAAACCCGGCGTCTTACACTTCTGCATCCTTGGACACGATTGGCTTGACTGGCGTATCGTCAATTGTTGAATCGACCCTGGCTCCGACCTCATCTGCTTCATCTACTGACAACACAACATCGACGACAGGCGCATCCACCGCACCGCCGGGTGTATCTCTTCCAGCTGCAATTGGGACCGCTGCCACCACGTCTTTTTCTGGAACATCTGAGGTCCGGAGCTTGTCTGAAGCATCACTCTCTTCATATAATTCTGCAGTGAATACTGCCGGCCCGGCTACGATAGGCAGCATAACTTCTGGCATCACTTTGCCTGGCGTAGCTGGAACTGCGCCCGCCACTTCGGCTACTACTACCAACATTCTGTCACAGACAACGGATACAACTGGCAATGCAAATTCGACTCTGACTTCCTCTGGTTCGCTTACAACAGCTGCACCCTTTCCCGCCAGTGTCTCGGATCTGAACTCTCTCTCTGCATATGGATCAAGTTCCATGGTCAGCTCAATGTCTTCGAACGAGTCGACAGTGGCCACTGTAGATCCGGTACTTGCATCTCTCAGTTCCAAAAGTGGCAGTCTCACCGCCTCAATCATATCATACACTTCGTCTGGTGTGCCACTTGTCAGCACCGTGTTTCCTACTGGCTCGAACTCGACCATTAATCCCTCAAGCTCGTCGCTAGGCTTTATCTCAGGACATCCCGTCGTGTCAGGATCGAATGCTACCTCTATCTCTCCATCAAGTTCATTGTCGCCATCCTTTGCCAGGAATCTTACGACGTCTGCAATCGTCATTTCAAGTTCTTCGACAACTTACACTTCATTCACTACCTTCCAACGCAACAGTGTGACCAGATCGAGCTCAAACACAGCAAGCTCCGGTTCATTCGATACCAAATCTGTGACGACCAGCTCCACCACTGCTCTAGCGGCCGTGTTGGGCTTCTTCACCGCATCTTCGTCCACTGTCGAGACATTGTCTGACGGATCTCTTTCTACCGTCGCCCTTGCTGCGCAGGCATACGCTACCACTCTTTCCAATGGTCAAACGACTACGTCCTACGGTTCTTATCTGCCCGTGTCATCATCTGTCATAGACTATGCCGCCTTGAGTGGTAGCTCTGGGATTTCTTCTGCCGCTGTTGCTCTCTCGTCCCAAGATGCCGACATCAGTTCTCGTCTTAGCTCACTCAATGCCGCCGAATCGACTGCTACAGGATCAGCGAGAAGCTCATACTCCTCTGAGGCAGCCGTTCTCCAAAGTTCTGCTTCTTCGGCTCTTCGATCGGCCAACAGCGCATTGAGCAGTGCTGCATCGCGAGTGTCTTCAGAAGCCTCAACTGCTTCTGCTGCGGCATCGTCCTCTTCCGATAACTCCTCGCCTTCTTCGAGCGCTGCTCAGGGCTCCGGCACTAGCGTTGTTGGTGGCTCTGCAACAGCTACCTCCCCTGGCTCGGCGAGCACCGCTACGTTGACGAATGAAGGTAGTAATAACACTCCACCCCCTTCCGTGCTTGCAGGTGGTATTGTGGGTGGCGTCGCTGGACTTGCTGTTTTGGTTCTGACCGCCATGATTTTCCTGCGCTGGTATCGAAAGCGCATGGCCAACATGAACACGCTGACTGAAGCCGAAGCTGCTACTGGAAGTGGTGGCGCTGGTGGTATGTCCGAGCGCGGCAGAACAGCTCCCGTATTAGCGCCGCTTCTCGGAGGGGTCTTCAAAAATAGAAAATCCCGAGCCGCAGAAGACACTGGAGAACGAGGTTTTCAACGCATCAGTGGTCGCAAGTTGCCTAGCGCTTTCTCAGCCGGCATGACTTCTGCTCCACCAATGCTCATGCCGTCTGCCTTTGACAATGACCGTAACATGAGCACGACTTCAGTGTATCGTGATAGCACGTATTACGGAGCAGCTGGCTCGCCATTCGATGATCCCGAGAATGAAATCGGCACGAACGAAACTATCAATCCTGGACCAGCACGGCAAGCAAGGATTCACCATCCTTACACCATGAGTCCGACAAGTGCAACGTCCGAAAACGCTTCTCCTACCAGTCCTACCTTTCCCATCCAAGGACACAGGTTGACACCTGAACCCGGACAGAATGCTCCCCTCATGACACCTTTGACTCCGCAAGCCCGGGCTCATAGGAGCGTCACCCCCGCCACACTGTCAAGCTTCGATGGAAGCAGGGGAAGCAGATTCACCGAAGAAGTCTGATTGCACATTCTCAATTAACTCTTTGCATACCAAAATTATTTTTTTTTCCGGCCTGACTAAGGGATGGAGTTTGAAACTCTCCCTCTCATCATCGCAAAATGTTTTTTTTTTCCCTTCTCTTCTTCACTCCCACTTTTACTTCACTTCTTCATCCTTCTCTTCAATTTTCTACTTTTTGGAAGCCCGATACCCCTTTTTGTACTTCCAGCTTTTGCTACGAAAAGACACTTTATGTAATGTTTTGTATAGTGGTCATGAGATGAGCCTTGGCCGAAAAAGAATTGCAATTCATGTTCGATAGTATAACAGCCTCAAGATTTTGTTCAGATTGTGCCGAGTGATAGCATGTCTTGGATCATCAAGCGGACCTTTGAGAACGAGCTAACAGAAGTCAAGATCTCACCTTATCATAGGGAGTCTCCTATCCTGCGTGTCGTTGTCACAAATGACGGACTCGAGCACGCAGAAAGGACACTTGCTCTTGTCTTTATACAATCCGTCGACCCTTTCCTCAATGACCACGCCAAAGAAGTTGCAAATACAAAACATACAGCAGCAGGGATGATCATCGAGCAACCTGCTTTCTAGGTCAACAATAAGCAATGTAAGAAGTGGTAGATTGATCCACTAAGCGTGGGTGACCTGGTACTGTATTAGGCCTGAAGTCCACAGAAGGATTGATTCATATGGATATTTCTAGACGTATGCCTTGTCTTATCTGTAGTATAAATGGCATCATACTTCTCTCAGGCACAGCATTCTTCAAAGGATTGACCTTTGCTAGACACTTAAAAATATAGTCATCAGAACAATTTGTGCTATTTCAATAGTCAGCCAACCTAATCGCCAAAAGAGATGACAACAAAGGTATTCTTTACATAAACATCTAGAATCCTGGCAAAATAGAAAAAGGTGCAAAACCTACAGCAGCATTGCATCGCTCCTTCCGGAGCAACTTTAAGGAGGGAAGGAGCGACTAACTATTAAACAGGATCGTAGAGGAGGGAACAAGGATCCGTGACATACCAAATAACTTAATCTAGAGAATGCAATGACACCAAAAGACTACTATGCTGCATCGGTACAGACACCGTACCACCTTAGCAGTAAAATAAACAACACGAGATAGCTTAATCGAGAAACCGAAAATGAAAAGCTTTTACTTTTTGCTAGCCTGTCATGCGTGTTGAAAATACTGCATCTTAACCCTGTCCCTAACCTTGTTCAATCGCATAAAAAGCCACAACCTAAGACAAAGCATCCTTGGATACTTTGACAAGAACACAGAAGATCAATTGTAGATGCAAAAAACTCAAAACGTACAGCAGCAGGGATTCCCACGTGGTCACCCACCGTAGTACTAATCTGCCGTTCAACTGCTTATGTATGGCAGAGCGGACGGGATGCCCAGTTTTCAGCTGACTGTGGCCGTACGTGAAAGGAAAGCCATTTTGTTGGTTATTGACCCTCAAAACATTCTAAGGTTCATCCAGATAATCACTAGGCATCATCGAGCGACTTTATAACCGACAATGTCAAGACTTGGATTGCAGTGAAGTTTATTCATCGTCGACGGCTTGACTTGCAGTTTTCCAACCCCATAGGTTCGAATACGATTGAGCTGAATGGCTCCTCATTACCGAGATTGACAGAATTCTGACAATCACCACCTTCCAGGAAGAATGGTCGAAGATACAGTGACTGGACGATTTGGCCAGATCGCTCGTGATACAGCCTGAAGCTTCACTATTGTGCACCTAGAAGTGCCAGGCACCAGGTTGAGATCTTGAATGGAGTAACGCCGAACAAGTGTGTCTTTCTAGCAAGTACGATGTGCGCAAAGTGGAATGTTGGGAAAATTCTGAGGCACAGGAGCATCAGCAGAACGACACACACAAGCAGCTTGGGCGAAAGCACTTTGGTCTCGCAGAAGAGACACGAAATTACTGCGTTGTATTCTGCGTGCTATGTTATCTCACAGCATGCTTCACGCGCAAAACTGTGGAAACCTGGCGACAGGCGAGCCAGCTTTGTTGTCTTGGTGAGACTCAAAAAACTGGAAGCGAGAACGAAAGATGCAACAAGTGATTGGCGCCTCTACTCAGCACACCAGGTCTTGTCTTATCCAGTTGGCCAGTCATTTCCTCGAGCTGACAGCCCCGATATTGTGCTTACCATGGGAGGTGGGCAGAGAGAAAAAGACCAGAAATGGCACAAGGTACCGAAGCGAAGGCTCAGCTACAAGCCTTCCGCTGTCAGTCAACCCATCTTGTGGGATGTTCTCGTGCGACCACACGGGAGAATATGATTCCAGGGTCATACGGATGGTTTGGTCGGGCTTCATGAGCCGCGCGCCCAGGTCAGGCACTGGCATTCTGATTAAACGACAAATGAAGGAAATGCTGTTGAGGAACCGGGGTTTCGATAATATAATGAAAGCATATTGTTGTCCGGAGGCGAAAGCGGCATACGTTTTTTTGATTGAAAAGTCGGTGATCTGTGGAGGATACCCAGAGGATATATCAAGGTTTCGATAGGTCAAGTGGTCCGCATGTCATGCTTGGTCTTGTCAGCGAGAATGCAAACCAACCCCGCTGTACGTACTCTAGCTCGACAGTGTGGTTGAAAGGATAGTAACACGATTCGGGAAGAGGATGAATAGCATCGTGGAAATTGTAAATTCACCAGATCCTTGCCATGGTTTACTTGTCTCAATATCCGGGTGGTGCGGCTGTCAAACTCCCAAAGCATCCAGGAAGTCGCAATCCTTGAGTATCGATTTTGAAAGGCGCGGCCCGGCGTGGTGGACAGATGACCTTGAAGGGAAGGCGCAATGCTTTGTGATCGACGCCATTGGCGCCTTGTTACTTCCTCCCCAGATTGAATACCAAGAGAATGGAAATAGGTGCAGCCTTCTATTTAGCATAAATTATGCATGCAGCGTCGAACCATTCTGCTGGGCACGAACCCGATAGATTGCGACATTCAAGCATTTTACTGAACCGTCTGAATGAGATACGAGTACGAAGAGGCAACATCCAATTGTGAGGATTTGTCAAACATGCAGCCAGATTGCTGAATGGTCCTTTCTTCTAGGAAGATCGCTTTGGTGCATATAGATTAAAAGTGACATACGAAGATGATTGGAAACCCATATTTTACCTGGTTCCTGACACTGCAACAGCAAGTTATTGAAGGAGTCGTGACCGGGTGGTTGGTGATTGGACAAGACGGCTTTCCTTCACACAAGATGAACACTGCATTGAGATTGAAGTGGTTTCAGCTTGACAGTTCGAGTCTTCTGGCCAGCAGGAACGAAACTTCAACAAGAAGTCGCAAAAAAATATTGATGTCGTAATTCGGCGATAGCACTTTTCGACCAAGCAAAGGCCCGCGCCATGCAGAGTGCTCAAGTGTGGTCCTTTGATGTGGATCTTGCAAAAATCGGTGGTCGCCAACACCTCTTTTTGGACGCTCGCATGAGCCGAGGTTTTGCGACGAGACAGCATCCCTCTCCCAAACATGGAATCGATCTTTTCGCTCATCACCTCCGGCAAGAAATTATTGGGCTGGCCTTGAAGCAACAGTCTACGGAACAGATAGATTGATCCAATCGAAAATCAATTCCTGTGGCTGTTGGTGCCCTAGATTGTTATTTCTCAGCCTGCATCATGGAAGATGTGTAACAATGACTGTTCCACAACGTAACAATTCGCTTGAGCGATCAGCTCTCTACTTGTCCAGGTGAATCCTAGGCAACTCCGCGTTGGTCGGACAAGTGTCCACTGTCCGACAGTCCATCGGCTATGTTGGATGGATCGATGCGGTGTGCATGATTTATTGCATGTGCGCTTGTTAGACAAGCCCGCTACTGCCGCTCGCGTACCCACCATCGTCACCAACTTGCGACGGCGTGCAAAACAGGAGTTGACGATGAGTAAAATGTTGGTTTTAGTGTCAGCCGAATAACGGACTGTACTGGAATTGTCGTGACATTTGATACCCCTTCTGAAGGGGCTGGAATAAGGTACATGAGAGAAGAAAATAAAGAGATGAAATAAAATTTAGTATGTCGTGTAAAGACATCAAGACAATACAATCCCTCTTGGGTATTTTGATCGTCCGAAATCAGTGCTCCAGGCTCCTTACTAGGCCTTTGGGTATGTAGAATGCAATAGAAAGAAAGCGAACCCATGATTAAACCTCCCCTTGCGCCACTTCGTTCCTGTCGTTCATTTATGGCTACGGGGCTTCGACGAATCCAGCGTCGGGTGGGGGAAACGAGAAGAAGTAGGACTGACGTCCTCATCGATCGTGTAGACTTGTACTTGAGGCTCCTTTGAGGATGTCGATGCCTCTGAGTCCTTTCGATAAGTCGCCGAGCTCAGGGTTGCCTCTGAATTTGCTCGCTCAATGGGGTCCATCTCATGGTGTCCACGGTTGACGCACTCGAAACCTGAGTCCAGGGTATTAAAGCTGTCCCTACGGGTGCTAGTGGCGAAAGGATCTCTGACCTTTTGCACGAAACGGCTGGGACGTGAGCCGATGGTTGCTAGGGTGAGTGAAGGAGACTTATGTGTTGGCAAGCTGCTACCCTCACTGCCTCTCGATCTCTTGATCTTATCCCTGAATGATGTGACCTGTGACGAGACGAGAGGATAAAGCACACCGCTGACGACGGCCTTAATGGAGGGTGAACATGCAATGAAGACGGCGAGGTGGTTCTCGACAGAGGACCAGATGAGGCAAGAGGCGATGTTCCATGAAAGGTCACCGTCTTGGTCGTATCGGTAAACGACATATAGGCGGATAAAACTGGCAGCGACGACACTTGAGACTGGTCAGAAAGTGGTATCGAAGAATACGAGAAGTGAACTTACACTGCACCCAATGCGAAAAGGAGGTTGAGAACAATTCTTTGGGTGAGGCGAAGTTGAAGTTTCCATGTAAAGATGATGGGCAAAACATAAAGAATGATGTCGTTCACGATCATGATGATCGAGTTAGAGTAGAAGAAGGCCTTGATGTTGATACAAGTTCCGGGGGTATTTGGGTCCCAGAGGTGTGCGATTGGGACACATTGGAAGATCATGACCAGGATGCTGCTGACGCCAAAGGCAAAAGCAATGAACTCCATGAACCAGATGGTCCAGTGATGCCAACGCTCGTATGTTGTGTGGCGGTAGAAGAAGAGAAGAGCGAACTTGACGAACATGTTGCAGGCCAAGTAAAAGACGAAGATTGATATGTAGAGCTGACGTCCTTAATTAGCACTGATCTTCCAGAGGGAAGATGGATCAATGGAAAACTCACACCCACCTTGTAGAATGCGACGTGTTCGGACGATGAGGTTTCCCAGTCGTGACTACCAAGACCATACTTGGTCGCGACACACTGTAATAGAGACATCATGATACCGCAAAACTATACCACAGCTGTCAGTAGCGAACATGTATCCTCACAAGAAAAACATACGCCTGCCAAGCAGATCATGATGTTCTGCGCATCAAACTTTCTTTGCTTTGCATTTCCTGTGACCTTGGCAAAGCGAAGTGACAACGCTGATAGTGTCGAAAATGAGAGTATGACATTGACGATCACAACCAAGTCCTTCCGGTTGTCTATCACAAACGCGTCGCTACCCATGGTTGAAGAGGGTGGATGAGGATCCAGCTGTGAGAGAGAGTGGTGCCCACCGCCAATATGAAGGACAGTAAGGGTAGAATGCAACAGGGGTGGAGGCGTGGCAGTTGTGTTTCACGGACAGACGGTGAATAAACGTGATGGGAGGGAAGAGGGGGCCGTTGCAAAGATAAAAGTAGAGTCGATAGAAGAGGGACGTCGGTCTGTAGTTATCTTTGCACAAAAGACCCACCATGTATGGCAAGTCGGCTACAATATGGAGTAAAGTGATCAAGAAAAAGAGACTTGCCTTGTGGCGAGACCTTTGCTGCGAACCATACCGCGCTAAATGAAGCCCTTTCCGTCGAGGCTTATGCAGGTGCTCACTGACTGGGGATTTCGATAATGACGGATGGGAGGGTGGGTGTCAAGGGCTCGATGGCTACGTGCGTCTTATGCGCGTATTCCCGACCGAGTCCAAGTACTTACTACCTCTTAGTACGTGCTGCAGGCTCTATTAGCACCAAGTTAGGGCGAATCCGAGACGATCGTTGATGGCTCACTCCGGGGCTGCACCAGATTTGGACAATCCGCGTCAAGGAGGTTGGCGTAACTTTGCTTCAAGTGCCTTCCACAAAACGCATAGCTGCAGTCCTTGTGAGTAAGCGAATCGCCAGACACCCCTAGTTCTAGGCAAGCCGGTGCTGGTGTGGCCGATGCAAACCCGGGGCATGTCACGTCGGATCTTGCGTGATCCGAATCTGGAGACCCTCGAGAGTACGTTAGCTGTCAAGCTAGTTTGGGTATAGCATATAGCAGGGGCTTGAGCTCGTGGTACTCTGCGGATCCTGTCATTGATCGAGTCTGAATCAATGCTTTTTGATCATGGCGTCAATGAGGCGTTCTCTCAAGTACCTTCTTACACACGTGTCGGCAAGAAGGCGCGATTAAGATGTGTTGCTTGACGACCAAGGAAAAAAAGGGAGCAATCGTGGCAGCTGCAAGATTCGATGTTGTTGGGAAGGGAAGCAGACCATGATTGTGGGTCGGCCGTCAAACGGATCGTTCCCGCCCGCCTCCGCCTCCAACGCTACTGCACGAAATCCACGTTAATTGTTGCTCGCGTCCTCGCCATCTCTCCAACCTGCTTAGATCCCCGTTCCGAGTGGAGACATCATGTCTGACCTCGAATCCAGTCGTGTCCTGATCGCGCGTCCTGGGTGACTCGAAATTGTTTGCCCACTTGTGGGTGGTGATGCATTTCACCAATTCGATGCACCCTTTGATTGATTCCTGCACGAACTTCCATATTCAAAACACTTCTTGCAAGCCCTTTGCCTCTTCAATCTTGCAACTCATCTTGAATGTTTCTCATTTGATCCGCACCAGATGCCGTCTTCCTAGTTCATGACAATCACTTAACGTCCCTACAGATACGATTGCGCTCGTTCAAGCCCCACGTATATCATGCGCATCCGCGTTGGCTTTGTTTATGCTGATGGGTGTCGTTTCGCGAGCTCCGCCAAGCCCCAGATGGCAACGGTCTGAGGATGCCGTCCCATGTACCTCCCAACTTCTTGCTCGTCTTCTGCTCGCTACCAGCTGTGGTTCCACCAGGATCATACTGAGATCCAGCGCCTGCTAGATTCCTTCGGGTTCCTGAAGATCTACTCAATCCGACCTCGGGTCATGATCACCAAATTCTTGAGGTTTCAGCCGCGGTTATCCCGTGCTCCAACTACTGAAGTTTAAGCTTTCAACCCAATGCAGACCTCAGGAGTCCGTCCATTCCCACATCGCCAAAGCGGCAGACATCACAATCCTTGTCGACTTCCTGACAATCAGTTGACGATGTTAGGTCCAGTCTCGAGGACTGCTCGGACAGTCTAGACTTACTGACTCAGTGTTATCATATACAATCCAGTGGAGCTTGATTACGTTCTCGAGCACGACATCGCGCCAATCACCAAGGTCAAACACCTGTTCGAGTCAGATTCATCTGTTCCCCTGCATCGACACCTGTCAGAAAGCTGAGGATGTATGACACCTCGGACCGTGCCTTTACCTTACCATACTTCAAGTCTCAAGAATTGGCTCGGACAGGACTGCGCCTGGCCATGATTGGGTCACTCGTATGTCAATACGAGTTACATGAGAACTCAACATAACCGTCTCGATGATTAGGTCCTCTCGCAATGGATGAATGTGAACAGGGCATCATGAATGTCCTTCTAGTCCTCACGAAGCTGAAGACCGATCCTACCCTGGCATAATCTCGATCGAAGACAAGGATTCCTTGGCCCTGCCTCAGCCTCAGACACATGCTCGCTTACGCCAAACGGGTACTCTAGGAACTCCCCCAGATTCAATTTTCCAGACCCTACTTTTTGGCTATAGGTGGGGTTACGAAGCCCCTTATAGCAGCATAACTACACTACCTTCCCGCGTCTCCAATAATTCCAACAGCTTTTTCATATGTAGTGGTGGGCCTGACCTGAGATCTGCTGAGTGCCTATCATGCTGTTTTCAGCTGAACCGCCAGTGTTGAAGAATCCTACACATGGTTGTAACCTTTCGGCTCGGATGCAGAGAGGGTTCGTTCAAGCAGATGTCATTTCCAGGGGCTGCGATTGGGATAACAAGCCGACATACCTCGCTCCGTGACCGAACTTGAGCGGAGGTGGCATTGGACATGTGCGAACGACTCTTCCTTGTAAGCTATGTACATAGAAATCGAGGAACGGCGGCCTCGGGCTTGACTCCATGTCTCTCTGTACATAAGTATCGCATCCTTTTGCCCTTTCGGATAACGAACGCACTGTAAACGGCGTCTTAAGAGCTCTCCGTCCCTTTCACGCGCGACTATCCTGCAACCCTGATCTGCGTGCAATGCTTGGTGGAGATGCAAGGTACGCGAAACACATGCGATGATGCACAGGTACTTTTGGCTGCTCAGAAGCACGAGGCAGGGTTATACATGTTGTCGAATATCCCAGTACAACAGGCCGCTTTTACCCTTAACCCAGCATCCAGAACTCCGTTCGAAGGATTCTGATTCGTATATGCTGCTCTGAGCCATGTGGATGTAGAATGTTGCTTTTGTCTATTTGCTAAAAGTGCATATTCTGTTTTGGGACTGCCGCTTCTGCTGTGGAATGCTCCTTCTGATGGAACTGACATGTCTTGGAGAAGTTCGGTGAATCTCGGTGTCTGGTATTGGTTGTAGTCTTCTTTGATGCCATCTTGTTGCAATGAGACTTTGGTTTCGAACAACAGAGGATGTACTTTCTTGATCGAAGCTATCACCCTGTCTCAATGTTCTTGTGACTGTTACATCGAGCACATGAAAATGTTGATAGAAGGTAGGGAGAAAACTCGCGAGAAGTAAGAAGCACAAAATGTTTAAGCAAATGAGATCATCATAGAAATGAGAACATAAGAGGCATGAAGGTGTGTTATCGTGAACGTATAGATTTTGAAATTACTCCCATTGAGTGTTCTTGAGACGCTGCATAAGGTACTCAACCTCGACTTCTTTTGTCAAGGGAATGACAAAGTCTTTGTACATGGCAACGACGGCATCTACTTTGATCTTGACGGCTTCTTCTGCCTCACCGGCAGAGATACTGGGATCTGTGCCGTAAGTCTTTGCCTTTAGACGCAGACGCTCGAGGACCTTCTTCTCGACAGCAGCATTTGTAATGGCCTCGTCAATGCCCTTGCGATCCTCGCGCTTGATCAGGTCGACGAAGCGTTCCGTCTCTTTCTGGAATTTTGACTCTGCGACAAACTTGCCGAAGTGGATGCGGCGAGACAGAGCTTGCAGACAGGCCACGTCGCAGGTAGCGGCGGAGCCAAAGTTCTCCTGGTTCTCGCCGCGCTCTTCGCGGCCATAGTTGATACAAGCAGCAGGTAGGATGTGCTCGGTGTAGTGGTGTTTGAGCTTGTTATTGATGTTGACGTCGTTGGGGTGCAGGATCTGAGGGTAGTGGAGAGGCTGCAGGATGGGCTCTTGCAAGACGTCCGGGAAGAAGGGGTACTCGTCGGGGGACTGGTAGCGGCGCACAAGGGATTGGAAGCGTTCCTGCTCGCGGAGCATCCAGTCGAGTAAGCTGTATTCGCAGCCGGGTATGCGGACGGCGCCAGGCTTGTAGATGGAGGGATTGAGGGGGAACTGGACGCGCTCAATCAGGTGGAAGGTGATGGTGTCCTCGAGCCGGCTGATGGGATATCAGCGAGTCTGTCATAGTGGAGGGAGTGTCGGGTGGGCGGGTCTACATCAATTGGAAGCGGATGTTGGCCAGGTCAAGCGCCTTGCTGGCGTCCGAGAGGTCGATGGCGGTATCCATGTCTGTGAGTGGTTGTGCGTGTGTGTCTGTGTTGTGGAGAATACGCATGAACAAGTGTAGAAGATGACTTTGTATGGTTGCGACACCGGAGTGGCTTGCCCGGTGTTTCTTGAATCGTGGAGCTCCAGCTGAAGCAGCAGCAGCAGCAGCAACGCCATCATCATCGTCAACAACCTCGGCCTCGTGTCACGCCCAAAAATTCATTCCGCATCCACGCCTGCACCACGCGACCTTCAGTTGTTTATTTGCCTGACATATCACCAAATACCTGAGAATGATTTCATAGTCCTGATCGCACACCGCCGCACACCATGCCTCCGCCATCCTCGTCACACCGGCGGCGGGCCTCTGCCAACCTGCCGCAACAAGACGATGATGATAGTCTGCTAGGCGTGCGTCGCTCACACTATTCATATCTCTGACCTCACTGACCCTAGTCAAACAGTCGCGACAGCTTGAAGCCTTTGGCCGCACCGTTCATGCCACTGCCAGCCACTTTATCGGCCCTCTTGCCGGCGATCCTCACCACTATCAAACCGCCCTAGGCGACATCCACCGCGAGCTACGCCGGCCCTTGATACAGCGTTCTGTATTTGAGCTTGCTAAAGCCTCTCCCAAAGAACTTGTTCGATCTACTTTCTCCACCTCCGAGATTCAGCACCGCGCCCTGGTCCATCTCCCAGACGATCTTCTCCGCCACATTCCCGAACGTACCAGCACATACTCTCTATTCCAAGGATTCCAGGCCTCTAAACCAGAAGAGAAGAAGAAGTCACATCGCAGCAACGACAAAGGCCAGAAGCTACTCGGTCATGACAGCGACGATGAACCAGACTCGACCCCAACTACCCCTGCAGCCGCCCTCAAGAAGGTCAAATCGAAAAAGGCCACCATGGAACATCGCTTGGAGATGATGGGCATCCGCAAGAACATGTGCATTTCCGAGATCAAAGAGATTGATACGAAGATTGCCAACCTTAATACCATGAGAAAAATCGTTCTTCAACGACTAGCTGGTCATGAGCAGGAAGAGGTCGACCTTGAGCATGAAATTCAAGAGATGACTGAGAAGCTTCAGGACATGCAAGAGGCTCTTGAAGATGCTGCTGCTTTGGCTACCAAGTCTCCACCATTAGAGCCTACGCCAGACGCGCCTGCTGAATTAGCCGAGTCTACCGAAACCTTCATGTCTGAATCTGTCTATGGAAAACTGCCTGCCCCTTCACCTACTAAGACGGAGAAGGAGAGAAAAAAGCGCCGCGTCAACAGGCGCAAATCCATGCCTGTGCTACACGAGCACATGGAAAAGGGTTCTCGCATCCGCGAGTTCCAAGCTCACAATGACATGATTACTGCTCTAGACTTTGACGCTCCTTTCGGGACTCTTGTTTCTGCTGCTCTCGATGATACAGTACGTGTATGGGATCTGAATGCTGGAAGATGCATTGGTCTTCTTGAAGGCCACCACGCCTCGGTTCGCTGCCTCCAGGTACAGGATAACTTCGTAGCTACTGGTTCAATGGATGCTAGCATTCGCTTCTGGGACCTAAACCAAGCCGAGTATTCACCTCCGCCGAGTTCACGGAGCAACAGGTTTGGTCGGGACAGGGACACGGACGAAGAAGACGATGCCGATATGTTATCTGATCCAGAATTGGATCCTCTCCCTGTTGCGCCTACATCTTCCATGCAAGATTGTCTGATCACCGAACTCTCTGCCCACGTGGCCGAAGTTACAGCTCTCCACTTCCACAAAAATACTCTTGTTTCTGGTTCGGCCGACAAGACACTTCGCCAGTGGGATTTGGAGAACGGCCGCTGCGTGCAAACACTTGATGTCATGTGGGCAGCCGCTCAAGCTAGTGTATCAAATAACAGCTTCGGCGCTCCATCTCCAGCTGCTGCAGATTCTAGTGCCTCAGAAGGCTGGTGGCGACCTGCCTCTGGCCGTTTGCCGCCTGCTGAAGCAGACTTTGTCGGCGCCATCCAGGTGTTCGAGACAGCATTGGCATGCGGTACGGCAGATGGTATGGTTAGACTCTGGGATCTGAGAAGTGGCAGCGTTCACAGGAGTTTGGTTGGCCACACGGGGCCTATTACGTCTCTAGCCTTCTCTGGCATTCACATGGTGACTGGCAGTGCTGATCGCAGTGTTCGGGTATGTTATGTTGCCCTGTTCAGGTTGATGACATGTTCTAACACGATTTACAGATCTGGGACCTCCGCACTGGCGGCATTATTGACGCATTTGCATACGACTCACCTATTGTCGACTCATCTGTTGACGCAAGACACATCGTGTCAGCCATTGGCGAATCGGTGGTCAAAATCTACGATAAGACAGATGGCAACCAGTGGGACTGCGGACCTGGAGCCTCTGAGCAAGAAGACCAAGGGCCGCTCTCGACCATCGAGCGTGTCCGCATCAAGGACGGATATCTGGTTGAAGGTAGAAAAGACGGTGTTGTTGGAGTGTGGTCATGTTGATAGCGCCGGCAATACAAGAGGACAAATACACAACACCCCCATGTGCTAAAGACAGTCAGAGTGTCGCTATAGAAATGCACAATACCTTAGTAAAGAACGTGGTTTCCACAGAGGGGACTCGATAGATAGCATTATATGCGGATTAGCACTGTGCATTTTGATAGCTATACTGTGACTGCCTCTAGCACACGGGGAGGACTTGGTCAGGTTCAAGCAAGGCACGTGCAAGGCTGCCTGAAGAGGACAAAATAGACAAGCATATCGTCCACATGATGAAGTCCAAGCAAGGCACGTGAAGGCCTGCCTGCCCAAGGCGGCTTGCGGCCTCCCCATATACTAAAGTATGTAACATCCACCGTACTCCGCTTGCGGTAACAAGCAGGATTTATATTATGGAAAGGCACAGTTGTTTTGAAAAGCAGAGGGATGTCCACGGAGTCCGACAATTCTCTGCCTATTAGTGGAGACCATCTTGTTTCCTGTCACTGTTATGCATTTCTATAACTATACGCGTTACATACTTTTGTACACGGGGGACGTGAAGCAAGACCCTAGAAATCTTGGCGGGCCATGATGGAAACTTGAAGTCCGGGGTTTTTCTGCTCTTCGCCATCGATGATGATTATTTCTTCTTTAGTATTGTGATATTTTTGCCGCCCACCATATCGTCGCCCTTCTTGTTCTTGTGCTTTCTGCTACTCTGACCACTTGCATATCCTGTCCTTACCGCTCGCCTCGCTCAATCTATTCATCGTCATTCGTGCTCACAGAATGCTCGTCCGAGCAGCAGGTCGCAGAACGCGGCGAAACACATCACTACAACTCACTCATCTCGCCGACTCGCTATATCTCCCATTTCTCTGTCCCGTTCAGACACGATGGAACTCGTCACATTCGTCACAAATCCCTCAGCCCCGAACGCTCACACGCCTTCAATCCTTGAACGCCGACAAGACACAAACGAGGCGCTTAGCCACAGTCGCCGACCAACACACGATAGCCTCCGAATCGCCACGATGGACTTTTGGCGGAGTCGAATACTCTCTTGATCCCAAGGACACTCTTATGCTGCAACATGATATGCAGACATCACATGAGCCTAGACGGTTATTCACGAACGGGCTCGCTAGCAATGTCAACGACCTTGTGCAGAGTCTACACACATGTCTCCGAGTGGAGCGTTTCGAGAGAGCTCGACTCGTCATCGAAAAGTTGCGCCAACGCTGCCCCAGAGACTCATTCGAAATTCAACATGCCCATAACGCATACCTCGATGCAAGCCTAGCACAAATCGAGAACACCCGAGGATGGAGTACGAAAGCGGAATATTACGAGTCCATGCGGGACTGGTTCGAGAATGACCTTGTACAACATGATTATCCCGTCGAGTCGCATATGCTAGTCGTCATGATGCGCGCTGCCATGAACTCGCTGTCAAAAGCCAAGCAAGAACGCGCCATGCGTCGATATGTAGAACTTGCAGAGGCCTCTGGACCGGATATGATCGACGAGATTTGCGATGCCGACGACTTTACTGACGACGAGTTTATGAGAATCGGAAGCATATTACCCACGATCAAGTCACGGCCGACAGAAATCGAGCAGCCTGCCGAAACAAATGAGCGACCTTCCCTCGATTTGGATGTCTACCCTATGGCCGATCGTACCGACATACCCGCAGTACTAGAAGTTACCCAGAAAGGAATGGGCCTGGCTTCTCTAAAGCAGGCTCTCGACGCTGCATCACCCGCGCTCCAAGCAATCACATCGCTCGAGGATATGGAAAAGACCAGACTCACACCCGAGGAACGCGAGCGTCTGCTTGAAGAGAGCGCAGGTCTAGCTGCTATTGCGCGCTGGAAACTCGAGGAGGAACATTTGCAAAAGCTTGGTATACACAACACTCTTGAGTCAAAGCCACTTGGCGCTCTGATGTGGCAATGGTACTCAGACTTGCTGCCTGCGCTGCGCGAGGAAATAGAAGCCTGTCGTGAGGTCATGGACAACCCCCCGAGAGACAATACTGTCAAAGATCAGCTCATCTACGGACCTTTCATCGAGGCTGTGCCTGTAGAACAACTAGCTGCGACCACTATTCTCAGCGTCATGTCTGCATTCGCTAGCGGCAAGGAAAGGAGTACAGGCACCTACAACAGCAACCAGAGGCTTGGACGTCTTACAGCCAATCTCGGAAAATCCATGCAGGACGAGGCCAATGCGGAAGCTGCTAGACAACGTGCTGTTGCTGAGCGTAAAGCAAAGCTTGGTCGTACGCCCAAAAAGCAGCCAAAGGCGGCACACCCATACTTCGATCCGGAACTGCATGTATGGCCTAGTGACGTTCGCGTCAAGTTGGGTGCTATGCTTGTCTCGAAGCTTATCGAGACTGCCAAGATTCCTGTCACCAGACAGCATCCTAGGACAAAAGAGATGGTTACGCAGACTCAGCCAGCTTTTCTTCACAAGACGCTTTACGAATCAGGAAGAAAGCAAGGGTGGCTTTGTCCCAGTTCTGAGCTGATTCAGAAACTCCATCGCGAGCCTGTGGCTGGTCTGATTGCCAAGAGACTTCCCATGGTCGTCGAACCTAAACCTTGGACCAACTTCAGCAGGGGCGGTTACCTCAACTATCCCACACCTGTCATTCGTTTCTCTGGAGCAGATAGTGTGCCTCGCGACTACGCCTATGCTGCCATTCAACGAGGAGATCTTGACAAGGTGTTTGAGGCTCTCAACGTTCTTGGCAAGGTGCCTTGGAAGGTCAATGAGAACGTGCTGCGTGTGCAAATCGAGGCGTGGAACACTGGCGAGCCTATCGCCAATTTCGCTCCTCTAAACCCAAAGCTAGACCTGCCTCCCGAACCTGCCGACAAGTCTGATCCCCAAGCGCGTCGTCAGTGGTTACAGACTGTCAAAGATATCGAAAACATCAAAGGCGGCTACCATTCACAAAGATGTTTCCAAAATTTCCAGCTTGAAATCGCCAGAGCTTTCAGCAAGGAGAAGGTGTACTTCCCTCACAACATTGACTTCCGTGGTAGAGCTTACCCTATCCCACCTTATCTCAACCACATGGGTGCCGACAACGCTCGTGCTCTAATGACCTTTGCCAATGGAAAGGAGCTTGGTGAAGTCGGATTGAGATGGCTCAAGATTCATCTGTCCAACGTCTTTGGTTACGACAAAGCTAGTCTGTCAGAGAGAGAGAAATTTTCTGAGGACCATATGGACGACATTCGCGACTCAGTAGCTAACCCTCTGGGTGGCAGGAGATGGTGGCTTCAATCTGAGGATGCATGGCAAACTTTGGCTGCGTGTTACGAGCTGAAAGCTGCCATGGACCTTCCTGACCCAACCAAGTATGTTTCGCATCTTCCAGTACACCAGGATGGTACTTGCAATGGTCTCCAGCACTATGCAGCTCTTGGTGGTGATACAGCTGGTGCACGTCAAGTCAACCTGGAACCTGGAGACAGGCCTTCCGATGTCTACACCGCCGTCGCTGAAGGAGTCAAGGCAGAGGTCGAGAAGGACTATGCCGCAGGTCATCCTGTAGCAACTTTTCTCAGAGGCAAAATTACTCGCAAGGTCGTCAAGCAGCCAGTCATGACCAACGTTTACGGTGTCACCTACTTCGGCGCCAGAGAGCAAGTCAAGAAACAGCTTGAAGATATCTTCCCCGAGATTCATCGTCACGATGCCCTAGATCATCTCACGCTTGCCTCTTACATCGCTAAGAAGATTTTCAAGTCTCTAGGTGAGATGTTCAGGGGTGCGCAAGCAATTCAGACATGGTTGGGAGATTGCGCAGACCGAATTTCTACTTGCGTCACACCTGAGCAGATTGCGTCTATGCAAAAAGACAACTCAGAAGGCAGATCCGTCATCCCAGAGAAGTCTGCAGGTGGCAAAGGCAAAACAAAAGCCGTCACGGCACAGCGCATGGAGGCGACGAAGCATCTGTTCCGAAGCTCTGTCATCTGGACCACTCCCCTTCGTCTCCCTGTCGTCCAGCCTTACCGCACTTCAAAGCGCCGCCAGGTCAAGACCAATCTCCAGAACATTGCCCTGCAGGAGCCATCTGCAATCGATCCTGTCAGCAAGCGTAAGCAACTGCAAGGCTTCCCTCCCAACTTCATTCATTCTTTGGATGCGACGCATATGATGTTGTCCGCTATTAAATGCGATGAGAACAACATCGCCTTTGCCAGTATTCACGATTCCTTCTGGACTCATGCTTGCGACATTAACCATTTGTCTGTTGTTCTCCGCGACGCTTTCGTTGCCATGCACACTGAAGATGTCGTCGGCCGCCTGCGCCAGGAATTCATTGCTCGTTACAAGGACTGTATGTACCTTGCTGCTGTTGATGTTCGCACGCCAGTTGGCAAGAAGATTCTCGCACTCCAGAAGAGCCGCCCCAAAGCAACCAAGAAGACCAAGCAGCTTCAGCCGACCTTGATCCTTCAACTTTTGGAAGAAGTTGAACGCACACGCTTACTCAACAGCGAGAACCCAGAAGAGGTCGCACAAGGTGAAGAGATGGTCACCTCTGGCAGCATCTTTGCCGCTGAAGCCGATGCTGAAGACGCGCTGACCGTGCCTACCGAGCTTGTAAATGCACGTCTCGGTGAGATCCCCGAGAACTCGGATGTCTTGGGCACTTCCGAGTCTGGCAGTGATGACTTGACTGAGCCCGTCTTGTCCGACCACGATGATCTCGACGTTACTGGCGACGACAAGGTCGCTAAAGCAGCCGAAGACGCTGCTATCGATATGGATGAGAGCGAAGACCACGTTCCCACTATCGAAGAGCTGAAGAAGCGAGCTGTAAAGTCCGCAAAGAAGCCTCCAGTCAAGAAGGTTTACGTCTGGTTGCCGCTCAAGTTCCCTGAGGTGCCCGAGAAGGGTGACTTTGACGTGACAAGGTTGAAGGAGAGTCAGTACTTCTTCCACTGAGTACATCCCCAATCTTCCTTTTCAAGTTTTGTATATCATATTAGAGGGTGTTGATTTTATGGTGTTATGGGGGGAGGTTTAGTTCTTTGCATATGGGTGGTGTTGTTGTTGAAAGCGGTCAAAAAAGCGAGGTGTTGTGTCTTTCTCTCCTTTTTGGAGTTTTCTTGGGAAGGGAAATGCATGAATGTTTTTCAAATCATAAAGACTTGTAACACTATATCCCATATCGCTACTTCTTTTTTTACATTCTTGACATTGACAATTTCTTTCTGCTGGTTGTTTATCCGTTGTTGCTTCTTGTTTTGTGGCGGTGAGACTTACTCCATATGACATTGCAAGGACCTCTTCGATACATCTTGTTGAACCTCAAGCGACATTGGCGTTATTCAACATTCGAGTCTCGTGACCATGTTCATCGTTCGTCTAGGAAAGATGTGCTATATAAGCGATGCTAAAGAGTGTGGGTCCGAACTCCTCAGGACGCGGAGATGAGACTTCGGACCGAAGCATCCTTTCACTGTACCACGTCTCCTCCTTCCACTTATTAATTGCGGAGTTTGACACTACTGACACATGCTTTCGAGGGGGCATGGACTCCTTCGTCTACTCACGAATAAGTCTTTCTGGTCGACGACAAGAGTAGCTTTTGCCAATCGAGTCCAGCGACATTGCAAAAGATGAATATTCATAGAATGCTCAAGGTGATCATTACGTACGAAATGGTCCGCTCTTCCTTCTGAGCATATGGCTACCTAATCTGTGATAGCATTCAGGGAAAAAAAAAAAAGCCAGTCTCCCGGTTGTAACTTCTGCCCACCCAGAATTTCGTTGCCTTGAATACGGGTCGTGCTTTGTTCCTTCCTCTGTGGATCAAATCCTTCTACACACTTGGCAGGCGAAATGACGACGGACCATCACCGCCTTTGCGCAGCCACCTTTGTCCTGCCTCAACTACTGACATTTTTCGAGCGGGTCATGATTTTGAGCGCGGCTACACGTATGGCAATGCCAATTTGCAACACTTCTTCCCGCAGATCTGATCCATATTTTGATCTGGCAGCCTGAAAATATGTGATCCTCAATTCAACCGCCAACATAGACGCACTGTAGAGCAACCGCACTGATCATGTATAGGTAGGTACTGTGCCTGAAGATCATCACCCTTTTATGGCTTCCTGTCTCTGTGGCACAGCAAAGACACATTTTTATTGTGAGTTGCTTGTAAGGCTGCTCTATTCGAGGATCAAATCCCCTTATCTGCCATAATGCCTTTATACGCTCTCTTCGTAATGCCACGATCACTACAGCGCGACGACATCTGGAAGAAACTATGCTGTCTCAGAATACCCTCCACCGATCAACGATCGAGAGCCGTATGAAAAAGCACAGCAATCTCGACCACAGAACACTACGAATCATCTCCTCGGCCATAGGCATCTTGACGACCAAAGTCGTCTTTGTACATGGATTCCATCACCCTCTTCGACTACTATTGCTGCACCTCTCAGCGACACTACTCTGGGAAATCATCCTATGGCTCTTCTCGCGCGAGATCGATCGTACATCCGATGCAAAAGACTACACATTATACGAACTAGCTCGCACAGCAAACATATTCTCGAGGACTGGGTCGAAGGCTTGCCTTCGCTTCGCTTTCAGTATTGGAGCATTGATCTGCGAATATGTGGCTATTTACCGTTTCCGATCTCTGCCTGCTCTGAGTATGCTGCTGCTGCCAGACTGGAGTCGGGTTATCCACCTGGCGCGCCACAAAGACTCGAGCATCTTGCAAAAGATCTCTGCATGCCTTGGATGCATAGTAGGCGTTGCAATGATACTCATTTTCGAGTATCAGCTGTCCGAGGTTGGGCTCAAGTCGACAGGCATTGCAATCCTCTTGGGCCTTGCTGCACAACTGCTTCGCCAGGAGCCAGGTGTCTTCAACGATCTGGAAGGCACACAATCTTGTATCCCAGTCGGTCCAGTGCGAGACAGAACGATACTTCTCCCCTTGGCTATCCTCGTTACCATGGTGGCAGTATACAAGCGTGAATACTTGGTATATACGCCACCCCTATTCAAGATCCATCTCGCTGTCCTAGCTGTCAATACCCTCGCTGCAGTTGTACTCTTCCAGTACAATGGGTCGTACTTCAAACATTCGGAGCCATTTGCCACATTCAACGGCATCGAGGAAGACTTTGAAGATGATGAGATGCAACCCATTATCGAGACAGTAGCACTCCAGACTGTAATAGCTTTGGGCAGCTTCATGATCGACTCGTCAAGCGTATCTATTGAACAGTATGTTGGTTTCTGTATCGTTCTGTGGATGATCTTTTGGGCTAGTCGCCAGTGCAGATTGTCTGCTATGGATGATGTAAAATACATGCCCGTTGGGGTGTTACTGCCTGATGACATCGAACAACGTCTGCCAGATTTTGAGACTGTCGACATACCAGAAATGCGCAGATGTACCGAGTGGAGTGGCTCGTTGCAAGTCATCTTCTTAATGATCTGTGCCTTCCTCTCTGTATCACTGATACTCTCTTCTCATGCGCCGCCTCCTGTATCGTCGCGCTGGGTACCAAGACACGACCGTTCAGAGTTTTCGTCCAACACAACAAGATCCTTGGATTTTGTCGTGTCCAGATTCGACGAATCGGCCGCTCAAGTCGCACAGCAGATCAACTCTCTGTACGCACTCCCAAGCATTAACTCTCTAGCGTCGCGCCTCGTGGTCTACAGCACAGGAGGCGATGAGACAGACCATTTCGCAAAGGACCTGCGGCAATTTCTGCATCCAGGCATCAGTCTCTTGGTCTCGCAACGACCAAATGTAGGCCGAGAAGCAGCAGCCTACCTCACTCACATCCTCTCCAGCTACCACAACCTCTCAGACCATACTTTCTTCCTTCAAGCCGAAATGCACTCGCCCGATATGGTTTACCCGCGACTTAAGAACTACTTTGTCTCTCAAACAGGCTTTTTGTCTCTCTCAGACACACATTATGATTCCAACACTTGTGTTCGTCAACCTTGGGACCATTCGACATGGTCAGAAGACCCCGAGGTCTTGGGTGCCATCTACAAGCAAGCCAATATCACAGGCTGCAAAGACTATGCTCTTACCTACCGCGGTCAATTCATCGTTTCTCGGTCTCGTATTCTGGCACAGAATCATCAACTATATTCACATTTGCTGCATAACTTGATGGATCCTGATGCAGTGACGCATTCAGAGGAGTATATGCAACAGCCTTGGTTGCCAAGTAAACAGGATAGTCTCAATGCACCTTTGTTTGGGTATACGGTAGAGAGATTATGGGCATTGGTTTTTGGATGCGAGGGGAAGATGGATAAGTGTCCGAGTTTGGTATCTGGTACTGTGAGGCATGGTTTGGGATTAGGCATCAAAGGAGATGTAGGAGATTGTCAGTGTTTAGATTTTTGAGAGTCAATGAGATTCGTCGGGTGTTCTAATCGTTTTCATCACTTCCCTTCACTTGTTATTGCCTGTAGCAACGCCCCAGAAGTAAGCACTCCATCCCCCAAGCATGAGCATCATCGTGAACCCGAAACAAATTACCGAGATGCGTTTGTTCCTCTGTCTCATGGTCGTCTCAAACCTCTGCAGTCTTTCTCGGATGAACGCTCCTTGAACAAGTCTCTTCTTGCGGCTGTATTGCAAGCGTCCTAGATCCGGTGAGAGGAAAGACAATGTGAGGATGACTAGAGACACGGCAAGAGAAGCACAGCCAAAGAAGGCGTAGACCCGAACAACACGGTGGTAGGAGTTGTTGTCCGCGTCTTGGATTGCGCCGGTGAGGATGCGTGTGATGCAGGACATACTGTAATCCTCCGTCAGCTTTCTCTCTTGAAGACTGTCAAGATACTCACGCGTTGTTGATGGTAATCTTGATACCATACGCCGTTCCAAAAGCCCCCTGATGCCACATAGACGTCCTCACACTATCTATAATAACAGTCGGCCCAAGGGAAAACGCAAACGCATAAATCCCAAACGCAGCAGCAGTGCCCTTGAGCGAAGGCGCCCAACAAACCAAAGCCATGGACAAAAAACATCCACCGCCGCAAACCACCATGACACTAACCCTCTGACCTACAAGATCGATAAACACTCCCAACAACGGCACGAAGAAGAATCCTGCATACTGCAACACTGCTGTATACCAACCTGCCTTGACCGCTGAAGTCTTGAACCTCTGCTCAGCAAGCTCCGTCGCGTTTTGGGAAAACACATTTGCGGTTGTGGTTTGAAAAAGTGTGAATGCCATGATGGACCAAAAGGGCCAAGGCATCTCTAGCACCTTTTTAAAGTCGAGATTTTTGTTTTTCTCGGTGAGCTTTTCGCCGGTCGAGGGGTCGGCGATGGAAGAGTAGCGCGATGAGCAGTAGCGTACTAGAAGGAAAAGGAGGATTGTGCCGAGGTTGGTGAAGAGGTTCATGCCTACCATTGTCCAGAAGACGCTTGAGAAGCCACAGTTCTGTTTACGTCGGTCAGTCCTTCCTCCTGGTTTCTGCTAAAGTGATAAGCAGAGGTGTTGGTGGTTCTTACCTTGGCAATGATATTAGCAGTCGACTTGCCAACAAAGCCACCAATCTGTGCATCACCATCGTCAGCAAAACAACATCCTTCCTTCCCATTCTCCCAAAAGCAAAACCACAAAACGCACCTTCTTGATCCCCAACTCAAACCCTAGCGTACTCGCAAATCCCGCACTGGGCGGAAACCAACTGCTAAAAACCTTGTACTGCGCAACCTGCGTTGCAATATCTCCAAAACTCGCTATCACCCTGCCCACAATCATGAACTTGTAACTGCGCATTTCTGCAGCGCCTGCAATGAAGATGGAGCCAATGGTATAGATAATGTTGCCGTAGACAATGCATCCTGTGCCACCTAGACGGTCGGTAAAGATGCCAGTGAGGAGAATGAGGGCTGAAGACATGAAATCCTCGCTGGCTTCGAGGAGAGAAAATTGCGTATTGTTGATGTGCATTTCCTTGTTTGCTCTTCTGTCAGTGCTTATCTCCTGGGTTTTGGCGAACAATGTGATGTGAAAGTGTGTCGATGTATACCTTCTTCATGGTCGATTTCATGGCAGAGCTAACACCGCTGCTCCATTGCGATCCGAAACCGATGCAAGAAACCAGCAAGATACTCAGCAACTTGATTTTCAAAGGCACAGGAGGCAGTGCGTCAGCCGGGTCATCTTGCGTGGAATTGACAGATGAGGCGTCAAGTGCTGTGACAATTGTAGTCTGAGCCTCCTTATCCTGTAAATCTCCTGTATGATTTGGTTGACTCAAGATTTCCTGATCCTGGATGACTGTCGATTGCCTCTTCTCTTGGTCAAGAGCTTCAACAACACGTGGTGTCGACATGGTTTGAGGCACACCGGAAACCAACTGTACGTTCAAGGCCTACCTGGAAAGAACAGAGATACGCGGATGTGCGGATGCCATACTTAAAGCATATCCTCTGTGCCTAAATCGGACCACTGCTACATCTACTCACTTGGCAAGGCGTGTTGAGCTCCATAAGACGTGAGAAGTCGG
Organism: Aureobasidium melanogenum CBS 110374; assembly: GCF_000721775.1. Taxonomy (NCBI): domain Eukaryota; kingdom Fungi; phylum Ascomycota; class Dothideomycetes; order Dothideales; family Saccotheciaceae; genus Aureobasidium; species Aureobasidium melanogenum. The sequence goes on along the minus strand of NW_024470057.1, from coordinate 500,947 downwards.
AAGTTGTTGTCGTATCTCGTCGCCAAAAAAGCACCGATCTGATAAAGCGGACCGATGATCTGATAAAACGCTTTGATCATGGTATGCCTCGACATGGACTTGGCAGCTGGGCATGCTCTCAGAACTGCAAATATTGGCGATAGCGTGAGATCCTTCGGATCAAATGAGCAAGTCAGTCCTGCATTGTCGGACTTTGACGGAACGAATCGGCGCTGCATTGTATCTAGAGGGAGGTCTACCGTGTACAACTCAATTGTGAAGCTCAGGAGCCCTTGCAAGTGTAAGGTAACTGTCCGACTTCCAGAAAAGGGCCGGCCGGCACGACAATGTTATGAGTGGGGCTTCCTTAGTCAGTGTACCAAGTTTGTGTTCAGGCGCGGCAGGATAAAGATGTATTCTGGTCAAGACCGGTTTGTTCTGACAGTATTCGTTACTGCAAGGTGACACGCATGTCACATTCATTCATGCAACAAGACAACCGTTGCAGACAAAAGACATTCAAAGTCCATTCAATCCCATACACACCTCGACGTGAAACAAGACAAAAAAACATACTATTTCCTCCGTCACGCCTCATGCGAAAATAATGAAAATATTACACGGTGCTGCCGTCCAACCTGCCTCTCGTGGACAAGAAAGTGACCAAAAGAGACTGTTCCTCCCTCTCTCTCTCGCTCTCCAGGATGATTGTTCAACACAAATGAAGAGATTAGAAGACAAAAGAAAATGCATCGACGCAATGCAAGCGACATGAAAATACCATAAAAGAGGTGAATGCCAATTGTCGAGTCGCTCTGGCATGACAGAGTCTGTCGAACTTTTGGTAAAGGTCCAGTACAGCATGCTATTGCTGAAGTGTGAAGTATGTACGTGCGAAGTGTTCAGATACTGATAAGAGATGCGCCGATGCTCGAGTAACCGCTGTCTTTGTAGACTCAAGTCATCTGAACCAAGGAAATAAAGGACCTGATTCAATCGATTTGTCTTCGCAAGGCAACGAAAAGAGCGTATGATGTTGCGAATCGAGTAATGCAGTCAGGTGAGAAGGAGAGAAAAGGAATGATTTTGGTTGTTGAGTTCGCTGGACCCGAAGAAAGAACCTGCATGAGCTATGTGAGTAGTTCTGCAAATTCGCCCCCATGCGAAGATTGAGATGTAGTCGTGACTTTGGCAATCTATCGGAAGCCGTGGGCTGGACGGGGTCCTAAGCTGCTGGAGCTGCTATGGGCTGAAGGGTCGGAATCAAGGGGCACCGAGTGGTTGCTATCACCACTCCCCGCGCTAGCGCTCGCGGAACCTGTCAGACTGCGTTCTTGAGGGCCGCTTTTGGGCGGATAAAGATGGCTCACCCCGTTCTGCTGATCAATATGCTGTGGCACTTGACCTTGTTGGGTTGGCGGACGTTGCATTGGCGAGCCCATGACGCCAGGAGGTGATGGTCGGCCATTCATGTGGGGTGGATATCCATTTGGTCCATTTGGTGGATAGGGGCGTTGTCCGGGAGGTCCTCTTGGGGGTCCGAGAGGGTGTCCAGGGGAGTTGCTGGCACGTCGGCCCATTGGAGGAGGCATTGGGCCAGGGTAAGGGCCTTGGCCAGGAGTGCCGCCTCTTGAAAGCTCGTTCAGGCGTTCTGCAGTAAGTGAATTGGTTCTCGATTCCTGTCCGAGATTATGACGATCGACACCTCCATATCTGTCTGACGAGTATCCTAGCAATGGGTTGCCCATAAGGTTTTCGTGCAGACCAGGAATCTCGGACATTAGTCTAGCACTGGTTCGGTTCTGCACCTTAGGCCTTCCGAACATGCCTCTACCACCTCCTCTCATCGGAGGACCGCCCATCTCTGGGTTGTTGCGGAGTTGGCCGGCAGAGGGAGGGGGTGCTTTGCGAGTGCGTCTTGAAGTAACACTCATCATGTCGAAATTGTCAGGATCAATCATGGGGACGTTTCTTCCTGGAGCCATGGGGTCAAAGTAATCTTCACCGTCCTCGTCATCATCATCGAAGCCTCCGGCATGAGAAGCAGGAGGAGGAGGCATGCGACGTCTCATGTTGAACTCTTGCTCCCTCAAAGCCAATTCTCTCTGGCGGAGGGCCAGTTCTCTCTCACGCATTCCCATTTCACCTCCGGGGCCGGCGCCGTTCGGAATCGCGCCTTCAGGCAGAGCACCCTCTGGCAAGTTGTCGTAAAGCATCAGATGGCTGAATTCCTCAAGTTCATTGTCCTCAAGCGAAGGTCGACGGGTTGGCTGCTGGGAGGGTGGTCCACGTGGGCCATTTCCATTCATTCTGATGGGCGGACCAAAGCCGTTGTTCATCGAGGGACCTCTGCGCATTGGGGGAGGTGGGCCACCAGTCATTGAAGGTGCTCTGCTTCCAGGTCTCATCATCCCAGGTCTACCAGGATGACCAGGCATAGGGCCATTCATCGGGCCACGCTGGTTGGGGCCAGGGCCCATGTTCGGACCTGAGGCCATACGGGGTGTTTGTGCAGGAATTGGTGGTGAGACTGCAGCCGTAGGGGGTGGGCGAGATTGGTTCAGTGTGTTGGCGTTGTGAAGAAGGGCATATAGTGTTTCTATGCGAGGCACTGAAACACCAGCGTCTTGTGCGAGCTTGATAGGGCTGCCGAGGAAAGTCTCAATCTCGAGAGGTCGGCGGGCAGTAAAGTCTTGGTACATAGTGCTGGGTGTGCCAGTGGGCTGGATCATGGTTTCCATGGTCTGCTCTGTGAAGTTTTCGGGGAAAACACAGCCTTGGGATTTTGCGAGAACAAGCATTTCATCAATGATGCCGACGATCATAGCCCGAGCGCCTGTCTTCTCGAGTAACTCGGCATGGTTGGGCGTTTCGAACAAGACACTGGCGGGATGGAAAGCAATAGGGCTGCGGAAAATGTGTTAGAAACGGTCGACAGACTAGATATAGAGACTTACCCGATCATGCGCTCGTACTGTTGCTGTCTGATGTTAGACGACACCTTGCAATCCACCTGACCTGAGCTCAACGTCATGGCCAATGCTTCGGCCATGTCCGACTGTATGGAAGCAGGAATCGACGGGTTTCTGTTGGCGGGCCCGACCCAGATGTCGGCCGAGCCTTTGTGTTCGAACTCACTTGCGCCCACTTGTGAGAGCTCGGCGCCGGCGACAAGAGACAGAACCACGTTTGTAGGGAATCTTTGCTCGAGATATGACTCGACACCAAGCGAGTGTGTTGTGTTGATTAGGATGCATGTATGCTGAGGAGCGACGACCGACTCGATGATGGATGCAATGTCGTATACGTCTGGGAGTGCCTTGACGCACAAAAGGACGTAATCGTAAGGCGCTTTTGACGTTTTTGCTGCTTCTTCGGGAGTGCGAACGACTTGAACCATGTTAGAAATGGGAATTGTGACTACGAGCGGCGTTGACTGACCTTGTCTGGGCTTGAACCTCTCGTTTCCGAATGTAGCAGACCTAGAGAAGTCAGTGGTGTTTGCGGATGGTAGCGGGAGCATTGGCTTACTTGAACGAAAGGCCGTACTGCGACACGTTCTCAAAGCCATTCTTCCAGACGAGAGTGACATCGCATGCGTTGGTCGCCGAGAGTCTCCATGACATGAAGGCAGAGACGGCATTTCCGCCGACTACAAGGACGTTAGTGAGCTGTTGCCTCTGTTGCGGTTGCTCGACGGCCATGATGGGTTGGCGGCTCGTATCAGAGATGGGAAAGAGATGTGTGAGAAGAGCAATGCTCGTGGAGCATATGATTGCAGCACACCAGGACAGGGCAAGTGCGACTAGCAAAGCGGCTGGGATGGGCAGTGATGGATATTTGCTTGAGCTAGAAAAGTGGACCCGGTTCCAATGGCGCAGCGTGGAAGGGCAAGGATGGTTAGGAACATGGACGGCATGACTGACCTGACAGGATGCGCAATCTAGGGACTGAGGGCGCCATGATGCGATACGCTCAAAGCGCGAGAGAAAGATGGACGCGAGACGGCGGTGGCTGAGGACAAGAGAGTTGTGATATTGTCGAGGAACGACCGAAGAAGCGAATCCAAGCGTCAGGCAATTTCCAAGATGGAGAAACGCGGCCAAACGGTGAAAGTGCACGCGGCGCGTGTCGAAGCGGTATATAATGGGAGGAAAGGGGTGGACAAGAAACGAGCGTGAGAGGATAGGCCAGTGGGCGACGACGTGCAAGACCGGGGATTTTCTGAAAAGCAAGACGAGGAAGGTGAGGAAGGTGAAAACGGAAGATGGGGAGCTTGTCGTCCGTTGACGACCTTCCGGATGTTGGGCGAGAGAAGGAGTGTAAAAGTCTGGCTTGCTTTGGTTCGCTTCCCGTTCCAATGACAACCCGCGCAACCACTAAATGCATAATACAACAAGCAATGCTTGATGAATCCTAGATGACCAATTACAGTGCTTAATCTCTTTTGGCAGCAGTCTACATCAATTCATCAAATGCAGTCAGTCTATTGACCAAGTCCGCAAGTCGAATCTCTCAATTCTGATTTCTGATGATCGCGCCTGCTCGGGCGGCGTCATCATCGCCATCGTCAGCGCCGCCTGTCCTCACAACTGTAAATCTGTTCGCAACCAAGAAAAAAGTCCGCTTTGCTCCTCCAGGCCTAGGCCGCGAGCCGACGACTCGACCGGCTACGTGCACGGCTCGCTCGACATCTCCACGCCGCGCCGCCGCCGTGGCATCATTCTTGTCTCGGTTCTCACGCCTGATTTCTGTTTCTCATCGACTGCAAGGATTGTGTTTCGCTCTCCTTACTGTCGCATATACAAGTAGCTAGTCATCGCCATCGTTTCACTGCCGTGCTTCATCGAAGATCCTGTCAACAACAGTCTTTCCGCGCTAAGAAGGCTACACTACTAATATCTGCTTCTCTGCTATCGCGTTCGACTGCCCAGCTCTTTTCTCAACCCCCGCTGCCACACACACACCCAAACAATTTCCCGACCCCTGCACGGTCTATCTTGCGTCGACTCCAGTCGATAGTAGCGAACGTCGAATATCCCATCTGCAGATCAGTGTTCCCGGCAAGGATAAGAGTAGCTCAGAGTAGCTAGCCCTGTTATGGAAACATGACTAGCCGATACGGTAGATCCAAACTTCGATTACCAGTAAACAGAAGTGGACAAAGAAATGTGCTCCAAGAATTTGCAAGAGCAAAAGATATATAGGCCTGCTTCATCTTCTGAAACATTTGATGCAAGAAACATTGAGCTTCCCAATGACATGGATCTGCCGATACCTGTACCATCCCAACACCGAAACAGTAGCGTTCTATGTATGCACGTACTACGGACGTTCGAAGAAAAGGCTGAACCTACACCATCTGGTTTCTGACTCGGACTGCGGGAGGCATGTCATCCGGACTTGTGTACAGTACCTAGTTTATGCTCTTGAAGACAGCTTCACAGCAGAGCCGCCCTCACAATTGGATACAAAAATCACTGTCAATATTATGGCAAGTCATCTCTGCATCTATAGAATGTTGCGCGCTTTCAAGCTGCTTGACTCCAGCAACAACATACCAATAATTGCAAATGGTAAGTATCAAGCGACTCCCATCTTGACCACTACTCAGCACACGTGAGGAATGTCTTTGATAGGCTGATTCCATTCTCGGAGTCTAGTATGTATTGCTGTGTTGTCCCCGAGGTCTTTGGAGATCCCTCGAGTCTCGTCAGCGCGAAGGAAATTGATTGGTCGCTCTACGGAGATTGTTCCCCCATAATGTACGGCACGACCAAGAAGAACAAGTGCAACGAACTGAACAGGCGCGACTTTTGCTGATTAATCCGCTAGGCAGCAGGGTTGTTGCTGCGAATTGAAGCCAACACACCCAAGAACCGACAGAATGTCTTTCCATGCACTCGAATGATGCGTTCTCAACGACCAAAACACCCACTCCTCAAATTGACGGTCCTTTTCAAGACAAGGTGAGTGCACATCTTTGCATGGTGTTTGGTACGAAATACGCTTATCGTCGATACGAAGATACGCAATTCCGTCCTCACTTCTTCTGACTTCACAGCCACACACCGGTTGCAGCTCTTCTCCAAAGAGGGACCACACCCATCCTTGTTTTCCACGTCTCCCCATACTGAGCTGCATCTGTATCACGCTAGAGAGATGTCATTCTCGTGTATGTTTCCAATCGGGATCACAATAAGTTCTCTTCGATGTTCTTCCCGGGCTTGTGGTCCCTTGTGTTTTTCACTTTCTCGTTCGGTGGACCGCTCCGGACATGCTTGCGACTCGAAGCATCATTTCTCTGCTTGGCAAGGAAGTGAAACAGCGAAAAAGGTACAGCGCCGGTTAAACCCGCCGTCGCGGCGCCCGCGCTTTCAAGAACGGCTGCCCGTTACACGGTTCGAAAAGCCTCTTAAATCTTAAAGAGAAGAAAAAAATGCGACAGCCGAGCGTGCCGAAATCATGGAACAAACGGACAGCTCTCTTTGCAGCAAGCTGCAGGACATGAAATGCATAATAATCGGGATCCGTGTTTCTCGGAAGCAAGAGCTGCCGAGTGACAGCCTACGACAGTTTTAAAAGTCGTTGTTGATGGTCATGAGCAACGTCGCAACTTTTACCTCAAGCGTTAATGTTTTTCGTTCTCGCTGCGTAAGAAGATCACATTCTGCTTGAGATGACATTTCGGCATATGAACTCCCAATTGTTGAGTGGGTACTAGCATCGTTGAATGGCTGGGCCCGTTATTTGAGCCTCCAAAGTCGTCACAAGCTCCTGTGCTCTCTGTCTGAAGAGAAGAAGAACAAGGGCGTTCCGAAGGTGTTCGGAATGTCTGCTGATCTCAAGAGTCGTTCTCAAGCGTCAGCGCACCTCTTCTGTCTCCAGTCCAAGACTGAATTCAAACTGTATTGATTGAGTCGAATCCTGTGATCTCGTTGATGCCAGCACTATTCGTTAAGGATGAAGGTTGTTCTCCTTTACCGCAGCCAACTTCGAAGCCTGTTCCCAAGACGGTGTCAGAGCCGTATCTACCTGACTATAAACCTATCAAAGCGAGAAAGGTAAGGACCGCTTGTCAGATGGTCAATCCTGTCGAGCTTCGGAGGAAGACCATTCTCACAGATCTCCCGGAGCACTCTGGAACCAATAATCGATTTGTTTGTGGGCTTAGGGCATGCCTCGTACGGTCTGACGTCTACCCTTACAACTATATGGAACCTATATTGAACCATGGCTTTTCAGACTCGCGTTCAGAACAACAGTGCATTGCTAGATCGGACTCGATATTCTGCTTGATGATCCTCAACTACGGACTACGCTAGGGCAATTAGGTGAGGAACCAGATGAAGCTGGACCGAGAAGAGATATGACCTCACAACCTCAAGCATAAAGGTCAGACGTGACCTCATTGTTCATTAATTCTTCTTGATTGGAAGATGGATGTCTATCAGTAGTGTCATTGTCGGTTTGTGTGTAAGAGGTCAAGGCTTTCCACAAGATCAACAGGTGCACATCGACAGCATTGTGGCAATTCAGCTTGGTTCTGTACTGCTATAGCAAACCCCATCTCATTTCTTCTTGCATCTTCTGTCATTAGATCATGGATCAGGAACTTGTGTCCATCGGGTCGCCGGCAGTGGCAGCAGCCTTCTCCTTCCTCTTCATCTCAACAAATGCCATGATCTCCTTCTTCTTGTCTTCAGCTGGCACGACATCCTCGTAAGCTAGAGGTACACGATTGAACGGATCGGTAGAGTCTGAGAGCAGATGGGAGCGAATGGTGCTGCGGTCGACAATTTGTCTACTGCTGGGCAACAAGACAGGGTCCTCCATCAACGAACCCATGATAGGATCAAGGAGCTCATCTGGAATCTCGCCGAGGTCCTCTTCGGCCATGACTTCTTGAGCGTGTACCACTGCAACAGCGTCGGTTAGAGCAGTGAACTGCTTGATCTGCTCGTCAGTTTTGAGGCCAAAGGCCACCATGAGCTGCATGACCTCGACGAAGTTCGCGGGCTTGTACGAGCGACCGTCACGAGCAATTGCTTGACGGAAGCTCTCGCGATGTGACAGGTTCAAGTAAACGTCCACCAGATCTGCAAGCAACTCTTTAGGCTGGAAGCCGTATTGTTCGGGCTGGTCCACCTTAAGGTTACGTCTTCGTGGCCCGACCATCGCATCCAGGTTGTAATCCAACATGTCTGCTAGGCGTTGCACGATTTCCGGCATAGTGAAGGCACCAGCCAGAGCATCTGTGAACAGCTTAAGCATGGCAACAGTTTCCTTAGTCAGGCCCATGTAGGACTTGGCTCGACCTTGTTGTTCCGACAGTGCTTCCTCTTTTTCTTGCCGTGTCGCCTGCTCCATGTTCTCTGAATCAGGTGCCTTTAGCTCCTCTTGTAAGTCGTGAATCTTGGAGAACGATCCGAAAACCTCGTCCAAAACATATGTGACATCGTTCAGCAACAGGTTGACGAAGCGAACAAAGAATTCGGTGTTGACGTCCGCTTCCTTTCCAAGGTTCTCTCGATAGACAGGGTTCGACCAGATGCTCTTGAACACTTGGAAGATTTCGTATCGTATGTTAAACTTATCGTAAAATGCTGTGTGTGTTCCAGTACTTTCGCATTCAATGTAGAATTGCATGAGTGCATGTAAGAGATGCTTGTGACAGAACTCTGATCCGTTGAGGATGTCACCAAGCACTCCTTTAGAGAAGTTGCCGAAGGGATAGACACCATGGAAGAGAATCGTGACCAGTCCAGCCTTCATGTATGGATTCTTGATGTAGTTTGTGTTGCGCAAGAAGGTGATACAAACCGTGGCTAGCTCCTCACACTGGGTAGAGGTAATGATGTGAGGAATGTTGCGAGTGATGAACTTGAAGTTGTCCACGACATCTTCAAGGAAATATTCAGGAAGGCATTTGAACACTTCAGGCTGCTCTTCAGGTAGTGGCAGCCGCAGTTTTTCCTTAGGAAGATTCTGCCCTGATGCCAGACTCAAAAGCCAGACAATTACATACCGCATGAACTGCATGGATCTTGCTTGAGAAACTTCATCAAGCAACACACCCGTAGTTGCATGGATGGTGCTATAAACCCTGTCGACCTCATCTCTGTACTTCTGGATGTGCTGTTCAAAGCGTGTGAGGTATCTGGGATCATGGGCGAATTTGTGTCGTTCTGCTTCGATTCTCTCGAGCTCCTTCTCCATGTGCTTGACACGCTTCTGCAACTCTTCCATCCTGGAACTGGCTGCCTCGGTGCCGTAATGGTGAGCCGCTACTGTGAGGAAGAAGATTTCGGAGATGAAGTTGTTGGTACCGTCAACCTTCTGTTCATAGAAGGCATCGGAGGCTTTCTGATCCGCGTTCATTTTGGTCTCATCGGAGATGTCGACTCTGGGGTTTCTTCTTAGATAGTTGACATCGATACGGTCGATCTTGCTAAAAGTGGCGTCCATGAAAGGGTCACAGAGTCGATCGAGACAATTTGTGATATTGATCATGAAGCCATCCGATGATGTCGTCTTTTCATCGACTCTCATAGCACGACGTTTGTGGTTGGTATTCATGCAGTGGGCGAACCAGTCAAGTATCTTTTCACGCGGCTCTTTGCCAGATTTGACGATCTTGTTGGCAAGGTCGAACAGCTCTTCCTGGTGGGTGTTGAGTGTCATGCGAAGCGAACGTTGAGCATTGAAGATATAAGCCCTGTCTCTCGACCTAGGTGTGGTGAAGAAGCTTTGCGCGACGCCATTCTGTAGAGGTGAGAGACGGAAGAATGGACCCAGGATAGTGACCATCTCGATGTCCTGCGCGGCAACGCCTTGAGGCAGGAAAGCAGGCGATTGCGTGATTGCCTCTACAATCTTCGGATAATGGACTAGGTTCCTGATAGCGGTGAGGTAGTGCTTGTATTCGATGTCGTTCATAGACATTGTAGCCAGCTGCCTGCTGAGCTGCTCCACAGCACCGACCAAAGCATCTTTGATTGTCTCGTCGTCTTCGAAGCGCGAAACGGCCTCGTTGAGGAAGTCGTGATCAATACCAGAATCGCTGTGAGGATCCGCAAGGAGATGCTTTGCCAGTGCGTTCTCTGGCGGCGTTTCGAAGCCGAACATCTCGGGCATGGTGATGGCGAAAATACAGTAACTCATGCATAGTCGTCTAGCCTCCATTAAGACTTTGAACCTCGGGTTCTCGATGTCTGTACTCCTCATGTTTCGACAAGCCTTGGAGATGCGCTTCCAGCATGCTAGCAAATAATCCAATGGTGTGATGTCTTTCAAGAGCCCGGCAGCTTCGGGAAGGGCCTGGTCCAGCAGGCCTGTCTTGAGCTGAAGGGCTTCATTTTGTTCGAGCAGATCTCCTCGCACGCTCTCAAGATAATACAGAGGCTGTCCGGAACCATCTCGGACGACATCAGGTTTCAGCGACAGACGGAAGATCTGACTGAGTTGGCGATCTTCCCAGGTTTCGAGCGATTCAGAGGCTTGCGGACGTGACCGCGGCTGGGGCGAGTCGTCGTTGAGGCGCTTTTGAGCAGCAGAAGGTGTGATGTTGATCTTGACAGGCGCCTTGTTCTCACTCTTGATGCCAAGCTGTGAGAAAGGGTTGCCTGCTGGCGCTGACGGCTTGTCTTGCGAGGCGGATGCCGGCTTGTCTTGTGAGGCGGACGAAGATGAGGCTGGTGGGGTTTCGACGCTTGGAGACGAGGGTGTTGGTGAAGATGCGCCTGAGCCGCCTCCAAGTTTGGCAAGGCGCTTGTTGCGGATCTGCCCAAGTTAGATCTGAGAGGACAGAGAGTTGTTTACTGTGCTTTGACAGCAGCACGAATGCAAGATACCTTGTCTGCTTCTGATTCGGCCATGTTGTGTGGCGGATGGATGTGTCGGTAGTAGCGCTGGGAAGAGAGGTGGCCAGAAGAGAAGGGTGGCGTACGTGCCTCGGGCAGACGTGGTGAGCGAGCGCAAACAAGTGATAGCTGGAAGTTCAAGTGATGGTCTACGAACGGAGTAGTGATTCGGTGACGCTGTGAGGTAGCTGGATGTGCTTAAAGCCGTCTATCTCCCCTCCTCCATTCAAGCGCAAGCTTCGCCGTTGCTGTCTTCGAGAAAATTCCAAACGACACTGCTATCACAGATGTATCAACACATCTCTATACATGCTTTTGTTCTTCACAGCCAAACTGCATTCAAGACTGATGCACACGATAAATTACTTGGAGAAGTTTGTTTGCTTTGCCATAGACTTTGTTTTTGTGCCTGCTCTGCTACTCTGAAGCTCACAAGACACGACTGTGAGTCGGGTTTGACTTTGACCATGCTCTGCTACTCGTACATACAAGCTGCATCAGCAGGTTCAGCACAACCATTTTGATCCTCCCCGTGTGCTCAACTGTATGACTATAGCTGTAGAAATGCACGATATACTAGAAAACTAGACAGCGTCCACTGAGAAGCGACAACTAATCAGCTCTCTCTGGACACATCTCTGGTCTCGGAGATTGTTATGCCTTTCTGCAGTGTACAATCACCGGTACTTGCTAGTCAGAAGTACGATCGAAGTGACAAAGGGAGGTTACAAGTATCTTCTCCGCAAACTCATAAATGGCATGAGTGGGGATTCTCCACGAGGATTATGTTGTCAAACAAACTTAGAATGACTTTCGACCATTCTTACGGAGAGGTGATGTTTCTATCAAGACACCTGCCACACTTTATTTGTTTATTTTTCTGTCGGTAGTCTTCTGATTCAGGTCCAGTATCCAGCGAGTGTGGGTAAGAGTGAGATTTCCTTCGAACAGGACGATGTCTTGACATGAACAAGTTTCTGGCGTGGGCCTGGTCTGATACACTGACAGAAACACGTACGAGAGATGAAGCATGATAATTCAGGTTGCTGTGGCACAGCATGTGTGGCTGATCGCAGTACATATCAATGGGGCATACCTCTTGGCGCATTTTGGACAAAACAAAGCTAATAGCCAGCCTGATCCGAGCGTCGAGATGAGTACGGTGTTGAACGAGGCGCAGACGTGTGGCAGAACAGAGATGTCGAGCAGTCGGAGGCTTAGACGCTGTTCCGGAGGCAGGAGAAGAGAAACAAGTCGACAGTGCAACAATAGCACTTACTGCGAGGCGTACGTCTCTCAGCCACACAACAGATAGCAAGTTTGACGAAGGCTCCTGAAGGAGCCTTTTCTGACACCGAGGCAGCCGTGTTGTGCTAGCGTTATGATAATTACTCTACGCAATCTGTGTAATAACACGTTCCCCTGTTCGCTGTTTGATACTCGACGTGATTGCCTGTCTTTTAACCCTCTTACCACCTTCGAATTTGTCTCCAGAACAACAAAGACTCGCAAAAGCAAGCCAGTGACAGAAGCAAGCAGACGTGTTGTTGCTCTGCATTTAACAAAACAAACCCCGAGTGCCCGCTCAACGCTCCGTGTCAAACCTTGGCGCGCCAGCCTCCAGGTGCGTCCTTCCTCTTCGTCGCCTGCCAACATCACTGCCATCACCGTTGCCGACATCACATCCTATCTCCATAACAATTCACCTGCGTCTTGGCCTGAATATCTGGCCAACTTGCTCACTTTCCACCACCTCACAGTCTCTTTGTTGATCAGTATCCACAATGGCGGAAATTCGTCGCAAGCTCGTTATCGTCGGTGATGGTGCATGCGGAAAGACCTGTCTCCTCATGTAAGAAACACTGCCGCCTGTTGACCATATCACTGCTTACCCGCTGTCGACAGTGTCTTCTCCAAGGGTACCTTCCCTGAGGTTCGTCGTTGTCCCTGCTTGGCTCGTCGTTGTCGCTCAACTTGTTTCCCCTCTCCGTCGCACCCCCCGCCAGTCCTCCACGCTTGAGCGCGACAAGCAGCCTCCAACATACTGCACACGATGTGCTGACATAACTACTTGAAGGTCTACGTCCCCACCGTTTTCGAGAACTACGTCGCCGATGTTGAGGTCGATGGCAAGCACGTCGAGCTCGCCCTCTGGGATACCGCTGGTCAGGAAGATTACGACAGACTGCGCCCTCTCTCCTACCCCGACTCGCATGTCATCCTGATTTGTTTCGCCGTCGACTCGCCCGACTCTCTCGACAACGTCCAGGAGAAGGTACGCCGCCTTCGTTGAACTGTCACCTCACGTGCCCAGCTGCATGCTGACATGAATTGTTTTTATAGTGGATCTCCGAGGTCCTCCATTTCTGTCAGGGTCTTCCTATCATCCTTGTTGGATGTAAGAAGGATCTCAGACACGACCAGAAGACCATTGAGGAACTTCACAAGACTTCGCAGACTCCTGTTACCGAGGAGCAGGTGCGTGTTGACACTTTGATCAAAACATGAACTCGACTTACACAATACACAGGCCAGACAAGTCAAGGACAAGATCGGTGCCAAGGAGTACATCGAGTGCTCGGCCAAGACCAACGAGGGTGTTCGTGAGGTCTTTGAGCACGCCACTCGTGCTGCCCTCACCTCAAGAAAGGAGAGGAGTAGCAGCCGCAAGAAGTGCTTGATCCTGTAAGCGGGCAGGCCCAATTGCACGATCATTCCCACTTTCGGCATGGAGAACAAAACATGGTTCGGAGACCATGGACGAAGCGCTTTTCCTCATGTCACGTCTTCCGAACGGCTGCTGCTCTGCCAACTGAACAATAACTTGCAGCTCGAGGCCTGAGAGACTTGCACATCCCCCAGATTTATACCTTGGTTCTGCAACATGGCGTTCGGATTGGAGTTTCTTGGTTGTCCTGTTCTGCACCACAAGAGACATGTCCACCCTATTCAAGCAAGCGGAATGGACAAGACATGGACGCAGGGCACTATGTTTGTTGGTCGAGGACGTGACACTGATGGTCTTGATCATTCGTCTTGCTCGGCTCACGCACATCTACGTCTTGTCTTTTTCCTCTTCTCAGTACAAGTCGCTCAGGTCTTTACCCACATATCCCCCTTGTTTTTGTCGTCGGTCACCCTTTTTTTTTCTCAACCATCACCTGCACTGCGCATTCAGATCGGTGTAATATTTGATATAGGCGTCAATGAACTAGTTTTCTTTGCACAAAGATGGTCTCTGGAAAACATCTAGACAATGACGTGCAAGTTGAAGGTAAGATTAGGTATCTATGCTCAGATGGCAACCCCAGAGTTGCCGGCCCAGTCCGGTGATCGTGCGTTGATCTGCTCTTGTTTTCCCCATGTTTGGGCATGGATAATGACATGGGGAGGGCGAAACGGCGAGGATCTTTGAGACAATCGTCAAAGAGGGGTTTGGGCGGTCACAGAATCATGGTAGATGAGCATCATCTGGCAGGCGCGCGGAAGTTCATCGTTATTAGAGACAACGAGTGGCCACGGGGATAACAGAGTGCGGGCAAGCGAGCCAATCATGAAGATCAGTATGGATGCAGGGCATCCCGCTCAATGACGAACGTTTCTGAGAACGAGTCGAAAAAGCTACTCAATACTTCACATATGCACGCTTCCAAGTGACTGTTTGTAGCACGGCAGAGGAGGGAGTCATCGGGTGGTTAGATTGCATGAGTCGAAGGCAGCAGCTGGGCGATGACGAAGATTGGAGCGGAAAGATTGAGAAAATGGCAGGAACGTGCAAAGTGACAACGGGGAGCCACTCGTCTGCCGCCGCTAGACAGAGTTTCTGGGCCCTGAGAGACTAGCGATATTCGCATCCCGACTCCACCGCACGCTTTTCCAAGCGGCGCGCCATTCAGCCTTCTGCTCGACAGATCCACTCCGCTTCTTCTTCCTGATCAACATCTTCCCTTTCCACCAAACCCTCCAAAACCACTCCTATCCCCGGTCAACATGCGCCTCTTCCGCATCAACACCAACCCCACCATGTCGCTCATGGCTTCCTTGTGATGGTCTGACTATCACGGTATATGCCCACCACTGGCCTCGACCTCTCGCATCCTCTGACGCAGTACCAGCTGCCTACCCAGCAACGACACGCGCCAGCAGCCTTGCGCAGATACCGAACCACATTCTCGTAACACCCACTATCGACTACACGCCCGCAAAACGCAGTCTGAGACTCGACTGTCACGCGACATATCCTTTCTCCCATAATCAACATGCCTTCTGCAACCTCGACTCCTCTGCTCGAATCGACCCCACAAGCTACAATAATGGACGCTCGCGAGGTGTCTCTCGTCGACAGCCCTAAGGACGTCAAAGGTCCGTCCAGAATACACTGTAAATCCTCTTGAATCCCGCTGACTCGAGAACAACAGGGTCCAAACAAGACGACTCGACGCCCATTATGGTGTCTCAAGAAAACTTGAACCCAAAGCTCAGTATCGCCCCGCTACCCGGACGTTTGCGCATGTACGTTCCGCCAACCAACTTCGGCGCGGTCGAGACGAACTCCATATACAGGAGTGGTTACCCAACCAGCAAGAACTTTGACTTTATCAAAAGTCTCAACATCAGAACCATTCTGTACGTTTCTTCAGCCTCTCGAACCAGACATCTTGCTAATATACCAAACAGCACCCTGGTTCCCGAGCCTCTCTCAGAAGAATACATCATCTTCATGGAACAAAACCACATTCGCCATTATCAAATCCATATACCTGCCAACAAGGACGGCAAGATCAACATTACTCCCGAAACCATGGCTACTGCTCTTGCTGTCGTTCTGAACCGCAACAACCATCCTCTTCTCATCCACTGTAATCGTGGCAAGGTCAGTCGACATATCTCATCAGATGACCATTCAATACTAACTCCTGATCAGCATCGTACTGGCTGTGTGACTGCCTGCTTCCGCAAGACTCAGCACGTTCAAAATGACCCGGCCATCGCCGAATATCGCGACTATTCATATCCCAAATGCCGCGAGGACGACATGCGTTTCATCAGGTCTTTTGATCCAAGCATCGTACTTCCCATCGCCCAATCACAAGGATGGCTGCCTACACCCCCACCGGAACCTAATGATGGATTCTGGCATCTAAAGCAACACACCAAGATTCCTACTTTCGAAGATGTTGCTGCTATCAAGTCTACTGATGAGCACCGGGACCAAATCGCCCGCATATCGGTCAAATGACGACCAACTTCGACATGCACTCATGCCATGATTCTGGTTCTTGCGGTCTCCTACATGGCGTTTATGGCGGTAATGGCAAAAAAGGTCTGAAGGGTCGATTGCATGTTTTCTTCTTCAAAACACTGAGATGGGACGATGATATTACTTTCCTTTGTTTTGAATCTCACACAGCGATGGCGTTAAACGGAGTTGCCAAAGGAAGACATAGAGAAACTGGAAAACAGTTGTAAATGGGGCGGTAATGGGATGAAAGGGCGTCGAGCATGGGTTTTCGCTCCGCTTGGTTTTTTGGTTTTCGGTATCTCTTTCGGATACGAAATGATTATGCACTATTGGGTGCTGTATTTCTTGTTCCTTTCTCGGGTGAGAAAAGAAGTATTCTGGTTGGGTCTTGGGCCCTCAAAGAAGCAGTCGACCCGATGTCTACTCTAGTCATTGTTACCTCTGTCGAAATCTTAATTGGTTTTCTCCTCTCTCCTAACACTTGTTCTCGCTCGCAGACGAGCAATTTGCATCGGATGTTGTGAACCTGATCTCGCAGTCGATGTCAGTCGTGCGAGGCAGGAGACTACGCCGAACTATCATCCAAATTTGTGAACGAATCCCATAAGACAGAACACAAGCACAACACGAACCTATCATGATTGGTTATGCCTCAGGAAAGTGTAAGACAATCAAGGATATATACACGATGAACCAAATGACAGCAAGCACATGAAATGCCCTTGGAGGTCCATTGATGAAATAAAGTCAGGGTTACGGGGCAATCAAGCTTAGGGCGACCCTGTCATGTCTCCTGTGGAAGCCGCGATGCCGAGCTGATGCGACTGACAACTACTTCGAAGCTCCATTCATCGACTCTACTCGACATCTCCCAGAAACTATCGCCAGTGCCTTGAACCATGAGCGAAGTTCCAGACTCACCGTTATCGTCAATATCGTCGTCGGACGAGGTCGACGACCATGTCAGCACACCAAATCGATCAGCCAGACCTAGCATGGACACAGACAGCGCCGGGCCACCAAGCAAGAAACGACGTACTGGAGGACACGCAGCACACATCGGCACACCTCATGGCGGGACGATAATGGTCGCTGGTGCGGATACGATGGAAGATTTGGACGCAGACATCAGTTGCGACAGCGAGGGTTCCGCTCCAGGCTCACCAAGCGCTGATGAGTTCGCCATGCGAGCTGATCAAGTGACAACTTGCGCATGGGAGGGCTGCAGTGTAGGCGATTTGGCAAACAGCGATGAGCTCATTGCTCATGTCCAGAACGATCATATTGCTCCCAAGCGAGCACGTTATACCTGCGAATGGGGAGACTGCGCTCGCAAGGGCACAAACCATCCCAGTGGCTATGCTCTTAAGGCTCACATGCGAAGTCATACCAAGGAGAAGCCCTTCTTCTGTCACCTTCCCGGTAGGCAGCTCTTTCCACCTGTCACCAGACCTCCCAGCTAATCAAGAATTAGAATGCGATCGTTCATTCACTAGATCCGATGCTCTCGCCAAACACATGCGCACCGTACACGAACCTGAACCACCACGTGCTGCTGCAACAAATGCCAACCCTATCGATCCTGCCACCGGACAGCCCAAGAAGGGCCCTAAGCTACGCCTCTCGATGAACGGCAAAGGTCCTGCCAAACCTGCTGTCACAGATGCACCTGTCCCTGCACCTACACAGGCACCTGACGATCCATCACCGCCCATGGACAACATCCAGTACATACCCGCACGCCACCCGATAACAGGCCAGGCTGGCTTCATGATCACATATCCTCCCGACATACACTTTTCACAATTCGAGAGCGAGATTCCAGCAAATCAACTCATGCGCTTGCTGAGGCGTCAACTTCACTGGGCGCAAACGGAGAGCGAAGAGCTGAAACGAGAAGTGGAAGGGCTTGAAGAACTTCGTCGCAAAGAGTGGGCAGCAAAAGAGGCTCTGCTGGAGGGCGTGCTCCAAGGCGAGCTCGCCTCTTCAAACTTTGACGAGGAGACTCTACAAGACATGAAAGGTGAGGTGTGGGGACCAGAGTCAAAAGAGCTGGACTGGTCAGGTAGTCCTTGGTGGACAAAAGAGGGTCGCGCCAACAATGCACGTCTCGAAAGTCCAGGCATGGATGTGGATGAGGCAGTCGAGGATGCAAACATTGTCGTCAATGCACAACAACCGAGTGCTTCACAAGCAGAAAGAGATGAAGACATGATGGCAGTTGGTGCATTGATGGGCCTTAGTGGTGCCAGTTAGTCTCTATCATCAAAACAGACAATCAAGAAGGACAAACGAGCACTATTGATAGAGCAGGGAGATGGTAAATTTCGTTGCTGAAATAGCGATGGATTATGGATTGACGGGGTTCGAAATTCGGAGGAATGGACCATCGTACAGCGGAACCTGATTGCAAGCGGAAAGATATGAGTATTTGGGGGAATATGCCAGGGAGAGCAGAAGAAAATTGCTATGAACAACAGAAGAAAATGAATACCCTTTTTGCTCCTTCTCATCAGAGCTTTGTACTCCTGACCAGTCCCTTTTTGATACCTGTGAGTTCACCACCATAGCCACCTCTACCTTCGCCGCCCTTGTAGACAGGCTTGATGGAAGCAAGCTTCTTCTTCTTCTCCTCAAACTTCTTGCGCTTCTTGACACGCGGGTTGCGCACATCCTTCTTTCTGTGCGGCGTGAGACCCTTGTTCTTTTCGATTGCGTAGGTGATGGCTCTCTTGCCGTCAGGACCCACTTCCTCCTTTTCAATGACTCTGCCGCCTGAAGCTGCTGCTTCTCTGAATGCGGCTGCTTCGGCTGCTTTGTCGGATTTCTTCTTTGCGGCTTTGGAGGCCACCATGTCGTAGTAGTCTTCATCGCTGTCGAGGTTCTTCTCGCCGCGCACGTCGCGGGCAACGGCGCGGTCGTGCTCGTCTTCGCTGTCTTCGCCCAGGGTGTCGCGGTCGAAGCGTTTGCCTCTTGCTTCTGCTTCGGCGTTGAGGCGGGCTTGTCTGTCGCGCAGACGCTCTCTGTGTGGTACATCTTCGTCTCCACCTTGTACCTTTGCACCGCGCTTGTTTGCCTTTTGCGCGATTTGAGAGGTGTAGAAGCGGAGGGACTTTTTGCGCTTGGCTTTTTCGGCGAGCTCTTCGGCTGTGAGGAAAGTGTCTTCGCCGAGGTCTGAATCGTTCTCGTCTGCTGCTGTTTGAGACTTCTTCTTGCTGGAAGAAGATTTCTTGGGGCGAGAAGTGAGGAGGGCGTCCAGGTCGCCAAAGTCTGCTTCAGTCTTGCGCAGGCGTTCGGCGCGGCGGGCTTCTGTTGCTGCTGTTGCTGCGTCTGCGGCACGCTCTGCAGCTGTTTTCTTGACTTTCTTGGGCAGGATGGTGACGGGGGCTTGTTCTTCCTCTGATTCGCTCATTTCCTCGTCTTCGGCTTCGTCTAGGGCAGATTCCTCGTCTTCTGAGTCGTCTTCGGGGAGGTCTCTGAGGCGTGACCAGAGATCGCGACATTGGATCAGACTTTCCATGACGGGGTGGTCGCGGATAGTAGCTGCAGATAGAGCGAGGCCTTTTGTTTGCTTGTCCTGAGCGGTAGATGTGAGAAGGGCAAAGTACATGGTGAGAGAGGCGAGGTAGGCGGCAGCGGCTTGCTGTTTGGTTTGAACAGCGAGATTTGGCGATTCCACAGACGAAAGATCCTGGTATGTCTGGTGCAGAGCGAGCAGCTCCTTGCTCAGAGGCTCAAACTCTGGGTAGCGTGTCTTGAGTAGCTTGAGGCGCTCGGTAGGGGCCAAGTTGTCATCCAGCTCGAGTTGAGGCAGCACTTCTGTGACGACGTCGCCATCTTGGTCTGCGTTCTCGTCTTCTTGTTGCCAATCGGCCTCGTCGAATCCGAAATCGGCAGCGCTCATGGCCTGCAATTGCTTCTTTTGCAAGCGCAAAGCTTCCTTCTCTTCGTCCAGTGCATCCTGCTCTGTCTCGATGGCGTCGGCATTGTAGTAGTCTTGCTTGGATTCACCCCATGCGCCCATATCCTCATCATCTTCCTCGTCCTGTGCATCCTTCCTTGACTTCTTAGCCGGTGCTTGTTCAAGCTCTTCCTCTTCATAGCCATCCTCATCGTCATCTTCAGCTTCCGAAGGACTCGAGTATCCTAAAACTTCCTCGTCGGACTGTTGCAGAAATTCCTCTGTCTCTTGTGTTAGGAACTATTTCGTCTCTGCCCAAATGTATCTTGGATCTCACCATCTTCTTGGACTTTTCTCCTCCTCTTTGCCTCGGGCCCATCGTCGAGCATGATTTTGTCGCGGTTGATGTGGAATTCGTCGTCGGAGCCCGCCACATCTTCGTAGGTCTTGATGCGCATCTTTGTGCGTTTGTTCGAATCGTCTGCGACATTGTCTCTGGATGCGCCACCGGACGGGGCCTTTCTCTTTTTTGCCATTGTGGGTTTTATGTGGTGGGCGTGATTCAGTGGTCGAAAGTTATCTACTTTGGATTTTTTGATGGTTAGAATTTCCTGCCCTACGACGCTTGCGCCTAAAATCCGTCAAAGTCCGAGGCATCTGTACAAGACTTTAACGTCGGCTCCTTCGCCTACCTCGATAGAATTTCTCTACAGGCATGATGTCTCTCAATATCTTTTCAACACGATTACACGAGTGGAGCGGATCCATATTGTCTGTATAGGGCACTGTTCAGGAGTCAGCAGTGTTAGACCATTGAAATGCTCAGTTGAATGCTAGCATGCCCCCAGTAGCACAATAGGTCAAGTACTTTTACTTTCTGTCTTTCAATAACATTGTTCCATATCAGAAACATGTCTTAGCCCTTCATCAACCATCACGAGTCTCGTTTACAAGGTAGGTGAGATGAAAGGCAACCAAAGAACAACACCTTCCGCATGCGGAAAGTGTCTCAACAGCATGCTGCAACTGCTTTGTCCATGACTCCTGTTACATCTCTCCATAAGAGCAAGTCAGCTATGACCTTTCATTCTCTTTCAGAATCCTCCGAATCGTCACTCAATTGACGCCCTTTCAATACTCCCATACTCTCCAAGAGCACCTATCAGATCATGCAAACTCCACCATATACCCCAGAAACAAAAATAGACGAGTCATTGCAAAACCGCTCAAGTAAAGGATCAAGACGCCCTCGTGCTAGCAGTGTCATCAGCAACGTCTCTTCTGAAGATGGCGCCGTATTCCTAGGCAAAGCTCCTCCTAGAGCACTTACACCACGACCTAGACAACGTAGACCCGAACCAATTCAAGACACCGAACAATCCATCGTCACATCTGAGGAAGACACACGGCCTCCCTCTCCCATCTGGCTATGGCTCGAGGATCAATGGACGCGAACACAAAGAGATGAAACCGAGTTCTTACGACAACTGGTTTTGTTCTTATTCATTACCCTGGCGTTTGTGACGGTGAGGTCTTATAATGCGACGTGCCCTCCTCAGAGCCCTGGAGTGGTGATCAAAGGAAATGTTGATGATCCTGCTTGGTCGGCTGTTGATCATAATCCTTGGCCAATGATGGACAGAGATGCTAGTGATTCTGTTTTGTCGCCAGCAACGACATTGGCAGGAGATATTTCTAGTTCTGATTGGTCACCAGTTCAATCAAAGCCCGATATACCTCTAGATACCAACATAGCAGCCTCACATTCTGGCTCTTCCGCATTTGCAATGTGGAGCTTTCTGCCAGCAGCCTTAACAAACCCCTTACAACCATCCAAGCTCAAAGAGGGAGTCAAGTCACTCTTATATCCGGTCACTATCGCAGGCTCCGTCTGGTCGTTTGCTCAGAGACAGTTCATGAGCTGGTCATGGTCCAAAACCACTTCTGCATTCACGCCGGTTCGTGAGCCAGACATTCATGGTTGGGACGTTGTTATTGCCAATCAAGAACGCAGACAACATTTCCTATCTGAATTGAGAAATATGGAGGAAGTAAGCTCGCAAGTGCATATAAAGCTTAATTCTGAACTCTTCGAAAGGTCTGCAGACCTATCTGACATAGAGAGCTATGAAGAGCTACAGACGCACTTGACAGAGTTAAAGACACATCAATTCGAGATTGTGAGGTGAGTAAATTCTAATTCTGAGCCTTCTTGTTCGGCAGATCCAGCCCGGCTAACATACGATCAAAAGGCTTCTGGGAATCTACCACAAAGCAAGCATCTTCGCCTCCTCCGCCCTAGACGACTACATCCTAGCCGGGCGCTCTTCAACAAGCACCAAAGATCTCGATTCCTTGCGTTTGACAATGCTAGACACTGGTTCCCAACTCCTCATCCACCTAAACACAGCACAAGAAAACATAAGTTTCGTTGTAAGAGCAGTTGAAGGTCTTCCTTGGAAAGCGGACAAGCAGAGATGGTGGTTAGCAAGATGGACTGATCGGTATAGGTATCGAGGGATTGTTGCGGCGTTTGATGGTTTGGAGCATTTAGGTGTATATGTCATTGCTGTATGTGGAATGGTTACTAGTGATTTGCAAGCGTTGCGGTAGGCTTGTACTGTCAGTATCAATCTGAAGTGCAGCAAGATACAAGACAAGGACTGGAATCTATACATGGACGAATTTGGCGGATAAGGATGACACGTAGGGTTGTAGGCAAGCAAAGAACTCGAAATGTACTCAGGTAGTGTTGCTTTTCTGCGTAGTGTAATATAACCATCTCTTTTCCACACTCGACATTCTTGCATCAGACGGATGGCCAGTATCTTCTCAGCTCTCAGGTCTAGGCTTCACCAAGCCCCATATCAACAGACCCAAGCCATCAAAGACTGGTGAAATGAACGCACTCATCGCAAAGCTCTGTCAACAAACTTTTGCTCCAGCTTAGCAACCTCAGCCTTGAAAGCCTCAACCTGCTCCCAACAATCCAAAGGTCTACGATCATTCACCCTCAAACACTGCACAAGCCCCTCCTTGGCCTTTTCAAGTGCAGGATCGGTTTGTTCGAGTTTCTTGCGGCGCTCGAGCTTGTTACGCAGTTCGGCAACTTCTTTGCTTACGCTGTCGTTGCTGCGGGATTTGGTTTGCGATGAGGAGGGTGTGAGGGCGGACGAGATCTTTTCGGTGAGTGAAGGGTCCGAGGAGGAGGAGTCGTTAGAGGAGTCGGGGGAAGAAGGAGTCAGAGACTCGGTGTATTGGGCAAGGCGTTGGGCTTCTTGTTCGCGGATGCGCTCGAGTTCGGCTGTTACGCGCTGTTGGATCTGGAGTTCGAGGTTGCGCGAGCGGGTTGAGTCGGTCTTTTTTTGTGTCTCTGTCAGAACTGATGCCTTATTTTCTCTTATGCATTGGATCGCAGTACCTCAGGGCTGTTCTGTAGCGAGTCGACGACGGAAGGTGAGAAGCTGACGGGACTGTCTCTGTTGCGAGTGTCAGTAAAGAGGTTATCGCATTCGCTAGACTAGTCAATCGTACGCAGCAAAGACGTATTGCGAGCCTTGCGGCTTGGAGCTTCCAGAACCCATGACTAGAGAATGTGATTGAAGTTGTGGAAAAGAGTCAATTGGTCGTCGTCAATGCTTCACTGCTGCTTGTGCTATCCGCTGCCGCGAATCGATGTCAATTGCCAAGGCCTCTCCGACCGACTCCGAGGGAATAAAAAATCAATTAAGCTCCAAGTGCACGCGAAAACGCGTCTTCCCCCAACTCTACGACGGAAATGCAGACCTCAATCACTACTTGGTTCAAGAAGTCTGCTGCAGTCAAGCAATCCACTGCTGCTCCTTCACTGACGAATCAAGAGTCTGCAGAAACACAATCACCTGCTTCAATAGACCAAAATGCCTCTACATCATCGTCACCGCCGCAACACCAATCACCACAACCCACCCTGACCACACCACAAGAACCACAAACAATACCGACCCTTCAGCCCTCGACCCGACAGAACCCACTAGTCAACAACATAACCCTCGTCCCCTGCGACAAATCCACAATCCAATCCTTCGAACGTCTAAACACTTTACTCCTACCAATACCTTACCCCTCCACCTTCTACAAAGAAATCCTCTCCGACCCTATTGCCTCGGACTTGACTCTCCTAGCCATTTGGCACGATACTCCCTCTTCATCCTCCACAACTCCCGGCAAAGTGATCGGCGGCATACGCTGTCGCATCCTCCCTGACCCCTCCACTCAAGCAACTCCCAAAGATAAAATCCTCTATATTGGGACTTTAGGGGTGTTGAGTGCGTTTCGAGGGTACGGGGTTGCGAGTGCATTGTTGGGGATGTTGATTGAGAAGGCGATAAATAAATATGGCGTCAATGCTGTGGGTGCACATGTTTGGGAAGCTAGTCCGGAGGCTAGGGAATGGTATGCAAAACGAGGATTTAGAGAGACGCATCTGGAACAGCACTACTATCGTAGACTTACTCCGCAAGGGGCCTATGTGTTGAGGAGGGATATTGGGCCGAGGGATCTGCTGCATACGCTATGAAAGGAGGATACGAAGACTATGCAACCTCACGAATCGCCAACGAATGTCAAAATTCAAAACTTGGAAGAACGAGATCATGATCAAAAAGAAAATAGATTGGCCAATGTACGAGGATATATGTACATATATATGAGACGGCTCACAACAAGCCAAAAAGAGAAAAAAGATTAAACGCCCTTCCAAGTTTGTTCCGCATGCTCAAATGCGTAAAAGATTTTGTAATCGTAAGAAATTCTGAAATCGTTGCTCCTTCTGCGTTTTCTTTAGTCGTACTCCTTGAGCTGGTCCTGCTTGGCCAACTTGTCGGCAACAAGAGCAATCAAAGCAGCACCAACACCGCTACCGTCCTTAGCGATACCGATGCGAATGCGCTTCTCGCCGTGCTTGCCAATGCCCTCGATTTGCTGGAAAGCCTCTCTGATATACTCCTCGAAGCCAGGGTAGAACTCAACGAGCGAGCCATCAACACCGATGTCAATCATCTCGTCCTCGTTGACAGGTGTGTCGTCGGCGGTGGCAATGTCCTTGGGTGCCGAAAGCTTGTCGGTTGCAAGAACGATAGCGGCAATGGCAACAGCAGACAGACGAGCAGCACGCTTGCCGATGGCAGCAGCGATAAGCTTGACAGCCTCGGCGTCCTCGGAACTGGCAGCGTGGACACCGTAGTCCTTGTCCAAGGTTTGACGAGTCACCTTGAAGCCAGCGCTGTTATCGCCGTGAGCGATGGACAGGAAGCTGGTATCAAGACCCCAAGGTTGCCACAGAGGACTGCTCTCGGAGATGCAAGTAGTGCTGTGAACATCGTTGCTGCTGCTGTTGTCGTCGCTGAAGAGACCAGCCTTGCGCTCCTTGACCATGTCGACGATGGCCAGACGAAGAATCTCACCCAAGAACATACCAGAAATGCGCTTCTCAAACATCTGGATACCAGGGTTGGGAGTCTCCTTGTCGAGCGAGTTGTCGTAAGGAGTGCTGGGGAGGACGGAGAGCTGATTGTCGAATGAGCCCCACTCGGTGTTGAGGATCATCTCACCAGTAGTCTTGTCAACGTTGGCATTGTTCTTGTCAAGCTTCTTGACCTTGTCGAGCTTCTCAACGTAGGCACCGTTGGTACCAGTACCAAAGATGGCGCCCAGAAGAGTGCCAGTCTTGCCAGGAGAGGTGTATGAACGAGCCATGAGGGTTCCGACAGTGTCGTTGACCAGAGCAGCAACACGGACAGGCAGGTGCAGAGCATCGATCTCGTCTTGGAGAAGCTTGCAGACATCCTTGCCAACAGCATCGGCAATGTCGAAACCCTTTGTCCAGCGGATCAAGTTACCCTTGTTGATTCCAACTTGTTCCACGGGGAAGGAGAAGGTGAAGCCCAAGTTGAAGATTTCCTGCTCTCTGAAACCGCTCTCGGAGTGGATGGTGGCACGTCTGCGGATGGTAGCGTGGTAGTGTTCGTTGTGGTGTGTTTTCAGGAAGTTGGCAATCTGCTGTGCGAGGAAAGAGAAAAGCTCCTTGCTGGTCTTAGCAACCATAAGCTCGCGAGGAATGGCGACCTTGGATTGAGTGAGGGAGAAAGTGCTGTCACCGTTGAGGTTGATGGAGCAGACGCGGAAGTTGGTGCCACCAAGGTCGACAGCCATGTAGAGACCCTTTCTATGTCAGAATTGCATCAAGCTTGTTTCTGCAGTCCAGATCTCACCTTCTCGGTTCCGTTGGGAACAGCGGTCACGTAGGTGGGAATTTGGCTGATGGAGGTGCCAGACTTCTCAAGGCCCTCGTCTGGATCCAATGGTCAGTGGATGCTCGTAGAAAGAGAATGCTAAGCAGTAGACATACCCATCTGGCGGATGAAGGCCTTGACGGCCTTGTTGACCTGGTCATCCGAGTACTCAAACTCGGCAGCCACGCGGGCAGCTTCTTGTGCGAGACCCATATTTCGAGTTGCCGACGTATCGAACAGAGTAGTTGTGTGGTCTTCGGAGGTATGAGGACAGATCAAGTCCTGCAAGAAAGGATTGGAGGGGTTGTAACGACAAAAGTCAGGACGACCCGAGTCTAGTGGCTGACTTGGCTTGCGGAGCGAAGCTATGAAGCGGGGCACAAGCAAGAATTGGACACTGAGGACGAGTACGAGGAGGGCGACAGCGTACAAGGAGCGAGAGAGAAGGGAACCTTTTTCAGATCGGAGGTCGCGGAGGAAGGGTGGGTCTGCCGCACGAGATGAGGATGGGGAGCGAGATGAAGGAGTTGGGAGAGATCTGGTGCGTCGGTGGAGCGCCAGGGTGAGGAGATATATTTATGGGACGGGGGCAGGAGTCAGGTCTTGTACGCGAGACCAGAGGGAATTAAGTAGCAGCCCTAAACCTGCTATTACCTGATGTTTTGGACGGTTCCGTGACGGCTCTTGATCTTTTGCATCGTCTATCGCATCGAGACTCGAGAGCCAAAAAGTAGTGGGCGCGTGCGCCAGAAACGCCCACAGACGTCACTGCCGACGAACGCTCTTGCCTTTTGACAGCTTCTTGTTGAAGTTGAAGAATGCATGGCTGATTGTTCCTTCCATGTTGATCAAGCAAATGCTTCGTGATATCGTGTATAAACAGACTGAATTGTTCTTTCCACTGCACATCACCTGTCCTCCGCCTTTCCCCTCGCTCGTCTCCAACGTATCACCTCACCATTCTCCATCCTCCCACTCGTCATTCTCCGCGCCCAACAACCAAAAATATCAAAGCGCCCGGTACTTCTACGGAGCCTCTCTTGTTTTTGCTCTCTGAACCCGGCCCGGCCGCCTCACCCAATTCCCTACTCATCACCTTCTTGCTTGTTGTCTCCTGTTAGCCACGCGAGCGCATCGGTAGCAGTTGCCACCTTTTTCCATGACCGCTGTTCTTCTGACCGGTATTGGTCAGGTTCGTACACGCTCTCTTGTCCTTGGAGGAGTACGACCACGGCTTGGTTTCGGCTTCCCTTGGCATCAATCGGCTGCCTCATCCTCCGACTCGGCACCGTGCTCTGCCCAAACACGCCGCTGTAAAGAGCCGAGAAGCGCTGAGGGGCTCCACACCAGCTTTCAGCCAATTCTGGGCTCTGACACCAATTCCAAGTAGGTATTTCCAAATAGGCAATCGACCGAGTGAACACCACCGCAAAGGCCTATTAGAATTGTGGGTATGCTTTTGCTTACCATGTGCAAAGCTGTGAAGGACAGTTGCAGACCGAGCCGCCACCTGCGACAAAGAGTAAATCCCGACTGAGCAATAAGTGTATTGCATTCGTTCGTTCTAGTCTTGGCTTGAAGTCGAAGTCTACTCGAGCACCACAAGATGCTATTTTCATAGCAATTGACACTGAAGGCACCAGAACTGATCTCACAGAACTGGGTATCTCAACGTTTGACACCCGTGATATCAAGAACCTCTGTCCTGGTCCTTCAGCATTGGAATGGTCAAAACATATCAGGCCTCGTCAATTCCGTTTCAAGACTGGCCAGCGCCAGCCCTTCCTCTTTGGTGCTGTTGAGCATCGGGTCCCTCTGGCGGCGATACGACCCTATCTCAAGCTGCGCCCTGATCGATTATATATCCTCGTCGGACATGCTGTGAATCACGATATCGAGAAACTCGCTCACGTCTTAGGATATGAGTTGCGTAACGAATCTAACATTGTTGCCATCGTGGATACCTTTGCTCTAGCCCAGCAATGCCGGACCACATTACCTGGCCGGTTGTCGAAGCTTTGGAGATATCTCGTAGATTCAAGTCCAGGGGATGTCACTCCAGCCGATGTTATCAGATTGTTCTCTCCGAATCTTCGCACAACAGACTTGAACTATGAGAGCAACCATGCTTTCCACAACGCAGGCAATGATGCTTTTTACAATATGCATACTCTCTTGATGCTCGCATTGCAGCCAGAACTTCTTCGGGAGCCTCAATACAATTCTTCACTAGCTGGAGTATTCCTTAGGGCTCGGTCTTCAGCGTGGCAATTAGTACGACGCCTGACAAGTAAAGCCCCAGCACCGAAAGTCACGTCAATGGCTCCGGGCTCATTTGTTAGCCGACCTGAGGGTGTAGCGTCTATACAGCCACCCCAGAAAACGGGCAATCAGGGCTTGACAATTTGGATGAAGAGGCCAAAGACCTGACGAGACTTGGTACATCCCATTCAGACAGAAAACTACATGCACATCTGGAGTATACGTTTATGACGACTTGGCTCTAAAAACAGCAGATCATCGAGTGGACCGCGGGTTGAGTTCATAAGTGGCAACTGCTCAGATGGACCTTTCAGAAGTAGGCTAAAGCAGGAACGCCAATTTTTGTCAATTTTCGACCAGTTCAAAGGCCGCTAGCGCCTGGATATAGACTATCACATGTTCGATCTTGTCTACAGCCCCATGGTTTTAACACAGCATGTTTCTTCCAGGTTGCCTCTCGGCGAGCCTGCTCGAACTTCCTTCTCATGGCTCTGGTTTGAGACGCGTGCTGTCAGGATTCCTCATTGCTGTTGTCGCGCACACGACTATCATGATAAACAGAGCTTGCTGGGAAAAATACTTGAAACATAGCCAGATCAGCCACAGGAATTTATTCTCCTAATGGGTGCTTCGTGTACACTTAACACGGCTCCTATTTGCGTAACGGGCTTTAGCCAGTCCAGCACCCCATCAGTGATAATCATCGATTCGAGCCATTGATACATTTGATTCAGAGTCAGTACGATTAGCCGGTCTTTAATACGTCTCATGTCATCGTCAACCGGATAGAAACCAAAAGCGATACAGGCCGCAACTCGCAAACATGAAAAGGGTAGTAAAGACAATGGGCAAAAAGAAGATCGTGTTGAGGCAAAACATACAGCAGCAGGGATTCCCACGTGGTCACCCACCGTAGTACTAATCTGCCGTTCAACTGCTTATGTATGGCAGAGCGGACGGGATGCCCAGTTTTCAGCTGACTGTGGCCGTATGTGCTAAATGCTGTGTTTCAATCCATAATAACCCTTTCAACCTCTGATCTCACCAAATCGGTGTCTGGCATCATCCAGTATTGCTATCCCCTCGAAAATGAGACTGGCAATATGCCAGAAGTCGAGTTGTTCCGTCAACTGCTGACAATCCAATTGATCAATCTTACTAATTTTGTAAGATTTGATTCAATGGCTGATGGACAGAAGAGCAAAGCATGTCACCAGAATGTCTTTGATTTTTTCTACACAAGAGTGAAGGAGAGCTTTTAGGGTGCCATAATTCTAAAACCACAGTATGGAAAGATTCGAGAACCAGGTTAAGGCCGACACAAGTATCAATCCCATCAAGTCCAAGTGGCCTCTACTGTGGTTACCATGACAGAAATCCCATCTTGTATTTTAGACTTGATCGCTTTTCTGAGAGTAGGCCACAGGAACACTCATGAATTGCGTCTGTAACCGCAAGACCAGAAGCCTTTGTTCCCATATCTAGCGACAGTCCTTTCGAAGATACTGATGTGAATCACAAAACAATCACCCAAGGTTCCGGTCACCTGTGGAAGTTGATAGAGTCACAAGCCTCCACGAACCCTTCTACCTGGTCCCATCTTGCCGCAGCAGAGTTGGTGCTGAATACGTGCAGAAGAGGTAGAATGTTCCGGTGCTCGATGGCATCGATATCGGAAATGGTGTTGGCATAAGTTGAGTTGGAGACCTGACTCTCACTCTGTTTACACCGCGACAAGAGGCATTTCCTCAACAACACCATCTCTCAAAACTCCTCTACCACAAAATCAACCACTCATACCTCCTATCTTAAATCAGTATCTTATCTTACCTCGATACCTCCACGAAGCAAGCGAGGTAACCACCTATCTCCCAACCCCTTTATTTCTCCCCTTCTGACCCTAGCTTCTTCTTCAGCAAGATGTGCCACCGTACACGCTTCACCTACCAAAACTGTACCCACGAGTTCATCATCCTTACCGAACAATGTGACAAAGCCAAGTCTGGTCAGCCAGGCTGCGTGTCTGTGGTCTTCTTCGAGCAGCTTGACGGTGCCTGTAGAGCTTGTCGCGAGGAGCAGGAGCGTGACGCTTGGCTCGCTGACTACCACGCGGGCATGGAGGAAAGAAGACAGGCTGATGAGGCCAGAGACAAGGCCAATAAGGAGCAGGCCGAAAAGAAATGAGTGGGTCTGTGACTGGTGCGGACTTTGCTCGTTGATCAGATGAAGAAGGAAGAAAAGAGGTCAGAGCAGGCAGTGGACAGAGGCACCTTCCTGGACGCCAGGGGCTTGATCCTCAACCTGGAGCATATCGTCTACATGCTCGGTCGTGCTTCTCATCGACATGGGGAAATGGAAAAGGAGAAAAGATGAGATGGTGCGCACACATTCTTAGCCAGGCTCTTAGTAGATGCGCCTGCAATAGCAAGTCCTTTATCAATTATCTTTCGAAGGTGATGAAGATGGAATTGGCTCGACCAAAGAGTCTTGCATAAGGCAAACCGTTGTTCATGCACATGGATGAGTAACAATCTTTACCAATAGGGTCACATGGCCGTTTATTAGGGCTTGGAGAACATCTCAGCATGTATACACGGCCTGTCCTGCTGAGCTGTATACGAGAACAGCGGTGTGCTGACTGTCGCGAACGGCAGCAGGACCGTACACGACCAGAAGGGGCTTGTGGTCAACAGTGTGCATCTCCTGAACCTGGCAGGCAGAGCGTGCTCGTTGGCAGAGGTAGACTGGTCATTTCTTCTAGGACAAAGAAGGTAGTCTTTACGTCTCTGACTGAAGTAGCACTGTGATACCATCTAGTGTGGTCAAGACATAGGTTGACCGTCCAACCTCAGGACGTGTAGTGGGTTTGGAACAGATGTTGAAAAGTTTGTCCCGACGAAGGCGTTGGCTAGACACTTACTTGAGCGTTCTTGGGTCATTCCACTAGATCAAGCTCCTGAGCAGGTTTACAGTGTTGGGCCACGATTTTTTTTTTTCCGGGCTGGTGTCGTTGTTTAGGTTGTGGGTGACATGGTTGGAATGAGCAAAGGCTACGTACGTAGCGTCTTTGTTCGAGCGGTATTTATTTCCCCTCATGTCAGCTTGTGGACTCTGAAGATGCACATGCGTGCATTCTCTGCAGGAGAAGGCGTTCGAACAGGTTGGATGGTGGAGCTATAGGTGCGCTGATTGGATATGTGGCCGGAGGTCGAGAGAAGTAGAGCAGAAATCGAACGTGTCGCATGAAGCAGCGCATCCCTGATTTATAAAGCTGAAACCTGTGAATTTTGTCTGTACGCAGCAACGAATGGCAGCGCGAGAGAGCAAGTGGAGCAGCAGCTCATGCCGAGAGCGTTGGTGATGGTGTTTGGAGAAGAGGAGAGGTTGGCATGCGGCTAGCGAAGTCTAAGGTCACAGTCATACACTTGCATTTGGCGTGCAGAAGACACGACTGCGCAGTGGAACAAAGGAGGAGGAGAAGAAGAAGCTAAAGTAGACAAGACAGCGAGCGCAAGCATTGTTATGTAAAGTGCAATGCGTGTGAAGGGAGGTAATAGAATTGGAGAAGGGGGACGATACGTGGGGATGACGGGGTAGCGTATGCGCGATGCATCACTGTCGGATCTCGATGGATTTCGGTAGCGGCCTAGGGTCCGACAGAGGATTGAGGCAGCGAATGATGTGATGGCGCTCGTGGTGGCGGGCTCAAAGTGCTATTTGAGTTTCTGCTGTCGCGACCGGTCGACATGTAGCCTGTAGAGACTGGACCTGAGCCTGAGCAGTTGTCTTTGACCTTTTGGATGTCAACTCAAACCCAAGGCCAAACAAAACACGCAAGCCAGCACAGGACACGACACTCTATATTCTTTCGCACCATCGTCGGCCGTCTGTTGATACTGCCTTTTATCCTCTCATGACATTCACGTAGCCAAGTTAACTTGTCATTGATCGCATCTGCCTGTCATTGAGCGCCCTAGCCCTTGGCCTTGCAACCGCAGAAGCCGCTTCCGATGCAACAAGATCGTCCGCGCAAGTTGCAGCGCATCTCGCAAGCATGCGATCTTTGTCATCGACGAAGCATCCGTTGCAGACCCAGCAATGAAGACGCCGACCGCTGCCAAAACTGCTATGACTTCGATGTCGCCTGTACCTATGAAAGACCTTCAAAACGCAAGAAGCATCCACAAGCGCCCGCTGCTCCTGCCCAACCCTCGCAACCCTCAGCGCGATCCTCCCAATCACGCAACACCCTAGCCTCGGACCTGCACTCGGCCCCTACCGCCACGTCCACGTCCAATTCCACTCGCAACGACTCCGTCGGCAAGGCGAACGACTTTGCTGCCATTGCACCTGCTCTCACTTCCCGTCAAGACCCTACCGAACTCGATCTGCCATGGAAGGTCTTTGCCCTCTCGAGCGAGTCCATCATCCTCGACCTGTTCGATGTCTACATGGAGGTCGTCTATCCTCTCTATCCCTTCTTCCACGAAGCCACCGACCGCGCAAAGATCAAGAACAGGGATCACTTGACTGACAAAGGCTTCTTTGCTTCTGTCATGGCCATGTGTGCTCTCTCTTCGGCTCGTATCCGCGATGGTGCTATTCCAAGCAGAATACCAGAAGCTGTTAAGAACCCTGAGGCCTCGTCCGAGGTCTTCTTCTCTGCTGCAAAGTCCGTCTTCACGGCTGATCTTGACAAACTGCGCGGTTTCGACTATATCAGAGCTTGCGCGCTTCTTTCACTGACTAGCATTCAGTATGGTCAGTCTCTAAATGTGCAACAATACTCGGGCATCGGGAGCACTCTTATCTCCATGCAACGCTTCTACGACGAGAAGTATTGGCCTACTGGCTTGGAAGAGCATCAGAAAGAAACATACAGACGCCTGTATTGGGGCTCCTATACTCTAGAGGTCTTCACCGCTGTAGTCTGGAACTGCTTCATACGCACTCAAGAGGTACACTTGAATGTGCGATACCCCAACGAGTACGATGATGGAACCATTGCGAGCACCAAGATTGAAGCTCCTCCTGGTCAGCATCGAGTCAGCTGGCTCGTAGGCTGGAACTTCACCATTGATTTATACCGAGTCCTGGAACACGTCGTCAACAAGGCTCGTGCCAAGCGTTTCAATCACGACGACCGTCGCAGTGTCGACAGTCTCGTCTTTGGCGACGCCTTCTCCGAGAAGAGTGTCATGGCTACCATGCTTAACATGTATTACGCTCTGCCTCCACAATTCAAATCTACGCCACCCATGACTGGCGACCCAACTCAAGACATTTATGCCTTCCAAGCTGCGAACATACAGGCAACACTCCAGCTGCTTCGTATGATGCTCTTTTCCACAGAGGACGGTCCGAGCGTTGATAGGAAATGCGACGTGGCTAACGAAGTCCTGACTGTTTTCCGGACAATCCCTCAAAGATACTTGAGAGCCATAAGCACTCCTATGATCTACCAACTATCAAGCATTGGTGGTGTGCTTGGCTCTGTGTTTGAGCAGCCTCTGCAGCAACAGGTTTACGAGCGTGTGCGCAGTTCGCTGTTGCTCATGGCAGATTTGCTTGAGATGCTAGAGGCCAATTTGCATCGCTCTGCTGGAACGAGCCAAGGTCTTCTAGCTCAAGTCGAGAAAATCGACCAGTACATGCAGTCCCAAAGGAATGTTCCTCAATCCGTGCCACCACAGCACCTGCAACAGTCTGCCGTCGCCCAACCACCAATGTCTATGGGAATGCCTCAGACTGTGTCAGAAACTAACGGCAACGGCGGCGCCATCCAACTCCCAACAGACCTTGCTCTGGAATGGCCATGGCCGGTCTATCAAGAATATCCTCCTTATTATATGGATAACAATGGATTCTAGATGTATTAACGTTAATACAATTCAAAGCGAACCAATCGCTTCAATGCGTCCAATCATCGGCAACTAAGCCTGGTTCAGATGAGATTCCGCAACAACCAGATCCTTCCGATACGCACCTCAGCCTATCCTTGCAAGGGTCTTTAGGTCTTACTTGGAATTGTCTGGTGGTAGCTCTTGGAAATGCGTGCCAGCAACCAGAGACGTGCCGAAGGTTGCAATCATGCAAGTACTGGGACCGATGAACAGTATGCAGAATCGGGATGGAGCCAGCATGCAGGTCTATATGCAAATACCAGCAGCCAATTACCGTCGAACACGAATACGTGTACGATACCGGAAGGGGTTCTACAATGCTTGATCGCTTCAAGCATGAACGGGGCAGGCCAGACCAGGCATTTTTGAGGCTTCACAAGGGTGATGCGAGGCGAGTGAGGGCATGTTAAAATGTGTTGCTTATTGATGGGCATTCATTCGAGGGATTCTGCTAGGATTTGGGTATCAAAATTATGACGAATGAATTGGTGAGGCCTTTCAGATTGTTCGAGTCGCGAATTCTGCCCTTGCCCCGCTCCTTTATGACGCTCCTCGTGCGCAGGTCCACAGAAGAGGGAGAATTTCATCTGTTTCTTTTTGTTAGGGCTTAGTCAACGAATGTTGAGAGCTGAAGCTACCACCCGGGAACAAGTATGAGCCCACTTTCGATAGCATGCGATGATCTCAACGGAGTCGACACCGAGGTGCAAGCATGCATGGTGCAACCTCGATTGCTTTCTCGAGGGTTTGAGAAGAGGGGTTGTGAGAGGACCCGCTTAAGCATTCACCCGATCGCCATGTAGGACGTATATATCGCGGACTCTATTCCGAAGGACATGAGTCCTACTCCGAAAAACCCTGTCACTGAGAACCATGCAAACTCGTGCGTGATGCGTGCGTGGCGCAACGAGTTATCCATCTCACTGCCTGTGTTTGTCGACCACCAAGGATGATGTTTGCAACAACGGATAGATGATCTGTTTCCCAACACTTTGCGGCCAGCGAGTACGACCATTGAGACTCTCCCGTCCATCGCGAAACCATTTTTCGATCGATGGGAATCGCATCTTTGACTGATCGACCAATAGATTGTAGATGATACAGTTAGGTGAATGGCATCTGGCAAGCCAGGCAAGGGAAGCTCGAGCCGTAAACGGCGGACGGGGCCTCGGCGAATAGGACAGGGAGCCGCGGCCAAGGGAAGGTGCTAACGTCAAGGTAGTTAGCACGCAACATGGGGATCTGCTCTAAGCTCATGGCATTCTAGTAGCTCGGCAAAAACCCGCACGTTTTCGCTGTCTGCTCTGCTCACTGCTTTTGCGTAGGGTGGGAACCTCGGCGTGTGCGGTGTGCCATCGTTGCATCAATGACACGTTCGCCACGAGTGCTGTTCGTATGGTCTCTTTTCGAGCATTGCAAGGATGCTTTAGAGTGAAGGTGAGAAATAGGAAACTAGCGAGTTGTGGTGTAGGGCACCCACCTATTCTAATTGCGATAGAGAAAAATAGGTGGTGCTCGGACTCCACAAGTGACATGACACCGTTTAATCGCAATCCCAATCGATGTAACCTGTGGTGGCCTCATTAGACAACGGACTGATATCCTGCCAATGGTTCACCTGTTCCTGTTTTAGTCTGTGCAAGGGAAACGAGGAGATCAGAACGAACAGGTGATCCATGTCTCCAAACTAAACGCCTACACGGCCACGGCGCACTTCTCATACTTTGGCATATTCGTGGAGAAGCGCAAGCCAGGGAGCTGGAACAGAAACCTACATAAATCGCATCCTGCGGAGTGTACATCCCTCGGGGCCAGGTCCGTTGTTCATACAATGCCTTTGGGATATGACGTTCGCCCAGTTTTTGGATAGGAACATGGCACTTTTCGTTGGAGGAACGGCGGCTCTATGGCCCCGCTTTCCCCCACTCTTACTGTGGCTGAATGCGTGTCAAGTTTTGAGAGGAAATGTCATGGTCCTTGAACAGAGGTTCATGGTAAATATTGGTTACAGGCGAACAATCGCCAGATCATAAAAGGGTAAATACCAGGAGATCGTCAGCGACCACGCCAGCTTGAGAATTCGCATGAAGTTCGCGGAGTCTGCCACCGTTCCGTCACCACGAACGGGTGGTGGGCCCCGCTGTATAATTCTACTTGTGGTAAAGATCAGAAGCGCGGCTGCATCGATCATCGGGAGCGAGCCTCAGAAGTAATTATGATGCAGGTTTTTCGCAGGAGCGGGCTGCGAGCCGACCACGACACGAGCTGCTTCTGACGTCGCTTCTGGAGACCACCCCTGGTGGGCGTCGGTCTTGAATTCGCTCGCCGTGTTTGATAGCAAAAGCGAGAGAACAGCAGTAGATCGCATGTTAGATACGGTGTCCACTCCGATATTCGTTCATGTGGCCTGACGAGCAAACAAAAGGTTCTACATTCTCGCCGGTCGAAAGACTGTTGTTCCTCGAGAAAACTCGATCATCGACGGCAGCCTCAGCCCAAGCTCTTTCCTTTCGGTTTAGCCTACCCCGCCGATCGGTCACATACGTCGGTGTTTCCGCAGAGCCTCATCCCATTCCAATCCTCGTCCCCAGCTTCCTCGTTTGCGGCTCTGTTTCTTCTCGCCACAGCACAATCCCATCTCCCTTTAATCAAGCGATTGACTTGGTTTTTTACTGCTCAGCCCAAGCTCTTTCATCAACATCACCTTTACGTTTCTCCTTCGACCACAATTGAACATTACCTACCAGATCTCATCGCATACTGCCTTGATTCGCGACGCCGTCTGTGAGGCTCAAGCTGTCAGGCTCGAAAACACAATATCGTCGACTAACACACAACTCGATACCCATTCGTCGTTTACTCGCAAACCCTCACTCGCACTGCGTCAGAGCTTACCTGTCACACTCTCTTTATGCAGCTGAGCACCAAGTGCTTGTTAGTAGCTTCATTCAAGTGTTTTGCGTCTTGAGAACGCGCCACACCCCAGCAAAGCTCGCAGAGCTTGCCGCATCAACATTCGCCAACCTTCCACAGACCTAGGCACCCCTTTCTTCGCCTACGTCCCTTTTCCTTCTTCCAAAACTCTTTTGACATGAATCTTTTTCACTTCGACCAAGCCTCACCTCAAGATAACGACATGAACTCAATGGCTCCAACTTACGATTTCCACCCCATCAGCCCGACCGCCCTAGAGCCGAACCCCATGTTCCCCGACCATGACATGTCCTCACAACTACATGGCGGTTCCAGCAACATGTGGAGTAGCCTGTCACAACCTGCTCTAGATGGTGGCTTGGAAAAACTCCTCAACAATTATGGACCATCGACAGAGCGATACGGCCAAGTGACACCGCCAGACGATGCGAACATGCACGACATGACAAAGTCATTCGGCAAGAGAGTTGACTCCGGAGCTTCCGGCATGGAAGTCAATGACGCCTCAAGCATGTCTCCTCGCAGTTCCATGTCATCAAGCAAGCGACCTTCAGTGAGGTCGTCCCAAAAGAGCCGGAAAGAGAGTCGGACATCAGAAGATGGTCTGGGCGGCGACAAGAAGGACAAATACCGAGAGAAGAATCGCGTCGCTGCCGCCAAGTGTCGTGCAAAGAAGAAGGAACACACCGACCAGCTCGAAGACACATACCGTACTCAGAGCGCAATGAACAGCGCACTGAAGCAAACCGAGAAGTCTCTGCGTGATGAGTTGTCGTACTGGCGCACGCAGGCATTACAGCACACATTCTGCAATTGCCACCCCATACAGGACTACAACATGAGGAAAGCTCAGAGCATGGCGTTCGGTGGCAATTACGGCACAGCATCTTCCCCAATCGTAGGAGATGGCCGTTCGGCTT
Organism: Aureobasidium melanogenum CBS 110374; assembly: GCF_000721775.1. Taxonomy (NCBI): domain Eukaryota; kingdom Fungi; phylum Ascomycota; class Dothideomycetes; order Dothideales; family Saccotheciaceae; genus Aureobasidium; species Aureobasidium melanogenum. The sequence continues at coordinate 462,672 of NW_024470057.1, read as the reverse complement.
CTTTCAGTCACAACCACGCTCGGTCGTCCTCGGCTGCCATCGCTTCTCCCTCAATGAGCGACGGTAATGGCAAAACACCTTCAGTGGCTTCCCTGTCGGAAGTAGCCAGGCAATGATAATCCAGGGTATGCCTTTGCATGGTTCAAACAGGAGCAACCTCTGCATCGGGTTGCAACACGATACTCTTTTCTTTTTGATCCGAGTCATTTTGACCGGATGGTGTTTTGGGTGGGTGGCGGTAGGGGGTCAGCAGTAGGAGTTGGCGGAATAAAGCACACACGATCGGGACGGCCATGGCTTTCTTCATTTCTTTCTGTACAATTAGTTTTTTCGCGTTTGCTGCAACCTTTTTCCGGAGGCCGTGTTAGTCTGCAAAGCAACAAGACAACATCAAAATCAAACCTTTTTTTTTAGCTCATCATACATGTTCTGATTTTGCTCTGTGTGTTTGTTTCCATCAGTGTGAACGCCGAGCGACAGGAAATTATCCTCGATGGTAGTGATATTGGCGTCGAAAGGTGTCCATGTGGGAAACAGTGTCCATGTGGGATGCAAGGTGTCGAGGTCGGTGACAAAGATGTCGTAAAGAGGATGTTGAAAGGACTTCAAAGAATTGTGGTCTCGTGCGGCATGAGATGCAGCGTGCCGGGCCTTCCTGTCCTCGTGGTAGATGTTTTCGTCACCATGAGGCTGATGTGATGTTATTGTTTTTCTTTTGGCTGTGCCCCACGGCGGAATCGGGCTGATAACCGATGGCGATTTGAGCAAGTTGACCAAGTTGTCATGTCGAACAAGAAAAATTAGTGATGGCCAGGTGTACCATATAAGGGCCAGGTCATTTGTTGTTTGGTCTTCTGAGGAACAAGATTGAAAAGTCGATGTCCCGGCGTGGTGGTATTGGTCCAGACAGTATTGTTGATTCTTCTGATAGACTGCGATGGGTGCTCGTCTATGTATTACTTCGAACACCCTGCTTTTCTGTTGTTGCTCTCCAGTATTTTGCCATCGTCGCAACCCGACGACATCACATCAACTCCAAAAAGATCTAGTGTTGATCCAAAAGAAACATCAGTCCAGGTTCCAGAAAAGGTATTATCGATGCAGAAAGCGAGTTCCAAGAATGTGGTTTTGTTGTATTGCAGGAGGCAAAAAGTCATGAAGGCGTGGGTGGTGTCGACAGCAGCTTAATAAGTTGATTTTTACTACCGAGCCAAATGTGCTCGTCATTTTTACCAGATGACTCCCAACTTTTGTTGCTATTCGGGGACGGGCCCTCCGCCGCCGACAGCGTTTGCGGGTGCCTAGACCAAGATTTGTCTATCGCCAAGACCTTGCTCGATCTTCTCTCGATCTCTATTTGTTTTTCTTCTGAACAGCCCAGACAGATTCGAATAGCGGGTATCTGCAGATTTTGGATGTTACTGGCATATTCAAACTCCATGACTATGGCTTTCGAACAGCTTTCGCGGTATGGCTCAAGATATCTCAGGCAGAAACCCAAGAGATTCAGATCAACAGAACTGTCAGTGCTTCTTTTGGGATGTGTGGCTGATCAAGGGTCCATTTGCATGCTTATTATTCCCAGATCTGAAGTGTATCTGTGATCACCTATCCGGACACTCCCGAACCTTTCATCTCGATATCATAATTTGGTAAGTGCACCGTAAGTGGGCAAATTTGCCGACTTGAATAAGTAATCATATATATTGAGCTAGGCGCTGCCAGCTTTGAGTCTATATTAAACACTTTCTTATATTCACTGCGATGTATGGTTGCTCATCGCAGAATTCCCTCTACCAAGACTCTGTATGATGGCTTGATCATTGCAGGAAAGAAGATGTACACTTTATCCATGATGGCTTGTTGACAGTTCAATGACTCGAGGTGTCTTCACTGTTAGCACATACACTGTCAAGGTGAGGTCACGGATCAAAGAGGGATTTGAAATACATGGCGTTGAAGCCTGGAAGGCGAAGCGCAGCATGCACAGTGTCATTGTTACATATTTGCTCTTTAATGAGCTCTGTCACCTTGCGGACTCGTTTCTAAGTTCAACACTGGTCAACATTCTCGCATGCTATCTGGTATCTCAAAACAATAAAGACAAATCAGGTCTACATAAGTGGTTGCGTCGGGCAACAGATTTCGTAACATCATACACGAATGCGTGTGAGCATGTCAACACTCAGTATGCCCTCTTGGAACTAGGCTCAGTCCTCCAGACGTCTCCAGAATTGTATGACGGCGGAGCGAGGTCCTCGCGGAACTCTGGTGGGGCTGCAGAGCTTGATGATGCCTGGTTCTCGCTTGAGAGTTGTGGCGGGTAGAGTGCTGATGGTCCAGCTTCAACAGAAGATGTTGGCTGCTTGCTATATGCAGGCACTTCCACTTCTCCTGGTAAGATCTCAAATGGAAACTTGCTCTCGAGCTTCCAGATATGTCCTGTCTGGACATGACGAATCCTGATCTTGACAACCATCTTGTAGCACATCGCAATTGTCCATGTTCTGAAACTGGGGACGAGATTATGGGGGTGCGATGTCATGTCTGCTAGACGGATAGGTTCCCAGATAGGTACGAAAGAACCGTCAAGTGGCAAGAGCGTCTGGCTGCCACGTATTGAATGGCCGACAACCGTATTCTTCTTACTTTTGTGATGATCGCAGCCAGTGCCTTTCGCTCTGACGTTCGTGTAGGTGTTAAGTGAGAAAGTGCAGCCATCGAGGACGAGCTCCGGACATTCGGGATCATTCTGGCCCGATATGGTGTGTTTACAAGCGAGCTCTATTGGCATGTACTGTGTTGCGCTCACACACCGAGGCATCTTGAATCGCACGCTAATATTTATCTCTGGAGTCCTCAACGTCGCATCGCTGGTGAAAGCATGTCTCATCTTCTCCTTGAAGGTGTGCTGAGTTGGTCGTAGAGAGTTGCTCTTGAAGCGTCCATTGCCTTCACTGAAACTGTCTAGTGGTACTGGCGGTTTCAAAGGGATCCGAGATAGACACCAGACCGGGAGTTCTTTCGTGCGCGTAGTCGTATGTATGAAGTTTCCCGGGTTGACCTTTACTTTGAGTTTGTAGGTGACATCCGCTTCTGGATTCGAGCTGGCTAACTTGAAAGTGGGAGGTAGATCTTGATCGCCTAATTGGTACTGCTCATCTTTCCGTCGAGGCTTTCGACTGTAGTCAGTCCGGACAGGCAGCTCGAACCGAAAAGGCCATTCGTATGTCCCTGCAGGGATGGTATGAGGACCTCTAAATATCGTATCCAGATCCCTGAATAAGATGATCTTTTCTCTATAGGTACTTGAGGTATTGCCATTGCTTTCCGTGATTTTCGTGTAATTGATTCCTTTGCAGATTATGACGACGTGGTTTATGTCGACTTGACCTCGTGGAGTGTAGATGACCTTGCCGGAGACTGTTTGACCTGGTACGAATGTGCCAAGAATTCCTTGTGGAGCGCTGTCCACAACGATGTTGATATCCTCGGAGGAGTAGTTGCTCATTCTGGCTGGTGTGATTATGTCCTAGCGAAGCGCATGGAGGTGCACGCTGCTTATATAGCTATCGTTCAGCATGTGTCATGAGCCATACCCGTGCCATACCGGAACATGGTTCGAAGGATTCGCCTTGGCATAACTTAGAGTAATAGCGCTGAGCAAGATTGAGCGCGCCTGATACACAGGTAGCACAGCCCATGGCTGATGTTGGAGGCTATGCTAAAATCAATCATGACCTACTCAGATCAAGGCTTTGCTATTGGTACCCAACACAGATTGTATATATTCTTTGACTGTGTTGCGAGAAGTCTCCCTACAGCTTGGTCCATGGTAGTCGGGAATAATTCTTGCCAAGCACTCTTCTTAAGTTCACCGGTTGTGCGCGCCGAACCGGTGTTGGCACAAATGTTAGTAACAACAGCATTGGTATGCCCCTATGACGTTTGTTGTCATGCATTCACGCAGAATCAAGTGAAGTTGCTGGGAGTTGACACAGCCTCGAAAACTGGCTATCAATCCTCGCTTGCCAGTTGCAACAGGTTACTGAGCACAAACTTGCATCACTGGCAGTCACGAGCTATCCTGCTGCGGACCTGCCTGGTCGAATTGGTGGTCCAAGCTTGAGGCTGTGCTGTTGCTGCCTCGCCCTGCCTTGATGGTCAACTCTGTCCATCTTCACACCTAAACTCGGTGCAACTATCAGATATCATCACGGTCATCATGCCAGAACCAACGCGACTGCTGGATCTTCCAGTAGATATTCTGTATCTGATATTTCCCTACCTCGATGTCCCCAGCTTCGTGGCCTTGACATCCACTTGCACAGCATTGCATCAACCTGACATCGCACAATATGCTCCCTACTGGAGCTCAGCCGCGCGCCACACCTTCCGTGTGCCAAATCAACCAGTTGTCGAGAATGATGGTCGGAGATGGCAAAGAATGTATCGTCGACTCTTGACTGAGTCTCGCTGCTTTACCTGGGGCAACAACGATAGAACTTGTCTCGGTCATAGTCAGCAGCAGCATATGGGAGCTCCTTTCGGTCGTGGTGGTATCGGACCAGCTGGACGCCGTAGACCTATGGTGCGGACCCGTCAACACGTATCATGGCCTACCGAGATGGATAGCGTGGAGCATTTGGGCATCATTGCCGACATGCAATGCGGCGGCTGGTCTACAAATCTTTTGACGTCGAAGGGTGGCTTGTACAGTGTCGGTGTCATGGACGGTATATTCGTGGGCCAACCTGCCAAACCGCACCCTGAAAAGCTTCGCTATCCTGCAGGACTCCCTCACCCGAACGAACGGTATGAACCAGCAACCGCTATCAAGCAGTTCTCCGCCGGACGCCGACATGTCCTCGCCCTATCGGATGCTGGATATATATGGTCCTGGAGTCATATCAATATGCCTGCACTGCAAGTCAAATTTCTGAACGTTGACACCGTAATCAGAGAGAACGCTGGTTCTTCAACTCGTGGATATGTCAAAAAAGTCGTTGCGGGCTGGGCAAAAAGCGCTGCTTTGGTAGTGGGTACCGGTATCGTTATGTGGGAACCCTTGACTCGTGGCCCGAGACAGCCAGACTGTGATGAAAATGATACTGTATTGGTATTGGAAACCGCAGTCTGCCCTGGTACCGATTTTCAGATGCATGCCAAATCGTTCGAGCCTTCGTCTGCAAGCTTGACCATTGGAGAGGTACACAACTTCATCTGTCTCGAGGATTACATCGTGTTCAACACCCATCTTGGTAAAGTTTATGCGGCCAAAATTGTTTGGAACGCACAGAGTAAGGCATTAGACGATGTCAGAGAGCTGCCGCTCGGAGCGGAAGGGGAGACAAAATTCGCTACGGACGTTCAAGGATCGTTCCGATCGTTCGCAATTTTCACCGATGATGGCACTGTGTATACAGGCAACCAGGATGATCATTTGCATCGTCTGTTCCGTCCCCTTCCTACAGACACAAGATTATCCCTTAATCGTATTCCGGCTCTCCAACACTCTCAGGTCATCTCAATAGCTTTCGGCGATTACCACTTCCATGCTCTGCACGCGCCTGGCTACATCACATCGTACGGCACAGAGCCTCAGAGCTGTGGCTGCCTTGGTCTCGGTGGGCATGGAGACCCTGAAGGTCGAATCCGTGGACTTCGTTACCAGGGCATAGGTGGAGATGGTCGTCTCGTACCTCATGCCAACCTGCATGGCCGCAGGATCTGGTTTGAGAAGGAGAAACAAAAATGGATCACTTTCCTGACAAGCGGCGGTAGAGATCCCGAAGAGGCCAGAGAGCGCATGCGCATGCTCTCGGAGCTCAATGTTCAGGGAGAGGTTAGCGAATGGATCGAGCAAGAAGGCAATGCTTGGGAGCAGAAGTATGGAGGACCAGACAACACACAAAGCGATGATGATCTCCGGAACTACTTCGCACTCAGTGTCACAGCAGCTGGTTGGCACTCTGGTGCCCTGGTCCTCGTTAACGAGGAGAAGGCGAAGAGAATCAGCGAAGCCTGTCTCGAAGCCACGGAAGATGAACCCAAGCACGATGCTGTGGCTAGAGAAGAGAATAGTACGCAGGAAGATCAAACTGACAATCGTGGGTTACTCAATCGCGCTCTCGGCTACGCAGGCGACCTTGTACGGTGGCTCAATGGCTCACCTCGTACAGATACCACAGGACCCGACTTCCGTGACCCCAACGATCCCGACGCCTTTGTCAATCCGCAGAACCATGGTGCCGTTGCTGAGGATGGCCGTGCCTATGTCTGGGCAAAAGACTCTTTCCCACGTCTGAGACTCGCGAACGGAGAAGAGATGCCAGGTGAGGTTGAGTTCTCTGAATGGAGATCAGGAAGACCAGAGTGGGAGGGTAAGATTGAGGGTTATTAGTTTAAACGAGGACGAAGATCTGACCGACGATTGATGAGTATTGATGATTGAACGACGTTATCTTGAGAATTGTTGCGATTGCCCCTCAGTAGAACGTGTACTCACCTAGGTAGAGCAAAAGTACTGCGGATAGTCCTTTTCAGCTTGTTCGAGTGTATCCGCTCTAGGTGACAGATCGTCGCTCACTGCTATTTGAATTGCTTGATGCTTACTTTGCTACCCTTGGTCGTCCTTGCCTTCATTTTCAACCGCTCCTTGATGGTCTTTTAGAACATCCTCCTTTTGCATAAGACTAATATCAAAATCATCCACACCTTCGACGCTGCTCTCATCTAGACACTGCTCTCAGTATTCCTATGGTTCCAACTCTTTTTCATTGCTCGTTACGTTCAACATCTTTGACGATGGCGTTGCATAGTGCTATGGTACTTAATGCGCGTAGTTGCAAATCGTAGATTTCAAGCTCTAACTTCCGCAAAATCGACTTTATGGTCTCAAACGGTACCGATCTAACTCGAGAAGGTATCTATAAGCCGTAAAGAGCTTCGTGGCACCATTCGTCCAAACTATGGTGGGATGTGGTGCATTTATATCCCAGAAAATTATGGATGATGGTATCACCCTGACTTTGGTACGCTGATGGGTTGGTCAACCTTTCCTGCTCTCCACCCTGTGAAAATCCACTTTTGATTTTTACAATCAGAACATGAATGAAGACGTGTATAAAAGGGTAGGGTATTGGACTGGCTTGGAAAGTTTCTGTTGCTATTGCTGTTGTTGACCTTTGGTTGCCACTTTGCACAAAATGAGAGTGGCACTGATGGGTCATGGAGGAGCTGCTGAAGAGAGCATAACGAGCTCTTCACTTGGGAACAAGTAAGATGACGTGCTTTTTGATCATATCAAGGGATACCTTGCTGATAACTCGATCTGACTGTCTCTGCCGACATGGTCACATGCATCCATATCCGAGCCAGAGACTCTTCCTAGCCTATGCTCTGACTAGGCCATCGCGGAACCTGCCTGTATGTATACACGAACTTCGTCAAGCTTTCCAGCCAGAATCAATGAAATCGCGCTGGGGCAATCCCTCAGCTCGATTGGCGAAGTTTCAACTTCAACCTGATGCCAGGAACAGCCAGATCAGAGCCGTCCGGTGGCAAAGTTGGCGAAGTAATCGAAGGCTCTGGCCACATAATCTGGCGAAGAGGCGTCTCTGCAGCAATGCCTCGCGAAGGACGGAACTTTCGTGGCGAAGTAGAATCCTAGTCCATCTCCTCCTTCAAGCTGGCAACGCCCTTCTTGACAGCATTTGCACCAGCGCCGACTTTACGATCAAACCCACCATCTTGACTGAAGAAGTCGACTTCGTCGAGCACGTCCCAAACAATATCTTCAGCTATCTGTTCCTTGAACCTTTCAGAGATAGGTCTCAGAGAACGACCAGGGTAGAATCTGTTATTCGAGTCTGAAGGGTCGGCAAGCGCGGGAGCAGGTTTGATGTGAGGTGGAGGGTTCCAGAAGCCATTCTCGCCAAAGTTGAGCTCGGCAATACCGCCACTGAAACAGGCGACAGCAGGGAAGTATCCAAGCATGCCATCATCGAAACCTTCGCGTGCGCCCTGAGCTTTGCTGACCTGACTAGCTGGGGGCAGGAAAGCCAAAAGATTCTCAAAGGCAGTGCCGATCAGTTGACCATTCTTGTAGACACGGATGTTGCTGTGGGGCAGAGTACGGAGTGGAGGGTCTTGGTGATGAGGGCCAGGTTGTGATTTGATGGAGGTCGGGGCGCCAGGGGCAGGTGTAGATAAAGAGGTCAAAGACAAGGTGCGGTCTGCATATGCCTCGACAGGTTTGGTTGAGACATAATCCATAATCTCAAAGTAAACATTGCCTTTGTAAGGTACCGGAATCCGATCACGGATGATATGATGAGGTTCAACAGAAGGATCGGGAGCCGGTGGTTGTTCTTCAAAGCCGTCGCCGAGATCGACAGCAGGGTTGTAGTGACCCTCGACAACCTTTTGATGCAGGCCCAGTGAGGGGAGAGTGATCTCAAGACCGACAACGTCACCTTCGCGGATGCTGTCGTCGAGCTGGATTGGCGTGTTGGTCTTGTTCTTTGATGTCTTGGGGTGAAAGAACTTGGATGGCCTGCTACGGTGCATAGGCTCGAAACGCAGATCGCTGATGCCGTAGCTGTAGCCATCGAATCCGACTGGGGCATCTAGAGGAGCTTCTCGACGTGCCCATCCAACTCGTACATGTGGCTGGGGTCCCTTGGCGTCTTCTGACTGGACAGTGGGCACACCACGCACGACACGCACTTCGTAGTAGAGCGAACCCTCACGGGCGCAGACGTTGGCTCTCGCCATGCGCCATCCTTTGCCATTTGTCACGATGTGGCCGCTAGTATCGTAGTGTATTGAACGGTCGGCATCTTCGAAGGACATGCGGGCTCCATAAGGCAAGCCATCTGACTGGCGATAGAACTGCTTGTGTCGGAAGTTAGGGTCTGCCACGGCTAGGGTGTATCGGTATGCGCGCTTGTTCTCGGCTTGGTCTGTCACTTTCTTGAGCTCCGTCTTGCCATCAGGTGTGATATAGGGTAGAGGTTCGTGCGAAGTGAAGATGGGCGGTCTGGGTGGATCGTAGTCGGATGTCTTTGGCGGGGGGATCTGGTAGCGCATAGGAGATGGAGCGGTTTGAGCAACAGCATGGCGGCCATTTGAGGGGCCAGGAGCCTTGCGTTTGGATGGCACTGTTGGAGTGGTACCGCGTGTGGCCTCGCGCTTCTTGGCTGTCTCTTTGCGCTCGCGCTGTGAACGCGCCCTAACCTCGGGATTCAGCGGCGACGAAATCGTTGGCGCATTCTCTTGCATCAGACGATGTGCCTCAGCTATTGGAGCCGGTGATTGTGAGTCTGCCATGATGATGGTGTAGTTTGCCAGACGACAACTCGCGACGCGCAGCTACAGTGACAAACCTACAAGAGGACTACATGGTCCGAGCTTCGACAGGATAGATCCGTTGATAAGATCAGAACCATCTATTGTCCCTGAAATTAGGCACGGATAGCTGCTCTAAGAGCAACACATTCTACACCAGCTCAGAAAGAGCATGGACTGAACACTCTCCCAAAGAGTATTCACTAGAAGCGCAATGCCTCCTGATGAAGTGCCGATCACTTGATCCTACTACCGTGACATGCAGATTTTGCCCTTCGCTCCATGGGGCGCCACATCCTCCACCTCGCTCCTATTTCTCCCGCCCATGGGTGATGCATACAGCGAACCCGACACCATCACCACAATCACCCTCCGCGCCATCCGCATTTCCACCACATTTCACCCCGTAACGACTCTATCACCCTCAGGCTTCATCCCACCTTGAAATGCAACTGTGGGTCTGTAAGACAGGTACCATCGTATGCGCGTGGCTGCACGTCTCGGGGATCATCAGGTATCATGTCCAAATTCGTGATGAAACGCGTGCTACAGCGTGTTTGACGTGTCTCTTCCATTTGCCGGTCTTGTGCTATTGGCTATCCGTGTACGATAACTCGTCTTCCCAACATGTCCCGAAGAAGATCCTGTTGAACAGAGGAGAACCGAAGTAAGACCACTGCCTACTTTGTATGCCCACCGAGGTCGGTCCTTCGCCGGTCGCTGGGGGATATTGCGGTCCACAAGGCCCGCCATTTTCTAGCGAGAGGGCAAGAACACGTAAATCCTCTCTTCGAGACCTCAAAAGCGATTCTTCTTCGGATCTGATCAGATGTCAAATGTCGAGTCGTGTAGTATGGACTTCCAGATCTCGAATAGGACGTCATCTGCCCTCTCGACAGACGTTGAAAGAGACTTTCACGGGTGGCTTGAAAAGAGGCTTCTGCGAGACGGGCCGAGAAAAGCCATCAAAGGGCCGATACATACAGATCCGACTTGGCATCCTACGGCCGTCGCTCTTCGATGCATTTTCTGGCCGCCTTCCACGACCCACATCACGCTCTCGCAAGCTTGCATCAGGCCCCGGAGCTGTCCCAGACTTGCTCCCACTGACTTGTGAAGCGACTGCTCGTTGCATGATCCTGGAGCAATCAAACCCCAATGGGCCCCGGGCTAACCCTCCTGCTCCAAGGAAAAAAATCGCTCTTGTGTTCCCGTTGCGTGGATATCCAATTAACTAGCTCGCGAGACCCGACGTCATTTTCAATGGGCTGATGCACTTTTGCTAGGCGTTTGAGCGAGATGTTGGATGCTACCTCCGTCGTTAACGTCGTCTGATTCGTGATGGTTCAGTCGGCTTCGGCACGCGAAGCAAATTTTTGCGCATACAATTCGTCCCGAGAGCTTCTCGTCCAACTCAGGGCTCGAAGCTGCTGGTTGCAGGTGACCTGAACAATCACCGGACCGTGGCCATAGTTTGACGTCGCTGCTCGGCTATAATGATCCAGCTAGTGGCTCGAACTTTCCCTGGACCCATATATATCCTCCGTGCAGAGCGTAGAACATCGAAACCAAACATCCATCAACAGACCCCAAAGTGTCTCGTGCTCTATCATTTCCAACCGACTCTCTATCCACGCTCACACGCCGCCCGCGTTGAGTGCCGTCTTTGCATCCGGAGCACTCCAGAGCAACCCCGATCTATTACCGTCCCATTGTCTTGCTCTATCCTTTATAAACTCGATTCTCCTCATTTTTCCTCTCGATCCCCTCAGCAGACCTCACCTGGCTGTCATAAGACCTCCCCTTTCGCCCTTGAGCTGGTTCCCCTTCTGCATCCTTCACCCTTCAACAACCAGTACAACATCTTAATCCATCCTCACCATGGGTCTCTTCTCCAAGCGTACTGAGACTGAGGCCATGACCGCTGGTCAGGTCGAGTCGACCGCCAACAACCATGAGCTTCCTGCCCCTGCTGGCAAGGTCACTTTCATGGCCGTCTTCATGGGTCTCGTTGCCTCTATTGGTGGTTTCATGTTCGGTTATGCTTCTGGTCAAATCTCTGGTATGTTGCAAGCTACCTAACCAAGCTCCCGAAGCTAGATGCTAACGTCTCCCAAGGTTACTGGCAAATGTCCGACTTCCTTCAACGTTTCGGTCAGCAGAGAGCCGATGGTACCTACTACTTCAGTGCCTACCGCCAGGGTGCTATCACCGCCCTTCTCTGTGGTGGTGCCGCCGTCGGTTCTCTTATCGCTGGTAGACTCGCCGATGTCATTGGTCGCAAGTTCTGTATCTCGCTCTTCGCTTTCTGGACTGCCGTCGGTGTCATTATCGAAATCTCCTCCGTCAGCTCTTGGGGCCAGTTCGCTGCCGGTCGCTTCGTTGACGGTATCGGTATCGGTGCCTTGTCTGTCGTCGTCCCTATGTACCAGGGAGAGTCCGCTCCTCGTGTCATTCGTGGTGTCCTCATTGCTTGCTACCAGCTCTTCGTCACTCTCGGTATCTGGACCTCTTACATGATCGACTTCGGTACCCACGATGCCTACTCCAACAGCGCTCAGTGGAGAATCCCTGAGGGTATCTCTTTCCTCTGGGCCTTCATCCTCGGTGTTGGTATCCTCTTCCTCCCCGAGTCTCCTCGTTACGCCTACCGCCAGGGTCGTGAGGACGAGGCTCGCAACACCATCGCCCGCTACGCTGGTATCGACGCCGACCACAAGGAGGTCACCGACCAGATCAACGACATCCGTGTCAAGCTTGACGAGGAGAGAGCCGCCGTCGGTGCCAAGTGGTACGAGTGCTTCACCGGTCCCCGCATGGCTTACCGTACTATCCTCGGTATGACCCTCCAGGCTGGTCAGCAGCTTACCGGTGCCAACTTCTTCTTCTACTACGGTACGACCATCTTCCAGGCCACTGGTCTCAGCGACTCCTACGTCACTCAGATCATTCTCGGTACCGTCAACGTTGTCTGCACTTTCGGTGGTCTCTACGTTGTTGCCAAGTGTGGTCGCCGCAAGGCTCTCATTGCCGGTGCTCTTTGGGCTTTCGTCTGCTTCATGATCTACGCCTTTGTCGGTCACTTCAAGCTCCCTCCTTTCGCCAAGGAGAACAGCCAGGCTGCCGGAAGTGTCCTCATCGTCTTCACCTGCTTGTTCATCGTCGCCTTCGCCACCACCTGGGGACCCCTCGTCTGGGCCGTCGTTGCTGAGCTGTACCCTGCCCGCTACCGTGCCACCTGCATGGGTCTCGCCACTGCCTCCAACTGGATCTGGAACTTCCTTATCTCACTTTTCAGTACTGTTATCGTCGACGACATTCACTGGTTCTTCGGTCTTGTCTTCGGTGGCTGCTGTCTTGGTCTTGCCGCTATTGTCTACTTCTTCGTCATCGAGTCCAAGGACCGTTCCCTCGAGGAGATCGACACCATGTACGTCCTCCACGTCAACCCCATCACCTCCTCCAAGTGGGACGGTTCCAAGGTTCCCGAGGATGCCTACGCCTCTGGTGTTGCCGAGCAGGGAAACATTCCTGTTTCTCGCGTTGCCTCCAAGGCTGAGGAGGAGAAGTAAACAATAACCTACAGACTTCAGGAAGTCTTTTGACAAAAAGTTTCAACTCTTATGGCATAGCATTGGTGTATGGGTGGGCAAAAAGGCGCATATTCCTTGTTTGCAATTTTTAACGTAATCGGGAGGTTTATTCTCACTGAGATTTTTTAATGTACATACCCGAATTGTTATGACTTTCAATATTCTACAACTTATCATTTCAAGCTTTCTGTTCTAGAATGTACGTGTGTGTGTGTATATGAAGTCTTCTTTTCCTGTACAGAATTCACTGCTGTCTTGAGTCTCTACTGGCATGAACATCAGATCGATCCCTCTCATCTCGGACCGAGTCGACTGCTCCCGTCCTTAACTGTGCATTGCTAAGGTATTCTGATATCAGAACCCACAACTTGGCAAACACACCCACATTGTTGATCCTCCTTTTTTCTAGACCATACCAAGACCGAGTGTCAGTGCTGGTAAATTGGAGCGAGCGAATTCTCGAACGGCACACGACTCTCCACTCTGTTATGATCTAAATCCTGTTACTATCACGACACGATTCGAAGGGCTCGATCGATTGCACGGCAGAATATCAAGACACGACTTGCAAGGCTGGGCGTTTCGCGATTGCATCGGTGAAATTACTGCCATCTCGCGTGTCAGCTCAGTCTAGATGTTTCTGGCGGTTCTATCAGGGCTCGAAATTATTGCGATGCAAAAGATGAAGGATCGTTGAAACGGGAGGCCTGGCTTTCATTTTCCGATTCTGGTGTCGGTGCTGGCGAGAATGCGATTCATGGTTGAGCATGTTGAAAAGATTGGCATCTTTCTTCTTCACGTCCGCCACGAAAGGTTCCAGACTGTCTACCACCTTAACATCATGTCGTCCTTCCGCTGCAGGGTACACATGATATTGTGCATTCTTGTATGAACCGCTGCAGGTCTTGTTTGCAGACTAGTGACAAGGCTTGGCATGACGAAGCTGTGATGGTCCAGAGACGCATCATCTGGTAAGCTGCCGTCAACCTTCATGTGCTCAATTCTCTATCTCTTGCTTTCGTGGAATCTTGGTCGTGCCATAACGAGTCTCGGAGAGAAACTCCTGAGGCTCTTGTGACACTGAGGCTCAAGAGCAAGGTTGCGGATCATATGATCGGAACCGGGGTAAAAACAAACACCGTCGTGGTCAGACCCCACGTCATCGCTCATTGAGGAGCTTGATGAGTTCATGACTTTTTGACAGCATTCCTTCCTGCATTTGTAGAGAATTTCTTGGGTAGGTGCTCCTTCTTTCTCTGAATATCAACAACTTTTCAACATCAATACAATTTCTCCTCGTCAATCCTACCGCAATCATGGGCATTGAATACAGCACCGCCAAGTGGCTCGCACCTGTGTCGTTCGTCTACGACTTTGCGCTGCAGCAGTATGGGCTCAACAGCACTCCTTCGATGAAGGACATCAACGACAGAAACACATCTTTCTGGAGCCCCCAGCCTTACTTCATTGGAGCCTTCTTTGCACCTCAGCAGATCGTACAGTTGGCCTGGCTGTACCGTTTGTACAAGCTTGATCCCAGCAAGCCCAAGGAGCGCTCCGAACTCGACCAAATTGTGAACTTTGTCCCCTACTACGCCCTCGGTAACTTTTGCATTGGCAGTAAGTTGTACTCTTTTTCTTCTATAGACACACACGCTAATTAGCCGAAGCCTGGATGTATTGGTGGAACAGCGAGCAGCTCAAGATCTCCAACTTGTTCGTTGTCGTCAACTCTCTCAGCCAGCTTTACTTCGTCTTCACCAAGCTCGGCCCCATGAACACTTCCTCGACTTCGTCCATCCTCACACACATCAACGCAAAGACCTTTGCCGGTATTGGCGTCCTCGACTTCCTCCACAACATGAGTGTTGCATACTTCAAGGATGCTCTTCCTTCCACAGCCATCAAGGCCGTGACTGGAGCTGGCTTTGCTGGTCTCGCCGCCTGCAGTGACTGGATCTTCGGCGGATGCCTCGTCTACGACCTGGTTGCCCTGAGCGTTGGCCAGGCCACCTTGAACAACCCCGATTGGAGCAAGATGCTCGGTGGATTTGCCGTCATGACCGCCGGCATTGTTGGTCTGAGAAACTACTTTATGTAGGAGAAAACATCCCTGCGACCTTTTCTGGGAAGTGGCATTGATGTCTGACTGTTTTTAATCACAGCCCTCCCTACGTCAAGGAGCCCGGATATAACCTTGCGGATGATGATGACACTTTTGACGATCGTGTTTGAGCGTATACTTACGGCCCCTCATTGTAATGCACTAGCAATCTGCTACCGATCTATCTCACATAGTCACGAAGAATGAACGATTCCAAATTATCTATGAGTGCGTGTCTTACCTCGATTGCAGTCTCGGATCTGAAGCCTGTCAGCATGCAGGTTCACGAGACACTACCTGGAAGCCGACGTGTTGTGTATGTCTCATGCGTTGCAGGCACTCATGTCTCAATTTTCACAAACGTCAGCCAGATCTGCTATCATCTTCAAGTAAGGAATATGCTCTTCGCAAATCGAATAAATCCAGAATCTATGAACCAGCAGTCAACATGCCGCCTTGTCTGTACATCTGCTGCCACTTTGAGATCTCCGACGACCAGCATGGGTCTCCAGCAAGACCTAAATCCACTTCGAAAACGATACAAGAAGGTCGACGTATCTCCCACCGCCACTCTACGAACAGAGAGCGACCTTCTGCAAGAGAACGGCAGAGAGAAAGTCCAAGAGCGGATAGAAGACATCATTCTCGTCGTCGATCGCACTCCTCATCTGTATGTATCCATCAAAGCACTAACATCCATACGTTTGTGCTCATAGATCCATCCAGAGAAACTATCATCGTTATCAGCAACCCAACACTACCACCACCATTACCACCCAAGAAACCACAACACAAGAACCCCAAGACCAACCCCCAGCAAACCAAATCATCGCCCTTCGCAAACGTATCGAAAAGGAAGATACTCGCCACTCCCTCAACCTCTCCAACCTCCAAAACCAAGTCACCACAGAACATGCTCGGCACTTCACCCACACCAAAGGGTTTCGCTCGCGACTCATTGACTTGAGTACTGCTCATCGCGAAAACCTGCGCATCTCTTCGCCCAACAAGCCACAAAATCAGCATCATACCAATGGCAACGAAGTCATTGTGGCAAACGGCAACAACAAACAAGGATATATCGCAAAGTGGCTAGAAGGGTTGAAATCCATGTCTAGCTTTTCAGGATTGAGGGAAAGTACTAGTGATGGAATGAGTAGTGTAGAGGTTGTTGCTGCTAAGGATGCAAAGGGAAAGGGCAAGGGGATTAGGATTGTCAGTGATGGGGTTGAGGAGGGTGATGGTGTGGAAGGTGGTGTATGAAGAGAAGTCCAAGGAGCACGATGCAAAGGAAACGGTCATGATATTCATCACCGTCAAAACGCACAGTGGCATCAGGAGTTGGAGATTCATCCACTGAGAGCCATCATCTGGTCAAACTTTCTCTGGACAGAGCTCTGGTCTGGGAAACAATTGTGCATTTTGATGGCACCCTTTGACACATCGATTCGGTATGCAATCGCTAAACACAACTCACGATCCGGGATCTGAAACTCAAATAATCGTCACTCACTTCAGCAAACCTGACTCTGCCTTCCAAAGTCTATAACTAGCGACCTTGTCATTGCATCCTTTCTTTTTCCTTCTCATCCATTCGCCGCTCCATCACCAGGAGCGCCTCCTGAAGAGCCATCCATTGCTACATCGCCACCCACTCATCCAAATTATCGATCTTCCTGCCCGCATGACAACACACGACACCCTCGTCTGCAACCGTATAGAAACTACTCCATATCTCCTATGGTCGACATGATAGGTTAGGAAGTTGCGGTAGTGCACGAGATATCCCTTGATCTTAAGATCAGGTCTTCATTTGCCTAACGACCGCACACGTAAATGACGTCCGTAGCCCTTTCCAAATCGCTGCATGTCTCCTATAGATCAAAACGATATGGTGAAAAGTTGTACTACTACAATAATCGGACAATAGGCCATACATTTATGAGAGAAGCCGAGACTATGGCATTAAACATTCTATTTCGTTAACATATAAACAGGGGTATAGTATGAGAATAATGATATCAACAGAGAATCGAAGTAAATAATCCCTTGTCTTCCAGCTCATCCATAGTAGGATGTTCCAGAGCTAGAAGCGAGGGGTGTATGAATAACACTCTGTCCGCTTGCATAGCTCTCTAGTCGATGAAGACTGGCAGCGGGCGAGCCATTGCCATCGAGCATATCTTGTCGCTCTCTCGGTGCCGTTCTACGAACCGAGTTTATGGTCGAGATTGTTTGTTGAGAAGGCGTGCGGTAGACAGTGTTGGTGGTTTGTGAAGTGGGTGGTCGAGGTGTGGAGAGTAGAGCACCACGACGGGTGTCTGGCGAAGGTGTGCGTGCGACAGACATTGATGCGCGTGGAGTGTAGAAAGATGGTAGTCTTGAAGCAGGCTTGCGAGCGTGGAAGACGGAGCCAGCGATGGAAGAGGAAATGCTATCACTTCGAGAAGTAATAGAAGATAAGCTCGAAGTCTCAGATGAGGCGTCCGAGCCGAGCTGAGCCATTTCCAAGATCCGAGGTGGTAGCTGGTTCATGCTGGCAAGTAAAGTGGCAAAGACGGACATGAGATGTTCGAATTCATCCTCTTGGATGGGTATAGGGGAGAAACGAGCATGCTCGTAACGTTGAACAAAATCTTGCCCAACGTCGGGTGGAACTAGACCAAGACCGGAAAGCTGTGCCAGATATGAGCGCATGTCAGCGGCAGGCTTTCTTGAAAGCAAGTCGACGATTCTCGGATCAGCTAGGGTAGTCGCATCTTGCGACTGAGGGTTGGAAGATGAGTCGGGAGGGGCTAGTGAGACAGCACGGGCTTCAACGAGATTGGGCAGCTCCATGACAACAGTGCGGAAGTGAATGTGAGGGGCCAGATGGGCGTCGAGTTGAGAAGGCGAAGACCAGCCAGCATGGGAGACATGACCCCAAGGAGGATTGTGCGGATCAATGTGAATTATGTTGCCAACGGTGGTTGGCTCGTCTTCGTCGGACTCATGGGAATGCTTCTTGATGCGCGCAAGTTCAGGCTGAAGGTTTCTTGGCTTGGTCTCAAAGGCAATCCTCGCGCTTCTATTTGCGGCCTTGACGACTTCCTTGCGGACATTTTTGCTGACCTCGCCGGGCTGTACGGGAATCCAAGATTTGCCAACGGCGGCAAGAACGGAGCGATTGGTGTAAAGTCGACTCGAGTAGATGAAGAGAGTAAGGATGACGACCAGGGCATAGACGCCACCGACCTCGAAGACATACTGATAGGCGTTGGCTTCGATAGCGGTATAGATGAGGGTTGCGGGAGTGATGGCCAGTAAGATGAGGATGACGAGGAAGAGGGTGGTATAAGTGGTGCTGTAGAAGATGCGGAAGAAAGGAATGCGAAAGGGAAGTCGCGGGCGCTTGACCATCGGGGGCAGGACATGCCCTCAGGCTCAGGCGAGGATAAGACTATGGCATGCAGTCGCGATTGTTATGGCAGTTGAGTGTCGATAATTTTGCAGCTAATCATCATATCAAGCCGGCCTGATGACGTTTCAGCGGGAGTGCCTTGGCGGCCGAGGCGGAAAGGTCGCTGGCGGTGGGCGGAAGAAGTCGCGGCGGTGCGGGTTTGATATTGATGAGATGGCGCTCCGAAACGGCGAAGGATGCGCAAGAGACTTGTCGAGTCTTGTCGAGCCGGCGATAAGAAATGGATGTTCAAGAAGGATGAAACGATCAAGGGATCAACACGACCTCCGCAAACAGCAGCCGCCATTTCATGCAGCATCGTTGCCAAGGCCGACCTGCTACAATTAGACCTTGACCATTCATGTCCTTGACACTTTCCTGCACCTAGACATATACACGACACGATGCCTTCCGCCGAGCCCATTCCTGATGCCCAAATCCCTAGTCCGCCACCAGACCTCTCCAACAAGCTTCCTAAACTCGTGCCTCGACGCAAGCAAGACAAGTCAAATGAGCCTCCATTAAATCCTCCACCACCGACTCCTGCCCTTCCTGCGCCGCCAAACAAGAAAGACGTCAACTTCCAACACCCCACACGTCGTATTCTGTCCAAGGAAGATCATGACCTGTTCCTGAATTCACCCGCATATGACTTGATTACCGCCTTTGTCTTTGGTCTTTCCGACTCTGTTCGTCAAACAACCGTCACTTCTGTCCAAAAGGCCCAAAGAATCCCTATCATCGATACAATTACAGGCATATTAGAAGAGGCAGAGCAAACAGTTGCAGAATGCCCTGCCGAAGATGCTGGTGGCTCTCGCTTCGGTAACAAGGCTTTCATCACATACCTTGACAAGATCGAGACACTTCTCAAATCATGGCACGACAAGCTTGGTATAACAGATGCCGCCGCTCGAGATGAAGTATCGACATACATCTTCCACTCCTTTGGCAACAAGACTCGAATCGACTACGGCTCTGGTCACGAGCTCAACTTCCTCATCTGGTTGCTGTGCTTGAATCGCCTAGACCTCCTCCCCCAGTCCTCCTTCCAACAAATCGCCCTCATAGTCTTCCCTCGCTACCTTCGCGTCATGCGTGTCGTTCAATCTACATACTATCTCGAACCCGCCGGTTCACATGGCGTCTGGGGTCTCGACGACTACCAATTCGCCCCCTTCCTCTTCGGCAGCGCCCAGCTCGTCCACCACCCTCACATCCGTCCCATGTCAATTCACAAACCCCTCATCCTCGAAGAGTGCTCCAAAGACTACCTCTACCTCGAACAAGTCACCTACGTCAACAGCGTCAAAAACGTCGACGGCC
This sequence comes from Aureobasidium melanogenum CBS 110374, assembly GCF_000721775.1. Classification (NCBI taxonomy): domain Eukaryota; kingdom Fungi; phylum Ascomycota; class Dothideomycetes; order Dothideales; family Saccotheciaceae; genus Aureobasidium; species Aureobasidium melanogenum. The sequence goes on along the minus strand of NW_024470057.1, from coordinate 442,859 downwards.
TCCGCTGGCATTCCCCCATGCTCGACGACATTAGCAGCGCAAAGAACTGGGAAAAAGTTGAAGCAGGCATGAAAAAAATGTTTGTCGCTGAAGTCCTGGGAAAGCTTCCTGTCATGCAGCATTTCTTGTTTGGAGGTCTCGTACCTGCTGTTGACGGTATGAGTACAGAGGACGAGACACATGTTGCTGGCGAAATGGAAGAGACTGAAGGTGGACAAGGTCAGGTTGCCCCCAATGGCGGTATGAAGCACGTTCATGACCATAGCGGCAAGACTTGGGATGATTGCTGTGGTATCAAGGTCCCTTCTGCTATTGGTGCCATGCAAGAGATGAAGAAGCGCCAAGGTGGTGAGACTTTGAGGAGATTGCCCTTTGATTAGTCTGTTCTACTTTCCTTGGATCTTCTTTACTTCAAAATGATACCCCTCTCTCCACAAGAGCACAAACATCACTTTTATGAATTCTGCATCCTTACATTTGTGAGCGAAAGAGTGCAGTGCAAATCGGAGGACAGCTGCAGCGCTTAAACTCACCACGCTGACGAACTAATCTACCAGATATGGGCGATTTACCACTATACAATCCTGGCTCCATCATCCGAGCGACCCTACCAATCTCATAGGCGTCATGACCAGCGACATGACATCTCAGACAGCTGTCAACGTCTCCTTCTCTTCAAAAGTACCTGCCACCGACAATAGACCACGCGAATCCGGTCCTTGACGCTTTGTTTCAATCCCCTAGGAGGTTCACCCGTTTGTGCAGATGCCCGCGCCCCGTGAGAATGGTTCGTGTAGATTCTAGACTTGCGTTGCAGTAGTTTTACATATCTGGCAATACACGATTTGTTTTGAGCAGAGGGACGATCCTGCGAGAGAGAACAGTTTCCATTATGTTGCCTTGCCAAGTCATCGAGATGGCACCTCGGCATTTCCTCCTCTACCAGCGAGTTTGAGAGTGTGCAGAAACTGCGCAGGCTTTCAGTGCTCGCAGAAGTAGAATGAGGCTTCGCACTCGATCATGTCTTCGCTGATCGGCCCACGCTCCTCCATCAACGCCTCTCTAACATTCTTGGCCTCATCCATGGAGATAGGAAAATCCATGACATCTCCAAAGACCTGTTCCATCAATTCGTTTGGCAGTGTCTTCAGTCTGTGGATATCCTCGCGCTGCTTGCGTAGCTCACTTTGCCACCAGTCTTTTCTTTGCGGAGGGACCTTCGAGGTGGACAGAATGCGGACGTGCGGGTCTACCAGGAAGAGTGCTAAAATCTTTCTCTCGCCGCCTCGTGTATCATCTTCGAGCTGAAAGGATCCGACATTGTGCTGCAAGACGTTTGGGAAAGCAAGTAAACGACCCTCTTTACAGAGAACGCTACCGAGTTTCTGGATCAGGGCATCTGTTTGGTCTTTGAAGCCGGTGATCTTCTCAAGATGGTCCCAATCGCCTTGGTCGTACTCTAGGTCCAAATGAGCCTCATCGCTGCAGTTGTGGCGGAATTTCAAGTGCGAGGGTGTGATGTTGTCGTTTGAGAAGTAGTAAATGGCTGTTGCGATAATGTGTTCGTTCGACAGGCCTTGATGCTCAGTCAGTGTCAGGCTATCAGATTGGTTTGAGAGACTTGCCTTCAACATGCCAGCTACCACCATCCCACTGTGGGTCATTAGGCGTCAAATAGGTATTGGCCAGCTTGACAATGATCTGTAATCCGCTGTCGGCGTACTCCCGGCGAAGATCAAGGGGAGGCTCTTCTGGGACCAAGCGAGGTGTGAAAGGCTTTGGTTCAGGCATGTGCAAAGTCCTCATCGACGATTTTCACGTCATCCTCACCTTGGAAGTGGACGTCACAGGGCAGCCATTGAAACTGCAGTGAATGATAGGTAGAGGTATTCGAGGTACTTTCAGGTCGTTCGATGACCGCCCCTTGTCCACAGTACGAAGTGCAGTTTTCGAGCTCGACCACGCCTTCCCTCAAGACTTTGGAGCGACCATAGATCAGAGGAAACAGGGAAGGGTGAACAAGGTCGAGAACTCTTTCTCGGGTTCTAGGATGCCAGTCCTTGTCCTTGGTGGGTACGTTCTCCAGGGATGCGACCGCTCTATCTAGGTCTCGTCTTAGATCCTCAGGGACAGTAGTGTCTGAATACACGACTTGAACGTCGACATCGATGGGTGCAACAACTCCAGTTTCTTCCATTGTTTTGGCTTTGTCGCGAAGCTCCGCAACACAATATTGCCACATCAGTTCACTAAAGTCTTCGACTTGACTCACGACCTCGGCCATCCACTTGTCGCAGATGGTATCATCGAAGATCTTGCGATACCATTCAGGCTTCTCCATGAGTCTTTGCATAACCAGGATCATGTTGGTCTCGCGGAGTGCAAGGACCATACCCTTCCATTCAGTTGGATTAACGTCCACCAGTCGATGATGGGGACATTTGTTTGGATGAAGTCGTGGATCGTTCAATTCCATACCCAGACCAGGGAATACTTCTCGTCCGGCATCGTCGAAAAAGTGGTGGCATTTGATATTGTCCGGGGCTTTCGTTTGGGGACTCGCGCCTGGAGCGGACATGATTGGGAGGAATTAGGCCTTGAGTGTAGCTGTTTTCTTGAGTGAGGGTTAGCTGAGGACGTGATCAGCTACTTATATCTTTGACAATCCCATCTGGTGCTCGAGTCACGGGACATGGGATGTTGTGACTAACCGCGCGAAGGAAGCGACACCAAGGTTTCGGAGAGGTTGGCATCCAATCTTCTTCAGGCAGCGCCAGGCAACCACAGACAAACGCGACATAACACGACCAACGCCAAGCGCTCCCGAGGGAGAAACAAACAACGAGCCAACAAACATCTTCTGACGATGTCGAGAGATTATGGTGATGAATTGTCAAGGTTTACCGGGGAGAAGTTGCGAACAGGACAAACGTGGAGAAGGGGCCAGGGTGACACAATGACTTCGTTCTTTCCTCATCTGCAAGAATTGGTAAGCATCTACAAAAGCTTTTCTCGAGTCTATTGTATTATTACTCTCGACTCCGTCTAAGCTCGACTCTGATCCTTGCCACCATTCCATCAACAAAAGTGCCCAATGGTCTCGTACCAGGAATAAGCTCCTCTTCTCTTTCTTTCCACTCTTCACCAACCTCTTCCGCGTCTTCTTCGTCAGAATCCCATTCTTCTACCCCATTCCATGTAGCCATGTCCACGCGATCTTTCTCACCAGTCTCTAAGATCAAACGAAGTTGGGTGGGCTCGACACTCAGACGCCTACCGATGATTCCGTGAACCTTGTAAATGCTGCAGGATTTGGGTATCTCAACCACAAGCGGATCGTGTTCATTTGGCAAATCACGGATTGCGGCTGCAGCAGGCGAGTACACTGTACACTCTAGTAGCCTGGCTGCCAGAGAATTGGGATCAATTTTGCTTTCAGCTTGACGCTCAACTTTGGGCTCGCCATACTCCTCACATAGCTGCGTCCACCTTGGATGAGATGCTAGAATATCCTTTTCCTTTTCCTGAGGTGACAGAGACAACTCTCTGCCAATTTGGGAAAGGTAGTATGTTTCAGAGTTCAGTCGCTCCTTCTCGGTGATTTTGGAGTAGTTCAGTGTCTCGAGCTGAGGCAGACGAGCGATGGTGAGCATATAGCCGTCAGCAGAGGTCAAGGGCTTGCCATCGGCTGAGCGTAAAGAAGAGAGTAAAGGATTATGAGCTATACGTAAATGCTTCAATCCTGGAAAGACTGTCGGTAGTTCATTGATGATGGTCCAGGAAGTTATGTTGTTATATGAAAGATCCAGATCGGTAATAGTTTCCGGTAGCTTGAAGGTGCTCTTATGTTGCGGGTCCTTGAAAGTGCTGGAGATTTGATTGTTCTTGAGGTTCAAGGTGCGAAGTTGTGGACAGCAGTCTTTCAGGTGACGCACATTTTCGAGACTTGAGAAGTCGTTGTCTTCCAGAGTGATCGAGTGTAACGTGTTTGGTAAGCTGCATTCATCCAGCGAACCCAGTTGATTGCTCGATGCCGACAGCTCTTTGACATTTGACATTGAGCGTAGCAGGGTTTCGAGCTAGAGAACAATCAGCATAATGCTTCGCACTGGGTGCAAAGTCACAACCGACCTCTTTGCCTTTACAGAGCATATGATCAACACTCGCAGAAGTAAGTTGCGCCAGGCCAGAATTGGTCTCATTGAAGTCCTCTTTTCGCTCAGAAACATCTCGCAGACGATTTGCACTGCTGCAAGTTAGCCAAAATCAAGCAGAAAAAATCTCGTTCTTCCTTACTCTAGTCTCAAGAACTTCAGCTTTGGCAGACGATCGCATATTTCTGAAATCTCGGATAGGGTTTCAAACAGATTCCTTCCTAGATCGAGATCGGTGATGTTTGGACAGGTCTCTGATATGCATTTTGGGCTGTCTTCGGAGTTTGTGTTGTTTTCGTCGTAGGCCTTGACAAGCAAGTCATCCAAGACTACGATGCGAAGGTTTTGCAGCTGAGCTTGCTGCCGTGCAATTTTCTCGAAACCAACTTCTTCAGCTTCTTTGCCGCTGATTCTGATGACATTTTGATTGAATGCGTTGTCTCCAGTTTCGATAGGTGCATATTTTGTTCTTAATGCTTCGAGAAAAGTCCTTGGTTGATCCCACGCTGCCGAGGGACGAAGAAAAGAACCAGCCGTGGGGTGTGAGCTCCTACCTTGGAATGGCATCAGACCTGTTTCCAAGAGACAAACGATGCCAAAGATAACCTACACTTGAAGTACTCAATTCCATCATGAGTTCCAGAATGCTTTCCTCGGGTGGGATCATCCCATTCTACACCTAGCCATTGGCCTTGTTTCCCCTTGACTTCGCCGACATAGCGTACTGTACAGCGTTCACCTTTTGTGGAAAGGCGTTTGCCGGGGTAAAAAGACGACATAAAGATGTTTGTGAGTGTGGTCGAAATGTGTGATCAAGAGGAGTCCATCTTGAAATGGTCTGTGCTCGGGCCGAGATGCGGGTGCTGGAGAGGAGAGAGAATTGACTGCACCTCGTCGACACCAAACACACCCCAACACCTGCTTTTCCTTCGGCGAAGAGTATCTACGCGTCCATATCACAGTTCTCGTCTTGCTTCCTGGAGTTCATTACATACACGCCTGGTCAGGATTTCGAGGGCTTCACCCACTCAAACACCACTTTACGCGTTCTTCCGCGAAACTTTCGCGCTCCCCATCTCCTTGCGCCGACGACAAACGGCATCTGAGAATATCGAGAAGAAGCAACTTTATCCAATACTGTTGATTCCTATCTCCCTTCTGTCTCTCAGCTCAGAGTATACGAAGACGCCCAAATCAGAATTTCGAGCTCTGCAAAAAGATCGCATCCTTGATCGCAACAATGCCCGGCAGAAAATCAAACCTTTCGACCGTCACGAATGGCGATGAGGAATCACCTGCTCCTACTGGCCGCGCAGCCCGCGAAGGATCAAGTGTAGAGGTACGAGGACTGTTCCTGATGTACAATATTTTATAGTAGATTCTGAATGCTTTGGAACAGGATCTAGCCCTGCCACGAACGATGATTTCGCGGTTAGCAAAGGGTGTCCTACCACCAAACACATCAATCCACAAGGATGCTCTGCTGGCATTGAGCAAGAGCTGTACAGTATTTGTGAATTTCCTGGCATCTAAGTAAGTCGATTTCGATGTTTTTCTTTTATTAAGGTTTATGGTCCTTCAAAGCCTCACAAAATCCTTCGCCTTTCTATTAGCAGACTAACAAGATCTACTTCTCCAGCTCAAATGAATACGCTCAACTTGGCGGCAAGAAGACAATCCAGCCCGCAGACGTGATAGCCGCGCTCAAAGAAAACGAATTCGAACACTTCATTCCCCGGCTCGAAGCAGAACTCAAGAGTAATACTCTCGTATCCTTGTCCAAAAGTTTAGCATTCTAACATGTTTCTACAGAATACAACACAGTTCAATGCGACAAACGCAACTCATACCGTCGCAAGATTCGCGAGGAAAAAGCGTCAAAACTAGGTGAAGACGGCAAGCCCACAGACAGTGGAGCTGAAAATGGAGATGCAGACGCTTCGATGATGGATGCCACTGAGATTTCTGCTGTGAATGGTCATAGCAAAAACGATGGCGAAGAGCCGCCGTCAAAGAAGCTGAGACGCGAAGCCGGTGAGGATGACGAGGAGGAGGGCGAGGATGAGGAATTCCATGATGCTTTGGAAGGTGAGGATGATGAGGTGGTAGAAGGCGAAGGGGATGAAGAGGTTGACGAAGAGGGCGATGAGGAAGACGATGATGAGGAGCAGGTGGATGATGGAGTTGACGAAGAGGAAGAGAGGGTAGGTGATGGCATGAGGGATGAAGCGTTGGATGATGCTAGCGAAGACAGTGACTAGACACTGCAGGTGCCTGGCAGCAGATGGCAGAGATGAGCACCTCCTGTGTCAACGGTTGATGGCACTCAGCAAGCATTAATCAGACACAAATCTCACATGAGATGCGTTGGTCTCTGATATATGTATTGCTACGCGTCTCCAATGATCAGGAGCAGAGTTTGGGAATCGGGATTGAACCACTCAGCGACATCATATCATTTTGTAATGGAGACAGACGAAAAGAAAAATAGTTCGAGATTCTGATGCTGTCTGTAGCATCCAGTATTTTCGCCATGCTTTGCAATTTCCCATGATAGCCCATGTCCTTTTGACCATCCCACGCTAATGCAGACCATTCACCAAAGAATATGTGGTGTTTCAACGCCGTGCGCCATGCTTGTAAAACAAAGAGACGTGATCTCATCAGAGTCGCAGAGTTGAGTTCGACTACTGTTGGCGCGAGTTCATCATGGCAAGCTCGCGGTCGGCCATGGCGAACGGATCGCCGTACTTGTCTGAGTCGTGTTAGCCAAACAGAGTACCGCTTTTGGTGATAGTGGAAACATACTGCCGATTCTACGGTTCTTGTCGACGAGCGTGTCCCAAGCACGGCTAAAGTCATCCTGAGCCTTTTTGTTGTTCCAAGCATAGCCGGGAGCATCCTCTGGTTGCGTGTAGCGGTAGGCAGCGGCAGCCTTGACCGAAGCATCGGTGGGAATGGCGGCACCGAGAGGCACACCACCCTGTGAATCTTGCGACTGGTCGATGGAAGAAATGGGACGTTTGCCGTTCATGTTTGCGCCGGAAGCAGAAGCAGCGACAGTGGGCATGTCGACAGGCAGAGGAACGCCTTGAGAGTTTGGAGGCGAGAGGTCAGAGATGGCGATGGAGCGGATCTGAGCGTTCGGAGTGCTCGGCTTAGGAGACGAGTTGCCAGACTGCATAAGACTGTCGCCGTCTTGGTCGAAGGGAGAGTTGGCGCCTGGTGTTTGGACGAAGCGGATTAGTCATGAATCTCGTGTAGGCAGGCAGCCGCCGGCAAGGGCATTGGTTACCTGTCATATTGAAGGTTGACACGGAATTGCGATTCAAGTGGGAGCTGTAACAGATCAAGCAAGCTGGACAAGCAGCGTCACGAATCCAATCTTGTACATGCAGATGAAACAGCTGAGAGCAACAAGGATGCAATTGCCAGACAGAGAGACAGAGAGCTTGGACATGACGAAGGCGGGGTGCAGCAACGGCCAGAGCGCGTCGGCCCGCACGTCGCCAATTATCCGAATCCGAATTAACCCACCCTGTCCTGACACACCGTCAGCTAATTCACCTGACCATTCGTGAACCTTCATGCCATCACCTCTGACAACTAACGCTTCCACCCTAGTGCACTCTGCATACCTATATTGACCCGAGTCTGAACTATCTCTGTTCTTACATGCCGCTGAGCACCACCTCATCTACCCTTCTCGAGAACTACTATCACCATAATGCCCGATGCCTGGGATGACGACTGGGACAAGGTCGCTGATGTACGCAAAAGAAGACCCGCCTTATCTCATGACCACTGCTAACCAAGTCCAAGTCCTCGGCCAAGTCCGCACCAGTCCAACCCACCGTCAAGTTATCGCGTGCCGAACGCAAAGCTCAGCATCAGGAAATGAATAAGCAGTTATGGGATGCTGCCGAGCAACCAGAGCGTTCTTATTTCCTCGAATCAAAAGGCGCCGCTCCTCTCAATTCCGACTTCAAACCTCAAGTCAAGCTTCTGACCCGTAGACCAACTCCACAAATCGCAAACCGTATGGCTGGCCTCAATCTGGAAGACGAAGATGATAGCGAAGAAGAGGAGAGAAAGAGACAAGAGGCTTCGCTTGCCGAGAGACAGCGCAAAGCTGCTGAGGAGCGCAAGGAGAAGGAACGTAAATACGCTGAAGTCCGCGAACGTCTATTTGGCTCCCCAGATTCATCAAGAGATCCGTCAGCCTCTCGCACTCCTTCCACTAGAGGGGACAGGACTTCGCGCAGGGGTAATCGAGGTAGAGGAGGCCGCAACGGTACCCCAAGAGACAGCCAGTCCAATTCTCCCGCCGACCAGTCACCTGCCAGGACTATCTATCAACCAAACCAGCTTTTCGATCCCACCTACGAGCAAAAGCCGCGTAGTATTGCTAGCCCAAGACCTGCTGCCTCTAGAGACGAGCAGCCTGTCCGTCAGCCTAGAGGTCCTGAAGGACGCGGTGGCTTCGGCTTTGCTCCTCGTGGCGGCAAATCGAGTCCATGAGCCTTTTCGCTGGTCATTGCGACATAGAGAACAACCATCTTTCTGGACCTTATAACTGTGCCGTAAGCCAGGACACGGACAGCATCTGAACACTCAGATTGTGCGCTCCGCTCGACCGTTGATGCTAAGCCACACCAGCAGGATTGAACATGGTACAGCCAGCTCTGTGTTATCAAGTATCAAATCACAAGGCTGCGTGGCAGCTTCAAGCACCCCCGCCAACAGTTCGCATCATAGCAGCTAGCCATGCGCATCTTATACGTTCATAATCTCGCATCGAGCGTCGCTCATGCTTGTAACAGAGCTTACCTTGGGTTATCGCATCACATTTGGATCCTTCCAACATCTGGCTGTTATTAGACGCGATCTCATGCCGTTCGGGAGGATCACACATCGTCGCAAGCCCTACTGGACAGGTATGCCGATCGAGATTACGGCTATGCACAATTCAAAGTATCCAGTAGGGATGCATTCTGATACTGCAAATGAACAATCTTCAAGATTGGTATGAATGTTCCCAGAATTTAGACCTGCGCCCGAGGGCAACGATGCGCGGGATGGGTGGTGTTTCAGCTTGACGAGGCTGCCTGGCTTTCGTTTCGAATGGAGCCCAGCCCTAAGAATCATTCGAGCCCTATAGCCCTATTTTATTCAAAAAGCACTGCAACACTGCATGCGTATTCGTTTTGTTCGTCCTCTTCCTCTCCTTTCCCTCTTGTTCTGCCCACCCAGGATGTCGTCCTTCTTTGCAAAGGTCTTGACCATTGGCGCTCTGGCCGCGCCTGCTCTTGCCGCTCCCAGTCCTTTGGTCAAGAAATCTCAGATCATCAGCACTTCTGCCAAGCAAGCTGCAATCGACCTTTGCGGGACTTCTGATACTCTCGTTCTCTACGACACTCCTTGGATTGTGTACAACATGTTCTATGACGCTGCTGGGTCGGTTGGCACACAGTGCACACGTTATGATCACGTTGAGACCCCTGCCACTGGAAACAAGAAGATCGTCTGGAGCAGTGAGACCGATATTGAATATGTGAAGGCAACGTGAGCTTTTCTTCAATAATGCGTGACTGCCGTGACCCCCTACTAAAGAATTGAGTAGTGATAACGTGCCCAAGGGTTATGCTTTTGTCGGCTTGACGCAAAACCTCGAGACAACTATCTCTGGCATCAACTCTATCCCAACCACGTATAATTGGACACGTACCAACAGCACTGCTTTCAAAGGCAATGTTTGCTACGACTTCATGACCAGCGACACAAAAGGCGACTCTACTTCCTCCAATGCACAAGAGCTTATGCTATGGCTCCAGTACGAAGGCGGTCAACTCCCTATCGGCTGGACTGATGGAGCAAAAGCTACCATCGACAATCTCTTCGGCACATCTTGGAAGTTGTACGAGGGCAAGAATGACGATACTGGCATTACTGTCCACACCATGATGCCTGACAAGCAGTTCGAAGGCAGCTTTAGTGGTGATCTCAAGGAGTGGTTGGAGGCTCTTGTGCAGCATGGCACTTTCAAGGAGTCTACTTACGTCAATGTTGGCAACGCTGGAACTGAGTATTTCTATGGCAACAGCATCCTGAACGCTACACTGGGTCTTCAGATTGACCTTAGCTAAGCGATATTGTTCTAAGCATCAGGCCTGCAGACATGACAAAAAGCGTATCTCACCGAGCCCTTCAAAACTCCTAGTCTTCACCTCCCTCAATCATTCTTTCTCTTCTTCTGACTGAATGTTCCGCTTTTGTGTATACTGTGCCTCTCTTCAAGGATTTGTTGATCGCCGCCTAGCCCCTGAACAGGAGCTCGCGCACCCTGGCGCCTGAATAGAGGCTCTCGCACCCTGATGTTCAAGACTCAATGTCACAAGAAACGCCAGGTAAACACTGATCTGGGACAGAGCATCTTACTGTTGTAAGCATAACCTGGAAGCAAGAGGGAGAAGGCAGGAGCACTCAGCTTTGCATCTTACCTCAAACTCTAAGCATCTGGGAAAATTTTCTCTCTTCCAAGCAGTCGTGGTTTTCTCTTTGACTTGAACAGACATTCAAAAGTAGATTCGATCTCAGCTGGACAAACTTATCGGAACAATGATCGAAACATCATCGATGATCAGGGCAGTTTCTTGTACTTCATAGCAGACCGGAGCCCTCGCGCGTATCTGGTCTAGAGCATTGTTCCCCGCACCTTGCGGGCGTAAACCAGTCTTCCTATAGAAAGTGTGAATGCAGGACTAGATGCCTTCGGACCTTGTTATCGTAGCAGAAGTTCTACTCGTGGAATATTTAAAGTAGATGACCAAGCACACCAAGCTTTCTTGACCCCAATCCGCCAAATTTGCGGAGGTGTTTCAGATTGAAACCTTGCCCTTTATTCTGCCCTCTTCGGAAGCAATACCTGGTGCTCAGATTGCCATGCACCGTCGTCGTACCTGTTCTTGTGCTTCCAATGTGTAGCGACCAGTACTCTCAAGTTCGTTCCAACAATGGCAGACTTGATTAATATAGCAGGCCGGGTCAGCTGGGCCAGTCCTCCCTTGAGCTCAGCCATCTCTGGTTTCGACTTCACGACAAATTGCTGAGACTATTGTATATCGGTAATCTTGGCTACCCCTCAAAGAAGTGACAGCTGACCACAATCTATTTGGAGACGCGGCGAAGATAGTTTCCAACGTCTAGCATTTGTGGAAAAACTTACTACACTCAGGGCTTGTTTCATGTCGTAGCCGACATCTAGGCCTTGCTCGAAAAGCCCTAGTAGAGGCTGCAGAAGATGGCCTGGGCGATACAAGCGATGGTGTTGTAATTCGCAAAGAACAATATAAAAGGGGGATATCCCATATTCTAGCATGACACACGAGCAGCAGATCCATCCTTCGCTCTGCAAAACCTTCCATCAACAATGATTCCATACCTTTTGGCCTTGTGCTTCAATTTCTGTTTGGCGCTGGCCGCCAGCAGAACTTCCGCTCCTAGTGGTGCCCTTGTCGTCTCCAAAGCCCCTACCAAAGGCCAATACTCCAAGATCCAGGATGCAGTAAACGCTCTCTCAACCTCTTCTACTACAGCCCAATCCATCTTTATTGAAGCCGGCACCTACAACGAACAAGTCTACATTGCACCTCGCAAAGCTGCACTTACTATCTATGGCTACTCGGAGAACACGGCCGACTATAATCAGAACGTCGTTACCATCACTCAGAAATTGTCGCTCAATGAGGTTGCTACTGATGACTTGACTGCTACTCTGCGAGCATGGTCTACAAACTTCAAGCTCTACAATGTCAATCTTGCAAACACTTATGGACAAGGCAAGCAAGCTCTTGCTCTGAGCGCCTCAGCTGCTGTATGATGAACCCTCTGCACTCTCAACTTACATTTCCATTCGGCCTACTAATCCGGTCAAACAACAGAACCAAGGCTACTATGCATGTAAATTCTTAGGGTACCAAGATACCATTCTCGCTCAAACCGGCACCCAGCTTTTCGCAAAAAGCTACATCGAAGGCGCTACAGACTTTATCTTCGGCCAACACGGCTTAGCCTGGTTCTCTTACTGCGACATCCGTGTGTTGGCTGCAAGTCTAGGATTCATCACTGCTTCAGGACGTGCTTCCAATGAAGCTGGATACTATGTTTTGGATCACTGTTCCATTGCTGCTAAGAGCGGAGCTTCCGTGCCCAAGGGTGCATACTACCTAGGCAGGCCTTGGGGTGACTATGCGAGGGTTGCCGTGCAGTATACTTCCATTTCGAATGTTGTCAATGCAGCTGGCTGGCATGTTTGGAGCACTTCGGAGCCCAACACTGATCATGTTACTTTTGGCGAGTATGGCAATACTGGGGACGGTGCTGCTGGAACTAGAAGTTTCGAGACGAAGCTGAGTAAGGCTGTTGCTATCACTGATGTTTTGGGCAGTGGGTATGCCAGTGCTTGGTATGTTGACAAGGCATACCTGTGAGAGAGAGGTGCGATCGTCCTCCAAGAGTTGGATGACTGGATCCGAAAGTCACGAACTACAGTAAGCTCCTCATCACAAGAATCAACACCGGCATTGTTATTTGATAGGTATGCAAGTGTCTGAGTAAAATAACATGCTTGTATTTCATTGTGCAAAAAAGGAAGACGCAATGCAATGAGTTTGCTCATCATGTTCGAATCATCAAAAGCAAGAGAGAAGAATAGCAAAGAAAATAAGCAAACGCCAATGTCTCTTGATGCAAATGCTTTTCACCGCCCAATGCCGTATGCTTTGCTTTTCGTTGTCTACGTATCGTTCATGTCATTCCATTCGTAATTCTGTTTGGGGCAAGGTGTTTAATGTGGGCAAGTTGATTTGCGTATTGATGTCACTGAAGGACGTCTAGTCGAAGCGACTGTTACGGCGGCGATATCTGGTATCTTCATCACTGCCAGAGTTGTGGGTATCATGGTATCTGGTTGTTGTTAATTGTGATCCCACAACTTTAACGCAAAGCATGTTCGCACCTTCCACCACGTTGATCAGGACGGTAGTCTCTGCGATCAAGGCGATCCATCGATCCACGAGGAGAGTCGTGAGATTCATAACCGCGAGAATAGTGCTGTGACTGAGCGGTTGTGTTGTAGACATTGGCATAAGGAACGTAGCCAGGAATTGGTCCAGATCTGGAGGTGGGACGAGAGCCATTCTTGGAGGGAGTCTGAGCAGGAGCTGCACCAGGCATGGGTCCATTCTGCAAACCAGTCAGCATGATACTTCGAGCTTCCAATGAAATTGACTGACCACGACGGGACGAGAGATGCCAGGAGCCTGAACAGCGAAGCCGTATCTGTCGACGGGAGCATAGTCGGCAGGGTTGTAGGATCTGCGGTACGAGGATCTATCCTCAGCATGCTGACGACGTCCATCAAGACTCTGGTGTCTTCTGCGATCACGACGATCGTAGTCTTCTTCGTCGTAGCTTTCAGAATGTTCATCGTCATCGTAGTGGCGGGCTCTGCGGTGGCTGCTAGAGCGTTTGTGAGAGTGAGAGCGTCTGCGCCTTTCCTTTTCCTTGCGAGCACGACGTGCCTCACGCTCCTCTTGCTCTATCTCTTCTTCTCTTTCGCGATAGTATGGGATCTTCTCCATCCATCTGTCAGGGAACTTCTCTGCCATATAGGCAATGCTGTGAAGCAAGATGTTAGTCAACGACGGCATCTTGGGTGTCAAGATTCGTATCCAATGAATGTGGGTAGTAATGTGTTGAAAGAGGTGGTAGGAGTGCGCACAGAAGCAAAGCGAGGTGTGAGAGACTCAGAAGCGATGGTCACTGAGTGAAGAATGCTGTTTGCGCCCAGCTAACAAACGACGTAGGAACTCCGTGCATGACCAAACTCCGAATCTTGCCATTATGCTTGTTGTCGATACCTCAAGAACAAATTCCGGCGACCCAGATAGATCCTGCTGCAAAGATCCGTTCTGGGGCTAATAGCCGCACAAAGCCAAACTTACACCACATAACATGCTTCATACAATGCACCGGTCATGAATCTCTCCGTCATGATTGGTGCCGGTCTCTTTTATTCACGACAGGTAGGCAGGTGCGGTAGATTCAGAAAAAAAAAAAGGTGCGCGGTAGAGGACGATGTGCTTTGGTGATGACCGAGGATAAGAACAGTGGAACAGAAAGACACGAGATAGCAATTGAGAGGCTGAAGTTTGAAGAAGAAAGAGACAACGTACGATTTGAGTCCTAAGCCTGCCATGGTGAAGGGGCTGTTTTGGCAAGAACGAACGAGTAGGGAAGTCGCGACCAGACGCTCTGCAAATTCGACTTGTTTGAGTTCCCGGGCTTGTCCAAATGGTGTAAGTAGATAACCAGCTGAAAAACTATCGATGGTACACGTCTATATTATATACGAAACAGATATATCTATTGCCACTCGTTAGCAATCTAGGGGTATAGAGGTGTGGAAGGTTATTTTCACGCATGGTACCTATAGTAGCAGCGTCAGAGAGTGCAGTGTGAGAATCTTGACAAATTTAAAGTAAATCGAGTAACAGAACTCCAAGAACATGCAATGGTGAAGTATATCAAGAAAAAATTAGAAGTGGTACAAAAGATCGGTGAACAAAAGATGGTGGTACGCGAGGCTATGACGTCGGCTGGCATGCGCTGTTCCAGCCATTTGTACACAATCTCCCAGCCCCTTCTTTTCTTTTCTTACAGGCTAGAGCACGAGAGCATACATAAAACCCTGCGAGTCTGTCGGCCCTACAGCTAGTAGCAAATACGGAATCTTTGCTTCATATGACGGACGGATGCACTGAAGCCCAATCTTCAAGCACCACGTCACTCAGAAGCGTAGCGTGACCTGCACGAGCCTGTAGAAAATTATAGACGTAACAAAATTCGCCTCATTGATTACTACATATGCCTAGTGACTTGTCGATGAAGGGTCGTCAAATGTGGTGGTATGGAAAAGACAAACAAAATCAGCAAGGTAGGGGTTTATCTCGGTCGATGGCCGGACTGTATTCATGAATGAATTGATTCGCTCGGTCAACTCCGCTTGTGAGCAGCTCCTGTTCGCCCTTACTTCAGGCAAATTGATGTATGTCTTGCATCAATCATCTGTTGCCTTCCATCTAACTTGCTTGTTCCACTTGCCTCCTGTGACAATTTCGACCGCCGCGCCAGAAAGATAATCTCTGCCTTTTATCATATACACCATCAGACTTGGCAATCTGCTACCATTCAAGGCGCCTACTCCTTTCGACGGCCCATTGGATCAAGCTGTGTCTCTGAAGTGTTCTTTTTGTATATGTGGTCAACTCCAGAGGGCTTGGCATTGACGTCCTTGTGCACAGCGAGAAGGTCGCGTTGGATATTGGTCATCAAGACTGGGATCACATCATAGATATTCATGATTCCACCGCGGAAGTATTACCAACGTCTCCAACGGCATACACCCCAGTACCTGCCGAAGAGTCTCGGGGTTGCTCTTGACATAACCTTGATCATCGTGGAATTCGTACGGGATGTATCCTGTCGCAGGCGTCACGCCTGTTGCTGGTAGGTAAAGGTCACAAACAAGGGTTTCGCCGTTGCTAAGGCTCAACTTGGTGTGCCCGTTTCCCAGCTTTTCTGTCGACTCGACCCTGGAGATGTATTTTACGCGAACACCAACACGTGCCAAGTAGGCTTCAGCCCGTTTGGCGAGCGCTAGTCGTAACACAGGAAGCAGCTTCTCCAATCCACAAAGCAAGATGACATTCATTTTCGGTATCGTTGACTTCTTGTTGAACCAGTGAGTGGCGCCGTTCAAGGACTCGCCAATCTCTAGAGAGTTCGACTCCACTTGGTCCTCCTCCAGCCACTAAGACAGACTTAGCTTGTGCCAACTCAACGTGTAGGTTCGATAAGGCCTCTATGATCTCTTTGTGAATCCCGCCCTGGAGAGACCGGATTGACGAGTGTGCCCTGGCTCCAGCCGCGGAGAACAGTCCATGATACGGCAGCTCAGTTTGCTTGCTTTTACTCTACTCCAGAATGGTAAATCGTCACAGTATGCTGAGTCGTATCCAGCAACGTGCCTTACCCTGAAGGAACGTGAAGATCCCTGCATCGTGAATTTCAAAGTTCTTAGAGATGTCATGGAATGCTTTGGTGACGGGCATAAAGTTGAACGAGCCCGAAGCACGTGGCGCAGTGACACGATAATAGAAGTGTGTTAAAGGATTCACAAAGTACACATAGTATCTTCCGTCAAGGTCCGGAAGCGAAGAATGAATGTGCTTGAGAGATTAATGTGCCGCGCCGAGACTTGCATATGAGCCAGGGCTTAGAAGGTTGCTGCTGAGTAATGCTGAATATGGTTGTGAGGTTAGGTGTGGCACACGAAACTGAGGCATTCTCATCTATGAGACTGCCACAATTTTTGCGAAACTGCTTGATGCCTGAATTCTGAATGTTTCATCCATCTCTGTATCAGTTGTTCCGAGTTATAGATCGTTTGAACCTCTGATCAAGGTAGAAAAGTTTCGAGGTCGGGTGCTCATTGTTTAGCCGCCTGATGAAACAAGCTTCCGCTGAACGCCTTGGGGAATTCGACCATGAACATGATATCCTGACTCTGGAGACACAGAGACAGCTGCAGTGAATCTGACCTGCACGGAACGAAACATGGCAAGACGCAGTCCTTTCAATGACTTTCGCCTTTCTTCCCAACCAGTTTTTGAGCACACCTTACAAATTCAGTATGGATGTCTCCTATGGGAGCACTGAGCTCCCTTGCGATGATATGCCGAACGTGCTCCTCTTTGGACATCTCTGTATCATCCTGCAGATCCTTAGTTTTTCTGCCCAAGATACAAGTGTTGCGAGTGGAAGGTATGCGCAAGATCTCGGTCTCGACAACGAAGCCCACATCATCCGCTAGTCCTGAAACATAATCGCAGAGAGATGCATATGCCGACTGGACGTTCTTTGTCCCAGCTGGTTTGTTCAAGGAACCTGTCTCTGCAGCTTGTTTCTCGCGTAGCTGATCCTTGTCATTGACCTCGTTCGCCGCAGACTCTTGACGTCGCTGCGCCGCGGCTTTCTCTTTTGCAGCTTTCGATATGGGCGCTCGCCATCGAGCACCAGCCAAGTTGTGGCTGCAGCATGGTATAGCGATGAATGGTGAGTTGTTGAGGTAGGCGAGCAGAGGAGTCCAAGGCGTAAGCTCGTCCGCATGATTTGACACGATGAACGTTCCTTCTTTGAACAAACCATTGTGAAAGTCTTGCTCTCTCAGCAGATCGACTGCTTCCATCTTTTCCACCAGATTTTCGGTCACGTCATCTGTGTCGGCTGAACTTTGAGAGTTCAGTACCTGGGGCACCAAAATGCCTTCCGCGAGCCTTTTCTGAACCTCAGGTGCGAATGTTTCCCATGACTTTCGATGCCGTGCGTCAAAGCCCCAACCTGGAAAGCCCTCTTTTGTCAGAATGTTGACAAGTAGACCATTACCGCATCCGATGTCAACGAACCCTGGGAACGGGGGTTTGTGGCCATTTCCAGCTGGCTGGTCGGTATGTTCATTGCCCGCTGTAGTTGTATCGCAGTCATACATGACCTTCCAAAGCTCAATCAGGAATGAAGCGATCCCAAGGTCTTCAAAGACATGCTTGGCGGGATCAGTCACTTCCGCCCATCCTTCAATCAGGGACTTAGCATATGCGCTCTTGAGCCTGGCATATGTTTCTTGGAAAGTCTTTTGTGGGACAACTTGATCATGGTGGACCCTCTTCTGATAGCCTGCTTGCTGGCCTTTACTATGTTTGTGAATCTTAGTAAGTAGCTGCAATGCTGTGCGCTCAAGTCTCGAGTCGAGAGGCACGTCAGGAAACAGAGAGTAGTGAACCGCGACGAGGCCAGTTTTGGATGCAGCCGTCCAGTCGTGGGAGAAGGCTACTGCGCGGACCTTGGGATGATACCATGGCATATCCTCTGGTTTTTCGACATGCGGAATGTAAAGGATGAGGTTTCTTGTAGAATTTTCTTCCTGGCATGTATAGAAGTGACAAGTTTGGGGAAGATCACGATCTAGCTGACGATTGCGTGGAACAAGTTGTCGAACATACGTCCTCTCCCACTTGTATCCGGCAAGCTCAGTGTATCTCGGGCGGTATTCTTGCTTGAGATGCTTTGTAAAATCGCTGAACTGTGTGGTCGATGGCCCGTCAATGATAGAATGATCGCTCTCGCTGTCATACAAGATATCCGCTCGGAAAAGATGAGTGGACATAATATTAGGGTTCTTGATGAGATTATGCATGACCTTGAGAAACATCTCGGGTTCGAAGGTGCAAGCACTTTCAAGCATCGGCTGCCATTGTCCTTCTACCGCATCTGAATCGAATAGCCGTTGCGAGGGAGCGCGCGGGCTGAATATACTAGGCACGTCGATCGCTTGTTCAGCGGTACCATTTTTCCCGACCATGACTAGATTGCTCCTGAAGGTTGTTTGCTGTTTTGTACTCGTTAAAGGTCACTTACGCTCGAGTAGACTTGAAAAAAGCTGCCGTGAGGCTTGGCGTTCACCGCAGAGGACTCCCTCATACCTGGCGCATCATCTGCACCACATAACACGTTGAAGTGTTCGCAGACGCTTCATAATATCATACATTGATTCGAATTTCGATGGCTCTCTGCCGACATACGCATTGGATGTTTGTGGACACATCTGCAATATCATGAACTCAATCTTTACCCCCAACATTTCGCACGACGGGTCTTGCCGTTCAAAGACACCTCCTCCCAGTATCTACTTTCCTTCCGACATCTCACTTCAGATCTGTCATTATGTCCCGGCTGTTCTTACGGTGAACGTAATACTGTAATTCCTTTCGAGTCCGCTAGTGCAGCGAATTGACTCCTTGATACTATGGTCGTCCTGCACAGCTCCGATCAGAGCACGCTTCTCATGTTATTATTCAACACCGAAATCAGACTGCCGGTCAGATTCTGCAAAGAACAGCTCTAGACCAGTCTGATTAAAAACAAGCAATATTAAACACAAAGCAAAAATTTGCTGCAAGCGGATACAAAGGATGACCCGACGCCAAAAGCGGATTGATGGCCATTTGCAGCAAAGAATTCGAGGGCAACATGAGCTTTCGAGGAAGCATCACCTACAGGCCTCGATGCTTTGTCAAAGAAGTGTCATGAATATGTTCTTTTATCCGATGCCCCCAGCTATATGACAAAAGGTAAGCAGTTGAACCACGGTAGGTGAATGACCTTTTGATCTTGCAACTACTTGCCCTTACGATATTATCTACAACCTTCTACGGCATATTATAAAGATCTGAGAATACGACAAAAACAGTCGTCCTACTTCGAACAATGGCATACTATAGTTTCAAATTCATGTCCATGCTGGCAGCTGGACTAATACTTCTCGCTCATGCCGTGGCTACTGACAACTTTTTAATTGCTGACAATACCACGACTGTAAAGCGAGGCATCACACTGAGTCCTGCCATGAACGGCATAAACTTCCCGGATCCTTCAGTCATACGGATTGGTAATGAATGGTGGGCCTTCTCAACTATGTCACATTACAATGGAAAGCGCGTCCACGTCCCAATGGCTTATACTGGCGATTTCAGCACGTGGACGAGTTTCGGTGAGCAAGATGCACTTCCCAACCTACCGAGTTGGGTCAATCCCGACGCGCCTGCAGTATGGGCGCCTGATGTTGTGCATCTCGCTCCTGGACGCTTCATCATGTACTTTAGCGCCGCACTCAAAACTAGTCCGCAGACTCACTGTTTGGGCATTGCTTCGGCTTCTACAGTCACCGGTCCTTATACACCTATAGGTACTGCGCCCTGGGCTTGTCCAACGGCTCAGGGCGGAGCGATAGATCCTGCCGGTTATTATGATCCATCAGACAATACACGTTGGGTTGTATATAAGATAGACGGGAATTCTATCGGACACGGCGGTAGCTGCGGTAATACAGTCCAGCCAATCGTCAGTACGCCTATCATGCTTCAGCAGGTTTCGGTCGACAATGGATTTACGAAGATTGGTCTTCCAACAGTGCTCATAGTTAACGACCCTGCTGATGGTCCATATGTTGAGGCGCCTTCCCTTACCAGGATGCCTGACGGTACATATGTCCTCTACTACAGTTCAAACTGCTATGTCACCCCTTTGTACGACGTGTCCTACGCGACGTCGAAGAACATTAGAGGTCCTTACAAGAAATACGGTGGGCTCATACAGACTGGAACATATGGACTCACAGCTCCAGGCGGTCTGAATATGGCTATCAATGGCAACCATTCTGTGTTCCATGCAAACTGGAACGGTGGACGCGCGATGTTCACAGCTCTCATAAGCGGCCAAGGCAGTCAGCTACAAGTCTGGGTCAAGAGTTCTTGAAAAATTTCATGTTTTCCTTTGTTGATAGACTAGGACATGGATCTGTTCGTGTAAGAGATAGCTGTTAGCCGCTATATAGAAGTATTGGTGTTCCGAATGCTCATCGATCGTGTAACCACTGTAGAGGGTCCAGGCCAGTTCGGTCATGCAATGCGCCCAAACGCGAACCAAGTCGGGGCGTCGGTCAAGACGCCGAAAACAACCTCCCGTTCTGGCATTTCACAGGCTCATGCCTCACAAGGATCCTGGCCTGATCCCTGATACTGATAGTGTCTGGTCCGGGTCAAATGTAGAGGTGATTTGTGCAAGATAGGATCGCTTTCACTAAACAGTGCTTGCCTATTCTTCGTTCCTTCGATCTATTTCACTCGTCGGAAGTTACTCCGGCTTTTCTGACTTGAAGATTGAGAGTGGTGAGTTGCACCCTCCTGTCAGAAGTCGCCGCACATCGCTCTGTCGTCGTTTAGACGTCTTTTCCCTCTGACAATCCTGGTCTAGCGACATGGATGGCGAGCGGACCCCAGCCAGCTCGACACCTGCGAGCGAATCGGCTCCAACAAGCAGCAAGACGGTCCCAGGGCCAGCATCACAGCGACCTGCGGACACAAAGGTCACCAAGCCGAAACGCAGTGTGGTTCATGTTGCATGTGCTTGCTGCAGGCGACTTCGTATCAAGGTGAGAGTAGCATCTTCTCGGCTAGAGGACTCTCTTGATGACTGGGAGCTAGTGCGACGGAGTACGACCGACTTGCCAACCATGCGCCAGAAGATATGAAGACTGTGTGTACGATGTCGAGGCCAACACGACACGATCGAACGCGCTCAAGCGCAAGAACGAGGAGCTTGCAAAGGAGAACACACAGCTCCGAACACTGTACGACTTCCTACAGAAACGACCCCTAGTTGAGGCCGAGGAGATCTTCCGTCGCGTTCGAAGCACTCAAGATCCACTTGAAGTCTTGCGCCATGTCACCACCGCCGACTTGCTTATGGCTCAGACGACTGTTCCTGAAAAGCATACACAAAGTCAGAATCCTCGAAGCGCTTCTTCCAACAGGAACTATACTCCTGGATCCGGCGCACTCAAGTATGATCCTGTTCACGACAGTCAGTGAAGAGTTCGTTCAAAGGGCCTCTAGTTGACTTCCCGTCTACTCTACTCATCAGTACAGCTAGACCATTCATTCATCCGTCCGCATGTACACCATCTCGACGACCAGATACACCCATTTCTCCAAGACGACTCATGCTGGCCTACCTACCTTGCTAGGCTACTTCGACGCCGCGATCCTCTTTCCCTCCCACAACACACAAGAAACATCGAAGGAACTTGACTTCAGCATCGTCTTAGACGTGTGGCCGTGGATTGAGTTCAGGAAGAGAAGGAAGCAACAGGAAACACCAACCGTCAGCGCCCATTCATCCTGGGCGCGCCAGAAGTTCTGAACTGTCTTGAATACAGCTCTCCCTGCTGGTTAAAACGTAGCAATAAGAGTCACGACAAAAGAAACATATACACGCCCTCGAGGTCGGTCCCTGGCAATTAGTCCTCGTGGCTAAGCGGCAACAGGGCTCAGCCGTGTTGACTGCACATACCCCACCGCGCACCATCTACTCCCTATTTTGCTCTGACGTAGCCATCAAGAAATTGGTATCTCACCTTCTTACCTGTCATACATGGGCCTAGAGTACACCTATATCACGCCGCATCAGGGCAGATGATACACACTTTCATGCATCGATCCGACGCGAACACAGTTTGGATTTTGGCCGGATGAAACACGAATCTTCGACCATAATTTCGATTCACCAATACAGACGACTCCCAGTCTAGCCGCTTGCGGGTGCGGCCATAACTTCTTGTATCTTTGCGAGTGAAACCTCGGTCTTCAGCAGCCACGCAAACCCAACGAATGTGTCAACAACGGCCTTCTTGCTGCCGCTCAAGAACGGCAGGAAAGCGAAATGTGCATGGGGCAGTCCAGGCCAGATGTCGAGTTTTGTCTTGACACCGTTCTCACTCAACACTTGCTCGTAGATCAACCCATCGTCGCGCAGAGGGTCCAGTCCGTCGACTTGAAAATACGTGGGGGGCAAGCCCTTGTGAGGATTCTTGCTGTTGAAGGGCGAGTAAAGCGGTGACTTCTGGTCCGGCTCAAGATGACCACCAATGGCATCAATAGCGTCTTTGTCAAGAATTGGCGCTTGGGCGTTCTGTTCATGCGAGATCCAGACCTCTTTGTACTTGTCTGGCACTAGGTCTCTGTTGGGGAAGACAAGAGGAACGCACAGCCAAAGACCTGTGAGAGGATGAGCTAGGCTCTTGTCCTCCAGCGTCTTCTGCGCAATGCATGCAGTCAAGTTACCTGTGAAATGTTAGGCACGCTTGACTTTTCGGGGGTTTCGGCGACGTTACGAACCGCCTGCACTAACGCCTCCCAAGATGAAGCCCTTGGAAGGGTCTGCACCTAATGACTCTGCATTCTTCGCAATCCACAACAGAGTGTCTTCGGTATCGTGTGGTGCGGTGGGGAACTTGTGCTCGGGAGCCAGCCTGTAGGCAATGTTCACGACGACTGCATCGAAAGCTCTGGCAAGTCCTCTTGAGTACGCAGTGAGTTGTTGGTTATCACCAACCACGAACCCTCCACCAAAGACCAAGACAACCAGAGGCCCTCCAGTCTTGCCTGTCGGCTTGTGAATCTTGATCTGGCTCTCGAAACCATCTCTCATAGTGATGTTTTGGAAGCTTTCCTCAACGTGTGGAGCTGCTGGACCCAAAGCTGCGAGACTCTGTTTTCCCATCTTGTCGCGCATTGCGCGGAATTCTTTGATGTTGTTCCAGTTGCCCTTAGGGATAGGGTTTGTCTTCATCCACTGTATGGGGTCAAAAATCGTTCGTTGTTGAAGGAGAGAGAGACCGATGCCTACCTCTGCGAGCTCTGGATCCATCTCTGCGAGCTTCGCGACTTCTTCCTTGGTCCTCATCGTGGCGATCTAGTACAATAGCCGTATGTAAAGTGATGGTTGTTATGGTTCTCAAGGAATGTCAAGCTGCGAAGCAGCCTCTTGCTGCTTCTTATAGTCTGCAATTGACCTCGGGTACATTGCCAGCCGTTGCATCCATGCCCCACGATCCGAGGCCCTGAACTACACAAACGTGGAGTTTAGGCTCGAACATGGCGGTGTTGACGGCGGGCGGTATGATACTGCCCCGCGTTGATCATCGGATGTCGGAGCTTGGATGACGCGGGCCGTATCTCGTACTTGTGTCATCCGCCGTTCCCACTCGAGTCCTCGCAACCATGACTACATTTGGCCTACAACCACACCGCTCTTGGAAACAAGATCGCTTTGGGGTATCAGAAAGTCTTGATAATTGCATGGCTGCTACAGTTTCTGGCAGACTAAAGATACAGATGCCTGGTAAAGAGACTCGACTCGTCCAGACCAGGCAGTATCGCAGGTCATAGCATCAATTTCTCTGATCAACTATACTGCTTTATCAACCCGGCAAAGTGTTCATCACCACCTTCAGCCTTCTTGACAAATGTTTGCCAGTTCTCTTTGATCCATGCGGCATCCTGTCCAGCAGGAGGCAAGTACAATCCAGCTTCCATGCCCGCAACGATAGCTCCATAAAACATGACTAGCCGAAGCTCTGTGCCTGGCACTATTCTCGCCCATTCGTCCTCTAGTGCCTTGCTTACAGCATCATAGTCGGATTGTGTTCTTGATGGGCCATGTCTCACGTAGCCAAAGATGCGGTTGCTCTTGAACTAAGCGAATATCAACGCTCTGTACCTGGTCCGGCGATGAAGAAATCTCGTAGCTTCTGCTTACCTGCTTTCCTGCCACATAAGTTCTCTGTTCTGAAATATCTGTTATGCGGACATTGACAAAGAGTCTCGGTGTCGAGAACTGCTGACTATGAATCTTGGTGATTGCCTCGGCAAGTTGATCTTTCTGGTCGTCGCTTAGTTTGCAGACGTGCTCGACCTCGTATGCTGGCATGGTTGATAAAGTCCGAACTACTTGTTTTTTGGTGTTGTCAGAAAGCTGCTCGCTTATGGTCAATGCTAGCGTTGCTCCAGAGCAGCTTTTATCTTTGGAAGCTCCAGTTGAGCGGAGCGGGGTAGATATGGGTATGATGTTACTACCTAGGTTTGTTGACTCAACTATAGCACGTGCGTGTGCTCTCGTAGCAATGCAAACAAATAATCTCGATGATCAATCACATACTGGTGTACTATTGACTTATGACCTATATCAAATTGATCATCGAGGTTGTGATAAAGGAGGCAGAGGTGTTGCCAACCAGCGTTGTCAACACTCCAGGTCAAATCTCTTGACGATTCTTTGAAACACTCATTCGCATTTGCACATCTACAACCATGTTTCCCACGCTCGCCCTCCGAAACTTCGCCTGTCGCATCACTCTGTTCACACGCTCAAACTGTAAGCTATGCTCGGATGCGAAGGAAGTCCTTTCCAACGTCTGGGACAAGCGACCTTTTGAGTATGACGAGATCAATGTGATGGAGCATTCTGATCAAAAGTGGAAGAATATGTATGAGTTTGATACCCCGGTGGTAAGTCTCTTCTCCTATTCTTATGGCTCTTGGACTGACAGTCTTCGTAGATACACGTAGACAAAGCGAAAGAGGGCAAAGAGTTCAGCACAACGGGCGAGGCCAGGAAACTCATGCACAGGTTCAAGGAGCATGAAGTTGAAAAGCTCATGGATCAAGCAATGCTTGATGAGCCTTCTTCCTCCTCATCCGCATAACCTAATTTCTGTCCTCGTTGTGTGGATATGCACCTTTGCCGGATCAGAAGGGAAAGAGCTACTGCCGATGAGGTGCGGGGCATCTGACTTCACTCCTTTCTAGCTCGAATCAAGGCATCAACTTCTTCCACCACGATACGACCCAGGAGAACTTCTTCATATCACCTACATCGAACATCCAGAACCATCCAACGATTGTCCGCATCATACTTCTCATCGCTTTTCGAAACAAATCACACTGCCCTCTCGGCGATCCAAACCAAACCCCACACATCACTGCTCGATATCACTGGATAACAGTCACAACTCATCAACGATGCAAGCAGCCAACCACCTCCACAAGACTCTCCACAGCAATGCCCTCGCCCTAGGCGCCTGGCAAATGCTCCCCGGCTCAAATCTCTCCCGCATCCTCGCCCGCACAAACCCAGACTGGATCTGCGTCGACACCGAACACGGAAACATCAGCGATACAGCCATGCACGAATCAGTAGCTGCCATTGCAGCTTGCGGCGTTTCTCCCATTGTCCGCACAGTCTCGAATGAAGGCTGGATGATCAAGCGTGCATTGGATGCCGGTGCTCATGGCATTGTGATCCCTCAACTCAATAATGCTGAGGAAGCGAGAAGTGTGGTTCGTGCAGCGAAGTTTCCTCCGCAGGGGATAAGGGGGTTTGGAAGTCCCTTCGCTATGGAGAGATTTGCGCCCAAAGGCGGCGAACCGGTCTCTGCGGCTGAGTACTTGCAACAGGCCAATGATGCTTTGGTCACTATCATCCAGATCGAGACTCAGTCAGCTTTGGACAATGTGGATGCAATTGCTGCAGTGCCAGGTGTCGATGTCCTTTTCGTTGGTCCTTATGATCTGGGAAATAGCATTGGATATCCTATTCTTGCTGATGGCATGCACGATGAACTAAAAGCTGCCATCGAAAAGATCCACACTGCGGCAAAGAAGGCTGGCAAGCATTCAGGCATTTACTGTACCGATGGTGATCAAGCGAGACACTATGCAGACAGAGGTTTCACCATGATCAGCGCCATGACAGACTCATTGGCACTGGGACAAGGCGTGAGTACCGCTTTGAGCCGAGCAAAGGGATCTTGGGGTCACGCGGCATTGCAGGGTGTCAAGCAGGGTGCGAGCAGAATCGTTTCCTCGAATTCTCCTTACTGATGTTTGCTGTACACCGAGGATAGCTTTTTGTATTAACAACACATCGTTGAATTGTTAGTGTGACCAGAGTCGGAGGTTATGGCAAGACACTGTCTTTGTAGCTCGGAAGTATTTCCAGTGAGTGTGCATGCAACGTAGCTGTTGATCTGATTTCTTGTATGAAGCAAGTCAAAATGGGAACAGAAGAAATGAGATGGGTATCGTCGTTGAAGACTTGAGAGCGCTCTGGATCTGTACAAAAACATCATCACACAAAGAAAAAAACCAAGATGTGGAATCTGATGTGACAAGAAAAAAAGATAATAAAGAAAGGAACAAGTGGGAAAGCACCAAGTGAGAATGGAGAATACAGGACCAAATAAAGCAAAGAGAAAAAAATTATTAGAAAGAGGTTCTATGCAAAAATGCGCTCGAAACGAAAAACGTCGAACTTTTTGAGTCGGTAGTCCTCCAGGCTATACTATCTCCTGGTTTGCTGTAGTCTTGAACATTATTTCTGACGTCTGTAGTCGATTTGATCGCTGTGCCACGCATGGCCAAAAAAAAAAATTACTCCTCGGCCCATCTCTTCTCTCGCAATGTGGGTTCGCGGCCTTCTCGTTGTCTAGACCCATCTTGCTCGGCTTTCCAAGCCCAGTATTCGCCCAGACGGATGTCTGCATATGAAGCGTAGTCAAAGTCGATTTGCGAAATCTCCGCTTGAATGAGTGACCAAATACCCCAATAGAAGCCTGGCAGACCACGGAAAGTGTCGACTTGGCTGATGAGCTGCTGTTTCTCGCGTTCGATGGTTTCGGAGTCGGATACGGGAGCGAAGTTACGGTATGATGCGAGATATTGAGCGATGAAGTCGGCGCGTTGACTGCGTGTCGGTAGAGCAGTGTAATCGCAGTCGAAACCACCCCACTCGGCAAAGTGGTTGGCAATATCGAATGCGGCGGGTGCTGGAGTCGCATATTCGTAGTCGATGAAGCTCACTGTGAGGCCTTTCGCGCCTTCTCTTTGACCAGGATGTACAATGACATTACCAGACAAAAGATCGCAATGAGCAAAAATGTAGTCGTAACCATCCAAACCAGGTGTCCTTCCGAGTTCGTTCGAAAGGTGTGTCAATTCCCGTTGCAGCATGTCCCTTCGTTCCTTCTCTTTTTGGGTGGCTACTGGTAGCGCATTGATCCATTCCTGCATTACAGTCCATAGACTAGGTTTCGGCCTCTTGTTGCCGGCTTCGTCGGTATGGTGCTGAATGTGAGAGTCCTCTGCTACGTCATTCTGCTCTTGTAGTGTCTGGAGCGAACTGATAGCAGCAATTGGTAGTGTGCTGTGCCATTGGCCAAGTCTTCTCGCAACTGCGCGGTATACGTCGGGTCTACGAAGGTCTTCTGGGCTGCATACGTCGCCTGCGATGTATTTGTACAGTAGGCCGTTCTCGAAGCGTGCGAATAGAGGAGGGGCTAGTCCGCGGCCGGCAAGCAAAGAGTGCGATCTGGTTTCTCCTGTTGTGGTGGTCAATTGAGCGTCGCAGTCTTGTCGTGTGGGAGAGGCATACTCTCGCGGTCTATGAGGACATCTGTGCCCTTGCCATATGCTCTCAGGAGAATTGCATCGGAGTCAATGTCTTGTTGTGTATATCCTGGTCGCTTCTTGACGGCTTTCATAAGCTGCGGCAGGGTGTGTCAGTTGCAATCGAGGAGGGGCGGACAAGAAAGGCTTGCCTTAACGTACAGTGTTTGTGATGCCTTCAGTAAAGGGAATCAATTCAACGGGGCCTTCATCGTGTTCCCAGTCTGGACATAGTGTGTATATCAGGCGCAAAGCCGAGCGCTCGGAATCGGTGTGGTCGTAGCAGAGGTCGATGTGTCGGACGGCCATGGGAGAGTCTGCTCTGAGCAGGTGCAAGTCCATGTTAGAAGGTGTAACTTTGATTAGAGCGGAGAGTAGGCACGCGGGCAGGCAGTACAGGAAGCAGCGACCAAGCGGAGTTGGAAGAAGACGAGATTCGGTTAGGGTGGACGAATTGTCTATCAAGCCATGCAGAGAGGGAGACAGAACAATGTCAGGGCGGGCTGCAGCAAAAGTGGTGATCGTGTGAGTTGAGAGGGGCTCGGGAATTGGATGAGAGACAGTGGGGGTCAGTGCGAGTCCACTTTGATGGCCTGGCCGCGACGCTGCAAGTGCAAGCAGGGCCAAGGCGGAGACCCTTTCCCCTGTTCGTACGAGTACATTTCTGCCTGAGGTCCATTCTCTTGCACCAAAGAACGCTTCGAGATAGGGGGCCTCGAAACCTCCTGAACTCGAGTTTCATCCAACACTTCTGTTCCCTGCTACTCACCTGTCCAAAATTCTGCAACGCTCTCGCGGGGCGCCTTTTCGCTCCCTATTCAAAAGTCGAAATTGCTTCACTTCCTTTCGCTTGAGATTACCCGCCCGTCCAATCGATTCCTCATCCAAGCTCGGCCGCCATATGACGCGCTCCTTCCGCAACTTCCTATTCCCATGTGACTGGCCAATAAACCATGTTCGCATGTGAAAGTCCACGAGACTCATTGTGCATACACACTTGCCCTCGCAAACTGACGTTCATGCTTCTCGGCCTTCCTTTTTCAGCATTGATCGGCTTCGCAAATGAATGACATACTTGAATCAAAGACTGGCTTTTTCTCACTAACAGCGGTGAGGAAGCTGCGAGTTGGCTATGTACAGAGACAGGGCTACAAGCCGAAAGAAAAGATAACTGAGGCATAAAATGTAGGACCTCATTCACAAGCAAACAAAACGGAGAGGATATCTATTGTGCCTTGAACGCCACTCATCCAGTGATACCCATACGCAAAAATAACAACAACAAAGAGAAATGAACCATTCCCTCAATCGCATCATAACAATCAGAGTTTACTGCTTGGTGCCATCGTCAACCTTGACATCGGGGTGACCTGCAAATGGTCCCGATCCGAAGGCAGGAGTCGTGTCATTGGACTGGCTCGGTGGGTGGTGACCATCGATCTGCTGCTGAACCACGACAGGGTCCTGGGACTTGGTCTCAGGATGAATTTCAAGCCCGCTCTCGCGGCTCAAGTCGCTTCGTGATCTGGCGCGTGACCACTTCATGCTGTCTGCGTCACCATGGCCGCGTTCTATCGGAGACCATGCAGCTCCAATACTGCCTGCAACAATACCAGCCATAGCAGCGCCGGCGAATGCCGAATTGGATCTTGAGCGTCCACGCGAGCGACGGCGAGAGTCGGGTGTAGGCGGTGCCAGCGACTGGGCTTCTCCCTCACTGTGCTCACCGTTGGGTGTTTGCGGCAGAGACATGCTACTACGCGATCTGGATGCCGAGCGAGAGTGAAGAAGAGCTTCACGAGGATGCTTGAGGGTGAATTTGATTTGGTTAAGACGGCCACCCTTGATTCTCTTGATGAATGCCAGTTCATCACGAATGTCAAGAAGCGCCTGGCTGTACTCAAATGGTCGCTCCTCATCTTCGACGACAAGCTTAGGTGCAGCCTTACGCTTGAGCCATGAAGGTACCAGGCGAACAAGGAGCTCATCAGGAATCAGACGGATGATGACGCCGACTGGAATGGAGATGGCACCAAGGCCGACTGAGTAACCCCATTGTTCTCCTGTCAGTCTCTCGACGCTGAAAGCGCGACCGCCGACGAACATGATCATCACCTGGCCGCCGATCATAATAAGCGCAATACCGATGAAGAACACGTTGCGTTGAACACCTTCGAAGATGTTGAACTTGTTGTCGAGACGTCTATTGTTGAACATGTTGAAAATCTGCATCCAGACGAAGCAGTTGAAGACCATTGCGTTAAGACGATCATGTTCCTTATCGTTGGCGTAGCTCAGTAGACTGTTGCCTCCTCGCTTCTGACCGAAGTACAGAACGTAAGTGATAATGAGCTGATAGATTGCTTGGCCAATGATCATCTTCCACATGTTCACTGTAATAAGAGGGGCAGATTTGGGAGCGGGCTTGCGATCGATAATGGTGCGAGTGGGCGGATCAGTAGCCAGAGCGAGAGCAGCGAATGTATCCATGATGAGATTGACCCAGAGAAGTTGAACTGCAGTGAGGACAGAAGATTCATCGTCACTGGCCACAGCTGACACAAAGGCCAACAATACAGCCGTGATGTTGACGGTAATCTGGAACTGCAGAAACTTCTGGACGGCGTCGTTGACAGCACGACCCCACATGAGAGCCTTGATGATGGAAGCAAAGTTGTCGTCCATGAGAATAATGTCGGAGGCTTCTTTCGCAACCTCAGTGCCAGCGATACCCATGGAGAAACCAACATCAGCAGCCTTGAGAGCGGGTGCATCGTTGGTGCCGTCACCAGTCACGGCGACAGTCTCGCCCATCTCTTTCAGACGCTTCACCAGAACGCGCTTGTCGTCTGGAGACGATCTTGCCAGGACTTGCAGCTTAGGGATGACAGCCAGTTGCTCTTGCTTGGACATCTTTCTGAAGACGGGTCCCTCCAAAGCGACACCTCCAGGAGTGAAGATACCACACTCGCTGGCGATGGCCTTTGCGGTCATAATGTTGTCACCAGTAACCATACGAGGGAAGACGCCGGCAGTCAAGCAGTCCATGACAGCATCTGTGACACCATCACGGAGGGGATCCTGGATACCAATGACTCCGAGGAAGGTCATGTCTTTCAACACATCTTCGAAGATGGCCTGGGTCTTGTCGTCTTCAGATCTGCGCGCATTCTTAGGGGGCCACTGTTCAAAGTCGCGGTACAGGAAGCCAATAGTGCGGAGAGAGTTGGACGCGTAAGTCTCGATGAGCTTGTTGAGCGTTGTAACATTGTCATTGGAGATGGACACACCATCGATACCTTTGCTGGGGTCTCTGATGATCATTGTAGCATGTCTCAGCATGATCTCGGAAGCACCCTTGACATAAAGTCTGTACTTGTTGCCAATCTTCTGAACAACACCCATGCATTTGCGGCCAGAATCAAATGGCATGAATTGAACAAGCTCGGCATTTGAGCGCTCGGTGCTAATAGCGTCCATTCCTAAGAAGTCGCGAGCGAAAGCCAAAAGAGCCGTCTCTGTCTTTGAACCGATGAAAGTGGTCTTACCGTTCTCTTCGCCTTCGAAAGCAGTAGAGTTCAATGCGATTGAGTCTTTCATGAGGGTCTTGACGCTATCACCAAGAGTGCCAATGAGCTCGTTGGTGTCCACGCTATCGACATTAACTCCTTGGGCGTCTTGGTCCTTGCTAGCCTTGCTGCTGAAGCGTGAAGTTGTTCCAAAGGTTCCGGCTACAACAGTCATGACGTTCTGGGTGAGTGTACCAGTCTTGTCAGAGCAAACCGTGGTGGCATTTCCCATGGTCTCGCAAGATCTGAGCACACGGACAAGATTGTTGTCTTTGGTCATGCGCTTAGTAGCGAAAGCTAGAGCGAGTGTGACAGCCAGAGGCAGACCTTCAGGGACTGCGACGACAACAATGGTGACAGCAACAATCAAAATGTTGAGGAAGTTTTGTGCCTTTTCGGAGGGACTTCTATGATCTCCAGGGAGCTTTGCACAGAACTTGATGAAGAGTACAACGAAGAGCAGCAGTGCAGCGGCTCCACCAAGTTTGGCAATGTACTCGGCCAAAGTGTTCAGCTTTGATTGCAGTGGAGTGACCTCGCTGTCCTCGCGAAGGGACATCATGGTCTTGCCGTAGCTCGAGTTGACACCAGTAGCGACGACAAGGAATTTGCCAACACCTTCAGTGACCTTTGCGCCGGACAGGATGAAAGGATCCATCTTCTTAAGCGGCTCGTTAGCCTCCATGGCACGCCAGACCTCCTCGGAAGCAGTCTTCTTGATGATGTCAGATTCACCGGTTGCAGAAGATTCATCGCACTTGATGCCGTGGCCCTCGATGAGAACACCATCGACAGGGACCATGTCACCAGGTTCAAGAAGCAAGACGTCACCAGCGAGGACGTCGTGAACAGAGATCTCCTGGGTCTTGCCTGAGCGTACAACCTTAACCTCGCGGTTGTCCTTTTTCTTGTTGAGTTTGACAAATTGACGCTCCTTCTGCCAGTCGTTAAGAGCTCCGACTCCAACGACAATGACAATGGCAACAACGATGGCAACACCTTCGACCCATTCAACGTGGGGTTCTCCAGGTTTCGCAGGGGTACCGAAGGTTTGGTACAGACCAAGGGCGAGCGAGATGACAGCAGCACCAGTCAGCAGAAGAAGGATCTTGTCTTTGTAGGCTTCCCAAGCAAGACGCCATAACGGTTTTGCCTTCTTCTCAGGAAGACGATTGTCGCCGAAGATGCGCACACGATCAGAGAAGGGACCGCTGGACGCAGTGCTGTTGCCACCATTCGTGACGTATTCTGCGTTGGGGTTTTCGTGGTCGGTAGCCTCTTCGAACGAGACCTGACCATCAAGGTGTTGCTCCTCCAAACTCAAACCAGACTTGCGATCGGATCTTAATCCCTTTTCGATACCTGAAATACCTCCTAGGGCATGGAATGCACCCAGACTCTTGGGATTGAACATCTTGCCCATCTGGCCAGGGGTGAAAGCGAAAGGGTTGTTCTCTCTTTTAAACTCGTCCTCGGTACCAGGGTCGGGATGTAATGCTTCGCTATCGCTGAGGACTTCAGGGCCGCCATGACTGTCTTGTGGGCCAAAGGCCTTGGGCATACCGTGTTCTGGCGATGAGTTGACGTATGTCCCTGTCGATGACGATTCGGCGCCGAGGGTATCAAAGGAACCGGCACGTGAGCGTGCGGGAGGGACTGAGAGAAAGTTTTGGGGACTGTTAAACGTCGGTGAGGAGACATTGTGAGGAGAGGTTGGTCGACTGTTCTCGTTGTCAAAGGAGTTGGATGGGCGCAGTTCGGTGGGCGAAGTCTGGTAGGGGTGCAGCCCTGTTGAGGGTTGGTCGTTGCCCTGCACAGCAAAGCTATTGTCAGAAAGGGTGTCCATGGCTATGTCCTGGAGGATCGAGGGGCTACGCACTGCTGATGTGTCTATGGTGATGGTGGGTGCTCTGCGGCGACCTTGCGCAGGCGAGTCCTGGCTTTGGTTGAAAGGATTCGAGTTCGACATGGTTGTGGCTGGTGTTGCGCCGCAGAGATGCAGAACACCGTAGTTATGTCGAGGTTGACTGAACAATGGTCATCCGTAGAAGGTGTGGCTTGACCTTTCATGCACTGAAGTGAGGCGAATAGAGAGGCTGTGCTGGCTTGTATCTAGCTTAGGTCAAGGCCAGGATGGTGGCAGTGAAGTCCAGTAGTGTCGTTTAAGAGATGGTAAATGCTCAATAGTACTAGGCACATGACAAAAGTATCAGCAATCTGATATGGCTTCGACCATATACAAATGTCATAAGGCAGGGGGCGCAGCGATAGACGTCCAAGAGCCAAGAATCTCTTGGACTCGTTTTGCTGGTTGCTATGCGGTAGAAGAAAGTGGAAAGAGGCTTTATTACACTTTACCATCGACACTGCCCGTTGCCGACTATCTTCAGTCTGCCAACGCTCTTCTTCACCGGCGGCTGACTGACTGTGGGTTCGAGGGTAGAAAGATCCTGGGCGCTGCAGCGATAGGCAGGCTGTGCTGAGTCAAATGGTCGTTTTTGCGCGGTTATGCGACTGCTCGTTTCGATAAACAGCTTTACAGCCAACAGAACGCAGGGAAGGAGGAGTAGCAGCAACAAAGATTCAATTGTGCTGTAAAATCAGGTCTTTGCTTCGACTGCCGCCTGACAGCAAAAGTCGGCAAGCAGCTGTCAGAAGACACAGCTCTGTAGTAACTAACTAGTCTTCTCCTCACGTCCATGTCGCATGGTGGTTGTGTTAGTGGTGTACGCCAAGATTGCACTGCCCCAAAGATGAAAGCACTAGCGCGATCGTCCCTAGTTTCTTGAACCGCCTCGGCCGGCCCCTGTCAAAGAGCCTCATCGACGCTGCTTTCCATTGGCCGTTGAGCCTGACTCTTGCTCAGGTCTGTTCGCTCTTTATGCGACCTGCCTTCGCCGTCTGCATCTTTTGCCGAACCATACAGCTTTCGCACGACCAAGACTGCTTGTTTGAATACATGACATGCGGGAAGTATAGCAATCGCGAGCGAATGCCACAGAAATCTTGGGCCTAAAGTAAACGATAAATTGCAACAACCGAAGCCTTGGTCCCTTCTCATTCAACGCACAAACACTCTCATTTCAACACCCTGCAACCGAGCAGATATGGTAGATTATGTCTGTTGTAATGCCATGGCTATCAGCAAAACATCCACTCGACAGTGGTGGCGCTCTGGTGCGACTCTACCAACCAATTCTCTTGGCTTTGTGTGCGCTATCTCGACACAACCTATCTTTGACGGATCAAAAAAAAAGATACAGGCATTATTGCTCTCTTTGTTAACTGTTTTGATGCATGTTTGCCTTCTGGACTCTGCATCTCCTCCCAAATGCTCTGCTTGCTCATCTGTCATCGGGCAAATCTGCTTACGGCCTCAAGTCCTGTACTACTCGATGGCGTGAGTCCAATATTTCTCTCATGGTCACCGACCTTCTCGATGAGGACATGCTTTTCGAAGCTTCGATACGCCGAGCCGTAGCATCAACGAACACAGCCCCCGCCAAGGTCAACATGCACACCGCAGAGTGAGGTCAGCGGATGCTGCGGCCTATACTCACTTGTACGCCCTGCTCATGATGTATCATGCTTTGTATTGATTGGTAAGATGTATCCTATCGACTGATTATCATCCACGTTTCGATCATCCACGAAGTAGGTGAGAGATTTGCTATAAGCTTAGGTATATTACAAACTGCGGTTGGCCAGACATCAGCCATGTCCATCATCATGCGCCAAACACCCTACGAAGCAAGTACGGAGCAAAGATGTCGAAACCGGGCGACTGTACGCATCTTCCGACTCGGTTGCCCGCATTGGGGCTGAGCCAGTTGCCTGCATCGCCTGGGATCTCACCCTCGCCGTCATCCGGGGCTCGCTTCTTTCTGCCACGTCTATCAACAACCGTCATGCCTCGTGTCCATTGCCCCGTGGTCTCGATTCTAATATCCTCGTCTTTCTTGATCTTCCATTCTGCATCATCATGAGTGAGCGCGTACCAGATACACAGAGGGTCGTGCAATTCAAGTCCAACAGAATCACCACTAATGCCTTCCATCAACGATTCAACTTTATCGAACGTCGAGTTCAGGAATGCTGCGGTCCACTCTGCCAAGGGTGAACCAGCCTCAATCAAGGGCTGGATCGTCTGTTTGACCTGGCCCCTGGTGATCTTATGAGGGGTTGTAATGTCAAGAGGAAACACGGTGAGCTTGAGCTGTCTCGACAGTTTTGCTGGGTACAGTGCCAAGTGAGGCAGTGACTGCGAACCAGGCAGTGCAGGAGGCGAAGGAGGGATGGTCGAGTTTGGAGTAGGCGAAGTAAGTGCATACACACGGGCTGTGGCAATGCTATCGGCATATGTGTTGAACTCGGCCACCGGGGTCACCTGGTTACGGATGTTTAGACTCGTGCGCAAAGGTGTTTGTGGAGCCTTGATCAGGCGGAATGGTGGCTCTGGGATTGAGGCGGAGGGATAGATAGGGGGAGGCGGTTGACGTACATTTCCTGCCATTTCGATGGTGTTTCCCATGACGACCACTTCCTTCACGCGCAAGAACGTCTCAGGATCCTGAGCTGCAGCGATGGCCAGGTTGGTCAGAGGTCCGATCGCAACAATGGTGATAGTGTCTGGCTCATTCTCCTTCAGCAGACGCAGGATCTCTTCATGGGAGCGTCGCTGAGAGGGTTTGAACATGGAAGCCTCACGGACCTGCTGAGAGGTGACGGTCCCCTCTGGTGAGAGAGGCGCTCCTTCAGCCGCATCGAAGAGCATCTTCCAAGTCTCTTGAGGTGTGAGATGCGGGTGCTTAAACGATGTCAGCCATTTAAATTTCTCGTGTCATCAACGACAACAACACATACACTGGAATGAATGCCACCAAGGCCATCGGTACCATCTGTTCACATCAGCATTGTATTCACATCGACTGTTCAAAATACTTACGGAAGAAGTCAGCCATCATACGCTGCTCTGCCAAAGGCTCTTCAGCTCCAACAGCAACAAGAGGCTTCGAAGCTCTCAATGTCTCAAAGCCTAGATCTTTGCCATTCTTGCTTCTCCACTCAATCTCTCTTTCAATGTGGTGGAACAGCGACACTGCATTCCTAAGACAGTTCTGCACATCAATGTTGCCAAAGGTCAAGGAGATCAGAAGGACTTCAATTTCCTCGGGTGTACCGGAGAATGCCAAGAGCATGGCCAGGATATCGTCGACACCCTAGGAGATATATTGGCCATGATGTTGAGATATGGAGTGGTGACATGGTGATAGACGTACTGGGTCGGAGTCGATGATGATCTTTTGCTTTGGTGCCATGATAATTTGATAGACTTTTGAAAGGTTTTGTGGTGAATTTATGTAGTTGACAATTCTTAGACCTGTTCTGAGAAGTTTGGACGACGTTATCTTGATATGTGTTCTTGTGAGAGTAGTGGATGCTTCGTGCCAGAAAGGTTGACGTTGCTACCCGCTTTTTTGACACAGCTTCATGACTTTTGTTCTCTCCGTGCAAGTGCTTGAAACCAGCATAGTCGTGTAGTCAAGAAACTCGTATATTTTCCGAGTCTCAATATCGAGAAGATGTTCTTGCTTGCGATCGGTTGCGACTTTTGCAGAGGATGATATCTCGAGGGGAGACAGAGAACAGGGTGGCTGTCTTAACAACGCGGATTCATGAGTGCACGGACCATTCACACTGTATAAAAAGTCTGCTTTCCCAAACCCTCTTTCTTCCGTCAACAATGTCTAGTCGCCCACCCTTAGAGTCTCGGTACGACATTTCAATGTTTGTACAGGTCCATGAGGCCTCCATAGCGTGCTCCGGTGGTCGCAGAATCAAATACGCCTTCTGTCTAATTGTATCTATCTTCTTTCGGGAAGAGATGGGAATGCAGCATGGACACGGGTGTGAAATCTCTATCCTAGAACTTATACATTTTTCGCGTGAGTTGTGGCCATCGGCGTGTCACCATAGTCTATTTGATTCCTTGCGCGCGTTGTCTCATCTTCAGTCTGGAGAGAGAAGAGCATGTCAACAATCGAGTCTGTGAGAGAGACAAGTGATGGATTGTTCTTACCTCAAGAGGCCAGCCTTCGGGCAACTCACGGTCGAGGCGCTATCACCATTCTTCTCGTAAAACGCGTTGCAGCACTCGTAGAGAGCATCGATCTGAGCACGATCAACATTCTTATCATGTGCATGGATTGGGGCTTGATAGCGTACCTGCTTTTGGCATTTGCTCTCGTCGTAGCCATTCTTCTGTATGCAATCTGCCGCTGCGTGAATAGGCTTTCTTCCCTTAGTACATCAACCCAACCTCATACCTTGAATCGCACATGCACGAGGATGACACGGAGGGTCGGTCTTGAGGTCTTGTTCCACACCCTGCATCTTATGATTAGCTTCAATGCTTTCAAAGATCGAATTGAAAAGCGTCTTTGTCATGACCTCATACCATGATTGGAAATTGAAGCAGTTGTGAGAGCCTTGTAGAAGTGGAAAGTGAAATTGGAGAGAAGAGCTAGAGAGCTCAAAAGAATCGTCAAATAGTTCTAGCAGCTTCTGTGAAACGTCGAGTCCTTGTTCTCGTGTTGTGTGCAACTTCCAGACGCTTCAGTGATTGTTGGACTTTGAGGAAGGCGCCTCACCAAAAGACCCCGCGTGTGCCTGCTTCAATCGAGCGCGAACTGGCGTCACTGCTGCCCTCTCATTTTCAGCTGCTCAAGTCTTTCACACCTCTCTTATTTACGTCGCAAAGATCCATCAGGTAATCGCTCTGTCCAACACATCTCATCATCCAGTCTATCACACAACTTACCAAGTCGTCGCAGCTTGTCGCAGCTTCCACCAACTTAACACTCTCAACCCGCGCCACCACGTGAGCCGACAACGACTGCAACAGCAAAGACCCACCTTCGCAAGGTACTTTCTTCCTTCCACGCCTCACCTCACGCTTCTCTACAACAGTCTCGTCTAACACGACCGCTGCGCGACAGAACATCACAAAATGTCTGACACTGGATCACCACCTCAAAAGCCCGAGGGCGGCGAGCACCTCAACATCAAGGTGACCGACAACAACAACGAAGTGTACTTCAAGATCAAGCGCACCACCCAGCTCAAGAAGCTCATGGATGCTTTCTGCGAGCGTCAAGGAAAGGCCCCTACCAGTGTGCGATTCCTCTTCGACGGCCAGAGAGTCAACCCCACCGACAACCCCGAGACTGTGAGTCGCTCTATCCTTTTACGCTCTTGCGTTCGCATTCGCACTCTGTATCTGTGACTGACATCGACCTCACAGCTTGACATGCAAGACGGCGATACCCTCGAGGTCCACCAAGAGCAGATTGGTGGCTGCTAATTACCTTTTCACACCACGAATCACTACCACAAGCGATACTCGGGAGACATGCGTCTGCAAGCACGGATATTGGGAGGTAGAATGCGTGCACCCTAGACGATGCAACTTGGCGTTTGTTTCCCAGCTGGAGTCATAATGAATCAGGGCGGTCTATCTATACCAGTCCGAATCGGGGCATGCGTTTTCTGCAACTGCTTTTCTTGCCGTCGGAAGAGCGTAGCGCTGCCTTGCTGCCCCGTATCTTGCTTCTTTTCTTTTCAGACGAAAGACTTGCACAGAACGATCAAGGTATCAACAGAAAATTTGATTGTCAATGAATTTCCTCGAGGCTCATCACTCCTTACTATGCTTGCTCCGCCAAATGCTCCTGATTGTCCTTATATGCCTTCTCTCCTTTAGATGCTCGCCTGATATGCTGCATATCTGTCGATGGTCCTGTGGTGATTTCAAGTCGGAGGCATCCTCTTGCGCTCCCTGGTTTTCAGCGCTGACGATGCAACATCCGCAAGCGTTTCCTTCGTTTGTTCTGCGCTCTGAGTGTCTTATGTATGCTCATCGAGCTCAAGTATCCCTGGACCCTGCCATAGTCTTGAATTTCATGATAGGCAGATCTCAAGCATCCAGATGCCAAATTCTTAGTGTTCCATATTTCTCCACGACTGCGTCAATCCTCCCAGATCGCAGCTTTGGCCTTCGCAGCATCTTCCTCTGCCTTCTTCTTGGCTTCCCTCTCCTTGTCTCTCCTTCTCTTCTCCTGCTCTCTCATCGCTTTGTCGTAGGCTCTCTGCTCTTCCGTTCTCCTTGGTACCTTGACGCCCAGAGCACCAGCGATCAATCGATGCGCTACGGCATTTGTCTTTTCAGGACGACGTTCGGAAGAAGTGCTC
Source organism: Aureobasidium melanogenum CBS 110374 (assembly GCF_000721775.1). Taxonomy (NCBI): domain Eukaryota; kingdom Fungi; phylum Ascomycota; class Dothideomycetes; order Dothideales; family Saccotheciaceae; genus Aureobasidium; species Aureobasidium melanogenum. The sequence continues at coordinate 402,926 of NW_024470057.1, read as the reverse complement.
GAAGAGGGTGTTGTGCTGCGCGAAGGTGGAGTAAGACTTCTGCTGGGTGGTGAGGGTGCAGCAGAGCGGTACTTCAGGTGAGGAGGGAGGTAGGTTGATTGTGACTCTGGGGTTGGTTTGGCGGTTTGCTCGGTGGTTGTGCTTGAAGGTTCTTGATCTAATGATGCTGCTTCTTCCCATGAGTCGGCGACTTCGGCAGCGGGTTTGCTGTATTTGCGGTGTGGAGCCATGTTTCTGGTTGTGGTCTTTGGCTTAGGTTCTGAAGCCGACTCTTTTGATGGTGCGGCTGCGGGTGTCGTCTTTGTCTCAGTTGAGGCCTTGACTTCAGCAGGAGCGATAGCGCCTGACTTGACAGACTTCTCGGATGTAGTGCGCGAGACTGCGGGCCTGTTGTTTGTGTCCTTGGCCGGTGCAGCAGTGCTAGTTTGACCAGACTTGTTCTCTTGAGCATATTTTCGGTGCGGCGGAGTATAGCGAGGGGTATCGGCATGACGCTTGCCACTAACAGACATCTTCTCCATCTGCTGCGAGAGTCCATTGGTCGATTGGGAGCTTGCCATGATGAATCTTGTTGCTGCGGTGAGGTACTAGGTAATATTCGGAATGAGACAATGGCAGACGTAAGCAGCAGCGTGGGAGAAGTGAAGACCAGAGCAATACAGGTTGGCAGCAAGCAAGTACACAATGGGATCGAAGAAAAATGTTCGAGTCACAAAAAATGGTATGCGACCCGGAGCCCAAGTCAGAAAGTGAAACCGCAAACCCAAAATCGAACCCCACGTTTGGACCACATCTGCGGGGATAACAATAGTCTTGGCATCACTGACATCACCTCTGTTTGCTAGACCTACAATCTGCTCGGCTCCTTTACAGAATATCTTATACTCTATGATAGATTGATGAGTCCAAATAGCTATGGAAACAGATCTCGACATTTCCGATGCTTGTTCTGGAATAAGTATACAAGAGACAATATGATTAACGATATAAACTCAGATGTATGCTCCTTCCGGCCTCGGCCGGTAAGATGTACCTGATGCCGAGCCTCCACCTCGTTGTGCCGTTGCTTCATATACTGACCATCCCTTCCACGCCGTGATCTGGTTGTACTTGTACGCCAATTGCTTGAGGACAGTCCAACATGCCTGTGCCTCGTCTAACCACAAAACTCTTACGATCGAGATGCTTCTCAACCTCGATATCAAGGCATTCATATGAAGACACAGTCCAAAACCTGAAGATTGGCAAACATACCAGAGTCTTATACCAAGGATTTACTGGAAGAGTCGCAACACAGAATGCCAAGGAATCACTCGAGTACGGTACTAATATCGTTGGTGGTGTAAAACCAGGAGGCAGTGGAGAACACCTGGGCTTACCGGTTCTTCCTACTGTCAGAGAGGCAAAGGAACAGCTGAAGCCTGATGCTACTGCGATCTACGTGGCTGCTCCTCATGCGGGAAAAGCTATCGAGGAAGCCATCGAGGCAGAGATTCCTCTGATTGTTGCCGTAGCCGAGCATATCCCTCTCCATGATATCTTACGGGTATGAAGCAGAGAGAAGGACGAGAGAATACGCATGCTGATGTGTGACAGATCATGTCGATGCTGAAAACACAATCCAAAAGTCGATTAGTCGGCGCAAATGCTCCAGGTATCATATCAGCAATTGGCCATTGCAGGATAGGCTTCCAACCGCTTCCAACATTCTCCCCTGGCCATGTCGGAATTGTAGCAAAGTCAGGCACTTTAAGCTACGAAACTGTCGCCTCGATAACTCGTGCTGGTCTCGGTCAGAGTCTGTGTATCGGCATGGGCGGCGACGTCGTAGCAGGCACAAACTTTGTGGATGCTTTGCGAGTTTTCGAGACCGATCCTGATACCCAAGCCATAGTTCTTGTTGGAGAAGTTGGAGGTACTGCTGAGTTGGAGGCTGCAGACTGGATCAAGGACTACCACCGTCGCGAAAAGAACCCAAAGTGAGTTCATCAGTGTTGTCTGAGTAGCATGATGCTAACAAACATCAAGACCCATAGCTGCCGTTGTTGGAGGCAGAACGGCCCCTCCTGGTCGAGTAATGGGTCATGCTGGTGCTTGGGCTGGTGTTGGCGAGCCCACCGCTGAGGAGAAGTACAAGATCTTGCAAGATGCAGGTGTCGCCATGGTCGACCACCCCGAGAAGTTCGGCAACGTCATGAAAGGCTTGTTGAAGCAAGCTGGAAAGGACGTGAGCAAGATCCAACAATCCGCTGCTGCTAACCAGCGAAGAGGCATGCACACCATGAGACAGCTGCGACCAAGCATTACCACGCAAGCTTCAAGGTCCGGCCTGAATCAGCAGCGAAACTTGCACCTTCGCAATCAAAAAGCGGTTGATCACCTTAACAAGTCATTAGAGGGCTTCAACATCTTCGAAGAGACTCCCAACAATGCAGACAGCGTGTACTTGAGTATCTCGGTAGACCGCTCTGACCGCTCACCTTGCATCATCGCCTCTCCATCTACAAACCCTCGTAAACTCCACCATCGTCTACGTCGCTTCCCCTTCTCCTATCTCGAGGGTCCGGACCAGGAAACCATTCTCGCAGCCATCCGACATCTCCAACTCGACGCTGCACCACCAGCCGCTCACGCCCAAACCGCAAAACTAATCTCCAAACTCGCAGACTTGTATCGCGAGCAAGAAGCCGTGAGTCTAGCCGTCAACCTCTCAATCTCCCCTTCAGGAACCTTGAACCTCTCCCAACCTCAACTCTTCTACGACGACGCAGCCTTCAAATCCAACAAGAGACATCCCGAGCTCCACGCTCTACGCGATATATCCAGCGAACCCGCCGTCGAAGTCGAAGCCGAAAAGTCCGGCATCGTATTCGTGAAACTGCACCCAGACGACTCCGAAGCAAACATCGGGACATTGGTAAACGGAGCAGGACTAGCCATGAACACAGTCGACGCCCTCGCCCTCCCCCCTCACAACGGCAAATGTGCAAACTTCCTCGACACAGGCGGAAAAGCAACTTCGGAAACCGTAAAAACAAGTTTTGAACTCATCCTCAGGGATCCGCGCGTCAAAGTGATCTTCGTGAATATCTTTGGTGGATTGACGGATTGTGGTATGATTGCCGATGGGGTTATTATGGCGTTTGAACAGGTGGATATGCAAGGCAAACCGGTGGTTGTGAGGTTAAGAGGCACTAATGAGGAGGTGGGCCAGAAGAAGATCGCTGAGAGTGGGTTGCCGCTTGAGGCCTTTGATGGCTTTCATGAAGCTGCCCAGAGAGTTGTTGAGTTGGCTGGGAAGCCGTGAGATGGGTGTAGCTACACATGTATGATCCCTCGAAGATACTTCGACAAACATGTTCACAAGCAACACAACTAGTGCGCGATGTACAACGAAAAGAGACGTCTCTAAGTCTATAGGTTTTGGACAGGTCTTGGACGACTATAGACTAGTGATGGTGCTTGAGGCGAACAAGGATTTTTTCATGTGTTCATCTTGTCCAAAGGTTTCGAGTGCTTAATCAAGCCACTCCAGAAAGTACAGAGAACTAAACGATTGATTGCGCAGCCTCCTCTAAGGCATCAACGGAAAACAACAACGAGACGCCATGCAATGTGCGAAATTGTCCAAATGCATTGTGGACTGGCTAGAAATGCACCTAGAATGGCAGATTTTCTCTTCCGGAACGCCGCGCAAGATGATGACAACAACCCAAGAAAGACAAGACAAAAAGGAAAAACGAGATAGTGAGAAAGAGGACAACGAGTGGGTCAAAAAGGAGAACAGGTCGTAAAGTCTCAGCACTGCTGATTGGGTCGTGATAGGGTCTCGCTCCTGGAGTTAACGCCGTAGTGTACGATGGACATGCAAGCTTCAATCTTGCAAAACGTGGGTATGGACACGAATGTCAAAGTCGAAAGGTTGAAAGGTCGATGAAGATAAATGAGCCGTCAGTTAGAAGTCCACGCTCCAGCGGGCAGTCACGTCTCGGCGCACTCTTTCGGCAGCCCATTGGTTGAATGTACCAGCATCTTTGCTTTCGTACCAAGAATCAAAGCCTGCCTTGCCACTGCCCAGCAACATCATCTCTTCGTATTGGTCGGCTGTAGGCAGTTCTATGCGGGCCTCAAAGGAAGGAGCTTTACTTAATTTCTGAGCATTGAGCAATGAATTGGCCGGCACAAGCTCTTGCAGAACATTCAGGGAACTATCCTGACGCTTGAGGCCGTTCGATTGCGATTTACGATCCTCAGCAGAGGAATTGCGTTTGCGACTTCGACTTCTACTGCGAGAACGCTCAGAGGACCTGGCAGATGCGACAGGAGATAGTGGTTGCGGAGGTAGGAGATGATTGTTTGGTGAATTGTTGAGTCGTGTGTCTATTGAAGTAGGTCCCACAGGTACGAGAGTGCGAGAGGTTATCGGGTCTTCCTGGATGTTGATGGGCGGCGGCCTGCGTCGCCGTGGCGTCTTCAAGGAGTCTGTCGATGATGATGGGTTCAGGCTGTCTACCGAAGGTGATAGGCCGTTCCGTAGTTTTTCATCGACGATGCGTTGACTGACTTGTCGCGAAAGATTCTCATTTGTGGCACGCCTTGTGCTGGGTCTGCTAGCGCCGCTATCGCTCCTTGCAAGGGTAGTCCTTGACCCACCTCTGGTCGTGCGAGCAGGAGGCGGAGGTTGCAGCATCCACATAACATCGGCGCTGGTGTCCATGCGTGTGACGATTGGGGGATGTAGTTCGTTGATGGGAGGGTTTGAGGCGGAATAATAACTGGTCGCAGCTGATCGATTCGTGGTAGTGGTACGGGCAGTAAGTGGACGACTAATAGTGCTAGCACCATTGGTCGAGGGCCGACGGCTGTTCCTGTAGGGATAGTTGGATCCCCAGTAGTTGTCATCCTCTTCATCGTCTCGTTGCCAATTGCGCAGATTCCATGTGCTGTCGTTGCTCTCGTTCTGGGTCAGACCAAGATTGACACTGCTTGCGACGTTGCTAGCGTTCTCGTCGCTCGTCCGTACACGACCCTTCTTTTGACCTCGACGCTTTGCAGGCGCCGGTGTGGGACCAAGATCAATCTCGGTCTGCCAGTGGACATTCGTCGCAAAGGGGCTGGGATGGCGATAGAGGCCAGGCTGTTCCATCTCGAGAGCATGTTTGGCGACGCGATCACGGTCGGCTTCCTTTCTTCTCTTCTTGCGATATGAGTAGCCAGTACAAGGGGCACATGATAGGTAGTAGAATATGGCGGATTGGATGCCACGATGGAGAGCCATGCTTCGTTGAATGCAAGCGTGGATCTACGAAAAAAGAGTCGTTGTCAAGAAATGCATTGTTCTCCAGCAGCCAGTGCCGTGAGTCGGGGTTGGTGGTCGGGTAGAATGGGCGGTATGGATGGTCAAGGCTGTTAGGGGTGGAATGGCGTGGTCTACGGATGACGTCTGCTAGTGTTGAAAATACTCTGCTCTGCCCTGCCGTGCCGGAACAGTGTCGAGTAGAGACGATCAAGGCAATTCAGAGCCTTCGCGGTTTGACGAGAGTGAGAGGAGGAGCGACCTCTCGTATCGAAGGGCGACGTCGAGCGAGGACGCGCTCTATTCTGGGAATGAGGCCAAGCTAGCCAAGTCGATATGCTCCAGACTCGTTTCCACGCCCCGATGTGGCTCTCGCGGCTACAAACGTTGGCGGAATGCGGAGGTCAACTGCGCGAAATTCGATTCGTGGCTGAACACAAAATAGCCGCAAAGATGGCAAGGAGGTCTTACAAAAGAAAGATGATGGCGCTACGATAAGGGGTGTTGTAGGAAAGCGTGGCAGCAAGGAGAATCCAACATGCAACATGCAACACAGCCTTGTCTCGAGACAAGCATCGAGCAAACAACCAACAAAAGACGTAAATGGCAGTTGCGGATGCTCATCCAACTTTCGTCCGAACCATCGTGCCCCGCCTACAAGTATGATCCTTGTCGGCCCGCGCGTGGCCCGTATCCTCGATGCTCGCTCCGTGAATGCCGTTCAAAAGGAATTGCTTGGATCTCTCCTGCCTGCAGATAGAGTACTTCTACCGTCATTCCGTCCACCGTCATTTCCTTCGATATGACATAGATACTATACAGACAAACCTACTCTTGCAACAGTCTTGCATCTCATGCACATTACTCTCGCATATCGCGCGACGCGTTCAGCTCCCCTCGGGGCGGGCAGCGTTTTCTGTCGCCAGCCAGCCCCTCTCACCCTTGGCGGGCTCCACAATGCAGGAGTTTTGTCTCGGCCTTTGGTTGACCCGTCAGAGCATCTTGTTTGTCCGGGCGATGGATCTGGAAATTTGTCGTTTCAGCCCGTCAGAGTTCATGCTGACAAGCTGAGCAACTGATCCAGGGCAAATTTGATCGACAACATCATGCACGTCACCAGGAGCCTGTCAGGTTTCAGACTCGTGTTTGATCCTCCTATCTCCCTGACTGGTATGAGTCGAGCAACGGCAGAGTATATAGCGGTCAAGCACTGCTGCAGGAGACCAGCTCACAGACTTGTTGGAGGAGCTCTGCAGCGACTTGTGCTTGCGCCTCTCGATGGTTGAGATCGCATACGACGCTATTGAAACCCAGAGAATTCGCTCCTGCGCATGTTATCCACAGCGAGCCGTCTTTTCGCACATCGCAATGTGGGGTTTTGGAATAGAAACGGGATCCTCACAACATCGTGTCTAGGGATGTCGATGAAGACCACAAGCATCTTGGCATGACTAGGATCTGTGACTTGGATATTCCAGAGACACAAAATAGCGAGGGTCGACGTTTAGATTAGGCCGTGTTCATATATACAATGCTGCGATGTAAAACTGAAGTGTTCGAAGTATTGATCGACCTTTGAGATGTCTGTTGGGCGTCATCAAACAATCATCAGACTCTCACGTTGTGAAATTGGCAGCTGCAGCGTTTGTCGACCAGAAGACGTCTCGCGAAACCAATCAATTAAGCATCTAGGCAACAGAGACAATCGCGTGTGAAGCTCAAACGCGCCGTAAGTGACATCGCCACGACGATCTGCAATAATTCATCCCATCTTCGAACTTCCACAACGAAGAATTTCACAACCAAAATGAAGCATTCGCAATACGAAACGGACTACCAAAACGCCAAAACCGCCATCGATGCTGGGAACATGACTGACGGTCTTGCTGCCTGCGAAAGTCTACTCACAGATCCTGACCTACCTCGCTACTATCGCATCAAGACGCTTATTCTTCTAGCTTCAGCAACCAAAGAATGGCGCCAGAAAGAGGTACTCACACTACCAAAGTCTTGTAAAAAAAAAAAAAAAAACAGCCTTCTGATAATTAAGTGCCAGAGCTTGCGTCTACGTGCCGAACACACCTGGACCGAATCTCGAAGACTGCATCCTGAAGGCCAAAACACCACCACAGATACCGTACTAGCAGAATTGCGAGAATCACTAGATGAACTCAAAACAGAACAACAGAAGACCATGCCGCCAGACTATGAAGATGAATTATCTGCTGTTCTGGCTGAGACGGAAATCGAAGATCTGGCTGATATTGCTGATGGAGAGATTGAGACGCTGGTATGTGATCCGCATTGATAAGTCTTTGAGAACAGATGGAATAACCTGTGTTTGTAGGCTGATGAGGAATATGCTCGTGACCAACGCGCTAGTGATGAGCCGCTAATCAGTCACACGGCATCTGCTGTTGTCGATGTGGACACAGCTGAACAAGAGATACCTTCCTCGTCGCCGAATTCTTCGTTTGCGCCTGCGTCTTCACTGAAGGCATCACAGGAGATCTTGGCTCATCATGTACGCGATGGTCAGACCGCTGGCTCGAGGATGGTGCATCGTATTCGTGGTGTTGGAAGACGTGCTTCTTGAGCTCTCCGAGAGGCCATTAGTGAGCTGTTTAAACACTAAGGACTATCTCTATGGCCACTCGCCGCGTGAACATCAAGGGAGTTCAGAAGAAAAGTGTTGTCATGTTGAACACGAACGAACGAAGACGAGATACCCCAAATTCAGTTGTACCAATAGTTTTCATGTTTGAGGTTCGATTCAAGAGTATTGGATTTTGTTCACAACAACCTGTAGAATTACATATATCCAAACCCTGAGCTTGCACTTTTTCTACAACTTCGAGGATCCACGAGGTCTCTCGAGCATTTTCGTCTTGTTCTGGTAGTTTTTGACCAACTGTCTGATAGACAAGTCGAACAAGACATCTTCGCTTCCACCAGGAATCCGGTTGCCAGGAACTTCTCTCCACATTTCTGTTCACTGTTAGCCTCTGTAGCCCCAAAGTCGTCTAGATCAGTGACTTACTCTCAGCAATCTCGCCCTGGCCAGATCTGGTGAAGCCATTGCCGCCAAAGAGCAACACAGCACATTGAGCACACTCCATCAATACAACACCAGCTTGAGCTTTGGCAGCAGCTGTGAGACCACCGAGTTCGACATCGGCTTCTTTCTTGGGTAGTTTGATCATGGAGTAGACGAAACTTTCTGTCCATGCCCATTGTGCTTCGAGAGCTGCGCCGCATTTTGCGAGCCGGTGACGAACGACGGGTTGGTCCATGAGAGATTTGCCAAAGGCTTCTCTCTTGAGACAGTATTCGAATGCTAGTGGTGGATAGTAAGTCTTACTGTTCTTGTTCGTGGTGAGAAAGAGAACGTACCTGCGCTTAGAGCAACTCTTGCTTGTCTTGCACACCCAATAGCGATGGTCAAGCGTTCGTGGTTGAAGTTGGTCATGATGTACTTCATGCCCATACCTTCCTCTCCAATCAGATTCTCTGCTGGCACGACTACATCATCCAACTCGATGTATGTGGTGCCAGCACTGATCTGACCACTAACCTTGAGTCGTCTCATCTCAACGCCCTTGTGCCCCTTCAAGGGCACGACCATCAAAGACAGACCGCCTGGCCCAGATCCACCAGTCCTGACAGCCATGCAAGACAACTCGCTCCAGATACCATTCGTGATCCACTTCTTGGTTCCATTAATCGTATACGTCTTACCATCCTTGCTCTTAACAGCCGTGGTCTCGATGTTGGCAACATCACTTCCCGCACCAGGCTCCGTGATGGCTATACAAGCTCTTTTCTTTCCCGATAACAGATCAGGCAAGAATCTATCCTGCAACTGCTTGCTTCCAAACTTATACAACGGCGGCACACCAAACGCCATACCCGTCGTCAAACTACCACTAGGACCAGCCAACCCCGACCTCAACATCTCGTCCGTGTAAATCGCATTGTGGAAGTAATCAAACTCTTCTACTGGCAAACCCAAGATATCGTGAATACCCAAGCTCTTTAATCTTTCTACGGGAAGAGGCGCGGGAAGGCTGGGCAGTAGCATGTTGGCTGCACAGAAGTCATGCCAGACGTGTTCGGGGACGGTTTCGGCGGTTTCCCATTCCATGGCGTGAGAGGTTAGGTGTTTTGTTATGAAGGCGCGGCATTTCTTCTGCCATTCGAGGTGAGAGGCCGTGTAGTATGGTGACGGCAGGCCGGAGAGGTAGGGTGGTTCTGAGAACGGAATGGGTGTTGTTTGAGCCATGACTTGTATTGGTTGGATGTGAGGATAGGTGGAAGGGGTTGAATGACGGTCGAAGGGAGTCTACTCCTTGCAAAGAGCACCTGTTGTTGGCATGTGACAATGAGAAGATAATCTGGGGTCGCTTGCGGGGTGCCGAGGTTGTCTACAAGTGACCCTGCCATCAAGGTACTCATGCTCCATCAGACTTCCTCACATTAATACCATCCGTTAGGGTTCGTCTGTTCGAACTTGATTGTGCTGCTTTCTGAAATCGTAGCTGTCACTCAATTTATGGCAGTCAATCAATAACCTTACAATACCACGAAACTCTTGATCTATGGTAGCATGGTAATCGTCACCCGCGAATGACGGATCATCATTTCTGGACTTGAGTTCGTCTCTGGCGAGCCGTAGCTCGGTATAAACCTCTTGGATATGTAGCCCGACGAGCTGACGTCGATGTTCAATGGCTGCTGCGGTTGACAAGTGTGTTATCTCTTGCTGCTCTCTAGATAAGTTGGCTTTGTTGTGAGGTTCTTGCGCTAGAAACGGTCTGGGAAGACTCTCACAGGCCTTTTGCAGGCATTCTATCTTCGTTTCTTCAGTGTCGAGGTGCGGTGGCACCAGCATGCTGGCAATTCTGCAGGTCTGCAACCTTTGGTACAACGTCTCGATATAGCGGTTGTCGAAGTCGACCAGACAGCCAGAGGCGTATACTTCGGTTGTGAGGTCCTCTTTCTCCGCAATCGTTTCCAATTTGGTAGCTCGGAGCTGCTGTTCTAGATCCTTGCAGCCCTGACAGTCTTTGACGGATTCTGAGTAGCATTTCTCCAATAGGACCTTGATACGAGAATTCCTGTCCTCGACCAGTTTCTCGGTTTCTTCAAGTTGTTCCTCTAGAGAAGTTATATCTTTGGTCTTTTGCCTGAGACTTTGCTTGAGGGTTCTGACTTCTTGTTCTAAGGATGCAATTACGGACTCGGTGTATCGTTTTCCTGCACGCACTTGATTGATTGTTTGGACCAGCTCTCGCTCTCGGTCTTTTACTGCGAGCAGCAGTTCATCGCGTTTGGTTTCATAGCCCGTACCTGTGGTCTTGGAAGTCGATGCCACTTTGTCACTCTGGTGGAGTTTCGGAGTGTCTTCAAAGACTTCTGTGTACGTGGGAGGAAGATCTGCGGGGTCATTCTGAAGAGAAGACAAAGTAGTCTGGTGTTGTTGTCTTGATTTGCTGTGATTATGGCCCATTGTGGTTGATGTCGGGATATTTCGAGTTTGAGTTGTGGACGAGCTCTCAGAAGTAGCAGGCAACAAATGAAAGTTGAAAGGTGCGATACTAGAAAGACGAACGCTCTTCTAGCATCATTGCTTGGCCACAACTCACCTTGCGGACTTTGCGTTTGTTTTTCACGTGGCCGCTTCTGATGATTCTCAGCTTTTGACTGGTATACACATAAAACAAAACAAATACCGAATCGTAAAAGCAATACGAGACAAAGGGAGACGAAAAGCTTCAGTTTGGTTTATGGACTGGATGACGCAAAAGACTCAGATTCCCCCTAATAGCTCCCACGAGTACTTGCAATAGTATCATGCCCATATCGCGTCAGGATTATCTCCTTGCGTTTGTCTGAGTCATAATCAAACTCAATAGAAACAAGGAGTTCAAGATCCTCTTTGCTTTCCCTGGATTCCATGTCAACCTCAATAGCCGTGATGTTTTCTGTTCCTTGAATGAAATGCGCATCTTCAAGCGCGTCATACAGGGTTTTGACATCTCTATTTTCTAGACCAGTGATAAGACGGCGTGCGATTTCGAGATCGTCGGTAGCGAGTTTCATCTTGCGCATTGTTGAACCGAAGAGAAGGTGTGCGTCTGGGTGATGTTCAAAGATGCCTTCTTGGTACGTAATTTGTTTGACGGAAGGCTTTTCGTTTTGTTTGATCGAGGTCTTGTCGTATTTTTCGACAGGAGCCTTCTCAGAATGTTCAATATCTTTGTATGATGGTGGGCGTCCGGAAGAGCAAAACTGGCATTTCGTTCGATTCTTTCGCGCTACTTTGCTTAGGCGATGACCCATTGTGTGTGATGAACGAAGCGATGGAGGAAAGATTGGAGGACGCGTTCAACATCAGGACAGCAGGAATGCGCGAATGATATCGAGTTTCTTCTGTTTACATGCCAAGGACTTCTACTTGCTCAGTATGAGTTAGTTGTCCACGAATGGCAGAACCTTAAACATGTCGTACGTTACCATCGGCAGGTCACAGGAGCATGCTTTCAGCCAGGTCCAGTTCCTCAAGCATCTTCTTTTGTAGGACTTCTTCGGCCAGCTTCTTGATCCAGGGTGGAAGCTGCTTCTCTAACATTTTCTCGAGCTCTTCAACCTCCTTGCTGCCGAGCTTCTCACGGAACGCCAGGATTCTGGCTTCGACTTGTGCACGGTGGGTTCTTCCGTGGTCGATGGATGCTGGTGGAGGATTGACTTCAAGCTTAGTGGTAGCCTCCTCTTCAGAGCCCGTCAGGTCGATTATAAGTGAGGCTGTAGGACCAATAGGAGCGATGGTCGGTTCAAGCTGGGGTTCGACCTCTTCACTAGGACTAGTTAGGCTGATTGTAGTCGAATTCGTTGATGCAGAGCTTTGAATAGCCGGTTGTGAGCTCTCAATGGAGGGCGGCGGGACAGCGGCTTGAAGGATTCTGACGCAGGAGCGAAGATAGGCATACTGTAAAAGGCGATGTGCGTTGTTGTCCCAACCAACAATGTCGAGTATGTTGGGGTGCCATTCGTCGCAGATGCTTCCACCTGGATAGTACCGAGAGCCCGACGAACCATCAGGAAGATGATACAAGAAACCTTTAACGCCAGTGGAAAGCTTGAACCAAACTTCCTGCTTCGGTTTATGGGTTTTTAGGACCCATCCGATCAACAGAGCGTCTTGCTCGAATCGAACGTCTGATCTTGAGAGGAAGAATAGTAAGCCCGGTTCGAATCGACGGCCAATGGGATTGTGAGTGTTGATGGGACTGATGACACGTTCGATTGCTGTGATATCGTCTGCGGTTGGGCTAAGACCGTACTTCTCGCACAATCGGTCATACTGTGCTTGAGCGTGGGAATTGACGCGATATTGCGGACTTTGCTGGAGCGCCATCTGCAGTAACGTCAATTGTGGACAAGTGGTCGAAGAAAGTTCGCTTACTTTGGCAAGGTGAGGCGTGGATTGAGAGCGTGTAAGGCAGTCTTGATGTGGATTTGGTGTGTTGTCTCGGTGATTGGGAACGACGCGTTCGAAGGCGGATGAACGTGAACAACAAAACCAACACGACAACCGACATGAGTCGAAAAGCGGACCACAAGTTCCTTTATCAAGAGAAGTATAAGCTGCCAGTGTATTGCTTACACCCTAACATGTCCCTTTGCACCAGAATGGACGGATTTTGATACTTCCAGCGTGGTTCGATGTCGAGAAGAGCTAGAAATTTCAAGATGCCACTGCAACCTTGGGCTGCTCATTCAAATGAGGATGGCCGATCTTGAGGCGACATACTTTAAGGATCTTAACGAAGGGTGCTTCCTAGCAGTGCTGATTCTTGTTCTTCCCCTCATACCCTACGATTTACTTCCGAAAGACCCCAATCTATGGAAGACATATTGAGGCTTTTTTCCCTCGAAAATGGAAAGCTAGAGGACAGAAATCAGGAAAAAGAGAGGTAGGAATCAGGACTAAAGAGAGATTGGAACCAGGACTAAAGAGAAATTGGAATACAATGAGCCAAGTAAGTGATCAAGACGAACTGACTCCATACGTGGAGGACATCCTTACACATGGAATGTCCCTAAAACTTCGAGACACGGGAATCCCGCAGCTAAATTCATGAGCAATACTGACAGAAAGGCACCATGCCACGCAGACATTGATAAATACAGCGATTCGGAGATTGGAACCCGTCAGTCACCCATAAATGTCTCATGGCTTACAGAAAACATGGAAGCCAGTGAGATACTGTTCTGAGCCGGTGCTGCGACCGGGAATTGATGAGAGACTCAAGATGTTCAAGCCTGAGGTCGGAATACGAGATCAACCAGGTGGTACGTGCACTACAAGCCAAGCCTTCCACATCACTTTCGGCGCGTCCAATCAAAACTTCGTCCCTCGCTACTGAACCCCTAGCTGCATATCTCAACCATCTTATTAAATCATGTCGTTGTCTATTCAAACAGCTTTGTGAAGAGCTTCAGAAGGATAACTTGAATGCACAAAGATGCCACTGGGTTGACGGTCTACCACAAATTGCCGGACGGTACAGAAACGGCTTGTCTCGAAACTCTCCCGACCAGCTAGACCCTGAAACTCATCAACAATGCTATGGTATCTGCTTTTCCCAATTAGAGGGTAAGTCTTACAGTAAGAAGTGTTCAGAATCAGTCTGTGTTAATGGAACTTGCCTCTTAAGGACAAGTGATCCCCCTCGTCTAAGGTCAGATCATCCTATCAGGAGGGCTTTCTATCGTCATGGACTCATTACGGCTCGGTACTGGCTTCTTTGTATGCTTGTGTCAGTTTCAGTAGGTGTCTCGTTGATATACCCTACGGTCTTCCAATCAGATTTTCCTGCTGCTGGTCTGAGCGGGCTGCCGCATCATGTCTGGGCTTCGACGAGAGCATTTCCTGGAGATGCCGACAAGCCTCATGATCTTGAGATGCGTCAAATTTGGATACATGGAAGCTATATGAAAGCACTCGAGAAAGATCTGCTTCGGGATGTCTTCGTATTGCAGAATGCCATTCTTGGTGAGACCTCTGAGGCTCATGTTCCTGACGCACTTGGAAACACACATCCGGGCTGGGGTTACCATTCACCATTGACATATTGGAACAATTCTCTCGCTCGTCTGGAGGCGGATCCAGATATCTTGCAAACAGTCAACGAAGACTCGTGTCAACCTTCTTTCCTGAATTTTACCCTTCGTCCGTTGTCGGTGTTCGCAGGCAAAGCCTTTTCTGGTTCACAACTCGAGGCAGCGGATGCACTAGTCATCTCTCTCTTCAATCGCAATGACGACCCGAAAGGAGAAATCTGGCAGAGAAATATCAAGATCGTCGCTAGCCAAGCATCTGGTCTGCCTATCCAATACGAACGAACTGGCACTCCTGATCACAGCCAATTGTTCGAGTACCGCATCCAGCCACTCAGCTTCCGTCAGAATTCGCTCCTGGCTATAGCATACGGCATCATTTTCATCTATGTCGGCTTGAGCTTACGAAGATTGAAAGCCTTCCACAGCCGTTTTGGTCTGGTGGTTACCGCCATCACACAAATGACAACCTCGATTCTTGCGAGTTTTACCATCTGCGGATTACTTCAGATCAACCTTGCTCAGATTCCTCAGGAAGCCTACCCATTCGTTGTACTTGTCATTGGACTCGAAAACATCTTCAGATTGATCAATGCCGTTGTGGCATACCCACCAGAAATGATGAATACACAGCGTATTGCTAATGGAATGGCTGACATTGGGCACTCTTCGCTGGCTTCAGCAGCACAGAATCTGCTTATCCTATGGTTGCTTTCCCTTGTCGTATCCCCAGGTGTAGCAGCATTCTGCGCTTTTGCTGCTGTAGCACTTCTTTTCGACTACTTCTTCCTGCTCACATTCTTCCTTGCTGTCCTCAGTGTCGATATCCGAAGATTGGAGCTTCAAGATTCCATCACCAGAAGCAGTACTCAACCGAAGCAAAAAGCAAGACCCAAACACTATCGCGCTCATAGTTATCATCATGCTCACCGAGCCGAGAAGCATACATGGATTGATGCTCTAATTCATGGCCGGGTACCTTTTTCGACGCGGATGGCAGGATCTGCGGTGACCGTCAGCTTTGTCATGGCATTGAACTGGCATCTTACGGCTCATGGCCCACGCAGATCAGCGTCTGGTGTATTTCCCGGTCTCTTCGAGAAGCAAGCTTTGCCGATCACTGCGTTTGATGGGACGTTACCGCCGCCTGCAAATCAAAGTCGGCACCCTGCAACTTGGCTCCGCACACAAGACTATGAAAACGCCGTGCACTTTATGAAAGTAGTCAGGCCTGGAGGTTATGGTTTTGTTGCCAAAATATATGACCCGCTGATCATCACTCTTGGGGGTGCTGATAGAAGTGGTATCCTTCTACGCAAGGAGACATGGCTGCATTCACTTCGTGGAGTTGCGATACAACACTTCTATCCTACCGCCATCGCAGTCGTTTTTGTCGTTGCTTTTGTCACTGTCCTCATGAACTTTCTCTTGTGGGACGACAGAGCTGAAGATGCAGAGTATGAGAATGGAGGAGATAATCTTCCCTTGACGGTACATGCGATTGAGACTGGCCACATGCTAGACGTTGTTAAGATCACTGGAAGTCGACAAGGTCATATGCTGTCCGTGGGACTGGATCGTACGATCTCGATCCTCTTGTTCAAGCCAGTCAGCAACTCTTACACGACGATACATCCACCTCCAGCCCAGTGCAGGGAGATCAAATGGCCCATACATGCATGTAGCATCAGCGACAAAGGCGATTGGATGGCAGTTCTAGGCGACGATGGTCGAGTCTTGCTTGGGAGCTTGTCGAGGGGCGAGTTCACGCATGACTTTGAGATCGACAGCGAAGAAAAGCTGCCACTTTTGTTCGAGTTTGTGCCTTCCCCGTCAACACCTAACGGTCAAGGTGTCTCCTTTGCTGTCGTTTCTGCCGACGGACGCTTGACGGAATATCACACTCACAATAACTCGATACAGACATTCCGCGTTTCGGAAGGAGAGCTACTGGCTGCTTCTCTCAGTTTGGCACAACGCCATCTTCCCAAGATCATACTGTTGCATCCGGATGGACATATCTCGGCGTTACAGAAAGCATCAGGCATCTGGAGCTTCAAGGAGATGCCATTGGGTTATCCTCGCCCATTATCCGATAGAGCAGCCAGTGCAAGTGCATGCCTCCACACCATCGACGAGGTGGAGGCATCGTTGATCTGCACAACCAACACCATTACGTTACTACACACGCCCAGTGTACGACAATCTGGCTCATTCAACATTCCGAATGTCAAGTCTAACAGTGTGCGCGTGTTACATACAGGCAGAAATCAGTGCCTCAGCTGCGGCGGCATGACAGCCGAAAGCCTCTCCCTCGTCTTTACCGACATCGAGACAAGAGAGTGCGTAGTCCGTACTTATGCAGCTCAAGGCGAGCCGTTCAAACCCCTTGGTCTCTTCACAGAAGACCTCGTCTGCAACTGCGCAGCCAAATTCCACTGGGAGAAGAACGAACACAAATTGTCTGATGCAGGGTCTTGGGAGTCTACAACAGAAGCTGTAGTGGGATTGCGTCGAAAGCCACAAAGCCCACCTTCATCACCTGTCATTTTGCCGAAGGATAGTGGCAGTCTTTTGCGCAGAAGGCGCAGGGGTACTGGGGCTAGCTCGTCATCAGGGGATGAGAATGAGCAGTGGGAAGCTTATCTGTTCTCGGCGTCTGGTGAGCTACATACGCTGCCCATCGACATGTCTGGAGAGAACCAGCTGTATGCGACCAGAGCTGGCCCAGCATGTCAACTTGGCTATCGCTCTGTGGCTATTGTGCTAGGCAGTACAGTATATGTCGTCAAGGTTTGGGACAACTGGGCAGACAAAGGTGCCAAAGGGGTATCAGAAGGAGGATCACAGCCATTGCTTTCACGAAGAAGATGGACCAGAAAGGCACAATGAAGACCAAACCCTTGTCCAAATGACAACTTGCTATGCATTGCAAAATATAGACATCCAAAACCCCCAGCGCAGTGCAAGAGAAGGGTATACCGATCGCGAGAACCCAAGCAACGCAAAATTGCATCGTATGCAATGCAAAATCTCTCTCAAACGCCTTCCATCGTTATTTGATTCGTGGTATTCGTGCATGGCCCAGCTCTTTTCTCAGTTGTATGCTCTAGTCTCAGCATTGGCGTCTGCGTTTCTAGCCAGCAGTGCTTCTCTGCTCGCTTCATTCATAGTCGCATTGTGTGTCTGAGCCTTTTGTACCTCCAGTTGTTTTCCCAATTTTCCTTTTGCTGGTTTGGGTTTATTGCGTTCCTGATTCCTTCAGTTAGCTATCTTTGCGCGTTGTCGCAAGTTGGGCGAAGAACATACCTCAGCGGCCAAAGCAGCAGCAGCGCGCGGGTCACTATTCGGCGATGCACTACTTCCACCTACTGTCCTCCCTTGCTTCGGCGTGGGCGAATAAGTAGCAGAAATGGGCTTTTGCGGTGTTGTTGCGACGGGCTTTGGGGCTTCGTTGCTGCCGAGGGTCTGGCCTGCGCCGGAGAAGTTGGAGGATTTTTGTTTGCCGAAGCAGTTGCCCATTGTGGAAGAATGAGGGGAAGGTAGGTATTAGGAGGGAGAGCAGGAAGGGAGAGGGAAGAGGTGCATTGTGGTGGTGGGTGGTGGGATGCCGAGATGGGCTTGGGAGCTCGGCGGATAAGAAGGTCGTGGCTGGTGGGGGGCTGTGGGGGGTCTCAGAAGTGGAGGGATTGGTTTGCAGAAAACAATGACTACTATTTACAGCGAAGGTGTATAGATGGGAAGACATCACCTTGAGATATTTATCAGAAACATTTCGCTTGCTGCATGGCTCTGTAACATGGAGTTTGATGATGCTCGTGGTTTGTTGATTCTGTGCAATGAGAGCAGTTGCGAACACCCCCTGTAAACGACAGATTCCACCGTCCAACTTACAAGTCCTGTCCAAGTCTGTGACTATCCTATGAATAATTTGTAGACATTACCAGATGATTTTCATGTGTCAAAAGTTTTGAGTGCAGAGACAATCAGTCAAGATGCGTGGTGACATACTCCATACTCGAGCATCGCGAAAAAACCTTCTACATCCACGTGACTACCTTGATGAGTTTCATGTTTTGTAGCTACAGGGATGCACAAAGCCATGTTCAGGTCATGGAAAGTTCTGGAGTAAATTGAGTGTTCTAGTGGGTACTCATTTACTTCTGAGTACTAGTAATGCATACTGCAACAGTGCTGAAAAGAAGAAGGAGTAGAGAAGGGGCATTGGTAATGTCAATGCCAAGGCTTCATCAAGGTGTTTTCGCACACCAACCAGACAGGAGCATGGCCTTTCGATCGGTTGCTGTCCAATTGAAGCAGAGAAATCAAGTAGCCGTCATGTCGCACATCCCCTACGCTTGGACCGAGTCTTTGAACGGTATGTATCCGTCCATGGAGCATTTGTTCAGTGCAGAAGGAGCAGCAAACGAGGCGCGGGAGGACCCCACGCACAACAAGTTTCGCCAACAGCCATTCACACCAGACGAAAACGTCAGCCCAAGGAACAAGAAGGCCTTCCACCACCACGCCGTCGACCACATGGCGCGCCAGCAGCTCCCGCCGCCCGGACCATTGTCGTCGGCGTCGGCTCATGGTCAACTATCAAAGGGTCCTGCTTCTTCCTCTGGCGCACTCGACCACGGAACATGTTTTCTGTCGGCCCCGTGCGACAAGCCCGACTGCGATGAGGCCACCATTTGCTACGACTATTCTCTGCCGCATTATGCCGACCTCCACTGCTCTCAGGACGCCTTCAACTGTACAGAGGCTTTCGACTGTGCAGAAACCAACTGCCATGCCGCCGATTGGGTTTGCACCGACATAACCTGCAACGAACCCGGCTGCGATCAGGATCACGCTCGAGAATGCAGTCCAGCCTGCGCCGCTACCGCCGTCCCTTGTTCCAACCCAACCTGCAGTGATGAGCACCTCTACTGCTGTCTCTCAGACGTCTGTCCTCGCCCACATCCTCCCGGCACCGTATGCCCTCAAGCTCTATGTCACGACCAACACATGCATCCTGCCACCACCATCTGCCATCCTGGTCCTGCAGCCGCCTGCACACAACCATATGGCTACAAGGTCCCATCAACAGCCACTGCCAGCCAGGATACCATGTCGACTAGCACCATCAGCACTCCTACCACAGATTCTATGCCCACGCCAGACAATTTTCAATCTCTGATAGAGGCTGCCTCGTTGATGCCACATGTCGGCTACACTTTCAATACCACAACGTAAGTCTTCTTTGCCATCACTATCCCCGAGGCTTGTTTAGCTGAGCTTTGCAGTACTTACCCACCACGAAAACGCATGCGCCTCGACGAGTCAAGCTCCTCCTTCAATGACCTGCATACACCTTACTATTCTTCCAACGAGTACTGGCCTCAGGACCTTTCACACAGCTTCTCGTCAGCGCAATTCTCTTCGACCAGCCAGCCGATCACTGCCAGCGCCTCGCCAGCCATCAAGACCAAAGCGCGCCAAGACAAGGCTTCAAAAGATTTGGACGATGTTGCTATATGCAGATGGAATGACGAAGTCACTGGGTGAGATCTTTTCCTGCGTCTATGACTTCAATTGCTGATAAAGAATCGTTCAGACCATGCAATCGTGTTTTTGCTACCATCGAGGACTTGCACAACCATGTCAAGGATCATACCTGCACCCTTGTTCCTTCAAAAACACCTAACCGCACCTTCATTTGTCGTTGGGAAGGATGTGAGAAGGATGCGCCTTTTGGTACCAAAAACCACCTCGATCGTCATATGCAGAACCACACTCGATGTAAGTACTTCAACATGGAATACCTAGGAACGTGAAGCTTATGTCCATTCCAGTCAAGCCGTTTGCCTGCAATATCTGTGGCCACCGCTGTGTTACTCAACAACAATTAAACAACCACTTGACAACACACTCGCGAGAAAAGAAGTTCAAGTGTGACTACCCAGGCTGCGGCAAAGTTTTCGGTGTCAAGACTGCTCTGTCCACCCATAAGCGCACTCATACCAACGAGAAGCCCTTCTCA
Source organism: Aureobasidium melanogenum CBS 110374 (assembly GCF_000721775.1). Lineage (NCBI taxonomy): Eukaryota > Fungi > Ascomycota > Dothideomycetes > Dothideales > Saccotheciaceae > Aureobasidium > Aureobasidium melanogenum. The sequence goes on along the minus strand of NW_024470057.1, from coordinate 382,479 downwards.
TGCCGCTGGTGTGGTGACAGCTACTCAGACAGCTCGAACCTATCAAAGCATCGCAAGACCGTTCACGAAGATGACAAGACCGCCATTCCATGCCCACATCCCGGCTGCGAGTACAGAGACTCACGCGCTCAGCGTCTCGAGCGCCATTGCCGCGATACTGGCCACGGCATGGCTCTATACAGCGACGCCCACAAATGGAGCGAGTACACTAGAAAAAAGCAGGTTCGAAGCCGCACAGCCAGTGTTGCTCCCAGCATGGCTTGAGCTGAAAGAAGGAGCAAAAGCATTTAACGAGCTACGATGAAAAAAAAGTTTCATCTCGGTATTTTACTGCCTGTTGTAGATAAGATTTATCTTTTTTGTGTATAATTGGAGGACAGAAGGGGTGGATTTCATGAGCATTGACAGCAAAAATTCTAGCATTTTCTTGTAAGGCCGTATCAGAAGGTCTTTTTCATTCTTTCTTCTCGTTGCAATCTCCCAAGAGCTCTGGATCAGGAGGTCCGTTCCACTCACCTACGGTACTTGGTAAACCTCACTATTGAGCTTGAATTCGAGCTTGAATTGAAGCTTCACTACTCCTTTCCAGTCAGCTCAATACTCGTCACTGTAGTCATTCACACCTTCCCAGGATAATTCTGGTAAGCACGGAGCACCCTATACTACAATAGAGTCGTTCACAGCTACCTATTGAAGAAGGGACTTCCATCCATTGGCTACTTCCTCATTGTTACTCAACGCCACTCCTCCCTCTTTATCAATTGACAATCATCCATCCTTTCTTCTTATTAGTCAAATTACCAGCCTCACCACCACTGACAAACTTACTTGACACTCGACCCTCTCACGATCTCGAGATCAACGATCTCTCTATCCAACCAATAAATCAACTCTATTTCCAGGATATTTTCGCGAGCAAATCCAACAACAATGGCCAAGATCAACCGCAAGCAGTTCAAGAACACCTACAAGATCCCTCGCAGCCTCAAAGAGTCCATCAAGCAGAACCTGAACAAGATTGTCAAGAGACGCGAACGCCAGATTCGCGATGAAGAGGTATGAATCTCTTTCTGTCACCCCGTTTCTCTCTGCTAAACACTAATCTCCTTCTTTCCTCTACAGTGCAAGAAGATATCCATTGACATTGAGACCCGGCTGGCCGAGGCACACGGTCACTGCAACGCTTTAGACCATCTGCTCCAAACCTACGATATGAGTCCCGAGCTGGCTCATGCAATTGAACGTCTCCTTTTCAGCCATTGGTCAAACACGAACGATGCCGTCGAGCGACAGAGAGCTGCAATGGAGGGAAAGAAGACCTTTGCCAGACAGGTGCTGAGCAAAGGCTATCTCACCCATGAGACCAAGAAAGACATGATCTTGTGGAAGGGTGAAGAACAAGATGAGGATGTGGAGGCTGATGGTGGAGACAAACATGAAGAGCGTGGTTCAGGAACCCACGATGAGGACGACTGGTCTTCTACATCTACTCTGGCTTGATGACACATGCAGAGTCAGCAGGCTTGGACCACGAGGATGCAAATCGGGAATGGTAGAACGATAGCCAGATACGGCTGAAGCTGGCACAAGACACCAGAATTTTTTGCACGCACCACTGCTGGACAGAAAACCAAGACAAATTTGGAAGGACTCGTTAACATTGAAACTGCAAAGGGGATGCAGGATGAAGGGACGGGACAGGATATATGTTATCTGCTGGATCAGACTTTCGCAATATACATATTAGACATCACAACTTAATGGACAACGCCTATTCCTCCAATCTGCCCATGATACCTCTTTGTGTTCGCTGTCATACTCTATCTCAATACCATTTATGGTCCATCATAGCTCCTTGATCGTTCATCAGGGTACCTAGAGATCACCTATTTTCCCAGCAAAATCGATTCACATAGATTAGATCAGTGTTCGCGAACCATGCTCAGGATGAATTAACGGTCACCCTACATAGACATCAAGTATTCAGCATCTCGAATGTTGAAGAAGCTTCTAATGTCAGCCAGGGCCAACAAAACAATCTACTCTTGAATCAAGATGCAAGAGAATTCTTTCCCTCAATTCTTGATCACGACCACGAGTCATTAGGTTATGCAGGATTGGCGAACTTCGCAACGCGCAAGGAATCTTTCCGTTAATCGGGCAGAACACAGGAAAGAGGACTAATATTCCGATATCTGATCAAACAGACTCTTATATCTTCCTTATCTAATCTGTTGAACAGATTGAGTGGATTCAATGATGCTACAACAACACATTTTCCATCCCACACTTTCTGCTACGTTCCACTAGGGTGGTCCATGACGTTGTGCCAACGTAAATATCAAAAACGTCATGCATCCACAAAAAAAGCATCAAGCAAATTATAATAGACGGACATCTGCAAGATAACCATCTCTTCCTTCTATCCGTATTCGAGAATCAATTCTCAAAGTCTCGACAAAACACAACGAAGCAAATACAAGTCGCACCACACCAACCTTAGAGACATATTTCGGCCGAAACCATAAAGAATCCCCAGAGAAGATCAATATCTCCATCATGCCTACCGACCCCCACCAAGGAGGCGACCTCTCCTCCATGGCCGCCACAGGCACGACAATCCCCAACGACGCCGGAACCCAAAACATCCTCCCTTCAGTACCCAACCCAGAACAAGCCAGCCAACCCACCACAGGCGGTCTAGGCTCTTCCTCTCTAGCAAGCGCTGCCTCCAATACTACCGATATGCCCAAAGCATCCAAAGACATTGGTGCTACAGGAGAGGTGGTGACCGGTACTGGCGATCAATTGCCCGCGGCAGTGGAAAGCAAGAATTTGCATTTTGGAGCCAACAACCCGTTGGATAAGGGACATGATAGGAGCGATAAGCATTCGAAGCAGAAGAAGAGTGATCATGAGAGGTATGCTGCTGAGTAGGCATGTCGATGCAAAGCAGATGAAAGAAACGTAGGACATGGAATCAGTGCTGCCTTGGAGGCTTTGCTAGTTTAGTCGATGAATGTATATACCATATAGTGTACGTGGATGATTATGATTACCTCTGATCAACGCTACCGTGTTTTTTGCATGTCGGTAGGTGTCTTTCATCCTTGAGGGTGACAACACAGCCGAGACTTTGAATGAATGCATGTCGAAGCTGTGGGATTGCCTTGAGCCATCCATCAGGTATGCGATCAGTCCCAAATATCAGAGCTGTGAGCATCGAAAGCTTTCCGTTGGCGAGATACATCAAGTGAGCATCGACAGGCAGCAGGACCTGAGGGACATGCTTATATGAAAATGAGGGAGGCTAGCCGTTTGGTGGGCAAGAACACATCATGGCTGTGAAAGCACAACCCAATCCAGCTTGGATGCAAAACCAAAATGAAGCAATGTTACCTCTGGCCATCTCTGTGAGAAGCTTGCCAGCATATACACGTCGTGTGAATACTTGGGCCTTGCGTTGAGCTCTTTTGATCTCATTCACTTCGGGCCTTCCCAAATATACTGCAGGGACTTAGCTCCTCCTCATTGCCTTTCTCCTTCAAGATAACAAGACACTCACTGATGCTTCACAGTCGTGGGTTGAGTGAAAGTGTTCTCACAGTAGTACTTCACCCGACACACCGTGCAGAGTTCTAGGCAGCTCCTATTGTTGCCTGAGGGTCAAGATCAAAACCTACCTTGATCCACGACTTTCTTCTCGGTACATTCACCTCTTTACCTCTCTTTCTCTTCTTGAGCTCTTTGCCTTTTTGTCTCCTTGGCTTCAACATTCACTTCTTTTCTTGCTTCTTTCTTACACGACAAGACCTCTTTTGGAACATATTCCCACCTATACACAGCCGCGCGCGTCGGTTTTTTTGTAAGATCTTGAACAACACTTCTTGACTCTTGCCTCAACATGCCACCAATTCAAGGCTGGTTTAAATCAAGGAAACCTTTACGCGCCAGCCGAAAGTCCTACTACGAAGACATATTTGGCGAAAAGAATCCAGAAGAAGATCTGGAAGGCGTGCACATCCTTGGCTCTGACAGTGATTCTGATCCAGGGGTTTTCAGCCGTAGAGTAAAACGTCAACCTCGTGAGAAGACCAAAACTACTCTTCGGAACAACAACAAGAATCAGTCCGACAGAGGAGACAAGAGGGGCACTGCCGACGGTGATGAGATCGTGGCTCCAAGAGTCGACAGAAGTACTGGTACAAGAACTGCCGAGCCAAAGTCAGACGAGGAAATGCTTACTGACAAACGTTTAGTCGTCACGATCGACGACGATGATAGTGACCTTGAAGAGCAATTTATCGTCGATCTGCGTAAACATGGTATGACTGTCTTTCGCGATTGTTTGGACATTACTGATATCGCGTAGCTCAAGGTCCCGACAACAAAAATAACGAAGACGGCATCGGAGGCTCAGGAAACAACCAAAATCAGATAGATGCAGCATTTCTGGCAGAGATCAAGAAATATGGTATGCTAAAGTCGTGAAGTGTTGGTCAGCTACTTGCTGACGTTGATCAGCAGCCGCACCACCACCTATCAACAATCAAAGCAACGATGAGTTGCTCGACAAAATCAACGGACGAGGTGAAAATCTAATGGATCTCCTAGAGGCAGAGTATCGTGCTGACGGAGACACAGCTCAGGAATTTGCCAATCAAAGCCCGCTAGGTCCTTTGAAAACCTTCGAACCAACATCAGATGCCGCATCCGCAGTTCCGTCAATCGAACAACCTGGCGACGGACGTGACAGAGAAACGTCTGATGAGCCGACCGACAGGCCATCAGTGGAAGAGCCTGACGATGCTATTGATATCGGAGCTATTGATAGTGTAGCTGTGCTGGCTACTGGCAGGACTTCAACCACCAATGCGATTAGAGAGCACAGCTGGGACCCCAGCCAGGGGTCCGACTATGTCTATTCGGATGAAGAAGCCGATGATGGGCTTTCGCACGCCAATTTACAAGGCGGAGGCCTTGACAACAGCATCCCTGACGCCGGTGACGAAGACGAAGAGTCTCATACCGACGACGCTGGAATAAACGAGATTCGGAATGACACCCTCGACGAACAGCACCTTCGCAGCGAAGTTCAGAGAGAATCGGGTGATGAAACAGCAGAGCTCGTTAGGACCCGAATCGATCTGTCTAGTGGCTCTGAAGACGATAACGACGATACCCAGGAAGTCATTGATCTGATCTCGCCGATTCGAAATTCTAGCGAAGAGCCGTCAATCGAGAGAATCTTCTCTTCCAAACCTTACAAACTCGACCTTGAAACTCATGATCCTTCAACGTCGCTAGAGCGCGAAGAAAATTCCAGTCGCACGAAGAAGAGACGGTTTGGCTTGTTTGCATCAAGACCGAGTCCTAGCATTGAGGTTGAAGCTGAACTCAGCGATGAAGAACCTCCACGCAGACTGCGTGATCTGGTGAGAGAGAGGGCCAGAGAGAAGGAAGAACGAGAAGTGGCAAAGAAAAAGGCCAGATATGATCTGCGTCCACGTCAGCAGCAGAATAACTACGACAAAGCTCCCCTGTCTAGGAAAGATGCTTCTATCGTCGAGGATTCGGATTTGGAGACTGATGAGGCAGAGGAACACCAGGCATCTCGCCGCATCACGAGATCCATGACCATTAATACGTCGGCGAGAAAGCCAATTCCACGCTGGAGAGCGGCCAGGAAGACAGCATGGGTAACAAAGGACGATGCCCAAAGAAGAAGCCTGAGCCAACATATTGTCCAAGTCGTTGTGCCGAAGACAATTGACAGGTCTATCTGGGAATCTGTTCCTTCATCCACGTCTACGCCACAAACCGAGCGTAGACGGTTATCGACTGTCGATGAGGATCTGGCCACCTTAGAAGGTGAACAGAGAATAGCTTCGGCGCTTGCAGGCAAGGGCATGAAGCGTACGGTTCCAAACAACATCGACGAGGAGGGCACCATCAGCAACAATCTAGATGTGTCAAGGAACAGGAAGCAGGAGATTCCAATCGTCCTGATCGAGTGAGAGCGACGGAGTCAACGTGACAAAGCACGGGAAGCAGAGCCGTCAAGTCATCCTGGTCGATCAGGATCTAAAGGAACAAGGATGAGCCATGGCATTGACAGCGATGAGCTGCAAAGCGAAGGTAAGCAAGTGACCAGCAGCGACTGGGAGGAGGCTCCGAGGAGTGCCGGGTTTGGATGGAGCAGCGCATCGCGAGGGAAGGAAGTGGGAACTTGGGTCGATCCGATTGGAGCGCCAGGGATGCAGGGCGTTGATGAAGCAGGGTCCGATCTCCAGATGGTCGCAGCTGCATTTTCTGAAGACGCCGAGGAGGCCAAATTTCGCATCAATGGATTCTATCCTATCTTGCTTGGTAGCACAAGAATCTTAAGAGCCATCGAGTGATTCACAGCGAACAAGCTGTTCAACCAAATATTATGTCGTATATCCCAGAGAGAAATCGATCCGAAATGCGAACGCGCCGGAAGCTTCAAACATCGCGTAGTCTTGGCCCTCGGGAGGTCTTCTTGGCTACCACTCTTGAATGAGATCGGAACCAACAAGTCAATGCACCTCGTCATCACCGCCAAGAGGCCGTTGCTGACAATCAAGGCAAATGGCAGGGTTGGCAGGATGCGAACAATGTAGATAAAATTGCGGTGGCCGGCGCTCACCTGAGAGCTGAGCGACCTCCTTGCTTTTATCCATACACTCCTCTGGTTGCGCGACAGACCTGGACATTCGGTCGCACGTCCCGGACCGTTGCAAGCATGAACTCCGACTCGGCTCGCCGTCTCGAAGATCAGTTCGACCACCAGCAGAACGAACCCACTGATTCCGATCGCCAACACGCGAATGATGCCTGGGGCACTGGCCACAACTCTGCGCATACCACTGCTGAGACTGGACCTACCGGTGATGCTATTCAACATGCCCTCGGCCGCCACCAAGACCCTACCTTCCGCCCCGATCACACCGTAGACCCCCAAACTACCGAGCGACCTGTATCGCAAAAGAGAGAGGATGGCGCTGTTGGAGTCGGCGAAGGGCCCCAGGTTCTCAGCACCTCAAACCAGGTCGAGACGCTGTGCGGTCCTCTGCTCAACTACAGATACATGAGTGGACAGTCATCGGACAATCCTTCGTGGCATGGCAGTGTCCTGATTGTCACCACTCCTGGTCAGAAACAACCTCAGCTTGTCATTCGTGGTGCTGCCGTTGATTTCAGTAGACAAGTTGACGGTGTCAAGTTGTACGAGGACCCTAAGAGCGCATTCTGGCGATTCGACATCCAGATACCATTCCTTGCCCAGGAGTCCCGATGGGACTACGAAATTCCCGGCGCAAAATATGTTGATTCCAAGAAGACGAGTCCTGGCCCCAAGTCATTCTACATTCCTTCCAAGACTCAGTCCATGAGGATCATGTTCCACTCTTGCAATGGTTTCTCTGTTGGTACCGATACTGATGCCTGGTCTGGTTGCGCTCTCTGGAACGATGTTTTGCGTATGCACGAGCAGAAGCCTTTCCACGTCATGATCGGTGGTGGCGATCAAATCTACAACGACGGTGTCAGAGTGGATGGTCCTCTGAGGCCATGGACTGACATTGGTTCGCCTCACAAGAGAAGAAATTTCCCTTTCAACGAAGAACTGCGTGCCAAATGTGACGAGTACTACTTCAACAACTACGTGCGCTGGTACGGAACTGAGCCCTTCTCCTTCGCCAATGGTCAAATTCCCCAACTCAACATTTGGGATGACCACGATATTATCGATGGCTTTGGCAGTTACACCGATCATTTCATGAAATGTGCTGTCTTCAGGGGTATTGGTGGTGTGGCGCACAAGTACTATTTGCTGTTCCAACACCATCTTGCTCCACCGAAGAGCACATTCACCACCGACGCTCCGCAAACAGTCCATGCCAATGCAAATGGTACAGCTGGTGCTGATGCAGTCCAGTTGAACGACACATTTGTCAAGACTGGAGATGAGCACGAACCGTCGTACATCATTGGTTCCAAACCAGGACCTTATGTCGAAGAACGCAGTCGATCCATGTACTGCCAGCTTGGTGCACGCATTGCTTTCGTTGGTATCGACGCCAGAACCGAGCGCACAAGACATCAGATAAACTACAATGAGACATACGACCAGATTTTCCGGCGTACTTCTGCTGAGCTTCAGGCAAACCCTGCCTTGAAGCATCTGATTCTGCTCTTGGGAGTGCCGATTGCATACCCTCGTCTGCAATGGCTCGAAAACATCTTCCAATCGCCTATCATGGGCCCCATCCGTTTCCTTAACAAGAGATTCGGAGTCGCTGGTGGTCTCTTCAACCAATTCGACGGACAAGTTGATCTTCTCGATGATCTGGACGACCACTACACGGCTCATCAACACAAGACTGAGCGCAGAGAACTGATTCAGCGCCTGCAAGATTTGGCCAAGAGACACAGTGTTCGCGTCACGATCCTTGGTGGTGATGTTCATCTTGCGGCAATGGGTAGATTCTACAGCAACCCCAATCTTAACATTCCTGTCGAGAAGGATTGGCGCTACATGGCCAACGTCATATCTTCCGCTATCACCAACAAGCCTCCTCCGTCAGCCGTGGCCAACCTTCTCGCCAGTCGTAACAAGATTCATCACCTCGATCACGATACTGACGAGACGTTGCTCAATCTGTTCGACAAGGATCCGGGCCATGGACGCAACGATGTCAAGAACAAGACCAAAGACAAGAATCACTGCACTATGCCCAGTCGCAACTACGCAATCATCGCAGAGTCACACAACGGAATTGGATCTTCAGTTGGTGCTGCTGTCGATGGCGCAACCAACGGCTACACCAATGGTCACGTCGACGCACAAACTAATGGCCATACCAATGGTCACACCAATGGCGCTTCGACACTCACAGCCACTCAGTTCCCGGCTGGAGGTAATCCTCGCGAGGCATTGCATGCAGGTGAGCAAAAGGCTGGTACTACTCACCCTGCTGCTGAGGGCTTGCAAAATACTGGCCTCTGTGGTCCTGATGGTCTCGATGTCTGCATCAAGGTTGAAATCTCACCCAGCGATCGTGAAGGACATACTCAAGGTTACGGGTTCTCCATTCCCGGCCTCGAAGCTCATGCATACAAGGGTCAGGGCACCACATGGTAAATGTGACATTTGCATTACCAAAGCTTGAAAACCATCTTCGGACGTCATCAAAAAGAAGAGAAGGATATTCTCGCATATTGCAAAGTGCGTTTATTCATGTTTGGCTGATATCTTGATTGATATGTTTGCTTAATTAGATAATTTCTGGATACCCCCTTACGAGCATTAATATTATTGTTTGCATTTTACTAGGTGCCCGTTGGTCATCATCTGAGGAAGTCACGACTGGTGTGTGGCTGTTTTAAGCTTGTCGAGTTGGAATGCTAAGTTTCCTTCACGACATCAGACGCTCCTCCAATCCATCATCTGTTTGGACAATCTTGTTCTTGACCTTGGCGACTCAACAAGATTCACAAGGCGATTGACAGCAAAAGCTAGCCTCTGACATGAGATCGTTCATTGTGGGCTGTCTTGAAGGCAAACCCAATTCAAGTAAATAACGCATTCGCAGAACAACCTTCGGTCAGTCTACACTGAGAAAAGTTGCGCATCTTCTTGTGATGGGACTAGGCACGAGACTCCGTATATATCATGCAGCTGCAACGCATCTTGACATCTTGTGAGCAGCGCAGCATCGCAACTTCTTCATGATGGCCAGCTCCGGCGGCGAAGTGCCTGTGCTCAAGTCAGACCAGGTCGATCGAGTTGAACGCATCATCAAGTATCGTTTCCAAGATCATGAGAACGCATACCTTTGGGAAGCCTTGCAATATGTCGCACCGAGCCAGCCTTCTGTTACGTCTATCAATGGGCGATTCTTCACTAGCAACAACCTGAAACTCGCCATCATAGGAGATGTTGTGATGGCTGTCGCTGTTGCGGAGTACTGGTTCAGTATGAAGGATAGTGTTGCGGGTCAGTCCAAATCTCCTACATTGGCTTCCACTCCACGTAATTGACCTAGAATAAGGTGACTGGGGCGACCTTTCCACTGCAAAGCTGAGCAACAAGTATTTCAACAAGATGGCTTCCCAAGCTAAGCTTGTTTCATGCACAGAGTGCTCCTGTTGTGGCGGCAAGAAGCCTGCAAACCTCCTGGAGGCCATCATCGGTGCTGTCTATCTTGACTCGGGCCGCGATGTGGGCGCTGTGAGGAAAGCCATGACTGCCATCGGATTCACGGAAGTCTTGAACGAGGTCGACGATTCCACGCAGCAGCATAAAACTGACAAGAGTGTCGTCAAGGACGACATGTCTGACCCAGATGTGGCCGATTTGATGGCTCTTTACGATGCCATTCCCGTCAGCTGCACCTAGGAACGAGGTTGTCAAGCGCGAGGGTGATACAACGATGTCGACGTACTAAGTTGAATCTACCTCGCGCTCGTCAGCAACGAGTTTATGTGTCGCTGAGTTTGGGAACAAAAGGGTGCCTGTTTTTATGTGCTTTAAAGTGTCTGCAATTCGCTGGTATCTGAGTTCTGGTTCTATCTGCTGATACAGCCGAGCATGGATCGCTTTCGATGCATGAGTCTATCAACTAGGCAGGAGCTTTTGTTTGTCTATTTCTTGTCTTTTTTGTCCAAATATTAAGATATCTGTTGCTTCCAAAAGCCCCGGACACCAGTGATATCTGCCGAGGATGCAAGTCGATAGTTTGAACAGATCATCTTTTTCGTGACCTCGCTTTCACAGGTTTGAATTACACTCTCATGAAAAAGAGGTAAGAGATATCTGATGATTTGATGTCAACTCTGCCACGTCCTTGTCTATCAACTTATCCAAAGCCGTCCACCATTCCTGTGATCATGGCCAGCGTATACTAAGTACACATATAATTCTCGGTTCTACCGTCGTCTCAAGCGCGGAAAGTGAAACCGGCGAGATTACCTCGATCCATCCCGACTCATCACGACGATCGCAGAGCCAAAAGCGGTCTGGATTAGTGACGGAGCTTGTTGATGGATGTGACGGCATGAACTAGCTTGGGGGAACGACGGCAGCACATGGAAAGCCTTCGGTACTTATTGAACAATGACGACCTGGTTTCGAGGAGCAATCAAGGCACAGCGACATCATTTCAGAGACAGAACAGAGTGCGGGAACGGGGTTTCACGGCTTTGAATGAGAAAAGGAGCAACACAAATCAGGCAACATATCTGATATTGATCATTTGAGGTTAAAAAAAAAAAAAAGTCCAAGTCCAACAAAACCTACCACTCCCTACCCAAAGCCCAACATCCTATCCAGAATCAAATTCCATAGTTGAACCTTGAGTGACTCGTCAGTACACATTCAAGCCTCAATTGTGACAAGTCAAGAGTATATATGAATGAGAAAGATCAGAGAAAAAGTGATTGTGAATAGTTTTGTCGTCCTGGCAGAACCTCCAAAGAAGCCTGCCCAGCGAACTCCCGAAAGAGCCCGCTATAAAAGTCCGAATTGCAGAATTCTTTGTGCATCATAAAGGTACCGAAGAAAAACTCAAAACAAGAAGATGGTGGACTTACTGGTTCGATGGGACTCAGCAGACGAAAAAAATCACATCTGCTAGTCGTTGCAAAGAAAAGGAAGAAGGCGCGAAGCGTGCAAGGAAAAGAGGTGGAGGATTGAGTCTTGGCGGAAGGGCTGCACGGTCCAAGCAGCCCATCCAGGTCCTCGTGCAAAGTAAACATTGAACAGTAATTGTTGGTAGCAATTCTTTGACCTCGTTCCTCTTGTCGCGAGTCACACTACTTGGACAAAACTTGTCGAGATGTCGACCAACAATAGATCCCAAGGCGAAAAAACATATTTCGAACAACAACGCGAACTCGTGCTTCAAGATGTTGCGACAGTAAGAGCGACTCTCCCTTGCGAATGCAACAGATAGCATACTGACGACAGCTAGAATCTAGAGCAAGTGCTACAAAACATGAACACCTTGAATCGAAGTCTAGAGAGCGTCATTGCCGTACGTTCCCCAATCGCTGCCCGCATACCTCATTTGATCGCGACGACTCGCCAGACACCACAGCCCCTCCACATCCCCAAAAACCTCAAAGAGATGCGAAAGAGAAACCATCCGCTGACACACTCGCACTAACAGGTCGGCAATGAATTCGGCCAAGTCGAAGGCCTATGGTCAATGTTCGAAAACGTCATGGCGCAACAACAGCAACAGCAATCCCCAGAGGAAGAAGGACATACCCAAGCCCACACCGGTGCGCAGGAGAAGTGACAGCCGCTGAAAAAGAGAAAGAGCTAGGGATGAGAGCAGAAGTGAAAATGAAGGGGCAAAGAGCAAGGAAATAACAATGATACCCAGAAGCAGAAGAGAAGATGTAACGACTTTTACGACTAAACTATACGGATATAGAGCCAAAGAAGACCAAGCAACAGCGTTCTCTCATAAGAAGATCACATCAAACGTTGCTTGCGACAAGCAACCATTGTTATGGATGGCGCTCCTCATGCGGAAAGGGAAACCATCTGAAAGTAAGTCCATCGAACAAGCATACGCAAATGACAGCAGCATTCATGGTTTGGCAGATTTTGGAATCCAGCACGTACGGCCACAGTCAGCTGAAAACTGGGCATCCCGTCCGCTCTGCCATACATAAGCAGTTGAACGGCAGATTAGTACTACGGTGGGTGACCACGTGGGAATCCCTGCTGCTGTACGTTTTGTTCTTTTGGTATCATGTACTAGCATACCTGTAAGAATGCAGTAGATCAGTCACCAGTGGATGGCTTTGTGGTGAGCTGAGAGTTTTTTTTTTTTTTTTTTAAAAAAAAAACCCCAGCGATGGAAGTCAAGTCTCGTAACGGGCTAGATCACGAAGCTACTAGCAACGACTATGTATTCGCTTCCCAGTTGAGCAGACGCGGGTTCCAGCTGAACTGTTCCAGAACCTTCAGCGGCCAATTTTCCCGTATGTAGCCAGGCTCCTCCTGTGGGATTCCAGTCATTTCGTATGCCAAAGTAAGTTGTGCTTGGATCTGAACTTCATGCCACCACCATGTCTGTGTAACAGGGCAGTCTGTCAGATCAACAAGCAGACGGCGAGTCTCTGAGACTTTCATTATGTGCAGCTGTTGTCCAACTATAGCTATGAAGCCGTCCAATGGTGCTTGATCTTGCGCTACGTTCGGTATACAAAGATAGTCGTGATCTTTTATGTCGTGTGGGGGATGTGGTGATGTATTCATTGTGCAAAAGCATTGCAGCTTCAGCGGCAGTGTGATCTTACTTAGTCATGTCAGCAGGCTGTCTACATCTGGATGCATACTCTACTACTTACACATGCTTTACAAGTGGCTGCGGTTCCATCTCATGGTATAAGAACGCGATATCGTCTTGCCAACTGGAGCTTTGTCCAGCTTTACGGATCCTCAGAACTTCATCATTGTTGGAGGAAAACAGGCTGTGAATGATCGAACCATTTCCAAGGGGCCACATTGAGCAATCGTGCAAGGTATGCGCGAATAAAGGAGTTTTGTTTTGCAAATAGCCTACGTTGCAAGTCCAGGCGGTCACCGGTTCGACACGATACGTGTGCGTGTGTTGAAAATCGAAATCGCCGATTTTGTTTGAAACAAGCTGGCTAGAGTATAGCCTAGCATAGAGCAAAGTCTCATGCGTGATTAGAAGCGCGTCTAATGGGTTCTGATTTATCACATAACGGCAGGGAGGGTCGGAGTTTTGGCCAAAGTGACAGGTATGTGCAATGTGGAAGTAGTTGCGGAATGCGCCATTCTCATGAAGGTCGTGTGCTAGATGTGGCCCGGATCCGTTAGAGCAGGTGCACTGCAGCAGGAAAGTGACAATCGATGTCCGATCGAGCGTGAAACATTTGTTCCTGAACGTAATAAGCGCGCGTACCGATGGTCAGAGTTAAGTGGCTCACGGTAGAGGATTGAACATGACGTCGACCAACACCATCGTAGGGAGGCAACTAACAGATTGAGTGACTTTACAGAATGCAGATGTGGTTCGTTGCTCTTCTTGAGTGCGAGACCTGGGCAAGGACCGCAAGGTTTTGTGCAGGAGCGCTAATTTGTAGCCATCGTTATCGCGCTTGCCTTTGCTACCTAGTCAATCATGCATGCAGGTTGCATACATACAGCGGCTCTGACTAAATTTGTGGTCAGTTGGCAGATCAATGACCTCGGCACGGTGCCCGTCCAAGGTTGTCGTCCAACTTGGTGCGCCAACCATCTGTCGTCGCCTGCTATGGCTTTGTTTACGCAGAATTTGACCTAAATTGTCCCATCTACCGACCTATCGCAGGTCAATGCAAAGTGCAACATCCGGTCCGGTACATGGAGGCGAGCTGAAGTTGTAAGGGATTTTCAGGAAGACGCTGGAATGCAGCATGCACGCGCAAGCGTGTTTGACACGCAAATCCATCAGGTGTCCTGCGAGCCTCAGCATGTCTGTCGTCGAATCGAGTCGCCTACTATAAGCAATCACAGCCGCAAACCACTCCTTACTGCATTGCAACTTGATAAGCAAAAGCATGCAGATGGTTGGCGGAGTCATCTTCCAGTCTTTTGGGCATCGGAAGTTGATTGATCCTGAAGCGCGCGCCTAAACTACTGCACATCGGTCCCGGTTGTTTGGGAGAGCGAGCCCAGATCTCCGGTCGCAAATGTCAACTCACCCGAGGTGGGCACTGACGCATGTGACGCTGGATAGCAAGACATTCGAAGATGCACGTTGAACCAACGCTGTGTTGCTTCGACTTGAGAATCTGGTCTTACACACTCATCTCTTAATATCTTGACAGATTATGGTCTCAAAAGTTTTTCTCGATCGATTACAGACGATATTGACCCTGAGTCTTGCTGGGTCATTGTGACAGGCAAGCCAGGAGAAAACAAAGCCTGAGGTAGGAGTGATCCTGCTTCATGCCGACTTTCTTCACGAAGACGAAAGTATACCGTCAAGCAGAAACGGCAGGTTACTCGAAGTTGTCCCTCCATAACAACTTCGGGCAACCTGCCATTCAAAGATGAATGGGGCGGTGAGGGGCTGAACGTTCTTGAGCTGGTGAAATATCCTAGCAACGTTCATCCAAAGGAAGGAAGATGTGGAATGGCGCTTATCGAACAACATATCTAGATCGAGTGTATTGGTGGTTGTTCGGGCTCTACGAGCTGATCCTGGTATAATGGAGGCGCTTGTTATAAATCCAGCAAGATCGAATCAATTCTGGCGCCATCTGGTCGGGATTTTATCGTCACACTTCTTACCGCCGACCAAATAGAAATCGTCCCTGCTATTTTCATGGAGAGACCTCTGCATCGTCGATACCTACCAGAATTGTACCAACATGACTGGACTCATGCGTCTTCAGATTTTTGCTAAACTCGAATCGATACCGCCTGACCTCTCATCCGCGAGATTGCAGGGCGTTGAACCACTGGACAGAGCGTGATCTTCGCGCATTATCCTGCTTGTTCAACAGTAGCCAATTGTCTCCTTGACCTAGGCTTAAACATCTTGCAGTCATCTACAGGGTGATCTCACATTCGTTGGACAGCGCGCACATCCATGCGTCTGCATATTCAAGGATTATAGCAAATCGCAGGTGAACATCATCTTCAAGACTAGCCGTCGAGCGGCCATCAGGAGACTCATGGCCACTCAACTGATGTTCGAGGGTTGAAGCATCAGAGTTCGGGTTCAAATGAGGAGCCGCCATGCCTTTGAGTAGTCACCATCAAGATCCCGCCTGCTCAGATAGCTCACTACGTATCAGGAACGCATTGGAAAGATACTGGTTCGTGGAGACATCATCGGTCGCGTCCCAAGAACTTAGTAGCGACCACTGGCAAAATTTGATGAGCCGGCCTCCTAGGAAGGCGTATAAATTGAGCACTTCCATCCCTTGCTGCCATATCACTCATTCGTGTACATTTCTTCCTATAGTTCAAGAGTTCAAGATGGCTATTGTCATCAAACCTTTCTCCTGTGACAATTTTAATTCACTTCCAACTCTTGAGCAGGCCGGCTCTCGATTCGACCAACTCGACGCAAAGAGGATTATCGATGTTGAACTACAGCCACTTTTCCGCAAGCATGCAGTCGAACATTTGTTCGGACTCCAACTTCTACATCAGCATTTTCGCTCTCAACGATGGCGAATACCTGACTGAAATAAACGGCAGCTCCACGCCAATGTACCTCGATAAATATCAAGAACTCCATGCCTTTCCCACCATATGGGGATCGGAAGTTGAGAACGGCAACTTGATTTTCCAACCCCTTGAATATAGCGTGGGTACCGGCGATGAAGAGGTTGATCATGCATCGCCATATGCCCAAGAGAACATCACCGGGGTTCTCTCTGATCTGGAAAGTTTCCTTCGAGATCTGCACAACGCGTTCCAAACTCACGATTTGCAAGGCCTCCTGGGACTTGTACGCCACCCTGGCATAGGATATCCAGGTCGTCTCGAGATCACACTTGGGCGTTGCAACGTCAATCTGACCCCTACGCAAGTGAGTATAATGAACGTTCCAACGCTTTTGTCGGCCTCACACTGATGTTCTACTCGAAGGCGAAGTTCGTCCCAGGCAAAACTCGTGAAGCAGCTTAGTTTTTTGATGACCACTTTATCAAACATGGCTGCAGATGCCTCTGTCCTGACTATGGAAAGGGCCACCAGGGACACAGGTCCCATGTCATAACTCAAAATCCCTGACGACAACACAATTTTGTCTCTTCGTTTGTGGTTTTCTTCCCACTGGGTTTTCCACATACCTTAGCGCAAATGCGGGAGAAGTTTCTTTATGTTTGTTAGCATTGTTTGTCTGCGATAATACATTCAACTAAGCTGATTCTGCTGCATCCTGCTTCCACAAAATGGTATAATAAGAGTTGTAACACGGGAAAATCGGCTGAACAACCGCAACTACTGCATGAGAGTGTATCGCAGAAGTGTCCTAGGAAAGAAGAGATAGCAGCACTGTCAGAAGCATAGTACAGATGGAATAAATGTGCAGGAAAGGTTATTTAATTTTTTTGCGACACAAAGACACCTTGTAAAACAACGGTCAGAGAAGACTCGGCTCGGGACACCAGGCGCACGACTCCATCGCTATGTGCTTGTCCGCTTCAGATATCGCGGTGAACCACCAGTGGCGGTTAACCTCATCTTCTCTACATAGAATGTCGTAATACACTTGACAATACCCACCTTCACGCATAGCCCTGTCTCGGACACATTCCCGAAAGACGAGCCTGTCCCTTTGCATACAGTCTGTATTAGTAGCAGCCCAATCAAAAGAATTATGTCGAGGTTCATGGGTTAGAAATCGAGGATACTTTGCGGCGAATTGCAGGGGCACCATCTCGGTCCAGCCCAAATCGATTATGCTATTCAAGTCAGCAAAATTGTACAGAATTTATGTATAAACAAGTGCTAACCTTCTGAGATTTGAATGTTGGTCCACGAGGATATTGTTGGCCGACAAGTCGCCATGAACAAGCACACGTGGCGCTTCATCAAGATGGGGGATCCAGTAATTTTCCAGTAGGCTCATCTGCCTTTTGCAGCTCTCTACGTTGCCACCAATGTAGCTTCCCTTCTCTGCTCTTTCGATCTTTCGCTGTATCTTGACCGTTACTTCCGCTTTTGCCGAAGTGCCTGTGAAACATTACCCCATGTCATCCTGTTGAAGAACAATTTCTTTACCTTCTTCCTGAATGCTTAAAAGGTCAAGACAAATGTTGGCAATCTCCTTGATCAAATCGTTTCTTACAGAACGTGCTTTGGGAACTGAATCCGACCAGGTTAACGGTTCTCCTTCAACCCAGCTTAAGCAAATGAACGGATTGTGAATGAGCTGATTTCCGTTCTCACAGTGCGAGATGACATCTTGGAAAAATTTGATTCCACAGCGTTTGATCTCTCGTCTGTATTTCAGTTCGTTCACCAGAATGAATACTGACGAAGTGTCTTGTTGGCGGAATATGCGCATTGCGACACATCGACCCAGATGGTCTTTGAGAGCATACACGTTGCATTGACCGCCAGAGTAAGGCTTCTCCTCGGTTCCGTGTATAAAATCGCAGGATGAACATGCGTCTTCAGGCGGATCGAACGATGCTTGTTGACAGATTTGTTTCCGTATCGCGGCAGAATCTTGTGAACGCATGATCAATGTGAGGTTGTGAATTGTCTAGGAAAGGGACCTTCGTGATAAGGGCACAACAGCTGTGAAATAGTAGTAAGACGACAAACAAATTCGGGATTGAATGTAGCTTGCTGCGCGCATGTACGCCAAGCCAGCCTTGATGCCTAACACCAACCGCTTTTGTTATCAGATTGACAATGTCCGAACAGATCTTAGCCGAGCGAACAGCACTTCTCGTCCCCTGATTATATCTCGGCTCTGCGAGCTGCTAGGAGTTGCCTAGCTGTGGCCTTTGACTGTCTCTCTCCGAGACACGAGCAAGCTCGCTTGTGTGTGAGGAACTAATCGTCCTCCAGAAACTGGTAAACAAAGGTCATGCTGGTGAGCAATGCGGAGTCGTGGGTGGCAGTACTGTCTACCGGGCGAAGGATTTTGCGAAAGATTCCCCGAAAGGTGTGTTCCTGATAAATAGAGTGGTTTGGATGAAATAGTTGGGCTGGAGAGGAAGAGGGATCGAACACCTGCGTCTCAACCAAGAACTGGCGTTCGACTTGACAGGCACATAGGTTTCATCTCCCAGCATCCCGACAACAGTGATGCTAAGCCCATTGGCGATTACGCTGGCCAGTTAAAGAGGCGTCGATTGATGTAGTTCGCAAAGTGAGCCGAAGTATGACTGATAATGGAAAGGCACACCAAGGGATGCCAGCTGAACGGGTGCCAAGCTGAGGGACGCGAACGTTCGGGGATTCGGCCAAGCTGGTGCCGCGGCTCGTTTTACTCCTTCAGGCCTCACCACTTGAGTCTGCATCACACAACCAAATCGTAGTCTCGAATAGTTCGGATCTTGAACTGTGATTTGCAAACGTGATGAGAGCGAGCGAAGATGCGCGCGTCGCAAACTAGACCAAATCCCCGTAGCCCCAAAGTAACGTTGCTCGAAAGGAGCAAACTGCCCACCCGCATTTGCAGATCCTACCACTCCCGACAATATAAGATGCTGTCTTCTCCAGCTGACAACGTTTGATCCTGGAATCTGCCATCGTCACTCACTGACTTCGTCCACCCTGTGCCCACAAACATTGGACAATCATCACAACTTTCTACCAGAAGCAAAATGGCGAATGTTCCTCGACCATGGTGGAAAGACGCCACAGTCTACCAGATCTACCCTGCGTCATTCAACGACAGCAACAATGATGGCATCGGAGATATTCCCGGCATCGTGCAAAAGTTGGATTATATCCAGTCTCTTGGTGTCGAAGTCATTTGGGTCTGCCCCATGTAAGCAGCTTCTTTGAGATCTCTTTCTGCTCGCGTTGCTAAAATAGATCCTAGGTATGATAGCCCTCAAGTCGACATGGGCTATGACATCTCCAACTATGAGGCAGTCTATCCTCCATACGGCACTGTTGGCTACATGGAGATTCTGATCAAAGAGACTCATCGTCGCAACATGAAAATCATCCTTGATCTTGTCATTAACCACACATCAGACCAACACGCCTGGTTCCAAGAATCGCGATCATCCAAAGACAACCCGAAGCGCGATTGGTACATCTGGAGACCTGCCGTGTACGACAGCAACGGCAACCGTAAACCTCCAAACAACTGGCGTAGTCTTTTCGGAGGTTCGGTCTGGCAATGGGATGAGCATACTCAAGAATACTATCTTCATCTCTTCTGTACTGAGCAACCGGATGTCAACTGGGAAAATCAGGAAACACGTCAGGCAATCTACAAATCCGCCATGATCTCATGGCTCGATAGAGGAGTTGATGGCTTCAGAATTGACACTGTCAACATGTACAGCAAGCCTATGGACTTCCCAGACGCTCCCGTTCAAGATCCTAACGTCCCATGGCAAGACGGTAGTCTTCTGTTCTGCAACGGACCAAACATGGATAAGTATCTGGACGAGATGAACGCAATCTTGGTTCGTTACAACGCAATGAGTGTGGGAGAGTGTCCAGCGACACCTGACCGGGCCCGTGTACTCGCTTATGTCTCAGAGGCAGCGAAGAAGTTGAACATGGTGTTCCAATTCGATTCGGTTGATGTCGGACAGAGCAGGCCATCCAAATATGACACTGCTCCATTCAACTACACCTTAGCAGACGTCAAGGGCGCCATCTGTCGCACTCAAAGTCTGCTTGATGGCACAGATGCATGGACAACAAGCTTCATCGAAAACCACGATCAAGCCCGCAGTATCTCGCGCTTTGGCAACGACTCACCTCTCTGGCGCACACGCTCTGGAAAGATGCTTGCCATTCTCTTTGCGTCGCTGTCGGGGACACTGTTCGTGTATCAAGGCCAAGAAATTGGCATGATCAACATGCCCAAGGACTGGCCCATCGAAGAATACAAAGATGTCGACAGTATCAACTTCTACTCTGAGATGGTTCAGCGACACCCTGGAGATGAGGCGGCACATGCTAAAGCCAGAGCTGGATTGCAACACTTGTCTCGTGACCATGCGCGAACTCCAATGCAATGGTCTCCACAATTCAACGCTGGCTTCACTGACAAAGATGTTGAGCCATGGATGAGGGTCAACACCAGCGCACAAGAAGGCATCAATGTCGAAGAGGAACACGAAGACCCCTCAAGTGTCTTGAACTTTTGGCGCCGCATGCTCAAGGTCCGCAAGGCCCACGCTGAGGTGCTTGTGCATGGCAATTTCCAGCTGGTGGACGAAGATAATGAGAAAGTCTTCTCGTTCGTCAAGACATCACTGGACGGCAAGACGAAGGCTCTTGTTGTTTGCAACTTCTCTGATGTCGAAAATCGATTGCCTGGTGTTGACGGCATAGACACAGTCTCAGCCAAAGTAGTCCTTGATAACGTGTTTGATCAGCAACAAAATGATACCCCTGTCGAAACAGGAGCTGGATATGCATCGCAGTATTTGCAGCCATGGGAAGCGCGTATCTATATGCTTGCTTAGGAGACCGGTAGATGGAGGAAAGCATGTAGTTGATATTCATAGTCTACCCCATATAACTTCTTATATATGAGCTTCTCATACAATGTGAGCAGGTACACTGCAGTGTAGCATAGGAATGACTACTTCCGGGAAATGATGGCATCGGCTGAGAGCATTTCACTGCGGGCTACCTCAATGCTCCTTCTCCATCGGTATGGCAATTGTGCATGCTGGTAGTATCTCACCCTCGTACCTTCTCATGGGAGAACGAGTCAATTGTGTAAGCAGGGTTGTACCTGCAACATCAATCTCGTAAACTCGGGGGCCGTTTCCAAGACTCCGTGCCACCTCTCATTTTCTCTCTGCTACACTAACAACATCATGCCAGACATGATGCACATCAAAGTGTGAGATGTCGACCGAGGATTCCACCAAGGAGAAAAAGTTTCCATGCGATCAATGTCGGCGGCGCAAGGTCAGGTGCAATTATGCTAAGCCATGCGATCGATGCAAGAGTCATAACCTACCGTGCGCGTTTGAGTCCATCAGAAAACGACGAGGTCCGCGGCCAGGAACAGGCAGGGTTATCAATGAGTTACGAGACTCGTCTCTGTCGCAGACGACAGAATCAGCACCACTTCACAATTCGGATACGTCTCAAATAGACAACACCGAGCAAATATTTGGGAGCCATCAATCTACCACCGCAGCTGGTCCAAATCATGTCGCTGGCACAGATCACATATCTACCGGTATACCAGAACAAATTCGGACTTTACATGCAGGACTAAATTCTCATGATAATCAATCATCGCCACAAAGCTTTATCGATGATGCATATTTCACATTCAATGACTTTGCTCAGAACGTGCTGTCATCAACGCTTCCGCTACAAGGTCAGAGATTGACAGGAGATTCTTCCCTATCCTCAATCTGGAGCCGACTCGAAGATGCAGCTGTTGTTGATCACGAGATGTTCTCCACTGGCACAAGCTGGTACGAGATCGAGCATGGTGTCAACCTCTTTTTCGACAAGATGTATGCTGTATATCCAGTCGTGGACGAGGGGTACCTGCGATCACTTTTGGACAATCGTCAATCTCTACAGGGGTCTGAGCAAAGGCTTTTATGGTCCATATGTGCCCTCACCTTGATGGCCGTGGATGCCTGGCCCACAATGACTCTGGACAAGAGGACCCTTGCTGCCCGAGGGTACATTCGACAGTGTCTTCAAGATCGGATATCCTCGTCTTATATCGAGAATGCTTCAGTTGAAGATGTTTTGACCTCGCTCTTCATTGCGGTCACATACTTCGATCTCAAGTGTCGCAAGAACTCCTGGTTCTATGTCAGGGAAGCTATCACCTTAGCTCAGGCAGCAGGTATGGATACCGTTGGGGGAGACCTGATGTTGCAGCCATCCGAGAGACTCCGCAGACAACGCATATATGCACTGTTATATGTTAGTGAACGCGGTGCTTTCATACATGATACACTTCCTGTCAGTATACTTTCCGCACCAGAATTGCTCTGCGATACACTGCCAGGCGAGGATCCTTCAATCTCAACTGGTCTAAGCATGTTATTCCAACTATTCTCCTTGCTTGACCTGAATTATATCCAGGCTAGAAGCAAGCTTTCTCTGTCTGGAGGTACCGACAGAGAGTACGTTGAGCTTGCTATGTTGCAGGACCAGCTTTGTCGTGTTCTGGAGCTAGCCAACGTATCTGAAACACAACGAGCCGACGTCCTGATCACGCAGCAGTGGCTCCGACTCATGGTCTGGCAGACTGCTCTCAGGCTCGGGCTGGTTTCTTCAGCGTCTATGAATCCCTCGTACTCTTACGACTATCCTATACAAATTGCCTCTTCACTACATGAAGTTTTGAAGACGCTTTCCTCAAGTGCCATTGAGGTACACGGGCTGGGTATTGTAAGTCATCAATTCCATTTACACTCTCCGCAAGCAAAGCGTTGTCAGATTGTAGCTGTAACAATGCACGAATTGCGAGATCCAGTCAGATGACACGCTCCTGGTGTCAATCGCTCTGGCTTGTAGTGTATTGTGCATTGTGGAAATCTCCAGCATAAAAGAGACCAAGAAATCGTTGACTGACTCTGCGAACAGTTCGAAAAGCAATTCGAGATTGCCTACTCCCTGCTCGACGCGTTGACACTCTCTGACGGTACCCAGTCGCCTCAACACCACGAGACGCTCCGATCGCTTTTAGAGTCTCTGTCTGCCTCACCAAAATCACGAGATGTCTATGTCCGCATCCTTCAAAACAAGATGGGACAGGACAGTTCGCGCAAGAACGATCGATACATTCATTTGGCTAATGTACAACTTCTGGTTGATGATCGCTTGAATCAGCGTGATTCTCGGTAACGAGCAGGAACATTCTGAGCTACAAGATCTCGATCGTAGAGCTAGGCGTCAGTCTCTGGAGAATTTTTTGCGGTACCCGCTCTGTATACATATGTCACTTTCATCAACCGGAGCAATTCCCTTGTATACTAGTCGAGCGGGCTACCCATTGACACACATCTAGCGATTTATATCGCAGCGAACCCTGAAAGCAGTGTTGCTGGGCCGACAGACACTCAAAGAAGTAGATGTATTTTGTGGCGTTCGATATTCGGTTTGTGTATGGGAAAGAGCTACGGTCGGGCTCTTGCTTACGCCAATGGAACAACGAGTGCGTCGTAAGGGTCGGCCACAGAGGACCGACGTGTGGTGTGAGTCACTACCACTTCCATCAATGCCGGACAGTCACAGTCAAGTCATGAGGAAGATATACAAGAGCACTCCACGACAGCATGGAAGGTGTTACCTAACATATTGCTGTCGCTCAAATGGCTGTCGGAAGACATGTGCTATCAATGTCGCTGGCTTATCCCCCGCATGTACTAGGCTCAATTTGGTCAGCTCCTCCGCTCTCATGCGGAACTCCTATTGGCTGCCGGCATCAGCGATATCTCCCGGTCGCTGCCATTTAGGCAAAAGTGGCCGCGGCCAGAAAGAGCGGCTCCTATCTCACAGTCTGACGCTTGTACCTTCCTCGAGATTTTGCGCCGAAGACTGCCGCTACAAGCCGCCCAAAATTCGAGGAAGGTCCAAGGTGAAAACGGCCTTCTTTTGCCCATCATTCAACATGACTTTGATAGTCCGGGGCAAACTATGGACCCGCGTGGCACTTGAACCCAGATTCCACTGATAATACGCACAGGTCAAAGCGATGGGGACTATCATTCTGGGGTAACCTAATGCTGTTCGATGTCTTATAAATGTCGTAGCGAACCTCAATCAAGCTTCTGTCTTGCAGTCTTTCCACAATCACTGTACTGGTAGCCATACTACACTCTCACAATGGCATCACTCGCTGCTGCTCCCCCTAACACACATGCTGGTGGAGACGACGAAGCTCTCAGAACACATGGAACGCTCCCAATGAACGAACCGCCAGTCTATGCCGATGAAAGGGTGAACATGGAGGAATACAAGAATGCTGTACCATGGTGGAAGAGGATATACCAAGACAGTTTCACACAGATGATGCTTCTGTCCATGCAGAGTTTCTGTGGCCCAGCCATGGCAGATGCCATCGCTGGTAGGCGACCTCCCATACTCTGCTTTTCAATACAGGACTGACCATCGATAGGTCTCGGTGGCGGTGGTCTTGCCTCGGCTAAGACAAACAATATTAGCAATGCTATAAACTACGTTATGCTTGCACTGGTCTGCTTCCTGGGTGGACCTCTTGTGAACAAGCTCGGTGTCAAATGGGCTCTGGTCATCGGTGCCATGTCGTTCCCAATCCAAGGCTCATCGTACTACTGCAACAGCAAGTTTGGCAACCAATGGGTACGACTTATACTCAATCAACAAGAGAAACAGCACTAATGCTTCGCAGTACATCATCTTTGGTGGCTTCATCTCTGGCATCGGCACAGGGGTAAGTATACGACGCTCAAGTCAACAACCGTTACGTGTGGTCTCAAACTCCGGTCCGGAAGATCAGTCCTCCATTGCATTGCAAGATGCTATTTGAGGTTGAGGAGGAATCTGTTGAATGCCTGTCGTCGCCAGCGGACGGGCAGGCTCTCGATAGAGGCCTCCGGCCATTCAAGCGGCACTCTACTATGTGACGGTTGTTGCAGTTGCAGTGCTCCATTGTCCAAATGAGAAACTATGCTAACTGAGCCCTTAATAGGCGTGGTACGTTGCTGAATCGGGAACTATCATGTCGCTCGCGCCTTCAGGAGCTCGTGGAAAGTACCTGGCATTCTGGATTGTGGCCCGCAACCTCGGCCAATTAGTCGGAGGTGCCATCAACTTGTCCAAGAACCACCTGAAGGGTGCTGAAGCTGGTGTGACTCCTGATACATACGTCGCTTTCTTAATCATCGAATGTCTTGCGTAAGTGTTCTCAGCCTTGAACTAACATAATCGACATACTGACAATCTTAGACTTCCATTCGCCCTCATGATCTCTCCTCTCGAACGTGTCGTCCGATCAGACGGTACTCGTATCTTGGTCTCTGAGAAGGTTGGAACTAAGCAGGAGTTCAAGCTCATCAAGACTACTATAACTTCTAGCTTGATCGTCTTGTCCGCATTCTGGGCTATTTGGTCGTTCTTCGTGAGCAATCACCATATCCTATCATCCCGTGAGAACCATGCTAACACTCTTCTAGTACTCGGGTACATGGAGCACTTACCTTGGAATCTACTTCTCCGTCCGCGCCCGTGCCTTGTCCTCCTTGATTTCACCATTCTTCTGCATGTGAGTACAATTGACCCATGGATTTGTTCTGTATACTGACCATCACAGTGTCGGATGTTTTGGTCTTGGCTTCATTCTCGACATGAAGAGCCTTAGTCAACGCCAAAGAGCGCGTGTCGGTCTCTTCGTAGTCGTCATTCTTAACCTTGGCGTCTACATCTGGTCTATCATCATGCAAGTCAAGTTCAACGCCCACGACCCTGGCAGAATTGACTGGGACGATTCACTATACCCCTCAGCCTTCTTGCCTTATTTCTTCGTCCAGACTAC
Organism: Aureobasidium melanogenum CBS 110374; assembly: GCF_000721775.1. NCBI lineage: Eukaryota > Fungi > Ascomycota > Dothideomycetes > Dothideales > Saccotheciaceae > Aureobasidium > Aureobasidium melanogenum. The sequence goes on along the minus strand of NW_024470057.1, from coordinate 356,260 downwards.
TGGCCCTCTCTCACAGTCATACATGTACTGGCTGATTTCGTCTTTCGCGACTGATGCCCAGGCAAACGTTCGTAACGGAGCTGCCTTTAGATGTCTTGAAGCTGTGGGACAGGCTATCAGCTACGGCATGAACACACAGACTGAAGCTAGCCCTCTTATCGGCTTCTGTGTCAGCTTTGGCCTTATGGCATTGGCGACTGCTCCAATGATCTTGTTGACCAACAAGACTCCTGATCGCATTCCTGCAGATGTTATTCTTGAGGGACAAGAAGCACTTGATGCAAAGATTGCTGGGGAGCCCGAAGTCGTGACTGGCAAGATGGACCAGAAGTAGAACGCCTAGATGGATATATCGTTTGCTCAGTATATGTAATGGATGTAGATGAAATGATTTCATGAATTTTTCGCATATGTACAAATAACTTTGCGCCTGTTTCCTGTTTCCTACTCTCAAACCTGTGAACTATAGACAAATTGGCATCTTTAAAGTGATCCGCACTCTCCACACATCTAGCAGTAGCTCTGATCGATGGTGTTAGAAACAACACCAGCGTCAGCAAGACCCTCCCAAGACCAGTAGTCCTGGAGTTTACCCTCACCATCAACGCCATCAACAGCGTTCAGCATCTTGCCGTTCCAGAACGCACCACCAGAAGCGTACTTCTGGTAAGCATAGACCTGGGTATCGTACAGAGTCTTTCTGTTGCTCAGAGTGTTGTTGTAAAGCGTCTGGAGGGACCATTCGCCGATGAAGACAGGGAACTTGCCGTCGCCCTGGCCGATGTACTTGGCCTGGCCACACACGGCAGCAGGGACGTACTGGGAGTAAGCGCCAGCAGCAGCGAAGAAGTAGATATGCGAGTCGATAACGAGGTTGGTGCCAGCAGGGTAGAAGGGAGACCAGAACATCTCGCTGAAGAACGAGTCCTGAAGCATCAGAGGGATCCTCTTGTCGACCTTGGCGATACGAGAGAGGACGCCATTGATGTATGTGTTGATCCAATTGACACCGGCATCAGTGAGGCCTGCAGGGGTAGCGAAACCCGCAAAATTGTCGCTAGCCTCGTTGATTGGAGCAATGGTGAAAGCGTACTGGCGGCCAGAGGTCTTGATGAAGTTCAGGATGGAGTCAATCGCCTTGAAGCTGTAGTTAAGATTGGTGCTGTTTTGGAACCAACCGTCGTGGCCAAAGGCTTCACCGATGCCCAGGGTGTTGACGCCACCAGGCAGAGAGTGCAGACCGATGATAACGTGCATGTTGTATCTGTCGATGGCGTAGTTGGTAAGGGCTCTGAGGTAGCCCTGCTGGTTACCAGAATAGAGTCCGCTGCCAGGGACCTTAGTCCAAGCGGCATAAGTGCTAGGTATTCTGAGGGTATTGATCCCCTTGGCACCCATCTTGTCAATGTCGGCAATAGTGAAGAAAGAAGCATAGCGCTTCTCAAGGATAGGTCCGCAGACTGAGAAACCAACGGTCGAACACCAAGTCCACTCGTCAGGGAATGAGCCTACGTTAGCAGCCCACCATTCAGTGTCGTAGTTCTGCTCAATCTCCAACCAAGCGCCGAGGTTAACACCGTTGGCTTTGTAGGTAGACCAGTTGATGTACTGCCTTCCAGGCTTCGACCAGTTGCAAAGTTGGGTGAATCTCTTAGCGGCGACCTCGATGGCATTGATGGTAAGAGCGGCAGAGTTCAGGATTTGGCCGTGCTGATTGGCGTTGGTTTGCAAGACACAGCCAAGAGCGGCGACTTGCGAGGCCAGGTCATTGGCAATAGTGGAAGTAACAGTGGTGATGACATTGTTCGTAAGGCTGAGTATGTCGCCGATCAAACTGGGAGTAGGAGCAGCAATGACTGCAGAGCCAGAGGCAGCAACAAGGAGAGTAGAAAATCTCATTATATTGATATATCGGGTCGAAAGGAAACAGAGAAGATGAGATGCTGAGTGTGAATCTGAACGAAGCAGGAACAATGTATATATACTTGACCATCGAGATACCAGGTCAACTCACCGCAGGGTGGTAGACCCCGATGATTTCCTTACTTGAACATATCGAGGTGTTTACTTAGGGCATAAGAAGCTTGCCTTGACGGCTTGACGACCTCCTAGCCATAGATATCTTCTTCGGCGACAGATCTAGAAAGCGCTTTAGGGCAGCAAAGCTACAGCAGCATTCTCCTCGCAAGTGCCACCTCTTATGTAGTGGTAGCGAGGTTTTTACGAAAGCATATCAAAGGATGGCGGCGTTGCCAATGCTTCCAGATCACGCTAAAAGTTTTCCACGTGATCTTCGCCTTTCTGCCCGTATTTCCCTGGGGAAAGCGCCGGCAAGTCTTTGAGACATTTTGACAGCAACTGGCAGATGGGAACATACCACTGCTGCTGTTCAAGTAATTCCTGGAAACTCACTACTTCGTGAAGCCAATGGACAGCTCGATCTCGGTAGAAAAGCATGTGGTAGCTTTCAATCGTTGTTCGACATCTCTCAAAAAGACGTTTTAACAGAGTCGTGCCTGAGCCAAGTTTAGCAATTCGCGATGTTACAACACGAGCTTTAGCTTATAACAACCGAGCGACCTGCCCAACCACCGAACCAGAACACACGTTCTGCAAGACAATGAATCAATCCAGCCCACTCTGAGAGACGTGATCAAGACCCCTCAAGAACAACACAGCGTATACATCCTCCGTTCTGAGCTTAGACCTTCGAGAGAAGCGGTGCAAGAATCAACGATCATCTCAATCGCAATAAATGCGAAGAGAGTAATTGCGATTTTCTTGTTTGCTGATCTGTGCTGACTTCGGCTTTGGTATAAGGTGATTTGTGATCACGCCCTTTCAATGCGAAGACAACGTTCGGTCAAATCTCATCGAAGTCGATATGGCTGAATATGCTACTATGGTCACTTGCGAGTCGCATTATGAGTAATCTTGCGAGATCTACGAGAATCTCTCTGCAGTCCGCCCTGGAGGCTATTGCTCTGACAAAAGCTCCCTGGACCGCTGAAGAGCTTAGACCTATGCAGTCCTGCTCAATCTCGCAAAGGATGACCTGATGTGGCGAGTGAAAAAATTACTGAAGTTGAGTCCAAACACATGAACCAGCAGTAAAGCTCTTCGTTAGGCAGCTAGCGAGCACGAGAATGAAGATTCTCATGAGAACAGTCAGTCCATCCGAGACATCGAACGATGGCTTTGACCCGTCTGCATCTGACATTCGTCTCGATTTTAACCTTCATGACGATGTCGATTCGTCGAGACTGTGACCCGTCAAGGCTGGAGTAGGCTGGGTGAGAAGCTCTACCCCTTTGGTGAGCAAAGGCAGTGACAGTGGTCGAAGAGGTTAGATCAAAGCAGGAATATCACACATGAATATTAGGATGACTTCTCAACGTCGTACCTGTGATGTTACCTGATCACATTGTGGCTATTCTGTAGATCATCACACACGTCTTATATCAGCTAATGACTTTATGAAGGTATCATATCACAAGTGAATCTAGCCCAACACATTTTTTATCCTGGTTTAAAGATAAACCAAGGAGATTGCATTGATGTTACTGATATGAGATATGCCATCTAGTGTTTCAACACCATGGCTGAGCAATGTAGACAGCTTGTTACATAAGATAGCGGCCAAGCATCTCTAACTTTGGCTGTCGTGCCGTTCCCGATGATTAGATCACTGTTGCTACGCAGGTCATCTACCTTTGATGCATCTCTTCAAGCTCTGAGTAAAGGAAGACACAATCGCACTCTAGAGAATAGCCAAGCTACTTGCCTTAGGATATCATCATGTTGAATAACATGCAGGTTTTTTTCAGCCTCACCTCTGTCAGCAGGGGTAAACCAAAGCCGAGATCGCTGTCAGCACGATAACGATGACACGAGGTTCTCATGATAGCGGTCAGTCCGGTCATGAGCCCTAGACCTCCCCAGAGCCCAGACTAGATCCCAGAAACAAGCCTTTCCTTGTCCCAGATACAAGCATTCCCTTGTCGCGCCAACCCCAGGAATGCAGACTCGAAAAATTCCGAACTACGAACCATGGCCGAGTCACAATTTGTACCTGGTTGTCGAGACCTTGTTGTGGCTTGTTGTCCGTTTCCTGCGCGGCAGGCAGTTACGGCAGTAAGCAGCGGCAAGAGGAAAGGTCTTTTTCTCCTATTCTTGCTGGTCTCGCTGCTCGCAACTGTTCCCTCTTCTGCAAATGGTTTGGGATGAACCTACACATGAAATTTCTCCGAGCCCATCGGGTCCTATAGTATATTGCGTAAACGGGTGGCTGAGATGTACGCGTTGATCGTTCCTGCATATCTCTTACTGCGGAGGAAAGAGAAGATCTAGACGCAAAGAGACCCTGAAACAGATAAGAGCTGAAGTCAGGAAGGAAATCGTTGAGCAAACCGAGGAGTTGAAAGAACCTTGGCCCTTGCAAGATCTGTGGAGTCTCAGATTCTACCCGAAGATCGTGCGCTCACGGAGGCATTGTCGGTGAGCCAGTTTATGGAAAGACAAAGAGACAAATTGTGAGTGAACACCTACCACAAGTGATCCGAAATGGTCTAGGGCTAGGGACTTAATATCTCCTGTAATCACCTCTCTAATTGCAGAACTACGTCTTGAGTTAACCTTTCTAGCGAGCCGTGTATTGCAAGATTGAGAGGGATATGCTCGGTCGAGAGAAAGGGCCATACCAATCTCGTTAGCCTTCTTCTCTGTTACATTCTCTCACTGATCCTCGGCTTCAGTTGTCGTTGTTCATGCTCACAAGGTCTCGTGCTCTAGATCCTTTTCAAGTCAACCAGATTGCCAATCACAAGGCTGTGCCATGTTCCGGATCGTCCATCTGCCGCGGGTATCGCGGAGATCTTTGTTAAGCACAGCTATGGCCAGGGGTTGTTGCCCAGAAGCAGCAGTTCCATATTTTGTGCAAGGATTAGGGAGGAGAACAGAGTTGCACAAAGGGGGGCCTGCCGAGCGCGACCAAAAGGCAAAGTCGTCGATGCTTTTTGCGGTTTGCGGGAGGAGAGACAATCAGCAAGAGAGTTTGTGAGTTTCTCCGGGCTCCGAGGGCTGATCACTTGGGTCTTTTGCCTTCATCTGTGACTCAAAGACTTGTCACGTAGACTCGCGGTCACCGCCAGTCGTTCACGTGTGGTTTGCGATTCAGACGTTTCCTTCGCAGCGATGGAAGATGGATGAAGGGAGATAAGACTCGAAGATCACTGATCTTAGTCGCTGTTGGTCTGTCCTTTTGCATGCCAGTGAGTGTTGGTCTGGCGTGCGCTCATTGGCTGCGATTGTCCTCAATAAAGCCCCCCACTCCATAGTTACCTCGATATAGGTACAAAGAAGAGCTCTGGGCATCAAGCGACAACGGGCAGCTACGCGCTCTGCTGTGGGGTCTGCCAGGGACTGTCCTTCTCCGCATCTTGGACCGCTTGTAGCGGCAGGGCGATGTCAATTGGCCAATCACACCAGGCACGGCATGGACGTGGAGTGAAAGTCTTGCCATCATCTCAACGGACATGCGCGGACGGTCCGTCTACCGACATGACACGATGGAAGAGAAAAAAAGTCGTTGCAACGAAGCGAAAGCTCTGACTACCCAGCGGTATACCACAAGAAAATTGTTCATTTAGGCAAAAGATCTCTCCTGACTGTCACCCTTAATTGCTACGTAGAGGCTCCATAGAGCGAAAGACTCGGCCGGCACCGGCACCGCTCCCGTGTCGATAACACTCAGAGACATCATTGTCGTTTGCCGGTGGCTGCGACCCACGGCCCGAATGACTCTTTACCCGTCACGGAGTCGCCGATATGGACTCAAGAATTGAGTTTTTGACAACGCCGCAGGAGATGGACTCCACTCTCCACATCCTCTTTTGAATTCGCGACTCAAACAAAGTCGCGGAGAGCGTCACCGCTGACGGGACCAAGCGCTTGCCGCCGGCCACGACTCATGGAAATTGGTTTTTCGTCAAATCAAAACCTCAAACGCGTTCATACGCACCCGAGAACCTTTTTGACTGAAGAAAAATTCGAAAAAGCCCCTTTCGTGAGTGGCGCTTGGCCAGAGCAACGAAAGCTCTACCCTTTTCTAGCCTTGCGACAGAATGGCATGGAAAGATTTTGCTGTTGCTCTGGCGAGCTATCGCTTGGATAGTGTTGGTGCTTTCTAGGGGTGAAACATTCGTTGAAAGGATTTTGGAAGCGGGAACCGCTGTTCGTGCTTTCCAACGAGCGGCAGATTTCTTGGTGTGCCAATGAGCAAGAGGTACGTAGGTATTTTGCTACTTGGTACACGTGCGGGGTTCGTTGGCCGCTGGGGGTAGCTTCCAAAAATGAGAGGGACCAACGACATCCAGGCTGTGCGAGGTAGGGCGTGCAATGAGGGCGTGCACAGTGGCATCTACAGAGAAAACTTGGAAGAGATTGTGGTTCGTGATTGATGATGATGATGAAATTTCTGTGTAGCAATGATGTGCTATGTATGCAAAGATGAGAAGAGAAAACAAAGTCCGCCATCCTTGATATTTGTTGACAGAAAAGTAATAGCAATGGGTATCCTCTCGAAAAGAAATGCAACCGATGTAATGATGAAAATGTTTTGATGACAAGCGAATGCATCCTGTGATCCCTTTTCCTACATCCCATCCTTGTTCCCACCATGCTAGTAAAGTTTTCAATTGCGCCTTTATAGTCCGAAATGTTTTGACTTTTTTGTGATACAACAAATGCAAGGAGATGAGAGTCCGAAAATGATTGGTCGCTGTGTAAAGTAGGAGAAAGCAGATACAATGGCTGATATGCCAGCCAGTGATGATTCGTTGAGTCGTACAGAGTGAAGTGCTGAAGATTTGTTCTGGTCGAGATGACAGTGCGGGATTCGTAAAGCGTCGTAAAGAACAGCCAGCGTCAAAGCTCTAGCCGTTGTGTGGAAGAGCATCAGTGGCTGCTCAATGAACGCCTCTTCATCTCTCGCGTCTGATCAAAGGCACTGACGTAGGTCTGAAGCTCTGTGCGTGCTTGCTCTGAGATGGTGGTGGTGATCGTCTGGCTGCCTGCCGAGGATGACAACGAGCTTCGTGATGATGATGGTGACAGGGCACGACGAGGTGATGATGACTCGGTGAAGGTAGGCTTGAAGCTGAAAGCCTCAGGAAGCTGGAAGCCATTTGGGCCAGTAGGGAAATATGACTGAGAGGTTGAGTCCATGGCAGGAGTGAAGGGTGATGAAGGTGTTGATGAGCCAGCCTTCTCAAGGTCGGCCAAGCGGCAAGCTTGAGAGCAGTAAAGACCTTCGCTGGTTTGCTTGTCGCAAGCAAGGCAGAAGTCAAGGAAGCAGTCCATGATGATGGTTGTGTTGAGTTGTGGTGTGAGTGTGTTGATGAAACGACCAAGGATGTTGGAAGAAATGTTTCTCTCTTATGTATTGCAAGAGATTATCAAGGTAGGACGTTGATGGTTATGAGCAATGTGGGAAATGAATCATATAAAACGCCCGGACCTTATGGTGTGAGTAAGAGGTATGATGTGACTCAGACCGAAGAGATCGAAGATGCAAGAAGTTGGTAAGCGGCGTCGAAGCTTGTCACAGAATGTTTCGATGATGTGCGATTGCGACAGAAATTGCTGGAAAGATGGAAGAAGATGGTTGCCTTGGGGGTAGATGATATGGGTAGGGGAGGGGAAGAGGGCGGGCATGGCAACATATAACATCTTCAGGCACACCACTGGCGTGCCCACGCCATGGATCAGCAGATACATTGGCGTATGGGGCTGTTGTGCATGCACCCTGCTGGACCTCTCCCGCTCTTGCGCTCTCGACCCTCACCTGCATGCGCCCAATTCAAAGCCACCCCGAAACCTTCTGCGTGGGGGTTTCGGACAGCGGAGATTCTGGCAGGATTCGTTGTTCGGGTAGGATTAACAACGTTTATCTGTTCTTACCCTTTTCCGTTCATTCACTATCGACTTTCACAAATCATCCCCCTTCAGCTCTCGACAGTCTGTTCCTGATGCACAGTACAGTCACACCAGCGACTTCGCAGCAGAAAGTCATTGCACTTGTCACAGTACGGCCGCGATCGGCAAAACGTCCTGTTGCTTGCGTGATGTCCGTTTGGCTCCGTAGATTTTCATGTATCCTTGTCTTGGCTCCTGTCGAGGGATGGCGTGTGTGCGTGCTCGACAGAGTTTTCTTAGCGTGAAAATCATCCGGAGCGCCTTGTCATGCGCGAATAGCAGCAGCATTCCGTTTGGGGACGGTTGGCCTGCAGCCCCAGCTCACTGCTCACGAGGCATGAACGGCACTGGAATGATGAGCAATTCAATCAAATTTAGTTCCTCAATCATTGCCTGTCTGCTGAAGAGTGTTGTGAACAATTGTCTTGTGTTTGTTGATCTCACCGTTCGGGTTTCGGGCGGCGCCAGGCTAGCCGAAGTGATCTTCTAGTGTTGGGTTGGATTGTTGTCTTGTCGCTTTGGCTGTTGCCTTCAGGCTTCACCTCTTCTTCGTCCTAGTCAGTGGTCGTCGTCGACGTCGTCGTCACAGCCCGCCACTTCTCTCACCTTGATTGAGGCCATCCTAGTACTTCTGAAACCACCTTGATATCCACAGCTCACAGCAGCCAATGGCATAGTTGTGCACAAATGCTATGCATCGATTTCTCCGCTCTTACGTTGCTTTGGTTTCAAGTTCTTCCTGCATGCAGGTGCAAGAAGCTCGCTCCAAGCGATGCATTGAAACCACCCGGTAGTAACTGCCTTGCTTACTGCTGCTCACTTGTTTGTTTGAGCTGCTTCCCTGCCGGTTCATGCTCCTCGTAAACCCCCGAATCAAAGGTCTCGCGGATAGACAAATCTCACACAATGCTTGTCTTGGATGGGATAATCCACTCGAACTGAGACGCCAAATGCCTCGTCGGACCGCCACGGCGAGTTGAAGCTAGCTCCAGCGTCCAGACATGCTGCATGCTTTCTGAGGGGCTGTTTCGGTACCTCGCTTGCCCTGCTTAATCAAGTGCCAATGAGGCTGGAGAGTAACCCCCACGCTACTGATTGCGCATATTGTGTGTGCCATATTTGACGCTCATCATCTCATCCTCCACAAGATTCTCAATATATGGCGCAAGAACTAAAAAGGCCACCAGGTGGTCAAGGTCCCGTCATATCACAATATATGCAATTCACGCTTCTGGTTCAAGCACAGCAGGCAAGTTCAAACTGCCAGGCATTGCATGCGGCAATTGCAAACTGCAGCAACCAGCATCAATGCTTCATGACGTCCGTGTATTCTGCCTCTGACCCAGCGTTGTGGCACATTTGAAGCAGATGCACTCCACTCCTTCGGCCCTCATACCAAGCCTGAGGAAGACTAGCTGCAAGAAGTCGACCCCAAGAAGTTGTGCAACGGGAGGGACTGCCAGGATCGACCACAGAGCACGCACGCGCTGTGTCTTACGAGCATAACCGATCAAGCGAGGCTGTGGGAACCTATGAGCTCTCGTGGATTTCGCTCGTCCACTATCCGCCGAGGGTGTGTCCAAGCAAAGGTGCACTTGTGGCTGTTATCTTGAATTTCCTTGGAGCCAATGGTTATTTGCATGCAGCAGTGGTATTTCCGCTTGGGATGGTACCTGCTGGCGCTAACAGCTGTCAAGATTAGAGCCGGTCCGGGCCCTTGCCCTTCTTCGCTGATCTATCATGGACCGTGGCCATTGGACATCAAGGTCGTCTTCAAGGTACAGCCTTGCCATGGCACTACTGCTGCCCGTGATCATCATGTAGTCAACGATTGCTTCCAACGAAAAGCAGACTGATATCAACCAAGACGCCAAGGTCATTCCTCCTCGATCTCTTCCACGCTAGAGAGATACTGTATACAGCCACTATACAAGACGGCTATCGCGGACCCTCGTTGACGGGAAGCACGACATTGCTAGATTTCGTTATCGTCGGCCGCGTGGCGCTTAACTCGACCCCTCTTTTCACGATAGTTGCGATGATGCGTTTTCGAAATTGCTTATCGCCATGCTTAAAGGACTGGCAGTGCTTTACGCTTGAAGTCGAATAGATTAAAAGCGCGGGATGATAGTCGTGTCCGTGTTTGGACGAGCGATACAAAAGACGGCAAAATCAGACGACCCCAATACGCCTGATAACAGCTGTTTTCGCCCCATACCTTCATGCAATGCTGGCTGATGGTATGCATCAGAGCACTGAGGGCAGAGGATGCAGTCGTCGAGCATTTGCAGTGCTCCACTTTTTGTGATCGTCCATCAAGGTGAGCTGTTCGTGACCGAGGTGGTCAGTGCCATCCAGCAGTAGCGATGGCGATCACCAGCAGCACTGGCCCTTGCCAATTTTGTGTGCAATTCTTCTTCGTTCCTCGTAGGTCAAGGACATACAGATTCGTGATATTCAGCTTGAGATGAATACCAATTTTTTTTTTTGTCTGCCATGAACAACTGCCGTTGCCCAACAATGTGCTGTGCTAGCGAAAGTTAAAGAACGACGTCATATGGAGGCTCTGAATCCTCAAGCTATAAAGAACTCATCGCAATGTAGTGATAGGTGATACTGCTTGTTCGCCCCACGGATTACACGACTCACGACTTGTCAAACAACCAACATGGCATCCTCGACACCGCAGCCAGGCACGGTTGAGCCGCCCGTCAGCATCGACCGATTGACCAACAGTAACTGGACGAAGCCCGAATACAAGTTACCCATCCCATCGCTACAATTCCTGTTCCACCTTGAATGTGATATGGAATCTTTTAGACACATTGGGCCTGGCCCCCACGGTGACAGGTCCACTGTGATATTCAAGGGCGGCCGATTCGAGGGTCCACGCTTAAGAGGCAAGATTCTTCCCGGAGGTGGAGGTGAGCACAAAGTACCTTTTTCTGTGCCCAGTCGAAACAGATTTCCTAACCAATGGCTGTTTAGATTGGGAGGTTGTGAGGGACCATGACGGAGATCAGCAGACTGCCTTCTTGGATACAAGATACAACTTGGAAACACATGACGGCGCGGTGCTTTTCTTGCGCACGACAGGGTGAGTAGTGCAACCTTTGAAGCAAAATGCTGGCAACAGAAGATTCGAAACGGCATACTGACGTTGTGAGTCTCAGAACGAGAACTGGAAAGAAGGAAATCCTTGAAAAGCTGGGAGAGGGAAACATCGGCCCTGATCAATTCAGAATGCGTCTCAACCTCACCTTCGAAACTGGTGATCCGAGATACACCTGGCTCAACTCGGCTGTCTTTATCGCAAGCTCTGGACGCGTGGGTGACATGGTCATCTACGACGCCTACCAAGTCCTCTAAGCAGTTTGATATACCCTTTTATTTAAGCAATTGTGTGGTTCACATCTTCATCAACGAAATTGGTCGCATCGCACCCTTCAAGCAGATCGAGAGCTCGGAGGAATATATTGAACTTAATCTTGGGTACTAGTGCTCAATCAGGGAAGGTGGCCGCAAAGACCCCAGATTTGGCGTTGCTCAGGTCGTGATCTATGACGATGTTGTCTCCCATTTCCTGGCGGTCATGATGTGATTTTTGTTGTGCGTATGTCATTCTTTCACGCGCAAGGGTGGGTATACATGACCATTGAATGACCCGTTCGTTTCTTTTGTCGCGTGCAGCAAGAAAACTACATTGACTAGCTGCGACCCTTCGACCTTGCACACATGCCAGACGAAAGGCCTTTATTGACAAGTGAACCCTCTCAGACGCGGTACGACATGGGTCAACAAATGGAGAACCAGAAGAGAAAGAAGGTGTTGGTTGTCGGTGCTGGAGCTGCAGGTCAGTTCGACATAATTGAGACGAGTACCACAGAGCAGAATTGACGCGTCGAGACAGGTATGAGCTGTGCTCACCACCTCGCCGAACAGCCCGACAAGTTCGACGTCACGCTCGTGGATGCTGTTGACTACTGCGGTGGTCAAGCCTACAGTATCCCCATCGACAAGAACAGGTACGGCGCCAGCTGGCTCAACCAAGGTGTCCAAGGCGGCTCGTACATCTTCCACCACACCATGACCATGTTCGCTCGCCAGGGACACCACGCCGATCCCGTCAAGTTGCACGTCTCATTCGGAAAGGACGAGCAGTTTTGGACCAACGTATACTCGACCATGATGCTCAAAAAGCACGAAAAGGAGGTCAGACGCTTTTACTACATGATCAAGATGATCCGTTGGTTCGAGATCTTCTTCGCCCTCATCCCCATCAAGCATGTGGTCAAGCTCTTCATGTTCTCTGAAGAATTCGCCAATGTCGTTGCTTTGCCCATGGTCGCTCTCTTCCTGGGTACTGGAAACTACGCCCCCGAAGTACCGAGTATGGTTCTGGAAAGACTGTGCACAAGTCCCACATACGGTATGTGGTTCCCAACAGACAAGGCCAGTGTAGCCAGCAACATGCCCCCTATGGTTGTGTTCCCCAACTTCAGCGAGTTCTACAGCGACTGGAAGACCAGTCTCGAGAAGAAGGGCGTCCACGTTCGCCTCTCCACCGAAGTCACCCAAGTCGTGCGCAGAAACAAGGATGGTGTCGATGTGAAGATCATCAAACGAACACCCGTCTCAGACGGCCACACTCAAGACAGCGCCTGGGTGCCCAATACAGTCGAAGGCTCCAACGGTGACCCCAACGCCACCGAAATCGAAGAACACTACGACGAAATCGTGCTCTGCGTGTTGACCGACACCGCCAAACGCATCCTCAAGCCCTGCGCAACCTGGCGCGAGAACAAAGTCCTCGGATCCGCAAAGTTCGCCAACGACATCACCATCACGCATTCAGATGCAGACTACATGCGCAAACATTACGAAATGGAATTTAACGAAGAGCAAGCCGTCACTTCACTCAACGGAGTCGACCAATCCTCGCGCGTCGAATTTGCACGCAAGAACTTCAAGCCCATGTATTTGATCAAGATGTACCCCAAGGACCTCACAAAGCTCGAAATGAGCTTCAACTGCTCAAACTACCAGTCGCAATTCCCTCCAGACACACCGCTCGACAATGCAGTCTTCCAAACTATTTTCCTGAACAAGGATAGGGATTCGCATCTCTGGTCTATCGACGAAATCGACGAGTCCAAAATCATTCGCAAGGATTGGTGGCATCAGTTGTGTCACAGTTTCACACACTATCTCTTTGTGGTTCCTTGGATGTGGGCACTCAACGGCAAGAACCACACACGATTTGCTGCTGCGTGGACTATGGTCAACGCCCACGAAGTCGCTTGTATTTCTGGTATCGCCGCTGCTGTGGATCTCGGAGCTACCTACCCTGAAGACCTCGAGCGCGATAGATTTGCTCTGTTGGCGTTTAGATTGTACTATTTGCTTGCGTATGGCAAGTGGTATAAGAAGAGAAACAGCGGCAAGAACAGCAAGGAGAGTTATTCTACTGGTCTTTATGGCTCGGTGTATCAGGGTCCTGGTGTTGCTAGTGAGGAGCGTACTTGCTGGAAGAAGGAAGTGGAGAACGGACGCTCGTTGAAGGATTTCAGCATGGCTAAGGCTGATTAGAGGGATGCTGCTGATGGAAGATATGGGATGAGATATAGATCAGACGCCCCTTTTCTGTACTAATAGTAGATATGGATGTATAAGTAAGGACCATTCGAAAAAAAGGTCATGAATTTTCTCAATTGCTTCGCTCTTCGCGTCGCTTACCTGGTTCGGCCGCAAGCAGTGTCAATCAATTCACCAACAGGCACTACACCACAACAGGTTCCTAGAAGCACGCACATCCTGTACTGCCCTTTCTGCAACTCTGGTAACACGTCTATGTCAAAATGAGGGAACACCGACCTCTACGATCTCAAAATTCGAAACTCGACGAAGGTTCATCAAGCGCAAGTCAAGGACAGGGTGATAGCTCCAGACAAGTCTCTTTGAATCGAGACAACATCCTGACACATACAGTACATTATCATCTCATGGATCTAGAGACTATTCTATGGCTCTCTCATCTATCTCTAGACCGCTCGATCAAACCCTCATCCATCCAAATCATTCTCATCTCACGCATCACCACCACCAAGCCTTCTACACCACAGCAGCAGCAACAGTCTTTCTCCTCTCCTCCTTCTCCTTCTTCTTAGCAGCCCACTCCCTACTAGCTTGCCTTCCTTTTTCCGCAGCCTCAGCTCTAGCTTTCTTGGCCGCATCTTCTTTTTCTTTCTTCTCCTTTTCTTCTTTTTGTTTTGCTTCTGCTGCGCGAGCAAAGACTTGTTTGCCTTTTGACGAGGAAGAGGAAGAGGAAGGAGCCATGCTTTGCCGTTTCGTCAGGGAAGTTGCTGCGCGAGGGGGAAGAGTGGAAGAAGTTGAGGCAGCAGGGTGGAAAGAGGACATGCGTTTTTGTGCCGTAGTGGTGGAAGAAGGGTCGCGAACACTGCTTGCCCTCTTCAATGCACTGTTATCACCAGAAGGCAAACGGGCCCTCGACGCATTCGTCTGTCTCACCTCCGCCGGTTTGGTCATTTTGGGCACTGGTCTTGCTTTAAACACTCCTCTCTCCTTTTCTCTTTTTTCCTCTTCTTCTTTTTGTTTTGCCAGTCTGGCTTCCTTTTGCGCTTTCATCTTGGCAGCAAACGCATCACTAGATAACTGGAACGTAGCTTTTGTGACTGGTTTCGTAGACTTTGGCGCTGCAGGCGGGATGTAAGTTGACTTTTGGGCAACACCACCGTTTTCCTCTTGTCGCTTTTGGCGTTCTTCTTTCTCGGCTTTGAGTTTTGCGGCGATGGCTTCGCCGGGGAGTTGGAAGGTTGAGCGGGTAGGAGCTTTTGTGGATTTGGGAGGTGGAGGGGGTTTGTAGGTTGGTTTTGCCGTGGTGCCGGATTCTGCTTGTCGTCGTAGTCGTTCTTCCTTTTCTGCTTTTAGTTTTGCTGCTATGGCTTCGCCTGGCAGTTGGAAGGTCGATTGCGTAGGTGCCTTGGAAGACTTAGGAGGGGGTGGAGGCGTGGGGAACGACATGGACATAGGACGAGGTTTAGAGTGAGGGATATTTGCGGGAGCTCCTCGCTCGGTGGACTGAGAAGAACCTGCTCTAGGAGCCATGCTGGGACGGACTGAAGCGCGCTTGACGGATGTAGTTCGCTTGATGGCTGCGCTCGTTGATGGCTCTGGGCGTGAAGGGGCAGCTATGGACTTGCGGACAACAGAAGACTGACGACCAAGCGTCGACTGTCTCACCGAGGACTTTCGGACAGGCTTCGAGGGTTCAGACTTGGAGGTTGCAGAGGAGGTATTTTTAGCGGTCGAGGAGGCGGGAGATTTATTTTCCTTGTGTTGAGATTTGGCCGTGCTGTCGATCGTGGGCTCTGTAGCATTGGCTGTCTGCTTCTCAGCCTGCTCAACAACTTCCTGCTGTGGACCAGTGCTCTCAGTGGCCAAGGTCGGCTGTTCAGAAAGTGGTTGTTCTGCACCAGGCGCAACTTCCGGCTCACTGAACTTCTGCTTTTTGGGCGAGACCTGGAGGGCTTGGAAGTGATCAATCAGACTGTCGTCTTGGCCCTCCTCTGCCTGTGAGCTCTCAGGTCTTGCTGCTGACGCTTCTCCGTTTACTCCAGGGTCATGATTCTCAATTTTCAGCTCAGGCTGTGATTGTTCGTCCTGTTGCGGTGTCTGCACTTGCTGCTCTTGTCCAGCACCCAGCGATTCAACATGCGTCTGAAGCCTGTCGACAGGACTAGCAACAACATCGCCAGCAGGAACCATATTCTCCTTGTTGGAAGTGCTCCTCATGTGGACAAACTCATTCTTGATGATGTTCTTGGCTGGTGTACGTTGAGGAGTGATATTGAGCAATGGTAGCTCGGTGGTGGGCGATCCAGCATCGACGTCTTTGTGAGGTGGTTGCAGTGTTTCGTCCTGATGGATTGAGATGTGGTTTGGCTTGTCGTTGTTGCTGGTTGAAGGGGTCGGTGCAGGAGTTGCTATACGAGAGCAGTTCGCAAGAGGTTCTTGAGCGTGGGCATGGATGGCTTCAGACATACCTTCTTGCTCGTCCTGCTGGCTGTTCTGCGCATGGCCATCTGTCTGCTCTTCATTCTTCTCCTTTACTATCTCTCCATCCTCGAGCTCTTGATTGTCAACAGGATCCTCATCGCTTTGTTTGCCAGGATCCAGATTCGTTGGCAATTCAGCCAATGCTTCACGCTCCTGGGGTTCTTCAATGGGCGTCGTAGAGCCGTTCTTCGTATCATCGTAAGTATGTTCATTATTGTCGTGGGTGGTGGCTGCAGGCTCAGCTACTTCTGCTTCGGCTTCAGCAGCCGCCAAAGCAGCTGCTTGAGCTCTAGTCATGCGCATCTTGAATTGATGTTTTTGATAAACTCCAATGCCAATGAGAGATGATTGACCGATGCGATACTGGCAAAAGAATGGACGTCCGGCGCGTAAGAGACAAGAGAAGAGAAGAGTCGCAATGTTACACAGGGGAGTGTTTCAGCTTGCGACGAGACCCTGTTGTTGCTGTGCCGCAACCGCGAATGTTTTTGTTGATCTTCAAACCCCGCAAAATCCTCCACGCGTTTCACAATCAAGAGATTCGACATGTGAACCACGTTCGAAATGACTCGTGGGCTGAGATATTCATCGTTATGATTTCGTTTATGCTCTATCTTAGACCATCATGCTGCGTCTGCGCGCTCCACTGCGGTCTACTCGCGCTGACCGAGGGGCCTTGCGAACTTCTGCCTCCTCCTGCTTCTCTTCTGCTTCCACCTCCACTTCTGCGCCGTTGCTTGATCGCTCACTGCTATCTGTCATAGATGAGTGCCGCCTGCTGTTTCGTTTCCGGCTTGCAGCACTCTCTTCCACATCAGATGAGTCTTTCAGCTTGTAAACTCCTGCATCCTCACCACTCTCCTTCTGCTTCTTGGACCCTGCCATCAATGCTGAAATAGCCCTGCCAGATGCTGAAGGTACCTTGCTGGTTTCGAATGTTCGTTCGTGCTCTCTGTCAACCTTTTGACCTAGCGGGCTTGGTGCTTCAGAGCCCATATCCCGTGTCAAAGATCCGTTCATATCATCTCCTTTGATTACGACTGTTCTCATCGTCTTCTTTTCCGATGTGGTAATGTTGCTGCTGATTCTTCGACCATTTGCATCCACCGCATCTGCTTTCGCTGCTGTAGGTCGGCGCATCTTGCTCACCAGGTTCGGTTCTGCATAGTTGACGGCTGCTCTGGCTCGTCGCGAAGGCCTACTAGCGCCATTCAGAGCAGCTGGTCCCGAGCTCATCGATTTCAGTCCTGATGGTGGTGGTGTATCTCTTCCTTCATCTCTTGCAGTCGAAGGCTCCGAGGGTGTAGGTGAAAAGAATTCGGGTAGTGGTGTTTTCGGTGCCAGATCCTCTATCTCTTCAACCGGCAGTTCTGATGGTAGAGCAATCTCGATTGTTCTCATGATTGTCTCTGGTTCACCGGCTGCGATTGTGACTGATTTGGTGGTCGGGTTCTTTGACTTTCTGCGATCAGTCGCCTTGACAGCAGGCTTGAGTGGAGCATCTTCCTGCTTCAAATCTCCTTTTCCTTTCGTGTTTCTCGACAGCTTCCGTGGGGAAACATTGACGCTCTTGTTGCCCAGGACCTTGCGCTCAGGCAATAAAGCTGGCGTCTCTGTATCCTCCAGGCTCTCCGCTGGCGTTGTGACTGGCTCGGTGTTCATGAAGTCGGCTGCCATGGAGGATCTTCTGCTGAACTTGAAATCATCTTTCACAACGCGCTTCTCAACCTCATCTTCAACATCGCGCATACTGAGCTTTCTCTTAGCGCTCGTTCGTGTGAGTTGTGGTTGTTCATCATCGTCGAGGTTGGGAGGAAGTAATGAGCTTCGTCGAAGCTGTAATTTCGAATCTTTGCGCTTTCTTCTCGTCTCCAGATTGACTGACAAGTTGGCTGGCAGAGACTCGTGGTCGGATGTAGGATTATCATCTTGCTCATCGTAATCGGGCTGGTCGATCTCGGTGGATAGAGGATCGAATTTTATCGGATCCTCATTGTCGAAATGCACGATTGGAGGTGGGCCAATATCAGGCGAAGGATTGCTGTGGTTGGAGAGACGGACGGCGTTTGTCTGACTGAATCTGGAGGTGTCAGGTTGAGGTAGACATTGACATAACAATGTTTGGACGTACCGCAGAGAGCCGCCGGGAGAGGATGCTTCTTCGGCAATACCATCCATTCTCGGGGCCTGCCCAGAAAGAATAGCAGCGGGGACCTCAGGCCGCCATGAAGAAGTGTCGTAAGATTTGTCTTGAGGAACCGAGGGATGGTTGTTTTGGATCTGGCCAAGCTCCGAGACGAGAGCACCGAACTCGAGCAGCTTAGCCTGTAGTTGATCCTTGACTGAGACGAGAGCAGAGTTGTCTAAACGAGGGCGAGTTTCAGACAGTTGAGCCTGAAGGTGGACGATGTCTTCGCGAAGGTCGAGGTTCTCGGCAAGCAATCGCGAGACTTCGCATTCAAGAGCACGGATGCGCAGACATTGCGCCGAGTTGTTCCTGGAAGATAGACGGTCAGATGGATTAAACCGAAGATCATTGTACTTTTGGGCGCATACTTGGCGAGCTCGCGGTTCTGTCGTACGAAGCGGCGCTTTACTTTGTATTGTCAGCATGGCTGTCAACAAGGTGAGTGGGAGAGAAACATACGAGCATCAACGCTCTCTGTTGGCAGAGGAGCTTCGTTGAGTCTGGCCATGAGGCGGGCGACGAGCTATTTGTCGAGGGGTGTATGGCGGCGTAGAGATGAAATTTGGTATGAGCAAGTCTCGAAGCATAAGCACAAGCACAAGCTGGCCGGCGTCAGTGCCTGACGCCGCTGTTTGTTTGCAGCCGTCGCCGTGGGCAACGCCGACTCGCGCTTCCACGCCAAGTCTGTCTTCACGACTCAGACAGACACTTTCAGGGCCAACCGTCAACATTGAATCCTCAAGAAGGTTGCGACCTGACCGACTCTCTTTGGTAGTTACAAACATCCACCAGCTCAGCGACATGTATCGACCTACAAGCAACCTTCCGTCGCATTTGCGCCAATCGTCTCTATCAACCTCGAATTCGCAAACATCCGCCCTGCAGCAGCGCATCAACGAGAAACGTGCCGAGCTCGAGAACCTCAAACAACTCCGCGAACTCAGTGCTGGTCTTGCTGGCCAAATGGAGCAGCTTGAGGAGAAGCTGTCTACGCTTTCAGATGGAACTCAGGGTGTGTCGTCATTCTTCTCTTCCCAAATACCGAAACTGATCCTTGCAGCCATCGCAACCGTTCTCTCCAACTGGCATACCGTGCTCAGAGCGATCCACATGGCTTCTGGTATGCTTTAACCCGATTCTTCCCCTATCACCTTGCTGACAAGAATGTAGCCCACATTGCAAAGCCCCAGCAAGACACCGAACACGAACCCGACGCAGACCTTCCTCTGCCCCAGACCCTTGTCAGAATACCCATGCAGCATGTCGATCAATCCGAACCTACTCAGTCCGAGAATGGCGATGATTCAACCGTCAAATGAGAAGCCGGAAAGATATGATCCTCTATTCTTTCCCAGACAACCCCAGACGAACGCCTGAAATGCAGTATACGAAGCAATTCTCATAATCTGCTCTCGCATACAAGATATTCCGCGCATGACGATATCCAAAGGAGACACCTCTTGCCTTTCAAGAAATAAGCCCTCAAAGATCATGGTGTCTTGCGGGTGGGATGTCAACAATGATTGGAAATAAAGGGATGACTTTTTTCATGGTCCCTCAATCCTTCTTGGGTGTCTTCCTTCTAGGAACTCTCTCGTAAGCATTTGGACTAGGCCTGCGGGCCTTCTGTTTGCCCTTGCTGGAACCGTGCGAATGGGAGGGGTCGGCGTGATCGTGGTCGCATGGGCCATCTGGGTGGTGATGGTGCTGATTACGACGACGGTTTGCAGGCTGGGCCCTGCTGGTATCGGGCTCGCTATCCGAGTCGGAGGAAGACGACGAGGACGAGTCTTCATCAGAAGATTCACCAGCCTCGCGTGGTTTGTGGTAGATGCAGCATACTGTTGTCGCGTGTCAGTAGACAAAGACACGAATTCAAGAATCGGCGTCACACACCTTTTGAACTCTTCTTTCCCATGCCTTCATTGTCAATCACATCTTCGGCCCACTGAATGCGACGGCGTTCGGAAGGTTCGGCCTCGGCCCTGAGACGGAGAGTAGTAGGCCCCGCTTGGGAAGCGGTGAGAGTGAGACTGCCGTGCGTGTTGGACGCCACGTTGGATTGGTTGGAAGACATGGCTCTGTAGGCAAAATCAAGACGACGGCATGAGCGTAGAGAAATTGTTGTAGGTTTGTAGCGGTGACGGTCGAAGAACAGGCGACTTGGGATGTTTGAACAAGCAAAGAGGAACTTGGGTGTGACGTGCAGCGAACACAATGGAAAGGCGGAAGGGGAGTAGTGACTGCCTTGTTGGGCCTAGCATCGAGGGTCTTCTAGAAACAAGAGGCGACGCCCAAGGTTCAAACAGCCAAGCCTTAAGGCAGGCGCAGGAGCCAGCAAAGGCAAGAAGCAGCCGCAGCAGCAGCAGAGAGCGTTAAGCAAGCCGAAACAGCATCAGAGCTCGACAACCATCAGCTTTCCACCGCTTTCTGTCAACCACAACTCCCGCAAACTTTTACACTCCCCTTGTACAGCTGTGCGCTTGCTTGGCCAACCTCTCGCCAACACTTCAGCTCCGCTCTCTCACTCCGGACGCGTTCTCTGTCTCCGACCAGAGCGTCTTCTCTACACGCGCCGCCCCACCTCCTCCGGCCTCTACCAACCCGCTCACCCTCTGGCTCCTTCAGGAACTGCATGCTAGAGTAGACACAAACTCTCCTTGCACCAGGCAGCGCGCCATACTACACGTCGCCCACAACAAGCTCTCGTCTGCGCCGAACTCTCCCCCACTATGGCTTCGTCAATACAGGAGCTGGACGCCACTGTCCAGGCCTTCTACAGCGGTCAGGGTCAAGAGGTGCGCCATAAATGCCCTCAATCTAGCAATGCCCAAGCTAACTGTCTTCACCTCAGCGAACACAAGCTCAAGCCACCCTCAATCAGGTAAGTTGCAAGCTCTTACACGCAACCTCTTCCCCGCTAATCTCGTTGCAGTTCAAGGAAAACCCCGACGCATGGCTCATGGTCGACAAGATTCTCCAAGACGCCCAATACCCTCAGACCAAGTGTACGCCATCTACCCGAAATCCTTCCCCAATGTTTCCTAAGACATACTGATCTCGCCCGCAACAGTCCTCGGTCTACAAGTTCTTGACAATGTGATCATGACGCGGTGGAAGGTTCTGCCCCGCGAGCAGTGCCAGGGTATCCGCAACTTTGTTGTCCAGTTCATCATCCAGATGTCGAGCACCGACGAGAGCCTGCGCAAGGAAAGAGCTTTGATTAACAAGCTCAACCTGGTCCTCGTTTCCATCCTCAAGCAGGAATGGCCTCACAACTGGCCCACCTTTATCAACGAGATTATCTCTTCCTGCCACAGCAGTCTACCCATTTGCGAGAACAACATGGCCATTCTGCGTCTCCTTTCAGAAGAAGTTTTCGACTTCTCCGCCGAACAGATGACCTCCACCAAGACGCGCCAACTCAAGCAGAGCATGTGTGACGAGTTCACCTCCATTTACAACCTGTGCAGCGAGATTTTGCGCACTGCCACACAACCCTCGCTGATCAAGGCCACTCTTGAGACTCTGCTGCGCTTCCTCAATTGGATTCCTCTGGGTTTCATCTTCGAGACACCGCCTACTGGTATCAGCTTGCTTGAGACTCTTCGCAGTCGCTTCCTTGAGGTCCCCGAATTCCGCAACGTCACTCTCAAATGTTTGACCGAAGTTGGTGGTCTTCAGACTGAACAGCAGTACAACGAGAAGCTCATTGCCATGTTCACCGACACCATGACAACCATTTCTACAATCATCCCCTTGTCGCTGGATCTCAAGCAGACTTACGCCTCCAGCAACAGCCGTGACCAAGAATTTGTCCAAAACCTCGCTCTCTTCCTGACCAACTTCTTTTCTAACCACCTCAGCATCATCGAGAACCTGCCCAACCCTGACTTCCTGGTTCACGGACACTTCTACCTCATTCGCATCAGTCAGATCGACGATCGTGAAATTTTCAAGATCTGTCTGGAATACTGGACCAAGCTGGTCTGCGACCTCTACGACGAGATGCAGCAACTTCCCCTCACCGACATCAATCCTTTGGTCAGCATGACAATGAGCGGTCTTTCCAATGGCGGTGCTCCTCACCCTTCGGCAATGGCGGGCTACCCTCTACGCAAGAACAAGTACGGCGAAGTTTTGACAAACTTGCGCCAAGTCATGATCGAAAAGATGGTTCGTCCTGAAGAAGTCTTGATTGTTGAGAACGACGAAGGTGAGATCGTCCGTGAATTCGTCAAGGAGAGCGACACCATTCAGCTTTACAAGACCACCAGAGAGTGTCTGGTCTTTCTGACTCACTTGGACGTTGTCGACACTGAGACCATCATGTCCGACAAGCTCTCCAAGCAGGTCGATGGCTCCGAGTGGTCTTGGGCAAACTGCAACACTCTTTGTTGGGCTATTGGCTCCATCTCTGGTGCCATGAACGAAGAGACTGAGAAGCGCTTCTTGGTCACCGTCATCAAGGACCTTCTCGGTTTGACCGAACAGAAACGTGGAAAGGACAACAAGGCTGTTGTCGCATCGAACATCATGTACATTGTCGGTCAATACCCTCGTTTCCTCAAGGCTCACTGGAAGTTCCTCAAGACAGTCGTCAACAAGCTCTTCGAATTCATGCACGAGACCCATGAGGGTGTACAGGACATGGCTTGCGATACTTTCATTAAGATTGCCAACAAGTGCAAGCGTCACTTCGTTCTGACCCAGCCTGGCGAGTCGGAGCCTTTCATTGACGAAATCGTGCGTAACATGCGCAAGATCACCTGTGATTTGTCTCCCCAGCAGGTTCACACCTTCTACGAGGCTTGTGGTTACATGATCAGTGCACAGGGCCAGAAGGCTATGCAGGAACGTTTGATCGGTGAGCTTATGGCTCTTCCTAACCAAGCCTGGGACGCAATCATTCAGTCTGCACACGTTGATCCCAACATTCTCCAAGATTCCGAGACCATCAAGGTCGTGGGCAACATCATGAAGACAAACGTCTCTGCTTGCTCTTCGATCGGAAGCTACTTTTACCCTCAGATTGGCAAGATTTACCTCGACATGCTCACCATGTACCGTGCCAGCAGTCAGCTTATTGACGAAGCTGTGCAGAGAGATGGTATGCTTACTCTTCCTATCTACTCCACGTCATCATTGCTAATTATCCACAGGTAACATTGCCACCAAGATGCCCAAGGTCCGCGGTCTTAGAACTATCAAGAAGGAAATTCTCAAGTTGATCAGCACATACGTCGACAAGGCTGATGATCTCGAGATGGTTCACGAGCGCCTTGTGCCCGACTTATTGCAAGCGGTCCTTCTTGACTACCAGAACAACGTCCCTGATGCTCGCGAGGCTGAGGTCCTGAACGTCATGACTACCATCATCAAGAAGCTTCAGGTACGTTGGACCCCTAATCGTAGCAGACACTCGGTCGGCTTGGTCGCCATTCCTACTTCAAGATGTCATGCTAACACTTCCCAGGGTCTGATGACCAAGGACGTACCTGGTATCCTCGGTGCCGTTTTCGAGTGCACTCTTGACATGATCAACAAGGACTTTTCCGAATACCCCGAACACCGTGTTGAATTCTTCAAGCTTCTCCGCGAGATCAACCTGCGTTGTTTCCCTGCTCTTCTCCAGCTTGATCAGCGCCAATTCAAGTTTGTCATCGATTCATGCATGTGGGCCAGCAAGCACGACAACCGTCTTGTTGAGGGCGAAGGTCTGAACATGTGCTACGAGCTTGTCCAAAACATGTCAGAGACCGACATCGAGATTAGCGGACCTTTCTTCCAGAACTTCTACACCACCATCCTCCAGGATGTCTTCTTCGTTCTTACCGACTCGGATCACAAGGCTGGCTTCAAGTACCAGTCCATGCTCCTCGCACAGATGTTCTACCTCGTCGGCTCTGGCAAGTTGAACTCGCCCATCTACACCTCCGACATGGCACCTGCTGGCACATCAAACAAGGAGTTCCTACAAAACTTCGTCGGCAACCTTCTTGTCAACGCTTTCCCCAACCTCACTCCCGCACAGATCCAGAAGTTCATCTCAGACCTGTTCTCACAAGCCGATGACATTAACCGCTTCAAGCTCACATTGCGTGACTTCTTGATTCAGCTCAAGGAGTTCGCTGGTGACAACGCCGAATTGTTCATTGAGGACCGTGAGAAGGCTGCTCAAGAAGCCAAGGTGCAGGAGAGAGAGCGTGCCATGAAGGTTGGTGGTCTGCTCAAGCCCAGTGAGATCGATGATGACGAGCTGTGACTTGACCACGAGTTGGGTACTAGAACAGCTCATGATCCGAGAGACCTCATCGTGTCGGCAGAAGCAAAACCCAACGTGGTTGGAGATGATGGCTTGGATGGCTGGCAAATGTATGGCCTGTAGAGTTGTGCATCGCCGTCACGTCAGCAGCATCTCTCTGCAACAAAAGCCAAACGAACACCTCCGGACATGAACAGAAAAAGGCGGACCACAATTGAGAGACACGCAAAGGTCACAAAACTCCGAAAAATTTGACAGTTCTGCGCAATGGCCTGGCGCATGGTGTTATGCTGGAGAAGTCGACTGGGACAAAGCGAGCAAGGACCTCGTCATCTTGTTGTATATACAAGAGTCACATGGCGAAGGCAGGAGTCAGGGAATCTTTACGTCTGTGTGTTCTGCGTCTCTTGCTCACTCTGCTGTACTTACGCCAGACGGCATGGGCAAGTTTCTGACTGTCAATTCACTTCTTTTTAGCGGGTTACAAGCATTAGATATTCCATGGTATAAAATCAATTCATTGTAAACTCTCTTTCCTTGATTTGAATATAGTGCTAATTAAACAATGTAACATCACCGTGCGCCTGGTATAGATTGGCGACAAGGTTGCACGTGTTGGTCATCGAGGCCTCCAGTCCCCACTCTACCCGTACCTTCGTTGCGGAGGTTGACCGAGGCCCCACAATGCCCGCATCTTTACCTCCACGCCTATTCACGTCGTTCGATGCAGTGGCTTTTTTTCCAAACACGATCTTGACCTTCATGTCGTCGCTCCTGCTGGACTCCCAGGCCAAGGATTGCGAGGCTGTCGGATGTCTTCGGTGGTTATCGGACTCCAACATCCGAGGACATTTTCAGTTCCCCGTGCTAACATGGCATGGTTCTTTGAGAGAGCATATGTAAGATAGATCCTCATCGGGTACGGCATCCGATAAGCGATCGGGAAGAAATGCGGTTGGATTGACTTTACATTCGGCATCGGCCTCCACATGAAAGTCGGCCGAGTTTTGAGGATGTTGATGTCGGCATGCCGTTCGCGAGAATGCTATCAGGGCAGAAGCGCGCAGAGTTCGCGACATGGTACATGCTTTCGTGGGGCATGATGGGGTGGCAGCGTGGGTCAGGCTATACCAGCCGACGTGAAATATGGCGGATTGATCTGGAAGGTGAGGTCGTAAGGCTGCATCTTCTATAAAAGGCAGGCTCCTTCCCCATGCAAGTGCAAGTGTACCCCTCATTCCTTCCTTCTTGCCTCACTCTTCATCATGCGTTCCTCTCTGTTCGCAGGACTCGTCGGCGTGTCTACTGTTGGCGCTGTTCAGCCCTTGGTAGACGTGTGTTACTCCAAGTACGAAGGTGTCTCACTCGCGAATGGCGTTACACAGTGGTTGGGTGTGCGATATGCTGCCCCTCCAGTCGGCAACCTGAGATTTGCAGCACCTGCTGATCCCATCGAGAACAAGACTACCATCTTGGCCAATCAAGTGAGTATTCATGGTTGGAAATCCAGTTGTACTTGCTGACGACTTCTCGTACAGTTCGGCAACATCTGTCTGGGCACTGGCGCCGCACCAAGCAACTCTTCCTCTGAGGATTGTCTGTTCATGAACATCTATGCTCCTACCAACGCGACATCGGATAACCCGCTGCCTGTCTATTTCTATATTCAAGGCGGTGGTTTCAATTCAAATTCTAACCCTAACTACAACGGTTCGGGTTTGATCGAGGCCAGCAACCACAACATTGTCGTTGTGAACTTCAACTATCGCGTTGGTCCTTATGGTTTCCTTGCATCAAACGAGATTGTGAAGGGAGGCAGCACCAACAACGGTCTCAAGGATCAGATCAAGGCCCTGCAGTGGCTCCAGAAGAACATCCGCAAGTTTGGTGGTGACCCCAACCATGTCGTGATCGGAGGATCGTCTGCAGGAGCTGCCTCTGTCACTCTTCTACTCACCGCATACGGCGGTCGCAATGATGGTCTCTTCCACGCTTCGGCTGCCGAATCTCAATCTTTCGCCGCTGTCCGTAGTGTCAATGAGTCTCAGTTCATGTATGACAACCTGGTCATTCGCACTGGATGCGCAAGCTCAAACGACACCTTGGCCTGCCTGCGTAGCCTCAACGCAACCTATCTGCAAACCAAGAACATCAACTCTCCTTTCCCTGGCGCTCAGGATCCTCCGTTGTACATGTATGGTCCCACCTTGGATGGCGGTGTGGTCAGTGATTTGACCACGGCTGCTTTCCGCAAGGGCAACTTCATCAAGCTGCCTGCCATCTACGGTGACGACACAAACGAAGGCACCGTATTCGTCCCAATGAACACTTCTTCCATCGGTGAAGGCAATGCTTTCCTCAAAGACCAGTTCCCTCTCCTGACACTGGACATGATTCGCCACATCAATGCCTTGTACCCCAACAATGCTTCCTGGCAATACCCCAACGCAGGCGCCTGGTGGAGACAAGCCTCCAACGCATACGGAGAGCTTCGCTACAACTGCCCCGGCATCAACATCTCAGACGTCTACGCCGCTACCTTCAACCGCAAAGACATCTACAACTACCACTGGGACGTCGTCGACCCCGTCGCCGCAGCAGCAGGCAGAGGCGTTACCCACACCGTCGAAACCAACGCCATCTGGGGTCCTGAGAACGTGAATGGCGCGGCTCCTGCTTCGTACTCGACTACCAACGCGGAAATTGTGCCTGTTGTTCAGGCATACTGGACTTCGTTTGTTCGTTCTTTTAACCCTAACACTTACCGTTTGAAAGGGAGTCCGATTTGGGAGACTTGGACTGCTACTGAGAAGCAGAGGATCCATTTTGTTACTAATGCCACTGCTATGGAGAATGTGCCTGCTGATCAGAGGGAGAGGTGTGCTTATATGAGCAGCATTGCATTAGATATCAAGCAGTAAATTTGCTAGCTAGCTATCTTGGTACAAAAAGCATTTTAAGTGTTTGCGTGTAGTCCACACAATCCAATCCCAAGTACTTCTATCATCGTTAACAATACCATGCTAAATGTCTTTGGAAAACTTAAGCCATGGATACTTCTGCCCAATGCTCCTCGTACATCTGCCCTCAATCTTTACGACACAGGCGTAGTCATCTCAGACTCGCAATATGAGATCGTTCGAACCCATGTAGAACAACAAATGCATTTACCAGACCGGGTGCCACCATCGGCATTTGATTTCTTGAATCTTTTCTTCTTTCCTTCCTCTTTGGCTCACAAATGACTTTCAGTCGAGTGACAAGGTTATTCCGACGAGCAAGATGTTGCGTCACTTCTCTGACGGCAATAGAGGTGACATGCCGCCAGTAAAGCTGCTTAAGGCCTTTGAGCAGGCGGATAACCAAATCTAGGGTCCAGAATTTTGCAGCATATGCAAGAGAACGAAAGCTCTGGATATTCGAGCATGTCGAGCGCTGGATACCACAAAGTCGACGAGAGCTGTAACGATTGAGGGAGACTTGAGTGTTCTGGAACGAAGGGAGGAAGCATGAGATGGATTGCGTGGTCTTCGTCTATGGATTGAGGCAAGATATGGTTTGATTAGATGGAAAACTATGTTTCAGCGCAAGTGCTCATCATGCACTTGCATCAAAACAACCATCAGTTGTTACCATTTTCAAAATTTGATGACTAGTTTAGCTACTGGTAATAGCCTGACTAGCTTTCAGCGCACCGACGACCGAGAAACAGATCAAAGGTGAGATGGTGTAGGAGATCTGTATTGCAGAATGTCAGCTCAATTCATTCAGGTAGCGCCGAACGATTGTCAGGAAGATGAATGAACTTACCGTCAAGAACTTGGCGATACTCATCTTCTCCTCATCGCCAGCACCACTGACATCAGCAAGTGCAGTCAGCTTCATTGCAGGTGGTCCAGTTGGCATCAACATCATGGCAAACCATAAGATAGGGTCGTCAGAAAGGATATTGGTCTTGCTGGCCAGGACCCAAACCAGGGGGATACTGATCATGGGCCAGATGATGAAACGGACGATGGTGATGATAGTGAAAGGCTTCCACGGCACGCTACCACTTTGCTCTCCCTTCTTGTATCGAAGCATGGCCTGTGACAGCTTCACACCGACAACAACAACTTGGAGAGATGCGAAGAGGTCGCCAATGTTCTTGATAGACGAAGTCAACCAGGCGTTGAAGTAGCCGCCTTCTTGAGGTTTGCTAAAGAAGAGAGTATGCAAAGCAGGAACCAAACCGACAATGCCACCAATTACAGCGCCAATAAGAGGCGGGTTCCAGAATTGGTAGAGGAAATCCAATACAGCCTGTGTGCGAGGTGACAGCGAGGAGTAGTAGTTACTCAGGCGTTTCTGAGTTTTGTAGATGACCTTTGTTCCTGGACGGACAGCGCGGTTGGGGAGAAGGGAGGTCTCCTCATTTTCCTCCTGGTGTTCATGAATAGAGCCTCTTTCAGCTTCGTCGTCTTCATCCTCTTTCTCGGGCTCTTCATCGGGCGAGTCTTCGTTCTGACCGTTGAGGAGGCGAGGTCCCAGAGCGAAGGTCAAGGAATTGGAAACCATGGCATTGACCAAGAAGTATGACTTGGCACGGTCGATGGTGTCGCTGGATGCATCGAGAGAGTCGAGGATACCGGTCGATTGGAGGGACTGGACGAGGAGGAGAGGTAGCGAGGTCGTGTTATTGAAGGCGATTGCGGGAGTGACCCATTGAGGCAACTTCAGGAATTTAGTCCTGCGAAAGAAAGGGTCAGCAAGAGTCAAAATAGGATCGTGTAATACGACAGGGCTCAAACTGTCATTGAAGCTTCGCGGAACTCTGTCGCCAACAGAGTTTGGAATGGTCGACGAGACTTACACTGCGAGACCAAAGACCATGCTGAGCACATTGTAGATGATGGCCCAGATGAAGACAGCCAGGTATTTTGTTCCCTGTGATGGCCATATTAGCTCTCCTGTCTTTCTGTTTCTTGCAGGGTTGATGCTTACAGATTCGATACTCAACTGCTGTCCAACGTTGACAATCAACAATGCAGGCAGGAACAACCTGACGCAAGCTTTGGAGATGTCCTTTGCCGACTTCTCATTCAAAAGGTCGAACTGTGCAGCAATGACACCCCAGAAGATGGTTAGAAGAACTGCGAGCGAAGCCTGTAGTGCTCCCAAGAAGGGAACGACAAAGTTCTCCTTCACTCCAGACATGATGGCGTTGAGACTGTGATTGGTGCACCGATGGGTTGGTAAGAAAGAAAGATCAGAGCAAGCATGCGAAGTTATCAAGGACACGCGAGCAAAGGCAGGGATATCGCGCAAAACAAAGCACCTGCATCACGCTGTTCAGATCGCCAGCCGATTGCCAGGAACGAGAGGGAAACGGCAGGAGCATACGTCACTTCCTGACGACGACGGATAACAGCAGAGCCTCAATTTTACCCCACAATTGCCAATTCTCACTTTATGACTCGCCAACCTCAACTCAATCTCGACTTTCAACTCTGGACATCAACCTCATCACATTGGTACAGTGCGCTCATCATCTTGCTTGGGGTGATGGTGTGATCAGGGAATATAGAGGCGAGGTTGGAGGATCTGCGTTATTGCAAGTTGATTCTCGCTCCGCATAACCACTTCAAGTCTGGTATCTGTTCAACCTGTGTTCTTGTGCATTTCGAATCTAGCATATCAAGCAGTACTCTCCGATTTCTGAATATTTTGGATGATGACATGTTGGAAAAGACGGGCCAATCAAGGCTCTTGATGCGACAAAGGTTCCTCACCTTTATTCTGCTAGGACTCTTCTCTCTCTCGCTGCATGCAGGATTAGCTATGTCCTGATGTGCGCTCCTCAACGCAGCCCTTCAGAATGTGTCGTGTCTTCTGTGAACTTGTTGCATTTGCCTCTCTAGGCAGTGTCGTCCTTGGAGACTCAATGAATCATCTACAGATAGCCAGCATTGCTGACTCTGCTCCAGACATAGCAATCCTTGTCTTGCTCGTGAGCGTGGTGATAACAGCTGTCGAACACGATTGATTCTGAATACACTGGAGGAAGCTTGCGCCAATCACGGTCGTTGATCCAAACGTCGGCCAGCCATCCATGCATGTGTCTCTGCACAGCTCGATCATAGTCGGATGTAGGAGCTTGTTTCAAGAACTGCTTCTTACGATAGAGGAAGACATTGGCGAAAGCGCTGGTCAGGGCATGAGTCTTGCAGTGCTCTTTACAGATCTTGAACACTTGATCCATATGATCGATCCCGCCGTAGCGTAAGAAGAGGAAAAAGTTGTCGATCAGCGAATCGGTGATATCGCTATGGAACTTGCTTTTGTCGTCACAAAAGTTCAGGACTTTGACCAGGAAGTCTAGCCATTTCCTGTCGAGCACGCCATTTATTGAGTCAATCTCGATGGCGGCATTGACTGCTTCTTCGGAGTCTCGATGGTGGATTCAATGAGCCAAGAACCTGACAAGGGGGGTTTCGACCGGGTAATCGTAGATATGGAAGATGGCTCCAAGTGTCCCACACTTCTTGACTGGGTCGAGGTTGCTGATCTTCTGGAACTCGACAAGTGGAACGTGGCAGACGGTTGTTCCATATGACTGGAGGAGAGCCACATGACTGCTATGGCTCGGAGTCAATGGCTTGTGCTGTAGCATGATGTGAGTGGTGTTGTCTTACCCATAGGCAAATTCATCTTCATTGCCAGTTTTCAGTTTCTTGGTGGCTGGACCATCATTGGCCGCGTTGATGGGTTGCGCGACAGGCATGGTAGTGAGCTTGTGTGCGAAAAAGGAGTGTGATTGATTTGCGAGACAAAGAAGAAGGGGCGATAAGAAAGCAGAAGCACATGCGAATCGAGTGCAAGGTTGAGCCACAACGAATCCGGGAGGACCACCCCACCGCGTGGAAGTGAGTTCGACTTCTGTGATGATGAACGACTACACTTACGTTAAATATCATCACTCTTATGCGTAGTTACGCATCATCGACGTGGATCTCCTCCTCCCCATACATTCTCAAGATCTTCTGTATCAATGAAACGAACATCTGTTCATGTAATACATAAGATGCTTGTAAAAAGCCCGTGACCGAGCGGTGATTGTGAATTTCCTCCCATGTTTTCATGAATCTGCACTTCTACCAATCTTCCCTCAGATACGCTGATGGTCGAAACATTTTACGTCCATCACATGGCCAAGATCAGTCCAGAGAATGCAGCAGCCATCACTGCTGCAAAGCAACCCTTGAAGACTGTCGAAGCTGCGCCCTGCTTCGCAAGAATCCAGCAGTGGCCTTGATTGGCAGAATCGGCTCTACTCACGACTGAGAAACTCTTGACACCACCAGGGACGACATAAGTCTCGCCGCCGGCATTTTGACAGCTTAATCCGTACCATGACAGACCATCCGACTCACGACAATCCTCTCCAGGGAAAACCTCGACAACTCGAGCAGCGTCTTTGCCAGTGCCAACACCGCTCGAATCTCCATTGATGCTCGCATTGAGTTGCTGGTAGAAGAGTGACGTGTAGTTTGTTTGTGGGTTAAAGTCTTGGGTATTGGAAACGGTGTACGGATGTTCGTTACTCGCATTGCTGGCGAAGATCTCGGCAAGGTTGAAGCAAGTCACGCTCGAGGGCGCTTCACTGGTGGAGAATGTGACGTTCCCCTTTCCATCGTTGGCTGAAAAGCCGAGGGTCAAATTTTGAATGCTTTGCTGATATTAGAAGACAGTCCTTGCAACTCCAGACATCATACGAACGAGCTTTGGGCTTGGACTTGCGATACAAGAAGCAAGGAGATAAGAGTTGAGGCGCTTTGGTGAAACTGCATGATGTAAGGAGGCAAGGATTAGATGAGGTATATTTGGGTGGGTATGTAGGACAGTTGCTCGAATAAGTACGCTTGGAAGAGTCAGTACGACAGGATTATAACTAGAGACGATCAGTAGCAGTCTAAGTATGGAGCGATAATTTCCTGCAACATTTCGTAGGCCAAGTCAGGATTCCTTGAAACATCCAGTCGATCCTGAGGCACAGCCTTTAAAGCAAAGGATCAGGTGTTGAACCGGTTGTGGAAAGTCGCATGTTGGTGTTAGCTGCTAGTGCCTAGATCGAAGTGTGAATCATGTGTAATGATCGACACACGCGTGACAGAGAGCGTCGTTCAAGTCAGTGGGTTGTAAATCAGTCTGCTATTCTGAATCCACGTCTGTATCCTGTTTGGATTAGAGACTGTAGCATTCAGCGCACCAACTCCAGGATCCGGGATACTGTAGTCCTGGACCACGTCTAAGGCCTCTCGACATCGGCTAAGGGCTGAAATTAGTTGTCAAATGTGAGGGTTGATTGCGTTACAGCTCATCGGCTTCGAGCTCCTGAGCACCACCCACGGTTCCTGGCCATCTTGTTGTGGCGGTAGGAACATATGGTGGAAGGAAAGAACATGAGAGCTACCGAGAGAGGCAGTACGTCCGTAAACACGTGAATCGCAGCACTCTGAGTCCAGATACGGAGGTTGGAGTGACGAAATGTACGGGATCATCGGCCTTAGCCTTAGGTGGGGACTTTGAAGGATTGTTTGCCAAGGCTGGGCGCCTCCTTGGTGCGTTTGGTTCCTCTCCAAGCGCCCTGACTAGCGTTCGTGATCCTGAGAGTGAAGTTCTCCAGGAGATCTCATCGTTATCACTGAGCGCGATCAGAGATTTCTTGACTCGTTGGAGGCTTGGAGGTGCTTGATCAAGGGGGTATCAAGCGGCTAAACCTCGGTTAGACTTGCTTGATAACAGTTGCTAAGTCAACTTTAGCAGAACAACCAACAGCAGAAATGCACAATGTGCATCTTAAAATGCTCATGGCAAACAAAGTCTGGCACAGAAAGAGGTGAATGAAAAACAACATTTCAAACATTCTTGCATTTCCACAAGCCATAACCAAATCTCTTGATCCTCTTCCGCGCCGTGGTTGCTCTGAAAGGTTCGTCGAATTGACTTACCAACAGATCCACCAGTGTATTGTCTACTCTCATACTACAATACCAAGATGATCGCAGACAACACAGCAACCGTCATTGCAGCAAAGCAGCCCTTGAAGTTTGTCGATGCCGCCGAATGACCATCCCTGGCCCAAGTCCAACAGTGATCTTGATCTTCGTTGTTAGGTGCGGCTCTATCCATGATGGAGAAACTCTTGATCCCGCCAGGAATGCCGAATGCTGTTCCGTTGTCCTGACAGCTGAATCCATACCAAGGAAGACCGTCACTCTCGCGACAATCCTCCAACGGCCAGATCTTGACAAGTCTGGCAGCGGTTTTACCAACTTCAGGATCGGTTCTGTTGAGCTGCTTGTATGTGAAGGATGTAAAATTGCCTTTTAGGTTGTAATATGCCGCGTTCTCGGTTGTGTAGTCCCACGGGCTGCTGACATTACCAAACACATCGGCGAGATTGAAGCAGGTCTGATATGGGGGCTTGGGCCTTTCCCACATGGAGAACGAAGGACTGTGGTTTCCCCAAATATGTGCATCAAGAGCTGTGGAAGTAAGGGTCATATTTGTATCGCTGTATCTAGAATTGGGAGTTTGTCAGTGCAGGATTTGCTACAAGCATTTACTCGGTCTGAGCTTGCAGCTGAGATACAAGGAGCAAGGTCAAAAGGACCAGAACACTGCAGCTGTAATGCATGGTGGCTATCGGAGAACGATGAGATGATGAAGTCTTAGAGATTCAGAACAAAGATGATGGACTGTCTGAACGAGCAGGGGAGATATCCAGATATATAGAGCGTCAGTGCTCAGTGACAGCTCTGTACAGTCGCCGGCCGAATCGAATATATTGCATTTTTGCTCGATTCTAGCGCGCGGGACGTCTCGCGAAGCAACTCCAACCAACTATGCAACTTCGTGCGTTGGCTCGAGTTGGTCGTGAGAACCTGAAGTGCGAATGATCGCGTTGGCCATTGTTGTGCGGCGTCGAAAGCGGCTACTGGCAATGTGCCGCTGAGATTCTTGTGTTTACGCCAAGGTGCTACCATGCTCAACCGCAGCTATTGTTCAAGAGGTGCTTCAAGATACGCTAACAGACGTGGATGGCGCGCGTGTAAGCGCCTCATCACTCTATCCTCAGTCTTGGTGCGGCCACCGATCCGGACAATCGGTTACAATCTCTATGCGATACACCTGATCTAGCCGACGGTCAACTTCTCCCAGACAGAGGTGTATTCGTTGGTCTACTTGATATGTGACTCCGACTGACTTGTGACTGTGTGGTCTCAGGAATGTGCGAGAGTATGTCCAGAAGACCAACGGACTGAGAAGTTGCCGAAATTTCGGCTCAAGCTCGGCAACTCGACTTGCTCGACATCAGCTCAATCATCTTGACTGATCGTTGCATCCTTCCCAAATTAAAAGGCCATCTATGCAATGCTACCAAGTGTCTCTATAGCTACTCGTACAGGGTGCTACTGCAACTCAGCCATGTTTCTATACACGAACAACCGATCTGAAGACTTGGCCTCAACAACTTTGAGGCACAATGTGTTTTCTTTGTCTCAATGTGGTTTGTCGTTCCTTTGAGTCTAAAGCACCGACCTTCTGCGTTTTTTCAGTCGAACATCGTGTGCAGTGAGAAGGTGATCCAGAATAGCCCATCTATTGACAGCCTTGCGGACCAAAAGAAGTGCATTGAAAGTTGAGGAAAACAAGCTGTACTGGTAGGCTGATCCCAAACGATAAAAGAGATAATTACATTGAGTGGGAGGGCCAAGCGTCCGAACCTTCTTCCACCACCATGTGAGCGACTCTTTCGTACTATCCACTTCACTCAGAGAGAGCGACAAGCACATCGACGATGTTGTGCTGGATGGAGCGATCGTTGCAAGCATCGTTGAACATCTTGGCCACCTCAGTCTTGTCCTCCTTGTCATTCTGGGCCTTCATCAGGTTTGCGAAACAGTCGAATAGAGACTATTTGATCTGAGGATTGAAGAATTTCTCATCGTCGAAGAACTTGATGAGCTTAACGACGAAGATCACGTAGTCGCCAACTGCAGCGCCGAGCTTGGGCAGTGCTGAAAGTGGATGGAGTGGAGCTCCACTCCATGGAGTTTTTGGAGTTTGGAAGGACCCCCTCTTCCAACTCCAAAAGCTCCATGGATAATCCATGGAGTTTTGGAGCTCCAATCTCCATGGAGTATTTGGATATCCATGGATACTCCATGTGGAGTTGTTGGAGCTCCAAAGTTTTCTCCGGATTGTTTTGTATATTTGTATGGAGAAATACTTAAGCTTTGTTAAAATGATAAAAAAGACTCTAATATATGATAATAACTTAATTTCTAATTAAACTTAGTTTTATCTTAAAAATCCTGCTGTTTTCTAAGTTATCAAATAATAGAATATTAATATTATAGGTAATAAGGGTTATCTTGGCAGGCAGAAACTTAGGACAGGGTTACTAGCACAGCTAGAATATGTCATAGATCTATATCTTATCTTCGGATCTTGCTTATCCGGACTCATAGTTGAGCTTAGGCCTTAAGCCAAGAGTCCAACTATGCCTATCTAGGCATGCTTGGCAATATCCATGGAGCTCCAAATGACCCTGCGTTGGAGCTCCAAACTCCATGGAGTTAAGGTCTCCTTCCACTCCATTTGGAATTATGGATTATCCATATGGAGCTCCAAATGGAGCTCCATCCACTTTCAGCACTGAGCTTGGGCTTGAGGTTGTTGATGTCGATTCTCTTCTTCCTCTCGAGAGCATACTCGATAGCGGCGTGGGCATCCTGGCTGTCGTGATAGTGGATCCAATAGTCGAAGAAGCGGACGATGGAGCGATGAACTTCGAAATTATAATGTCTGATGCTGACACCCTCGCAGTCCTTGACGATGTCGTAAGTTCCATGGTCGATCAGCTTGACTGCATGGTCAAATTGAGTCTTGGACACATGACTGTTTGTTTCGCCCTTGGCCTTTAAGACCACAATTTCGGTCCTGGACAGTTGTCAGAAGATTTTCATCACACGAATCTCAAGTGACTGACCCAAACTCGAGTGGACGCTCAATGGTAACCTGGTGTTGTGAAATAGTACGTCCACGGCGCGCCCAAGAGACCAAAGCACGACCGCCTCTGCCTCCACGTCTTGCACCACGTCCATCAACACGGCCATTGTTGCCTCCGCCACGCTTAGGACGAAACTCCAGCGCACGAGCTGGTGATCCGGGCAAGAGGCTAGTTTCCTTGTCGACTTTGTCCTGATCGACATCCGTCGTGAGCTCGTCGTCAGCACCGTCGAAATACTGCACAGCGTTGTAGTCGTCGTTGTCCATCTCGGATTCCAAGCCGTCGTGGTTGTCGGTGATCTTCATGGTCTTGAAGAGTTGCGATGAGGAGGTAAGATATGGAGTCCAAGAAAGTAAATAAGGAAGAATGGCTATCACTCCTGTCAAAATTTGGCTGCTTCACTCATCATACAAAAATTGTTTCCACTGGTTGGTCGCCCTGACACCACCCGCCACGGAAAATCTGCTACCAACTTTTCTTCGTGGAACACAATCTTTTGCGCCTGCCAAACAACAAACCACCAACGAAAGGCAATCATGGCGTCCATCAAGCCCGTCATGGCTATCAAAAAGCCTACCGCCAGCCCCGGCATTACCCCTGACGCCGAGAGACGCGTCACTAAACAGTCCTACCATGGGTGAGTGTCAACATATCGGATGGTCGACCTTTACTGAACACGGTCTAGATTGTCGGCCATCTCTCTGAGATCGCATCACGTGGCCACCAACACCATACCACGCGACAGTCTTGCTCTCGTCTTGCGCAAGGATCTACAGACCGCTCTGAAGGAAAACAAAAGCCGCCCCTTACAATGCTTTGGCCACAGACTGGTCACCTACAACATTAAGGACGAGAAGAGTGTGGTGGAGTTTCTTGCTCAATGGGTCAAGGATATGGATGTCGCTGAGTCCTTGAGAGTTAGCATGGAGTTTGGTTCATCCCTTGGAGAACGAGACTCTTCCCCAGTGATCAAGACTCTTGGAATCTTTCACAGAGTCATTAGTCATTTCTCCAACATGAACACCTACAACAGCGCTGTGTACGACTCCATGATCGACTGGTATATCGAATATATCAAAAGCGACGACGTCAACCTCAACCAGGTCTTCAGAATCTGCCAGTTCAACGACACACTGGAGGAAGGTGGACTGATTCGCGTGTGTGCAAACGTCCTAGTTCATCACGGCGAGACCTTGTTCACTCCAAAGAACTTCAGTGCCTTTGAGTTCTGGCTCATGGATCACATCGACCAGAGCGCAAGAGACACCATTCCGGGCGACGTGATGGACCCTGCCTTCGACCAACATTGTGCATACCACCATCACGCTGAAGGAGAGCTCTGCTACAAACAAAAGATTCGTGAGAGTAAGTGTAGCCCTCATATGTCTGTTAAAATGTGATGCTGACATGAGTTCAGAGATTCAAAAGTTGTCAACCTTGGTTTGAACAGAGAGGAGCTCGGTCAAATCATGAGATCGATTGAAGGATATGGAGTTTGGCGTATTCGTGGTTTTTTGTGAGCAGAGACGTGTGGAACAAAAGAAGTATCAATTCGATAGGTGACATGAAGTACAAATTATGGTTATGCATCAACACCCTACCGCTGGTCCGCTGCAAGGTCTTGACAGAAGCGGGGTGCCAATAAAAAATTGTATCCCACTCAATCACGACTGATGCAGAGTACTAGAGTGCAAAAAGAGGAACTGTCCATCGGGAGGGTCGAACCGAGAGTGTTGAACAAAAAGAGTTCTGTGAAGGGGAGTCGATCCTCCTAAACTAAACTCCCATCAGGAAAGTGACTGCGGCCGTCAGCACCGACTCCGTCATCTGGAATTGGTAGGGTTGGATCCTTTGCTACATATATAGTCTACTCAGCCTATCTGTGGTCTGACCGTAGTAGCTCCTTCCTACCCCTAGCATGATATCAAAGCTGCGTATAAGGTATTGCTACATCCAAAGACCTCCGGCCTAGTCTATCATGTCAGCTTGCATACTATTTGTCCACCCCAACATTGTTTCTGGCACTGATGGAAGTACAGGAGGCCTGCCACAATCGAGAGCTAGTCTTGAGAGACTGCTTCTCTATCGGAACTCCAATACCCTCATTTGCTATGTCTATCAGGCTAGTGTGTCTTTCAGAGGTCGGATGTATCTTCCAAGCCAGAGATCTTTGTCTACTGGTGTTCTATGGCAATAAATTTTGCTAGTATCCTCATTCTTATCAAACTGTTGACCGTGATTCACGCTGATCAGACGCATGATATCCAACTGCAACTGCTTCTTCATCTCTATGTCAGCTCCGGTTCAAGATAACTATAGCAATGCAAGATCATTTCTCGACCAGCGGTCATGTCTAAAGAAAGCCGATGGCGAGAAAGAGCTTATCAACAAACATTGAGTGTTCCTGTGGCACGCTGGACCTGGAAAAAGACATTTACCTCACCGTGTCAGGATCTCTGATCATGAGATGTTGTCCTTTGCATCTCGACGTTTGTATCTCCATGCATTAAAGGTGGTCAATCGCGGACTGTTTGACCATATGCAGGCATAAAGAAGAAACATTAGGATAGAATATGATTCATCGAAGAATGTGAGGACTACCTACTGCATGTGTACTATGAAAAGGTAATCATGCTTCTTTCTTGTTTCTCCCTTTTGCTCCCCGAAATCTCATCTCAAGATTACCCCTGAGCCCCCAGAAACACTACCTCAAGTGCGAGGATGCCTCTCGCAAGATCAGAACCTTCCCAATTTTTGTTTTCTTCTTCGACACAGACTTGTCTGCATTCTTCTCATCCTGCTCTCTTTCTTATCTTTGCTGTCCTCATCTTCCTTTCTTTTTCCTCTCTCCTGATATATCTTGTCTTCTTTCAAGATGCAGCGGTCCTTTGACCATCTTGATACCAGAGGTTGAGTAAAGGAGCCAGAGTAAAGGGCCTCCGCATAGGCGATATCAAGCCCTCCAAGACTGCTTTTGCTTGTAACAAGCTTCTTTGTCACCGTGCAGGTGGTAACGGCAGTGTTGATCGAAGTCATCTTCCAAGGGATCCTCCGGTACATTTACACCATCGTTCCACTTAGCAAGTAAGTATGTGTATGCTTCGTCGTTGATGTCCGGACTCAAGCTGTTCTCCTCAAATCGTTCCTCACGATCGCAGGGGCCGAGAGCTGTCGGATCATAGTATAGAGTGAGACATGCCAAAAGTGGAATAACGCGGGAGTCAGCCTTGAAATCCGGGATTTGTGCCCAAAGGAAGCTCTGAACAGCACGATCGATGTTTTCGATGGCATCTTGCATATCGGATCCTTGATTGTTCTCTTCCTTAAGCCACTCAATGAAGCAGTCGATTAGTCGATCGTGGACCGACTTATCAAGGTTGTTCCTGAGCCAGAATTCGATGACATGGAAGAGAAGCTGAACCCAACGGGCCTTTCTACCATCATCGGCATCGCAGGCTTTCAAGACAGCCTCGTCAATGTCATCTTCTTGGACCCAGTGAGCTAGAGCTCTGATGACTGACTCTAATTCTTTGCGGAAGATGATAATACTCATCTTGGTATCCATCAACTGCGTTCCATTATGAGTCATACTTGCTGGTGAGGTCTTGAACCGGCCTTTAGTAGCTCTGTGAAATTTGGCGGCGCTCACGACAGCAACTGTTTTAATGTATTCCTCAGAGCCACTGCCATCGCACGTGGTGTCAACTCTTAGGACAAGAGCTTCTGGTCTGGGAGGAGTGAGCTCAGCAGCTGTCTTTGAAGGTCTATCGCTCCGGACATACCCATAATCG
Organism: Aureobasidium melanogenum CBS 110374; assembly: GCF_000721775.1. Lineage (NCBI taxonomy): Eukaryota > Fungi > Ascomycota > Dothideomycetes > Dothideales > Saccotheciaceae > Aureobasidium > Aureobasidium melanogenum. The sequence goes on along the minus strand of NW_024470057.1, from coordinate 315,908 downwards.
AAAGTCTTCTGGCGTTTGGCAAGCGGCTCTCCCGATTCATCACGGACAGTGACAGAAGAGTCAGATGACATTGCGATATTGAGCGAAGTCGGTTTGCGGTCGTTGTTTTGACGTCGATGGAGGAGACGACGATAGGTGGACCAAAACTTCACAGTGTGAGGCGAGATATCGCAATCGTGATGTGAAGCGGCGATGATCTTGCGTTGAGATGTTGATTAGATCGTGCAGTTCGCGACTGCAAAGACGGACTGCAATATCAGGAACCAGTCTTCAGTTGTGTCCGCAGCGTGGCTGGAGATCGGTGCTGCGGTTGGGATCGTTGCTTTGTTTGGTTGGGAAGATAAAAAGAAGATGAGTTGGAGCTGTCGGATGGAAGATTAAATAGTCGTGAGGTGTGAGGATCAGAGATTTCCGAAGACGAGTGAGCTGTGAAATCTTGCAGCCAAGGCGTTTGTGCGAGTTGATGGAACAGTGTTATCAAGAGAGGTCGTGAGTCTCACCACGGCGAAGATGGATGTGAGAAGTATTAGTGGAAGGTGGTAGTCAAATTGACTTTGAGTTGGTGTAGATATAAAGCAGTATACAATAAGAGTGAAAGTGATGCTCTGGAGGGGTTTGGGAACAGATTAGAGCCAGTGATTGTTTCGAAGTGCTGGAGAGAAGTTGTCTAGGTACTCGCAACACAGGAGTCTTGTCGTCACTTCCTAGGTGCATAACACTGACGCTGCGTTGACAACTTCACTTCTGGTATCTCTACTACAGATAGGACATTCATTTTTGCCTGAAATTGGAGCTTGATTGCCTGTGGGCAAAAGTTTATGCATTCGTCTACCAGGTTGATGTTCTGAATCTCATTGACAATTTCACAAATTCCAGACATGATAGAGCAAAATAAGAAGATTCGGAACTAGACCCAGTATGCTCGGTTGCGATATGCTACCGATGCAATTTTATTATCTGAAATGGCCTATCTGATATATTTTGCTTGATGGGTCTTAACAAGGAACTGGGAAATCAGATGAGAGGGCTGCTCCTGGAATCAATGAACAAAGGAAAGGCACTCCTAGGATGAGCTGCAGAAGTTTGAGCACAATCGTTGCTGTTATTGCCAGATCTTGATGGTATGGAAAACCTAGCAAAGTTTGTCAGTGTGTGAGCCAAACATGGATCGTTTGAAATACTTACTCGAGCGCTGGAGTTGAAAGAGTCGAGATTTCTCAAGGAGATGAAACATCTTCCGGCAACTTCTTGATTCTGTAGCATGGCATTTTCATTTCATGATGAGAATGATAAGTCTTGCAGAAGTCGTCTGCGGACAAGTTCAGGGGATCTTCTGGCTCTGCTTCCAGACCGTCGAGATATCTGTCGTGGATCTCTCGAATGTCAGAGCGAGTCTCTGGGCCATAATAACCAGTACGTTTGCCATCATAATGCCAGATGAGAGCAATTCCAATAGCTTTCAAGCAGTCATGGTACCGAAAGAAGCGCTCGTTGTTTCGTCGAAGCCATTTGACGTCAATGCTGCCTGGCGATCCTTCTTTCCGGATCCAGGCTATCAAAGCATCGAGCAATGCATCTTGATAACGAACATCGTCCAGATCTCTTGCGTCAACAAGAGCAGCCTCTATACTTGTGTCATCCCAAGATTCTCCTCTTACCACAGCACGGAGATCTGAATGAATCAGCCAGCTCACCCAACGTTTGATGCGATCTTCGGCGTATGGTCCATAGAGCCTGGGAACGTTGTACGCATACAACTTCCAGCGATGCGTGTTGCTCTCGAAGATCTCTCTCTCCAGATCCTTGACCTTCTCTGATGCGAGCTTCCGGAATCTTCTCGAAGGGATCTCGGCCATAGGTATTCCTTCGTACTTGAGGAAAACGGTTGCCAGTCTATAGGAGCACATCAGTATGACGCTCTGAAAAATATAAGATCTTTGAGGCTCACTTGTAAATAGGCTTTTCAGGATTCTGCGGTGCGAGTCTCTGGCGCTTCGCTGGCGGATCATCATCATAATTTTCACCTGCTGCTGGTCTTTTGACTGAGGACCTGATCGGTTGCTCCGGAGTATCTGGTGTGCAATCATTGGAGCACCCCAAAGAATGGTTAGAAGGCTGTAGTGTTGGCGGTCGAAGTCTCGATCGAGGACTGATGAGTTCGAAGGCAGCCTTTACAGCTTTGACAAACGCTGTGTGAGGCATGTTTGCATGCAGGTATGTATGTTGAAAAAAGCAAGGAAGTTGTACGAGCAGCTGTGGTTCAATAGAAGTGGAAGAAGATAGAAAAGTTGTAACTTTGACGGAGAGAAAAGTAATAAGTACTTCACTGGAACTGACTAGGGGTTTACGTGTGATGCCAAAGTAGTTTTTGTTGTGACGGTTCTCTTGAGCTGCGAGGCTGTTTGGTGTGTTCTGGTGGAGCGGTTCACTCTTCAAGCAGCACCCTAACGAGCACCGGAACTGGTTAAAGAAGTGAGAAGCCAAATACCTCAGGAGCACGCAAGCTCTTAACGAATCATACCCTTGGTCGTGATACTGGCATTCATCCCAAACCAGATCAATGTGAACCTGAAGCAATATGTGAGACTTCAGCACAGTCAGTGCTTATATTCGTTCGCATAGGTAGAGAAGTTTGGATATGAAGAACATCAAATTTACGCAGCTCGACTTTGTGATCAGAAAGCGACTACTTACAAGTAGCGTCAATGTTCTGCCTTTTCTTGACTCCCATTCCAGCTGTTCCGTGCCGTCGGATACTGTTCGAGCTCACCCTGACCAATTCTGATTGAGCCAGCAATACCAGAGGCTGCTCATCTCTGGCGTCTCTTGACACACCAATGGTAATTCATCTTGGAGTACGAAGCGTGAGCATGATAGTGGCAAAGATCATTGCGCCACGGGGATTTGAGCAAATCATGAGAGTTAGTCTTGTGCATAGCATGATAATTTCCAATATCGGCCCAAAATCTGACATGTCTATCGTGTCAGGCTTGTGCGCAAAGGAGAAGCCGCAAAACTGGTCATCTGACCATGCGTATACGACAAGGTAGGCGATGAGCATCTCGAGAGGGTAGGAGGAGGTACAGTTGGTGTTGAGGTCGAGGAGATCATGGAGGACAGAAGTACGCTCCTGATCGATGATCTCGCAGATTAGAGTGTCAATGACAACGTCACAGAAGAATCAACGAAATTGTTAATCCAGAACGAAACAATGTGTAATGATTATAGAAATGGATATCATTTTTGCGAAGATGAAAAAGCTGTACAGATTTGTGGGTGGTAATACAAAGCAGGCCAGACCTACATGATCTATGCCTCCTTCTTCTCTGCCTCTGCGGGCTTGTCTTCCTTTGGCTCCATGTCCTGGCGTCTGCTCTCGACAGTGACGTACAAGCTCTTTGCTGCACCCTCAAGAGTGTTTGTGAGAGTGGCAGGCAGAGATTGGAGCATGTAGACGAGCTGGGCTCTGAGTCCGTCCAAACCGCCAGAGATGCCACCAACCCATTTGGTACCGTCAAGATCGAAGACCTTACCCTCGACGCGGGCACCGAGGAGCATGAGCTTTTGGAGACCACTCTGAATGGTGGGGTCGTAGAGGCCAGGGTTTGCCTTTCTCTTGGGTGCTGGGAAAGCTTCTGAAGGAGAAAGGATGGTCATGGCAGCCTTCAAGTGTTGAGGTGAGACCAGAGGGAATGTGAGAACGACCAAGGGACCGGACAACAAAGGCTCAAGACCAGTTTGGACCTTTGAGCTTCTAGCGGCCTTCCATGCTTCCCTTGACAGGCTGTGTGTGTACTGTGGGCTGGCAGGCTTTGTGTTGAGAGTGGCAGAGGTGTTGGTTGTGGGGTCTTGAGGATGATGCGTCCTGGCAGCGTCGGAGAAAGACTCTGGATTGAAGCCTTCGGCGACCTTGACGGCAGAGGCAAAGATACCAGTTTGGACAATCTGCAGCTCGGTGTATTTGCCAATGACAGAAGGTGAAGCCTCGGTGCCCAGCTCAGCGTCGACCTTCTCCAGAGCAAAGTTCAATTGTCTTCTGATTCCAGCGAACTCTGAAGCCTTAAGGTTGTTGTGTTGGAAGACCAGCATCAAAGGTGAAGAGCGGATCAGGGATGTGTAGATGCGGTGAAGTTGGGTTTTGCGGAACTCGGCAGGCTTGTATGGAGGTGGTTGAGTGGCAGGATGGCGCGAGATGGGAGATGATGCGTGGATTGTCGACTCAATCGAAGGGGCTGGAGTGGTGGCAGCAGCCAAAGAGGCGTATCGACATTGACATGAAGGGTATGCGGCGTGGGATGTGTTCAGGCGCAAGCGCTTGCTGGCGTGGAGTCGTAACCTCGGCGGCATTGTGATAGTGGCTGGAGATAGTCAGAAGGAAGGTACGTCAGAACATGCGACGGACACTCAGACGAGAGTGTGATATGCGGAAAGGACGACTGCTGGATTCGAATGCTCTCTGGTCTTGCCGTTCAGCGCGACTTCCGCATCTTCAGGAAATCTCGCGCACGGACATTTCGGTGAGTTGCTCTTTCTCCATTCGGCAAGACCCGCACCTCGAGGCCGCATTCCAGTCATACTGTTCGGTGCTTCAATAGTGACTTTCTCATCCAATTCCGCTCGTTCCAATTGCCTTTGTTTCGCGGTGTATACCGTCCTCCTGTCCGACTGCTTACACAAAATTACAAAATCGTCACAATGAGCGAGGCCAAAGCAGCAATCTCGATATCACCGCTCCTCCTCCGGCTGGCTGACCCCACCACGACCTTGTTCAGCATCACAGCCCAAGAAGTTGCTCTTGCCATTTCCCACATTTTCGCAGACGCCATTTCACCTGTCCAAACTGGCTGTCTTCTCTATGCACTCCACACAACCCAATTGGATCGTCGTCCGGATATCCTCGCAGCATGCGCCAGTTCTATGAGATATGCTGCTGCTCAAGTCAACCATGATGCTCTCGCAAAAGCTGTCTCACACCGTGCTCGTAAGGAGGGTAAATACCACGGAGGTCTGGTATGGTATGCCCAAGCGACTCTGTCTCTCTAAGCAATCACTTACATTTCCATAGTGCGACATAGTTGGTACTGGCGGTGACAGCCACAACACATACAATGTCAGCACAACCTCGAGTATCCTCGCCTCGGCCCTGCTTATGATGGCCAAACACGGCAACAATGCTTCGACCTCAAAATCTGGTTCCGCCGATCTCCTGCTCGCCGCTTCTCCCGCACCTATCATCGCTGCAACCACCGAGAAGACGCTACCCGACATCTACTCCCGCACGAATTACGCCTTCTTATATGCTCGCGAATGGCATCCTGGCATGAAGCACGCCGCTGCTGTCCGTAAAGAGTTGCCTTTCCGCACAATCTTCAACTTGCTCGGTCCCCTGGCCAATCCCGTACAAAACAGCGACTTGATCGAGGCTCGTATCTTGGGTGTCGCAAAGCGCGATATGGGTCCTGTATTCGCCGAGTCACTGCGTTTGACTGGCGCCAGAAAAGCATTGGTCGTCTGTGGTGCTGAGGATTTGGACGAGTTGAGCTGTGCTGGACCTTCACACTGCTGGATGCTGAAGCCTCACTCCGAAGCCGAGAATGGCCCAGTCGACATTGTGCCCTTCACTGTCTCACCTGAGGATTTGGGCCTGAAGTCTGCACCCCTTCATCTCGTCGCTGGTGGAAAGTCACCTGCTGAGAATGCTGTGATTCTTCAAAGCATTCTCGACGGAACAATCGACCCCGAAGATCCCGTCCTCACTTTCGTCCTCATCAACACTGCTGCTCTTTTGGTCACCTCTGGTATCTGCGAGGCCGACAGCAGCAACATGGGTCCTGGAGACGACGGCAAGGTCATTACCGAGCGCGGCCCTGGTGGCTTGCGCTGGAAGGAGGGTGTCAGACGCGCTCGCTGGTGCATCAGCAGCGGTGCTGCCAGAGAGCAGTGGGAGGCATTCGTCAAGGTCACCGGCGAGCTTGGCGCTCAAAAATAACAGGGACGCAAGCTCTAATCGCCTTACCTGAGGATAGGATCTTTGCGAGAGAATCTATGATCATCTCCGTGACGTTTCAGCATTCACATTTGCTACCAATGTGAGTCGCTCTATTTACATGCAATGAGCTGAAATTAAAAGCATCAATATAGACACGAAAAGCATTTGATATACCCAATGTTTGATGTACCAGCCCTCTCATCCAGAGAATTCGTCTTTGAATCTGATGCGGTTTACCTATTTTGTAAACATGAAACATACTTGCTACACCAGTCTGACAGTGAAAAAAAGAAAAAGAAGATAAAAGGAGAAAAATGATTTGACCTGTGTAGAACCCTGTCCTTCAAATCATCTCTTTTGCAACGCATCAATAACGACGTATACCACTTTGATAGCCTGCCTGAACCTGTTTGCTTGATTAGTGTTGAATGTGTGAATGGTTTCGAGTGTATGAAAGCGATCTCATGTCGATATGCTGTCCAGATCTTGACATACAGATCTTACGTGGTGAAACACCACTATGTCAGCGAGAATGCACCAGTCAGGCAGATACACAAAAGAAGCACGATTGAAGACCACCAGACAAGAGACGAATCGAGTAGTAATACAATATTGCTTTGTTTTTTGCATTCACAACGCTTTTGAGCTGATCTATTCGGCCACTATAGGTTTCAAAAGCAATCTAGCCTCCTACTTAGTAGCGCCCGTATCCCTCTTCTTGGGCGGCGGCAAAGCAGGAACCTTGAAGCCTCCATTGGCAGCAGCACCAGCTCCTGGTGTTGACGTCGACGTACCGCCAATCTGTGTAAAAGTACCTCCCTTGAACCATCTATCCTCATCCGCCTTTCGTTTTCTGTTCATCTCATCCCTAACCTTGGGATCTACCAACTCAAGGCCTTGGACGGGTGTGAATGCGATACTAGACGTTCCTGATCCCATTCCTACACCTGAGGTTCTGAGACCTGAATTGCGTAGTACTGATGCTGTGCCAGAGCCAAAGCCGCCGTGGAAGGTAGATGCAAGTCCTGAAGGTGCTGGTGTAGCACCGCCCCATCCTGGATTCTTCTTTGACAATTTCGCACGTGTGCGTTGATCGATTTGTTGTGTGCGGATCGAGCCTGTTTGAGCGGCGCCAATCATACCAAGACCTTTGGTACCGTCGCCAGTGCCGTAGCCTACTTCTGCTTCTTCCTTGCCGAATTCCATGCGGTTCTGTGCCTTGCGGAGATCGGTCATGGCGGTTGCTTCCTTTGCCTTTCTCGCTCTGCGTCCACCACGCTTGCGACTTGGTTTGTCGTCAGGGGCTGGCAGGGCACGAGCGCCGCGATTTGGTGCTGGTGCTACCAGTTTATCCAGGCGGTTGATACATTCATCCCTGAATCTCTCGCCGTCTGCACCATTGGGAGAGCCGTGAGTGCTGTCCACTCTAGCGGCAAGAATCAACTTAGCAGACACGATACGCATGGCCTGTTTCTTCAAATCGCTGGGAACTTCTCTGACCAGAGGAGAGTTGTAGACGAAACCCTGATGGCGGACGCCTACATTGGTAGCAAAACCGGTTTGAGTCTGTTTCTTTGAGCCAAGCGGGGGAATGTTGCAAGCAGGTGTGCTAGCCAGACCCTTAATACCACCGGCAAAGTTGACGAGTTGGGCAGCTGTTAGCGAGCCGATCAGAACTGTGAGGTTTGGTGCAAAGACGCTCATGCGAGATTGTACGTAGTCAGTCATGATCCGCTTGGCCTTGTCGAGTTGCAGAGTCATGTCGCAGGCGTATCGGATGCTTTGTAGCTCTGAGTCGGACAGTGCGACACCTCTTGTAGTGGTTGCTTCAACAGTGACGACCATCATAGTGGGACCATCCAGAACTTGACGAAGTGATTGACCTACGGGGTTGTCGGTTGAATTTGACAAGCTCTTGACATCGTCCATGGGGCCATTTCCAATGATTGCGACAGTCTTTGCATAATCGAGGGGGTTCTGGACCAGTCTTTCGAGCTCGGGGAAGCGTGTCGAGTAGTGATCACGGATGAATTTGTGGACGAGGATGATCTCGCCGTCGATCGAGGTGGAGTAAGTGTTGGCCTCGGTCATGAGCTTGTACTCGGGGTTGTCTTCGATGTTGCCAATATTCTTTGTTTGCTGGTCGGGAGGTAGATTCAGATAGTGGTTGATTTTCTGCGAACAAGATGCAGTGGTCAGGGCTATGTTCAAAGGATGTAAATCATGATTACGTTTGTCGTTGGGACATGGTTGTATGCTTACCTCAAGAATTGGTTGTAGCTTCTTCATCAGAATGGCGACACTGCGCACATCTCCGACAGCAGCCAGGTCCATCTTCTCAACTCTTGCTTTTGCTTCTTCCTCGGTCTCGGTCTCTCGGACGTTGGCGGTAGGTGCTGCGTCGCCATCCTGGCCATCCTCGTCGTCGCCTTCTTCGTCACCATCCAGTTCCATAGCGCCATTCGCATCGCTGTGGTCCAAGGGGCGCAAGATGGAGTCTGTGGCAATATCACCCTCAAAGGATTCCTGGTTCTCTTCTTCGCCATCGGACTCGAAGTCGTTCAGAAGCTCGTCGGCGATGGTCGCCATCTTGGAAGTGTGTTGCTCGGATCGATAGAATGCAGATGTCGTGTACTCGAGATGTGGTAGTTGAGAGAGATAAAGCTAGGTGTCTTCCCGTGATGCGCAATTGCGGTAGTTGAGCTGTTAATGTGGTTGTAATTATTGTCAGAAGAAAGTGCAGGCAGTCGCTGATTCACATGCAAAGTGACGCTCGCTGGTCGGCAAATTCCACCATCGCGTCAAGCTTCCTTCCATCTCTAGCCTGCAATCAACTTTTGGTCTTCGTTCACACCACCACAGGCCGACCTGTCGTGCCTTCGCGCCTGCTGTCTCCTAGTATCCCCGTTCGAACTGGTGTCATCTCACTCCGTCCGTCACCATGGAGTCGTCGCGTGGGCCCCCGAGGGTTAAGAACAAGGCCGCTGCGCCTATCCAGATCAGCGCCGAACAACTCTTGCGCGAGGCTGTCGACCGCCAGGAACCCGGTCTTCAGGCCCCTACCCAGCGCTTTGCCGACTTGGAAGAGCTTCATGAATACCAGGGCCGCAAGCGCAAGGAGTTCGAAGACTATGTCCGCCGCAACCGCCTTAACATGGGCAATTGGATGCGCTATGCTGCCTGGGAACTTGAGCAGAAGGAATACCGCCGCGCGAGATCTGTCTTCGAACGCGCCCTCGATGTCGAACCCACCAACGTTCCCCTATGGCTACGCTACATTGAAGCCGAGATGAAGACGAGGAACATCAACCATGCCAGAAACTTGCTCGACCGAGCCGTCACAATCCTGCCCAGAATTGACAAGCTATGGTACAAGTACGTCTATATGGAGGAAACCCTCGGCAATATTCCTGGTACTCGTCAGGTCTTTGAGAGATGGATGAGCTGGGAGCCTAGCGAAGATGCTTGGGGGGCCTACATCAAGATGGAGAAGAGATATGGAGAATTCGACCGCGCTCGCTCAATCTTCGAGAGGTTTACCATTGTTCACCCGGAACCCAAGAATTGGATAAAATGGGCACGTTTCGAGGAAGAGAGTGGAACGAGCGATAATGTTAGAGAGGTCTTTGGCATGGCCATTGAGACCATGGGCGAGGATTTCATGGACGAGAAGCTCTTCATTGCATATGCTCGCTATGAAGCCAAGCTCAAGGAGTACGAGCGCGCAAGAGCCATCTACAAGTACGCTCTGGATCGCATGCCTAGGTCACAGTCTGCCAACCTCCACAAGCACTACACAACTTTCGAGAAGCAATATGGCGACCAAGAAGGCGTTGAGGACGTTGTTTTGTCCAAGCGACGGGTACAGTACGAAGAGCAGGTCAAGGAGAACCCAAAAAACTACGACGCATGGATCGACTATGCGAGATTGGAAGAGTCATTGGGTGATGTGGAGCGCACAAGAGACGTGTACGAGCGTGCAATTGCTCAAGTGCCTCCAACGCAAGAAAAACGACACTGGCGACGATACATTTACATCTGGATCTTTTACGCACTCTGGGAAGAGATGGAGAACAAGGATATCGAACGCGCCAGGCAGGTATACGCTGAGTGTCAAAAGCTCATCCCTCACAAGAAGTTCACCTTCGCAAAGTTCTGGCTGCTCAAAGCACAATTTGAGATCAGACAAATGCAACTACAAGCAGCCCGCAAGTCGCTGGGCATCGCAATTGGCATGTGCCCGAAGGACAAGCTGTTCCGTGGGTACATCGAACTGGAACTCAAACTATTCGAGTTCATGCGTTGCCGCACATTATATGAGAAACACATTGAATGGAATCCGGCAAACTGCCAAGCATGGATCAAGTTCGCGGAATTGGAACGAGGGTTGGAGGATCTCGATCGCACACGCGCTATCTTCGAACTGGCAGTCGACCAACCGTCTCTCGATATGCCAGAACTGCTCTGGAAAGCCTATATCGACTTTGAAGAAGAAGAGGGCGAATGGGACAGGACAAGGGCTTTGTACGAGCGTCTGTTGGAAAAAACAGGCCATGTCAAGGTATGGATCAGTTACGCACATTTCGAAATCAACGTGCCAGATCCAGACGAGGAGGAAGCGGACGAAGACGACGAAGAGGAGAAACCGATTTCCGAGAACGCAAAGCTGCGGGCGCGCAAGATCTTCCAACGAGCATACGAGGACATGAAGCAAAAGGATCTCAAGGAAGAGGTAAGTGTAACCTTGGGTCCAAACTCGCCTCGTTTCAATCTTACTAACTTACCCCAGCGCGTGGCTTTACTCAACGCATGGAAATCCTTCGAAACGACACATGGCTCTGCAGCCGACCTCGAGAAAGTGGAGAAACAAATGCCACGTCGTGTCAAGAAGAGAAGAAAGTTGGCCGAAAACGAGTTCGAGGAATACATGGACTATGTGTTCCCAGCCGACGACGAGAGTGCAGCCAAGATGTCCAAGTTGTTGCAGATGGCGCAGGCTTGGAAGAAGGAGCAAGCGAATGCTTAAGAGAGACATCAGGGCTTCTGCTGTCGCAGACAGATGGTGTCTCGCTTACATCTGCCTTTATATTTGTATATCCGACACATGCAAACGAACGAGCAGTATGCATCCATTTGTCCTTCCATCCGTCCTCATTTCCAGTATTGCAAAGTCGTATCTCCTCCACATCTTGCGTGATATCGGCATGTGACATTCAGATACGTGATCTTACCCTCTTGACTCGAGTGCGTGCCTAACGACTCGGGAAGCTCTTTTCTGACAGAGAAAACGGAAGATCAAATCCGATCAAGAACAGACCTTTTGCGGCTCGTCTGGTAGATCCCCATTCTCTTTTGCTCAGCTTTCAAGCACAGACACAGGGCTATCCAAAGCCTTGCGACGCTACATGTTACCGGATACCCATGGTGTACCGAAATCATGAGACCTCGGGTTCGTACTTATTGTCGTATGAGAAGAGAGTTCTGGCTTGAAACAAGGGCTTTCAAGGATAAGCAGTCGATCGCGCGTACGGCACCCGATGCTATCACCAACATATCGATAAAGATGCAGGCGTTTAGATATCCATCTTTACTCGAATACGAAAAGGCGAGTTCACAAAGCCACGAGATGTGATTGTGATTAAACAACGCCACGGACATGACAAGAATCATGGTCGGAAGTAAAGGTCAGGGTCCGTCCGTCATCACTCCAGCGTTTCAGAGATGCGAAAGAGGAAAGGCGTCCGCTGTGCAAGGGGTAAAGCGCTCGGACACCTTTTGGGTTTTTCGCGAAGGGGGAAGCGAACGGGGATCTACCATGCATACAGAGCGCACGAGGGATGAAGCCCTGGCCTTTTCTGCGACCCTTTTGCATGCTTCACGCATGATGATGGTGAGATGTCAGCGCGGTCGGTCAGTTGAAGTCTTTGGACAAAGTCATTGTTGTTCCGTGAGAATGCTGTTATGGTGCAAGTGAGATGGCCTGGACAGTGTACTACCGGCTTTTAGAGTTCTGGACCATGTGCGAGTCGGGGGTTTCGAAGTGGAGTCGAGGACAAAAGCATCCGGCTCACCTCTCTTCTTGTATCTTATGGCAGAAAGGGCAGAAAATAGAAGCGCTGGATTGGGCTGAGTGATAGCGTTGGTCCATGCATCTGTCGAATAATGGATCGGGGCGCAATCTATGGATGAATTGAATGCCGTGGCGTGAAGAGACGGGGGTGCGCTTTTGCAAGTCTGACTCTTGGGCACCTCCTGTCTCTCCTACGTGCTGCTTCGCGCGAACAAACGGCCAACCAACGGCCAGACAAGCCTCTCCCTCCCCTTCGTTTGGTTTCCTCGTCTTGTGCCTGGTTTAGCCATTGGTCGGTTTTCTCTTTTTGTCTTTTGCCTGTCGTCGCTTGCCTTGCTCCGACTCGTCAGCACACCACTCGCTCTTGTCTCATTACCCACAAGTCTCTCTTTCAGTAGAACTATCCATCGACTCAGCCAAAACTCCCCTCTGTCGGTTCGCATCTTTTATCGGCGACCGTTTCTTTTCAACGACCTTCCCGCAGACCGGTTCACCTAATCAGCAACCTCAAGCCCCCTGGCGTGTTTTGACAGGACGAATCATCACAATCTCTTTCCTTCTACCTCACGCCCACCTCTTGTTTGTGTGGTCGACTTGCTTGGAGAGAATCCCTGGTTCCTGGATTGAAGTCTTGACGACTCTTACGTCCTGTCGCCTTTGTCGTTGATCCGATCGCTTTAACCAACAATCGTCGCTGTTGTCGTGCCTGTTCCCCTTTCCTTGGAAGCCGCACACCTTCGACACGTCGCTCTTTACTCACACGCAGTCCTTTACGCTCGTTATCTGGATACTACCGACTATCCGCCACCTTCGTTAGCCACCGCATGATGCCATTGTGATTGTTCACCACTTCCCAGCGCATGACCTTTCGTTCATTACAACCCACCCACCCACAGAAATAACCATACCCTCGCCTTAATATCATAATACATCCCGACCCTTCGATATGGCAGCCCCACTACCTAAGAAGGCTCTCTCAGGGCACTGCTCTGTTGTCGACAACAACACTTTATACGTCCTGTCGCCAGACTCGTTCCAGGCTCTACCGCTTGTTGAGAATGCCACATGGACCTCAATGGATATGGGCAAGGCCGTCACTGGCCACTCATGCCTTCGTGCAGTACCAAATGGAGACGAGTCACAATCTGCACTATACGTAGTCGGTGGCACCTCAGACGACGACTCATATGGAGGATTACAGCGCTATAGCTTCTCGAACAAGACTTGGGAGACACTCGACCTACCTACAGAAGATATGAAGGGACGTACAAATCATGGTGTAGCATACCTCAACGACTCATCGTCCATTCTGGTATATGCCGGTTCACGAACTGGTGTTGAGTTGTCGTCGCAAACCTTTGTCATTTCAACCGAACAACCTTTCAACATCGAATCATTCACATCGGAGGCCCCGACTGTCTCCGATCCTATTCTACTACCATGGGACGACAGCTCCGCCGTTCTGCTGGGAGGCTCTCAGACTAACACTGCCATCTGGACATTCAGCACGAGTAGCAGTTGGACTAGATTGGACACTAACCTTACATCAGCATTGTCGGATGGTGCAAGAGGCTCATTGGTCACTGGTAGCGATGGTAGCAAAGTTCTCACTGTCTACAATGCGAACGCGACTCCGAATGAAGTTACACAGCTTGTATTGTTGGATGCCAATGGTCAACCCGCAAGCACTGGTCAGACACTTGGTAATCAGACTAGTCAACCATCCTCGGGCAAAAGCAAGCGTGATTTGACTCTTGACAACTGGCCGACGTACAACAGCAGTTCAGCGCCTTCAGTGAAAAGATCAGATTACTCAATCGCACAAAACGACCAGGGTACTCTTGCTGTTATCAGTGGAGGAAATGACGACACTCCTGTAAACGTCTTCAACCAAACCAGCAACTCATGGGTTGACAACCAGGTCTTGTTCGGTGGTAATCAGGTTCCTTTGACCACAACATCAGCCTCAAGCTCATCTGCTCTTCCTACTTCGACTAGTGCGCATCCCTCTGCAACCTCATCTGCTGCCGCAAAATCAAAAGACCATGACGATTCTGGTGCTCATACCCGCAAGGTCCTCGGTATCACGTTGGGTCTTCTGCTTGGTCTGCTGGCGGTACTGGTCATTGCACTTCTTCTTGTGAGACGTCGCAAGCAACAAAAGAGAAAGACTCAGGGTAGCGATGAGAAGGCGGATAGAATGAGCTTCCAAGACAGAGGTGCTTCTTTCATGAGGGAAGCTGGTGGCCCTGTGAGCGATGCTCCACCACAGTTGCCCAAGCCCGTCATCGGTGGTTACGATCCTCGCAGCTCGTTCGCTATCCTGGCTGGAAAACTTGGAGCTGATCGTTTCAGCCAACGTTTCAGTAAGTACGGTGCATCTGAAAAGACACCCGTGAATAGCAGCACAAACCCCTACGCCGACTTGCAGCCTCCCAAATCTGCATACCACCACCAGGCAAATGACTCATCAAGCTCGTTGGCCATCATCTCCGGCAGTTATGCGAACAAGCACAGCAGAGGCAATGGCGAGAAGGGCAGTTTCGAAAGCACCGCCAAGCTGGTGCGCTCACCCACAAGCCCCGGAAGCTTCGATGATCACATGGAGATGGAGTCTTTGGATGGCCAGACACCTAAATTGGCCTCTGCTCGTGGTCCTTCACCTGTCATGTCATCTCTCAGAGTTGTACAGAATTCGAACAGAGACGAAGATATGCAGACAAAGCGCAGCTCGGGCTGGTCAAGGTACTTTGCACAGAATGACGGTGGCGCATACGACCCTGCTGCACAAAGCTCACCAAGTGTGGGTACATCGCACACTGCATCTCCTAATCTGAGTGTTTCCGACTACACACCATCGCTTCGTAACCCTTCTGCTATGGTTGCACCTCTTGACGTGGAGCCTAAGAGTCACTTGCATCCTGCGGACGCCCAACATCACCGTCTGTCAGCTGTGGGCATGGGCAGACCTAGCTTCAGCCACAGCGTTGAGGACTTCTCTGCTAGAGGTGCCAGCTTCGACATGGTTGAGGGTCAACGTGCCGACTTCCACACAGGTCAGAGTCTCGAAAGCCAGGGCTATCTCGATGGAGCTCGCGAGTCGTTCGAATCTGCAAGACGTCACTCTGGCAGCAGTGTAGCCTCATCACAATTCTTTTCACACGGCGATGAATGGACACCCGTTCACGGCGACGCCACAATTGCAACCGCTCACGCAACGAATACCGCTCAAGCCGTCAACAGAAAAGCACCAAACTCGCCCGCCGTCAATGAAGTCCACATTCCTCCCTCACCCGCTGTTTCTGCCTCCGCCTTCCCTCGTCCACCATCAAGTACCTACACTGCAGATGTGGATCGCGACAGCCGCATGCACGGGTTTGAAGCTCCCAACGCTCTTGGCCG
The DNA here is from genome assembly GCF_000721775.1 of Aureobasidium melanogenum CBS 110374. Lineage (NCBI taxonomy): Eukaryota > Fungi > Ascomycota > Dothideomycetes > Dothideales > Saccotheciaceae > Aureobasidium > Aureobasidium melanogenum. Next base: position 300,447 of record NW_024470057.1, on the reverse strand, counting down.
CGCTTTAAGTCCTCCAGCTGCAGTCGCCATTCCTGGTCCCGCCGCACGCGGTAACAGTGGCGGTGGTTTCTTCCCTGGCAGTGGCACACGCGCCATGCATGACCGTCCCAATCCTGCTCTTGGTGGCCAGGCTCGCAAGCTTGGTGCCCTCCACCCTGGTACTCTCGCTGCCCTTCGCTTCACACCCGACCGCGAAGCACCCAAGCCTCCACAAGCTGGTCTCGGCATCCACAACCCTGACGAGAACAGAGACTCATCTGCAACAATCTGGCCCTCTGCCACTGGCGCCATGTCGCAACGAGACCGCGAGGAAGCGTTTAGACAACGCCTCCAAGCCGAGAGAGAGATGAAGCGTCAGATGGACAACAACAACAATGGTGACGCAACCCGAAAGACACAAGCTAGCGATATCAGTTGGGTGGACATCGGACAGAACTAGGAGATGATTCTGATTCTGGAGTACAAGTATCATGTTGGGATCTCGTGAATAGCGTTGGGGTGTTCTTCTTTTTTTGTTTATCTTACTCTCTTTCATGTCTAACTAACCCCCCTTTGTTTTCCTCCCTCTTCTTCTTCTTTTCTTTTGGGTGTTGCACAAAAGAAGTGGTTCTTGTTTTTGCATTAGAAGCATTGTACGCATGTATGGTATGCATGGGAAACACGTTTCTCCTTTTCTTTTCAGCGAACTCTTCAATGTACTTCTTGCCCTTTTTCTAGACTGGCTCTTTGCATCCTTGCTTATCCTCCTGACATGGCACCAATAGACAACTCTCCATATCCAATCAATTGTGCGAGTAATCCATCTTGTTGTTCCGGTCGATCGATAGCCCTGCACTTGATAGTTGATCGATGGCGCATTAGTCGGGAAAAGTGCGGGTGAATGTGGAGGTGCGTGACTGCACCTGCCTCTTCTCGCATCTTCCTGTGTCAACAGTGCATGCAAGGAGGCTCGGAAGGGTCGCAGCTGCCTGATCAATCCATAGACCCGTATTTACGTGTCGTCATGGATGTGACTCAACCTTGTCATGCTCGTTCGCAAGTGCCATTTCTTCTTCTTCCCATGTTGACTTGACATCGATCTTTTTACATTGAGTTCACACCTTGAATTCTGGATCGAATGCGTTCAGAAATGGGGTTTCTTCTGTCCAAAGCTATCGAAGAACCAACTCCACAAGATCATCAGCAGCTACAACCCATTGCACTTCCAGTCGAGATTGGGTTGCAAGTGGCGTCCCGCTTGTCAAAGAAGGATATCAAGAACTTCCGCGCCATCAACAAGAACTGGGATTAGATCCTCCTCGAGGTGTTCGATGGGCTATACTTCGAGTTCCTTGATCTACGAGCCACTGCACCCTTAGAGAGGTTCTGTTGCAGGCGTCACAAAGTAAGCGCTTAAGTTGCCATGTAAGAAGGATTTACATAGCGTCTGCACTGGCCTTTGTGCAATTGGCCCACCAAGTGGAATCTGGAAATGTTGACGGGGACGCTTCATTTGCACACAAGACTGCCTCGCTGTTTAGAAGTATCAACACGATCGCCCGCTTGACGGGTTTCGAGAATCTAAAATCCCTTCAAATCAACCTGGATAATCCAGCTTCGCATCACGGCTAGCACGAAGAAAAGTCGCTGTTTACTGAGCAGAAGGTCCAGGTCGCTTTTTGCAATGTGGTCAACGCTCTAGGGCCTGGTTTGGACTATCTGTCATTGTCGAATGGCATTGGCTCAGATCGAACTCCTATCGAGCCGATCCTGAGACAAATCAAGCTCAAGGGAATCCGAGATATAACACTAGGATGGTCATGGGGTCTAGAAAATGAGCTCATCGACCAGTTATAAGTGAATCTCTCTGGCGTGCTAGATTGTTTGATCTGCGCGAGACCCTAGGCTTGGAATATCTGGACGACCGATTTTACCCAGTCTCGAAGCGCAAGTTTCTCTCTCACATACCTCCTGGTATGATCGCAAATGGAATCCGGATACGCCGACCCCGTGATGAATCGACACGGCGAGCGTGGAAGTGAAAAGTAATACTCCAAGTCGTCTGACTTTGCCGAAGATCAAGAGGCCTGTGGAAATCAGGGCCATTATTGCTTGCCTAAACCGCTGATAAACCTCTTATTACGTTGAACTCTTCGTATGGTTCAGATCGGCAGAACCCTAACGCCGTTCCCTTCTGGAAGTCGCTTCCTATCTTGGAACCAAGGAACTCGTGATGTTACGATCGACCTGCCGGTATATGGACGCTATTCTCCTTGATAAATTTGGCAATAAAGTGTTCAGTCGGCTGTATGTGATGCCTACGGAGTTTTCGCTGCAACTACTGCTGGAGGTCGCCAGAGATAAGAGGATCAAACACTTCGTGAAAGAACTCTACATCTGCTGCTCAATCTATCAAGACTACGGTAGTCGATATACTACTCCAGTGGATCCTCGATTTGCAAGAGCAAACGTCACCATCTCGTCGCCGCGCATGTTACAAGAGGATGAGAACCCATATCCCAGACCGACTTCAGCGGAAGAGGAAGCAACGAACGAAGCTGTCGATCTTGTTCACAGAGGCTCTTTCCAAAAACAGCTTACTACCGCCTTGCAATTGCTCAGGATAACTTCGATGGAGATACACACATATTGGCAGATGAGTTATCCGCAAACGTCTTTACCCCTGGTATTGGGACGATCTCAACTCACACAACGCACCGGCAGGGATCCACTCGAGAAACCTCAGTCAAAACTCAGACGTACATGGGATTACGCTTTTTTTTTGAACACGATGGACCCATGGATATGGTGACCTGCATGACTAAAGCCGTACTCTCCGCTATTGAAGCATCCGACACTCCACTAAAAAGTCTGACTCTTTCCAAGATCCAAATTGACAAACTGCAGATTTCGCCCAATCTCGGCAAGGACCTAAGACTTCTGAATCGACTGAAGATTGAAATAGGTCTATCGGTGTCTCGTCGTGACTACCATCTGTTTCCCTCTCATCTCTCGAAACCGAATATGTTCACCATGATAAATGATCTGCCTTGTCTCGAATCCCTGGAACTCTCCACCCGGCCGCTTGAGCGCCTGCGACCTGAGTCGTTGTCTTTGTATCCGTTCCTGTCGCAACTCAAGCCTCTGCAGATCAGGTCGTTGCAGCTCCGTAGTCTCTGCGATGCATCCTCAGATCTAGCGCCATTTCTGGAAACTCTGACAAATCTACAAACGCTTTCTTTGTATTTCGTGATGATCAAAGAAAGAAGGAATCAACCTTGCAAAGATATGCTGATGGCTTTGAAAGGCATTCTAGGCAGAGTGCGAGACTTGGAGATGTACATCGATCACTGGGATGCATTCGAGCTGACCAAGTTGTTGCAAAGTGAACGCTTAGCCGCTGAGACCCCAGATGATGAGGACTGGAATGATGAAGAAGATTGGGACGATGAGGCATGGATGAGATTAGAAAAGCCTGAGAGGGATGACATGTTAGAGCTATTAGCACAGGTTATGCCGCATCACAGCAAGTTCGTATTCAGGACTTGCAAGATGGGTCATAGCTTGAGTAGATGGTACTGAGACGAGAAGAATCTCTGAAAGTGAGATGACGTTGACTAGATCAGTCATTGCAAACTACACTTACCACCGCTCTCTTTGTTCTTCTCCTTCTTCCCAATCAAATGCTCAAAGATCCTACCCAACTCAAAAGCAGACTTCTTGGGATATCTCGTCTTCTCAGGACTCTCATAATCAACCCAGGTGCTGCCAAAGCGATCGGTGAATCCAGCAGCCCACTCCCAATTATCAGTGAAAGTCCACGCAAAATAACTTCTGATATCAACACCATTGCGAACTGCATCAGCCACAGCACCTATATACCCTTCGAAAAAGTCCTGACGGAAAGTGTCGTCCAGCTGAACATCGGAGGTAGGATCCCATTCAAACTCGCCCTTGGCCGTAGTGCCGTTTTCGGTGATGTAGATTGGTGTCTGGTAACGAGTCCAGATCCAATGTAACAAGCTCAAGAAGCCCGCTGGATTGCTTCTCAGCCATGCTGTTGGCGTTTCCGCACCACGAGAGACGCCAGCTTTGTTGGTGTCGTGGGAAGTAATGTTGCCCTCGTGGTCGTTGATATCAGCTGGTTCGTCGCGGTGACGCACATAGAATGTGGTATAGCTGTTCATGCCGTAGAAGTCAGAAGATCCTTGTACAAGTGCTTTTTCCTCGGGTGTAAAGTGGGGAAGACGGTTTCCAAGTTGCTCTCGCATGCAAGCTGGATAGTCGCCAGATCCATATACGGGATCGGCAAACCAACCAATCTCGAATTGTAGGGCTCGCTCGGCGGCTTCAACATCCTTGAGATCATTCTCATCCCAAGGTGCGCTGAAGTTGCCATGAAGAGTAATTCCAATGACACCTTTCTGCGTTGGCTTGAACTCTTCGCGGTAGATCTTCACCGCGTGAGCGTGGCTGACTAGCTCGGTATGTGCGACGATGAAAGGCTCGGTACTGCTATCTCCAGGGTCATCACGATCAGATAGAGACGACCGACCAGGAGCATGGACGCCTGCAGCGTAGCCAGCCAGTGTGTAAACGCCCGGCTCATTGTAGGTGATCCAGTGCTTGACACGATCGCCCAAGGCAGAAAAGCAGACGCGTGCGTAGCGTTCAAAGTCAGGCGTATAACGAGCTTGATCCAGCATACCGCCATAACGATCCTCCAGTGCCTGAGGAGTGTCCCAATGGAACAGAGTAACAAATGGAGTAATACCACTGGCAAGCAGCTCATCCACAAGATTGCTGTAATACTCAAGTCCGGCTTCATTCACAGGGTCATCCTTACCACCCAGAGGGATGATACGACTCCAAGCAAGACTAAAGCGATAGGAATTGACGCCAAGTTTCCTGAGCAACTGAACATCTTCCTTGTAGAGATCGTAGGCACGAGTGCCATCAGCAGTAGTACTGCCATCGATGATTTTGCCAGGAATACGAGAGAATTTGTCCCAGATGGATTCGCCTTTGCCGTCGGCATCCCATGCTCCTTCCACTTGGGCAGCTGCTGTTGCGAAACCCCAGTGAAAGTCTGGCCGAAGCACGGAAGCATTTTTTGGCGAAGAAGCGATCGGAGGATTTTCCATGGTGATAATGTTTTCAAAATCGTGGTAGAATCAATGAGACCATCATGAACTTACTGGATTGTGGCATGTCTATATATCACAGAAGATCATCAAGTTTCAGGCTGAGAGGGGGCGCTTAGAGATTATCCGAAGCTGCGGGTTAACATGCATGTAGGATTGGTGCTAGGATAGACGGGCCGGCCATCCGATGAGATTCACGACATGCAGCCAATGTTCTGCAAGACTCGCAACAAGCATTATTCAGATACCTTTCGCAGCGATCGACCGACTTTACGAGATAACACAAAAGATGCATGAATACTCCAGATTGCTACCCGCGTCCCGTTATTGCCGCCAGACGTGTTCCATCTCAGCAAGGCACAGGACAACTACGAGGATCTGTTTATGGAATCAGCACCAATCAATGTCAAGACTTGCTCGAACACTTGAGGCCAGACTTACGAAACTGATGTCGACTCCACTATTGATACGAGCCTTCCAAACAGTACGATCGAGTCCCTTCTTCTCAAGCGAGAAGACATCGTTGGCTTCAGTGTTCAGAATGTTCGCCAGCTCCGCACCTTGATACAGTACTACCGTCGACAACGCACCCCGATCTCTTGGTCTAATCTCAACAGTATTCCCCACATCGTCAGCAGCAGACTGGCCATGTATGACAGCGTTCAAATTCGAGCGGTTTCGCGCAGCCATCCCACTGACATGCTTCAATGAGCAAATTCGTTTGCCCTCGATATCTTCGACTGCCCAGTCATTCTTCATGGCATAGCCCATGTGGCGGAGCTCGAAGAGTTTGCGACCAGAGCCGTCGTAGATCGCCCTACGCCAGCTGAAAGATGTTGCGCCTTTGCTATCGACTTTGAAGAGGGTTTCACCGGAAGCGTCATCAAGGACATCAACGCTTTTGAAGGTCCGGTCATGGCAGTAGACTGTTATGTCCGCTGCCTTGTCGCGACTAAATCCGGGCAGAAGAGCAACGGATGTCGACAAGCAATCGGTATACCCCATATCGCGAAAAAGCCGTGTTGTGACTATCAATGCGAGGGCGAGAGTAGACGTAGAAAAACGTGCAAATGGCCACGCAGAGGGTACGTTATCGAGAACATTGTCCTCCAGAGATCCTTCATGCCAAGACTCTTGGAAGCCAGCGTGTGTTATCGACTTGTTTGATAGTGATCGTCAGTCGGCGCAAACTACCGTGGATTATCTTCGCCAATGCAAGTCGAAACGATTGTATCCCGATCTGTTTCCCTCAGGCAATTCAGAAGCTCAAAACAGTATGGATCAATGGATGCCGTCTTCAGCTCTCCGTACGAATCAGGATACCAGCAATTCTGCCATGTTGTGCATGTTAGACTGATTCGGCGGGTGGTCTTGAGGCCCTGTTAAAGATACCCTACTCTCTTCTATGTCTTTCTCGCCTCCATTCTTTGGCCATGTCTTCTTAGCAGCCAGGGGAAGAGCGCTTAGGTGTCAAAATCTGTGGAAAGAGTGTGTCCAAGTATGTACTGTTAGTCCAGCCGAATCAGCTATTCTATGAAGATGCCCGTGCAAGTCAAGTTCGATATCAAATATGAGGACGAGGAAGATGGATTGCGGGGAAGAGCCCTGCACGTGACCGTCGGTGGGGATGATGCAATAGGCGTTCCAGGCCCAGGCGGTCACGGCGATGTTTGTTCTTGACCATCTTCTCTCTTCTTGACACGACTCAATAATCACACAATCAACATGGCTTCCTCAAGTAGCACAGCGACGCCCTTACTTTACTCGTGTATCGCCTACCACAACACCATCCTCACCGAGCACACCACTTCCGCTGCCTCGGCCACCTCGTCACTAGCATCTCTGATTCTCCCTAAGATCGACCACTCGTCCGCTCAGAAATTGACCTATACTCATGGCGCAAACCATATCCACTACATCGCAGACGCTGCTCCAGCTTCCGAGGGTAACGCTCCCGGTCTCACCTATCTCGTCATCGCCAAGCAAGACCTGGGTCGTCGCATTCCCTTTGGCTACCTCGTCGAGATCAAAAAGCGCTTCCTAAACCAACATCCTAATGCCGATTTCGCTTCTCTTCCTTCATACGGTGCCGCTAGCTTCAACTCGGACCTCAAGAAACTGATGGTCGAGTACGGAACCACAAAAGCTGGTCAAGACGATGCCTTCAAGAACGTTCAAGCCGAGATCGACAACGTCCGAGATATCATGAGCAAGAACATCGAGCAGGTTCTGGAAAGAGGCGAGAGGATCGATTTGTTGGTTGACAAGACTGATCGTCTGGGTGGTTCTGCTCACGACTTCCGTGTCCGAAGCAGAGGTCTCAAGCGAAGGATGTGGTGGAAGAATGTTAAACTGATGGCTCTGCTTATTCTTGTCATCGTCTTCTTGGTTTACTTGCTGGTCGGCTTTGGATGCGGTCTGCCTGGTATGTCCAATCGACCTTTCTATCCCTCGGTATACAGCTATGCTAACACACCACAGGTTGGTCGCGATGCATTCACCACTAATCTGGAAACACGACTTACGAATTCTCCCTTTTGATTCTCTCGATACGATAATTTGGCTTAGCGCGCGGTCTGTACATATTCATCTAATACTTCCAAGTTCCATTCATGATATACCCCATCTGTTGCGTATAGAGTCCGTCCGTTGTGGTATTAGACCTGGGGACTCTATGTGTGTTGTGGATCACCTCCTGGAGAAAAGAAAAACATTTTACATGCATCCTGCTGTAATTTGCATTCAGATTAAGCTTTACTCGCCGTCCATGCTAGGTTGTGCACTATATCAGGCCGGCACCAACAGCCATTATGGCGGTACAGCTTCCATCAAGAATACTTCCAGTGACGCAAGGTCCAAATGCTGCATCTTCAAGGTTTGCGCAGGTGGTCGCAAACCTGCTTAGGCCGGTTCGTGCTCCAGGCAAAGGTAAAGGCAAGCCATGGGTGGGGCGTGGGATGAATCCCAGAGGAGAAGGTGAAGTGGTGTGAGATACCGTTTGAGCCCTCCAATTTTACTTCTTTGTCGTGTCTTGTCGTTATTTGGTCGGCCAGAGCTCAATCTGAAGGTTGTGTCGAATCTTTGCAGACCTCGCTTCTGTACGATTTGCCCAGCACCCATTCTTGATATTCGATGATGCCCTCGCTGCCTAAAGTGTCTTTCCAGAGCTTCTCCACGCTTTCGTTCATACGCCAGAATCTCGGAACTCGCCAGAACAGCCTTGGTTTGGTGATATCGTTGCTATCAAATATTGTCCCCTCTTCCGGTTCACCCAAATCTTGCTTTTCTCCAGGCGTTAGGTAGAAAAACTCAAAGTCAATGGAGTGAGGCCATGGCATTTGAGAACCAGCGGCGAAGAACTTCAAGGCCGGCATTCGGGTTACTGCCTTGGCCATGGAGTGCAGCAAAGTTTCCATCTTCGGAGATGGCCAGGCGCGAAATCGATGTGTAGTGTTGTAGATCGCTCCATGTTGGCTCTCGGACTCGGAGGCTGTAGCGTCCAACACAGAGTCATCAGAATCAGAAAAGTCGGTAGTCCTAGCGAGAGCTTCTTCTTCGGCATAGAGTCGCTCAGGTGTTGGTGGCATGCTTTCCCAGTCCGGGTTGAACGAAGATCTATCGTCGTCATTGTCTGGTGTAACGTGAGGATTTTGCTCAAAGTACCAGCCGCCATCAGCTGCCATTGGATTCACAGTTACTCGCAAAATGGTAAGATTTGGCCAATAAGGCGTCGAGGCGCCATTCCCGGCTGGCCAGAATAGTGCAGGCGATATGATCACTTCGTGGATGTCTAGAACAGACAAATTTTCGGACTGAGAGAAACTATGGAGAGATTTGCTCAAATGGTCGGTTGTGTGGCCAGGAAGCAGAAGACTCGATGTCTCGGGGTCCTCGTTGTCAGGAGTATATGTGCGGATAGTAAAGTGTGCTTGACGGATGGAAGAGTCAGTGAGCAGGGACAAATGCCTCGCAAACTCTGTCCTACCGGTCAGCAAATGGCTCGTTTGTTAATCTAGTCGTTCGTCACATACCACAACGATCCCGTCGCGTTCGGATTGAGTTCAAGGGCTCGTTACTGTTGAAGTATTCCCAATGGCATGTCTGCAGATTTGGGAGCCTGGAAGCAACCAGGGGTAGACTTCCTATCCTAATCTCTTGCTCATCACATCTGAAGCTAGCAATACGTTTAACCTCAGGAATCGTTTCTGGAGCCAGAAGCTTTACGCTTTCTGGTAGAGGTCCTTTCTGATATATGGACAAAGCGATGGCTCGGTCTCTTTTAGCATCATAAGGCCAGGAGGCGAGAATGGTAAAGAGATCCCTTATTGCTGCAGTGAAGCTCTCATTGTTACGTTGATTCTCAGCAGCTCGTTCATGCCTAGAGCGAGCCCGCCATTTCTTTCTGCATTGGCCAGGTGGGGTCCAGGCTAGGACGATGTCAGAAAGACACGACCGTCTTTGCGTACCCAGTAGACCTCCATAGACTTGATCAAATGTTTCTAGTTCCGTGCTCTCCACCCGTATAGCACAGAAGGTTTGACTTTCAACGATGACTCGCCATTGTTTTGAGACAAGTGCCAGAGATGCAAGTCTTGCTTTGTGTGATCTTTCATCATCTGGATCCGGATAAGACACGATGTCGATGATTCTTGTGACCAATTCTAGAGGCAAAATGTCCATTGCGGTAGTGTACTAGTGAGAGTCAAGGAGAACTCTCCATGGAGTTGATGATGATGATCTCCTTGTTTCAGGCAGGTGGGGCGTCAGGGTGCCGAGTACAGCATTATTTGCTCGGGTTACAGGCCTTGCGACCTTTGCCTTACGGCTATGCCCTGGATACAGATCAATGTATGATTAACAGTTGCGAGATCATCACATTTCGCTAAAGGATGATAAAGTGAGAAAGGTTGAAGGTTGATTCAACGTAGAAGCATCTATGCGCGGCTGATCTGCGGGAAACATGCCCTTGACAAAGCACCTTCCTTCGCATTCATGCTTTTCCATCAAACCCATCAACCTCGTTGTCCAACACAGCTCTTTGTTTCTTAGCCTTTTGGATATCAAGACTGATCTTCACCGGATTGACACCAGGCGTCTCGAAAACCACATCAATCTCTTCGAGACTTAGCCCATAGGTCTCTGGAAACACAAAATATGACGCAATGAGCTGCAGAGTGTTGTACGCGACATACACGGCCCAGATCTTGTATCCGAGCTTGTCGATCCCGACTGCGATGCCATAGTTCTGGACACTACCTGCGGCGCCCTGTATGAAGGAGTAGATGCCCATACCACGCGCTCGGAGAGCCAACGATAGTATCTCTACTGGATACAGGTTGTGCATGGTCGCAATAAAAGTGGCGGAGCACACTTGGAAGGTGTAAACCCAAAGAATTGTCAAAGCTGCCGCTGCGTGCGTAGGGTTGATACTATACTGCCATGATGTGATTGTTGTTGCGGTCTGCAGGATAATTATACTGATAAGACCAGCAAAGATGAGAGACCGTCTGCTGAACTTGTCGATGATATAGGAACCGAATAGTGTGAAGACGAAGTATATGGCTGTCGATCCAAGTTGACTAACTTTGAGTCAGCAGGGATGCATCGCGCTCAAAATCTCGGACTTGACTTACATTCCAAGTTGCTCCATAGGTTTCTTGATACCAACCAGAATCAAAGCTGGAGTCAGATAGTATGTGATGATGCCACCTCCGTTCCACTGTTGGAAGACCGAGTACAAAGTCAAAACCAACATACGAAACCTGACGGCCTTGGTAAAGAAGACTCGATAGTCCCACCACGCGCCAGCCAATGCTTTCTCGTTCTCGAGCGACTCATCGATCTGGCTGATCACCACATTAACCAGAGGCTCATCCAAGTTTCCACTAGTGGTATGGTATTTGGCAACAACATGCTTTGCAGCGTCTCTCTTTCCCACTTTGACCAAGTATCGAGGACTTTCTGGAGTCAGGAGGTAGATGGTGATGCAAACGACCAGAGCAAGACCTGCTTGGAGAAGCAACGGGATACGCCAGGAGTAGTTGCCTTCAAGTGTAGTCAGTCCGATCATGGCTCCAGTCATACCGAGAGACCCGACCTGGAAACATGCGCCAAAGACACCTACCAATCTACCACGGAGATGGATCGGCGAGATCTCAGCCATGTACTGACTAGAGCTCATAAGAGCGGTACCAAAGCCCATGAAGAATCTGTCCAGAATGTCAGCAAAGCTCCCAGACCAGGATATGAAGTTCCCACCGTCCAGCCATGAACATATCGGTGTTCTTTGCCCAAGCCTGCAACAGTGCCGCGAAGATGACAATGGCATTACCAGCGAAGTTGACACCACGACGTCCGATCACATCTGCCAAACCCAAGAAAGGAGCACCACAAACGGTGCCAATGGTCATAAGCGCATTAATGACACCGATGGTAGAACCGCTGTACCCGAAACCGAAATAGGCATGCAAAGCTGGTAGGGCATTGATACCTCCAATGACAGCCCAATCAACGCCATAGCCAGCTTGATTGCAGCCTTGAACGAAGAGAATCATGGCAAGCCGCCAACCAGTCCTGGACTTGAGAGTCAGAGAATCTCGGGAAAGCCTATGTACATCTTCTTCTGTGAGACGAGCTATAGCAACTTCTTCGGTATATTCGGTCGCTTGCTTGAGGACATCTGTATTTTCGAGCTCGTGAACTTCCTCTTCGGCGTTACCCATTTCGACAAATCAGGTCTTAGATTCAAAGGACAATATGGTTCTACTGCTACGAAAAGGATTGCCTGAGTTGGCTTCGAGGAAGATTTTATCATCCTGCTATACTCCAATCCTGTCCCAAAACTCTCAATACCGTCTTTTGCAGTACTCTGCCCTATTCATCTGGTCATGAGGTACACTGCTAGTGTAGGTTGCCTTCAGCCTGCTGCTGGTTAGACCAAGATCTACAGTACAGTAGATATCTCGCTCCTTCGTGGGGCGTCGCCAGCAGCACAATAGGCAAAAGACAGCACAATACGACGGCATCGATAATCTCCACGTACTGGAAGAGCAGGACTACGCCCAGTCTTACTATGTTGGGTATAGGGCATGGGTCATGCATGTACTGTGCGCAGGTCAACAGCCTGGTTGGCGCGTTCAGGTAACCAACCTGGTTAGAGTTCACATAACAGCACTGGAGGGGCAGCACGTTCTTTACCGATGTGATCCAATCTGTTTATTTTCCATCCATTAGATGAGTTTCTTCCAAGGGCAAAAATGCACCTCATGATCGGAAATTTCTTCGTAGGATCGACGAACCCTGACCCCGCGTTCCAGCGGTCTGGTTCCATGGGGACCCCGCCAGATCGACTGACAACACACCACCTCAGACCACAAGCCCCTTACCCCTCACCTTTTGCACATACAGCTTTCGCAACAATGTACACCGAGACATGTTTCTTGCCTCAGCAATCCTCCCGGACAGCCAGTTTTCAGCCTGGAACTGGGGATCATGACAGAATCGTCGAAACTCTGGTACGATAAGCCAGCTAACGAATGGAACGAAGCTCTTCCCGTTGGAAATGGTAGACTGGGCTGCATGATTCATGGCCGTACTGGGACTGAACTGCTATGCCTCAGCGAAGATTCAGTATGGTATGGAGGACCACAACATCGCGTCCCAGAAGATGCCCTGAAAAACCTCCCAAGGTTGAGAGAGCATATAAGGGAACGCCGTCATGCTGAAGCTGAAAAGCTCGTCAATCGAGCTTTTTGTGGCTCACCTAGTGGTCAGTGACATTTTGAGCCACTGGGAAATGTCAAGGTCGAATTCGGTCACGACGCTGACAAAGTGACGGACTACTGCAGAGAACTCGATTTGAATACGGCTATCCACAGAACGGAATACAGCCATGCAGGTGCTAGAGTCAATGTCGAGACACTGGCCAGTGTTGTTGACCAGGTCATCTGTATGCGGATCCAGAGTAGCAGGGAACTGGAATGTGCGGTCAGACTAACAAGAGAGAGCGAAATCGACTACGAAAGCCATGAATATCTGGACTCTTTGGAAACGAACGAAAATCGCATCACAATGCTCGCAACACCAGGAGGACATAAAAGTGTTAGAGCTTGTTGCGTTCTTGGCATCACAGCAGACCAGGAAGGTACTGTAAAAGCTGAAGGCGGCTCATTGGTCGTCGTTGCCAAAGAAGCACTTGTCGTGGTTTCTGCAAGAACGAGCTTCCGTCATCACGACTTTCAAACTCTGGCGGCCGAAGACGTTTCTGCCGCGTTCGAACGTGGCGCTGCAAACATCTGGGACTGCCATATTCAACGACACCAATCACTCTATCGCCAGATGCTACTTACACTGGGTCCAACCTCGCCCGAGGATGCACTTCCCACAGACCAAAGAATTGGGAAGGGTACAACGCCAGCCTTGGTAGCTCTGTATGCCAACTTCTCACGGTATCTTCTTCTATCTAGCAGTCGACCATGTAACGGTAGCGACAGAAGGCTGGATCTTCCAGCAAATCTGCAAGGAATCTGGAATCCATCGTTCCATCCTGCATGGGGATCAAAGTTCACCCTCAACATCAACCTACAGATGAACTACTGGGGGTGCCTGCCATTGTCTCTAGCACCATGTATGGAACCTTTGTTCTCTCTTCTCCACCGACTTGCCCTTCCAGAAAATGGTGGCAGAGTCGCAAAGCAGATGTATGGTGCAAGAGGCTGGTGCTGTCACAACAATACAGATCTGTGGGCCGATTGCTCACCTTGCGAACGCTGGATGCCTGCTACACTTTGGCCTCTAGGAGGTGCATGGTTGTCCTCTTTCATCTGGGAACATTATCTCTTCACATCCTGCCTCTCGACTTTGCGCAAGAACTTTCCAGTACTCGAAGGAGCAGTAGAGTTTTGCCTCGATTGGCTCGTCCCTGAGATTTTTACAGATGGTAAAGAGTACAGAGTTACGAATCCCAGTCTGTCGCCAGAGAACACTTTTCTCGATGAACAAAGTGGGGAGAAAGGAGTGTTCTGCCGAGGCAGTACAGCAGATCTAACGATCATATCATCACTTTTCGAAGACTATCTGAATGCTTGCAAGACTTTGCAACTCAAGCCACATCTCCTACGCGAAGTAGGCCAGGCAATGCTTGCACTCCCTCCCCCCACTATTTGCAAGAAGACAGGCCGTTTGCAAGAATGGGGAATTGCTAATCACGCCGATGTCGAGCCTGGGCACCGTCATGTCTCGCACCTTCTCGGTGTTTATCCGTTCAATTGCATTGATATGGATGCTTCGCCTCAGCTTTCTCGCGCAGCGCTACGTTCACTCGAGATCAGGCTAGCCAATGGAGGCGGACATACTGGTTGGAGTCGTGCACACCTACTGTGCATATTCAGTCGCCTTCGCATGCCAGATAAGGTAGCTGAGTCCTTTCATGCCCTGCTTGATACCTCTACTCTACCGAATCTTTTCTCTTCCCATCCGCCATTCCAGATCGATGGCAATTTTGGCGCTGCGGCAGCAGTCGTCGAGTGTCTGGTCCAGAGTTTCGAGCTCACTGGCCACGGCCAGAGGGTTTTGAGAATCTTACCTTGCTGGCCTAAAGAGTGGGGTGATGGTGAGGTGAAGGGTATCTCATGCAGGGGTGGATGGAGTGTGGGCTTCAAATGGCAAGATGGTATGGTGGAGGGATGTGTCGAGGTCCGCAGCGTCATCGGAGAAGATGACACCAAGCAGAATGGAGGGCATCATGGAAGCAATGGAGCTCATGTTCCAAATGCTGAAGAGAGAAAAGGTGTTGTCTTGTTTCCTGATGGTCGACTTGTTGAGTTCGAAGGTCATGGCCCGCACTTTTGTCAAGTTGAGTAAGTCTCTGACCTGAATTGTGTGTGTGTTACGCCATATCCTCAACATGCTACTATGGAATAGTATAACTTATCAGTACAATTCAATGTATATCTAGTCAATTAAACGTTCCGATAAACTTGTTTCCATAGTCCCACTTGCTCCTAGACTTATTGCAGACTCGGACTCAAGCCGATGAATGAAGAAAGTACGATCGAGACCCTTTCAGTTTAGTACTCATCATACTCGTCTTTACCCCACTTGTTGTACTTCTCATGCAATTCCTATCCTCAAAATCAGCAACCTCCTCAAGATTCTACCTTCCCTTTAGATACTCACCCTAGGCAGATTGACATTAGGCACGATAACCGAATTTAAAGCCGAAGGTGCATCCCTGATCCTCCCAGCTAATCTATCATGATAGCGATACTTTCCCTTACTGCCTTCACCACCTTCTTTCCATGGCTCTGAGCCATTAATCTTGGTAGTGTCTTTCTCAGTGCGGTCACGCGTGTAGTAGACTCGGCCAAGGTGAGCTCCGCCGAACCAACCTGCGAGGGCAAAACCGCCTGCTGTGACGGCGTAGAGGATCTGCAACAGCGAGTTAGTTGTCCAAGCCAAAGCGATTGGCATTGTTGGGCGTAGGTAACGAGAGGTTTACGTACGTAAAGTTCTGGGTCTTTTCTAGCTTCTTTGATGATTTTTTTGTGTTCGGCTCGTGGATCGGTGTGGGTTAGCATGTGGCTGGGTCTTGCTCCGCCTTCTCCTGCATTGATGCCCGAAGGAGTTTTCAGAGGCTTTGTTGCTGAGAATAGTGGGCGGAACATTCGTCTTGACATTGCGGCGTTCAGTGTAATCTGATGATAGAAAAAGTGATGCAGCCGGAAAGAGGCTGGTGTTGCACGGCGTTATAATTGCACCCGCCCACTTTGGCACGCTCAGAAAGTGTTCGCTCATCATCACAATGATATTACATGGAGCACATGAACGAGTTCTCGTTCTCTTGAATTTGCTTACGGGTAGTGTGAGCAGACGAGTGAACGAGTACTTGGAGACGCTGGACCCTGATTTTGTTGTGCATGAACGGGCGAAGCTACCTAGTCTTCTGTCATCTTGAGTACAATACACGTCACTGCCGCAATACAATCCATGTCTGGATATTATGCAGCATAACCCATTACTTCGTTAACCATCCTGGAATCTAACGCAAGTTATAGGTATAATGCTTAGTGCTTTGCTCCCTTGACCTTGCTGAACACCTATATGATGTTAGTACTTATCTCAACTAAACTCCAATTTGAGATACGCCTTCCCATGCTAGAGATGCTGCAAATGGTGCAATAACTTGTTCTCTATTCTAATTCCTTTTAAAACGCTCCTTACTGTAGTTCTCACGATCTAAGGTGCGTCACGCTGTACCTTAACAAACGCCCAAACCGACCACGACGCAAACCACAGATGATGTAGAGCCATCTACAGCTTTACATGTTGCTCTAAATGTGACTGACGCTTCGGTAAAGCTCCCGCGATCGAGTCGCTCGAAGTTCAAGGATGTGCTATTGCTAGAAGACTCCATATACTTGTGCGATGAGAAACCAGACCATACTGAGAGCATGTCATGCTAGCCTCAGGATGCCTACCACGACTCGGCCATCCCCAAAAGAGACCATGTTTGCGAGGAGAAAGATTCGTGACGATTTTGCATTCTGGAATCGTCCATCTTGGCTTTTCTGCTTGCACAAGTCGACGCTCTGATGAAGGAGTGCATCGACATACAGCACACGGGTGTACACGAGACCAAGAAGCTTATATCTACTATTCGATCGGGACGTGCAATCTTATCAGCTTACCTCAAGGACATCGATATGACAGACGCCTAGTAAACTCTCCGTTCGAGCCTGATGATCATCTTGTAGATATCTCACACACTCTCTCTCGCTCGGTCTTGCCTTGGCCTTGCGTGGGTGTTGTCTTAGCTCGGGCCTTTTTCTGATTCTCGAGATCCTGATGGTAAGCATGTGTTAACATGCTAGATTGTCCCTTTAAGGTTACAGCAGAGGGAGATATGATCGATGTGTCTGGCATCAAATGCGTCTGTCCCCAACACGAAGCTCAGAGAGAGAACAGCTTATAAAGATGCAGAGAACGATAGGAAACTGAGTAGGATCTGGTGAGAGCCTGTAAATTGACCTATCTCAATGGATACAGTGAAGTCGAGGATACTATTGTGCATCACAGCAGAAGTCACATGAGAATTATTCTATGATGGCGAAAACGAAAAGACTTCTTGATAATATAAGCTAAGAACAACGTGTCTCACTGGCAACTAGCTACTCTGCCTTCTCGGCGAACTTGAGTTGAGCCCAGAATTCCTTTTCGCGCTTCTCGACAACCTCTTCCTCGTTTTCAAGCTCTCTAGGAGAGCCAAAGCACAGCTTGGTGAAGGTTAAGGCAGCCTTAGCAGCACCCCTTCCATGAGCGGCATCCATAGCATCGGCCCAATACTCGATGTCACGCCAGAAGCTGTAGCCGTCGGCGGTGAAGCCAGAACTTCTACGATAATAGCTTGGACCATCATTGGAGTGATAGGCACGACAGGTGATATTGATAGATCTGACGTTGGTAGCTGAGATGAGCAACGAGAATATGATCTGAACGTCCTTGACGCGGGCGTGCTTGGTGTCGGTCCAACCATCAATAGTGATGTTTCTGAGCAACATGCGGTTGGCTGGGCTCAAGCGGCCAAAGAAGAGTTGGAAGGTGTGGGTCGTGGCGAAGTGGATTGGCTGAGCGTATAGATAACCGATAGCCTCGTCTCTGATAGCTTTGTTGATACGCAGGATGACAGGTAGAAGAGGGGTGCGCTCATATCTGTCGCGTTCGATCCTATAGCGCCAGCCGCCCCAGCTGTTGGTTGATCTCTTCATGGAGCCACGGACAATGTCGCGGCCATTGGATTTGCTGATATAGCTGAGATCTTTGGCTGATTCGACCAGACAGGCCTTATAGATCATGACGCGGATTTCGGGTGGGAGGTCCATGAAGCGGAAGGGGACTTCTTTGATCTTCTTGGCCTTCTTGGTCTTCTTAACCTGCTTCTTCTTCTGCTGGGCCTTGATCTGGGCTTTGAGCTTTCTCTGAACAGAGTTAGATGAGGATTTACTACTGTGCATTCAGGCAGTACCTTGTCTGTAGTGAACTCTAGGTCGGAGCCAGAGTCAGAATCGGAGACAACGGAAGTGGCGTCTTCAGTGTCGGTGGTAGGATCTTCTGAGACGACAGTGATGGCAGATTCGTCAAGCGATTCATCGTCGGCAATGTCGTCGTCGAGTTCGGTAGGTTCAGCATAGCTGATTGAAGCGCGGGCGCGCATTGGGCGACCTGCATCCATGGCGCGTTGAGCAGCCCAAGCTGGATGGTGATAGAGATCAGTGGGTGGAATGAGGGTGCGGTGGAAGGGAACGGGCTGAGGCACCCAAGAGGTAGGTGCAGGTGCAGGTCTGCGTCTGAAGTTGAGTCGGAGAACCATCTGGCCGAGCTTTCAACGCCGGTGCCTGTGAACAAGAAGCACAGAGCTGCGACTGTCTGATTTCACTCTCACTCGCATCTGGCAGGCGCGCTGAATTTTTCATTATTCTGCGCGTGAGCACTGAGCGCGAGCACTGAGCGCGAGACTCGGCGGTCTAGCCAAATTGGATGGTTCATGAACTCCTATACCGATGCGGACGCCTGAGGCCTACCTTGGCGTGTGGAAAGAGACATCTCGTCTCCCCGTCCGTCTTCTGAAAAGGCTGAAGCAAGTGTCTTTGATCCTGAACGGTGGGTGTTCTTCTCCATGTCCTAGTTACAGCACGGCACAAAGAGGCATGCGACGGTACTAATCGCTGATAGATCTGGTAGAAGATCTGCTTTCCTGTTTGTGTATCCTGTGAGCCAACACTGCCTATTCAAGGATGTGGCAAAGCAGCGATCATTGTCGCTATTGTGTATCGAGTCCTGGAAAGCTGTATGTGCACACAAACACAGCAAGACCATATATCTCGACTCTTCGAGGTTGACCTATTACTACTGTATGTCTTATCAAAAGGCACAGTGCTTTCTTGATCCAGAGTCCCGTCCGAAGAGCGCTGCAAGGGTCAAGCCTCTCACTGGATATGAAGAGTAACCTGGGAGAACTGGGCATTGCGATAGCTATTAGCAAAATGGATCAGCGGGTCTAGGATACTACATGATCATGGTATCATCATTCCAAGTCTGTAAGTTGCAGATATCATGCCTATAAAAATGCACAATACTTTTCATATCTTCAGGAGCGCCCAGAGAAAGCTTGATGTTGCGAAGCATCTCAGTGGACAGTAGCAATAGTGCCCAAAAATTCCTGTATATAGATGGGCATCAGCAAACAAGTTCGGAAGCAGCGAGAGGAAGCGTTCCTGACGGAGGTGGAGAGTTTGCACTGTTTGCTTTGGAGACTCCTCCCCCAGCTTTGGCCATCAAGGGACAAGTTTACCTTCAACACATCACCGTATACTGCCATTGACCACGCATCAGACCAGAGATTAGCATCTTTTCGCCCGCACAGCGATCGCGAAACTATACGACACACAGACCAGAACTTTTGGAACAACAAACGCAGTCATGGATCCCTACTCAGCAGAAGGAGGTACGCAACAGCCCCTCGATCTCCAAACACAGCTCCTGAGCCGCAACTGACAAGAACCAGAGCTGGTCAACATGCACACAGCCTTCATCCAAGGCCAATACCAACAAGTCATCGACTTTGACACATCAATCTTCAGCGCCCCCAACCAGCCCTCAGCCCAAATCCTCAAATACCGCGCCCAGCTCGCCCTTCAAGACTACTCCTCCGTCGCCTCTGCCATTTCCTCTTCAGACGCATCTTCCGACCCTTCACTAGCTGCCGTAAAGGCCTACGCTTCATACGCCTCCTCAGGCTTCTCCTCCGACTCCGCCGTTTCGCAAGCAGAATCCCTCTCGCAAAGCCACAGCGACGACTTGACTGTTCAACTCCTCTGCGGCGCCGTCCTCGCCCGTGCTGGAAAAACCGACGAAGCTCTCGCACTCCTAAGCAACCACCAAGGCTCCCTCGACGCCGTCGCCATGGCCACCCAAATCCACCTCTCGCAAAACCGCACTGATCTCGCA
Organism: Aureobasidium melanogenum CBS 110374; assembly: GCF_000721775.1. Taxonomy (NCBI): domain Eukaryota; kingdom Fungi; phylum Ascomycota; class Dothideomycetes; order Dothideales; family Saccotheciaceae; genus Aureobasidium; species Aureobasidium melanogenum. The sequence continues at coordinate 280,321 of NW_024470057.1, read as the reverse complement.
AACAAGGAAGCCAAATCCGCGCGTGCGTTTGCACAAGATGCACTTCTTGTCAACCTTGCCGAGTCGTGGATTTCGTTGAGAGAGGGGGGCGATGCAAAGTATCAGCAAGCGTTTTATGTGTTTGAGGAGTTGGCGCAGGCGCCTGGTAGTTCTGCTGTTCCGTCGTTGGTTGCGCAGGCCGTGTCCGAGTTACACTTGGGACGCTACCCAGAGGCTGAGACGGCATTGCAGCAGGCGCTGGATGTAGAGCCTGAGAACGTCACTGCTTTGGCCAATGCGGTTGTGTTGTTCACTGCACAGGGTGACGTTGAGAGAGCTGCTGAGATGAAGAGCAGACTGCAAAAGTCCAAGGGTGGTGAAGAGACTGAACTTTTGCAGGGTTTGGCTGCTAAGAAGGAGGCTTTCGATGCTGCTTGCGAGAAGTACCAGCCCAAGTTCGAGCCTTGAATTTTCGAATGGCATCAACGTTGAGAGACAAGGTCACATGTTAGATAGGCGTTTTGGGGTGGGAAGACAGGCATGGTTCAAAAGAGGCTTCTACATGTGCAAAAGCTTTACAACAGAAGAACACCAAGAAATTCGATTACGAGAAGCATTAATCCGACTTTCTAAATGATGTCCTTGATTCAGCCTCTCTAGCCATTTCTCAGCCCAGACATTTTTCATCTGTCATTGCCGTAGGATACATGACCTCACAAAGGAGTGTTCTATTGGTTTGCTGCTCGTCCATGTGGTGCAATAGAATCTATATCGCCTTCCATCATGATATCGTCCTCTGTTTGATCTTTGCCGTGGACAACCAAGCTGATTCTGATCTGTGCGTGCGCTCATCAAAATGGTATCACCGTCCACATCCCATCCTCTTCGTATAACCTACTTCCTCTATTCTCCCTCTAAAACCTCAACTTCGGTCCCGCGAAGACCAACAGAAACGCCGCAATCCATAGTCCCGCGATGATAGCATACAACTTAATCCTATCCCACCACCCTTTTCCCTCGGTCATTCTCCTCAAAGCACCCATTCTGTTGCCTGCCGCCTCCATCCCCATACTGTTTTTATCCAGTCCAGTTTCTGCTCTCCTCAAGACTTCTTTTTCGTTTTCCAACGAGCTGGCGAATTGCAAGCTGCTTTGTTTGAGGGATTGTGCTAGTGTGACGAGAGAGCTGGTGAGCATGTCTTGATCCCGGGTTGCAGATTCGAGGACTTGTTCAGTAGATAGAGGTTGTCCTGAAGCAGTAGGGTTTTGGGGACTGCGGTTTCCGAAAAGGGCGGTTGTTGTTGCTGTATCAGGTGCTGCGGAGCTGTTTGTGGCATTTGTCCTGTTGCGCAGTGTGGAAGCTAGGTCTTGTGCTGCTTGTTGTGGCGATGTAAGACTTGGGTCTGTGTCTAGTGTATCTGATGTTGCAACTGCTGGGGCGAATTCTCGCGGTCGTTGGGATTCGGAGTCTGAGTCTTCGTCTTCTGAGGATGAGGAGTCGTCGTGGAGAGCAGCTAATTGGTTTAGCTCGAGGAGACGTGTGTTTAAGCGTTTTATGAGGTCGCGTTTTGAGGCTAGGTCGTTTTGAACAGAGGTCTTTTGGGTTTGTGTCTTGATGTCTTGGGTATTGTGTTCGAGGCGGAGGAGGAGTGTTCGTGCGTATTCGACATTCTGTTAGGGTCGTGAGCGTCAGCTTCTTGTGCTGTGGAAGACGGCAGAAGACAAGAAGAAGTAAAGACAGTTCCGAGGAAGGCAGAGAAGGTAGGACTCACGGCACTAATGCGATTGCGTTCATAAGGTGTAGTGCGGAGATGTGTGTCGTCTGCGGTCGGTGAAAGCAGGGTGTCTGACAGTCGCGTGAGGAGCTGGTCCAGATCCACCGAGATATTTTCTGTCATTGATGCTGTCGCCATTGTTGTTTCCTCGGATAACTAGAGATTGCTGGTTCTTCAAGCTTGCAGGTGAGAGAAAGTTGTCCAAGTTGTTGTCTGGCCTTCGTCATCGGAGGAAACTTCCGCGAGTCATTTACCAACCACTTCCCCAGACTTTTTCACCAAAGGACAGACAAGCAATGACATGCGTACCTCACAATCACATGCAAACCCTCCATCTTTCCATCCAAACCTCTGCATCTTCCTCCACCACATATCATAATCCAAACCATCAAAAAATGGCTTCACCACAACCTACAATCCTCACAACTCAGAGCGACACATTCCCCTACCCACCCCACCACTCCTTTCCTCCCTTCTACACCCTCCAACCAAACCAGTCCACCCTCCTCCGCCAACTCTCCCTCTGGTCCCAACTAATCCAATCCTTCTGCTCCCACCACCACACCTTCAAACTCTCCATCTCTTCCGCAGCCTCCCTTCCCCTATTCTCCAACGCAAAAATTCACAGGAGTTTAGACGCGTTGTCCATAAAAAAAGTCCTAGATTTTATGGCGTCGGCTGAAGGCGAACATCGTGCTGAATACGTGGGAAAAGATAAGAGTACGGCGTGGATTTGGTGGAAGAGCGCGGCTGAGTGGGCCGAGGAGATTGCAAGGTGGGTGGATGAGACGGGTCAGAAGGGTGTGGTGTTGACGATCTATGAGTTGAGAGAATCAGAGGCGGTGGAGAAGCAGGAGTGGGTGGGAATGGATGAGGATATGTTGAGAAAGTGCTTGGATGTCTTGGTCAAAAAGGGGAGAGCGCAGGTCTTTGGCCAGGCCGATGGAAGTGGTGTCAAGTTTTTCTGAGACGGCCAAGCAGTTGCTTCCTTCATGGCCATCTGGAAGCTCATGGCGAGAGCCGAAGATTTGATTGAAATGGCTGGGGAAGTGGTTGATGAGGGTTCACGATACACCACAAGCCTTACAGCAGACGGAGACACGACACAGCAAGCTTCAGCACCCAGTACCAGGTTCGGATCTTCAGGCAACAAACTCAACAGAAAAGTCTTGAGCAATACTGGATGATACGATGGATACACATCTATCGGGGATCAGGAAGCTCATCTCCACATCTACTTCGACCAGCCAGGCACCTGCGATTCCAACAGCTCCCACTTTTCATCCCATTCAACCTGTTGACTCATGGCAAGATTGATCAACCAATCCGTCTTGACAATCTTCGCCTCGAGACCCTTCTTCTGCGCTTCAACCCTAAACTTGTCCCACAGCCTGACTTCCTCATCACTAGTGCTGGAAATCAGGTACACTCTGTTCAGCTCCGCCTCGCCGCCCTGGTTTTCTACTTCCGGTCCTGCGTCAGGGTCTTCAGACGGTGAGATCCGCGGTCCGGCAATGACATTTGTGCGGCCTTTGTAGGGTACTGCTGTTCCTCCGTTGATGGCGATAATCTCTTTATATGTCTCGAACTTGCCGCTGACTTTCTCGGTTACGAAAATGGTCCAGCCATGCAGTAGACGATTCTCGTTGGTCTCTCCACGTTCGCGCGCTTCGTCCATGCGGAATCCAAGTCGTTCCTCGGCTTCTCGGTCGACGAGTTTATGCTCACTGATGTCGGGGAGTGTATTGGTTGAGAGCGCGGCGTCGAGGTATGAAATCGTGACTACGTCGGGACTGTTGGCAAGAGCGGCAATGAACTTTTTGGTGCGAAGGATGCGTGGTGCGCACAGAAGAGTACACTCTGCCGGCTCGGCAGTCAACTTTATGCCTAGAGCTCGTAGTTTGGCCTGTTGTCCTGTCAATTACAGTTCTCGTATGAGATGAATGAACATAGCAAACTCACAGTTTCTGCAGCTTCTTTCTTCATGTTGCCCAACCATCGCTCATCTCCTGTTACCATCATAGTGTACAGAACCTTGGGTCCAGCATCTGTCTTTGCTTTCTTGGCCTTGTTGCCCTTGACACCAGCAATGTCAGTCTCGCTGATCTCAGCATGGCTGTCACCCATATCATCGCTTTTGCGTTTGTTCCTTGTAGTAGCCTTGGTCGTCTTGGCTGCAGGAGCTTCTTCAGGTTCAGCGGTCTTCCTTCCGCCATGAATGACACCACCTTTTCGTTTCCTCTCGCGTTCATATAACAGAACGTCATCCTTAAGTGCATGCAAGTTGCCGAGTGCTTTTTCCTTGGATGCGCGTCCGGTAGTGGGAGGACTATTCTCTCTATCCTGGCGCTTGTCCAACATCGAAGGGGTCGCGATAGCCGCATCAGAACCAACGCGAGCTTTCCTCTTCTTGGCTGTTTGTGGTGCGTGTGGAAGGAACTCGCTGGCTTCGTTGTCCTCGTTAGTATCAATATCCATGGCATCTGTTGCAGCGAAGGAGGATCTAGCTCCTGCTGCACTTGATGCTGCAATGTCTCTTCTAGGAGACGTATCGGGTGCTCTGACTGCGCCGCGGAAGGGATGCGGTGTCTTTTGGCCTGGCTCTGCATCCTTGATTGTCTTTTCATTACTTGCAAAGTACAGTTTGCGGACTTTGCTGATGTCGATTGGAGTCTGACCCACAATCTCGCTGAGGTTTGTTCGTGGTGGGAAGTGGGTATAGCGTTTGTGAGTTAGAGCTTGTACTGAACACTTTGCATAGCTTTCTTCCAGCCAGAGATGATTAATGATAGCGATGTTCCATTCTTGAGCGGCATCGCATTTTTCAGAGTGCGTGTGAGCGGTGATCAGGTGTGTGTTGTCTTGCTTCATGGTCTTTGTAAACTCTGCTCCTGCTTCCTTGCACAGATTCTCGAGGTAGATGCGAGCTTCTCCACTGTAGTTTGACAGACTGATTCTCATGTCCTGGAACCCGGGAATTCCGCCTCTAGGCACTGGATAATGGAGAAGCTTACCCTGGGGATTCGTCCATTTGTTACGATTGATGACGTTGTAGAACCAAGCGAGGTTTCCAACAACCTTATCGTCGCGCGATGCTGCTACATAGTCCATGCCGTCGCGGTAATGACCAATGTATACATCACACTCTTTGACGTTGGTTGTGAGGGAGCCACCCGCCTGGCTTACAAGCTGTCGCAATGTTTTCGCCAGATGATCGTTGATGTTCAGGTCCTTGGAGAAGAGCACCTTCTTATCCCTGAAGACGACAAGTTGCTTGCGAGAGTCTGAGGGTGAGATGGGAGGATTGTATGCTGGAGGTGCTCCTGCCACGGCCGAGAGAGCACCATCAAGACCAGGCGTCGATCTTGCTCGTACAGGTTCATCGAAGTTCGGACGAAGGATCTCGGGGTCAGGTAGGAGGTAGGGGGCTTCGTTAATCAGCTTGCCGAGTTTCAAGCAGTCGTCGAACCTGAGTCTTGTTAGTACACACGACAAATCCAGTGATTTATACATACCAGTGAGGCAAGACCATTTTGCAAGCCAGATTCTTCGCCTGCACTGTCCGACATTTGTCGTTGTTCGTATCCATAGCCACAACATGGGTAACCAGCTTCGTCAAGGGAGCGCTGTACAAGCCTCCCAGAGCCAGAGTTCCAGCAATGATAGCATCCTTGTCACCCTCTGGCAAGTCGGCACACGAGACTATGACTTCTCTAAAGAACATAGACGGGTCTGGACTGTGCTGGCGCGGTTGTGTCTGTCTTCCCTTCTCGTAACTTGACTCTACCCAGGATGGTCGCACGACGTGGACGTTGTATTCTAGGGCTCTGGAGTATTCGGGGAATTCAATGTCGCCGGTGACAATGTGGGTGTGGCGGATGAGTTGGTCGACTGCGCCATCTTCTTTGCGAGGGATGTAAGTGGCGCCGTTGTTGGTCAAGAGGTGGATCAACTGTGAGCAGCCCGTCAGTGTTTTGAGCTGTCTTGACCATGCAGTGACTTTATTCTTACTCGCTCCTCTTGATCTGGACCGATCGTTGGACCACTAAAGATGGTGAATACAACGTCATGAAACAAAAGATCCTCAGCTCCTGCCATAGTCTATTGCATAGCTTGAAAGCGCGTGGGTAAATCCGGGAGTGTGAAGAGCGAGATTTGTTGCTCGCTGTGCATGCAGCCGAGTGGTTCGAATTGGGTATCTCAATCAGTTTCCTGGGCGTTTTGAGACCAAAAAGACGCGTTATACCTCTTTAACTCGCTCGTCTGGCAACTGCGACTGAATCGATGAGTTAATGTTGGTCAGGAACCCGCGTCAAGCTGCGTCACGCTGTCACTTGATCAGCACGGGCCTTCTAATTTATCTACAACACTCTTGTTGTTTGCACCATTCACTTCTGATTGACCAGCAACATTATACATTTTCTGTAAAGACGAATTTTATTGAGCGATGCCACTTCCCTTGTCTCGACTACATGAGCCAGAAGTCCACCTCGCCGTCAACCTTCGGACCGCTAGCTGAACCACCATGCCAGCCTCCGTTTCAATTCAATATTAGTACAAGCAGTGAATGCTCTTCTCACCCATGGTCGCAATAATGACTAAGTTTCAAAGGTAGCCAGCAGAGGCGCTTGCCTTGCTGGTCGCACGGCTTCTCAACAATTCGTCTTCCGCTCTCTCAATCGCACGTCTCTTGCGCTCCTTTTCCGTGCCACTTCCTTCCATACGTCTTCCCTCACTCTTCGGCTTCGAGCTGCTGCCACTGCTGCGAGATCTCTTTGACTTCTTATGTGCGAGAAGCTCCTTGTTGATTTGCTCAATCTTGCTGTCAAGGTTCATGGGAGAGACAGGTGATCTGATGCGTGAAGCCGCTTCGTTGACAGTGCCTTTGGGATTGCCCTTGACCATGGTTGCATTTTCGGCGAGTGGGTGCTGCAAGATATCAAGCTTCTGCACTTTGCTCATAGGGACGCCTCCAGGTGGGGACTGCTGGACCTGCTTGAGAGGCGAAGAATGTTTCTCACTGCGATCAGCTCCGCCATGAGCGGAGTCACTGCGAATAGAGGCGTCGGGTTGACGTGGGTAGTCATCTGTGCGAGCGGAGCCATTGCGCTGACGAGGTGGAGTAGGGAGCTCGCGATCAGGAGGTGGGTATAGGGGAGGAGACGTGACTGGTGGGACCGGGATGAGACGCTTCTCCGGTTGCAGAACTTGCTCGCATCTGGATATGATGGCAGTCATGTCGTGCAAGATTCTGACGACATCCTCCCAGTTTGCTTTAGTGATCTCTCTTCTGCTAAGATAAGCTGCACGAGCAGCCTTCTTGACAACCTTAAACGACTTGTCATAGTCTGCAAGACAGTCCATGAGAAATGTGGCCTGCTCCAGAGCCAACGATAGCACTAACGGATGTGCTGGATGTAGCTTCTCCTCTGCGCATTTGACTGCGACTTCAAAGAGTCTCTTGGTCTCAGGCGTATAGTCCAGAGCTGGCATCAGGAAGGTACTGGCGGACACAGGAGGTTCGTACCCCACCCCGGTGTTTAAGTAGAATCCAGGAGGGTGTACAGGGGCTGTACGAGGCTGAGATTGCTCGTTGGCTGGGACGTGAGGCAGAACCGGAGGTGCCTGACCGTTGGCAGCATAAGGATTGGTGACGAAAGATTTCACAGATGGAACCGGCGAAGCAGCCAAGTCGAAGTCCTGGTCTTGTCTGGAAGCGATGTAATAAGCACTGAAAGCACTGAGTCCCTCCGCCTTCTTCTGGCGTAGTAGCCGGACAGGAGGCGTGTTGTGATACTGGCAGAAGATATGGTGGAACGATGCGCGCAATTTCAATGCCATGACCTGGTACACTGCGTCCGCACTCTCTCCGCAGTATGGCGCAATGAAAACTTCAGTGAGAGCCAGTCCCTCCTTCGCAAGGAATATGAGCTCGCGGTAGGGATCTAACGATTTAACGCCAAGGTCAATGTTCAACACGCGAAGGTCGTGGACGTAAGCAAGTTTTTCCTCGAGCATGACAGAAATGCCGAGGACTGTGCGGAGGTTCTCAACGACGGTGTTGTTCTTTGAGACGTAGTAGTTGATTGAATGGGCCAAGACCTTGCGGTCGATTTGGGTCAGCGCCATAGTTGTTTGTCAGCACGCAGTGTACGCTGTGCTATCACTTGACAGATCGTTGAAGGTCAGCACAGTTGCATAAGCATACTGCGTCGGATAATACGTGAGAAAGTCCCTGGCTGATGGGTCTTGTATCAGTCCAAGCAAATGAGATCGTGAAGCTTATAGTAGATCGTCACGAACTTGAGACCAGAACGTCAGTACCTGTGAAGTTCGATGCGCTGAAGTTCGATGTGCATAGATCGTCAACTTACGGTCGAGAATGTGGTGGAGAGACAGATCTTGGAGTCGTAAGACCGTGAGATCGAAGATGTGAAAAGCGATGTTGCTCGAGTCTGTGATTGAACGAAGCGCTGGTCAGATGTGGAAGCCTGAAGTCTCAGAGTCCAGTATGCACTCCCGTGTGAGAGTGTGAAGAGCAAGTGAGATCTTTCTTGGCTCTGTTACACAGTTGGGTTTAGGTATGCAGACTCGAAGCTCTTGCGGGCGGGCAAGATGGCGTACAATGTGTCGCGGCGTAGCTTGCGAGCCTCAAGGAAGGCGGAGAGATTGGGTGCAAACAGACAGGATATAAGGGGCAGAAGGAGTATGTTCTTGGGCAATAACTCAAGGTGGATCGAAGCATTCGAGGTGTATTATTATAGTTATGAAACCTAACCACGGTCAGTCTGGCTGTCCTGTTCGAACACCCCGTCTGCTATTGATCGCCTCATTGGCCGATTCTCTTCAGCTCAATCGGGGCCACGAGCGCTGACCATCTCCCAAGTCAACTTGACACAACCTTGCGTCGCGCTCAACATCTGGGACAAGCAGACTCTAATGGAAAAGTATGCTGCTGATGAAACAATAAGCACTTACTGAACAAAAAGACTAGCACTGCTTTATACAATGACGCAGGTGCCCTACCCTTTCTCTGGATTGCCAATAGCCTGACAAGTATACGGACCAAAATTAACAAGCCGTCGAGGAGCTGACAGCAAGTCTTCTCGTGGCTAACTTGGCCCTGTAAACTGGTGTTAAGGTATCAATGCCAGAACTGATCGCAGAATTCGCAGAATTGAAATGATGCAACACAAGTCAGCAAAGAACACACCCAAAGATATGTCAAAAACAGAACGTGGAACATGAGAAAAGAGAGATATGAAAGGCATGAAAGAGAAGTTGGGCAGTGGGACGATGGAGCGCCGGGATCGCGCAGCCTGCATGCAAGCATTGCATTGGTGCTACGTGTCGGCCTCGCTTGTTGGCAAGGATATTCCTCTTTGGGTAAGAAACCAAGATCCGCCTCTAGATCATACCGTCATGAGCGACATCTGGGTGATTGTACGAATCGTCAAACCCGGTTTGAGCCTGAATTCAGACGAGGAGTTGAAGTTTCAGAATGTGGTTTGCTTCCACCTTAGGAGTGAAGATAGTTTGCATGACAGTTAACAGTACTGCAGGAACCGAGAGCAAACTTTCATTCTGACAGGAGATCGAGAGAGCGCCAATGCGGCCCTATCCGTATCGCTGTCTAGCATCTGCACTGTGCGGTGTGGTAGCGTGCTGGAGAAAGGCGGTCAACAAGGGACATCAACGATGTGATTGGCGGGCGGCGTCGGGCAGTGATCCACTCAAGTGGCCCACACAAGTAGCCCAAACTCTGCCGACATGCAGCAGACAAACACCTGAACATTGCCGCACCTTGTTACTTGATGGCGTATTGGGCACAAACAGAAACGACCATCCGACCAGAAGTCAAAGTCGGAGCCAAGCGGGATCTTTTTTTGCCAGGCGGTGTCACGATGAGGCAGACATGTGATACAGAGGCATGCATAGGGCAAGCACGATCAGCTCGACTCCGAAACCTCCTGGAAGACTACTGAGGGAGGAACGCTCCCCGAGACTTGAAAGCTCGCATGACGATGCACTCCTCCTTTTGCTGGGAAGGTGCAATAGAGTGTCGATCTCTGGACTGGCCAACTGTTGAGCTGAATCCTCATGCGTTGCTATCCAGCCTACGCAAGCCACAGCTCTCGTGGTCGAATAGGACTATCACGCGGTGATCAGGACTTTCGTACCAGCGACAGTAGTATCTAGCTGTGGTAGAACGTATCGCAAACTTCTGCTGTCCCGCCGCTGAGGTTGGCGCTTCGTCTCCGGCCTATTTGATCAGCAGTCATGGAGGATATCGATATTCTCGCGTTCCCAGCATCCAAACCACGAAACACGGCTGCATGCCTACGCCTGCAACATGCATCACATTTTACCAGCATCTGGCTGCCGACGCATTCCTTTGGTCGGCGATGGTCTCTGGTATCAGACAGAAAGATGCACCTGGCCGCCTTGTGAGCGCAACGCGCTTCCGAACGGATGGCTCTGCTCTTAATTATCCCATCGCAGTGTGTCGGTCGTTGTACCTAAGTTTCATCTGCAAGTAATGCCACCTACCCAAGCAACACATGCCGTCAAAGCCTGATCTTCCATGGCTAAAGCTGATGATCTTGTTTCTTGTGGCCAAGTCAAGCCTATAACGAGCTCTTTGGCCTGAGACGCATACTCTGCTTTAGTCCGGAATGAAATCAGATTGGTTTGCTGTCGCCTCTTGCACTGGCCGAGTGATGCTGGGTGCACAACTCACTCGCAGTAGCTCACGCACTCTGCAAGTGCGAAGTCATCATGCGAATCCTCGAAGCGGAGTTTAGCTTTCCACCATCGTTTATGATACGCCAAGGGATCAGAATGAAGAAGATATAAGTACTGCCAGAACGGTCTTCAGACTAGCATCACATCTCTCGTATTCTTTTTCCCTCTGCAACACTCTGGTCCTTCTTCTGGGCCATTCGTCTGGCCACATTGGAGACGACATCACCGCATAGACATGTGTCGCTTCTACGCTCATACATACCAATGCGGACATGTCAAGACCGTCCTGTCCAACTACTGTTCGAAAGCAGCTTTGATACAACAAGCATGCCGTAAAGGAGACATCTGCGCCAACGTCGAGGTTGATGAGAAATGCTCATCTTGTTACAAGCCTATCAAGATCCTCGTCCAAGCAAGATTCATCAACAATGATATCAAACCTATGAGTGGTTAATACCTTCAAGCCATGGTAATTGCTACCCTATTTTTGCTTCGGCGCCTTGAAACATTGTCTGACATTAGCCTGTACCGAATAGTCTCCCTAGATGTCTCGCATTCTCGCCAGCTCATTCAAGCCAATCAAAGGCTGATGTATGATCAAAGCTGCTCTCTCACAACACCGTTTTCAGAACTTTCGCTCAACTCACGGCCAGCTTGTCCGATCAGGCATCTCGATGATATCTTATCAGCCATAGAAATGCTTCAGCTCTACGATCTTCTTTCACTTTATCTCTCCCAAAATAACCATACTGTTCTTTGTTCCGCAGAAGTTTCCTAGACACAATGCATCTCCTGGCGTTCGGTTTCTTTCCCTTGTCCCTGATCATGCGCGATCCTTCGCACTATGACCACGTCATTCAATTTGATGTGACTGATCGTTCTTTCAATACCCGCGTGACATGCGTGGACATTCTTGCCTCATGACTCCGGCTACGGTTATGACACGCAAGGCTCTACATTTTCAGTTGCTAGCTTTGCGCTGGAGAAGCTACAAGGTTCTATATAACATTTTCCCCTTTGGATTGGAATCTCTTTCATCTTCACTAAGACTCACAGAAACATCTGACAAGGATGCCTAACATATATCACGACACTATCTTTCCAAGAGTGGAAGGCCTTGAATCTCTCAGCAGTGATGATCTGGAAGCGGCGTTCATAATGAACGAACACGAACACAGCTGATTGATCAGGGATTACGGAGAGCTGACCAACAGGATGGGCCTTCTGGAAGCACGCCAAATCTTCAACTCCGACCGAACCGTTAACTCCTTGATGCTGTGCCTGAAGTGTGGGATTCTGTCAAAGTTCAATCAGCTTGTTGACAACTGGAAAGTCTACATCGACACCTGCGAGATCGACATGAGCCTCAAGATAACCAGCAGCGATGTGACCATCGAGGAAGCCTCGCAAAGAAGAGATAACAACGAACTTCACGCAGACAGACTGCGGGACTTGTATGTTTGGGCAAGGTGCGAATGGGCGAGAGAATTGCGCAGCCACGCCATTATCCTCACTTGGCAGCGGGCAGTCTTAAACACTGACGCCGGCATTGTCTGATCAGACCATTACACCTGCTGGACCAGGACTTCATACAGCTATCACAGATCCACAAGATGGCAGCAATGGAGGACACGCATCAGTTCGTCATTGTTCGCTATGAGTTCTCGAACCATGCAAGACACCGTCACGTGGAATGTCACGAATGCTTGACGGAGCAGAACGCTGCTCCACGTGCTCATATACCACATGAGTATTCTATTTGTCTATTGTCACGTACCCCTTCCATGTCATATCCTACGTGTCTACGCGTTGTTAGCTGTTGTTATGATGTATTGCGTTGAGCAGGAGATTTAAGACATTCGAATCGAAATTCGGGATCTTGTTGCCAGACATCAAATCTTGGTCGAAGAATATCAGTCGATCATGAGTCAGGAACATCAGAAACACAGGATTGTCCAGAGACATCGGCTGATTCAGGTGCCCGGGCAGCTGTAAGAAGTGGTCATGGACGTATCGGACACCTTTGAGAGATACATGAGGATACGAGGGATCTAACTTTGCAGACGATTGTTGAGATATGAGATCAGCAGATTTGAAGCCTATCGACAGTATAATCTCTACTCTGCTTACTCAAGCGCTTAGATGAGTATGAGATGAATGCTCATGGTTATAAACAAGATGTCGAGCGCCAGGACTACTTCTTCTCCCACCACGGACCTGAAGGGCACGAACGACTGACAACACTGGATAACATTGATACTCGTCTGGCCGATCAGTCAATTGCCACGCCTATAGCCTATATAGTGACTGAAGAGAATTTTCTGGAGGAAGTCGAACGGGACTCCACCTGAAGAACGCGAGGAGGACTTTCAAGAACGACCTCGAGAGTTCCAAACGCAGGAGAGCGAAGCCTCATCGAGATATCAAGCTCTTCTGGCAGAACAGGAGTCAATTGTCCGACATTGATACCACAACACCAGTGCTCTTTACAGACACAGACATATCTGGGTCTGCTCTCAGATCTGGGATGCCCTCCTCGATACCGATCAGGCTTTCAAAGAGTTTGCAAAGCTTCAAGACCTGGAGCTGAGAGAAAAAAATGCGGGCGCGCCAGATCACAGTTGGGCAGATCCAGATTAGAGATGAGACTCATTACCAAGGAGAAACACTCTCAATAAAGTGGATGCAAGCTGGGATCGCGTCCCTTGACGCTCAACGCCTTGTTGGTTTCAATGCTGTTGCTCAACATGAAGCACCTTGTGCGAACATGAACATTCCCACAAGCATTGCATCGTTACTAGTCAGACTTCCGAGAATTGAGAGCTGAAGGACTGTGATTCACCTGTTCCTCTATGTTTGCACATTGCCGATTCCCTATCTTTCTCCCTCCCCCATCTGTTATTGATGTCGTACAAGAACTGCCATGGGAGATGTATATACATACATGGAACGTCATACAAAATGCCATATAATGATTGGTCTCAACTCACCATGTACCAGGCATATTCACGGTTCTGTGACTGACCTCTTCTCCATCAAGGTACATAGGTCATGATAGGTTATCACAATGCACAGTCACGACTCGAATGTGGGCTTTTCCATTGAGATGACCTTCATGAAGTTTTCTCTGTGGAGACCTCAATCTTTCGTAACTTATTGTGCATCTCTATAGCTACCTTGTGACTGTCTTTTGCACAGGAGAGTGGTCGCGCGACAGTGAAATTGCAGTTGAACTGCAGGCTGATTCCCCAGAATTTGACCAAAATCGGAGCGGCAATTGTGTCGGCCGTGCTTAAGCGTTAAGGGTGACAGTCAGCCAGTCGACCACATTGCAACCTCTAAGGTAGCATTCGTCTATCGACATGACTCTGAATCCATCAAAGGATCGGAGACGCAATAGAAGAAGCCTCTCTACAGACTGACTGATCTCAAGCAGTTTATATTCCTCTGATCGAGCATATATCTCAAGAAGACTCTGAAATGTAGTTCATGGAGCAATAGCCGGTCGGCAACGGAAAGCAACCCAAAAAAGGTGCGTCATTTGCCGATCACACCAGAAAAGACGAAAATGCGGGAGGACTCGTCGATGCAGTTGTGGAGATCCCGACTTTCCCAGAAATCTGGGCTATGAGGGCTAAGGCCTATCAGTCTCCGGCCGATCTAATAAACATGCCCTCTACATGCCTCTGGCGAGGAGTCTTGTTTTTTTCCTTGTTTCCTTCTTGATTCTTATACCACTGTCCCTGCTGCTCCACTCGACCGACTTACTAGACGCCATTGTTCCTGCCAAATCCTTTAGGCTTCACGCATCTGAATCGACTTCCCCACGACAAGCACACGAACAATCCCCTTCCGCGACGATGCTCCATTACGAGAAAACGCCAGTTATGCCTTCTGATCACATTGCACCTTCCTCTTCAGCGCCAATGGCCAACTCCACATCGTCAAACTCCACAGCTGCACCAACAACCGCTGCCGTACCGCAACACCGACACATCTGGATCATAACAGGCCCAGCAGGATGCGGAAAGACGTCGGTAGCAGAATACCTCTCCACATTCTTTGCATTGCCCTACCTAGAAGGCGACAGCGTGAGTTCCGGTCAATACTCGAGTCCTTGGGCGACTCTTTTGCTTACACTTTCGATCTCTGCAGTTCCACCCCCAAGCCAACATTGACAAAATGGCCAACAACATCCCTCTCACCGATGCCGACCGCTGGGACTGGCTTATCCTGCTGCGCGATCAAGCCGTCGCTGCCCTCAACACCGGCGCTTCAGGCGTCGTCCTTACCTGCTCGGCCCTCAAGCGCAAATACCGTGACGTCATTCGAGTCGCGTCCTACAACGACCACAATGTCCTAGTCCACTTTATCTACCTCTCAGCGACACAAGAACTTTTGCTGCAGAGAGTACATGGCAGAGTTGGTCATTACATGAAGGACAGTATGGTCAAGAGCCAGTTTGATGCTTTGGAGCCGCCGACGAAAGATGAGAGGGATGTTATGAGTGTGGATGTTAGTGGTGATTTTGCTAGTGTGCAAAGGCTGGCTTTGGAGGTTGTCAATCAGGTTATGGCTAGTGATGCTGTGATCGTGGAGCCAGTGCAGGCATAGTCCTTGACGCACCGAAGCGTTCAGCTGGAGTTAGGGGCATGCTGCCGGAAATAGGAGTCAGGGAGTACGTGATATTGGAGCAAAGTTCTGTATGCATACCTAGGCTTCAAATTGATGCAATTCTCAATCACTGCGCAGCAAAGAGAACACCAAAATCATCAGAACGAGTGTTGGAGGTCGCAGTATTCTTAGCGATTATCCAGTTGGATCAGTGACCCTGGCCGCATTTCCAAGCATCTAATTTGCAAGTCTGACACCGTATAAGCTCGATTGAGGTAGCAAACATGATGACAAGTCTACAAATATTTACTGGGATTCTAGTATAACTTTGATGGGCTCGGGGTTGAGTATAACATATAGTTTGGGTTGTCGCCGAGTACAGCCTCCCCGTGTGCTCAAGTATGTAACGCGTATATAGGATTGCGAAGTAGTGATAGGAGACAAGATGCGATCCACTGAGAGGCAGCAAGTTGTCGACTCTCTGTGGACCTGCCTCTGCTTTCTAAAAGATTGTGCCTTTTTATGATAGATATATTGCTTGTTACCGCTGGCGAAGGCGTCACCACCGATCTTTCGCTCAAGGAGTTGAGGAAACCTGGGCTGACCCTATTGTCAGGGAGAACAGAATTTGTAGTGGACGTCTGCTGTTGATGGTCAGTTTGTACGCATATCGTCAAGTCGCAATTGAGGCCTCTGCCAGCGATAAAGACCCAAAGGAGATCATGAAGGAAGCACTAGAGATTGCACAACACACCTCTCTTGAGCAACAAGCCCAGAGATCTGTCAACAAACCTCTTTCCCTCCTGACCAAGCCTATTCTTGGCTACACTGTCGGATGGTTATCTGAGCTAGGCAGAAAGGAGTTGCCAGGCTTACTCGACTTCATCGACAAGAATCTGCATCCAACGTGGGAGAAGGGTGGTCTTTACTACCCACGCAACGACAAAGCAATGGACGAGAACCTGAAATGGACGCACATGGATTCTTTTACAGGTAATGCTGCCATCGGCTATGCCAGACTAAACATCGAGGATGGCATGAAGAAGATCTGGGATCATCCATGGACGCAGCAGCAAGTGTCTTCGCAACCTTGGCTCGATGGTATAAGTCTGGCTGACGATATCAATTTCTCTCGAGGTTTCTGGGATGCTGAGAGGGGACTCGTTATCATCACCATGAGAACCTGGGATGGAAGTAGTAAGATCCTCAAAGCAACTTTGAGGAATCTGTCTTCTGGAAGCTGGGATGTTTTCATAGATGGCAAGCAAAAGAAGAAGGTCGAGGTCTCCCAGGGTGGGGACATACAGCTCGAAGTTGAAGTTGGCCGTGTTGATGTAGATGTGGTTGCAAGGTGTTCCAAGTTGACCTAGAATGAGAATTGAATGGTAGCTTTTTGAGTTTCGTATGCTATGCAGATCGGGGAAGTCATTTCTCGGGTAGTACTTTGCGATGCGACAATTCACGTCCATGAAAAGGCAAGACAAACACGAGATCCGACCAAGCGAAGCTGGCAGTACACGAAGACCAATGCCGAGAAGAAGACAAGAGACGAGTCATTGAAGCATGACAGTGGCCGTCATTTGCTGGAGGTCAGCGACGGAAACTTGGATACCCGTGCCCTCGAATGAGGTTGGCCGCCGGGCCGACATACGGCATGCTTCTCGGCATCCTCTCAACTGTGCTGCAGTAAGTTATCGTCAGCAAGAATTACTGCCTCGGTGTATACTAACACGAGCGTGGAGACCCCGGTGGAGTGTGCATTATTGTGGAGTCTCATCACAGTGGTTGAGGTGGAGTACCGTGGTCGTGCGGCACAGCAATAGACTGTCAAAGCACAGACAGTGAGAAAACTGTCGCTGGCCAGGCTGGAGACTCGTATTCCTGGATGTACAGAGAAGCATAACGCAATCAATCCGTTGTGAGAGCATTTGCAATCGAAAGGTTGTGTCTCTAATGCCCAACAAGTGTGACATTCATGGAGTGTGCCGCGCGTGAGATATGAAGGCCAACACTCCGATGACCAAAGCCACTTCGTCGTCAAGACACGTCGAGATGCTGCAGGTCAAAGCGTGCACGAATTTGGCTTGGTGAAGCGAAGCAAGAAGTCTTCCCAAACGGCCCCACCTTCATGTGGAGGGCGGGGCGTTCACGACGTGGAGTCTCCAGCTTTCCACGTTCCAAGATCGACCTCACGTCAACAACTTTGAACAATGGAGATGCACGAACGTAAGTTCGTTGATTTTAGAACCTTAGGTGCAGCATTTGAAGTCAATTAAAGCAAGCATGCTGCTGATACTCGACGCATCTGAGCTTCCTCTGACAACCTTGAAATGAAGAAGCCCGGCCACTCGTCATTTCGTAAAGATGTGGCACAAGCCCAGCATCCTAACAACCGCTTTTCGAATATCAAGCCCTGGAGTCGAATTGCTTGACTCGGAAAATCCCCGCTATGCCCCACAGACTGACCTTGAACTCGCCTCGACCAAGCCAGCCGGTAGTGCCCTAAGCATTCAGCATGGTGCCAAGTGTAGTTCCCGTTGTCTTTACCAGCCTCACGGACTCCTCATTTATGTCACGCGGCGTGGGAGTGGCTTGCTCAAGTGGAGAATAAAAACTATAGTGGCTTAAACATCAGACACTTCCATGTCCTCACCACGGCAGTTGGCGTGTGGCAGATGGGTTTGATTCCTCATCGGTGCCAATCGCGAGTGGTTGATCACGCAGCAACCCGCCATCGGTCTGATTCCCGGCCCCAGAACCTTCATGCCCGGTCCAAGCACTCGTAAAAATGGGCAAGACCAGTTAGATCATTCCAGTCAATTGGCTTGGTATGCACACGAGCACCCCGCTTTGGGTTCTTGACCAAGGGCACAGGCAGCCGTGATGATGGACTATGCTTTTAGGGCCCCAGAGGGCAATTTTGCTACAAGTTTTGTGCAATATAAAAGCCCAGCATGCCCGCTCTTGATATCCATCAGCAACAGCTAACGCCTTTGACATCGACAAGAGATTGTACCAGTCTCTCTGATAAGGCTTTCTCATCATGCGTTTCACTACCGAGCTGCTGGCCGTTGCCTTGGCCCTCGCAGATGTTACTTCCGCTCAGAATTCGACATACAACGCTACTGCTGCTGCTCAAGCTCAATTGAAGGCTGAGCTGGCCAACCTTGAGAAGTTCTGGTCTTATGGAAGATCTCCTCCTGTTTACCCCTCTCGTATGTATCATCTGTCCTTTCATTCTAATAATATGCTGACTCCCCGTAGCGCAAGGAGAAGGCAAAGGTGAGTGGGCTACTGCCTACGAGAAGGCTAGGGCTTTGGTAGCTTCTATGACCGATTTTGAGAAGAACAACATCACATACGGTTACACCTCCAAGTCAGTCAACTGAGATCAATGGAACGAGATTCAGTCTGCTAACAGCATGTGCAGGACAAATGGATGTGGTGGTAACAGTGGATCAGCACCTAGAGTTGGCTTCCCTGGTCTTTGTTTGAGCGATGCTGGAAACGGTCTCCGTGCTACTGATGGTGTCACTGGCTTTGCTTCGGGTGTCCACGTTGGTGCCACATGGAACCGTAACCTTGCTTACCAGAGAGCTCACTACATGGGTGCTGAGTTCAAGGCCAAGGGTGTCAACGTTCTCCTTGGACCCGTTGTTGGACCCCTTGGAAGAGTAGCCGAGGGTGGTCGCAACTGGGAAGGTTTCAGCAACGATCCCTATCTTGCTGGTAGTCTGACTTTCGAGACCATCCAAGGCATGCAAAACAGCGTCATCGCTTGCATCAAGCATCTTATTGGAAACGAACAGGAACTTGACCGCAACCCATCTGGTAACAACGCTTCTATGTCTGCAAACATCGACGACAAGACTCTGCACGAGCTGTACATGTGGCCTTTCCAGGACGCCGTTCACGCAGGCGTCGGATCTGCTATGTGCTCATACCAGAGGGTCAACAACTCCTACAGCTGCCAGAACTCAAAGGTTATGAACGGACTGTTCAAGGGCGAGCTCTCGTTTTCTGGTTTTATTGTGAGTGATTGGGGAGCACAACACTCTGGAGTGGCTAGTGCTGAGGCAGGTCTTGATATGGCCATGCCTAGTTCGACTTATTGGCAAAACGGCAACCTCAGTCAAGCTGTCAACAACGGCTCGCTCTCTTCCACTAGACTTGATGACATGGCAACTCGCATTGTCGCATCTTGGTATCATCTTGCCGAGTGGCAGAACCCCGGACACGGTATGCCTCTTAACCTCACCCTGCCTCACGAGTATGTCAATGCTCGCGATCCCGCCTCGAAGGCGAGCACATTCCAGACTGCCGTTGAAGGTCATGTCCTTGTCAAGAACGTGAACAACGCTCTGCCCTTGAAGAAGCCAGGATTCCTTTCTCTCTTCGGGTACGACGGTATTGCTCCATCAGTCTACACCCCCGACAATGCAGCCGCATTCACCCTGTCTAACTTCGGGTTCTCTCCCGTCAATGGTGTCAATGCCAGTGAACTCTTCTCGCTGTTTGTCAATCCTTCTTCCGTTCCATCTGATAACCTGCCCGGTATTGCGATCAACGGAACTATGGTGACTGGAGGTGGCTCTGGTGCTGCTCAGCCTGCATACATCAGTGACCCCTTCAGCGCCATTACTGAGCAAGCAATGCAGGATGACACTTGGCTGCAGTGGGACTTTCACAGCCAGAACCCTGTTGTCCAGAGAGGATCAGAAGCTTGCCTTGTCTTCATCAACGCCTTTGCCTCAGAGTCATATGACCGCCCCTACTTGCAGGACCAGTACTCTGATGACCTTGTCTTGAATGTCGCAGCCCAATGTAACAACACCATGGTTGTTCTCCACAACGCTGGTATCCGCACCGTCGATGCATGGTACTCCAACCCCAACATCACCGCCATTGTCTACGCCCATCTTCCAGGCCAGGACTCAGGCAAGGCATTGGTTGAAGTCCTTTACGGAAAGCAATCACCTAGCGGGCGTATGCCATACACCGTAGCTAAGAAGCCCGCCGATTACGGCAACCTTCTGTCCCACCTTACTCCTGACAACACCAGCAACTACTACACCCAGGACAACTTCACCGAGGGCGTTTACATTGACTACAAGGCCTTCATTGCTCAGAATATTACCCCTCGCTTCGAGTTTGGTTACGGTCTGACATACACAACCTTCAACTACTCGTCACTGCAGACCAAGGTGCTTAGCAACGTCAGCACCTCCGAATTCCCTCCCAACACCACCATTGCCCAGGGTGGTATTGCCTCTCTTTGGGATGTCATTGCCACAGTCGACTGCACCATCACCAACACTGGCTCAGTCACTGCCTCGGAAGTCGCACAGTTGTACGTTCACATCCCTGGGGGTCCAGCCAAGGTGCTCCGTGGATTCAACAAGCAAGGCATTCAGCCCGGCAAGAGCGTCAAATTCCACTTCGACATCACCAGACGTGATCTGAGCGAGTGGGATGTTGTCAGCCAGAAATGGCGCCTCCAACAAGGCGACTACCCCATCTATGTCGGCAAGAGTGTTTTGGACATTCAACTCACCGGCAACTTGCACATCTAATCTCGCCTACAAGATGAGGATCAAAAAGCATGCATCATACGATAGAAACGATATAGCGTTGTGATAATCTTCTTTAATGTATTTAAGCAAAACAATTGTATATAAGCGATATCAATCGATTGCGTAAAAGAACGTTTCAATGCCGAAAACTAGGATAACGGAGATGCTTGGAAAGGGTAAGCAACAACGGCTTTCGAAGATGAGCGACTGACAGTTCTGATCTGACACCTGAGCTTCATTTAAAAATCATACCAACCAGCGATTGCTGGCAGCAAAAACATGGATATCATAAAATACGTCGTCGCAACCCCGACTGTAGGCATGATGAATGGCGAGAGAAGCTGTGGGATAGAGTTGCCGCCCTCACTCAGCATTGTTGTGGCCCAACACACGATTGCCAAGGGCATGTTGATATAGAAGACTATCTTGCTAAAAGGACCTTGAGGCAAGCGTAGCGTTGACGGCGACATGCGCGTAGTTATCGGGGGCGATTTTGATGCGGTACTCATTGCAAAGGCTGTGTTTGCTACCGAGTAAGGCGAGAGTCTGGTGTACGAAGTGATTAAGGAGACAGCAATTTTGGTAAAACAGTTCACTGCGTATTGGGCATCGAGAACAGCATTGGTATACGAGCAAGAGCGAATTCCAAACGATAATAGCGCAAACGAACGGTTTTATGCAAGATTGATTTGAGAACGGCCATATGTAAGGGTCCGCCGGTACCGTAGTGGTCTGTCATGTTGACGCCCACTCGTGTGCCGAGGCTTGGACGACGTGACTGCCGTGACTGGCCATGGCAGAACAAAGAAAGTTGCGTGCTGCTGGGTGTTCTCAGTCGGTCAGCTGATTGGAGAAACTTGTTTGAGGCAAGGGTCAAGCAAAGGGTAAAGATTGACACAGAGACTCATCAGTGGTTTCAGATTGGCAGAAGAAAAGGCTTGGAAAGTCAATCTTTTGGTGGTCGGAAAGGCTGATGGCCGTCAACGTCTGCGGCGCGCTGTGTGCAAACACGGTTCGGGCGCAATCGCAGCCGGCCAACAGTCGAGATACGGCCAATCAAGGACTCGTGCATGGCGTGGTCCACATCATGATTCGAGGTACCTTTCTCCGCAGCAAGCCAAGGCGCACCTTGATCTTCTTTCCAACTTCAACTCATCTTCAACCATCAGTCTTCTTCCAATTGACCGCCCATACCGCTATCTGGATATCTTCCCCAGCATCGACTATCTCGCGGTGACATTCTCCCCCGCACCTTCGCCGCAACTCTCTCCGCCTGCAATATATTGCTCAACAAATAGAACGAGCCGCCTGTCATGCCCATCATCAGGAATCCCTTCCGTCGCACCGAGGACGCTGCGCGTGCTGCAGAACCCCAATCTGACCGTCGCAATGGCTCTGCCCCGCGTTCAATCGAAATCAAGGAGCCTGCTGAATACAAATTGAGTGGTGAGCATGCGCCCGCACTTTCATGCTTGTCGCGACCATTTGACTAACATGCCTGGTAGAAATCAACGACAGCGGTGTTTATCTTCCTGTATGCAGTTCCTCTATCTACATGTTTGAATCCCCTCTGACGCACGCTTTCGCAGCCTTCTCCAACCGAGCGCAAGAACTTCTGGTCGACCAAATCAAGCAGCTCGACCAACTCGTCTAGCAACCATCGCGCTATGCTCAGCGAAGAACCATTCAACATTTCTAGAGAATCCTTCGACTCATACAGGCGCTCTTTCGTACGTTGCGATCGTCAATAGAATCACCGCCGCGAAGGCTAACATCACATGCACAGGACATTTCAGCCCGCTCGCCTGTCATCGCACCTGAGGGCCGCCCGCGTCAATCTCTCGACTCTTCGTACCACCGCCAGCCCCCACGCAGCTCGCTAGCTCTCAACAGACCTCTACCAACAGCGGACGAAGGCTTCGAAGATGTCGGTCTTGATGACCCTAAGCCAAAGAAGCGCGGTTTCTTGTCGCGTTTGACAGATAGCAACGATGACGCTCCGGATGCCAGACCAACATCAAGTCACCATGGCTTCCACTTTGGCAGTGGTCGCAAGAGAGGTCAGAGCGGACAAGGCGCTGAGCTGAAGCCAATGACCGACAAGTCGAACGACGAGTAAATTCGACTCATCTTTATTATCTTCAATTCTTCAAATTTGGGACACATTATCTTGAGGCAGCCTAAGGGGAAAGGCAAGGCTGGGGTGGGATTGGGCATCAATTATTTGCTACAACTATTACAGGCGTTCGGGTGGGCGAAAGGAAGTGGTATCTTCTGAGTGTTGGGTTTACAGGATTGAACAACTCATGTTTAATCGAAAGTGGACAATGGACACTCCCATTATCCACGGTGTATACTTAATGTACACGACATAATAATGAACGCCTTTTCACTTGTTCAAACATTGTTTTCTAATGTTCTTGGCGTTCTAAACTGGGGCAAATTGGCTGGAACGGATCGCGACTTCCGCAGGCGCGCGTCAAGCCTAGAACCAAACAATAACAACAAATCTCACATCAGCAGATTTTGTACAGCACTCTGAACAACCAAAGCAGAAACCTAAATTGATTGCTACCAGGATCATTCTTCCATCCCAGTTTTGAGTATCGCTGTAATATTTAGATAACGAGGGTCTGCTCTCGGGGATAACGGAGTTGGGAGACATCGACGACAAAAATATTTGAACCATGGTAAACACAATCAGGCAATTTTGAAATCATTGATATAAATAACTTGCTGACATGTTTGATTTGCAAAACAGAACTCGCGGAATCTGCGACGTCTTGCTGGTGATCACGCGGCTCTACACAACAATCCATTACCACCAAATTATCTCTTTGACCCAACATCAACATCAGATTCAGAACTCACAGCCCTGGATATACTGCTAGCAGGTCCACGCGCTACACCCTACGAAACTGGTGTTTTCAAACTTCATCTCACAATTCCTACTACATATCCTCAGGAACCACCGAAAGCCTTTTTCCGGACCAAAATCTTCCATCCTAATGTCGACGATGGAACAGGAGCTGTTTGTGTGGAAACACTGAAACGAGATTGGGATCAGAAATTGACGTTAAGAGATGTTTTGGTCACGATATGCTGTTTGCTGGTTCAACCCAACGCGAGCAGTGCATTGAATGCTGAGGCGGGTATGTTCCTGGAGCAGGGAGATTGGAGCCAGTTTGAAAGGAGGGCGAGGATGATGACGAGGTTGCAGGCAGGTGTGCCGAAACACCTTAAGGAGGCTGTTTTGGCGGCACAGAGGAGAGGTGAAGAGAGTGAGGAGATGGAGCGAAAAGATTCGGCCTTGAATATGGGAGAGACGACAAGGACGAGAAGGAGAGGAACGCCTTTGCCCAGAGAAATGATGGAAACTCCGACCGAGGGCGGGAGAAAGGCGAACAGAGCTGGTACACCGCCGCTTCCGCCTACTCGAGCACCAGCAACATCACGTCCGTTTGTGCGTCAATCTGCGAGAGATGATGTATTCGGTGCCGTCCGTCTGCCTATGCCACACACAACACCTATCATGCCGGATGATTCGTCTGAGCTTCTACCTATGGATCAAGACAACGACTCAAGGATATCTCCAGTTATGGCACCAATTCCTCGACTATCACCACGACGACAAGCACCCCCAGCGCCAATGCGCGATTTCTCCATGACAGACTCCGAAGCCGAATACCCACCCTCGCCGAAGAAGAGTCCTCAAAAACAAGCCCGAGATACCAGCAATGCCAGCATAGAATATCCGCCTTCACCACGAAAAAGTCCACAGAAGAAAGACTTCGACACCCTCTTCAAACAGCCTCCCAGGCCTGAGCCCAGCAGAGCAGAGAGCAGCCGTACAGGCGCGGCAAGACGCCTTCAATTCACAGCAGCACAATCTCAGACTACACCCAGCATTCTCGATTCCTCATCTCTACTGGAATCCAATGTAACATTCGAACTCGCAAATGACACCGAACCAGACACTTCCGAAATCGAAGCCTCATTCGAACTCCCAAAACGCAGATCTGCAGTTGCTGCAAACAGAAAACTCGCACAAGCCACACAAGCCGCACGCACTCTACGACGGAAACCGAAAATGGTTATTCCAGAAGCATCAACACCACTACCCATCCCTGTACCTCGACTAGCCAAATCTCGCAAAGCGTCACCTGTGACTAGGAAGTCTACACCCCAGCGACCAATCTCGCCACCAAGTTCTTCGTTCGTTGCTTTGCCATCTGCAGAGAAGGAGAATCGCAGCGTGGTTCTAGCGCCAGTGGAAGCTTTGCAGGATAAGATTCGCAAGTCTGACACTCAGGTGCGGAATGAGAGGTTGGAGAGAAAGCTCTGGAAGCTTTGTGGTGGGGATGTGGCAAGGTGGAATAGAGGTGACTTTGGAGGGTACTTTGAGGTCAAGGGAGCGAGGTGGTGAGCTATACCTATGAATCGGACATAGGCAATGCTATATGGCAGCATTGTTGTTGCGTTGTTGCTACCCTACACCGTGGTAGTCGTTATTCTAGTGAACTGTCTTTGATCGCTACTATGAGAGCTTGTATCTGGGGATAGTAGCACATTCAAGGATAGTCCAATCACGAATGTGCTACATTCTATTGCGAGTAGCCAGGATTAATTTCGAAAGACAGCATAAAGCAGAGATACCCAGCATAGACACATCAACACCGACCTATTCAACTTCCTTGCCATCAACAGGGTCTTCAGATCAAACTGCCAACACCCTTAGCAGCATACACTGCACTAACCCCCTTGAGCAACAATCCCAACATAGTAAGCTCACTAGCAGCAAACAGACTAAACCTCACCATGATAGGATTTGCGCTCGCCTGCACAATACTATGCGCAACTCTCAGAGCCACATACCCCCAAGCCAGTTTCGCCTCTGTAGCCATAAACCCCGTCGTCAACGCAGCAGGCGAAGTGCTAGCATACAATGCAAGTCCAAGCGCTACGGCGTAGAAACGCGTAGGTGCTTCGTGGAGATGGTCGTAGTTGTCGGCTGCATGGTCCAATTAGCTATCTATTTGCTTTGACATGTATTAAGGCGGGAATGAGTACCCTTCCATCTCACATGAGGAGGAATCTGATTGTTCAGCTTTTCTTTTGAAAAGTTTGGATCCGTCTTGACTTTGTATTTTGTCATTGCGGGAAGGCGGGTTGCGTACATCCAGCCTTCCATTGCGAACGTCCAGCCCACGAGGGCGAAGACTGGTTTGAGGAGTGACTGTACTGCGGCCATTTTTTTGAGGATTACACAAAATTTGGGTGTGAGAATATACAAGGTCGGTTCGTGTTGTTGATATAAGATCGCTAGAAGAGTGAGGGGAAGTGGCTCTGGGAAACTTTATGTTGCTGCCTCGGGTGGAGGTTCTTGGCATGGTTGCTGATTGGCGTGCACGAGGGTGATCATCTCGATGCACTGTGTTTCTTGGATCTATGTGAGCTTCTGAAGGTGATTGTAATGAACGTCTCATTGTTACGGCGTGGGAAGTTGACTTTCGCAACAAGGGATGATGTCCGAAGTCAGTGCCTTGGGCACAACTGATAGCTACTGTGTCTACAACAAAGACTATAACGATCCACCAAGCAATTCAATAGACACTGACGATAGTCTGACTGAGAGTGGGATCAAGTGTCGTGCTCTTTAGAGAAACGAAAGATGTTATCCGTATTCAATGGAAGACAGCATCAACGCCGCCGAGGTCTGGACTGGAACCATTGGGATAACCATATGCCTGTGACAACGTGAGCATGCTTATCTCCAGCATCACCACAGCAGGCAGAACATACAAGAGCATCAAGATCGAGCCAGTCCGATATTTGCCAGCTCTCGAATAAGTTAGCTGCGGCAGAAAAATCTCCTTGATTAGCCTCGAAAGCTAGGTTCGAGGTCGATGCATTTTCATCATCATTCATCCCGGTAGCAGGATGACACCCAGAGTTGAGTCCAGCCTCAGCTCGCAACTCTTCCAAGATGATACTATATCTTCTACTTGGTGAATTTGACGCCGTCGCATGTGCCAGGTGCGTTTGGCATCTTTCAGCAAGCTTGAAGAGGTGTTCAGTGTCTAGACCGCAGTCGTATCGGGGTCTCTGAATTTGCCAGACGTATGTAATGCTTAAGGCACAGAAGGTCACGTAGTGCGTCCACCAGAATGCATGAAACATCCTTCCAGAGGTCGCTATATTGTCAGCAGTGCGAAGCACAGTGAATGCAGCCGTCACACATTGTTTTATACTGGCTTCAGCGTCCTGTGCAGCGGGTCGCAACAGGAAGGGTCGGTGCAGATGCATGATTGCATGACAATGTGCCATCTTCATGGCTACCGATTGTCGTTGTAAGCTACGTATCAAGCTCGTCGGTTTCACAGTGCTGAGGAATGCTGGCAAAGAGCTGTACCACTCATCAATGTCATGCTGTAGTTTGTGCGTCACTTCCAGCCTCTTGTTGGTCGATAAAGGTCGAGTAGGATACAACTTCCGAGAGATGATTCCGACTAAGCGGGCAAGCTTTGCATTCTCAACAAAAGCCTCGATCAAGCAGTCGTCAGGATCGTCGGAGATCTTGCATCCCGTAGCAGTCATGTCCTCATCGTTGACACAATCCGGATAATCCTGATCAATGTCATCGTCGTGGAAATGCTGAGGACGACCCATTAGGACTCCGAAGTATTTGTCGAGGATGTACGTTGTCCAGAATGTACGTCTTTGACACTGTCGATACACATAGTCCCTATCTTGTCGAGGCCGCCTCTCCCTTCTGTGCAAGCCAAGTGACGAAACCAACTGCAAGACTGTTCCAAATGTGAACCACGCCTGGTTCATACGACACGTCATGAGGAGGTAGAACACCTGAATGAGCCTTGCTTGGACGGACTCCAGACGTGGCAAGCCAGTTTCGTTTCTCGTCAACTCTAATGATGCTTTGAACAGGGCATCGCTTTCGTTCGGAGAGAAGTCCAGTGTCTTCCGCCGATGATATGTAGCTACAGCGAAGACGGCGAATAGTGTCGACAGCTTCGCATGCCCTAGATTGTGAATTCGTGGTCGCGCAGCTGCGGCGTTCTGCAATGTCTGTCTATGCCATGCGTCTAACGTCTGGCGATGTAGCGGCTTGTAAGTGGCGACACAAACATCGAAGTAGATATCTAGCAATTCGGTAGCATGATCTCCATCTGGAAGTGTTGTCGTCATGCTAGAATCTCCATCTGTAAGCGCCAGAGGCTTGTCACCCGCGTCAAGGACAGGTTGTTGTTTGTAGCTCCAGTCTTCGTCCTGAATCACATGTCCCTTTGGCGTGCGATGCGAGGAAAATCGATCTCGGGCTCGTTCAAGAAACGATAGACCCGAAGTAGGGTCAACGTACTGACCCTGAACGTCAGTCAAATGCAGCTCGGGTGAGTTCCTCGAACTAAGCCCAGTGTATGTTGGAGCGACCTCTGAGTCTAGAAACCGAGGTGACCTCTGGTCCTCAGAGAGCATTTCAGGGTTCTGATCAGGGGCCAAGGCTGATGATGGAGGAGTTGGTGGTCGTCCGCGCATGTATTGACTATCGTATGAGCACAGCGCGCCGCGCTTTTCGCAAGCAGGACACGGCTTCGTGCCTGTGCAACGCGCTTTCTTTAGCTGTACATCAACTTAGTTCTGCCTAGAGCATTGAGAGCTCGCGAACATTACTCACTCTACAAGCGTCACATGCTCGAGTGATCTTGGATACACGACGTCCTGAATGTGGCGATGCGATGCGTGGTCGTTTGGCATTGCTTTGAGGTATTGACCCAACTACTAGCCCTGCTGCATCAGACATGATGGTTCCTTCCTGCATGCAACCTACATTCGCTCAAGGAAACGTAATGCACACGCTGCTGTTTACTTTGGAAGGAGTGAAGTGGGGAAGGCGGGGTCTTCCTGGTCGAAGGATTGCCACGAAACCTTACCGGCTGTGTTAATGGTACTCATTATTGTGTGGAATGACACCAAGTCGCGATGATCCCAAAGCTTTCGTCGCTTCCGAAAAATCATTTGAGTTGCCAATGTTCTAATGTATGTACAGGTTTGAAGAGACAAACGCCTCGAGATTCGAGAAGTTCAAAACAGAATGCCAAGACCTCGGCAGGCCTGGGCACGAGAAGCGCCTTCCTTCTAACTCCAATTGCCTAGGAGTTCCCAGTTCAATTCACTCCTGTCACAAGGTATATTTGAACAGCGGACTCTTGTCACCCATCTTGTCCAGCTCTTCATCAGAAAATCGCTCTCTGATCTCGTCTTCGGTGAAATCTGCATTCTGCTTGTTGCTTCTCCACAGCAGGAACTCAAGGAGAAGGCAAGCCACGATACCTGCCGCAGCAAACGCCAATGAGCTACCAAAACCAGTGGGGTATTTTGGCGCCTCCTTGTCTATGAATATGAAGGATCCGGTAATACCTAGAAACAGAATGTCGTCAGGTGACGCAAAAAACAACGCGAGCAGACTTTATTAACTCACCTCCCATGTTGCCAATACCGGTCATAAAACCAATTCCGATAGATCTTTTGGAAGGACCTGCAAGGTTGTTCATATTCCATGCCTGAACGCCAGGGCCGATTGGGTACAACCTGAAATACTGTCAGCTTTGCGCGGTACGCTTCGTGGCAGTCACTTCTTCTCTTACCCAAAACAAGCAAGGCACACAGCGAAGTAACACAAGGCAATGTTCTTCTTGATCTCCGCGGCTTTTGCGGACAATATCGCGTAAGCAATCACCACAGCTACCTGCGGAAGGACGATTGCTGGCATTCGCCATTTGAAACGATCCGAGATGATTGAGAAGATGTAGGCTGAGATTGCGCCTACTGTATATGCCGGAATTGTCAACAGCTGGGCATTCGCCGATGTGTAACCCATGTTCTTTATAATCTGAGGCATGGTGAACTTCAGCCCGTAGTTTGGTGTGACATTAGACCAAAAGGCAAGGATAAGGAGGTAAATCTTCCAATCTTTCAGGACCGTCATGAAGACACGCATGTCGAAGTGTTTCTCCTTGTGTCCAGCAGGCTTGAATCTTCCGATAGCGATCTGCCTCAGCTCAAGATAGCGGATCTCTTCAGCTGTCAGCCACCTTGTCGACGCGGCAGGAGTATCGATCAGCAGCCAGAAGCAAGCCAGACCTGCAACTGCAGAAGCCAGACCTTCGAGGATGAAAATCTGTGAGCAAGGGTCAGTCATCTTGTCTTCATCCGACCTGTTGCTGATTGTACCCATCTCCATCCTTCGTATCCTGCAACTCCATCCATCTTGACAATGCCGTACGCAAGCAGGCCAGAAAACGCACCAGCCAAAGCGCTGGCAGTGAAGAATATCGCAATCCTGGTCTGACTTTCATGTGGCAGATACCATTTGCTGATTGTGAGAATGGCGCCTGGGAAGAACCCTGCTCTAGAACATTGCTTCAGTAAGGCTTCAAGCTTATCATTCACATCGCGCTTAGCTTACTCGAAAAGACCCAGAAAGACTCTTGTCACGCATAGACCGGCGAAGTTTTGAACGAACCCAGTGCACATCACGACGACACCCCAGACAGTTACGATGGAGCCCATGAATACCGAGGGACGGTTGAATTTGTCGAGGATCATGTTACTTGGTATCTCTGAGTTCAGGTCAGCCAAAGCATCGAGATCTGGAAGAAGACGTGTCTCACCAGCAAGGGTGTATGGAATGAAGAAGATTGCCAACGCAATGTTGTATTCGGTGCCTGTCATGTGAAGGTCCTTGAGCAAACCCTCGATTTTGGCGTTGCCTATGCTAGTCAGCATGCCTGAGGCTCAATTGCATGAAACGCAGCATACCGATATTCGCCCGGTCGATGAATGAGATCAAATACAGAATTAGAAGCATCGGTACCAATCTCCAGTCGACCTTGCGCAAGACTCGCTTTCTTTGCTCATCGGTGAAGCCCGCGAGGAACTCTGCATCCGCAGCTGAGATGTGCTCGTTCTGGCCATGAGCGATCTTTTCAGTAGGGATCATCTCATGTTTCTCGGCATCAATGTCCTTCAAAGAATGGATTGAACTGGTTGGAGGCATGGTAGAAGTTGGTTGCTCCCTCAGTAAAATTGCGTTGGCAAAAGTCCCGTGGCCCTTCTCTGTCTTTGTCGATCGACTGACTGTGTTATATAGCCCGGGTCCTGGAAGACCAAGGTCATGATCTGATTAAGGTTGTTGCACAAACTGCTCCACACGCACATCCCCAGTTTCTCAACTCCACAAAACGGCTTTATGGTCCGCATGGTTAGCCCAAGAGTATGGTTGTGCTCAAATCCGGACGCCACCAATATGCCTGCAGCAATCCGCGCAGGATCCCAGAAATCCGGAGCTGGCAAGATGGAAATCCGCCGAGCGGGGTAGGAATCCGATTCATTCGGATTTTCACTTATACCAATCCTCCAGTGAATTGTGGACCATCTGGTGCGGGGCGTACCAACGTTGCTCAGATCTGACCCCACAGTTGAATCATAGCCCCGAGGAGACAAGCATGTGTGAGCATCCGAGCAGTGTATGAGAGGTCAATGCTATGATACTTCACAGAACTGGGCCAAGCGCTTGAGAGATACATAAATACGACTGACGCTTCTGTTCAGGTAGGCCTTCTTCACTCATCACAACACATTCAATCATCATCTTCATCCTTCGTCACATCACACCTAATCATCATGAGCAACTCAATCAACATCGATCTCAGAGGTCTAACCCCTGCCCCCGTCACGCCCTTCACTGAGGATGGAAGAGTCGACTATGATGCTATCCAACGTCTTGGTTCTTGGCTTGGAAGTATCGAGGGCGTCAAAGGTCTCGTAGTTCTGGGCCATGCTGGAGAAGGCACTTTCTTAACTCAGGATGAACAAGAAGAAGTCATCAGAGCCTTTGTTCGATCCGTGAATGACAGAATCCCCATCATCGCTGGCATCACAGGCGAAGGCACCGAAGTTGCTGCACTCGAGGCCAAGCGTGCCAAAGCTGCTGGTGCAAAGGCTGGCCTCCTCTATCCTTCTCACGGATGGCTGCGATTCGGTTACCAAGATGGCGCTCCCCAAGATCGTTACAAGGTTGTTTATGAGACTAGCGGACTTCCTCTCATCCTGTTCCAATACCCCGATAACACAAAAGCGACCTACAGTCTGCAAACCATGCTTGACATCTCAGCCCAGCCTGGTGTGTTTGCCATGAAGAACGGTGTCCGCAACATGCGTCGCTGGGATGTTGAGATCCCCATCATCCACAAGCAGCGCCCCGACCTCCAGATTTTGACTTGTCACGATGAATACCTCCTTCACACCGCCTTCGACATCGACGGCTTCCTTGTCGGTTATGGCAATATCGCCCCTGAGCTCTTGATCCAGATGATCGAGGCTGGCAAGGCCAAGGACTACGCTAGAGCTAGACAACTACATGACCAGCTTCTACCCCTTACCAGAGCAGTTTATCACCGTGGAAGTCACATGGAGGGAACAGTGGCCTTGAAGCACGCTCTTGTCGCAAGAGGTATCTTGAATCACGCCACTGTACGCTCGCCGCTCAGGCCTCTGGCCGAGGGTGCAGACAAGGAGATCCATGCTGCTGTTCAGTTCGCGGATCTGCCGAAGATCAATGTCAACAAGCTTCAAGCGAACGGAAGCAATGGTGTGAATGGACACAATGGCACTAATGGATTTCATTGACCGATAATGAAATCAACAAGGTGATCTTGCATCTTAGATTCTTTGCTTTAACCCGTACTCAATGTTATTCATTTCATCAAAGAACTTGTCTTCTTGAGAGTTTCAATCCGCTCATCTGTCTTTGACTATGTTGTGTTTTTGATTAGGTAAGCTGTCATGTGAAATCAATCATTGAGTAAGAAGATGTGCGACACCGAGTGTAAGTTCTAGAAACTAGCCATGCAAAGCTCATGACTCTGATATCAATGTATGTCTGAGACCGAGAATGCCTACATCCAATCAGGGAGGTTGATGGACGTCGATTTGGTTGAAAAAAATATGCTGTCGGGACGACCCTGCTCCTGGATTTCATGATCATCTTCGATAACTCTTGCCACTTTGATTCCAATTCCAGGACTTTTCAGGATTCTTGCGAGGAGCTTTGCATCAAGGGGTCATGAAAGATAGTCGATTATTACACAGCACTGTACTCGACATACGTCAGGCTAGTACAAGATTGAAGTAAGATCTCCTCTGCTCAGATCTTTTTCATCTGGGCCTGCTCCCTCACTCTTTCGGGCACGATGAGCTTTCTCTCCGTTGTAATCTTCCAGCCTTTGAGGCCCTCCGGGTGGCCTAGTGCGTTTAGAGTCTTCTGCTCTACGAGACTGTATGCGCTACCATCCGTTCTGTCAAAATTGAAGGGTTGTTTGAGGGCCACTGGAGGATTGGTGATGAAGCGAGGTTCTGCAAAACAGGATGTTAGCGCTGAGCAAAGCTGTTTTGAGGAGAAAATGGTTGTGTGAGAGGAGACAAAAGCGGAGGACTTCAATTAAGCGTCCAAACGTACCTCTTAGATAGTTAGGAGCCGCCGAATGTACCATCAATGGATGCAAGAGATATATATCACCCGCTTTGCCTGTTGCAGTTCTGAATCTGTCTTTTGGGACCGGCTTCACAGCCTCGTCAAAGAAACCATGGTCAAAATCTTTATACAGCTTTTCTCTGCCTTCAATGAACGTCATATCAGGCATCAGCCCCTCAGGATGAGCAGCCAAATGCTCAGCCATCGTAGGTATAGCATCAGGACAAATCATCGTGCCGCCACCTCCAACCTTGATATCCTTGAACAGCACAATCGGCAACAGAGCTTGTTCCTTACTATCCAAAAAGTGGTGGAAAAAGTCTCCGTCTACGTGCCAGTTGTCTCTGTCGTGTGGATCTAGCAATTTCTCCTGAGCGGGGGTTAAGTTGTCGGGGCCGGAGGGAAGGCCTTGTTGTGCGGCAGCTTTCCATTTAGCTTCATCGGCTTTGCTTCCTACGTTTACGATGAAGCCGTCGTTAATTACAGAGAGGGCAATGTCCTGGACGGAAGAGTCAAGACCGGGTGTCGATGAGGAACCAGTGTCGATGCGGTCTTCGCCGCCACAGAGCTCGCAAATTGCTGACCAAGCTTTGGGGCAGAAGTCGCGCATGGGTATCGCATCATGGTAACGAGGAAGATGAACTGTATGTATGTCCAATAGTTAGCCATGCATACACAAAACATGCAAGAGCGGACAACAGCAGGCGAAAAGGGCATTCAGGTACCTCGCCATGGATTCCAAGTTTCCTTGTCGTTGGGATCCATGTCTAGTCGCTCCCACACACGATCCATCAGTCCTTTACAAAATTCATCCTCTGGCGAAAAGCAATCTTCGAGCTTGATGAAGCCATGTTCGAGGAAATGTTGTTTCTGCTCTTCGCTCAAGCTATAGTCCGGTGGCATGGCTGAAATCATGTTGTAGAATACTTAGTGGTCAGGGGATTGTTAGTAAAGAGTAATCGAAGCATTACTTGCATCGAGAAGCATCGTTCTATCTCAAAAGCATAAGTAGTGTTCGAATGCGGGGTGAGTGGTGGGGTCGAAGGATAGTGCAACGATACAAATGGCGGCTGAAATTAGGATTTTAGGCTAACCCCGGCTATACTTGCGTTGCCTGTTCGTCCCTATCAACGGTGACGGATCCGGCTCCTCCAAATAGGCAGAGAAGAGCCGCTTCTCTAAGCTGTTACACAGCTGCTATGCGAGTGCCGTGCTTGGTTCGGTATATTGCCGAAGCAGCCGCCAGGGAAGGTGCGACTTCCTATTTCGGTCAAGGCCACTCAGATGCAGGTACAGAACATGTATGCGCCGGGTGGCTCTTGCTTCGAGTTCAAGAGTCACCTTAAGACATGGCAAAATCTCGCGTGAGTCTGTTGTTGGTGTAGAAGGCGCTTCTGGAACACGAGACCATGACAATGCTTGAGTTGGGGACCCTTCTCAAAGACTTGACTACCCAACCGTAGGACATTGCGATATCAAACTATGCCTCGTTTTGCTGGACAGTTGTGGTGAAATGTAAGGTATTGTCGTATAAAAATTTTGTGCGACGGTGTGCTTTCGTATATATGCCGTATGCTAGATCATCAAGTCGAAATCTTCTCTATCAATGTATGCATCTTGGGTATCAATTCGGAGATCTTGAAGGGCTTCGTGACAACATCGTCCTTACGTATATGTTAGTCTAAACAATACTACAATGATGGCAGAATGAATTAGCTTACTATTCCTGCTTCTTGTGCCATGGTGATCTGTTCGTGACGCGCGTTCGCTGTAACCTGTTGCACGTGTCAGTCGATGCGAGCATCAACAGGTGTGATTCAACCTACTGCTATGACCGGCACTGGCCTTGTAAGTTTGCCTTGCTTTTGCCACTCTCTGATTTTTCGTATGCAAGTCAAACCGTCCATTACTGCGCAGAATTCAGTATGTGTATGTCAAGACGATCTGGTTTTGGCTCACCTGGCATTTCAAGATCCATGAGAATGATCGATAGCGGTGTTGCATATGGCCCGCAGTCTTTTGCAAATGATGTCTTTTCCAAGAACAAGAGAGCATCCGCACCATGATTTGCGACATGTACTTCGCACTTGGCCTTCTTGAGCTGTTGAGCCATTACCTGCAACAAAGTTAGTACAAGAAAAATGCTTTGACGCCTGAAGACGTACCTTTTGATTGATCAGATTATCCTCAACGATCAAAACATGTAGCGTGTTCGCATCGCTCGGTGAACCAACAATTGGGTTCTGAGATGCTGAGTGAGATCTATTGAGAGGTGCAATGTAGTTGGGGTGAGTGACACGTAACTTATCCGTCTCATCATCGGATTTCTGGCCATCGTGTGGCGACTCCTGGCCGTTCTGTGGAGATTTGCTCTGTCTTGGTCTCTTAGCAGCAGACCCTTCGATATCAAGAGTCTCTCGCCTGCCGGTAGTTGCAGCCCGACGTGCTTTCACGTAGAATTTGAAGTCGCTTCCCTTCCCTGGCGTGGAAGAAACTCCAATGCGGCCGCCTTGGAGCTCGGCCAACTCTTTACAGATGAACAAGCCTAGACCGCTACCGCCATAAGTAACGTGAGTTTTCGGAGACGCCTGCGAGAAGCGTAGAAACAGGTTCTTCATCTCGTCACTTGTCAGACCAACTCCAGTATCGTTTACCGAGAAGTGGAGGAACAGGTCTTCGCCGGTGCCCCAGTCAGCTCCCAGAACTGCGTCTTGCTTTGAGACTCTGGGGAAAAAGTATTGTTCACCATCGCTTTTCATCGCCGGACTCTCAAGAGATGCGCTGATGGTGACGGTGACCTTCCTCTGGTCTTGATGTTGAGTGAATTTGATTGCGTTACCTAGAATAGTTCAGCAAACAGTGCCATTTCGACATTAGATCAATCTTACCCAACAGATTGATCAAAACTTGAAGCAATCTGGACGGATCCACGTATACACGATCAACCGCGAGTGAGTTGTACGATTGATCCACACGTATCGCACTATCGATGTCTGCGTTTTGACATTCTTGCTGATAGAGTCTAAGTGCGTGTTTGACAGTCTCAACGGGATCTACCTCTGTTGGTGTAACCTCTAGAAGTCTAGCATCTAGCTTGCTCAGAGTCAAAATATCCTGCAAAAGGTCAGTACATTGACAAGCTCAGATTTGGATACACCGCAATGATGACCGCGACACTGTCACACAGCTCTTGTTTCATCGCGATTTCATCCTAGTAATGCTTACATTGATGATTCGTTTCTGATGTTGTGCACACAGAATAATAGTCTGAGTGGACTCCAAGATGTATTCCACTCCCTCACGATCAAATTGCGTGTGCTTTCCGCTGCTAGAAGATCCTCGAGCTTCCAATACAGAAGTGTTGACACCATCCGCGCACTGCAGAATAGCTGATAGGGGGTTTCGCATCTCGTGAGAAACAGTGTCGATGAAAGATTCGCTTTGTCGCTTCGCTTCGAGGACGTCCAAAAGTCTCTGCTCTTTCAACTCCTCAGCCAACTTCTGATGCGAGATGTCAGTATTACATCCCCAGATCGCCTTGAGTGTGCCATCTTCTGCTGACTCAGGAAATGCGGACGAAAGAACCCAACGAAATTGTTTTGTTTTACTGGTCGGTTTCAGACATATCTCGATGTTTGTGGAGATTTGGTCTTGGGTCAATGACTTCCATGCTTCTGCGAGTGCTGGCTTCGTTTCATCCGTTATACCGTCCCACCAGATAGGATGGCCCTCTGCATTCAACCCTGAAACTTCACCGAGGTCCATTTGATCGTGCCATGTTTGATTGCCATAAACAAGATCTCCATTTGGTTCCAAGATCCACATAGCGACATTGGACATCTCGGCGAATCGAGCGAAACGAAGCTCATTGATAGAAAGCTGTGCTTTCAGTTGCATCTGTCGCTTGTTCTCTTGTTCGAGAAGGACTACCGACGCGGCTGAAGTGGCCAACTGCTGACTCCAGAGTCGTGTATAGCGTTGATAGTCGGTGTCGTACGTTCGGCGTGGATTGAGACCCATTACCACGAATCCAATCGCGTTCAATCCCTCACTATCATTTCTGGTCGTCGGTCGTATTGGCATCACCACGGCATGTGTGATTGGTTCACTGAAAGCCCTCCCTGGGGTATCCGATTTGAGCCAGTCCGGTGTCTTTTCGTGAGCAATTTCCAGGAGGACAGGTTCACCAGAGCTGATGGCCTTTTTGACGACCTGATGGAAACCAGGCTCTTCGAGGGCAACATCGAAACCAATTGGGACTTGTGTCATAGATTTTCCGATCACACCAGCCAGACTGCAAGCTCTGGGAATAGTGATCCGACCAGAGGAGGATACAGAATCAGAATATGAGCTAGACCGGGTTGACCTGGAGCGTGAGCCAGAACGAGTTTCGGAACCATTTGTTGAGGATCGCTCCGCATCATCGTTGTGAAACTCATAAGCGATCGCGTACGGGATATCCCAGATGTTAGCTTCGAAGCCTTTGAGCACCGCATCCCAGTAATGTGCCATATCTCGAGCACCACCAGCGTGATTCCCAATATCGATCAGGGTTTGAGTCCTTCGCTTAGCCAGATTTTGGTCTGTGGTCTCGACTGCAGTGTGATAGAACCCTACCACTTCCTTGTTGTTTCCAGTAAGAGGTATGAAAGTATAATCCACAAAAACTTCCCTGCTATTGGTTAGTATGCTGGCGCAGGATGAGTGCATTGTATGGAGACGTACTCATTATATCCATGACGCCTCAAGAATAGAGGCACATCCTTGTGGCGGGTTGCCTGGCCCTTTTCCCTACCAAGCGCGACAATTGGAGCAAATTGAGGCTCCCAGACTTCAGCATATGAGACCATCGGAGTTCCTCCCATGAGTTTCGGATGTTTTTCGCCGGCGAATTCAACGAAACCGTCGTTATAGATCATAGTCAGGTCGTCCCCCCACATGATGGCGCTGGGTGTCGGATCCAGCATAATCAGATCTATCATCTGATTTAATTGATGTGGCCATGTTTCCGGCGGTCCTAAGGAGGTGGCGCTCCAGTCCACACTGCGGATGAACTGAGCGTGTGGACTTTCTATGCTTTGCCAGCCGAATGTCGGCATCTTCGTGTAGCCGGTGCGCAATCTTGTTCCTGACAGCAGATTTTACACCATCCCGCACAGTTCCAGACCGAGATAATTGCTTGTTTCCTTGACGTGGGGAGTATCACAGTATCGTTGTTTTGTTTGAAAAGAAGGAGAAAGCGCTGTTGTACTCCACGCACACGCACGAGGAAACAAGGTTTGGGCCTGGGCCCGACAACGTCATACTGGCCGGTGGATTTTCGATGTTCGCGACCCGCGCATCCGGCAACTTCTCGAGAACTCCTGTAGTTATGCATCGCAAACCTCAATTGTCATGACCTGACCAGCAATCAGCGAAAGACCATGCCTGGAGACAAGCTCGAGCATCGAAAAGGAAAAACTCGTTACTTGGGGGTACTCGTCGGTGCCAAAGGCGACTTCGTCGGACGACCAAATCGAGACCCCTGCATGAATCGCACGCTTGACAAATTGCTTGGCTGAAAAGTCCGATAACTTTTGCTACCTGCTGATTATCTAAACAACAACAAAGGCATTATTGACCTGGTAGCAAAAGAGAAAAGATGGAACAAAGCAACAAGTTGCCGAGAACACCAACATAAAGCAAAACTGCTCACGAAGCCTATGTGACCAAGAAAATCGACACAAGAAAATTTCAATCGAGATGAGAATATGGTCGAAAAGACAAGCAAACAAGCAATCGAGATCAGGCCAACGTTCACTCTCTGTTCATGAGCAACGGCTCCTCGTTCTTCGCAATACTGCTCATCTCATCATGTGTGAGCTTGGTTTCTTCAGACTGGGGGCCGGTCACGACCGCATCGCCAACTACTGGCTTGACTGACTGCTCCATGGTATGAGGATGAGGATGCACTTCCGCGGCCGTCTTCTCGAGGTGCGCATCGACGTGATCGTGTACACCGGCGTCTTGGCTGTAGTCGATCTCGTTGCTGTCTGACATTCGCTGCTCCTCCTTGCCAGTCACGGAAGACGAGTATGCTGAGCGAGGAATATTTCCCGTGTTGCTAGGCTCGTTTTCCCTGTCGCCTTCAGATCCATAAGCTGGATCGCCGATCATGTTCTGCTGCATAGCACTCATCACCGGACAACCTGCGGAAAGCGCGGCGCTCATGCTTGCGCCAGACACAGGGCATGTAGCATTAGCCGAAGTGCTGTTAGACTGGTCATCCGATGTCGTGTTGACATCTGCAGGCTGGCTCTCGTTTGGACGATCTGAACTGTGTGTCTCTGCGAGTTTCAAGCCATCTTGCGACGGGACTTCGATGTCGAGAGCAGCCGAAGGGTCAATTCTTCTGTCAACAACCTGTCTGTTGACAATGCCATTGGGCGCAATTTGGCGGAACATCTCCAATGGATCGAAGTATGTGTTGACGTCTTGCAGCCTTACTGCATCATCTACGGTTGCGATGGTGATGCCGGTGATATCGATAGCTCCTCCATGAGCCTTGGCTGTCACCTTCTCTCCTTTGCTGCAATATGTCAACTATATGTCATACACATTGGATATACATCCCTTGGACTTACTCATTGAAACCGACATAGTCATTCTTCATGGTACCCCAGTGTCTCCACTTGAAGGCGACCTTGGGAGGACCGCTATAGACTTCAAGGACCTCCCATGCGAAGGTTGGCATCATACGCTTGAATGTTTTGTGGCTGCTTGCAAAGTCCGAGTACATGGGACTGTAGTATTCGTTCGGCGCAATGATGGCGTTGTATGTTCCGACCTTGAGCATATGTTCGCCTGTCTGGCCAGGACCTCCATTGATCGCAAAGGAGTATTTGGCGTGATCGATGGTTCGCCAATCGGAGAGCTCGGGCTTGAAAGAGGCTTCGACCTCCCAGTTCTTGACGAGGTTCTCAACCATGGACTCGAGGCTGCCAGCCGTGTGATTCGCCTGTTTAGCTTTCGGAATGTTAGCCTCTTAGCCTAGGTGGTATGCTTGACGTTACACAAGTGAGGACCCAGCTTGCAAGCGCCAAGTGTGGCGCAAGACTGCTAGAACGATACGCTAGATGCCCGAATGTGATAGATCGTGGGTAGGGTACATTACGGAGTCCACGTGCTGATGTCTTCAGGGTCATTGCTGACAGGTCGGTGGTCGTACATGGCGAAGACGCATGGGTGAAAAACAATGAAAGCGGCGAGTACTCACTCTCTGCGTACACCTTTCTTGTCTTGGAATAGTCGGGCGCTCTGCCGTACCGCCATTTTGACTGGGTGTCCTTGAGTACAGCGTCTGGATCGGCGAGATAGTCAGGGATTGATGATTCAGGAGGCTTGTCCTGAACAGGCTGTTGGACCTCTGCAGTAGCCATCTTGGTCAAACAGCTTTAGAAGGGTGTCGTGTCAAGACAGATATCGCCAAGTATACTAAAGATGTTGCAGGCAGGAAGGTTGGTAAAGTTGTAGCTTGAAGAGTTGAGGCTGAGACGAGAAGAAGGAGGATATTTATACGCCTCCTGTGCAGGATCCGACAGCTCTAGGATCCGAGAGCTCTAGAGGCTCTCGGATCCAACATTGAGTCGAGCTTTATCCCCGCGTGAGCGCAACCTATCATTTTGGGCATTGGAGTAGTGGGACGCATGCGTTGATGTAGCACAAGGTTGCCCTGCAAAAAGCGCGGTCCATCGGCAGCTGCGGAGGTTGCATGCCTGTGTCAACTTGACCTGAGACTGTTACCCTAAAGTGGTTTAATCAAGCTGTTTGAGTAAGCGATCAAAGCATAGCTATTTGACTTTAGCTAGCCAACTTTCCTCAGTCGCGTTCTAGTACACCGTTTGCTCGAATGCTACTCCGATTGACCGCCAGATGACCACCACTAGGAAGTGTCATCTGGCTCATCAAGGCTGAACAAATTTAGAATGGCACGAACGGCATAATATAGAGGGGTCCAGGGACCAGATAGCTTGCCGGCTCGCATATCTTGCTGTAGCTAGCGAGGCGTTCACGCGTCTTTAGCCGCCTATTCCAACTCTGTTTCTTTGTCCCTATTCGGAGTATCGCTAGCAGCTAATCGATTTAGCAGCTGAAGACATTCATCACTGGCCACTCGGGCTTTCCTCCGTGACAGGGTTCCAGTTGAGGTAACGTTGTTGGGTTCCGCTGGTCAGTCGTCGATTGTTGTTGTTGCCCTTGTCGTCGTCGCAATCTGATGTAGTGGAGGAGGACATGGGCCGAGAAGGAACATCGGCACGGCACGACCTCTCTACGAAGCTCTATGCATGGCGCCCACCACAGATCTGGATCTCAAGCCTCTAATATGCAACAAGGCACAGATTGAATCCTTCATGAACATTTTGTGGTCCGTGTGGCTCGTAGACGACACACATTGGTTCCTGCTCTCAACTGCGCATGCAAGGACGGCTGATTGTTTGAGCCAGCCGCCGACAGCGTCCCGAGCATCGGCGTCTTTCTGTTTACAGGCGCACCTCGATGGCAACCTCGAAAACGTGCGCAGTGCAGCCCTCGTGTGTTGGCTGCCTACAGCCATTCACCCGCATGGATGCAGATGGCTGATTTGGTAGCAATGATCCTCTGACCTGCTACACGACTTGCAACGCGACTGCCCGCCTTCGGCTTAGCCATGTCGGAACGACGATTGAGAGAGACGCTTCACATGGCTCCGACTGGCTCTCAACACTCGAACAGGGGTCCACACAAGAGCGCGATGTGAGCCTACAAAGCGCGAAAGACGTGGAACACGCTGAAAGCGAGTAGGAGTTGACTCCGGCGGAAGTTGATCTGAGACCCCGACTGGTCAATTGCCGATCAGAATGAGAATCAGACATCTGCGACCAACCATGCATAGTCTTGCTATACCTACAAGTTTCTGATCAATTCAATCACGCTCTGCCCAACATACGTGCACTGACCAGATTTGAAAGCTGTCAAATCGACCCTTGGAAGCTGATACGGTATTTTACGTTGCCTCAAATGTCCAAATTTCGCCCGTACCAACATCAACAACTATTGTAAGCGTCGCTGAGCCGATGACACACTAACGCGTACTCACTTAAACACTTTACTGATGAATTGAGTCGAAGTGGGCCCAAACTTTTAACAGCCAATGGGTATCTAGGGATAACCGGAGCAGAATATAAGGCACTTATATACACTAGCTTGAGTTCCTGATCTCAATCATCTCATGACACATTGAAAGGAATCTCTGGCGATATTCAGCAGGGGTTGTGGTGATGCTCATATGTCCTTGACGGTCAATCAGATTCCATGCTTTTATCAACCATGTCATGACCCTTGGTTGCAGCTTATGCTTAGCCCAGAAGAAGTCGAGAATGGCAGCACGAAACACGAACTTCTGATCAGCAGAATACACACCGGTACGCCACGAATCCATTGGTGGCACAAAAGGAGGTCTCTTTGATTGTTCGATAGCTGTCTCCTGGCTTTGACATGCAGATGAGTCGTCAGCATTGCTAAGCGGGATCCTGACCAGAAACAGGGAATAGTCGACCGCGTTGCACTGTTCGAGCAGTGCGGTATCTCCCGAGAGTTGTTCAAAGAGGTCATCAGCCTGAGACTGAGTCAGAACAATCTTGTCCTCGAACTTGTCTGCTAAACGGTCTTTAGTGGCGTCAGAGGTAAGCTTGCCATTCGCGATATCTCGCTCCGGGAAGAAATACGACGTAGGCTTTAGGTCCCAAGTCTCCCATTTCGATGTGCTATCCTTTTCCTTGCCAATCAGAAGGTTCTCCATGATGATATGATGTGTTGGTGCAGTACCAAGCAGACCACCAATACCAAAGCGTGACCATTCGAGGAAGTCAGTAATTCGAATGAGCAATGACTTGGTGTATTGTATCATGTGGTTGTAATAAGGTTCCAGAAACTCGTCACGGAAGAACGAATGCTCAAACCCCCGGGGAACACTTTTCACCAGATATGCTCCGTCTCCAGTCGTGTAGAAGGTCTGCGTATTGCTTAGTTTGTTACTTGTATGGTAAAGGCGAACGACTCACGCTTCCCGAGAATCCCATGTCGCCATTCGGCTTCAGGCCGTTTCTCTGGCCAAAACTGTCCTTGTAATATTCTTCATCCACCTGCCACTGTTCGCGTAGTCTTTCAAAGAGATCATTGCGATGTTTAGTCAATGATAGTTGGTAGAGCGCAAAGAGATACGCGATGGCCGTCAAAATCCGAGCAAGCAGCGAGCGCGCCTTTGCTCCATTGTTCTCAAGAATCGCGTAAACTATCGACCTGGCAATCTTCTGCTGACGCACCATGATGAATGGTACATGTGAGATTGTTTGGGAAAAAGGTAAGAGAATCAAAACAGGATGTCGCACAAATAGCTGGAGATGCAACCCTGATTACGTCAGATGGCCAAGCGAAAACACCTCGCATCCTACTTTATCGCACTTTTCATCACAGATAAACATCTCGCCAATTTGTGCTGACATTCCAAGCTTGATTGCTTCAAGCAAAATGACTCGTGAGTATGAGGATCTTATCAGGTATAGTTGTCGGTACGACTCCAGGGTTAAATAGTCCATACAACAATCAGGGCGTGAGCAACAAGAGAGAACAAAGTTGAGTGATTTCTCAAGACATGTGTAAACCAGTGACAGGCAAGTGAGTTGAGCGCAGCTTCATCCATGAAGCTTGACGACTTGTCGCATCTCAATGTCCGTCTTGCTAGTGCATTTGTGAAACCCATGATCTACAACAACTGAACGTGCAACAACTCAAGATCATTAGCAGCAGTAACATGTTGGTAAGGCCGAAGAGCAGTTCCTTTTCTCAATTCAATCAAACCAGCCAGCCTAACAACTTCATCTCAATTCAGAACCCTTGACCAACCCTCTACACACGCACATCACCATTCGTATCAAGCAACACCGTGCGCCGAGATTAGCACATCCTCACACTTTCGTACGTTATCGGATTAGCTGTGATATCCGGCTACCTGCCATGTCCGTCCGGTAAGCACGATTTACAACAGACTGGTGACTGACTTGCGCTGACCGTCTGCTGTTTACAGCGCAAACATCACTGGTCCCTTCGCCGAAATCATCGTCGGAGCAGGAAGATCCGCCGTCGTCTTCACCCTTCCGAAAGAGCTGCTCTGCAAATCGTCCACGTACTTTAAGGCCGCGCTGAACAATGGCTTCTCCGAAACTACGACGCAACGAATCGTTTTCGATGACGATGATCCCGACATTTTCAGGACTTACGCCGTTCGGCTGCTTCAAGAGGAGTTAAAGCGCGAATGCCTTGATGAAGTTTCCCAGGTGGAACGACACCTATTCCAGCTCTACATCTTCGCAGACAAAAGAGGCATTCTGGATCTGGCAAATGACGTCGTTACCATGATGGCTTCTTACTGGGA
This sequence comes from Aureobasidium melanogenum CBS 110374, assembly GCF_000721775.1. NCBI lineage: Eukaryota > Fungi > Ascomycota > Dothideomycetes > Dothideales > Saccotheciaceae > Aureobasidium > Aureobasidium melanogenum. The sequence continues at coordinate 235,637 of NW_024470057.1, read as the reverse complement.
TCAGGAAGTTATTAACATGAGTGTCACTCGAGATTGTCTCCCTTTAATATCACCACAATCAACTCTCTACCAACTTACACTGGATAACCTACTCCTACAATCTAGGCTTGTTGCATGGAGTCAGAAAGAATGGAAAGAGTTCGGCAGTCATTCGCAAGATGTAATGCTGGAATTGTTCCATAAGGAACGTCACTTTCCCGATTCCTTTAAGGAGCTAGACGAGTGCATCAAGTCAATCTGCCACTATCATGAACATAACGGCAATGCGAGTGAACAAGTGGATTGTGCCGACAGGGTGGAAAGAGGCTGCAATACATGGGTGCATTACACAATTGACGAACTCCGACAGGTCAAGTGGAAATGGTGAACAACAAAACAAGTTGACGGCTTCCACAGATTAGAGGAGGGAGGAACCGGTCTGATATCTCAGCAATACTGAGTGAAAGCTCTCCACTCATGGTATCAATGTTACTTTGCCTCAAATTTGTATCCCTACGTGATTTTCTGTGTTCTTTTTACTCAATATCCATACCTCGTCATGCACAATTACTCTTGTCGCGCCGTCTCCTGCTATGAATGGCTGACATCGTCTTTCTTTCATTGCTCATTATATTTGGCCACAGCCTTCACCAAGTGAAACTCAGGTGATTAGGCTCTATAGTCGTTTCACTTACGATTTTCTCGCGCCTGCTGAAAGCTCTCTCACAACTCGTTATCTCTGAAAGGTTCTCTGAGCAACATCGGCAGCTCCGACAGACTCACTACAACAAATCAACAGCGCGACTGCCTCAGCTCTCATCACCGCAAGCGCACTTTTCTTATTGCACGCACCGCCGCAAAGGCATCGCGATCTCTCTTTCTTCTTCTACACACTTGCAACAGGACGATCTTCTATCAACCCAACTCACCAACATCCGTCCAACATGTCGCTCCTGTAAGTTAGCATGATCCCGACCTGCTGCCGTGCGCTCTCGAAGAACAATGCATTTGGCTCAGTAGATCACTGATCAAATTCACACAGAGATGCCATCACTGGTCCAACTGCCCAGATCATTGTGGGTAAGGGAGGGAATGTCCAACGATTCAATATTCATAAGAAGCTCCTTTGCGACTCTTCAACATACTTCAAGGCTGCTCTCAACAACGGATTCGCCGAAACACGCGATCAGAAAATCACACTGGACGACGAAGACCCGGCGGTCTTTCGCACGTACGTTGCTTGGCTCTATAAAGAGAGGCTAGACACGAGAACAATGCCTTCTGGTGTTCAGAAGGAAGCTGTTCAGAGGCACATGCTTGAGCTTTACGTTTTCGCAGATAAACGTGGCATCATAACTTTACTGAACGACACTATTACAATGCTAGCTTCACGATGGGCGGTTACAAGTGTCAGCCTGAACGACATAGCGTGGCTGTTCCCTCTCATTCCGCATACCAGCAAGCTATATCAACTCCTCGTGGACAATCTAGTTCTAGAACTCAAGGATACTTCCGAGATCAGACGTCGGCTTGTGGAAGGGGATCTACCAAGAACAGCTTTGATTGATATTTCCCTCAGACGCCAGTCTCTCCGGAGAAATTTCAAGAGGTACGAAGCATGCTTCGAGTCTGTTTGCCATTACCACCTGCATGAGCAGTCGGGCGGTATGAGCAGACAAGAATGTATTCGTCGTATCGAGGCTGGAGACAACGTTTGGTCTGATGAGCTTGATCTCGAGCAGTGCATGTGGGAATGGGACTAATCGGCAATTTGCAAAAAAAAAAAAACTGGCAAGATCAGAAACCACTCGAGGGAACGTAGCGGCACCGCATTTTCTTCGTTCAGTGCTGACACATTTTTATAGGTGCTTAAGCCTCCCACTGTTTTACTCATCGTTCTTCTCACAGATAAATTCGACATTGTCCCCAACATCTCTCGGGATCCTGCAACACACAAACAAAAACGCATGTCATGGTTGAGAATTTCCCGCAGTAGATCAGCCAGTAGAGAAGCTGGGAGGCAAATCCTCATACCTCGTACCCCAAGCACTCTCCACCGGCCCAAGGGTCAACTCAAGCACACCCCCTTCAACAGAAAACTCATGTCCAATCCAATTCTTTGCGTATGGCATCCCATTGAGCGTTGCACTCTGGACATAGATATTCTTATACTCAGTGTCGAGATTGACATTGCGGACAGTAGCCTTATTACCGGAGATCTGATTCGTAATGCTGATCTCAGGGAAGAAGGGAGGTGTAATGAGGTAGACATTTTGGCCTGGGACGGGAAAGAGTCCCATCATGGCGAGGACAATGAATGAGCCCATGGCGCCGGAGTCGTCGTTGCCGGGAATGCCGTTTACGCTTGTGTTGAATTGGGAAGGGATGTAAGAGTGTGCTCTTGCTGCGCTCTTGCCAGGACGACCGGCGTAGTGGTATTGGAAGACTGGGAGGAAGCCTTGCTCGTCGCCGATGTAGAGCAAGCCGCTCTCGTGAAGGTAGTCGAGACGGTTGACAAATGAATCTGGCCCGTCGAGAGTGTTGATCAAAGAAGCCATGTCTTGAGGAACATAAGTTGTATACAGCCATGCAGACCCTTCATACGTTTCATGACCTTCCGGGTTGAGATAGCATGAAGTGAAGTTGAGCAGAGGCGAGCAAAAGATCGGGTCTTGGAAACCCCAAGTACCATTCAAGAATTTAGGTTGCAAAAATCCAGTAAAGCCAGTTTGTGTGCCATTGATAGTGGAGTTTTGGTCCTCTCTAATGAGATTCTTCCAGTTCTCTGAGCGCGAGATGTATTTCTCATGGTCCGAGGTATGTCCAAGACCACGTGCCATTTCTGCGATGCAGAAATCGTTGTATGCGTACTCAACTGTGCGAGAGATACTGCGTGTAAATGGCCCAACGCCATATGGATCATAGTCATCGGCAGGGATATAGCCCAGCGACTTCCAGCTAGCCAAGCCTCCTCGGCCTTCTACAGCCCAATTCTTTGGTTCGTCTTCAGCATCTGATACGACAGCCTCATATGCAAGTGCCCAGTCGATATCTTGGGTCAGGTTCTTGACATATGCATCAGCCAGCACGACATCGGCATTAGATCCACCTTGGGTGAATCCTTTGCACAACGACATTCGGCAATCTGGAAGTTTGCCTTCGTGGCGGTATATGTCTAACAAGCTTCTGATCATCAGAGCCTGCGATTTCGGGTCGAACAGTGTAATCAAGGGATGTATGCTTCGGAATGAATCCCAGATACAGTAGTATGAATCATAATAAGGCTCTGTACTGTCCCACAGAGGGTTCTCGCCGGTGTAATCTTGCGGGCTGATAGAAGCACGGTACAGCCCGCTCCAGAAAATGGTCTGAAATTCATCGCTGACACTGCCTGGTGTGACTGATACTACGCTCATCTTGTCTGTCCAAGCCTGACGTGCGGCAGAGTGGATGTTGTCAAAATCAAAGCCAGAGATTTCTTTCTCTGCGTTCGAGCATGCTTGGGTAGTGCTTATAAAACTCAATCCAACACGAGCCAAGATATGAGTAGCATTGTTTTCAGGCGCATTGAAACGCACCCAAGCTCCAGCAGGGAGTATGTCAGGAGAGTTGTTGACCCCATCAGGTACAACACTCAGGCTTTTGGGTTCAGGGCCAGCCCTGTTGTTCATGAAGACACCAGTATCGCGAATGCTTGCGCCAGTAAAATCGGTACAGAAGTGAAGATCATATGTTCCGATGCCAAAGCTAGGACTAAAGGTTCCATTGCCGATTATTCTTCCGGTTTCTGGGTCCACAGAAATTGATCCGTTACTTCTAGATTTGGGCAGATCAATCAGATCTGCCAGGATGAGCGGACTCAGAGGCATGTCTGCAGTACCTTTGGGAAAGGAAAAACGATAGAGTGCAGTACGGTTCGTCACAGTCATTTCGGCACGGACAGAATTGTTAAGAGTGATTGCAAAGTATCCTGGTTCTGCAACAATAGAGCCATTGATCTGAGGAGTAGCTCTATCGACAGACGTGAATTGGCATTGATCGAGGTCATCATTGTGACATCCAGGGTGCGCAAAGAGAGGGAAGTTGCCGAGCGAGGGTGATCTGTATTACCCGTTGGTCAGATATATTCCCAAAACAGATTGTGGATGTGAGGTTGGGTATTGAAGATTGTAATCAGACAGAATTCTAGGTGGTCTCAAGGGGTATCGAGGGGTTGATGACAAGGTAGAAGTGGTTCATCCTTTAAACGTGAATTGAGAAAGACTGGGTCGAACTTACCCTCCAGTTCCGCTATCGTGCATGTGTGAAAAGCCGGTGATATTGCTGTAGTCGCTCGCATAACCGCCCTGGTTTTCACCATTGACATCTGCGACAGCTTTGGCCATACCTGTGAGAAAGTCAGCAAGAGTTGAATACCTCGCGGGAATTGGAAAGGCATACCAAAAGGCAGAGTAGCACCAGCAAAGACATGACCTGCTCGATTGTCAACATAGGAGCGGGTGTCGCCCTTCTTCTCTTGGTTCAAACCTCCAAAGCCTGTGCCTATGAGTGGATCAACGTAGTGAAGAACGTCAGCTTCTTGAGCCAGAGCAAAGCCGAGCTGAAAGCTCAGCAAGCCATACAGTACCCAAAAATGAGCCATATTGTCGAGTAAGTGATGGAAGCAGATGCACTTCCAGCAAACACTGGCAATCACTGATTATACGTAGTGTCGCATCCTGAGTGCTACAACAACGACCCCGCCCTCAGTTGATGAGGAGCAGTGAAGCGAGCAAAAGGCTACGGTAACATGCATGATGGACATGTGTCAATTGTAGCAAAGATTGACATTGGCCGAGAGGAGTGGAATACGATGCTACAGCACACAAAGGAAAAAGCGGGCACGAAACCAAGAGCGGTGGAGCAAACCCGACGCCAAGACGCTGACGTCGTATCAATTGACCCTCGGCTCGACTTTACAATCTTACGCCGTCGCGAACCAGGCGCGTCTTCTCACCATCGGCGGCAGAGACGTGGAAAGAGCGACCATATTTTTGTCCAAGGACGATATACTCGATTAATTTAAGATCAAGAAGCATTTCAAACATGCTGGCGACTTCGAATTACGGATCTGCTTCATCTCAGCCGCACAAATTCTTGCCCAGCGTGCCGTCGCCACTCTCTCCTCGACGTGCAAATGTCAAAAGTCCATCTACTTCCTTTTGGTCCTTCGACACATCAATGGCCACCTCAGCACCCCAGCAAGCACAGAATCAGCAATCGCATGTACCCTTCTCGTCTCGGCCGGTGAAAACAGCCCCTATACCACGCTCCGATGCATTGCGCGAACGCCGGAGGGACATGTTCTTGCGCAAAGTCCGTCAGTCTCGCGATGACAATAAGTGGGACTCGAGGATAGACGACGTATGATCCCGATAGCACACCAGTGTCAACTTTTGTGCTGACTTCCTTTAGATGGCCAGACTCGACTACCTGAAAGAGAAGCGACGATGGGAAGCCGAACAAGTACGATCCGCACCACAACTACATCCCGACTTTGCAGAAGCAGAAGAAGCCTCTGAGTACGACCTGCCAACATACAACAGCCAGACGGCATGGGATCCACAATCGCGATTCGACTATCCTCTAGACCCCGAAGCCGATGCTATTCTACAACAAGAAAATGAAGAGCTGGAAGCCTTGGTCGCTTTAATGCAAGAAGATGAACAACGTCAAAACCAGCAGTCGAACAGTCAAGAAGCATACGATGATCGTTCGTCAGCTTTCGGTAGCGATGACGATGAGTATGATAATATCTTCATGAATCTCATAGATGAGACTGGTGGTGCAGCTGGTGGTTCTGGGCAGCATCAATCCACAGCAGATGACGAGATGGACTTGAGCTAGACTGGCTCATTGGGGCGAAGAGTTTTTGTGTTTCTTCATGGCTTCTTTTGTGATTTAGCGTGGCGTTGGCTGGATAACTCATAGGACTCGATACATGGCTTGGTGGGATGGGCTCGGTGCTAGGGAAAGGACCTGTATTAGGAATCGGATTAGCTGTACAAGCTCGGTGGGCTGTTCACCTTACAAGTCGATAGCAATTGTAAACGTATCTTTTATGCTTGAAATTCTTCACTTTCTTTCGCCAGCATCTATCGTGTATTGTCATGATAGCATCCAATGCCGATCTTTATGCCGAGCTCGTCCTCTACACTTCCCTCTCCATCATTCCACCATCCACCTCTCAACTAGCAACCTTGCCCTTTCCCTCAAACTCCAACAAATAAGGATCCTCCTTGAACTTAGCATACCCCTCCCTCTCCAAACACCTCCTCGCAACACCCACATCAAACTCAATATCCTCAATCAAACTCTCCTTACTCACGTAATCATATTCCGGCCTTATGAATCCCAATATCACAAGATTCATATGGGCACCATAGAAATCAGCATCGAACTTCTCGAGGACATGGACTTCGACACTGCGGACTGTGTTTTTGTAGAATGGGTTCCAGCCGATGGACATGACTTGAGGGTAGATGGTGGAGGTGGAGGAAAGAGAGCAGTAGCCGTAGTAGACGCCAGACTCGATTTTTTCGTGGCCACCGATTGTGAGGCCTGAGAGGGGGATGTTGGCTGTAGGGATGCCGAGCTAGAAATGGTTGTCAGTATTGAGTCTTGTTTTGTGTTTTGTCTTTGTGTTGGCTCTCTTTCTTGTGTTGTGAGAATTGAAGGAGGCCAAAAAACTTATGTTCTTGTGGTTGTCAGAAATGGCGCTCTACTAACCTCTTTACTGCCGCGGCCAAAGCCTTTGACAACTTCGCCGTTCAACTTGAGAGGGAATGGTGGCTCAGGGCCGCTGTCGGGACCGACGATGGTATCACGAGGGCCGTCCGGACGCATTTTGAGGTTTTGTTAATGGTTTGATGAGTTCGTGAGTCGTGAAAGTTTGAAGGAGATGTTTACTACTCTATGTCTGCTTGGTGTGACTAACGCTCGTGGTGAATCCACGTCGGACTTTGCGGCGTTTGCAAGAAACCATCCTGGACCTCTCCTTCAGCTTGACCAAGATTCTCCCTTGCGACGCATGACAAAACATAAACGCGACATGTTGATTTCATTGAATCTGGGTATTCACTGCTCTTCGAACAAGGTAAAGGAAACACGTTCTGTAGTGAGATGGGCGATATGCGGTCTACTTGGTGCATCAATAACAGCAGCAGTTCTGGGCTCTAGCCAGGCTGACATCGGTAAGAAGTGATTGGGAAGTCGGTGTATCGTAAGTGATGCAAAAGAACCGATGCAAAATGCGTGCGTTTCGAGGGCCAAGTTTGGCTGAATCTGGGTGTTATCCGAAGTGAGAAAGAGCTGGGCCTGGAAATGCTTTCCCTTCACTCCTGAGAAGACATCACACACAGATATTATATTCTTCCAGCACTGTTCACCTGTCTTTTCCTATCACTACCTCGTCCCATTTTCCTTTTCCTTCACATATCTCGCTCGCACTCAAGATCCTTATTCCGTGTATTTCTTTTGGTCATCAGAAGATCGGAAAATCGACTCGGCAAGCGCGAAGGAGCTCGCAACGCATAACAAACACAAGTCAATGCATCTTTCAAGTCCTGCATCGCGTCTAAAATTCCAGTTAACAGTCGCTTGAAGAGCCTAGCGATACCTCGTATGTTTTCTGGACAGCATCTACTTCACATCTTTCCTCAAAGCATCCCTTCGGCTCGCCTACATTGCTGTCGCGTTCATCTACAGCACCAACGCGCAGTCGCTTCACCATCACATTCTGTCGCAATTGGCGGCCGCGCACATTGAATATCACATCACTTCGACGCGTCCAATCGTATACCCATCTGGCAAAAAGAACCACGACCCTTCTTGTCTCTTTGCACGAAATCATCGTTGAGTAATCTCGAGGTTGCCAGATGGACTACGTCTACGAAAAGATTGCTGGCAAAGGTGAGTCTTCAAGGTTCCAACCAACGCGACTCATGCCAACACAATAACCAGGACCGGCTCGAAGATATAATTTGGAGAAATGTCGAAAAGAGCTCGAAAGAAGTTGCAACAACTACCAGAACCGTGGCAATTGCTTCCCTCCCACACCGCGTACTACACCAAGCAGTGCGCCTAATTCACAACCGCAACACTCTCCACAACACAAGAATGTTCGATTCCAGACTCCTCAATCGCTGAACGAAACCGCGCACATTCCTCAGAGAATCAAGCGATGCCCGTTTCAATACAACGAGGATGAGCTCCGGCACCGAGCTGAGCGAATCAGGGCTGATCTCAGGCCGAAACTTGAGCCTCGAGCCCATCAGCCTCATGTGTTGTCTTCGGATCCTTTGGACGTTCACACAGGCCAAGACTTCTCGAATGACGATTCTAATAACAATCGAAACAATAACAGCTTCGCGCCTCGCCGGCATCCAACACTGCATCGACAGAATTTGACGTATGACGATATTATTGCGATACGGGATACCGCTGTGCGCATCGCAAATGATTGTGCCGTCCGCGACGAACAGCCCTATCCCGAATCACCCCGTCAAGAGACTCTGCGCAGCACACGATCTACAACTGGGCTGGAGAAAACCGAGACTCAAGATGCTGATCCCACTGGCTCAGACGAGGGACAGGATGACAATGGCATCAGTATCACTGAAGATGGTTGCATTATCCAACATGGCTTTGACATCTCGTCCATAACCTTTTCTCCTACAGACACTGCTCATCCCAGATGCGATTCAGCATGTGATGTCAAACACACGACACCTAAGCAAGAACCTCGCAAAGAGCCATTCAGGGCAAGCGTCAGGAATACAAAAGGTGCAAGGGTCCCGGTCTGCTTTCGCAAACAAGAAATCTTGCATCAACGAAATGTATCGCATCTTACAGCTTTGTTCTCTGGTCCGTCCTCTTCGCAATCTCAGGGAACTGTACAGGAGAAGCTACGCAAACCAGATGAGCAGCAACAACACAAAAGAATGCCAGTTCCTGCACGTCCTTCTGTCTTCTTCTCGGGCTCCAGCTCATCAGGCGCTGTTGTGTCTGATAGTGAGGATGAGGGTGAAGGACAGATGAGTCGCGAGACTACGAAGATTGACAGTGCTACGAGCTCAACCGTTTGTGCTGATGGGACTAAGGACATGGCATCTCTTGGTAGTGTTGCAACCCTTGTCAACTTGAACAAGCTTGCTGAAACTGTGAAGATAAGCGATCGTTTGCCGCAGCATTCTGCACGACTCTCGCCTCTATCATCATCAAAGCGTCTAGCCCCGAGTCCTCTTCAAGTCAGGCAGAATCGACTTCCTCATGCTGGTACACACCTCCCACAGCGGCAATCAGAGCATCCTGACTTTACTTCTCATCCTCGAGGGCAAGATACTAGCAGACCTCCACCTCTTCAGAGCCGCAAACCGCAACCACAACTTCTTCGCTCTCATCAGACGGCCAAAGTTCTTCTGGACCACCGGCAACATCGTCGTGTCCCAAAGCCGCCATCTCCTCGCGCTCAATCTCCGTGCCAGGCTCTTGGTCTTCGTCTACCTCCACAACCGTATCACGAAAACCACAACTATGTTTCTACGCTCCTCGACAAGATTGAGAAAAATGGCGGAGGCCGCCCTGCGAACTTTAGCTGGGATCATGTTGCCCCTATGCATGGATTCAGCTCATGCCATGCCTTTTACGTCCTCGACTAGGTAGCTTGGGCGTTGTTCTTAGCAACTCTGCATTTGGAGAATTTTATTCACCGTCTCCACGACGATAAACACCTCAGCATGGACCTCAACTCCCTGCCTCCCTTTGCTCCTGGAACTGCGGCAGCAGCCCTTTCAGCTTTCTTTGTTGCTTTTCTTGCATATCGCTGCTGCTTTTCCATGATACCCACATCGCGTTTTCTTCTGGAGTTCTCATCTTTTTCCTGGTTTATCACTCCTTCCATTCTTCTATTAGTCGCGGGTGATATGAGGCTGACTGGCGCAATGGGCTGCCGATCGACAATGTCTAATACCTAATGCATAATGGACAATGGCTAATGCCTCCTTTCTTCCCCATCTTCATCGCAGACAGCCAGCTCTTCCCTCCGTCTTTGCACGGAGAATGTTTCGGTCGACAATCTGTCTCTTCTCCAGCATCTTTCTTCCTTTTGAAGATGCAAGCGACCAGGAAAGTAAAGGAATCTGTTGGAGATGACCTAGACTGGGCTTTGTCAAAGGAGAATGAGAATGAGACAGACAGAGAAAAAGAGTAGCTTTAATGTTTAATAGCAACCAATGAAATCACTGATCGTTCTTCCTGCCCTTGACTCCCTGGGCCTTCCTTGCTAAGTTGCGTGTCGCTCCAACATCTATTATGCTCTGAGTGCTCTTGAAGCACATACGTTGCTAACAAAGTATCCAAAGCACCTGCCCTTGAGGAAAAGCGTAAATGTGATTTGAAAGGGTATCGTTGAAGAGACTGTGTCTTTTACTCTTCTATCTTGTCGTCCCCTTCCTTGCAAACACTCCTCCGTATCAGGAAAAACGCCAAACGCTATGCTAAACCTCCCATTCCCCCCATTATTTCCAGCAATCCACATAATAGACAGACAGAACCCATCCTGTTCTTGGGGTTCTAATCATCTCCTCTTAAACCACACATATCAGTGCCTAACCAATAATCCAACCAAGCAAAAATGAGCCAGTAAAGACTTGCATTCTTCCAATCAAAGTTTCCATCGTCAGTACGAGGGACGGCAGATCCTATCACATCGCCCTTGGTACCGACGAACAGATTGACCACAGGCCAGGTTGCCAATGACGAAGATACGGATTTTGAAGGTTCGGCAAAGGCCATGTCTGCGGGCTTCAGGACAGCGCGCGTGGCGCCTGGGATGCGCATGGGACGGTTTTGGGCGGGTGTGGGGGCCGAGAGGGAGGTTGTGGTTGTTGATGTTGTGGGTGCGAGGGCTGTAGAGGAGGTAGGTTGGGCGGTTATTGTTGCTGAGGACATTGTGTTGGACGAGTCACTTGGTGTTAGAGTATCGCGAGTGCTGAAGGTGGGAGGGAGAGCTGGACCGTCGATTTGAGCGCCGGCATTTGAGTATGGGATTGGAGCATCGTTGGGAGGACCAGTACCACGGAAGGGCTCTGCATAGACGAGGAAGCCGTGGATGGGGTGAGGAGAGCAGTGACAAGCCAGGTCTGCGGCTTCGGGACTGTCGAAGGTGACTTTGATCCAGTGATCTCCTCCACGGTAGGCGTTGCGTTTGCGAAGAGCGGCTTGTGAAAGGGAGCGTTGGGCTAGCTTTGCGCGGCTGTATGTCAAGCTGTGGTCGTAGCGTTGGTGAGGCGGATGGCGATCGTAGTCCTCGTAGACGATGCCGTTGGAGATGCGTTCGTAGTACTCGATAGCAGCCCATTGCGAGTCTGTGCCAAAGCCGTACAGGATAACCTCAGTAGCTTCCTTTGCTGAAGCAGCATCCGCAGCTACTTGTGATGCAGCAGCTTCGGAGGGCTTCTGTGTAGGTTGTACTGGATCTTTTGCCTTGAGCTCGTCCTTGTACTTAGCAAAGATGAAGTCCTCGGTCTGCATGTTTTCTTGTCGCACGACATCTTCTTTGCGTGCTGGTGTTGCTGTCTTGCTGCGTGAGAAACCACGACGGCGTACTGAGCGTCCAAATGGGCCTTTTTCTTCGGGTTCTCGTCTGCGGCCTATCTCTGCGCTGTGAAGAGTTAGTTTAATTTAGGGTACGAGGTCGACTTGGACGTACTCGGCAAACTCATAGCCCCAGGGTAGACGTCTGCCAGATGCATCGAGTGCTCTTTCACTCTCGGGCACAGCATGGACTTGCATACCCCCGCGCATCGAGTTCATGGCTGTGTTGAAGACGTGATTTGGGGCCGAGAAAAGTGATTAACGAGAACGATAGCGGCGCAGATGTAGACTCCAAAGCTTCTCCTGTCGTGACTGAGACGCAACTGTGGTGTAAAGGTGAATGACAAAGTGATAAAAACAGTCGATACTTTCTCACATGCGCGCTGTTGGAAAAGCGTCACCTCCGCAACCAACCAACACCAGGCCCGAGCTTCTACCATCAAGTCTTGGCACTAACTATTCCATCATCCATCTATCATTGTTCTTGCACACCACAATCCTCACAAAACCTCAATCAAATAATGGAAGGCAACCGCGAACGACAAGCCGCAGAGCTAACTCTCCTCACAACGATGTACCCCTCCGAGTTCTCCTGGCGCACAACACCACCCCCCGATCTCGAAACTCCGACAACCATAACCACCGACCCAAACTTTAGCTTGTCCATCCACCGTACACCCACCTATATCCTGCACCAACAAACCCCTGGCTGATTTTCAACAAATACAGCCAGTTATGCCCTCGAGTTTTCTCTTCCAGACACCTATCCCGATACCCAAAAACCGCATGTGTATTTATCTTGTGGCGGTGACGTCGATACCTCGACTCGCAAACGCGCAAGAGCAAAGTTGGCAGAAGTGGTCGAGGAGCAAGAGACAGGCATGGAGATGCTCGATTTGATTGTGACGTTATTCACCGACTATCTTCCCGAGTTGACAGAAGTCAAGTCACGTACAGACCAACATCAAGACCAGGAGGGTAATCAACGGCAACACACTTCGAAGATCAAGCGAGTGGTCATATGGTCACACCATCTGCTAGCCACCTCGAAACGGAAAGATATCCAAGCTTGGTCTAAGGAGTTGTCGTTAAGTGGTTTCAGTCGTCCAGGTCATCCCGGCAGTATCTTTGTCGAGGGCGATGAAGACCAAGTGGACGAGTTCGTTCGTCGCTTGAAACAGCTGCGCTGGCAAGCCTTACAAGTCAGAGGCGAGGAAACAGCTGACAAGCGTATCTGCGGTCCTGGTGATGGTGTGCTCGAGGTCGAAGGCCTAGGCGACATTGCAGAAGCACTCAAGAAGATTGACGCCAACACTGCCGACCTTTTCCTCCAAGCCATGAAGATTGCAAAGACAGACTAGCACCATATGAAATGAATCGATGTTTTGAAATGAGAATCTTTGATACGAAAATGAGTACGAAATGAGCAAGTGCGTATGCTACGGCTGTCTTGCCTCGATTGTGTGTTGGAGAGAGATAGAGAAAGGGGAGAAAACCAAAGAGATCAAAGGCTGTCGTGCCTGCCTCTTTCCAGTTCCATCCATGAGAAAACCCAAAACCAGATACACCATCATGAGAACCAAAACTCCGAAGAAAAAAGTCCAAGCAGACAAAAGATCCAGGAGATGTTCATAACTCCATGTCAATGCCCAATATTATGCCGCCAAACCGGTTCCAGACCCCGTTGAACGAACAAACGAAACAATTGGTATCACTAGTTTTTCGTTATCCACAATTTCAGAAACAAGAAGATGCAATCGCTCATCGAGGCATGATTCCAACTCTGCGAGTCTTGATCAGGAAAGGCGAAGGCATCTCATCACGTTCGGGATCCCACAGAGGCTCTTTGTCCAGAGTTGCCTTTGTCGACACCTTGGGCACTTCGATACTCGATGAAGGGCTGGCGATGCCTCTAGCTTGTGCCAGCTCCACCAGAGTGCGGCCTTGGATGCCTTGTTGCAGGTTGTTGCGGTGAACAGTCTTGATCATGTCTTCGCTCTTTGCGCCCTTCTTAGTGGCCAGCGCGGTCTTAGAAGGCTGAGATGGAATGGCGGGTGCTCTTCTGCTAGGACTGATGGTTTGACCCTTGTTCATAGGAGAGCGGTTAGGTGATGCTGCGGCACGTCTAGTGCTGGGGGCCAGATTAGGTACTGCCTTCAAGCGTGATTGGAGTTGAGTGGGCATAGTCTTTTGTCTTGAAACGCCAGGTCTCGAGGGCTGAGCCAAGACCTTGAAGGGATCGTTCTCTCTGCTGTTGGGTCTTGATCTGATGGGCGAACCACCGTCTGAGCCAAAAGATTCCTCATCCTCGTTGTCCTCGGGGAAGAGAGCGAGGTTAGTCTCGCGAGTAGCACGATCAAACATGTTGGGTCCCTTGAACGCAGGCTGTCTAAGCTTGCTTCCTTCAAGAGGTGCGTTCCTACGCGGTGACAAGGAGAGCGAAGCGATGCTCATTGGGCTAGGGTCAACCATCTGAATATCCATGGGGCTGGGAGCGACCTCGTTTGTGCCGGCAAAAGTCTTTGCGCGTGTGAAGGGTGTTCTGTTAGATGATCTCAGAGGCTTGTGTCTCTGAATAAGTGGTGAGTCTTCCAACGATAGGGCGTTGAGACTAGGACCTTCCTCATCGGCCTCTCCTATGGTGACGAGTGAAGAGGGTTCCTCTTGTGTGGGAGTTGAGGAGCGCTTCGGTGGCTCAATGTTGTCTGAGGCCGAGTTGGTCGAGCTGGTGCGAGAGGATGGCAGCGAAGCAAGTCTTCTCTCGACTTCTTCCTCAACTTGCTGCTCGAAGAGTTGTCTGTAGTGCTCCCTCAATCTTTCTCCCGCCACATCCATCTGTCGGTTGATTTCAAGATGAGCCTTTGTCTCCCACTCCAGCCTGAGCTGTTTGTCGATTTGATCGTGCATGGTTTGTTTCTCGGCTTCCAATCGTGCAATCTTCTCTTGCGCGGCCTTCAAGGCGGCGATGGCGTTTTCTTTTGCGGTAATATGTTGTTGTAGAATCATGACGCCTTCTTGTGTCTTTCGTACGAGCTTGACTCTCGGCAGGTTCAGGAGACTGGCTGTGTCAGGTCTTGAGTTGGGGTTGACCTGAAGACACGCAGAGATGACATCTGAGAGCTCCTTCGAGTATATGCGTGGCAGCGGAGCAACCTTGCCAAGTTTGATCTTTTGGATGAGTTCGAGATGTGTGCGGGCGTTGAATGGAGGCTCTCTCGTGCAGAGCTCGTAAACGATACAGCCGAGTGACCAGATGTCGGAATATAGAGAGTAGCGTTCGGCGGCGCAAATTTCGGGCGACATGTAGAAGGGAGTGCCGACGTATGTAGAGGCGAAGTCGTGCGAAAGAATGATCTTTGAGAGACCGAAGTCACCGAGCTTGACTGCGTTGCCTTCACCGAGGAAGACTGAGAAGAGCGTTAGCTGTTTTATGAACAAGGAGATAAGAAACACAAGACGTACCATTTTCTGGCTTCAGGTCACGGTGAAGAATCATCTTGTGTGCCTGCTTGCTCTTAAGTGGGAGGGCGTTCTTGGTCAGGCCAAGGGCGTTGCTGTTGACATCTGGTGGATCCTCGCCGTAGTGGCAGCGGTATAGAGCGCTGACGAGTTGTGCAAAGATGGTCCAAACAAATTCCTCGTCGGCGTATTCGTTGCGAGCCTTGAGATCCTTAATCATCATTCCCAAGTCACCATTGCCGCAGTATTCCATGTAAAGGTGAAGGTCATGCGAAGCCTTCAGGTGCTCCTTCTCGTAGTAGGCGACGATGTTGGGATGGCGAAGGCCTCGTAGGATGTCGAGTTCGGCCGAGAGCTGCTCGCGCTCCTTCTGTGACATGCGGGTGTAACATATTTCTTTGCGGCAAAGAATCTTTTGGGTGAGTCAGCAGTGAGGTATGGGAGAGGAGGATGTGGTAGGACATACAAGGCCGTCGTTCTTCCTGCGGACCTTTCTGATGATGCCGAATGACCCTTGACCTGTGGTGTGTCAGCATGGTGCAGAAGTTTATTTGGTGTTTAGGATGGCATACCAATCTTGGTCAGGACTTCGTACTTCTCGGCCTCGGTTTCGGCCATTGTGCTAGGTGGATGAGGGATGTTGTGTAGGAATCAACAGAAGATGCAGTGGAAGCGACAGAGCGACGAATGAGAAATGACCAAGAAGACTAGGCGCTAAACATGGCCAGTGGCAGTCGAAGTTGGAAGAGTGGGAAGCAATGTGGGAGAACAGAGAGCTGAGAGCTGAGCGAGCCTTGATCAGCAGCAGCAGCGGGAAGGCATGGGACAAAAGACGAGGCTTTCTGGTCGTGTTTGCAAACTAACATCCACCGGGCAACGCTGCCGAACTTGGCCTGCGAGGCTCGTGCTGTGTCGGGCTTGCTGCTGTCAGGGTCCTGCTTGCTGCTCATCGTCATTCCGCGTTGCATAGTGGGGCGCCGCCACCCGTATACACGCTTGCTGATGGCATCGTCCAAAAGAAAATATACTTCTTTCCAAGGCAGAGACGCCATGGTCTGTGGTCGAGTCCGAGTCGCGTGAAATCACTCCAGTCGCCATGGTCATCAAGAAGCATGAGCTTGAAGCCGCATTGCATGCTGAAAAGCAGCAAATCAACAGCGGCCACCTGAAAGAGGACAATCCGCTCGATACTAGCGAGGCCTTTCGTATATTCTGTGAAGCATGCAGAAGGTAAATCTCCTGTTATGCCGGTTAGTGTTTGTTCATAAACTAACGCGCGCTCAGGGGTGACTTGAAAGTGTGCCAGGAACAGATCTCGGCTGGTGTCAACATCAACGCAAGAGACAGATATGATTACACTCCCTTGATCCTGGTATGTCGTGAACCAAGCCGCTGCACAGACCGACCTCGACACCGACGACTAATCGGCTTGACCGACAGGCCAGTTTGTGCGGCCACTACGAGGTCTGCCAACACCTTCTCGAGTCCGGCGCCCTGTGCGAGCGTGATACCTTCCAAGGTGAACGCTGTCTGTACAATGCCTTGAACGACCGCATCCGTAATCTGCTACTGCAGTATGACTATTCCAAGTCGACCGATCCATTGCAACCACTTGCTGCCCATACCACATCCTTGCTCTCACGATCAGACCCGAAGACCGCCGATATCACTGTGTCAACTTACGATCGCGAATTTGCCCTGCACAAGTTCATTCTTGCTGCTCGCTCTCCCTACTTCGCCGAAAAGCTCGCCCATCAGCCGGACACCACATCTTGGAAACTGCCGCCGAAGATCCCTTCTCAGTCCTTCAATTCTGTCGTTCGTTACTTGTACTTGGGAGAAGCATCTGCTGAGCTGAGCGAAGATGAGGAAGAGCAAAAGGCCATTCTTGCCGGTATCGACAAGCTGGGCAAACAACTTGAAGTCCCCACGCTGTTTGAAAGCATCATTGATGCTGGCGACAGGCGCTTGGCTAGGCAGCGCAGGACAGAGGAGATGGCACGTGGTCGTGATCAGTTCGCCATCTGGTTCCAAGCGAATGTGTTACGACACAAAGTCCATACCGACACTGAGAAGGCGGATCAAGTCAAATGGGACAGGGACAATGCCATCTTTGCCGATGTTCTGCTCAGAGCCGACGAGCCAGAGGAAGACGCAGCAGAAGAGTCTCAGTCGTCGCACAAGCAAGTGCGCGATACTGAGGGACCCTTGAATGGTATTCCAATTGGACACTTCTCGACAGAGCAGGCCTCGACAGCAGCCCCACCACGCAAGTCCGTACTATTCCCTGCCCATCGAGCCATGTTATTGCGATCCGAGTTCTTCAGCGCCATGTTCTCATCCAGTTTCAGAGAGGCTCAGGAGTCACCGCACCTACACATCATCCCAATCGACTGTTCACCTCAAGTCCTGGAGATCGTTTTGACGTATCTCTACACAGAAAAGGCAGATTTCTCGCTAGAGGTGGCGGTCGATGTTCTCTTCGCTGCTGACCTCTTGTTCATCGAGAAGCTGAAACAGCGTGCTGCCGTTATTATATCCACTCTCGGTAACGGCGGTGCTTCTGTTGTTGAGTCTGAGAACCCTCGTGGCGAAACAGCGGTCGAGGACGTAGTCGATATTTACGATGTCATTCGTGCCGGATGGGACACACGTGTCCATCGTCTCGAAGAGTTTGGTGCTCGATTTATTGCCTATCGATTAGAGCGTTTCATCGACGATCCAGAATTTGCGGAACTGGTCAAGGAGAGTGCCTCGAGAATTCAGGGACGTCAAGAAACTGATACCGTCGAACTGATCGATGAGTAAGTATACGCCACACGGTTGGTACAACAAGCACAGTTACTAATTTCTTATAGTATTCGCTACTATTTGTCTGACAGATTCCGTTTGAGAATGGAGGACTCGGGCCTTGAGAAAATGACAGATGAGACAGAAACACTGGATCCTGCTGCACTGCCTGGCAAGGACGTCTTTGATCCTAGCGAGGTCATGTTTGCAGAAGACGAGGGCGTCGACGTTCACTCTGGTACAACACCACCACAAGATCTGCATGATCACGACAACTTAGTCATTCGCACACTGGACGGTGAGATCGCTGGTGATGAGTTCGCGCAAGACGCTATCAACTACCAAATTCTCCTTGGCAAGATTGATACCCTTCTAGATAAACTTACATTGGATGCCTAGAGTGGTTTTGGACACCTTGAATCGCAATATAGAGTGTCGATAGGTTGGATCCGACAGGTGTTACAGTCTCAGTCTGCTGAGCAGTATCTGTCAATAAACAAGGATTAGGCCATTTATCACAAATAAACATACAAATCGTTGAGAACATCCAACAAAGTCGTAGATGGCAAATACATATCTCAAGACAATTTGGTCATCCTGTATCCATCTCCAAATTTGCATGTTTGAAAGGGTGTCGGTCGTAGTGCTCATGTGTAGCCTCGTAAGGAAGGGGTGTTAGAGAGTCAGGGTTACCCTATGTACAAGCTTTTGGATGTTTGCTTTGTTTGACTGACAGCCTCCAATCGCGTGCTCCACGCACCTTCTGTCAATTAAACATCCATCAAACAGTATTGAATACGACATGAAGTCGACTCAACTTTGCTCTGATATTCGATGAGATGACTAGGTTTCGTTATCCGCATGGCTAGATGATATGCGCCAAGCCGAATTTAGCTACAAACCATGATCATGCCGTCCTCCGGGCAGCATCACTTCTGCTTGCTCTGGATTCACGATGATAGTTTCTCGGAAGAGACTGTCGTTTTCAACTCGGATCGCTTGGCTCTTGACGATGGTTCTCTGTATAAACTTGCGGCCTTGAAAAATGGAATATCGACCCATGACTTCTCAATCAGCACGCCAGCCCTGAGTGCTACACGGCCCGAGAACACGCCAGGAAAGACATCTCTTCGTCATGGCAGCAAAAAGTCGGTCAAGCATGTGTCGGATATGGAAAAGCATGCAGATTCTGCAAAGTCTCTGATATTTGTGGCTCGCGACATGACTCCTGAGCAGAAACGAAAACAGCCTAGGCTTCAAATTTCTGTTCATAGTAATGCCGCGTCAACTTTTGGCTTCCGGAACAACATGCAGGCAATAGTCCTTCCGGTAAACACAGGCCAATCACCAGAGGCACTTGACCATGACTGATCCCTTTCCAGGTATTCGAAGATGTACACTCCGCATCTCACGTTGAGATTGTGTTCCGCGACCAGTATTTGGCGCGCTCAGATATGTGGAGACTAACAGTAGCAGTACTAAGCGAAAGGTCTGTCTACAAAGGGCAAAAATTGCTCTTCCTCGGCAGCATCAAAGCCACGGTCAAGAATATCTTTGTAGATGGGCAGAAGGTGACTTCGGCTTTCTTCTCGTCCTCCACCAAGCCCATCTTTCGCAGCGAGTCTGCCAAGTATATCATATTTGTACAGATGTCTCGCGAGATGTGGGACTTTGACGCGGAAGGGTCCGGTGAGATCATGTTTAACAAGGTCATCAATGGTTTCTTACCTGATCTGTTTAAGCGTTGGCAAAGGCTCAATGTGCATCACCTTGTCAGCATCATCATGTTCACTCGGCTGGAGTATGAACGAGGTGTGCTGATCCCCCGAGACGAGGACGCGGATATGCCACGACGCTCGCCTGGAAATGGACGCGAATATCGAGATTACTACCGAGTGGTCACAACTGATGCAGCAAGCAGCCGCTGGGTCGACATTCTTTACAAGCTCAAAAAAGAGTTCAAAATCTTTCTGAAAAATGTGTCAGTCGTAGGTGGTCATGATGCTTATGGTCCTCCTCCGGAAACGTTAGCATCAGTAAAGGCCCGTACTGAGACGGAATCTGTGATCGCTGGTCAACCTACTACGGCGGCACGAGGTAATATACTGGAAGCGATCAACCTTGCTGCATCACAATTTTCCAAGGACTACATTGATCGCGATCTTGTACACACAGGCATCTCCTTGGTTATTGTTACTCCAGGCTCGGGCGTATTCGAAGTCGATTACAATATGCTCAAACTAACAACTGACTCTCTTGTTGCAAGTGGCATGGGTGTTGATCTTGTGTCATTGGCTAGGATGCCTCTCCATTCTGTCCCTTTGTTTAGATACAGGAGCCCTCATGTACTCCCTGGCCTTCCAGTTGTGTCGGATATCTATACGTTCGAAGGCGGCAGCACGCCTCGACAGGCAGGCTACTTGGAAAGTCACATGGCCGCCACACCCCGAAGCACAGGCAGATTCATGCGGAGGGCCAGTAGCCACAACAAAGAAGAAGTCCCAGGCACATTGATGGAATCTGGAGTCCAGTGGAGCTATGCTTTGCCACACTGGATTGATGTGTCGTTCTGGACGGGACACTCGGACGAGGAGCACCTCAGATCCCAATACGGCCTGACTTCCAAGAAAAAGAATGGCGCCAAGAAAAGTGACCCGTTCACTACAAGCTGCCGAATGTACGAGCTGCAGATGATGGGTCTAATGGAGACCGAAATGAGCGATATTGCAATCCCATTGATGCTTCCTGGGTATTCAAACATCGAGAAGACTCGCCAAGGACGTCTTTATCTCGAGCCTGCACCAAATGAAGAGCTCCCAGGAAGCTACGGCTCAACAAGATCGTTCCATGGGTATATTGGCGGCTCGCCGCGACACAACGACGACGAAACACATGCGAACATGGATATGCCTACCCGTAAAGAACTTATCGATTGGATGGCTGCTTACGACAAGCAAGTCCCCTTCAGAACGCAAGACTCTCCTCCAGTCAAGACAATCTTGGACCAGACGCCGATCGAGTCCTCTCGAGGCAGTCTGGACACGACTGTAAGGTTCAGCTCATCGCCCACAAAGTCAAGAGGCAGCTTTGCACCTAATCAGTTCAAAGCTGGAGAAAGCCCACGAAACGCTAGCTATCTTGCCACTAGATCACCACCCAAACGTGCTGTACCACCACCCAAGAATGATCAGCCAAAACCACCATCGATTCGTACTACGAAATCCACACCAAAAAGAGCTCCAATGCCACGCCAGATCAGCTTGGTTGGAGGTCTAGGAGCCGCAAAATCGACAGCTAGCATAAGTGTCAGCAACGAAAGTGCTGGACATAGCACTCCAACAACAGAAGCACCTCCGACACCTATTGCTCCCAAAGCTACTGCTGGTGGTGGTCTGTTCTCCAGTTTGACACAACAGCTTTTGAGTACGCTACAGCGCAAGCCATCACAGGCCAGCCTTGCACGAACCGACATCAGCGACCTTAGTGATCGAGCAGACTCGGACAGAGCAAGCATGACTCAACGTAGCAATCCAATCGCAATCAGATCCAACTCGGTGGTTTCGGAGCAGAGAGAAGATGACGAAGAGCCAACGAAGGCAGAGACTTATCGTGCACCCGCGACGAAAATGCTTGAGGACATCGTAGTCCGCGACGTCTCAAAGGTTGGACGCCAAACTGCCAGCATGTCCGACTCTGCACCCGACACTATTGCGGACAAAGCCGACTACCATCGAGTTCTGTCACCTCTGACCGCCATCTCCCCGTGGCTCACAATGCTTAATCCCTCAAATCCGAAGAAGCACAATATGAGCATAGCGAGTCAGTTTCGTCGTTGGCAGCACATTTTTCCGAAGCCAGTGCCCACCTCTGTGATGAAGTGGAAATCTTTATGCTCACCAGCTTCTCTGCCATTGACTGCTGAGTACTTTCCTACTGCCGAACAGTTGCGCAATGAGTACTCAGAGTCACCTTACAAGATTTTACCTCTGGATGATGAAGAGGTCTCAGAAGCGCCCAAGACTAGAGAAGCGTTGATCAGAGAGCTCATTGCGTGCAGACTATCGCACGGCTTTCAGATAGTCGTTGGCCCAGCGGCCACGGAATTTGCTGGTACCAAAGCAGCTTCCTTGGTCAAAGTGTTTGACAAGAACTATATGGCAGAAGATGGTGCTACAGTATTGATGACTGTGGGGAATAATATTCACCTACTTGTCTGTACCGAGAGTGGCGAGATTGAGGTGCGGAGGTACAGGAGAAAGCCCGTGGCAGAAGTTGACTACACTGGCGCTGTGGACCCAACAGTGGCGTACCACCCATACATCCACACTTATCTTGGCAAAGGCTACGAGATGCGATCTGTCATCTTCAAGAACCCGCGACCAACATACAACTGGAATGCAATCGACCATTACCTTGCGGGATACAAGCAAGAGCATAGTTCACAGGACATGCGCTTCTGGAGAGCTCGATTCGTCCTGATTCCCGTGGATCACAAGATTAGAAGCGGACAGCTAGGCTTCGTATCCGAGAACTCGGAAGAAGAGATTCGCTTGGAGGGTATACAGAAGCTCACGCAAATATGGCAGAGACATCGCTACATCCCACCGGAAGAACGCCGTCACCAGCAATCCCTGCAGCAGAGGCGCAAAGATCCCAATCCGTTGGCCATAGAGTACCACACGCATGACCCTTCGACCATTGTGCGAAATCATGCAACAGTCTTAGCAGAAGCATTGTCGCAAGATGAGCCAGGTCATGCTCTGTTTGCCGAATCCGAGCTCTATCACACTAATGATTTTGACATGCAAAAGCTCGCACAACATCTGCAAGCAGATCCACCAAAAGGCATACCGGTTGCTGACCGCAGGTGGCACTTCAAAACACACTGGAAATGCTTCCGAGGTGATCATCTTACTAGCTTCCTCCTCGTCAACTTCAAGGACATCGAAACGAGAGAAGACGCAGTTAAACTTGGAAACGCCCTCATGAAGAAAGGCTTGTTTACACATGCAATGCAGAAGCACCAATTTAGAGATGGAAACTACTTTTATCAGATCGCGCCTGAGTATCGGACCACATCATACCCAGACAACAAGTCAGGATGGTTCGGTATGACGAATCGATCAATCCCTCCAACACCACTGCATGAAGGATCCAAGGCGTCGCCAAAATTCTTGCCTATAGACAAGACAAAATCGCCGAGGATCGGACCCGTTGACAAAATGCGGTCGCCGTCAATTGGACCATCTGATAACAACCATTCTCGCTCTGATACGAACGACAGCAAAGAGTCGAACAAAAGCATTCCAAAAATAGACTCAAGCAAGAGACCCAAGCTTGAGCTCAGTCGCAGTTTGCGATATGATGTCGATCATCGCAAGAAGTCATACCGCCCCGAAATTATTACATTGCATTACGACCGCATCCATAATCCTGAAAACTGCTACCACATTCGTCTCGAGTGGATCAATGTCACGGCAAAGCTTGTCGAGGATGCCCTGATGTCTTGGGCAACTAGCGTTGAGCGTTATGGATTGAAGCTGGTTGAGTTGCCTATCGCCGAAGGTCAAGCCATCTTCAACGTGCATCCTTTCAGAAGACCATACATGATCAAGCTAGCATTACAACCTCCCAAGGGAACACCCAGGCAGTACCTGGAAGCAGGAACAACAGCCTACGAAGAATCATACCCATACCAAAGAGCGCTGGTCAGGAAATTTGATTTCGTCCTCGACTACGAGGCAGCCAGTACTTTCGACCCTGGTGTCGATGTGAGCTATTCGTGGGGCAAACCAGACTACCAGTACACACAGTTCATTCACAGATCCGGCGGCCTACTCCTCCAGATCGATGGTGATGGCAATCTAATGCTTGCCGCCAACAGGCTCTGCGTCAATCGCTCAGGAGCTGCACGCGAAGTCTCAAAATACGAAGCTGCCCGACGCGAAAAGCGCAACTTTTCGACTCCGGCACCGCCACCACATGCCTCTCCCTTTATCAGCGCCTTCAAGCAACCCGGCGAACCCCAAAGCGTGCTCTCCAGAAACTCCTTCACCGAAGCATCCGTAGAACCCGAAGTCGTCGCACAAAAGCTCGAAACCTTTTGCAAGGATGCGGAAAAACTGAGGGCTTTCTATGAAGATGCGTTGAGGCCTACTGCAAGTCCTAGCCCGCATCTAACTCCTAGACAGACGCCGAAACAGACGCCTGTGTTGGGGGCTACCAGTGCGATCCCGCATCTGGGATTGCCGCCGAGTATTAGTCTTAGGAATGCTAGTTATGTGGAGGGGAGTCATAGTCATAGTCCGAGGATTGGGTTGAGTCAGTCGAGGAGGTCGAGCGTGCAGGGGTTCAAGAGTTTTTTGGCCGAGTCGGGGAGTCATCGTGATCTGAACTGAGAGTTTGCAGGATTTTCGAAGAAGTATATTGCGTGGAAGAGGGGAATAAGGGGTGTTGCGGATTTGTGCTTGTGGCTAGGCAATCTCACTCCTAGGCATCAAAGTAATGATTGCCAGTCAATCAAGTGCGATAGGCTTATTACTCAAATCGTATGGAGCATGTGAAAGCCTCACATGAAATGTTTGCTACACTAAACTACCACAGAAGCACATGCACTCCCTCATCAAATCTTTCACATGTCAGAGATACAAACACTTGACTCGTGAAGTAGCTCTTCCTTCGCATGTCTGGAGCGTAGTTCATTGGCGACTTGACTGCCGTGAGATCTACTTATCTTGTTTCGGCTCCAGGAGTTCGGTTAGCAAGTAATATCGAGGCTTCGGCTCGGCAATTGTTTGACCCGTCCCTTCCTTCCTCCTCCTTGTCAAGATGGGTGACGGAGAATTGGGGTGAAGGATTGGAAGGGGAGGAGATGTGTTTACTGAGAACAGGATCTGGGGTTCCGGTCCCCATGAGCGTACTTGTAGTCAAGTCGTAGACTTGACCGGCTGTAAGGAATTCTGTACTGTACTTGATGTCAGATAAGGTGGTGCTTCTGCTTACAACTCTTGATCGTGGGTAACAGCCACTGTAACACCACGTCTGACTATTTCGAGACACAAGATACCTGCCTGTTTTTGCGGTGAGCTTAACCCGTCTTTGCAAATACAGGGTCTGACGCCAAAGGAGAGTTGGCAAATTATCTGGGAGGCAGATCAAACCGGCAATTTGCAGCAAGGCTGGTCGTACAAACCAATCTTGTCCCGCAAAAATGGAAGAATATCTGGATAAGCTGGGCGCGAAGCAGCAAGATGAGCAGGTGACTCTTTTGCCTGCAACGTGGCCGAGGAGATATGGATGTGATCGAATTGTTTTTGGGCGCTTGGGGAAGCGAAGCATCCTTGGATACGAAAGGTCTGTAGCGAATCTCTAATCTCATGCATGGGTGTGCTGTTCTGCGTGGCCATGCGAGAGGGATACGTGCCCGTCACACGGCAAGATTGAGAGGTATGACCCTGCATTCTTGCGGTCTGAAGATGCTGATGCCTACTTACCTCGGCGGCGCCTTTTTCCAGCTTTGACGTAACAGCAGTTTGCGATCAGGGGAAGATAAGAGACGGAGTGCGGGAGTCTTTGCGCATCTGTCATGTTTCGTTTTGAGAAAAGCGACGTCCTTCCATGCATGCTTCCTCTGTTCCGCGAAACCTTGGTGTTGGAAAGCAACCCCTCGACGTCACCTTCCCCAGAGTCAGCGACATCGGCAGCCGCGAACGAAGACGACCTAAATCACTGATCGGATCGTTGGAACTCGAACAGCCGGATAACAAAGATCGGCCTAAAATCCCACAAAGACGGTTAAACATTTGGTTGCTAGATTAAGCATCCCGTCTGCCAGAGTTTGCGTTTAGGATACGAGATTTCTATTCGAGGCCGGCTGCATAGATCCAGCGCTCAACGACAAGTAGCTGCATAGGGAAGGAGCAAACAGAAAGTACAGAGATCAAGCAGTCGGCGGTTTGGACAAAAGGAAGGCACACCGCAATCCTGCATCAAGAGGCATCCCTGTCAAGCCACATCCGGGGAGCTGGGACGCAAAGCGCAGGAGGAGTGGTTAAGGAAAAGAAATAAACACGACGCAGTAACGCGACGCGAGCGATCTCCCTTTTGCAATCCTCTCCACATATCGACAGGATCTGCTCAAATCGTTGCATTGGTTAAAGTCAATTCAAGCCTGGGTTCCTTCTCCTTACCATCTCTTATCTCTGAAGACTGAGAGTGTTGTTTCTTGTTTCTACATCTAGCTTCGGACCCCCCAACCCCATTCTCCTCAAGCCGTCAGCCAGACCAACGGCCGTCGCCAACGCCAACAATTTCCTGGGGTATACCAGTCTTGTCTGGGCTTTCCCTTCCCCAACAACCATCACGCGACATCAACCTCGCTGTCGCCTAGCATGTGCCTCTACGCCCGCCAGTTCCAGTCAACGATCAAATTCTGGTTGGATCCTCAGATGCTCGTCTTTAATTGAACTCTAGCACCTTGTCGATCAAGAAATTGCCATCACAAACAAGATGCATCGCTTCTCGCGTTCTCGTGGAGAATCTCAAGAGCCTGAACGCAACGAAGCACCCGCCCCCTCGACACGTAGTCTATCTCTCCTCTTCCCACCTAGAGAGTCCTATGACCGTGCCAACAAGAGCACAAAGACTTCTCAAACACCAACTGAGCCTCTGTACGATCAGGACACGACCATCACATTTCCGCTCTCGCTGGACGATGAGCCTAGGATAATAATTGCACAAGATGACACCGGTGTCTCAATCGACCGACTTCTCTTCGACTCACAATGGTCCCGCATGACCAACAGAGAAAAACCTGAAGACTCGAACAGCCCGTCAAAGAGTTTTTCTTTCAGGCCTTCCTCCTCTGCAGGGCCTCAATCCCCAACCAGCAGTGGCTTCCTACGCACTCAGCACTCTCGTGGACATAGGTCTACCATTTCTGTTGTGCCAGAGCGCAATGGCTCTCCACCGACACGCCCATCTATGCCTCGGCTCGACTCGACCTTCGTTCCTTCCACCCAATTCCGCCGTACATCTACATCAGCCTCACTTGCTGACACTCGCAAAGACATCAATGCTCCCGTTGAGAACACTGCAGAAGAGATGGACTCGTGGTTAGATTGTATGTTTGGAAAAGCCCCGATGAGGTACAAAGGCCCTGTCACAAAACTTCATCATGTTCAAAGACAACCGCCAGATGACAAGCAAGACCTTCGTCCAAAGTCACCACGTGCTGGATTCGGATCTTACTCGGCAAAAGAGAGCTCTCCTCTCAGGCCTAGCTCTCAAAACTCGATCAAGCGCAAGAAGGATGCTTTACTCATGTGCACAACCTTTGCGGTCAACATACATGACGAAGATCTTCCTGAGCAATTGCAACAGCCGACGTCTGTTCATGGAGCACGGCAGTCTTGCACGCGAAAGAAGCGTTTCAGCACACCCATGTTTGGTGTAGCCATCCTCATACCTCTCGCAAGAAGCGGCACGTCTTCATCGCAGAGCTATTTTCCGGATCAGACCGATCCTATACAGACTATCCTCGACGACTGGCATATATATGCTAGAGCTCTGGACGCTCTCAGAATGACGGCTCTAATCCACATTCAGCAAAGACTTCGCGCAAAGGCCGAGGCTCTCGCACGCTCAAAGGTTGCTGTTTCACCTACTGTCCCTCGCTTGGTCAAGCTCGAGCCCAGTGCATTCGAACACACTCCACAAGTCATCGAGATGTCGTCGGCGGTTGTGGACCGTATAACGCGTGGCTACCAGGTGTTACAGGCCGGACCGCAACGTGACTGGAGCATCTGGCGAGACGAGTTGCGTGACTATACCCGTGTCTCGCAAGATGCTGATTCCAAGAGAGGCTTTTTCAACTTGCACAAAATCAACTTCATGCAAGCTGCCTTAACGGCAGCCTTGACCGTGGATCTCGGCTGGCTCAACATATTTGCTCCTCCACAGCATCACGCCCGTCTACGTGAAGAACGCCAGAAGACCCAAACAACCTTCGATGCGGCTCAAAGTCGCACTGTGATCGTGAGCATCGACCAGAACAAGGCTCGGAATTTATTGTTCATCTTTGCGAAGCTGTTCCCCTGTCCGGCGTCGGAAACACAATTCCAAGGCATCAGACGCTCCTCTATGAGCAGTCTGACGTCTTCCAACAAATCAGTCTCTGCACTGACGCAGGGTCTGAAGAGCGCAGAGAATGCTCCGAACCATGACCTGGCCATTGACAGCGCTAAAGCTCAGACAAATGGAGATAGAGTAAATGAGGCTCCTCGTACGCCGACCATCTTCGAGCCTCTAGTCAGTGCCTCTCCTAGCACTTCGCCAGCTAAGGCACCGTCCGTGAACAACTCAGCATCGTCCACGCGAAAATCGAGTACCGTCAGTACTTCGGGTAAGATCGATATATTGGCCAAGGCGACCATGGCCGTGCCAATTAGTGCGCCAACTTCAAGCCTTAATACACCCTCAGGCTCCCCAGAGACACGTCCCAGTAGTAGTCTGAACGCTCAGGGAGATCTGATGCGACACCTACAACGCGCAGGCAGTACGACCACGAGCAACGGCAGCACCGATAATACGAGCCTGTGGAACAGTTTCCGAAGCAGCACTTGGAGTCTCAGACCTCGTCGCGAATCCTCGTTGACTGAGAGAAGTGATAGCTTCGCCAGCAGCGGCCAGCGCGAGCAGCCTGCAAGTATCTTGAAGACCAGTAAAAGCTTTGCCGCCCGTCAAAGTTCGAACAAGCTAGTGCGCATGGTTGAAGAGGCCCATGGTGTAGAAGAGTCCGACCATAATTCACACGCATCAAGAAGAAAGAAGAATACCTCACACGTATCACCGATCACCATGGCACACAGGACCTCTGCTTTGCAATTCGACCCACCAACCTCCGAATATGCTGGGATTGCCTATACTTACAACCAGGATGAGGGCATCGTCGATGTTGACTTTCCAGGATGTTCGACCTCCCCCAACACTACACGCAGTCTTTCGCCCAAAGTGTCGAGGTTCAAAGTTCCAGGCGGTAGGAATCACTTCCCTCTCCACAAGGCTGTCGCACAAGAAAGTAGCGAAAACAAGAAACCCCATGACGCGCATGGGCTCGCTCGCTATGACAGAATCGCTGGATATCTCGGCAAATTCCATCCAGACTTTGCTTTGCAAGCTACCAGGCCTTACGCTGAGCTTGTCAGCGAGATCAAATGCGCGATGCGGGCTGAGCCATCGCCCATGGTCGAGCCATCAGAGAATCTCAAAATTTTCAGTCAAGAGACATGGATTGACGTCTGCTCTACTGTTATAATGGATGCCGAGGCCATGTCGGTCAAGAAATTGACTCTTCGTAGACGTGTTCGGTACAAGTTGATTGTGCCTGATGATTCGCCCAACCTGCCGAGACACGCCGCTTCTGGACATGGACGAAGGCAGTCAACATGCTCTTCTAATGGCAGTGGATCGGATCAGGACAATCATATCAAGGTCATCAAATCAGACGATATGGATTCGATCCAACGCACATACAAACGAAACGACAACGGACAGAAGACCGGCTTCCGCGACAAGAGGATTGTCAAGACTGACCTTCCCGATGGAGAGAGTGGACTCAACAACCATGTCGCAGGCCGTCATTCGGTTGACTCTCTTGGAAACGTCCTGTCCAAAAACATGGATGGCACGGGAACTAGTTCCCCTGGTTCCCAATCCTCGCGCACTAACGGAAGTCGAGCCGATTCCCCTATGATGGTCAAAGATCAATCTGCGCTTCTCGACCACCGTCCAACCACCACCATTGTCGTTGGCGATGACTTATCTGCGTTCATCGAACACCGTAAGACCAACAGCTTCCCCGCTAAGGAAGCGACGGCGGTGGTGACAGCCACAAAGAGAGTGCCTATTCACAACAAGGAAGGCAAAATCAGTGGCTGGAAAGAAGTCTCTACCAACAAGCCTGATGAACCCGGCGTGAATGACTTGCCGACCAGCTTTGTTGAGAAGCGACGCGACAAAGCAGCAGCAGTCGTAGAATGCCAGACTCTCGCGGAGAAATTCGATGAAGAGACGATCAGCAAGCCTGATCCTGCAGTTGTCACCCTCTTGCAACAAATGCTCGCCACCAGTGATACGCGTTCACGCGTTCACTCTCGAACCAACTCTGTGCACAGCCGTGCACCCAGTCGCTCTGGCTCAATCAGCGGATCAGGTCTTACTGAGCTACAATATGAGAGCAAGAAGATCATTGAAGATGCGCTCGAGGGTCTTGTCAGTGCTGTGGCTTTGGAGAAGTATACACCGAACAACGCTTCTTCTGGCGGGCTATTCAGCTTTGCCAGAAGTGCAATCTCCACGCCCGAACCCTCTGTTCTTCGGCAAAGTATCTCGAAGTGGATGTATGGAGATGCTTGAGGTACATTTTGTTGACCCTTCCTTCCACACCACCTTTTTCGAGTGTTCCGCGAGCTGGTGCTGTATTCTTCCGTCATGCTGGACATGGTCATATTTGTCTTCTTTACAACTCGAGTAACATGTATCATATAGATCTTTTTCTATTGCCATTAGCGATTCGTTCAGCTTGAATTACTTGCTTCCACCTGTAGCTTAATAGGCTCGTACGTAACCAATGCTTCTACCATTTCTTATCAATCACCAGACCATGATTGTAATGCAAAACAAGCCCTAAATCAACTTGTGTGTCAGCAATTGGAGACCTCATCAGCCACATGTACGTTGTCTGCTTTAACGATACTCGCTGTACCTTCCTGATTCTGTTCACGGAAATAGCTTTCCAGAGGTGTCTGGTGCGGGGCACCTCCATTGGGGCAGCGGCTCCGAAGCATATACAGTGACTCAACGACTTCTTGCTTTGCTTCACCAACCGCAGTCGCAGACGGTGCCGTGTATCTGTGTATGAGTGATGCGTGCTTGTACATGTTCGGGTAATAGACTCCAGGTGCTAAGGTCGCTGTGCTGGCTCAAATCGAGCAACGACGAAATTTGTATCCATCAGGGTCGTACTTGCCCTAACGAGTATATTTGTAAGCTCTTTTGTTGCTTCTTTTCTGTTCATGTGATATAGGGCAGTACTTGAAAAGACTCACATGCGCTCTTTCTTCTCGAAGCAGCTTGTTTCCCATCACTTGCCATCATGTCTGCGTACACATTCGGAGCTGCTCTTGAGCTGACCAGCTCCCCCAAATTAACATCGCCGCCTGCTGCTAGAAGAAAAGAGCCAGCAGAACGCCAGTCCGCTATTGAACTTCAGGACTATATCCAGCTGGTACAGAATCAGCAGTCACAGTCTTCCAATGGCGCCACAGCTGCTGCTGCTGCACAAGCGTCTGCAAAGGTTCCGACAACGACGACACCTAGCGAGCTTGAAATGAGTCGGCCGCCTTCGCCTACTCAAGCTGCTGAGGTGGTGCCGAGTTGGAGTTTTCCGTATATGAATAAGTATCGCGTTCTTGCGGTTTGTACGGTTTACTTTGGTAATGGCTTGAATGATGCTTGTGAGTTACCTGAAGTGCTGGAGTTGTCTTGAGGCATTCGGGAATACAAACTGACATGAGAACTAGCTGCCGGTGCTTTGATCCCCTACATGGAGAAGCAGTATCACATCGGCTATGCGGTCGTCTCGCTGATCTTCATTACAAACGCCATTGGCTTCATCACTGCTGCCTTTTTCACAGATCTTACACTGGAGAAGCTGGGTCGAGCTAAGGCGTGTATGCTATCAGAAGCCATGTTGATTGCCGGATACGTGATCATGGTTTGCACACCTCCGTTCCCCGTGGTTGTCGTTGCGTAAGTCATGTTGTTACACGGCACAATTGAAACAAGACAGAAAACTGACTCCTTTGAAGCTTCCTTCTTCTAGGCTTGGGTGCAGCTTTGAATCTCGCACTGAACAACGTGTTCTGCGCCAATCTTGCGAACTCTACCGTCATTCTTGGTGCCTCGCATGGCAGCTATGGCCTTGGAGGAGTAGTTGGTCCAATCATAGCAACCGCGCTTGTCTCGAAAGGAATTTTATGGTCGCGTTTCTACACAATCACGCTTGCGCTCCGTGTCGTCTGCTTTTTCTTCACCGGCTGGGCTTTCCACAATTACGAGAAGGAACCCTCGAGCCTGAAGTTGAGCAACCGCGTACCTCTCGGTGCTGGTGAGATACAGCCAACCAAGCTGCAGCTAATGAAGCGAGCTCTCCACAGCAAAGTCACCGTGTTCGCCGCGCTGTTCATCTTTTCCTATCAAGGATCAGAAGTCAGCACGTCTGGCTGGGTCATCTCTTTCCTGATCGAAGCTCGTGGCGGCGACCCAAAAAAAGTCGGTTATGTTACTGCTGGCTTCTGGGGCGGCATTACCCTAGGCAGATTTGTGCTATCCCATCTCGCTCCCAGGATTGGCGAGAAGCGCTTCGTCTACATCCTCACTGTCTTGTCCATTGCGTTCCAGCTTCTGGTCTGGCTTATCCCTAACATTGTAGGCGAGGCCGTTGCTGTCTCGCTTTTGGGCTTGCTGCTCGGACCAGTGTATCCATGTGCCACAACTATCTTTACGAGGCTAATGGATAGGGATGTTCAGATGACGGCTATCAGCTTCGTGTCTAGTGCTGGCAGCAGTGGCGGTGCGGTTGCGCCTTTCTTGACAGGATTGTTGGCACAGGCTGTGGGTACTTTTGTCTTGCATCCGATTTGTATTGGCTTGTTTGTTGTTATGGTGGGCTGTTGGTATGGGCTGCCCAACAAGGCCAAGAGAACAGAGTAATGGAGCTTCCGAAACTCGGGCATATCAAGGTAGTGATACGATAGATACAATGAACGATATCAGTATTACCATGACCATCCTCATAATCGGGACAATAAGATATCTCCCCGTGTGCTGAAGGCGATCACAGTGTAGCTATAGAAATGCGCAATGCTTTCGGTGAGAAATGTTGTCTTCCAAACACAGAGCGCTATCAAAGGCTATCTTCATGGTCAGTCTCATGTTTCGAGTTGTGAATTGTGCATTTTGAGAGAACCTTCCATTGACCGTGGTCCTCAAACTGTATCTTCTATGTTCTGCCAAATCGCACATTAGCAGAGCCTGGCCAACAACCATCAGTCTGTATCTGTCCTGCCACGAACTACGGTGCTCACAATCTATGTGAGCCGTGCCTGGTAATGTCCTCACTTAGTTGTTCGTGCCGCTGCCACTACAAGATCTCGCATTCAATCGTGCTTGTGGACGCCCCTTATTTTCGACTCATATTGTTTGATCGTATACCGGAGACTGCCTCGAAAGCAAGAGGTAAGCGAAATTATTGTTCGCATGCCATGCTAATTCGCGTTGTACAGCTTCCCGAGGTCTGCAATCGCCGTTACCCTCGCTGTCAACGAGTGACGTCGAAGCAACGAGCTTCGGAAGTTATCCTCAATTTATAGTACAGTTATGCTCGGTGGTTCGTCCGCATGATTACACCCTTGTGAAACCACAGTGTCGACTAATTGAGCATTTGACCAGCGCGAGAACGAATAGTTGCAGCCCGCACGCTAACCACTTTGCGTGGAAAGACCCTGAGGCTGCGCGGTCGGTGATGGTGATTGGCTCGAAACTATCCTGCTCGCACTACACCCGTATCTACAATTGTAGGTAGTTTTGGCGGCCGTCAACCTTGAGCCGTGTGTTGGTATAAAGTGTTCGTCCTCCACTGCCAAAGATAACCAGATCCTCACAGCGAACAAGTGCTCGAAATCTGGGATATATATATACAGACGCACTTTCTACTTCTATCTCGATCAAAGCTTAACATCACAAGCCATGCCTCCAGACACATCACATCCCACATGCCCACATGGCAGGAACATCAGAATGTGCACTGACTGTCAAGATCGCATCATTCCGCCAAAAGTGCCCATACCTAGACAACCTAGAGCTTTGCCATCAAGAGCCTCAGCGGAGGAACCGTCTTCAACGAAGGTCCAGGCCAAACGTGGCCCCCCTCAGCAAGGCCATACTGAGGGAGATGACTTGAAGTTCGCGATTCATATCACGAACACATTGGGGGGTGAAGAAGCTAACAAACGTGTAGCATGCCACCTGCTAAACGCTCTCGAAAGAGAAGGCAGAACGAAAACGGCGAGACCGCCAAAAACATCAAGAAGGAAGTCTGGAAGTATATTGACTTCACGCTATCGAATTTGGAGAAGGCGAAGATTCCCTTTACATGCGCAGTCCAGGTGGATACCCAGATTTTGGATCACAGGCAAGTTGCAAGAGGCAGACGAGAGTTCGGGCTGAACCAAATGGAACGTAATCAATATCGATGTATGCCTTGCACTTCCTTACGCAGGCAAAATACTAACTCGATGCTACTGTGCAGGTTCACGACCTCTTCCCCATACTATTCGGTTCTTCAAGTGTACTGGAGATACTGAACGTACCGAGTTGGGATGCAAGCATCACCGCAGAAATGTCGAACTGGAATGCCCTTACTGCCTCCAATTTTCTCCATGTGGACTCTGCCACTGTTCGTCACTTTGTCGGTTTTGGCTCAAGCCTGAAAAGGTAGAGAAGATGCGTTGTATGCTCTGCACCAAGATTCAGCCCCCGGGTCCCACATGCACAGGGTGTGGCATTCGCTCTGCCTACTACTATTGTTCCATGTGCAAATTCTGGGACGATGATAGCACAAAGGCTGAGTACCACTGCTGGAGCTGCCAAATTTGTCTTCTACACCCTGCTATAGACAAAAACATGTGCATGATCTGTACTCCGATATCCAAAATTGGAACGAACAAGGAGGAGTGTAGCCAAAGGCGCTCGAAAGCCGCAACCGATACACGGCCATCTATGCTTGACCAATGGAGCTCGTCGGTACCTTTGCCAAAGACAATCGCCAACTCACCATATTCAATGTTTGACGAGTCGGCTGTGCCCATCGCAAAGCCCATCATCGAAGATACGAAATTAGCATTACCTCTTTTGCCCAAACAGTGGACCGAACTTCCAGTATCCTCTAGACCAGCGCCTGCTGTAATAGACCGGCTGAAGGAATCTGTTGTGGAATTGTCAGACTCTGCCTTCGAGAGTCCCGCGTTTCTGGCTAAGCCGACGATACCGATTTCAATGCCCAGCTCAGCCGATGATAAGAAATCAGAATCAAAGGACACAGACTATGACAGTCATGGTACGCCTGACTGGATTGATTGGTCTCAAACCGCCTCATCGCATACGATTCCTCCCAATCGCGGGCAGGTAAACACTCATCCCATCGTTCACGCACCGCATAACTACAACTGGGGGTTCTCCCAAGGTTCTCCTCAGTCCTTCCGCCTTCCCTTTATCAAGTCAACGAGTGTGTTTGACGATGCTATGAATTCTCTGTCCCAGAGTGTAGCTGGTATGAATATGGGCGTTCAATCGTGGAAGTGATCATGAGAGGGCAGCTGTAAGAAGACATATGAAGGGTTCTGCTTTTTGGGGTTCGAGTCTTTTTCTATAGTTCGGCATGTTCTCCCTCTCTTCTTTAGACGATACATCTCTTGCAACCAGCAGCAATGATCAACTCTTGCCTTTTCTATTTACATATGTGTCGTTTGAAGCGATGTAGATCGTCTTGATGATGTAAAGCAACTGCGCTCAACTCACAGAGGCGTGTCTTTAGCATCGTCTACATGTCTATTGGTTGTTTTTAGAGATCGACTGGGGCTCAGGTAGATGTCATTGCACCATATCAAAACCTACTCTCCGGAGATCGGATGAGCTAGTATCATTAGTATAGCTTCTCGTTGGTTGAGACCTAAAGACTATGCCCAGACGCAGGTACCGAATCCGCTGCATCTTCTTTTTCCCGTGAGGCTCTTAATGATAGATGACTTGATTGGTCGGTCCCTATGCTATGCTCAGGAGTTCCAGGCTGACGAGCAACCAGCCAAGATTCCTATGTAGGGCCGCAGTCACACGTGCTTTCCATGCTCAGACGATATAAGTGTCTCTGTCACACCGTGTTGCATCTACAGCTTCTTCACTTAACCCGGTTTCCTCTCCAGAACGACTGTATTCATACGATCCTCTTTGAGCTCGACTCACACCATACCCAAACAATGGCAATGTCTACTGACACCATTATTGCACTCGTCTCCCTCCTTGTCGGCCTTGTTGGGCTACCACCAACAATCCTGATTCTGTGGCACTGCATCCAACGATGTATGAGACCATCGACCTCACACGAAGCATCTGATGTGGGAAGTGGTGTGCTATATCTAGCGGTAGTTCGAGATCTTCTGTTGACCAGAACTCATAGAGCTCGAAGCGAGATCGACCTGATTATCATCGCCGTATATGGGCCTTGCCATTGGTAAGGATAAGTGCCGTGCTCTTTCGTTTGCACAATTGCTGATTCTTGTGTAGGTTATACCCTCCATTCTTTCTCTAGACTCGCCTTGGGAGGCTATAGTTCTCTAGATTGTCGTCGCCTGCAATCCAGATAGATCCAATCCTTACCCTGGGTTCGAAGTTTCCTTATACAGTGCCAGACTTTTCCGTGGAAAGTGCTTCTTAAGCCTCATGCAAGATGAAGTCTAGCTAGCAATTTCTGTAAATTGCAATTCAAACCAGCACCCTCAAGGGTGTCTTTCCTGACTATACCCTCGAGATACTGAAGGTGGTCTTTGTAACGCATGAGTTTGTACCTGACTACCGAGTCAAGGTTGGTGTAATGTCAAAGGTATGCGGGACACCGGCGGAAAAGGAGTTCGCCTCGACGGGCATTCTTTTGATATCTCTAGTCGCCATCAACAACATTAGTAACAGACATTGTTTGCTTGCACTTGAGAGATGGACGTTGAGACTTCCGCGATGGCCTAGAAGCTGACAAGGATCAGACATTGTGTTGAGACAAGTCGAAGAGGAATGGACTTCAGCTCTACTTGACGAGACAGGACGGGCCGTGCTATCATCTTTATCGATTGCAGCATTATGTAGTAGAAGAACAATAACACTTGTACGTACGGCCACAGTCAGCTGAAAACTGGGCATCCCGTCCGCTCTGCCATACATAAGCAGTTGAACGGCAGATTAGTACTACGGTGGGTGACCACGTGGGAATCCCTGCTGCTGTACGTTTTGTTTTTTTGCTACTCATATCGCTGGCTGTACAGAAAGCTGTTGCGTTTCTTCCATGGGCGAGATGGCTGCGGACATAGGTGATGAAATGCATGATTTGACCTAAGTCACAGCAAGTGTTTGGCAATACATGGGTCGCGATTCTGATTTCTTTTGTGTCGACTGGACGTTAGAATCATGATATTAGGGCGTTCTCTTTGTTGGATCGGAATGGCTAGGCGTCGAGACACAGTGCTCATGTATTGATGCATCTGAATGTCAGAGCGATCATTTGCTTCGGGACCTTGCTCAGCGCGACGTCGAGTCTTGGCAGTGGTATGCACCTGCCTAACCTCGAAAGCACTTTCTGCCCCTGCTGCGAGATACAGTTCAATCTGGGTCACAATGTTGTCCCTCTGGACCAGGCTTGATCCGTTTATCAGGCAGACCACTCGAAGCTGGACGACTATACGATTGTTTTCCTACACGCGAACCGGCCTCGATGCACCCAAAGACGGCAAGGACACACATCATGATGCCTCGGACGCGGCACGTCTTGCCTACGCTAGGGAATACTACCATCGAGTGACGAAGAAGAAGCTCGAGGAGGACCCAAAATTCCGGGCTGCAAAGCTTAAAAATCTTCAAGAGTACCGCGAACAATGCAAGAAGAGAATGGAAGAAGATGCAGATTTCCGTACCAAAATCTTGCAAAGGAGAGAAGAATACCACTTGATCAGGTATCAAGACCACGACTTTGCCGAGCAGAAAAGAAAGATTTCCAGAGAACGCCAGCGCTTGCTTAGAGCGACATCAAAAGTTGTTTGGGACCGAGAGCACATGCGCAAGGCCCTACGAGAGAGGCGGCTACGAGACGACGCGTTGTACATCAAACACCGTTTTATAGGATGGCTGCGACGCAACTTTCCCAAACAAAATCTGGAATGGAGGAAACACCAACCTACCTTTTTTGACGAAAAAGTCGAAATGCACTGCGCATCCTGTCGTCGCCTTCGACCTTTGAAACTGTGGTGGAAGAGAAAACCTGTATCTGCTGAAGCCATAACTGACACGGAGCAGTTCGACTGCATGTTATGTTTTTTCAAGCACGCTGGCGACGATCTTATGCCGATTGGTTATGAGGGCCTTACTTTCGAACGTCCGACTGCTGTCAAGCACCGCAAAAAGTGAACAATTACAGAGCGTAAATTTTGCGCTTTGGACAGCAAGGAGCATCTGACGTCCTGGGCACATAGCATCGTGATCTTTCGTCGACGATCGGACAACACTATCTGTAAGCCTCTGGTAATTGACGACTTCATTGCTTCCTCGGATCATGTCATGTGTACTGGCTGATCTGATTCTGTTTGGCTTGAAATCGCGAGTCAAGTCAGAGTTGCAACTACTCGTCACTGAAAATACAACCATCACTATTAGGGAGCGACTACTTGAGCAATGGAAGGAACGACTAGATGAAAAACAGAAAGATGCAGGCGGCAGTACGACCCTTGGGGACAACTTGTGAAAAAAGATGATGAGCAAAATCCGAAGCTCATGCAAGCGCGAAATGAGCTCAATTGACACTCAGCTAGGTTTCTTGGAGATTCGTTGTGTGGATAAGGCCGTCAAAGACCCTGCTCACAGTCTGCTATCCTTTATGTTGCAGCATGATAAATCCAATTGTGTTGAGGTGGCGCCTGACTCCTGGGGCAAGGTTCAAGATGGTATTCAAAGGATGAACTACCTCCCTATGTCTTTCCATAGAGTATACTCTGCTCTTTGCGTAGTCGAAGTGATGGGTTCAATTGGGAATCATAGACTTTGACACACGGGGCGCTAGGATAAGTTATGAGTTATTCAAGCCATGGGGCTCTTGGTGGGGTAGAGGTAGTTGGATCAGCAGATTGTTTCTGTCAACAAAGCTTGTTGCCTGTTAAGATATACAAGGCATGCGAGTATATGAAGATGTGGTTCGTTGAAATGAGCAATGTCAGTTCATGGCTACAAGAATGTGCGGTCCCATAGTGTTGATGAGACTTTTCGATTAGTGGAAGACAGAACATGTTGATTGCCCGCTGCTTTTGATGAGCAGGTTGTTGATAGATGGTAGTTCGGTAGAGCACTCTTTCAAAGAGGTGATACAGAAAGGTACTTTGGAGGATTATTGAAGTTTGAGATTGGCAGTTGTCGACTTCGGAGCTTATACCTGCAAGGAGGCTTTGAGAGTAGCAGTGACCACTTTCGCGCTTACCAGATGCAAGTTAGATTCGATTGCACTAATCCGCGCACAACAATAGTTGGTAGAGAGAAGAGTGGGATATCGTCGTATGCTCTACATAGCGATTTTACTTTCGGCCCTGCGAATCAATTCTTCGTATACAGTCCAGGCCAATGCAGAACTGATGGCTTTCCTAGCCATTCTGATGCCCAATCCATCGAACAAACACATGGCACCTTCTTCTGTTATCATCTTCTTTGCAGCACTAACTGCATTCCTGTATTTCTCAGGCTGCAGCTGCAACCGTGTTTTGACAGCGTCGAATGGATTCGTGACAGCCGTCGCTGCGGCCGCAGCTAAGACTCCAGACCCAAAGTTTGCCAATGGAGCGGCAATGTCCAGGTGTCCGAATAATGAAGCCTTGCTTTGCTCGTAGAAAAGGACGTAGAGGCCAGCATACGGAGCATCTCTTACAGCAGTGGCACCAAAGCCCGCGAAGAAGCCTTTAGCTCCATTTGTCTTGAAGATGTCTTTTGCGGCCGAGGATAGTGAGGTGTAGGCATAAAGACTGCTCTCGTACCTCACTTTCAAGACCGTGACTGGGCTCATGACGAAGCCAGCCAATGCTCTTGCTGCGGCTCCCGTAGCCAGATTTGCAGTATTACTTAGATTTGTTTTTGACTTCCCATCAGCTCCTAATGTCGTGGTTGAAGTTGCTCGTCGCAATTGGTTTAGCATGCCGAAGTAGAGGGCCGAGCCTGCGCCTGTTCGAATGACAGATGGTGTTGTGCCACGCCATAGTTGTTGTAAGGGAGAAGGGCCGGCGAGAATGCTCTTGAGGGCGACGGAAAGTGATGCGCTGGAGGATTGTTGGACGCGAGTTTTGAGAAGGTCGGCGGGTTGTAGGAGGAAAGCGCTCGTCACGCCGGAGCCCAAGCCGGCTGCGAAGTGGAATGCTACAGATGAATGATCAGTCACTGTGTATATTAAAGCAAGGTAATGTGCCAAATGCAAAGCACACTGCAGGCAATGACTCGAAGCTTACCCGCCGACGACTTGTGTTTCTGGCCGCCATTTGTCATGTCCTTGTTTGATTTGTACAATTCCAGATAAGAATGGTTCTGAGAGCTGTTCAGGGCGTCGGGAACATGGCGCAGCTCTTCGTGTTAATCGTTTCGCTTGCTTGTCAAAGCTATGGTATGGACTCGTCAGAAAGCGAGATAACCTTTGACAGGCTTGATGTCATTGATTCGGCTGCTTCTGGTCCCGAGCGAGCTGTTTGCTTTGGTTGCACCTACCCTCTGGACTTAACTCCGAACATTAACCAACCTGTCAGCACTGGTGCCAAACGAGTATTGTGATCAGTCTATGATTTCGAGTCGGTACATTTCATGTCTAAGCAGAGCGCTAAAAAGGCATCGAAGGAAAACTTTGAATACATCAGAAGCGTAAATGTATAATACAGGGTAGGGGCATAGAAATGCTCTAAAGTACACGAGGATATTCTGCTTCGATCAGAAACAAGATTCGACAGCTTTTCCCCAAGAAACCGCTTTTGAGTATGGGAGATTGTGATCCAGGAACAACGCCGTGACAAAGAGCTCGTACAGAAAATGTGACTCGACCCAGGAATATGCAAAAGCTGAAGGTAATGTCGTGCGTTATGCGAAGGAAAAGATGAGAGGGTAGTGATTACGAAGAGAGCTTAGATGTACTCTCTTGCGCTCTTTTGAAGTTCGATCAGTCTCCATCCGCGAGTTTCGGGGTTGTGCACATCCTCAGGAAGTCTGGTCACTCCGATGGCGTATGTGACTTGCTGAACCTTGTCTTCCATGCCAGAAGCGAGCACACCCGTCTTCTTGTTCTTGTACACATGAACCTCCTGTGTACGGCACATAATGACGAAGACAGGAATGTCACCAGGCTCGAGCAGGCGTGCGTTCAGGACCTCGACGTTGCGAATATCCAGAATGCGACCATCCGAAACGAGACCGTGTTGTGTGTATTGCTGCATCAGAGCAGCGTAAACCTGGTACTGCGCGGCACTCAACCACTGCTTCAGGACCTCGGTGTCACCCTTGACGTAGGCATCGAGAACTTCAGGAAGAATGTACTCGCGCATCTCTTGCAACCAAGGCTCCATCTGGAAGCTAGGATCGATCTCGCGGAACTTCTTGATGACTCTGGCTGTCTCGTTCTCAGCGAAGAAGCCAGCAACGCGGTCGCTGATGCTGCGGGCGGTCGAGATCAAGGGGTTCTCCGACTCGGCATAGGTGTTCTTGAATGCAAAGAGGCGCTGCATAGTCTTGCTGCTGTCGCGGAACTCGCGCCATGACTCCTTCCAGGCTGCGTCCTTGTGGACAGTGACGTTGACTCCGGCACTGCAATAGGGAATTAGTAAAGCTCACTGAGGTACGTCTGGAAAGTCACTTACTTGGGATCTTCCACCATAGGCTCAGCAGGTCTGCGACCCTCGGCAATATCTTTTGCTTCTCTTGCTTCTCTGCGCTTTCTGCGCTCCTCCTTCTCCACCCAACCACCATAGCGCATGGAACTGCCGTCGTCAATGACCTCCTTGACGTTCTTGTAAGCCTCAGTCTCTCTCACGGGGCGAGTTGCCTTCTCGAGACCCGAGCCGACCACACCTGCACCCTTTCTGAGACCCTTGACGACACTAGTGTCCCATGTCCAGGCAGCACTCTTGCCAATAGCCCCAGCGGTAGTCTTGATGGTGCTTCCAGCAGCGGACGAGATAGCACCAGTACCCTTCTCGTAAGCGGCGCGAGCCTTCTGCACGTTGGGGTTCTCGGTGAAGTCGTGGATGCTACCAGACAATTGCTTGGTACCTTCGTTCCACTCCTTGCTCTCCTTGAACTCGGTCTGCAGAGTCTCGGTGAAGACCTGCCATGGGGTCTTGTTACCGTGCTTTGGTGGTGGGGGCTTCTTGTCCTTCTTCTCCTTCTTTTCAGCACCCTCAGCTTCGCCTTCAGCAGCTTCACCATCGGCCTCTTCGCCTTCCTTCTTCTCTTTCTTGGGCGCATCATCCTCAGGATCAGGCACGTAGGCTCCGGCATCGCGGCGGGTAGTGGCTTGATAGATTCTCTCGGCTTCGCTCATAGGCTCCTCTGCCTTCTTTGCTTTTTGGGCAGGCTCAACCTTTGGCTCTGCATCCTTTGCTTGCTGAGCAGCAGGCTCTGGCTTCGGTGCCTCTTCCTTGGGGGTAGAACCTTGGGCAGCGCGTTGACGCCGGCGCTCAGCCTGTAATTCTTTGAAGGAAACGGAGCGCACAAAAGTGGTGGCGACAGAGGCAGGGAGGAAAGGCGACGACAGTCTTGAGGGTGTAGAGGCGGCCGAGGCAACCAAGGGCGAATTGGCGGCATGCGAGCGGTTCAAGACATGTGTGGATATCCGGCGGTATGTGGCCGTTTGACCATGGCACAAAGACGCAGTGCGGGCGACATTTGTGGGAGCTCTAGGCGAGAGCACTTGTCGACTTAACGAGCTCATGCTGTTGTGTATGGGTTGTGGCAGACAAAAGACCGAGAGAGTCACAGAAAGATCTCGCCGCCCGCTGTCGCTGGGGGAATGTTCGAGCAAGCTCAAAAAAGCCCGCCAAGCACCGACTTCCGCTCCGCCAAATCCAAAGAATTCCAGGTCGTGATTGCCGATTCGAGTGCTGCATACGAGTACAGCTTCTGCCAGCCATTCAATCCCTTCGCTGTCGCCAATCACACTTTCGACATGAACGTCTTCCGACCACTGGCCAGGTTGGCCGCTCGCCCTTCCGCCATCCTGTCGTCAACTTCCACTCGCGCCATCTCTTCAACACCGCTTCCCGCCGCACCTGTAACATCCAGGCGAGGAGGAGCACTTGAACTCGGCGACTGGATCGGTCGCTTGGGTGACAGGTCCAGTGGCCCCCCAGGTGTCGACCTTGACGTCGGACCTCCTCAACCGCATCGCATGCACGTCTATGCGACAAAGCACAACACCCACATCACCTTCACCCAACCTCCGAGAAAAGATCCCGCAAACCCTGGCAAGCAAGTCGACGTTCTCATGTCCCTCTCCGCTGGTAACATTGGTTTCAAGAAGGCCGGTCGCGGCAGTTATGATGCTGGTTATCAACTCGCTGCTTTCGTCCTGAAGCAAATTCAAGAACGTGGTCTTCTGCGCGACCTGCACAGTCTGGAAGTTGTGCTGCGTGGTTTCGGAAAGGGAAGAGAGGCTGTCACAAAGGCCCTTCTGGGTTCAGAGGGCTACTTGGTCAGAAATAAGATCAGCTCGGTCAAGGATGCAACCAGACTGAAGTTTGGTGGTTCGAGAAGTCCCAAGCCCAGAAGATTGGGTTGATTGCCATATCTCGTCATGTCTTCCGTTTCTTTCTCCTGGAGCTGCTGCATATGGCTTCTTCATCCTTACAGATTTCTCATGGCCACAAAAGGATCGGCACGGCGTTGGTTGGAGGATTTTGTTGCGCCTCTTGTATATTAACTTATTGTACTACACATCCCCGAGTGTCTCATGCATGCATCGTATG
The DNA here is from genome assembly GCF_000721775.1 of Aureobasidium melanogenum CBS 110374. Taxonomy (NCBI): domain Eukaryota; kingdom Fungi; phylum Ascomycota; class Dothideomycetes; order Dothideales; family Saccotheciaceae; genus Aureobasidium; species Aureobasidium melanogenum. The sequence goes on along the minus strand of NW_024470057.1, from coordinate 191,925 downwards.
AGAATCATGCCTGGACTGGTATCATTTGCGTCTATCATAGCGCGCACTGTATAATCAATTGCTCGCTTTCATGAATATGCCATAACCCCTGTTTTTTTTATCTGCCACCACGGCCAGCGCCACCAGCGCCACCAGCACCTCCCATGAAGTTCTTTGCCCTGAGAATATTGTCAGTAATGTGGTTCGACTGATGGGCTCGAAGTTCTACTCACATCTCAGCAATGCTGGGGTCGTTCATCAAGCTGGAGAAGTCGGGCATGCCGCCCTGGCCACCAGCGCCGCCAGCACCACCACCACCGAATCTCTCAGCCATCTCTCTAACGCGAGGGTTGCTCATCAGGTTGTTCATCATGTTGGGGTCCTTCATGAGGTTCTGAGCCATTTGCTGCATCATGGGGTTCTGCATGAGACTGGCAAAGTCGGGCATGCCGCCCTGGCCGCCAGCACCACCTGCACCACCTGCACCGCCGCCGCCGAACATGCCAGCAAGGGATGAAAGGTCGGGCATACCTCCGGCACCACCGCCAGGGGCGCCGCGGGAAGATTCGCCGGTCAGACCACCCTCCTCCTCAACTCTTCTTCTGGCAGTCTCGTAACCGCGCTTCATGGCGTCGCTACCTCCATTACCCTCAGCATCGATACCAGCCTTGTATGCCTCCATGCTTCCCTGAGCGTCTCCGAGAGCGAAACGTGCGAGACCGAGTCTGCTCCAGGCCTTAGTGTACTTGGGGTCGGCAGCAGTGGCAAGCTCTGCATCGTTCTTTGCTAGTTCGTGTTGGCCAGCACCCGAGTAGGCGGCAGCGCGGTTGGAGAGGTAGATGGTGTTCAGGGGGGCGATCTCGAGGGCCTTGGTGTAGAAGTCGATAGCGGTAGCGTAGTCCTTCTTCTGCATGGCAGCATTGCCCTGAGCCTTGAGCGATTCAGACTCGGGAGTGGGAGCATTAGACTTCTCGTTGGCGCCCTTGGAGGAACCAGTGGGGGTGGAAGGACGAGCCTCGTTAGCGCTGCTAGAACCTTCGGTGCTAGCTGTGCTCTTGCCCTTGAGCTTCTCGTATACGCCGTAGATGCTGAGCAAGTTTTGTCCACCAAGAGCTTGGTTCATGGCAGTCTTGTCAGTAGGGTCGACGTGGAAAGCTTCGGCAATGCATGAAGTTGCGATCTCAATGGATTCGGAGTCGTCAGCCTGCAAGGTACCATCCTTGAGGGAGGTGTTGAGGAAATCGATGATGGCCAGAGCCAGCTTCTTCTTCGAGTCGGACATGATGTTGGTGAGGTGTTGAGGGATAGGGAGCGACGGCGGAGGATGGCGTGAATAATGTCGAGGACAGCACGGCTACTGCGTCTATGGCCCAGAAGGTTCGAAAGACGCAGGCGGCAACAATGCGCACTTGCCTTGGCAATTCGCGGGGTTGAAGTCGTGGTGGGGCAGCAGCGCCAGTCGGTGACGACCCTGCTGAATTAAAGTCGTTCGTCTTTGGCTTTGCGATACCAATACACATCCACCTCGCCATGTTCAAAAAAGAGTCAGTAAGTCTTGAATCGCACTTTCAAATTCAAAAGCTGACCCTAGCCAGTTTGACACCCGGCGCCAAAAGCAAGGTCAAGTCGTCGGCCCAGCGCGCCATCCGCGCAAAGGCCATTGAGACCTATCCCCGCCTCGAGCCTTACATGGACGATATCATGCCCAAAAAAGAACAGATCGATCTCGTCAAAGTGTATGTTGATATCTTAGAAAGAGTTGGCCCTGTGCAGATACCATGTCCAGCCTTGGACTACCGAGCATGCCTTTTCTCGTTCAGCTTCAATATACCAGCACTGTGATCACTCGTACTAACAACCTTGTCAACAGACCTGATCGCGTCTCCCTCTATGTCCTTGGTTCTACTCCCCTCTTCTGGCAACACATGGACGACCCTCTGATACCCCACCTCTCTCTCGTTCACAAGTATCCTCAATGCTTTGACAGGATACGAATTGATCGTGGCGCCATCCGTTTCGTTCTCTCTGGAGCTGCTCTCATGGTGCCCGGCTTGACGTCTCCTGGTGGTCGCTTACCTGATCCTTCGATTGCCGAGGACGACAAAGAAGCCAACGATGGCTACGGAGGAAAAGAGCTGCAAGCCGGTGACATTGTTGTTGTTGAAGCCGAAGGCAAGGAGAATGCTTGCCTGGTTGGCGTTCTGAAAATGGGCACCAAAGAAATGAAGGAGAAGAAGAAGGGTGTTGGTCTTGAGAACGGCCACTATCTTGGTGATGGTCTGTGGAACCTGTCTCTTTAAAGTGAGATAGCCATCATTCTTTCGATACGATTGCATAAGATACCTAGGCTAAAAATTGCATGACATGAAAAGCATCGGGCTTGGTGTTGGACAAGCTCTTTCTCTATGACGACCACCTCGTGAAGCAATGATTTCTCCTAAATATGATATCGTGTGATCAGAGAGCCATCCTTGTTGATCGCTCTAGACTACTGCACAGCTTTGCAGAAGAATTCCTAAGTAGACCACACGATCCAACTTTCAGAATAATACTATGTCGCAGATTGGTCTCCTATATTTCTATGCAACTAAAGGTGTTTCCCCTTAAGAACAATCTTGTAGAAATGTGTCGAGTGAGAATCAAGTGGTCGTCACTGTCAAAGCCCATTCCAGCAACGCCCAACCCACTCTCATCTCTTTCCTGAAAAGCCAAAGCCAAAGCCAAACAACATCACACATCATCAAGCCCGCCTTGCAACATCACCAACCACAAGCAGCTACCATCAAACTCACTGCTCAGGAGCGCATTGCCCAAGGTCAAATTTTCATTGCGAGATTGAACAGAGAGAACTACAGATCGCCGATACCATCGCATACTGATACTTTTCACGGCTGCGGTCGGGGAAAGACCAAGAAACTATGGATAACTTCGCCAGCGAGACCGACAGCGACTATACCAGTTATTGGCGGGATTGGGTGAGTGACTTTCATTGTAATCAAATTTCGTTCTTGTCCTGGTCGCTTGCGCAAAAGATGAGATATGCATCTCCAAGAAAACTCGCACATGCGGCGTGCCGTGGTCTGGCGTGAGCGCTGGACGGTCAGCGCTCACGACTGCAGAAAAGTCGTGGATGCCCCCAAACCAAAGGATGTTTGTTGTTGGTGAAATGTTTGTGCGACTGCAATCTTGCATACATACATCAACATGACATACCAATTCGACGGCATAACGTGGACCTACGACAAAAGCTGGCCAGACAGGGCACGTCACATTCTTGAGTCTACATCAATTTCTCTATCAGAGAGTGTCAAGACGAGACAAACCATTGCGCCATGGCTCTCCAAGAGGATGCGCTGTTTCGCATGTTGCGCGGGATAGCTGCTGGGATGCTCTACACGTGGCACTCCTTCTTGACACTTCTCTTGCACCATTCTTATCGCGTTACTTTCTTTTGAGAAGATTTCAGAATGCTGACTTGTCTCGAAACAGTTCGTCTCGTCTCGCGGCAATGAGTACTACTGCGAAATTGATGAAGACTATCTGACCGATCGCTTCAACTTGACTGGCCTTAACACGGAAGTTCAATACTATCAGTATGCGCTCGATCTTGTGACCGACGTTTTTGACATGGAGGTCGACGATGACATGCGTGAGCAAATTGAGAAGAGCGCCAGACACCTCTACGGTCTTGTGCATGCGCGCTACATTGTCACAACTAGAGGTCTCGCAAAGATGGTAAGACCTTTTCTCTCTTCTCACCGCCTTTCTCATCAGATATCGTTTGCAAGCTAAAAGAAAAATTCACCCACTAACACTTCGTCCGAATAGCTTGACAAGTACAAGTCCGGCACCTTTGGAAAATGTCCTCGCGTCATCTGCGACCAACAACACCTCCTACCCATGGGTCTGCACGACGTTCCTGGCACTTCTACCGTGAAACTCTACTGTGCCAAATGTGAGGATATCTACAACCCCAAGTCATCGCGTCACAACGCCATCGACGGCGCCTACTTCGGCACTTCTTTTCACAACATCCTTTTCCAGGTCTACCCAGCTATGCTGCCACCCAAGACTCAGAGACGCTATGAACCTCGCATCTATGGCTTCAGGGTTCATGCTGCTGCTGCGTTGATGAGATGGCAAGAAGAGAAGAGGGAGGAGATGAAGGACAGACTCAGAAAGGGAGGTCTGGAAACTGGCTTCGAGGAGGAAGACGAGGAGCTCGAGGACGAGGACAGTGATGAGGGCGACGAGAGCAAGGATGGCATTGACGACATGTTTGAAGCCCCAGCTCCTACCGTGCAGTAGAACAATGCGGCTGAACAGTATGCCGCGTGGCAGGCTCGGATGTAGAAGGCGAAGAGGCACCGGGCTTGATTATTCACTTTCTTCTCTTTTCATGGCATCGTAGCCTTCCCTTGGATGCGCGTCGTTCTCGCTAGGATTGGGAGGCTTTTTCTTGTGTTGTTTTGCATGGCTGAAATTGCTGGTACATCACTACGGTACTTCAGTTTGCAGCATCTCTATAAATGGGTCATCGTATTGCTTTCAATAATGCTACGCTTCTTATTTTCCAATGTCTCCTTGTGTCTCCAAACTACACCAAAAACTCTTCTCATGCCCTTCCAGCGCGGCCCATCTGGATGATCTCACCAGTAAGCTTCTCGTCGCCACGCAAGACTGGCCATGAAGCACCGTCTGCCTTGACAATTCTCAACTCCAGCTTGGTGCCCATAATGCTGAACTCGCTCTTCGTTTTGTCGATAGCACCAAAGAGTGGTACGACCTGCTGGAACCTCTTACGATCACTCGTCCTCAAGTCCAAATCCACAGCCTTGTCTTGGAACTCGACCTTTGAGATGGCCTTGTCGATCTTCTTCAGATACAGACTTGCCATGACCTTGTCGGGTGTCTGATAAAAGTCGTGTCTCACACTCTCCAACTTCTCCTCTCCATCGTCTTTCTTTGCACCCACAAACAAATGGCGTGACTTTGTCTTGCAACCAGGAATACGCAGGAACTCGTCAAATTCCAAGACGCGGCGTTTGCAGCATGACCAGCCTTTGCTGCCTTCGTGGAAGATTGGGGCTCCCGGGTGGTGTTGGCAGTTTTCGTCGTCGCTGCGAGGAGCACCTTTGTGTGTTACACCACAAGCCTTACGCTTGCAGGTTGCGTTGTCAGGGACAGGAGTGTTTGGGTCGTCGTCTTCGTCCTCTGGCGGTGCGGGCGAGGCAGGTGGTTGTGGGGCCTGGGCTGTAGGCGCGCGAGCAGGTGCTGCTGGCTCAGAAGCAGGCGCGGGTGCAGAAGCTAGTGTTGGAGCATCGGCAGGAGCGGTCTTGGGTTCTTCGGCGGGCGTGTCGTCTACAGTACTGTGCTTGCCGGTTGTGCAAGGAGGGATGTTCATGAATTCGTCAAAGGTTAAGACGCGAGGCTTGCAACACTTCCATCCTGTTGAGGTTCTGTGTCAGAAGACCATTCATGAATATGTATGGCTTATTTGGACGGAAGACTATACCTTTCTGGCCCTCGTGAAACTCTGGCTAGAACAGAGTTAGCTGGTATAATCAATGCATTTGATGAACTGAGTTGCCTACCGGACCAGGATGATAGTTGCATTCTTCATTGTCGTCGGCAAAAGTCTTGCCACAGCCCTTGTGCACACACTTTCCAGGCATCTTGACTGCAATTGATGAAAGATCAGAATGTGTATTCAAAGAATGGATACAAGTATCGGTGGTGATCGTCAAAGCTGGAGATGCGGGTCAACTTTTTGGAGCTTTCTAGAAACGTCATGCCGAGCACAAGGTAAGTAGGTCCAGCCGAGACTTCTTCGGTCGGTTGCGCTTGCCTTCTCTAATATCACTTCTCAAGCTTAGCTTTCACCTTTTTGATACACAATCAATATGCAGAGAGTGAGACCGCTTCAGGCTACTATAGATCTGTACCACTGTTCTGACACACGCGTCTCATAGTCGCTGGTCACTGACTGCTGCTTGTGCTCGTGCTACGGCGACAAAGGTAGGAATACGCGGCATAGTCTTAAGGTAACCGGTCGTGCATGTACCTTAGTGACCACAAGATGAGGCAGACTTGAATCAAGCATTTAAACATCATTAAGTCATGCATTTACTCTCTTTTGACTCGATGCATAACTAACGACGATGGCCTTGAACCCTGTAGCAAAGGCATCTCTACCACCGGAGAAGCTTGTCATATTCTGCGACGGTACTTGGTGTGGCCCGGAACATGGCACCCGTACTAACATCCAGCTACTGGCCGAGATGGTTGGCATCGACATGAACACAGCCAAAAGCTCGCGAGAACTAATAGATGCCTCACGGCGTCTCAGAACCAAGTACTTCAACGGTATATCTTGCAACTACTTGACCTATGGCTTCGGCGCATCACCAGACAACCTTGAACAACTCTGTCTCGAGATATATCGTTATCTCGCGCGATGGTATCAAGAAGGAACGGAGATATGGCTCTTTGGGCTGGGTCGAGGAGCTTATGCCTTGCGTTGCGTAGTTGGTATGATCCACAATTGTGGCATCGCCAGAACCCCAAGCGACGAGTTATGTGAGCTGGTCTATCAGACTTATACATCGTCTCGCGAATCGGACAGGCCCTCCTCGAAAAATTGTGAGGATTTCCGTCGAAGGGTCAGCTGGGATGTGGATACACCTATCAAGATCATGGTTCTGCTAGATACCATCGGCAGCATCGGCCACACCTGTACCAACACAGTGACTGGATCCACGAGTCCAAAACTCTGCGATGAAGTTATTCCTCATGTTGTGGAGAGTGTCTTTCATGCTTGCTCTATACACGACCGTCTGCCATTCCTTCAACTATGCCTTTCAACCAAGGGAGACCACAACAAAACCCCTCTGATATCCGAAAATTGGTTTCCTGGTTGCCACTATGACATTGGACGGCAACGTTGTCAGTTTTTCCCAAAGGGCTGGCTTTACTTTATCCCCAGTCTATTCAGTGGTGTAGTGGAACCAAACCATGTGCTCAGTAATGCGGTCCTGTGCTGGGTTCTTCAATCTGTCGCTCGAAAATTTCCATCTCAGACGGTTTTCCGGGACTTGCATTGGCAAATCAACTTTCTGAAGAAATCGATGCGATCTATCAACACTAGTACTGGTTCTGGGGATGTGTATGAATCTTCCAAAATACTTAATTGTGCCCCATTCGGTCGTGTCATCACTCGACTGCCCTTGGTTTCTACAGTAGTCGAAGGTATCGGATCTGTACTCCCGCTTCGAGATAGAAGAATACCGAACTATGCAGCTCAAGTCATCGACTTTGAATCGCCAAGTCATTTTGACGAGATTAGCCTGGCAGAGCTGGCAAAAGTGAATAAACAAAGATACCCTTCTAAAACATGCGAAACCTGGAAGACGTGGACAAGGCGTGCCGTAGCTGGAGACAAGAAAGCGATCTCCTGGGCGGACGATGGAGTCGAGCGTCCGGATCATGATACGGGCCCTTTGTGGCTCGAACCCAGGCGATCAGAAGACTCCTCTGCAGCTACGATCGACTCCACAAATAGACACGAAAATCACAATGCTGCGAGTCCTCCGAGCCGGTGTGACTCCGCAGACCCCCAGATAAGACACCAGCGCTTCTCATCTCTACTCCATCATACTGTTCTCACAGCTTCAGACGACGCTCTAATTAGAGCAGTCATCAATTCGGACACTGAACTAGTAAATAATCTTCTAACACAAAAGGCTACCGAACTAGCCTTCGACTTTGAATGGTTGACCGAATTCATCGAGCTGGATTATCGTGTTGAGGATATTGCGGCGGTACTTGTCGAAGAAGAAGCCGAATCACCATGGCTTCTTGTGTCGGGTGGAAACTTCACTAAGAGGGCTTTGAAGATGTCGAGGAAGTTGGAGCGCAAGAAGAAAGCAGACAATCCTGCTTGAACCACACTTGGGTGATTCGTTCTGTCTTGCCACGACCTAAGAGGTTCGCTATGTTAAGACACAAGAATGTTTGCCAATTTTAACTCATAAAGTTAGAAGACATGGACATACAAGTTCCTATAGTATAATCTGAACAGTAAACTACACAGGGCCTTCTATACATAATGTCGTCAGTCATTATATCAACAGCAAATCATAAAGTCTGAAGCGCCTTCTATCGTTGTTCAACCAGACCAACCACCCATCCCATCCAATACTCCATAATCATTCCAGAACTGTTGCTGGATTTGGTTCACAGGGGGAACCTCTCCAAAATACATATACTGCTGTTGTAACTGCTGCTGTTGCTGTTGATCCTCGGTGTTCTGCTGAAGCTCAGGAGTCATCCATGGCATGTCGAGGTCAGGAAATTGCTGCGACGGCGGCAGTAGAGGCTCCTCGTCGGTCATCGTAAAGCCGTCATTGATCGCCATATCATTCAAGTCGTGAATGAAGGTGGAAGGAGGAGTCGGAGGAAGCGTGGCTTGAGTGGCCACGACTGGCTGGCTAGTGACAGGACGAGGCCTACTCTGCCACTGCAGGAACAGTTGTTCAATGCTTCTCTGGAAAACCTGTCGTGTAAAGTCTTCGAGTTGGTCTTGTTGCTGGCCATCTGCAAAAGGCATCTCAGCGCTAACGACACTCGTCACTATATCGCGTCCTTCGTGTATACAGAAGTCTCGGAAGGCCGAGAGCTCGGCAGAGAGCGTAGCATCCATGACTATCATATATCAGCATCGTGGTGTGTTCTCGTGGTTCAGATGTAAACTCACAAGGCGACTCTGGTCTTCTCGCCCCTGGGAACAACAGTTCATACATAGAGTACCAGCTTTCGGGGACTGATCTGCTTGTGACACGACGCTTGAGCTTTCGCATGGTTGACTCATCGATGCCTTCGAGACGACGCTCTGGAGCATTTTGGCAGGTGCCTTCTCTCACGTGTTTGTCTCTGGCTTCCGTGTTGTTGCGGAAGATTGAGTAACACTTAGGACAGTGAATAGGAATGCTATGCACTCGTTCAAGATGTTGTCTAGGTTTTTAAGGTCAGTTGCCATGTCTAAGATTGATTTCGGCTCACTCACTTGACCCGAGAAACACCTCTCAGAACAAAGGTATAGCATTTTTCGTGCTTAAAAGGATCGAACTTGGCAAATGGACATGCCAAGGGAGGGAGCTCATCGTCTGATCGGGTAACTCTGCTCTTGCGCTTCGGCGGTTGTTCATCATCGTTACCGTCATCATCATCCACCAAAGTACGTCTTCGCTTGCCTCCAAGCGGAGGATAGGGTACATTACTCGCTCTTGATCCACTGGTACCAACTTGACTGCCGAAGCTGGACGAATAGCTGGAGTTCGAGGATTGTTGTCCACTATTGCCAGGTGCGTTCTGACGGTAGTAAGCAGCCAACAAATAGTGTACTGTCGGTCTGAGGAGAGGCTGAAAAATGGTCTCGTATTCGCCTGAATCTATGTCAAAGTCGTTATCTGTGGTCATGTCGTCCATGTCAGACTCGAACAATGAGTCTGCGTATGAGCTTGAGCTGTAAGGGGCTGGTGATGGCGCCATATCTTCTGGAGAGGATGGCACGCAGACCATGAGATATGGGGAATGTAGATTGTCCATGAAATCTGCGGTGGTGTCCATCATTTCGATAGGTGAATTCCATTCCCGCGCATCAACTTCATGGTCATCAGACACCACAATGGATGGAGGATGAGCATATATGGCCCCTTGAGGGAGAGGAAGTTGCTGTACTGTTTGCAAGAAGGAGTCGGAAGGATAGGATGCAGAAGACGGCAGCGTTGGACTCTTTGCAGGGTACAGAGGCAAAGAAATGCTAGGCTCAAAGCCATGGTGGATCTCTCCAGCCGGGCTCTCAACCACGCTACTGTCCTCATCTTCTGATGAACGCTCCTTGCGAGAGCGACGATTGGTCTTGACCTTCTTGCCTTTCTTCCGCCGACTTGCAACATCAGGGAGAAGCTGCACATCTTCAGGGGGACATTCCGATCTATCTAGCAGTCAGCAACTAATGTTTGAAAAGTCACTATGGTGTTGGATGTACTTCACTAGCAGCTCGGCAACCTGAGGTTCATCGTATCTATGCGTTCCTTCGAGATGAGCCTTGAAATTGTCCTTTCGGGGCCAGATCTTGTCTTTCTTCTGGCAAGAAGGGGCAGCACATCGGTAGTAAAACTTGGACGTCTTCACAGTCAACATACTATGGCATGTCTTCTGGTGTCGTGCTAGGTCATGGGGAGACGCGAAGCCGTTCTGATTGTCGCATCCAGATACATCACACTTGAAAGGACGAGTGTGTGTCAGCATGTGCTTCCTATGGGTGGTCAGCGTTATGTCAAAAACATTGGTCAGAGGACTGACCTTCTGTCCGCATTGTTACTAAAGTAGCGGCGTTTGTCTGACTCTTCAGAGCAGATCTCGCAGTAGTCCGAGACTTGGTTGTTTGATAAACCGGTCATCTCTGGTTGAGCACTCAGCCTGGCCTCAACACCATGGCTGCCAGCATGATCCATAGAGCCATAGCCGCTGTCACTGATCGAGAGCTTAGTCTTGGCCTTCATCACCGATAGTGTATGCATGTCCTGGGCATTGCTATCATGACGCCAAACCAGCCATGTTTCTTCGTCTTTGGTAGACGGCATCATAATGTGTGCTCCATATTGATCATTTTGAGACTTCTTGTCCGTGGAGGCTGCGCCAGCTATTGGCAAAGGTGAGCTGAAACCATGTTTTTGGTTGACTTTCTGTGTCGTCGACGAGAACAGTTCGAAGTCTTGATTCAGACTATCAACCAAAAACTCCTGATGAGTGGTCAGCCTGCTGGTTCTGTAGGCGAGCATGTCGACTTACGTATTGATCTGTGGATTTCTGCCAGGCCATTCGAGGACGGAAGGTGTATTTATATCAGTGAATGGATCGTGATGACCCTACGTATTCGATAATATGGTCCTCCCTCTTGCTGAGGGATATAATGGTGTAAGCAAAATGGGTATGATACGTTGCAGGAGTCGGGTTCATCAGAACATGAGGGAACATGGTGGCGGCAGGTCACGGTAATAAATACATTTACAAACTACTGTAGGTGGTTCTTTCCTCACACATGTGTCTCTGACACGGTTGTGTTTACATGGCTAAGCCTTGCTGGATAATGTCATAGCGCGGGGTGTCGAAGGAAGGAAGCTCTTGGTGCGATTAGCTCCTGCAACCAGTAGAAGGACAATCCCATCACAGCCCCACGCTCAGCTGTCGGACACCCCCGAAACCTACGATAGAATCCCGATACTGGTTCAAGAGAGCAGTTCAAAGACGACGCAAAGGTGTGCAAAGTAATAATTCGTATCAAGACGCCGCCTTGGCACCAAGTATTCGAGAAGATGTCCAATCATTCGAGAAGCAGTCTGCACGCATCTGCCGTGTCGTGCCATCATCCGGCCTGGCACATGATGGTCTTACTGCGGGCCAAGCCTCAATGACAGCACATCTTGTCTCTGCTGTTCTGCTGCGCCAACCCTAGCTACTTTTCAATACGGATAACGGCACCCCAAGGATTCGCGACAGGGGTTTGATCCCAGATCCACATAACCAGGGAGCTGGATTCATATAATGAAATGGCACATGACCTCTGACGGGCACTTTTTGGCTGTACAGATATGGAAGTATACAGCGAGCGGGAGGATTCCGATCGCTTCTAAAACCCAACCTTGCGCTTTTTCTTTGCCGGTTTTCCACCAAAACGCCCAGGCTGCACTTGGCTTGTGAACATGTTTGGCTGAGCTTGGGAGCTGGCTAGCAGCTGGGTGCCCTGACTTGCTGCTCTGGCAGACTGAGGAACCTTCGGTGCTTCGCTTCTAGAAGGAGTCGCGAATGCAGGCTGACTCGCGCTTACGATGCCAGGAACTTGGCTACTTGCAAAGTCCATAGCAGATGCTTTCTGCGATTCGCGCCTCTGCTTCAGCAACATTCTCTCGGCACGGCGCTTCAACCTCGCTCGCTCTTTCGGTGTCAGGTCCTCATCCTCTTCCTCGGCCTTCTTCTCCTGTTCTCGCTGAACGGCAAGCCAATCATAGTCATCGGGATTACCGTCAAGAGTCCAATGCGCGAGCGTATTAGTAAGACCCTTGGGTAGGGGTGCAGGAGTAGGCTTTTCCGATGAGAAAGTGGTGTACCGTCTGAGGCGTGCAAATTCAGAAGACACCAAGGTCGATGGGTGACTAGACAAGGAGGTGACAGTAGTCAACGACGGTGTGGCTGTTGGTGACGGTGTTGGGAGAGACGATTGAGGAAAGTTCGTTTGCGAAGAAAAATCATCCTCTGTAGCCTGCGTCTCTGCTGCTGTCTCCTCTTCACTTGGCCTCACTGGTGTCTGTCTGATAACATGGCTTGCGAGACATATCTCAGCAGCAATTCTTCGCGCTAATTGTTCCTTAACAAGTCGCACCCTTCCAGGCACCGTCTGAGATAGTGGGGTCAGCCAATGCGCTATGATGGTATCGTAGACGGCTGTTAGATCCGGATCGCTGTTGAGACCAAGATTTAGGGCAGAGTTGCTGCTAATGCGCGCAAGCTGTAATTTCTGGTCAACCCCTTGCATGTCTTCATCATGCTGCGACCTAGAAGAAACCAAATTGCTGAACTCTGTAGCAGCTTGATCTATGTCAGGTATTAAGGTTTGGTTATCGCAAATTTCCGACAAGAGTGTATGGCCATTCTCAAAAGCCTCAGAAGCCTCGAGTGCTCGATTCACACGTGCGAGCGCACGCGAGAATTCTTCTGTTTGTGAAGCTGCGCTAGTTGTTCGAGCATGGGCAAGCTCGTATACCATAGTCCAGTTGTCTTTTGTTGACTTCAGGGTATCAGGATGGGAAGACACCGTTTCATCTTGCTCTTCTCTAGTATTCGTTAGCCCTTGAATGACTTTCGATTTTTCAATAAAACCAGTCTCTTGTAGTCGTGGGCGACTGTGTATAAGTCTTCCGTGCCAATCGGGGTGCAAGACTTTCGGCAGTGACGACCCGTCAACTGTGCTTGGAAACGCATAATATAGCTTCTGCACAACGGCCATATCGCTTGTGATAGCGGTCGTAACAAAAAATCTCACAAAAGAATCTTGATAAGTCTTTCCAGGGCCGGATGGTTGTTCGTGGTGGCCACTCTCTCCATACTGAACAGGCTGAATCTGGAAAGTCAGGGCTGCAGGTGAAGCAGTCGCAGTAGAAGGGAGTTCTGGCAGAACAAGTTGAGTGGCATCGGCGATCCTCAAGAATTGAGGAGAAGACTCGTCTGCCGTAAAGCGATGACTCGTTGCGAGTGGGCTCAATGAAGATTTTATCAACACAACGACATCTGCGGAAAGTCAGCATCTAGCCGTCGAAGTCGCTGATTCATATGTCATACCCATATCATCAACAAAGTTAGAGAGACCAAGCCCCGTATCCTCCGAGTCTCTGAAGTGCCTACATTGTAATACTACCTCGGCACCAGCAGTGTCATAACTCTCTGGATTAAACTCGTCCAGACAACGCACACGTAAGCAGAACAAGGAAGTTGAGGTCAAAACGAATATAAGAGTTGGGTCCAGGGGATTTAGCATGATATCGAGGATCCAGTGCGGAGTCCCATCAAGGCCGAGATTGGGAGACTGGAGTCTGACAGGTTTTCCTTGGATGTCATATATGCCCAAGCATCTCCTGCTAGCAGTGACAATAGTCTGCACGTTGCCAGCCCACATCGCTCTGCCCCAGCCGTCGTCCAATAAACTAGCAGTTGTTTCATGATCGGGTATGACTTGGTCATTGGTAGCGCCGCGGCAGAGCTCGATTGGCTTGCCATGCTCAGAAGGAATCTGTCTCAGACTCGAGTCCCAGACATGCCAGGTACCATATTGGTCGACAGTGACGAATTGCTTAGGGTACCAATGGTTGAAGGCCACATGAGCGGGGGCTAGACCTCCAAATAGATTCAGGCTCAGAGTGCACAATTGTTCTGTGTGGAAGCGAGACGGCGTACCAGCGAGAGAATTCCATGATGAGGCATGTTTTCTCGCAGCAATTCGCAGGACATGAACGGCGATGGTGGTGCGAACAGCCAGAGTGCGGGCAAGATTCGAGTCCTCGTCGGTGTCTGCAAAACAGATCTGACGGATTGGATGGGGAGCATGCCAGGTGCCGGACTCACCAGAAAGCCTCGGTACATCAATCCAAATAGATTTATTGCGTTCCCAGCCGTGTTTCTGAGGCTGAATCTGCACAAGGCGCAGGATGTGGGCATGATCTGCAGCAGGGAAGGCAACGATTGGTGTGGAGCGCTTTATAGTATGATCGGGTACTCGACCAAAAGCCAACAGATGGCCAGTGGTGGGATCATGGCGAAGTACAGTCTTCTGAATCTCTTGCGATGCAACAGCAGGCTCAGCAAGGATATGGGCGCTCGGAGCAGTGGTAGGATCGAAACGGAGGAGCTCAGAAAGCTGACGATTGAGGTGAACGCTCGGTTTCTCTGTGGTGACAGGATCTACTCGGGCTTGGGAATGCTGCGATTTGAAGACGAGCTGCGATGTGCCGAGGGGCAGTAATGTGGGCGAAGATTCGAGGATCCTGGGAAATAGCCAGACTTGATCGTCAGGGTTGTAAATGATTTGACCAAAGTGACCATATTTCAGGTCAGTGGTAGATTGGTCAGCCATGCGGCTTCTTCCTAGCTATGCGTGGTATTTGGCCAGAGACAGATTGAATCATTGCCGTGAAGAAGGTGGTCGGGGAATTTTGTTGATTGTAGTAGCTGAGAAATATGTTGTCGTGTGCAGTAAATGGTAGTTGAGAATGTCAAATGTCGCATATGTTAGTGTAGAAAAGTGGAAGAGAAATTCATCGTCAAAAACTTGTCGAGACTGAAGCGCGTCAGGACTTGATCGGCCTCTCGGCTCTATAGCAGGGGGCGTGCCGACCACCGATCTGACCATCAACTTTCTGCAAGAAGAGGCCTCTGCCTGGGCACTTGTACATCCATGTATTCAGGTTTGACTATCACAATGCACTTATTGAAGAGACATCTACGACGAAGAGTATGCTCATCTCGCGCTTGGTATGTCCGAAGCGACAACCTGACGAGCCTGACTCAGGTGGCTTCCATAACCCGCGAGAGCCTGACGTTGTCCGTGCCCCAGGGTCCCTGGCAACGCAGGCGGACTTTGTGTTTACTCCAAATCTTCCGCGTCTGGCAAGCTCGACACTCAATTGCGCATACCCTCAGACTTCGTCCATACCGCTTCGCAGCTCAAGCACTTGCAGTTCCACAATCATGGCTGCCGTCATGAACACTCCCAGCCATGCGCGATTCGACGCCTCCTTCGGAGCAGGTGGTCTACGCGGTCCCTATCTCACTCCCGATCCGCCCTCAATGGTCGACCAGCTGCCTAGTATCAAGTTTGGTTTCGACGATTTGCGCGATCGCATGGCCCGCTTTACTCAAAGATTCGACGACTTCATCGAGCAGGGTCGCAAGCGCGTTCTCGAGGAGCGCAATCATTTCCGCATCAACATGTCTGAGATCCAGGGTCAGTCGTTCCATGTCATAACAACTGCTCGCATCGGTATACTAACATGCCCTTCTTGATAGAATCTCAAAGATCACGACGCAGAGAGCTCGAGGACATGTCTAACAAGTCGATCGCACACCAGAACACTCTAGCCAAGGAAGCACAAGAGCATGAAGAGATGCAACAACAAATTGAAGAGCTCGACATTCAACGCCAGAACCATGAAGCCCACCGAGACGACCTTCGCTCTCAAATCTCGTCGCTACAAAAATCAATCAACACCCGCCGCCAGGCCCAACACCACCACCAGCGACAACTCGACAATCAAGCACGTCACAACCGACCAGAGCTGCACTTTTGGGAGTCTCATCTCTGCATGCGTATCGAAGGTCTGGGCATCGATGACAGAATCAAGTTCGTCTATACACATGTGGATGAGAGGGACTGGGACCGTCAGTGCGCTTTTGAACTGAATATGGAGACAAAGGACTATCAAGTTGTGGCAGTAGAGCCGGCGTTGGATGATGAGGCTGTCGATGCTGTCGTGGAGCGTTTGAATGAGACAAGGGATTTGGCTGCTTTCCTCAAGGCAATGCGTGCCTTGTTCACTGCTTCTATCAGGCACTGATCTACTCGATGTCTTAGGATATGATATTTGTCACGATTAATGATACTGTTGAATTTCTTTCCATCCAAAACATAAACCCCAAAAGTGTGGGTCGACTCTTGTGTCGCGCCTTCCTCATGTGTTGTTGCCTAAGCTTTCGTTTTCAAAAGCGACGCCCGGCCGAAACCAAACATTCCCATCCGTTTCCATCAGTCCTCCATCAACTGCACCACTGTCATCACAACTCAATAATCATGCCTCCTACTGAAGACAAGCGAAAAGCCGCGCGCGAAACAATCGATATCCTCTACGAAATTTCTTCTTTGCTTGTATGTGACCACACTTCATCATTCAACGCACACGCGCCGGACGTGCGATTGTTCGCCGTCGGATGTCAACCTCATGATCTTTACTGTTTTCCTAATCAGTGACCACGCTGACATTTATGTATCGCAGAACACAAATTTGGACCGCCAGTCGCTATCTTATTGTGTCTCGCTCATCGAAAATGGTGTAAACCCAGACGCCCTGGCTGTAGGTCTTCCTGTCTAGTACAACTATCTCATCATCCACTTCGCAATTTGCTATGATCATGGATATGACCCACTGACACTCTGCCATAGACTGTCATCAAAGACCTCCGAGACCGCAACGGCGTTGCCACAGAACCTCGTGAAAAGTAATGATTGCTTTGTTCACTGCTCACCACTTTCAACCACCGGTACACTACTACACTGGTCATTTCTATGATACCCCAATTCTCATCATCAATTTCTGTCTGCATAAAAATCGAAACGTCCCAAGATTGCTCAATGCTTCCACTTTCTTTTCTTTCTCTTCCATGTCCTGGCTCCAATCCTATCTCACAAAACGCCGAAAGACCATATTTTGTACCTCAAGATCCTACAACGAGACATCTAAGTAGAACAACGCTCGCCAGACCACATCCATCAAGCCACAGCGCTATCTATCAGCGACGGTGCAGCTACGCGACACCCTTACTTCAGAATCCTTACGGGGACTGTGAGACCCGAGTACCTCCGTTTAGGCTTCACTCTGCTGTTGACGCCTAACCATGGCCGATTTGCATGTTTGCTCCTTTACGGGTGTATCCGGGGCGGTTGGAGAAGCGGGTTGCCCGATCAAAATATGAAGACTTTCGTTTGGGATGTGTGTCTGAGCTTGTTCTGCTTAGATGTGATTCTATTGTGATGCTTGAGGTTAGGTTGTCTAACGCTGCATGTGAATGTCGAGCATGTTGAGTGCCCTTGTGACCCTAGCCCTGTGTCTGCCCCTTGACAGATCATGCCAGTTCACCTAGCGTGATGCTATATCGTGATTCATTTGGTAAGAGATGATCATTCAATTGTTCATAACGCTGTCTATGCTTCGCGCTGATTTCTACTTTCATTACGAGTACATTTTGAGGGGTCATAGTTCATCATTGACGCATACTCAGATCTCTGGTTCCTCGGCTGAACATCTCAACACCTTCTGCACGACCAATATTGTCCTTAGCATCTTTACCATAGCGTGCGTGTGCTGGAACAGCAGCAAGATCGAGCTTCTGATCGCGTGAGCCACCATCCATTTCTTAGTTGCCAGCACCTCAACGTCTTCGTCGTCTGCGTCGTTGCACGCTGCTCCAGTCACGATCGTACACCAGAAGAGCATTCCCACCATGCTGTTCCAGCAGTCCGAGAGGTCTGTACGGAGAAGGTTGTCTCTGATCTGTATCACAATATTACTGGGGAAGCAACGGGCAGTAGTCGAGAAAGGCATGTTGAGGTGGATGGCTGTGGCGTACAGCAGAGCGCAGAGGCGCAATGCTTCGTAGACAGGATCGGGTCGACTCTCGAGTGCGACAATCTGCTCTATTGCTTTGTGTTTCTTCTCTTGCAATGCTTGAACCTCTAGGTCTGTATATATCCTCCTCGCTGCTTTGGGCCCGAAAGGTCCGCTGGAAGGGGAGTCTTCGGCGGATGCGTCCGAAAGCTGCACGACGGCTTGCGTAAGATCTCGCACGAGGTTTATGAGGTCCAATGTATCTTCATCGCATCGTCGCGTTCGGGCTAGAGTATGGTGTACACCTGTGGCATGGTACAAAGGCGTTTCTGGGACTGCGGACGTACGGCCCTGCGTCGAGTTCTCGGTGATGAAGCGGGCATAGTTGAGATACTGTTGTCGAGGACGGCTTTCGCGAAGCACCGAAACTTCGAAGAATTGGCTGTTTTCGGTCAGTCAAGTTTAGACAGTTGGCTGGCTTCCTGCAACTCACATGGTGACCATTGAAGCCAGGAGGCCGTGACCGCCCAAGTTGTCTAGACCGCCTCTGTGTTCCACCATTGTGTGTAGCCCGTCTTCGTGCCATTGCAAGGCCAGCGGGCATGCCACAATCATCTCACCAAACAGCAGGTGCACGACCGAGACTATGTTTGCGTCGTTGCAGCAAGTTTCTGGGTCGGACAGACGTTTGCTAATGAGTTGTACGGTCTGCTCCCTGACCGCCAGAGTTCGTACAGATTCGATTGAATTCACTGTCAGCCTGTGTGAGAAGTCCATATGCATCATATCAAGATACGCAGATGATATACACAATGTGCTGAGGAATGATGCCCGACCAGCGAACAACATCGGGACCCATTTCTTGCACATGGCCTGGCTTGCGAAATATGTCGTGCCTGCATTCCTTATGTCAGTGAATGCTTACCCAGAGGGAAGTGTAAGTACATACAGTTGTATTTTAGCATAAGGACATCAATGACCTCTCCGTCAAATCGCGGACTCGCTTCGAAGACATCCAATTTCGCACCGATACCTGCCAGTCGTACATTCGGGACCGCTTGTGATGTCAGTGCAGTCGAGTCTGTATCGTCTGGGGACTCCATGTTCGCTTCCAAATGTGCTTGAATGCATGATGCCTCGGGTGATGGGAGAGCAGACTGCATCGCCGAGTCTTTAGCACGAGGTGATTGACTTCTCGTGCTAGATGGATATGACTTCTTCCTCGACTCTGGCGACGTGCTAGGCTTGGAGCGTCTGACGGTATGTCGTACACGAGCATCGGTACTATTTGGGTTGCGTCGCTCCTTGGTCAGGTAGTCGTTCATGACCTTGATGCGAACGTTCCTCATCATCTCTTTATCCTTGGACTGCTGCGGGTTGGTGACCATGATCCATGTGAGGTCGGACACTTGTTGGTTATCCATTTGGTTTGGAGTGTGGTCCATCGGTGATAGCGTTCGTCTGGCGATCCCACTGTTCATCTTTGCATAGGGAGGCATAAACATCTGTTGCTTGTCGTTGATGTAGTCGATGCACGGAGGTGATCGGCGGTCTTAAAAGTTGTCGAGTCTGCTATGGCACTGGTAGAGTTGTCTGTAGAGTATGGTAGTAGCCGGTGATGGTGTGTAGTATTGTTTGTTTGATTCACTTTATTAGCCTGGAGTCAATAGTGATATCGACAGAAAGCTAACAGATGCTAAATTAGATGCAAGATTCAAGATTCAAGGAAAGCAGAAAGGTTGATATTTTAAGAGGAAGGCACGAACCTTGTAAGCTCAGGCGCAGTCGAGAGGCTGTGAGAGCCTTTTGACATTGCAGGACGTATAAATAAATGCAGCCATTGTAAAAGTAAAAAGGTGTCCCGAAGCGTTAAATGAAGCACCTCAGGCTACCACAGTAATATGCAATGGTCGTTGTCCAATTGTCGGCAATGCCGGAACTAACTTTTCCAAGATGAATGCAACTGTCCGAGACCTAATCTGTGAGCCACACCCAGCAGTTCATAAGTTGAGACTGGGGTGCGAAAAAGCGTATGACGAGGCGTACACTCCTGGTCGCAGGCTACCGTAGCATCCTTCTCACCTTATAAAGCTAACAATTAACCTTCAGGATCTGTGTCGAAACTACGGTGAGGTGACTTCTCGATTGAAGGGGGCCTAGCATGACAGCCCTGCCACATACGTAGCCTCATACTCTTCTGGTTGCGTGACACCAGGCACCCCGAAGCAGAGAATGGCTCAAGAACGGTATATGGAGTGCACCGGTCAATGCGTGATGACGATGACCATAATACGGTCTTTCGGAGTCGTGATCGTGAGGTGTCAAGAGGGAAGAATTAACGAGAGCTTCTCCATTTCCCCAGAGGGGATGGAACGGTAAGATGCAGGAGGGAGCGGGATACCAAGCTTTCGGCTCTGCTGGCAAGCACGAGGTGCCCACGCGCGAACAGCTCCCTTCGCCGGTGTGTCGATGATCAACACTTGTCACTGCCACATTCAACTGCGCCATGTCGGACGAGTGATACAGCTCACCTAAGAACAACAGATAATTGCTCCAAAAGGCATCGCATTTCATTGTTGTTTGGTGTGGAGGACTTATGATTGAGATTGAGATTAATGGACAGTGTTGCATCCCAAAGTAGAAAATAGTGGTTTGTTCCCAAAGCAGCGACAGCCCCCGCGTGAAGCTTCCCTCCTCCCTGCTCGACGGCATTTACGGCGCTGCTGGCGCTGATGGTCGACCAGCCACCATTTGCGATCTCATCCACAGGAATAAACATACACGTGCGCCTTCGCGCTAGACAGCGATCAAAAGAAAACATGTATTCAATTCCACGCGACATGCAGCCCTATACGATAAGGTTACGATATTGACATTCGTGACCTGACAGGGATACCTCTCTCACAAGTATCTTGCCGAATCGGCGAAATAGTCTTGTGCAGATGAACCAGGATTGCGGCCAGCAATGATGATGCTACCGTTACTACTATCGCCCTCGGACCTGTCAGGTGTCTGCAGTGACGCGCCATTGGAGCCATGAGCTTCGTGAGATGGCTTGCTATCAGCCTCGTCCGAGGAGTCATAGCTATCACCAGGCTCCGCATCCCTCAACCCAGCCCGAGATAGCACGCTTTTCAGAAGGTTTCCGGTCTCGTCAATCCCTACCAGGAAACGAGCGAGTTCCTTGCAGAGATCCCAATCACCCTCGTTCTTAGCTCTCTTGAAAAGAGTAGACGTCTGACGCGCACTGAAGCTACCTTCATCGAAAGCATGCAGAATCAACAAATAACTTCCTGCCGTCTTGAGCATATCTTTCCGGAGGGACTCTTCGAACAATTCGGCAACAGGAGGCAGGTAGCGAAACAAAGTTTTCCAGCTTCTTAATTCAGTCTTGCGCGTGCATCCGGCAACAATATCAAGATATGTTGGGAACGAGGAGAGGAACGACAAGACACCAGGAAGGAGTGCTGCCTCCGATGACTCGGGGGGAGCATCGACCTCGTCATCTAGGACATCATGCAGGAGCACTTCCAAGGCATGATCGAAGTAAGGTAGTTTCTGGTAAGAATGTGAAAGATGGAGCGCAGCGGGTGAGTCGTACTGGGCTAGATGATGTCGGAGAAGAGATGGTATAGACAGGTGAGTCCGGGGATTAAGACGGTAGAATGCAAAATTGATATCACGACGTTGAACCAGATCCGACTCGAGACCAGTGAGAAGTCCTTTTTCCACAATCGCAGACAGTGGGTAGAAGTCGGTGGTGATAGCGACAGTGGGCGCCACCTCACGACCATGCTCCGTCAGAGCAGAGGAGAGCACGTCGAGGACATCAGGCCATGCGTGCATTGATGTGCCATCAAAGTACCACAAAGAGTCGCGCAAGCTGTGACCCAGAGCACCAGCAGAGAGATATTTGTTGTCAGAACTATCTCCAAGAAGGCCTGGTGGGGAAATGGAAGGTGGCTGTTCCCTCGAGAGTGTGTAGAACTCCACGTTATGAGCAATGACCCGCATGTCGTACTTCAGCTCCCCGAGCTCGTTTGCTGAGGGCTGCAAGAGTACCAACTTGGCATCAACCAGGAACAGCACGGAAGCTGTGGCAACGTCTTGCGAGGGATCGCCGTTGTCTGATGAAAGTTAGCAAGCAATCTGAAGGCGGGCTGAGAATAATAACATACCACGTTGCTCCTCAGGAAGAATCCAACTGATAGCACGAACACGTGGTGGAGCCCTGATAATGCCATGGAAGGCAATCTGACCAACTTGTGCTAGTCTGACCGTCTTGTTTGATGAGACGAAGATGTAATGGAGTAGGACGTTCTCGTAGGTATACACCAATAGAGAGTCTTCTCCAGATGTGGCCATACAGACTACTGGGTATGGCAGTATCTCAGAGTGCAATACTTGAGAATTGGCTAGAGTCTTCTCGCGCGAATACAGACGGACCTATTGAAGTTTAGCAGTTTGTTGGGTCAGTCATGCTAAGAAAGCATACCTCATAACTATTTCCGGATTCCACGGCAGCCACAAGAATATGTTGCCACCAGCACATACCACCTCGTACGGTAAAGCTGTTCTCAGCCATAGGATCCTCGAACGTCTTCCATCGTCCACTGCCAACGCTGTAGTGTGCGAGGCCTCGTCTTCCAGCCACAGCAAGATATCTTGCATCAGCAGAGACAACGCTAAGCCGCAGCGGCCATTGATATGCGAGATAGGCCTGTGGGGCTTGCACTGTCTGCCACAAGGAGATATCGCCAGATATGGTTGTGTGATCCGGAGTCTCAAATCCTTTGTACAGCATCAAGCTAGTGCTTCCTTGTAACAGAGATCTAGAAATGTTGGGCATTGCAAAGCAGCTTGTCACACTGCTCCGCATCATCTCAACAACATGTAGCTCGTTTCGGTTTGGCCCAAGGAGCATTATTTCTGCACCACCACCGATCCAGAAACCAGCGCGCACGCCACACAGCCACTCCTCGTTGTTTGCTTCCGACATTGTTCGATCCGCACCGAAAGTGTTGGCACCTAGCTTACCATATACACTCCACATTGCCCAGCCATGATCATATCCTGCAAAGAGACAGTAGCCATCTGGTGACCAGCTCAATAGAGTCAGATTGCCAGAAGATGCTTCTGACACGGGTAGCTTCAGTTCGTGGGATCGTGGTATATTACCCAGGTAGTCCTTTGCAGAATAGACTTGAATTGTGCCGTTTGAACAACCGACGGCTATTAGGGAGAAGCGAGCATTGATCACAGACTTTGTTGCAAAAAGTCCTGGCTGATCCGGGGCATGGAAGCAGAAGCCTTTGAAGAGACTTTTGCTTTTGGCAGGATCGGCGCTGCTTCCAGATAAACGCTGTACTGCGTACGCTCTACCGTCATCTGTTACCCAAGTATGAAGATTCATCGGTCTGTCGTATGACATGTTGATGACCGAAGATCTTCCAATGAGCCAGCTCATTCGCTTGAGAAGTTCTGTACTGTGAGAAGAGCCTGAATTATCTGGTGTCCAACGTATGCATTGAACGGCTGCAGGCTTGACGGTGGTTACAACAAGCTCGTCATCAAGCACGAGAGCTTGCGAAATACCAGCGTCTATCCGGATTACCATACGAAAGCGTACACTGACTTCCCTGATGCCTTCGCCTTCTGCAGGTCCTCCTTCAGGGATTAGATTTGGTCTCTTACTGTACCCTTCATTGCTTGGCCGTCGGACATGAGATCCGGAGGGAGTGAAGATGGACGTTTGGTATACTCGGGCAGCCGGATCGATGGCCAGGGAGTACGTTATGAGAAAGCCTTTCTGAGTCTGCACAATGACTATGAGGGCATCGGGACGCAGCAGGACAGATGTATTCGGGCCATATGTTTCCAGAGAATGAGTCGATCTTATGACTGTAGCGAGCAGAGCGGTGGGCTTGGTCTGCCATACACTAAGCGACGAGGTGGTGATGGTGGTAAATATGTTGCCAGCGCGAGATGTTTTGATATCCACTATTTCCTGCTCTTCTGTGCCATTGTGGTCCTCCGATAAAGGCGTGGGCGAGACCGCATGCTCGAAAGGTGTCTGCTCGTGCTCCAAGACCAGAGGTGTAAGTTGTCCAGCGTCGGGTGAGAGCGGAGTGACGGCGAGCTTGTCAAGATCGTTGTGGTCGGGAATGGGTGAATTGGTGCTGCGAACTACATGCTTAGAAGCAGCATACGTTTTGGGCGCCCCGATGGGCCAGTACATGGCCAACTATGGTGCTATCACACTGCATCTGCGCATGAGCACGTTGATAGCATAGAGCTTGCAGCACCAACCGTGGCTCTAGCTGCGAGTTCAGGGATGTCATAGCGAGCCCTCGGGGCTTTGGTTCGTGCCTGGGTCACGCATCAGCCGCCGAAGAGCCACGGATAAATTGGAGAGTATATATTGTTAGTTGCTCTCACCCTCTACAACCAATACCAGCTTAGCTGGCTCATCTTCATTGGTCTAGTGGTCATGATTTCCGCTTGTCAAGAGTAAAATCTCGTCAAGCGCGGGAGACCAGGGTTCGATTCCCTGATGGAGAGATTCACTTTTGCCAGCTACGCTACTACCAGGCTCCGCTGGGGCAGGACTTTTGCTTCGGTGCCTTCCAGGATATCTTTTGAATAGGCCTTAAGAAGTGTGGGAAAGAGAGGGACGCGATTATGACGACAATCGTTTTGGTCTTGGTTGTCTTCTTGCAGATATAATAACGATTTTGGACAATCGATCCTGCCACTTCAATACTAGATTGGCATACTGATACTACACTCCTGCCTAGATCGCATGGTGTTGTAAGGCGAGAGTCCGTCCTCGTCATGTTGCAAGTGGATTGTGTGAAAAACATCATCGTATTGCTTAGCTACGCTTCACATGCATCCTCCCCTCAAGTGATTCCAACCCGAAAACACCGTGTGGCCGACTGAGATCCGGTCACTACCCACTCTCCGATCAAACAAAAGCAGCAACCAAGCGAGAAAGGACAAAAACTAGAACAGAACACCCATATCAATGCCTCTCCTCTGCCGATTCCCATGCACATCAACGCAAAAACATTACTAAGACAAGAGAAACAGAAACAGCGAAAAGGTCATTCAGGTCGTCACCTGGCACCACCCCAGTTGCCCTGGCTCAACTTGAGCAAACCCTCAACACAGTTCAGATCTTCCTCCTCTGAACTTTGGCGTTCGTCTCTCTCAAGAGGACGATGCGTCTTGTCTTTTCTGACACCACTGCTGGGCTGATTCATGAACTGCATGACATCCTCATCCTCTTCGTCGTCATCGAGATGCTCGACTTGAGTTCTGCTACTATGCTTGCCACGATTGCGAGGCGCGGGCGTTTCGTGAAAGCCAGCAAGTGCACGTGGTCTCTTGATCGTTGACGGCATGGCGGCTGGTGAGGTTGCCATCTGGTGCAGGAACTGACGGTCCATGAAAGCTGAAGGGCGATCACCAGGGCTCCAATTTTCCTTGTCAGAATCTGCTGAGATCTCGAAAGTAGGTGTCTGCTTGAGTTTAGGCGTCTTGGCCAACAGTAAAGGATCCTGGTGAGCGGGTCTTCTGTTGGTAGATTGCAAATTACGTGCTGAGGATGAGCGTTGCATGAGAGGTTGGCGAAACGGAGTTGCGGCTACGGCCGAAGGAGCAGATGAAGGAGGAGGCAAGTTGAAAGACTGGCTTTGGCGCATACGTTTCACAGCACGATCCTCGCTAGAGATGGTCTGAGGATTCAGACGTTTCAGAGAAGGCACGCGTGTCAAAGGGTGGTTCGCGCGATCCTTCTCCTGCTGGCGCAAGAGAGAGATGGCTTCAGCTGCGTCACCGCTGGTCTCCTGGTTTGCGCGGTCTTCCAATTCACTACGTGCACCACGGTCGGCAAAGAAAGACCACACACGTGAGTCGCGAGATCGTCCACTCGGTTTTCGACGAAGACTGGTACCGCCTTCTTGGCTGCCGAGTGTATCACACAGACTGACCTGACTGTTAGTACGGTATAGTTCGTTTGATTGACTGGCAGGCTCATCGAGATCGGTACTGGCAGATACAGGAGGAGGGAACTTTCGAGGAGGGGAAGATGTAAGATCATCACCCTCCATGACGCGGGCAACACCATCAGCCGTCATGGACAGGCGAATCTTGGAATCGGATTTCCTTAGACGCTTTGTCGACGGCTCCTGACTATTCGATGGTGCCTCGAACGAGTCGTTGGCAGTGAAAGAAGCATTGTTACGTCTGTTAGACAAGTAGCCGGGTTTCGAAACCGAGTCCTGGGAGGCTGGTTCGGGTTGTGAACTGGGAACCTCAACGAAAGAGGTCGAGATATTCTGGCTGGCAGATGGAGCAACCTTGTCCTGGGATATCGAGGTCGAGTCGGCAGTATGCGTCGGATTGTCCTGGCTTGTGGACGGGTCTTCTCGGTGATCAGCAGGTTGGGCGTCGAGCGGCGAGGAATATGATGAGTGGTAATTGGCCATCTCGCGAGGATCCAGTGGTTTGGACTTTCTACGAGAACTTTGGCGACGGTTCTGGAACCAAATCTAGACGTGGTTTTAGTTTGACGCGTTATGCAGGCTTGAGATGGGCATGCGATACCTGGACTTCCTTTTCACCCAGAGCGACACGGCTCACAATATCCATACGAGTGGCCTTGTCAGGCTTCGAGTTCTTTGCGTAGGCCTCCTCGAGAATCTTCTGGTCATCGGGACTATTTTATGTCAGGCGGGCTTCGCGAGCTGAGCAGACAAGAGGTCATCCTACCTTGTTCGTCTTCGCTTTTGACGGGCCAGAGGCTTGTTGTCGACATTGGGAGGACGATTGTTGGCCAGAGTATCAGTCGAATGGACCAGAAAAGGGTAGCTGTTAGCCGTCGCCTTCAGGACCAAGGATGCTTCGGTCTCGGGCTGCGGTGCATATGAAGACTCTGATGGCGACGAATCCCCGTGGACTGGGGCCTCATTAGTATGCTCATCCATTACTGCTGACACGGACATGGTATGTTGGACGAAGATAGTGGACAGTCTCCCTCGACGAGCTGACGCTGAACGGTGAGGGACGCGACCGAACGCGACTCGATTCACGATTCACGACTGGAGAAAGCCACCCGGCCCACCAATCCCGCGCATTTCGACTACACGACATCTCTTTTCTGACTTCAATGACATCTTCTTAATCTACGCGTAGCGACAGTGGCATTCTTCCAGATTTCTTCTCGCATCTAGTTTACTATTTGCTCGCGCATGGCTATCTGAAGGCATAAATATCCTCAACTTCAAGTCGTGTCCTCCAGACTACTAAAAAGCGCGTCCGACGATCACTCATTTTCTGGATGGGTCTACAGTGCCTTGACCATGAGAGCTCAAAAAGGTCTTACAATGCTTGTCTGCCTTCGACAAGTCCATCAAACGTCTTTGGTCTTACCTTCTTTTCGTGCGTTCCGCTCGTGATTTTTGGCAGCGCGACGTGGATTTTGCTTTCTACCAGAACGCGACAGAAGATCCAAAACTCGTGACCTGCGTTTTGTTTCAACTTTCAACGGTTGAGCACTCGGCCAATCAGCCGAAGCTCTATTTACAACTACACCTCTCCTTCATGACCACATATCAATATGTTCTTGCGAACTTGCATCCTTGCTTGGAACTTTGTTGCATTTGCTGTGTCTCGCAATGCAACTGTTGAGTTTGGCATATTGGATTTCACCAAAGTCGACACGTTCGGATCATCTTCTCCATGTACCTGAGTACATTAACGGCCGCTTTGTTGTTTGTGAAACAAAGGTGACCACCAACCACGTTTGTCAACACCAATTTTACAGCCGCCTGATTCTCTGGATTCCCAATAGAGACCAAAGACGGTCACGAAGATATGGTAAGTATCGCCTGATTGTACCATGGATTATCGCCAATTCTACTGCTCAAAAACTTGTTGGTGGTGCAACCCTGCTCACTTGCAAATTCACAACTCAACTAAACACATACCACGCGGTATCTACAACGAAAAAGAAATCACACAAGGCCCCGGAGTTATCCACTAACTGCCCCAGCTCCGGTCCCTGACGAGCATCAGCGACCGAAAAGTGTCAGAACCCTGATCGACTTCATGGCCGACAAAAGCCAGCGTGCAGGATGATTGGCCAGCTTGATCAAATGGCCTCCGGACTACATGCCTCTCAGGAGAACCAATCTGTTCTCGATGTTCCATAACCTTCGCGATACTCCCTGAGACGAGTGCTCCAGTCACAAGACCTAGCTCACAAGAAGTGGTCTAGCATGCGAGTCTGCAACACTGATTTCCAGGACCTCACCTTGATGTAGCATCATCTAGCTTACTACTCTTCTTCGCTCATCAGGTCCCGAGAGAACTCAATCTCTTGGGCTGACGATGTCATTGCTGCTGAGTGTGCGATTCCCCTATACCAATCGACTCAGGTGAGTATTGGCTGTCCTGCAATTGCATCATTTGGCTCTTCAGGAAAACAGACTCCGCAAACGCATCAGGTACCAAGTAGAGCCGACTGCAGACCGTTGATCGTAATATTGTGCTGCAAAAGAGATCGAATCCTTCATCGAGTTTCTTGCAGGCTTGCAAAAGCTGCGACTCCGCGAATCCGCCGTCACCGACGCAGTGGAGCTACAAACGTCTTGGTAGAGCCACGAACGTCAACAGAGTTGGCTATTCACAACAAATCGGATGATGCAGGTCGTGCGCACAGTCCGCTCAGGGCATCCGGTGTTCTACGAGTTTCTGATTTCTGAAAATTGCATGGTGTTGATGCTGGATTGCCCCACCACATGATGTAAGTCAGCGTCATAACAATTTTCTCAATTGAACTCGACAACGAGTTCAAATATGAGCATGTCTGCATGCTCTGAAGTTTTCCTTTGCTATTCATCTCAAATCTCAAACGATTAACAATACTTCAACTCATCCACCAATCTACACTTTCCAACTCCTTCCTGCCACCACAACAAATCATCAAAATGTCCGGTACCGAGCAGACTTTCCACTACACCAAGGAGGACGTCCGTAAGATGGAGCAGCGTGACTCTGCTGCCCACGGCGGTAACGTCGCTGCCGACTCTAACGCCGCTGCCATGCAGGTCAGTAACTTCACTTTGGATCAGAACTAAGAATATCAATGAACTAACATGTATCAGTCCATCGTTGACCAGGCCGACAAGAACAAGGCTGAGCTTATCGAGGAGCGCCGCAGCAACCTTCCCCTGCCCGACCAGCCTCCTGCCAAGTCCGACTTCAACTCCGCCGATGCCAGCACCGTCAACGTCGGCTCTGGTGGTGTCTCCGACACTTTCTCCCACGGCAACGATGCTCTCCGTGAGCCCGCCACTGGCGACAGCACTGCCAGAAGCGCTGATGCCACTCTTGGCCAGGGCGTTGGCCGTGAGGGCAAGGATGGCCTCTCTGGTATCCCCAACGATGCCGTTACCCGTGAGGCCAAGGGCAAGTCTGGTCTTGCCGACACTACCGGCCAGGACTACGGCTACCCCAAGAACGACCCCTCCAACGCCTCGTAAATGGCTTTCTGACGATTTCTCATTTTTCAAAAACGCAGCTTATCTGGTTGTACCTGGCGCAGGGCGCTTCAGGGCGATGGCTTGCATGAGGGAATGAATTATTTTTCTGTTTACACTATACCTCCTTGCGAATGAGCGCGCAAGGCATTCTATTGGACTATCAATTATATATCCAAATAATCACGAATGAGCATTTCACAATGCTTGGGAAATGAAAATGAATTTCAACGTACTCAAACTTTCATCCTATGTTTATCTGCTCGTGTAATATGCATCCTGTCAAAGCTCCCACCTTGGGAAAATATCGAGCGACTTCAGGTAGAGCGCATACCGCTTCAAGCAGCAGAGCGAGCTTTTCTTCTCAACAATATATTGAGGCTCAACGTTTCTAAATACGAAATCTCTGCCACGAGAAGTGGATTGCCTCAAAAAGGTTATGACAAGTTGCGGCGAAATTAACATTTCGGATGTGAGTGGGTCAACTTTTTGAGCCTCCAACTGTCTATTCGAACCACAACCAACAGGACAGCCAGCAGTGCCTGAGGCCTATACCATCAAGTCACCAAATTTCTTTCACCTCTAACATCAGGCTTCTCTGAGAGAGTCAGTCCGCTGAGCAATCTCCCTTTCGCCCAAGAACCATGATCCATGGGCGTCATTATCAGGTGCGGGGCACTTTTACTCAAGTAGCAAAATTTAGGTGGGGTTAAGCTCGGATGATGTAACGATCTCGATGCACGCATGTCGCAAAACGGATGTACGAATCGCGTGGTCACCTCTCTGGATGGGCAGATGTAGTTGTTACGTCGAGATGATGTACCTAAGGCAAGGTATCTCTACGCAATAGGTGGAGCTTATGAGGAAGGCAGAGCTTCAGGAAGCAAACAAAAAGCAGCAGAGGAAGCTATTCTTCTCACCTTTCATCCACAAATACAACCAATCTTTAGCAAGTCTATCCAATAAACCAATTCTCACACATCAATCATCATGTCTTCCTCCGGAACCAAGGTACATTGAGCCGTTTTCTATCCGCCGACGAAGCAGATTGCTAACTTCAATGAACAGGTCACCAACACCAACGAAGGTATTAATAACCCCAAGGTCGAAAAGGCCGGCACTGTTACGTCGGACTCTCTTGCTGGAGAGTCATTGAAGGCGGGCGGCACGTTCGGCGAAGGCAGCCACGCAGCCGCCTCTTCACAACCCTCCAGCTCGACGACAACCAACAACACGGACACCTCTGGCGCAACCACCCTCCACGCCGCCGCCGATGCCGAAGCACGCCAGGCATTGGAAGGCTGGAACGAGGAAGCCCAGCTGAACGCCGCACGTGGATTGAGCGGCAACAACAGTGGCGCGCCTCCAGCACCGACATCTTCCTACCTCGCCGGATCCACCGCTAACGCTTCGGGCACCACAGGCCAGGCCCCTCACGGCAAGAACATCTCCGAGGGCGGCTTTGACAGCAATGCTCCCAACGCTTCCTTCAACAACGACATTGGCGGCAAGAACGACCCAGGCCGCTCTGCTTTGAATGACATGCAGCGCAATGCCCAGCAGTCTGCTGGCGACGCTGCCCTCCCCAAGCAGCAGGGTGTCTCCAACGATGGCCAGTTTGATGTCCTCAAGGACACCTCTGCTTAAAGAGTTGATGGATGTTTCTCTTTTCTGATATGATTGTTTACCTTGTTACGAACGAGATGCATGACCTACACCTTTTTATCCAGAGCACTGGTGGCTTTGATGGATGGCTCAAGGTAGCCTGAGATATGGATGTACTTTTAGATAATGATCCAAATTCAAAGCACACCCGAAAGAATGTGCTTTTGACACAACTACTGCATGATCCCCTGGCCTGCCCCTGAAGGCGTGAAAGACTTGTGAAAGACTCTTCATTGCTTCAAACAAGCAGAGCACACTCAATGAGATATGATGAATTAAGATATGTTGGTGACCCTGCCATGGAGAAGATTGTTTGCAGACGTACGGATAGCGTAAGGGGGAGGAAGATATCATGATAATCGTCAATATGTTTGGTGTCCTGTGCTGTCCAATGGTTTGTATGTACATTAGCAGATTTCTAGACAGCCACACAAGGGAGCTACGTCGCAAGCCGATATCTAGATTTCGACATGACGCCGGAATCTGTTCAACATATCTTGAAGCAGGCAAGCAAGTAGCCTCTGTCAGCTTCAGCCACCTTTGAGAGATCTGGCTCAGAGACAGTGGCGGCACAGTTTTTGACCTTTGTTTCTCCTTTCCGTGTTTCGATCCAAGACGAGGGGGTCAGCGCTCATGCCTCGACCTTGAGCTTCTTCATAGCCTCGAGAGCATCGGCGCCATCGTCATCCTCGTCAACGAATGCTCTGGTCGCAATACCACTCTCCCACAGTTCTCTCCCCGTCATCTTCTTCTCTTCCTTACCACCCCTCTTCTTCTTTTCCTCGGCCTCTCTCTGCTCTTCGGCCTTCTTCTTCGCTTCGGCCATTTCCTCCTTGAACTTGCGACTCCACTCCAGATATACCTCTCTCGTCACTTTTGTGCCCTCGAATTTACGGTTTTCCTCTGCTTCGGCTTCTGCAATTTCCATGTCTCGTTTTGCTTGGACTGCTTTTTGGCGTTCGGAGATCAAGAGCTCGGCTTCATCTTTGAGGGTGGTGACCAGGGTAAACACCATCGCCATACCCAGGTTTTCTTCGATTGTTGCGGTGAGGCCATCTAGCAAGCGCGCCTTGTCTTCTTGGATATCTAGGTACTTGTGCTTTGGAGCGTTTGGCGGGGCGGAGAGATCTAGTCGTGGAGCTACGTCGGGATAGTCCTCGGGATATGAGACGGAGAGGATGAGGGTTGGAGGGAGTGTTTCGGTGGATTCGTCGTCTTCGGTCACTTCGAGTTGTATCGATACGCGGTATTCGGTGTCGGAGATGTCTGTGTTTCTGTCAGCGCAATGCTGGTGGGGGTCTAGGTGCAGAAGTCAACGGACCTGTGATTTCTTCAGGGAAGATGGAGTCGAGGACTTCGCGCTCCTCTGTTTGTTCTTCTCTACCCATGGCGTGTGTGTGTGTTGTGTATGATTTGTACTATTGATTTCTTCGAACAGAGGAATTCAGCTTCTGACAGCGGGCAGTTCGCGGGTTCGCAACAATTGACGTCGAGATGGAGGTCTGTGCTCCAAATTTTCTCGAAGATTGAAGCGCGTAGCGGACAAGGCATTTCTGACTTTCTTTATACCTTTCACTTTCTACCATCTCAGGACACTCAATCAGCTGGTCTGGACGATTGGTCTCAAGCTCCTACACGACTGTGCGACCGAGCGACGCCCATCAACACCACCTTAGATTGATCAACACCAACATCTGAAGCTACAAGGAAAAAAAGACAAAAAGAACCTTGAAGGTCGAAACCAGCACCATGGCAAAGACAAAATCAAAAAAAAGCCCCAAGAGCTCCTCCTCCCAACCCAAAGAATCCCCCGAACAACTCTACGACCTCGCCATCCAATGCGTCGAAACCAGCGAACCCCAACAAGCCCTCGAACACGCCCAAAACCTGCTGGTGCTGGTCCGCCGCCTGCAAACCCCCAATGCCGTTTTGCCAGCGTTGAACCTGCTTGGAGAAATCTGCATTGAATTGGGCGATGCAGACGCTGCTCGCGATTACTTCATGCAAGCTGTAGAGGTGGATCCGCAAGGCACTGTTCCAGAGGCTGTGGGCGGTGGCGCGGAAAAGTTCTTGTGGATGGCGCAGTTGTGTGAGGAGGGTGGTGCGGCTAGTGTTGGCTGGTTTGAACGTGGAGCTAGCGTTTTGAAGAGGGAGATTGCTGAATTGGAGGCTTTGACGGATAGAGATGAGACTGCTGAGGTGCAGTTGGAGGAGAAGAGAGGAAAGTTGGCGAATGCCTTGTGTGGTGTTGTCGAGGTGTACATGACCGATCTTTCGTAAGTCTTGGTCATGCTCTGAGAAGAAAGTGTGCGGTCGCTAACATCGGTTTCACAGATGGGAAGCAGACGCTGAACAACGATGCGAAGCCCTGATCACAGAAGCCATGATGGTCGACCCCGATAGCCCCGAGGTGCTGCAAACACTAGCCTCAGTCCGTCTATCGCAACTCAAGCCCGAAGATGCCCGCGCCGCCTTGACACGCAGCATCAGCATGTGGAAAGACCTCGAGCCCGAAGACCCTGCAGTCCCCGACTTCCCTAACCGCGTCAGTCTGGCCCGTCTGTTGATGGAAGCCGAGATGGAAGAGGAAGCCATGGATGTCTTGGAGCGTCTGGCCCTGGAAGACGACCAAAGTGTCGAGGCTTGCTATCTTGGTGGTTGGTGCCTACAACTCATGGCAGACAAGAAGAAGGCACAATTCGGCGATGCCGTCAACAACCCTGAGTCTGAACAGGCAAAGGAGTTGTTGGCTACGTTGAGAGCAAGCAGGAGTTGGTTGCTCAATACCCT
Organism: Aureobasidium melanogenum CBS 110374; assembly: GCF_000721775.1. Lineage (NCBI taxonomy): Eukaryota > Fungi > Ascomycota > Dothideomycetes > Dothideales > Saccotheciaceae > Aureobasidium > Aureobasidium melanogenum. The sequence continues at coordinate 158,015 of NW_024470057.1, read as the reverse complement.
CAAACTGTACAGAGTCTTGGAGTATGAAGACGAGAGACTCAAGCAGCACACTGAGGAATTGGTCGAGGCACAATGTCAAGTTCTTGGTCCTCCGCCAGAGGAGGGCAAGGAGGATGAAGAGGATGACGAATGGGAAGGCATTGACGAGGATGATGAAGCAGCCGATGCCGACGAGGAGATGGCTGGCATGTAGTGGGTTTTCTGCCATCTTGATACCATAGAACAATTTCACAATTGACAAGAGACGGAGTCGGTTCCGTTATGACTACCTGAAAAACAATTCTTCAAAACTTACCAAAGGAATTTACGAATGATGTTAAGATGGCATGAGCATTACTGGAATAAGTGGTTGCGTTTTGCGAGCACGGGTTAGGTAAAGATATTGTCGAGAGATTTCGAAGAGCCCAGGTGATCATGATATGGATGCGGTAGCCAGAACAGTCTTTGCTGCAATATCGACTTCACGGTGTGCGATGCGAAAACAACTTGGTCGAACAATGAGAGAAGTTTTTGTGTTGTGCGTAAAACATTGGATCATTGGTTTGGTAACCCCAGCTTGTCATTTTCTTTTAACGCCGAAAAAGTGCGCGCTGCTTTTTTGGTTGGTCTTCCTTGATGCTGGCTACATTGTGGCTAAGAAGTGTTGAGCGCGATAATAACCCGTTCCTCGCAGAGCCGTTCGCCGAACCAAGAAAAAAGGAATCTCCACTATGGACGTGGGAGAGGAGTAGCAAGTCGGAAGAGATTGGGCGAAACCATTTATTGGGCCTGAAGAAGAACAATGTCAGTACAGGGCTGACGGTTTGTGTCCAGATAGAAGATTTATCGCACCTTGACGGCGTAGTTTCTCTGGGGGAAGTGGATCTGCTTCTTCTTCTGCTTCTCGGTGACGCGCGAAGCATCCTCCTTGCTCAATCTTCTGCGGATGGCACGGGTCTGCTTTGCGCGGAGGTCGAGGGGAAGGTACTTCTTGTTCTTGTAGAAGATGCGCAGCTGCGAGCGCTGGTTGATGTTGATGACGGTCAGGACGCGAGCGATGGACTTGCGGACGTCGTGGCTATAGGCAAGGGCATGTCAGAAAATTTGTTCGTGTCGAGGATCGTGTGCGTGCGTATGTCTTTTCGATGTTTTCCTTTGATTCCTTCTCTTTCTGTTTCGATTCGGGATGCGGGAAGTTCAGTCGTACATTCTGGTGAGCTTGCTCTGGGCACCACCGGCGATCTTCTGGGTGCGGAGCTGAACCAACTCGGCCTTCAACTCCTCGAGCTGAGTCTTGAGCTCATCCTTGTTCTTGCTCCAGAGCTGGCTGGCCTTGACCTTAGCGGAAGACTGCGATAAATTCTGTCAGCATTCCGACATGACAGATAGGACGTATGCTGAGGGTGCGCACCATTTTCGCTGTGAGTTAGTAGGATGAGACGGTGCGAGAGGGTCAAGAGATTGAACGAAGCGACAGCGACAGAATTTCTCCAAATTGCCCGTGTGCGTCTCGAAAGGAAGGCGCGCTAGGCGCTTGGCGTGCCGACCAACAGTCACGTGGATCTGGGGTACTCAATCCGTCAAGCCGGCAACCCTGGCTTCTCTTGCGTAACGGCATGCGCAACTCTGGTCCGCGCATGTGAAGCGTCGCTTTGGACCTGGCCCTTGGACCATATGCTTGTACAATAAACACAACTCCTTCAAGATGGCTTCTTCTGGCTCTGGCAGCTGGGCGCAATTGCGACAACAGGCTCGCTCGCTCGAGACTCAGGTAGTCACTTTGTTGCTGTAAATCATTAGCAAGCTAACACTTCCTAGACGGACGCCTTGTTCCACACCTATTCCCAATATGCATCGATGAGCAACATTCCTGCCAAACCCGACGAAGATGAACAACGAACAGAAGCTCAGCTACAAGACATACTCGAGAGGGTAATCTCAGCTCCACATGCATCGCCTCAACTCAAATAGACTGATGCCTGACAGCGTTCAGCCCTCATCTCCCAACTCTCGCGCCTGCTCGACTCTGAACCTACCGCTTCCGCCTTGAAGTCTACAAATCTTGCCCGTCATCGAGAAATTCTACAGCAACACCACAGAGAGCTTGATCGCCTCAAATCCAACATCGGCCACCAAAGAGACCGCGCCAACCTCCTCTCCAACGTTCGCAATGACATCAACGCATACCGTGCACAGAATCCAGAGCAAGCAGAGGCAGACTACATGCTGGACGAGCGCAGTCGCATAGACAACAGTCACAACATGACCGACACCGTTCTCACACAGGCATATGCCATCAACGAGCAGTTCGGCATCCAGAGGGAAACGCTTACCAGCATCAACCGTCGCATCGTTGGAGCGGCCAGCCAAGTGCCTGGTATCAACAGCTTGATTGGCAGGATAGGCAACAAGAAGAGGCGGGATGGTATAATTATGGGCAGTTTCATTGCCTTCTGCTTCTTGATCTTCCTGTACTTTTCGTAGACCATTTCACTGCAAGGAGTTTAGGAGTTCAGGGGCATGCAAGCGCTGGTACTGGGAGGGGAGAACATTTTTGAATGTCTTGAATTTTGTTATCAAAAAATCATTAGACCTGTTGAGGAGTGGCTTCGACGACGCTGTCGGTCCTCTCGCTCTTTGGAGACTCCTTGTTCTTTCTTGCCTCGGCCAAAACTCTCTTCAGGTTTCTGACCAAACTCTCCTGCTCGAGCTCGTGGGCGATGGCGCTGCCTGCCCAACGAATCTTGCACTCAGCATCGACCAAGTAGACGTAGCCAACTTTGCTGTTCAACAGACCAATGGCCTCTCTAATGTCATCTTCAATGCCGCGTCTGATCAAAAAGTACTTGGACCAGTCCTCCTTGGGTCGCATAGCTCTCAACCTGCCTGCAAAGGCTCGCAAGATCCACCACTTGAGCGCATTGGGTTCGTGGTTGATCTCGACTAGTTGAGCAAGTCCTGCTTTGCCTCTTGCCTTCTCTTGCTCTAGTACTTCGTGTAACGCAGGGTTCTTCTCCTTGGAACAGAAAGTCGCAACCTGGTTCTCGGCCCAGCCAGATGAGAAGATACTGACGACGCTGATCTTTCCCTTCAATGCATTTACCAAGTCTTTCTTTTCCGCGTTCTTGGTAGAGTCCTTTTCTATAGTGCGACCACGCAAGTTGGGAAACCAAAGGGCATGTTCGGCCTTGAATACAGATTGTGGAGAGAGAAACGTCTTGCCCTTGAAGTGACGCATTGCGCTGAAGTCGCGGAAATAAGGACGGTATAGAGTGTCGCTCAGCTTCTTGCGGCGCACAAGGTGCTTGTCGTAATCGACGAAATCGTCTCTGCGTTCTTTCCAGCTGCGGGTGTCGATACCAGTGTTCTCACCAGCTCTAGGGGGATGCGGCATTCCGATGGGCCTTTCCAGAGGTTTTGGTACGGGATCATCTTCGGGGTTCTCTTTCTCGCGTGGTGTATATTTCAAGGGTTGGGTGGGTGTTGCAGTGGATGGTGTTGGTTTGGTGGCATAGTTGCGAGTTGCTGAGATGCAGACTTGGTTACTCTCTGATGTAACCAACGCCCGAAGGACTCGCAAGCACGATAATGACGGTGCTTTGATTGCCATGGTCGGTGAAAAATATATCTATGACAGAGTCTAGAGTAGGAGACAACAAGAAGTTGATCAGTCTCGAGATTTGTTCGCCCAAACTGTGGGGTGGACGACGACCTCCGAGCCGATCAGCAAGGCTCCCAGCTCTCTCTCTGCTTCTTTTCAACTATACCATCAGCCACGATGTCAGGAATTGCTGTGATTACTACTGAATCTGAGATGACTCCAGGTGGATAACAGTTCTTTATACTCGAATAGTTTTTCGACGAGAATAATTAACATATACATCAATGTCTTCTTCACCATGCAGTGCTGTAATCAACATTATTGCAGCTCAGCATCGTCAAAATGCCGCTACCAGAAAGAGGGCTGCCTTTGACGCACTGTATGCCCTAGACGAGGAATCTGACGAGGTACAAGATGAGGGTCTTGCAGCTTCATTTCAACAAGTGAAGGGAAGAACTCTCGGAGATCCAACCACTTCCCTTTCACGCTCGCGTCGTACGCCAGGCAGACCTCCAGGCAGCCTCGCACGCTCCGTCTCAAACATTCACTTATCCCTTCCACAGTCGACTCAGCAACGTCCAAATCCTAGGAGGACTAAGAAACCTCTCGAGCTTCTGGACGAGTTCAGCGCTTCTAATTCTATAGTCAAAGACACTCCCCCATTACAACATCATCATACTGTTATCGGAGTATCTTCACTCGAAAGGCCTGTGAACAACACAATGCCGCCTTCTTCTTCTGCCCCACCTGCCTCTTCCGCTATCCCCATGATCAAAAACAAGAAAGGCAAGGGCAAGCAACCGGCCGAGATCAACCTTGTACCTGAGGATCAACGCATCTTTAACAACCTTTACTTCTGTGAGTCGAAGACACACATACATTCATCTTATACAAGATACTGAGTTTCTAGACTTCTTTCCCAACAGCGATACACATCCTGGTCGCAGTCAGAGGATCATCAGAGCCATAGAGTATGGCGCATCGTGGCAGCGCGAGTTCAACGACACCGTCACTCACATTATTACTGATAAAGAATATGACTACCCACAATTGTTGAAATATCTCAAGATCAACGAGCTGCCTGTGAGTCATACTTCAGTCTCCGCTCAGTTGGATCGATTGGGCTGATAGAAACAGGCTGGCGTTATTCTAGTCAACGAGAACTACCCGCCATCATGTATGGAGTTCTACAAGCTGGTCGATTCATCGAGTATTGAGTTTAGAGTCAAGGGCTACGATATGCCTGCTCCTGTTTCGACGGCACAACCCCAGTCGGGTCCATCTCAAGTGTCTGACGTGTCTCTGAAACTCAAGCCTGCGAAAAGAAAGGCAGCAGCGCTCTCTTACCACCTAACCCCTCAGCCAGAAGCGAGTCCTGATATGGTCTCCTCTGCCGCGTCGTCATCAAATCCTCCTGCACCATCTGGTGCCGACGAGCAGCAAGAGGTCAACAAGGACGAGGATGAACTCGATTCAGCCATTAGGGAGGCCAAAGAGTCACACCCCCTTGCATCTGACGACGAAGAAGATGACCAACGTCATAAGAGACGCAAAACCAGCAACTGGCAAGACAAATTCCAATGCATGCACAAACACACTGGCGGCAGTGGCGATCGAGGACCCAATGCTCAAACCTTGTCCATCTTGCAAGAACTGGCAGATTACTACGATCAAACTCGCGACCAGTGGCGTTCGAAATCATATCGCCAAGCCATTTCGGCATTGAGGAAGCACCCAACCAAGGTGACGACCAAGGAGGAAGCAATGCGCGTCTATGGCATTGGCACCTCGATAGCAGAAAAGATCGAAGAAATTGTCAGGACAAGTCACCTGCGCAAGCTCGACTCTACAAAGATGGATGAGCGACAACAAATCCTCAACAGATTCTTGAAGATATATGGTGTTGGTTTGCATGCAGCAGAGCGATGGGCTAGTGCAGGTTACAAAACACTCGATGATTTGCTTCAGAAGGCCGAGCTGACAGACAACCAACGCATCGGCATTGCTCACTACGATGACTTCAACAGTCGTGTGCCTCGCGCTGAGGTTGAGAAACACGCTGCAACAGTAAAACAAGCACTCGAAGGCTTAAACAAAGGATACAAAATCTACACTATGGGATCATACCGCCGCGGTGCCAAAGACTCTGGCGATATCGATCTACTCATCACCAAACCAGGAGCATCCATCGACGAGATTCGCGAGACGGTTATGGACCGACTCGTGCCATTGCTCACGAAACAGAAATTCCTGGTTGCTGCATTGGCACAAACCTCACAATCTGACGGCACCAAATGGCATGGCGCTTCCTGTCTGCCTGACAGCAGTATCTGGCGTCGTATAGACTTGCTCCTCGTACCGGAGGAAGAGCTCGGAGCAGCCTTGCTCTACTTTACCGGCAATGACATCTTCAACCGCAGTATGAGGCTGCTGGCTAGCAAGAAAGGAATGCGCTTAAACCAGCGTGGACTCTACAAGGATGTATTGAGGGATTATGGCAGGGAGAAACTGAGCGAGGGCACGCTCGTGGAGGGAAAGGATGAGCGAAAGATCTTTGAGGCGTTGGGTGTACCCTGGAGACCACCAGAGCACAGGATCTGCTAGTCTGAACAAGCAAAAGCCAATGAGCATGAACGTATGAACAAACGGAAAAGGGTTGTTTTTACTACAGACAGCATATATCCATTCACTTCGTATATCTCATGCTTTTCGTTGATCACCCCCTACTGCCCCTTCTCTCTAAGCTCCAAGCGCGAGTTCATACCAACAATACACCTAATCAAATCCCAATCACCGTCCTTGCCCACCCAATCCGTGACCACAATACCCACACCACCATCTCCCTTGTTATCACCTTCTGCAGTATCATGCTTAACACACAAAAACTCCGTAACCGCCGGATTGAGCTTAGCAGCAATCTTCTCCGGCCAACACCCGACCTTCCAGAAATTACTCGCCGACAAGAAATTCAAGTACAATGGACCAGGAGGAACAGGATTGACGGCATCAGTAGTAATCCCCGGAACAGGACACACCTGTGCCCCCGCCCTCTCGAAATGCTCACAGCAAAACCCGATTTTCTGGTTGATGTTTTCGGTTTCGAGGACTTCGCAAAAGTCTTGGACGCATACTGAGCCGTGGTTATCGCAGGGGGTATTGTAAGCCCAGTTTTGGGCGTCGAGGCACCAACCCTTTCCATCGTGTTCGTGGGTTAGAGGTTCGGCGAGGGCGAAACGTCTCATGAGGACGATTTTACCACGAGCTTCGCCTAGAGAGGGGATGCGCGGTTCTGTGAACCAGAGGTTTGGGTCGTTTGCGTAGTGGGTGTGGAGGATATTGGACAGTTGTTCGTCGGTATGTTCGCCCGGGCCTTCGCGTTTCAAACTCATGATCAAAGTTTCCGAAGGGTTCTCACGCAAAAAGTCGAAAACGTCATTGACGAGTTTGCGGAAGGGTTTTGTGCCAGTCAAGGAAATGGGGAAGACACCGTGGACGAGGGCGAGACCATCATTATTAGGATCCTCGGGTTTCTCAGGCTGCACACGGATATCGAAGAAGCGCACTCCATTGCGTAACTGTTCTTTGGGAGATACCGCTTGGCAACGAACTGAAGGCAGTGCCTTGTGGTGCGTAGGACTGTTATGCGTGCCCGGGATAGAAAGACCAGAAAGTGGCGTCGCATCTGCCATTTCCTTCATCCAGCAATGCATGTTTGCAGAAGAGTAGATGGCCAAATGACTCTCCTTGTCGATCCAGATGGCCGTGTACTGCTTCCTCGGGTCAGGATCCAGAGGAATCAATTCTTGAGACTGTCTAGTCGTGCGTGTGTCGACACGATAGCGCTGTCCATCGTGCTCGAAAGTCAGTCTGAGAACATCCTTCTCTGATCTTTCGGCAGTGTTGATATCCGTCCTGTTGGTGGTGAAAGGGTCGATACGGATTGACACTTCTTGTTGACCATAGCTTTGCGCATTGGCAGTCAACGGCGCAAAGTCAGGACCCTCTGGAGGAACATTGCCAGTGGTGTTCGACACGACGAACTGAGTTACATTGCGAGTGATGTTGGCGAAACCTTTGGGCTCATCAACGTGTGGGGTCTCGAAGCGTTCAATGACCTTGAGCTCCAGAGGGGTTGAGCTGAGGTTGCGAATTGCAAGTGGTGGAGGACCCATGATGGCGGTGCACAGTACCAAAAAGTACGAGAGATGTCAGATCGTGACACGTCTTATGTATTTCTCAAGGACAAGGATGAGATATAATCAGGTTCTCGGCGGCATGCCAAGTGACGTCGGAATCCCGCCGCCGTTGTGCCTTCCCGAAGGCGTACCCTGTTACGCGTCGTACAGCCCCAGAGGTTCGAAGAGCATCTTGGCATATCATTTTTCGTTTCTCATTTGTTCTACTATCTACAGGCTGGCTACGAGTAAAACAATACGAAGCTGCGGATTTTGCTAGGCAAGTAGCTTATGGTTACAGTTCTGCACTCTCGCAATGCTATGAACATCTTGTACGTGGTTTGTCAAATGCTCAGAGAGCGGTGGCGGCAACAAAAAACAAGGATCCGCCGTGCTTACCTGTGTAGAGAACTGAAAGATTCGCGATCTCTGAGTTTCATCGTAATCAAGTGACAGTGTATCGACCAGTGGTAGGCGCGCGCGCCTCGCTGTCAGCAGCTGCAATCGTTCCTTCCTTGAGCAAACGCTGCAAGTCGCGCATAGCCTGAGTGACTTGTAGCTCTGTATCGCCTTCGACAAGGATGTAAAGCTTGGGGGCGTCGGTAGGACCAGGATCTTTACCGGCAGGATAGAAGTTACCCTTCGAAGTGATGGACACTCCTGTAGATTCGAGGATCTTGGCCACATTGGTGCGGTTCGTGACGGCCCAACGTGCCTTTTGAGGGAAGTCGTTGATCTCAAGAGTCGCGTGGTAGGCTCCAGCATCAGGTCCTTTGTTATCAATAGGAACACCAGGACGAGTCGCGTTACGTGCACCGAGACGAGAGTTAATGTTTGCAGCAGCTGCAGCAACACGATCTAGAGGACGGTTGCTTGTGGGTGCAGGGGTCTCAGTCTTGTGAACCTTGATATCAGCATTGAGATCAATGTGGGCTGGAACACCAGGTACGTTCGCGTTTGTAGGAGCAGGCGAGCCGGTGTTCTTGACGACGTTGATCTTCTCCTCAGGAGCCTTCTTATCTTCCTCTTCATCTTCATCGTCTTCGCCTTCGAGCTTGTGAGCCTTGCGTTCGCGCTGGCGTTCGGCTGCACGCTGTTCTTCAAAGCGCTCGATACCTCTGCCACCGAAACCAATAGCGGCTCCCTTCTCTTTGCCTGCCTTGACGCGTTCGAGGAAGTCTGAAGCCATTTTCTGCAAGTCTTCTGGTACTGGCTGATTACTCATCTTCAATGCCTTGACCAGATCCACGGAGTACTTGGACTGCTCGGGGGTGACAAAGGTGATGGCTGTGCCCTTTTCACCAGCACGACCAGTGCGTCCTGAGCGGTGAACATAATCCTCCAGATGGTTAGGTGAATCGTAGTTGATGACTAGCTTGAGCTGCTTTACGTCTAGACCACGAGCAGCAACAGATGTTGCAACCATGACGGGGATGACACCACTCTTGAAGTCTTGAATGGCAGAATCACGATCGATCTGTTCTCTTCCACCATGAATTGAAACGGCGGGATAGCCTTTCTGCTGTAGTTGGATCATCATGTCGTCTGCCGATTCTTGACGCTCAACGAAGATCAGAGCACGAGCATCTTCATCGTTTTCGAAAAGCTCACCCAGAGCCTCGAGAGTACGATACATCTTGGTAGACTCAGGGCGCACTTCAATCTTTTGAGTGATGGTATCGGCGACTGTGCTGCGACCACCAACAGTGATCTGGACAGGTTTGTGGACGACTTTGCGAGCGAGTGATTCCATAGTACGTGGGAAGGTGGCTGAAAAGAGGACTGTTTGGTGATCAGGACGAATGTTGGTGAGAACCTTCACAACTTGAGGCTCGAATCCCATGTCAAACATGCGATCAGCTTCATCAAGCACGACATAGGTGACACGGCGCAAATTGGTAACTCTTCCAGAGTTGGCAGCGAGAAGATCAACCAGGCGGCCAGGAGTTGCAACAATGATCTCAGCACCCTTCTTGAGCTCTGCGATCTGGTCCTTGATAGGTGCACCACCATAACAACACACAGCGCGTAGATTCAGGACCTTGAGGTAAGGCTTGCACTCACGGTGAATTTGAACTGCAAGCTCACGAGTTGGAGCCATGATCAGACCAACGGGACCATCCATGTTTTCCAGCGGGCGTTGGTCTTTGATGTGTCGGAACATGGGCAGCAAGAATGCGACAGTTTTGCCCGAGCCCGTCTTGGCTACACCAATGACATCGCGTCCGGACATGATGGCAGGGATAGTCTGAGATTGAATGGGAGTGGGCGCATCGAACCCAAGATCACGAATGACATCCAGAACCTGGGTACCGAGACCAAATTGTGCAAATTTGAGTGCGGGACGAGGTACCTTTGAGCCTTGTACCTTGATATCGTCGAGTCTGAAGCGCAAGTCTCTGACTTCCTCTTCAGACATCTGAGCAATCTCCAAGGGTTCGGTATAGAAGGCTTTGCGGAACGGCTCGTAGTCGATTTTGGAGTGGTCAAGGTTGGGGATCTCCTTCTTCTTTTTCTTCTGGGCCACCTGGGCAAGAATGTCATCAGCATCTTCTCCCATTGCGTCCAAGTCTGCACCGTCTTGGTCACCGAAAACATCTTCGACTTCGCGAATTTTGGTCTTTGTGAACTTGCGAGTAGGCTTGGGAGCTTCTTCAGCAAGACCATTCATGAAAGCGTCAAGCGGATCGATCTCGTCTTCTTCGGCTACATCAGCAGGCTGGGTGGTCTGAACACCCTCCATAGCGTCGACGTCGTCCACAGAAGCCTCGGCGGCCTGGGCAGCACGTCTCTCTGCGGCAAGGCGTGCAGCAGAGTCAATGTCTTGGTCGGAACCTGCATCAGCGATGTCGACATCACCATCGTCATCATGAGCGTCATTCGGGTTAGCAAGCGCAGCATCCCCAGCATCTTCAAGATCGGGTGTAGGAAGCTTCTCTAACTTGCGACGTTCGACTTGTTCGTCGTCCATGTCTATAGCAGGTGCTGGCTGGGAGGTCGATTTCTCTTCGGCTGGCGACGCTGTTAGACCGAAGCCTTTTTTGAGGGCTTCCGAAGTGGTTGCTGTATTGGCTGTAAACAGTTTAGTTGAGTGTCGACGGATGGGAAGGTAAGATGTGGCCAAGTTACCTTTGGAATGACTGGTAGAGGATTTCTTGCTAAAGTCAGCCGCTTTGTTGGCAGTAAGAGGAGCCGCAATAGCGGCAGTCTTGGACTTCCCGGGTATAGAAACATCACTTCCCAGCGCTGAGAGCTTCGCCGTGGCGGCCGCTGCCTTTTTTGCAATAGCCTTGGGATCAAACTTTCCACCAGCAAAGCCCTTTTGAGGTTCGTCTTGGGACACGGATTTAGGCGAAGAAGCAGCTGTGTCAGTAGGGGTGGCAGCATGTGCAGGGGTAGCGGGGGATTGTGGCAGCTTCTTCTTCTCTTCCTGCTTCTTCTTCCAGGCCTCGACCTTTGCCTGACGTTCGAGCTTCTTTCGTTCCTCTTCTGCAGCCTTGTCAACGACATGGGAGGAGGCCGGTGTATCAGGTTTGAGGGTAGAAGCGGAGGCTCTGGTGTCGTCGCGTGCAGTTCGGCTTCTGGATTCAATTGAGTCGGAGCGCCTGGGACGCTTTCTGTCGCGCGAGTCGTCACGGTAGTTGCGCGAATCACGAGGTCTATCTCTACTGCGGTCTCTACGGTCTCTCACGGGAGATCTTTCTCTGGATCGTTTCCTGTCGCGCGAGCGGTCACGGAGCGGGCGTTCTTCAAAGCGGCGATCACGACCTCCACGGGATGGAATGAGGTCTCTATCCTGGCTATAGCGATCTCTCTGCGAATATGTGAGTCGGTGGAATGTCGAAGGCGGAAATGGGCGCAGTCTTACGGGCTCTGGAGAGCGGCGTCTGTAGTAGCGATCGTCTCCTCGTCTGTCTCGACGATCATCGCCACGGCGGTCGTCTCTGCGGTAACGGTCATCACGACGTGAGTCACCGCTTCGGCGGGGAGGAGAGCGTGGTCGTCCGGACATGGCTGATATATAGCGGGTCGACGAGAGAAATATTACTTGACGGACTCTAGCAAGTCAGACGAGGCCAGCCAGAAGTTCGCGGGGAGGGCGAGATTTAGAGTTTCGTGACGCTGCGCTTGGCGGGAGCTCCTGCGGTGGTCGCGATGGTTGGTGTCAACCTCGTGCTTTCCTGTTTCCAAACATCAACAACTCCTTTGTCTCGCTGTTCTTCTCCTTGGCCTGGTCACCTTCGTTTCGCACAATCTCGCCCCAGCTTTGACGACCCGATCCAATTCAGTTGCTACTACTATCCGGTCTTTTTCATTTTGACGCGCGCATCCCGCAGCTATCACAATGCTCGTGCTCCGTCTTCCGCTCCGCTTGGCCGCCCGCCCTGCTCTCTCTCATGCACATGTCGCAACACCGATAGTCGCATCTTCTATCTCTGCAACCAGGTCATATGCCGCCAAAGCTGATGGCACCACTACCACTCCCAAGAAGAAGAAGGCCGCCCCAATCTCTAAGCAGGCCCAAAAGGAGGCCGCTGCTAAGGCTGCCTACAAGCTCTTGAGCCCCGAAGAGAAGGCCGTAATCGACGCAAAGAGGGGAGAAGAAAAGAAAAAGGAGGAGGTCAAGCTGCTTAAAACCAAAATCCTTACACCTCCCAAATACAGACAGCTAAATCCCTGGTCCGTCTACGTCAAGGAGAACGCCAAATCCGTCGCTGGCCCCGTGAGCGAAATCGCAAAGGTCCTGGCTCAACAATTCAAGACCATTTCATCCATCGAGAAAGAAAGCCTCGATCACTCTGTCAACGAACTCAATGCAAAGTCCCTACGCGAGTTCCAGGAATGGCTCAGCAACCACACCCCTGCTCAGATCTACGAGGCCAATGTTGCCCGTGCTCGCTTGCGCAAACTGCTCGCCAGCACCAGTTCAAAGTACGCACTTATCAAGGACGATCGTCTGGTCAAGAGGCCAATCAGCTCATACCTCCAATACCACAATGAGCGCCTCGCTTCTGGTGATTTCCGTGGAATCCCCGCTCCCGATGCCTCCAAGACCGTTGCCACAGAGTTCAAGGCTATGTCTGCCACCGAGAAACAGGTTCGTCATGACGATCTTACACATTATTCACACATGGTTACTGACGTTTCCACTCTAGAAATACGTAGACCTCGCTGCCAAGGATGTCGAGAGATACCACAGAGAACATCTCGAAGTCTATGGCTTCGAAGTGCCTGTATCACCCAGATCTGCCAAGGCTGCTTTGGCAGAAGCTGAGGCTGGCATTGAACCTTCTGCATGATTGCAATCATCTTCATGTGTAGATTGACCCCTTGGATAGGGCAATTCCTGGTTCTCGTGAGAAACTATGTTTCTCATCGATATCAACCGTCACACTTAGAATACTCCCTTTCTCTTTATCTGGTATGGTCTGGTGAATCAGTGGTCTGGTCTTACAAAGAGGCGCCATGGCTTTGGGCTTTGTCGGGCTGGGATTGTCAAATGGGGTATGTGGATGGATGAGAAAACAAAAAAAGGAAAAGAGCCTTTTTCTCTTGTGTATTTGGGCGTGTGGCTGCTGTGATACCTCCATTGTACTGTACAGCGAATGACTTATGTTTTGTTCTCGTTGTTTCAAGCTATTCGTTCCTCCATCTACACCTAGAGCAGTACTGTTTGTACAAAGACACGTAGTCAGACGTCGACATAAGTCAATGCTTGTGTGATAGCCATAATCTTATCATATCAATGCTTGCTTTGGAGAAATGCAAATGCTCATGCTCCGACGCCCGATGCTGATTAGAATGCTCCCCATGCTGCCAGCCAACAATGCGAATGCTGAATCCCCCTTGCCTACCATGCATCTCTTACTTGATCTTCACCAATAACTCAGTACCCTTCTCAACCCTTTGATACAGGCAAACGTTCCTCCTCGACAATGTTCAGCTTCAACTCTTCCCCATAACACAGATAGTGTATTTCCTCCTCTTCGTAGCGCAATCGTACAGCTGTGGTCTTGCACACCCATTGTGTGCTGATCCGACAATGCTCATGACTGCATCAGATTAGCATAAAGTCTTGTCTGAGGAGAGTGCCGACAAACCTGTATCTTCTGATCTTCATGTGTAACAAGCGACAAAAGTCTCCATGGACTTTCTCACCCTTGGAAGAACCTTGACATTGAAAGGCTCCTTATACTCTTCTTGCTGATTTCCGTAAGAAATGTCCACAGAGCAGGTCTCATCTGTCAGGCACATAGTATGGCTGGTGACTGCTACCCACAAAGAACCTCGGAGGAGACGGCGCGCCAAAAGACGGTGCTGCCTGACCTACGGATGGGGCTCTCTCCTGTGTCGGCTTCGGCTGTACTGCAGCTGGTGCACCATGCACTGGGCGAGGCACAACCTGCATTGCCATGGTCCGCGATCTCATCTGAGGATATGCTGGTTGGCCAAATATAGGTTGGTGTTGGGCAGGTCTTGTCTGCAGGTTAGTTCCATGAGCTCTCGCATTCACTTCCTTCGTCTCAGAATACGGGTCCAAGATAGGATATCCAGGATGAGGCTCTTCGCGAGAAGGAATGGGGAAGTCCTCCGGCTTGACCACCTCGACCCGTTCACGCGCACCGCCATAGTTGTATGGCTCATAGCGACGACCCTGAGGTCTGACTTGTGCTCCAGCGTAGATCACGTCATCATCAGCCATGCCTGGTCTATACACGTCGAGAGGTAGCGCCTCTCTTGGGGCGGCAACGCGCGCAGGTTGTTCATGTGGTCGGTAACCAAATTCTGGAGGTCCTGTGTAGGAGATTCTATCTCCGTACCCTCCCCGTAAAGTGGAAGGGGTTGTCAAATCAACAACAGGTGCTCCGAGTGTTGGATACATCGGTCGTCTTTCCAGGCGATCCCACATAGGCAAGTCATTGGTTGGACGACTCAAAGCAACGTGCTGGGGCACTCTCGAGGCTGAGGTCGATTGAGTGACATGATGACCGTGAATTACTGGGACTTGACGAATGTTAGATGCAGGCAAGTTGCCACTGTTAGGCCACGCACCAGGCATGCTGCGCTGAGGATATTGCTGCTTCTCAGGCTCCGGACTCGACGAAATCTAGGCGCAAAGTTATATGGTCTATCCAATGACATGATGAAAAGAAAATCAGATAAACTTACCCGCACATACTCGATCCCATGCGAGACTATCTTACGCGGGACATTACCTCGCTGATCGAGGGAAACAGAGATCTGACCACCATGGCCGTGAGGCATAACAGCCTGGTCGGCACGCTGCTGTTGCAAACGAGCATTGTGCCAGCGGGTTTGAATTGCAGCGGGCAAAGCTCTGCCAGCCACGCGGCCTACAGACGTGACAGCATTGCGTTTTCTCTCACCGACTCCGACGTTCAGATCTTTGGGAGCCAAAGTCTGTTGTAGGATCTCCAAGCTAGTGTCACTACCATCATCTCCCGAGCCAGCAGCATTGCTGTCGGTATCGCTATCAGCATCGTCGAGCTCGTCATCATCATCATCGATGACAATGGTCTCTCGAAGGATGTCTTCAAAGTCCTCGGTGTCATTGTCGTTCTCTCCACGCCACTCGATCAGCTTCGTGAGTGACATGGGCTCGACGATTTGGCGAGCTTCCTTCCAGGAAACCAATTTAAGCAGCTTATCGTAGTCGGTGTACGTGTGCCTGATGCGAGCTATCGTGGCCAACTGTACCTGTCTAGACAGCGATAGGTCAGATGCATTACCTACGGTCGTGGTGCCCTGAGCCCAGTTGATTAGTGTACTCGTGACAAGGTGATATCAAAGCACAAACCTGCTCCCATGCGCGCTTGTAGATTTCTTCGAGGTCTTCTTCGGGGATTTTTGGGAAGAGTTCACGAATGTATTCCTTGACTTTGGTACTCTGTTCGGTCGATCGATTGTTGGCGTTGAGCTCAAGGCGAGGAGCAAAGCGTGCAATTGTGCGCTCAAATCGAGAAGTGGTGTCAAAACCAGTATCGCGTATCAGCTTACCATTGACCTCTCGGTAGCCTAGGAAGTTGCAGGCCTGGTCAAAGATGTCGGAACGGAAATGGTAACCCACGCGGTGTACGTGGTGGGTTAGCTTTTGAGGGTCGGTAGGTCCATTGCGTCTCGTGCCAGCCTGAGTATGTGGTTAGAAAGAGAGCTAGGAGTAGGGAGAAGCGCTTTGTGAGAAGTCCGGTTTGAGATGAAAATACGCACAGAGACAACAGCTACGTCGACGCCTAGTTGTCTTGATTTTTCTTTACAACGCTCGGCTAGATCGGCGTAGCCAACAGGGAGAAAGGTGTAGCCTTCTTTCGGCCTTGCAGAGCCTTGAATGTCCTGAGTCAAGATGGTTCAGTAAAGGGGCTCGACAGAATAGTGGCAAGGCGACAGACGTGTAGCTTGAGTTTCTTCTTCTTGGTCCTAACATGTTCGAGTTGGACCTTATAGGTCTTTTTGCGTCTGTCGCGGATCTTCGCTGCCGCACTCTGCCCCACTGAGGGGGCTCGTGAACCTGCGCGCACCATTTTGTGTTGAGATCGGAAGAGCACTCAAAGGGAATTCCTTGTGTGGAAGAATACTGTAATCAGTGGAGGTGTTGGCAAAGCTGTCTGGACTACAGCGAAACCCAAACAAAGTGTGCAACTCTCGTCGTTGTGAAAGTGGCCTCGCAAGTGCTGGCTGGCTAAGGCGGCAGCGGCAGCTACAATGTGACAGGCGACAATGAGCGCACCTTCCGTGAGAAGAATCGCAGAAGAAAGCAGATACAAGTTGCTCGGTCAAGAGAGCCAGTCAGGAATCGGTAGCGCTCACTACCCTATACGCACGCAAAGACGTAAGACAACTGGAACCTACGAATGGCAGCGACGGTGTCTACGATTCCACAGTATACCTCACAGCAGAGTGCGAGGCGTCCAGTGATTTATGTATGGAGGGGGAAGGAGGAAGATGACATGACGCAGGACTTTTGTCGGTCAAGTGCCACCCTCGGGCGTCAATCAAACAGGGCAAATTCGACTGCCCCACCAAGCAGCTTCGACTCTCGCGAACGATGGGGATTATCGGCCATGCTTTCCATCAAGGTCGTATGAAATTTGCAACTGCAGCTCGAGACATGTTTCAAATCCATTTGGGTCTTGCTCATTAAAAAGAAGTCAATACATCGTGTCTTCAATTCCATGTGCTCCATGGTCCAATTATTGCTACAACGAATATTCGAAAGTCCAGGCCAGCAGGACTACCGCCCAACTATCTTGATGCTCGTCCGCTTCCAGCAAAACGCAAAGCTTCTGCGACACATTCAACAAGCCGATCAGTGACCGTGACGGCGGAACTTTTGCGGGATGTTTGCTTCGACAATCTCCATGCGGTCGAGCTTTGCCTGACGTTCTGCTTCTTGTTCCATCATGTCGTGTTTGCGGAAGTGGGCAATGTCTTCTGGGTGCGTCAAATCCTCCTCGGTTGTGTCGTCTCCGTGGAATTTCTCGAAATGGTGGATCTCATACTCGTACTCATCGTCACCGTGGTGGCCAGGACCGTAGCCAAAGTCAGGTAGCTTGACGCCGTGAGCATCGGCAATAAGGAACTCGGCGTACGAGACGGAGCCACTTCTGTCCTTGTCGAAAAGCTCCAAGATCTTGCGGACGACCTCTTCCTTCTTCTCATCTGCCAAGTCCTTTGTGCTTTCGTCTTTGAGACCATAGGTCTTGCGAATGTCGTCAGGGGTCCATGTGCCACTGCTGTCGTAGTCGTGAAGGTTGAAGAACGAGCCAGCATCGAACGAGGTGATGTGATGTTCCTCTATGACGAAAGTTAGCGATGCTCAATGCATGAAGAAAGCGACAGTAGTCTAACCAGCCATGTGCCGTGTGGCCCAGTCTGCGTCGGCGGCTATAGGGGCTTGTTCATGGCCACCACCATGAGCTGAGACCTTCAGAGCACTGAGGAAGACCAGGGCAAGCCCCAGCAATGATATTGAGCGCGAGGTAGACATGTTGAGAAGTTGTCAATTGGAAGAGTAGCTATGTGCAATCACTAGGAAGACTTTTGGTAGACCGCTCACCAGAAACGCGGACATAAGACGGAAACAATACGTCATTTACAGGAGGGTTTCAAAGACCCAAACATTCCGTCTGCAGTAGCATTTCTAGGAAGGATTCATTCTTTTCAAGCTGTGACATGTTCTAATCGTCTACATCTCATGCTGAATGCAGGTGTAGAAGATGAATTAGCCCTCCGAGCCCAGAGTGCTCGTAATACTCGTAAGTTGCGACAAGGGGGAGCCAAGCGTCCTGAATACGCGGCTGTGCCTGGCGGGAACATGAAATGCCCATCTTCCGAGGCAAGAGAAACGCAACTTTATTCCATCCCACCTGTCACTGTCATTGTCATTGTTTACAAATTTTCAATTTGAGAGGCATCATGTCGGAAGGGTCGTTGCCTGCCGATAACCCATTCGTTGACCCGTCCCTCCACGAAACTCCCTCGGCCCTCCAGGGCGAGGCTACGCTGTTCGTCTCCGAGGATGCATCGCTAACCCTGGGAGCCGACGCGACAATTATCCTGGGTACACTTCGTGCCTTGTCCGCCAGTCAAGCACTCTCGCTCACGTTTCATAGACGACCGCTTCGTACATAGAGAGGCCGCCAATTGCTGTGGACTACTGCCGACCAGTAGGTTTACTCCCCAGCCCACCGAGTTCCGCTTGCCTAACAAACCCCAGGATCCAAGACTACTCACTCCATCCCTTACTACAACATCCTTGACGCTTCGCTCGACGGTCTCGAGTTGACCATTCAACATGCTCTGCCAACTTCCAAGAAATCTTGTCGTCCAGCCACCATCTCCTATACCCTTATCGACAAAACATCTATCGATGCCGCAAAGTCCTGGCTAAGCAAATTACTTGAGCTGGCCTACGGAAAATCCCAGAGGCACAAGAGGATAAAGGTCTTGGTCAATCCCTTTGGTGGTCAAGGCGCTGCACAAAAGCTGTACGCCAGCGAAGTCGAGCCTCTGTTCAGAGCTGCCGGCTGTCTCATCGATGCAGAAGAAACAAAACATTCTGGTCACGCCGTCGACATCGCTCGCCAACTCGATGTAGACGCTTACGATGTCGTAGCATGTGCATCTGGCGACGGTCTGCCCCACGAAGTCTTCAATGGTCTTGCCCAACAGCCAAAGCCAAGGCGTGCTCTGCGTAAAATCGCCGTTGTCCAGCTCCCTTGTGGATCGGGCAATGCTATGTCTCTCAACCTTAACGGTACCGGTTCACCCTCTTTTGCTGCTCTTGCCATTGTGAAAGGCGTGCGTACACCACTGGATCTCATGGCCGTAACCCAGGGAGAAAAGATGTACTGGAGCTTCTTGAGTCAGGCCGTGGGCATCATTGCTGATTGTGACTTGGGTACTGAGAACATGAGGTGGATGGGGCCTGCCAGATTTACCGTCGGTATCTTGCTCAGACTCTTGGGTAAGACTGTTTATCCGGCCGAGCTCGCCGTAAAAGTCGACATTGGCAACAAGGAAGCCATCAGATCTGCATACAGAGATAACAGAAGCAAAAGTCAGGATATCTCTGGTAAAAGAGAGTGGGAAGCGCATCAAGACCTAGACGGGGACAAAGATGATTCGCTTCCGGCCCTTCGATATGGCACAGTGCTCCAGGATGTGCCTTCGGACTGGGAAAAGTCGTCAAAGCCTACACTAGGGAACTTTTACTGCGGCAACATGGCGTACATGTCGGCCGACACGCCATTCTTTGCCGCTGCTCTGCCTTCCGACAACCACATGGACATGGTCGACGTTGATGGAACCATCTCGCGTCATAAAGCTATAGAAATGATGACAGGCGTTGAGCAGAACAAGACGTTTGACATGGATATTGTCAATTATCGTAAGGTCAGCGCCTACCGTATCAGTCCAAAGTTGAGAGCAGGTCAGAAGACTGGATACATCAGCATTGATGGAGAAAAGGTACCATTTGAGCCCTTCCAGGTCGAAGTTGTTGGAGGGCTGGGCACTGTGCTGAGCCGTAACGGTGCCGTATATGAGTTTGAGGGCCCAAAGTGAGGAGACTTGGGATAAGGCGTTCCTTTGATTTGGCGTTTGCTCTGTTTTCAAGATACCCCCTCTGGCGGTTAGTATAGATGTTTCGATTCTTCCGTTCAATTGAGTAGATTCATTAAAGATTATAGACTCTT
Organism: Aureobasidium melanogenum CBS 110374; assembly: GCF_000721775.1. NCBI lineage: Eukaryota > Fungi > Ascomycota > Dothideomycetes > Dothideales > Saccotheciaceae > Aureobasidium > Aureobasidium melanogenum. The sequence continues at coordinate 138,045 of NW_024470057.1, read as the reverse complement.
GTCACTACAATCAATTCCATGTTGCGTCTGAGCGAACAGTCCATGTCTTCGATAATCCACGAGACAGGGTCACTCTCGAAAAGCAGTAGTAAAGATTAACCCAGAAGAAATTCTTGTCCGCGGGATTAACCAAATATTTGCAGATTTTGTGCTGGGATACATAGCCACAGGCGTCTTGCAAAGGGATTTGGGCATGTTCTTTGGACAGGTTAAGCTCAAAGGTCAAAGTTGAAGGTGCGGTGAAATCCCAAGCAAGCTACGTTGGTCTTCTGGTAGAAGCGTGTCGAACTTTCATATTTCGACACACAAGCTCTATACCGTGCTCTACCTTCCTTGAAAGCTCTAACAGATATAAAAATCACTTTAAGGTCATAGTAGATGCCCTTTGAGCCCAAAAATTTCACGATGTCGTTTGTTGTATTAGTATCAAGGATGAAAATGCTTGTTACGGGCGCAACCCTGTCTCAAAAGTGACCTAAGGCGATCTCGAGATTTGATCGAGTAAGTCTGCTGGCCATACTGCGTCGTCTGGTCCATATGACGTGGCCAACAGGTCTGATCCATCGTATCAAAATTACCTAGGAACTCGTCATCATGACTGTATAGTGGTTACTTTAGAAGAAATGGTCGTCTGCAAATAGGCGGAAGGTTCGCTTAATTAGGAAGCTCCGACAGCGAATATGCGGAACGAGAAGCCCTCACTTTGCCCTCAACAACCATCTACAAACACGAATATATATACCTGTCTGCCAAAAAATCGCATGAAGCAAACGAAACATCCAACCGAATCTCATTCAGGACCACACGGAGATCTTTGAGGAACTACATAGTCAACATGCCATCGCTTGAAGAGCACAACTTCTCAGCACCTGCTGAGGTGCATTCGTTCTCAGCATTGGTCAGTGAGCTTCTTTCCCCCTTCAATTCTTTCGACACCCGTCTGGAAATAAGCAAGCCTGCTCCGATGTTATCATCGAATCACCAGATAGATCGAGCTCGCATCCCTTCACTGGATGTTTCTGCGTCCATCAACATGCACTGACTCATCTCAGCTCTTTGATATGGATGGCACGATCATCGACAGCACCAACGCCATCGTCAAACACTGGCATCAGATTGGAAAAGAAATCGGCGTAGATCCTGAAGTCATCCTTGCCACCTCTCATGGAAGACGTTCAATCGACGTGCTGGAGATCTTGGAGCCGAAGCTCGCCAACTGGGAGTGTACGTAAACCTTCTTTCTTTTGTCCACCCTACACTTGTCACCTCTCGGAGTCACCGATTCGGAATCCTGCAACCATTACCTATCTGTGGTTCCCTTATTGCAAAGGGGAAAATGGGCTCAAGACGATCAGTCAAGTGCTCACTCTCAAATCGCTCAAACACGTGTGGAACCGACGACCAACTACTTGGCCATCACGGTACAGACATGCTGTCACAGGGTCATACGCCTGTGGGTAAAATAGAGGAGCTAGAGCGCGTCTCTCCACCAGAGCGTTATACATGTTTCTCGATGCTTGCGAAAAGTCCCACCCACATCGTACACTCAGCGTTGCCTATAACGGCTCTTGTCTCAGGATCTACGGCAAGACCTGAGACCTCAAGCAGAAACACTCCCAATCATCGCGTCAGTCACGTCGAAAAGATCAACTGACACGAAGTACGCGATGCTTACCGCACACCCACAATCACGATTCACGATGTATCTTTTCTTTTCTCACTCCACCACATGCATGTCTCGCCCTAGTTATCTCCATACAGCTAATATGACTCTCGCTTTTGCTAGACGTCTGCGCGGCAGAAGGCGCCATTCCTAAGAAATGGGGCCACGACGCCGTGGAAATACCAGGCAGCCGATCTATCTTGGAATCGCTCGAGCAAGCCTCTGCTCCCTGGGCAATCGTGACTTCGGGCACACAACCGTTGGTCTCCGGATGGTTGGAGGTGATGGGCCTCGCGACACCCAAGCACCTAGTCAGCGCCGAGCAAGTCGCAAAAGGCAAACCAGACCCAGCATGCTACAAGCTAGGTGCGCAGCGATTGAACCTCACCAGCAATGATGTTCTAGTGCTCGAGGATGCCCCCGCGGGTGTACGCGCGGGGATAGCGGCGGGCTACAAGGTAGTCGCATTGGCAACCACGCATACAGTGCAGCAATTGCAAGAAGCCGGTGCGACTTGGATTGTGCGTGACATGCGCAGCGTAACGATGAAGAGCTTTGACAAGAAGACTGGTAAAGTCGAGATAGCAATCACAGATGCGTTGGTCCAGTAGATAGCAGAGTAACCACCTTTCGTTGCTCTGGCAGGACGTTCGTTGGTAAACAACAGGAGGGCGGCATAGATGAATCAGGGTCGGGTCGGCGAAAAAGGCACATAGATTAGAAGTTTAGAACTGCTTACCCTCGGCTTCTTCTTTTACATTTCCCCCTGCGTCTTCTCTTCATGCGAGATATATCCTTGTTGCTATGGCAGAGTTTGATGAAGGGGTGGGTGGCTTAAGTTGTTTGTATAAAAGCATACGCAGCAAAGCCGTTTAGAGGCAGGGGCAGCAACAATCAAACCCAAGTTTAACCGTTACAACTGCGACCCATGCATCATTAAAGAGATCGCAAAAGCCGCGCAACGACGATTATTACCGTATCTCTGTAGTGACACAGATGCAATCACGTTCGTTTTTTGAATCGTCTTCTTTCTTCTCTGCCGTGAGTCGAAAAGTGGAGATGCTTGACGATGCTGCCGAAAAATAGTCGATTCGTGAAGCTTTGTGTGATAGCAACGCTTCTGGATCAGAAACCACCACGTTGCTAAGGGTCCAATGCTCGATTCATAGAAAATGATCTTCTTTTATGACGATGTAGCTGTTATCCTGATCTGCCTGGCACAGAGTCATGTGGGATGGTTGTTCTGTTACCAGGTCTGAGATGGAAGTGACGTCGTTGTCAGCGCTTCTGTCATCAGAATGGTATTATGATGGTCGGATTAACAGATCGAGCGGAACTGCAGTCAAATGCAATAACCTGCCTTGAAACCGATCGCCTGATTGACACACATCATGCGAAGACATAGACGAGATCTAGGCATATCTTCATGTAGCATCGTAGTGTATAGGGTAGCAAGACAGCTATTAGATAGCGTGTACATCCATGCGTCTGCATATATAAGAATGATAGCATTCCGCAAATGTGATCAAGTTCGAAATAAGCAGCCCACAAGCCATGCACTATCCGAACGGATGCGAACTCGCCCTGTACAGAAACCAGATCCCAGCGATCCAGTACTTGATCATCGGTTTCACCGAGATATCGGGAGGAAGAATTATATTAATGTCTACCCAAACCGTGGGGGGCGCGATTGGAATCCCAACTTTTTGCTGCAGAGTCAGACAGATAACCGAGATCTGATATGTGTGCAGCGAGTTAGCGACGCCCAACCAGCGGGTCTTCAACTGCTAGATGCGGCATGTTGCAGTATAGAGCGACATGTTGCAGTACAGATTACTGTAATCTTTTCAGCTGTTAATATAAACTGCATGGTGAGATTTGAAATGGTAATTGCTCTAGAAGCAGCCCAATCGATTATCGTGACCGAGGCTGTGAATTGAGTCTCCTCTGTATCTCTATCGCTGGAGGGTATGACTCTTTTGTCGGGACAACATGCATTAGTGATCTTGATTGTCTCTCTGCTGTGCTTGCTTGATGCATCATGTGCGTGCCTCTTGCTTCCTGCTTTGCTGCACGATCAACATCCTTCTGGTAGCGGTGAAGACGTACTTCTCGACCCAGAAACGATCAAGAAAAGAGTAATCATTCGACCAGGGCTTTGCATTGCATGCAAAAAAAAAGAACTTACGACCGACATGTGCGAGGAGCAGGATTGCAGATATGTTATTTTTGGTCCAGCTCTACTTGCACCCTGTCCAAGCGAAGGGTCATCATACGATATGCAAACGCAGAGTAAGAAAAAAGTGAGGGGGAACATATGAGAAGAAAATCTTGGAAATCGTGCAGTGTACCTAAACCAGTCGTACTGTACCTGATTACCTACCTTCCCACGCGAACCTTTTTTTGTATGTGTGTCGAACAACAATGCAAGGTTTGGTTCTGCGACATGTACAACAGTCTCTTTCGAAACTCTTTCTTTATTTTTACGCTTCCTGTCGTACTCGCGTGCACATGTTTGGTTGTGGAGTCCACGAGGACGGGACAGGAACAGGCAAGGAGCCTTGCGACCTCTGTTGCAGGTACCCGGTAGAGAAAAGGCAGCTATTTGGAGAAACCACAAAGGCAAGGGTTGACTGGCACCACCTGCACCTGTGCCTACTTTCCATGCTCCGTGCCGCGTGTGTATGCAGGCCAAGAGGACTTGCTCGGAACGTCGGGACGTACCCATGATAATCTCCTCTTGCAGTCTTTTTGTGACACTGCAGAACCCAGCAGTACCCGCGCTGGAAATCCACATGCGATCGCGACCATGACACGAGGCGATTCGAGCATGGGAAGGACAGGAGTTGATGTTTTACCTTTTCCATAGCTATAGCTGTAGTCACCTTCGGACAGCGACAGAACAGCACGAGACTTGTCGACGGACTGTAAGCTGCCGTATCGTATATGCCGGATTACGACTCCGAGAGTTTTCCCGGCTCAAGAGCCACCTCACCCATACTCGTGCGCCCGAGGAGTCAAGGAAGAGGTCAACGACTCATGGCCAAGTTTTGGACGAGTGGGGAACGTACTCCAAGAGAACAAGGCGGGGTGCTCGTAAAACAAGAGAAGAGAAGGAAGAGGAGAAAAAAAGTGCTGACAGATCGCGCCAGCGAATCGGCCAAAGTCGAGTGTTTCAAGTGTCAACAGCCGCCGCACTTTTTTGACCTTGGTGATTTTACGGCACTTGCTCAGCATAGAGGTCACAACGAGAAGACGGGATCGCGCGGTGGTCGTAATGGTGACAAAAGACGTTGAGACCGACACTCAAACATTTTTTTGATACACTTTTGCGCAAATACTTCTCGCACCGACGTTTTTCGACTGGTGAATTTTGCGATAGCCTTTGTTGCCCTGTGAAAAGAGGTCTTATCGTTCTGGCAGTTGAGATTGTTGCCAAACCGCTCATGCTTGGTCAGAACCCAGGGCTGAAAGTCAGTCCGCTGGGCGGCTCACGAGGTTACCAATCGCTATCAGGTGAGGCGCAAGACGTGAACGTCCTTGGTAACCAGTTCCTTCCATCTGCGTCATCACACACAATCTTGATTCTCGCCGGAGTTCATACGTGTCAGACTGTCACTTCTTGCAGCTGAAGATGGCTAATTTCGTTCTCTCTCTTGAGCTGTAAAGGGGGGATGTGCTGCCATGTTTGTCGCGCAAGGACATGCAGCAAGCGGCTACGACCGTGATTGCTTTATCCCCTCGGGCGACATGACTACACACCGCAACGTCTGCTCGCTTCACTGCCGCCGCCGTCGTCTGGAAATTTGTTGCTAGAGTTGTCAGCAAAGGGGGCTACAGCAGTCGTACCAAATGCTGGAAGACTTTAGCGCCATGTGAAAGCCCTCTTGGCTGCTATCTCCGTAACAGAAGGGGTTGTCTTGCAGTGTCGGCGATTTGTACGGCTAAAGTTGAAGTTTCAATCCTCAACCAACCAAAGCGCCGAGAAGCATCAAGGATGCGGGGACAAGGATGGACGCCATGGCCGACCATACCCAGCATGTGGTTTAACATGATGGCCGTGAGATGGAAGCAAGAGCTGCTCTCGAGTCCCGACAAGTGCGCATCGGGCAGAATAGATTACGCCATTTGTCTAATCCTACCCTGCTGTGAACCTTTGGGAAGACTTGAGAGTTCGGAAATGGCATCAGCGATTGGATAGATGAATGATAAGCACCTCTTTTGGTCGATCAGCCGCTTCTAGCTGGACCCTTTTGGCGCAAAGAGGATGCGTCGTCTTCAGCACAGCTGAGACTCGACCCGTAGTCACCGCACTGCTTCCGTCGAGCGGAACGAGATGGGTGCAGTCTTCCACTTTCGCTTGCGCGAGTCGTGCATGACCATGAGTACAATCCTTTGTCATAGCGCCTAGCAGCGCACGCAAAACCTCATGGCAAGTCGACCCCACAGGCCACAACCAACGGGCGGGGTGATGCGTCGGAAACGAAGCAGGAACAGGAAAGGATTGGAATTTAGCAGCGGCCACTAAGCGACACTTTCAAGGCGCCGGCGCTCGGCCTAGCGTGGTCCGCTCCGAAACATGCGAGTGGATCCTCTTTGGCTGCTCTGCTCTGCGCAGCAGGACGTGGCGCAAAGTGATGATGGCCATACGTTCGATTTGAGTGGGCGCGTGGCTCAACGACCCCTCTCGCACCGTGATTGCTAGACGATTACGCCGGTAGGTAGGGCGGGAGGCGACGGTCGATTTGGCAACAACTTATCATGATGCCGCAGTAACAATCGCGAATGGCACAGGGACAAGAAGGATGCGGAGAATAAACACAATTCATGACCGGGCATGCATACCAGCCGAGGGGAGCGGGAAGAAAACATGATTCCAGAAGCAGGGACCAGGGCAGCAGACAGCGTCGTGAAGACGGAGCTTTATTTTTAGGCGGTGTGCTGGTCAAGATGATGGTGGTGAGCGGCAAGTTGCAAGCCGTCGCACGAGGATTCAGGAAGAGAATAAGAAAAGATCATGATCATGGACATGGACATGGGTCTGACAGACGGCCCAATGGCAGTTTAGGCAAGGCATTCATCATGCCAATCGCAGACAGGGTCTGGCGCGATTCGGAGGGTCACGAACGTTGAGTCGTGATGCTTGGGCTTGGGAGCAGTTGGAAGTTAGCTAAGCGTGGACATGGGCATAGGAGGCTTGTGCGGCGACGGCGGCTGCGCATAACATGTTGGCACTGGTTTTGGACGTCGCTGGCCAGACAGACAACGGCGCGTGTGGTGATTTGGTTTGTGAGACGGAGGCGCTGAACGCTCAGACGCTCTTCTGCGTGGTCGTCTTGGTGCACGTCTTGTCTGGCGCACATCGAAGCGATCTTCAAGCTCCCGCTCGGTCTCTGCGAGCCGGACCCGCGATCTCTGTGCTTTGCTTTGCGCTGTGCAGCCGCTCCCAAGCTTTGCACCTTCCGAGTCGTGATCCGCCCTAATCTCATCGTCGAGTCGCTGCTGCCCTTTTCTCTCGCACCCTCCAAGTCCAAACACTTGTTTCTGCCCCGACGTTCGTTTTTTCCAGCTTCTCGCTCTTCGCCCTGTTGATCTGCGTTTCTGCCAGTCACTCGCTACAACCCATCAACATCATTATCGTCAACATCATACCCTCTTTCGCAGCCATAATATCATCATACCCCTCAACCACCGGCCAACCCGCAAGCTTGTTGATCCTACCTACCCACCGTGCGCATCTGAGACACAACCAGCCTCCACGCCGCCTCTGACAAACTCTCCCGAGGACTGCCGCCGAGGCCTTGCTTCTTCTTAAACCTTGCCCTCTAGCCAACCCATCACGCACCTCACCTAGTGCGAGCCCTCACCACACACCCCTATAGCATTCCAACATGGAGTTCGCCGACTATCCAGGCCTCAATGCAGACCTGGCAGCCGACTTCCATGCGCGGCACTTCACCAGACGGGACACACACATGTTCTCGGACCATCTGGGACAGATGCCACACTTCAATCCTGCCGCCCTAGCTGGTCTGGCCGTCGACGTCAAGCCGCGCTTGACAAAGGAACAGCACGATGTACTCGAGAACGAATTCAGAAAACAAGCAAAGCCCAACACAAACACAAAGAAGAGATTCGCCGAGGTCTTGGGCGTGTCATTAGACAAGGTCAACGTAAGTAGCCATACATGCCATAACTCCAGACCAACCACCTAAGCTGTACACAGAACTGGTTCCAGAACCGCAGAGCAAAGTCAAAGCAGGATGCCCAAAAGGCCGCTGGTGCTTTCAACATGTTGCAAGCGCAGCAGCAACAGCAACAACAACAGCAGCAGCAGCAGGGCCAACAGCAGCAGCAAAGCTTCGTCGGCATCAACCCAATGGGTGCTATGAACAACATGCCTGGCGAACAACCCTTCTGCATGCCCAATCTGTACAACGGCGTCCGCGACAACTCCATCATCGACGGCACCATGTCCAACGGCCTGGGGATCAGCCAGCCTGAAAACGCCTTTGCTTCGCTCGACCAGATCACATCACAACCTATGCGTCACCAGGCGTCAACACAATCTCTAGCCTCTCAGCATTCAGTGCGTTCGGGATCGATCGCTGAAGCCAACAACAGGCATACTCTGACTCAGGCTCAGTTCGACGCTTATTCGCAGCCAAACTTCGCCAACATGTCGACTGCTGACAGCAACAACTCCTTGAACTCGACCGCCAACAGCGACTTCTACTCGGAGTTCTGCGACTTCTCGTTCGACCCTCAGTCTGTTGACCCATTGACTTCTCCTATGCAGTCTAACGAAACCATTGATTCTTTTGCTCCCGACGTGGTGCCCGACTTCAAGCCGTCCGATAACCAGCTGCGCAACCCTTCATCGAGTTCGGATGGATCTGCTCCCTCGGTAACCATCTCACCAGCAGAGGACAAGGAAGACACATTCGACTTGAACTTGCCGAGCGACAACAAGCCTTCGCAAGCCACAGTGACGTCTCCTCAGTGGCAGCCCGGACAGTCCGTTCCTGTGGAGATGGACAACCTCCGCAAGGAATTCCAAGAGGCTGCTATGCGCCGCGACTTCTCTGTCCAATCAATTCCTGATCCTAGCGAGTACCTTGACCAAGCCATGGATTTCCCTGGTGATGACTACAACCGCCGCGAATCTTCAACGGTCCAGCTTGCTCGTTCGATGCAAAGCTTCACTATGGCTTCTCAACGCTCAGCCATGCCCTCATCCAGCATCGCTGCCCGCCGACAGCGCCCTCGCCCGGCTCCCTTGGGCACCACTGGTTCGAGCACACGTAGCACTTCTTACTGTGGCACACTACCCACATCTCCGGGTCCCGTCGGTGGTAACAATACTGTGGGAGGTCACAGTCTTCGTCGTATCAAGTCATCGCAAGCCATGAACGGCATTGCTGGTGGTCGCATCCAGAAGAACATTGGTGCCGCTCAGCGTTCGCCTTCTGGCTATACCACTTTTGCCGAGGCCAACAACGCTCGATTCGGCCGCCGCGCATCCGCCTTCACTCCTGCTTATGCTAGTCTTGCTGCATCGTCTGTTAGTCTCGCTCCTCCTACGCCACTGTCTCCTACCAAGACAGCAAGAACTCTACGTCAGATGCAATCTCAACCTATGCTCAGACAGACCAGCTTGCCTGAGGGCGATGAAAACTACATAGTTTCTGGCATGAACTTCTCCCCACCCTCAACGCCTCTTTACGGCGGCCAGTTCATCCGCAGCCGAATGGGCAGCCTGGCAGTTCCTGCTGACAACACCCCTCCTCAATCCGCTCCAGCAACCCAGCAATGTTTCCCCAGCGGTGCTTTCAGCCCACCTCACATGTCGGCAATGCCTATGGTTCAGTCTCAGGCTAATCCGCAAGCCTTCCTTGGCATGTTGCCTAACGAGTACCCTCAGATGCACAATGTCATGTTTCCTGCTCAGCAACAGCAAAGCCAATTCATGGATCCACAGATGTCGTACATCATGACAAACACAGGCGAAGTCATCTCTGGTTACCCCGTTATGCCACCTTTCGCTCAGGGCCACATGCAAGCGACTCCTCCTCACCAGCAGCAACCTTTTCTGCCATCCTCAAGTCTGAGCCCCAACGTCCTTGGCTCTTCGCAGGTCCCGAAGCACGTCAACCCCGGAGCCGATTTTTTCGTGCACGAATACTCACCTCCGCGTGACGTTAAGCAATCCAACACTCCTCGCAAAGCCGTCGAGACTGGACCTAAAAACTACACCTTCTCCAACCATGGCCCGGAATATTTTGAAAAGCACGCCAAACAAAAGGGCAGTTCCAGTCCTGCCTCTTCCTCTTGTGAATCGGCTGTGGCATGAAGCCTATACTACGACAGATCTTGATCTCTCCATCTGATGACGACACTATCTTTGATTTCATTTTTCTATAATGTTTTTTCTTCCAATTTTTGGCTCTGTTTCAGCACTGGATATCCCGAAGCGAGGCGTTTAATGTCTGGTTACTTGCATGCGCGTTACGGGCAAAACTGGATGTGAGCTTCAACATCCCTTTCCTTTCTATTTCACGATGGATAGTCACTTTACACCTTTTTACGTTCACAACTCTCTCTAATCACCTAATTTCTATTGCGACAGCCTGCCTTTTCTTTTCTTTTCTTTTTCTTTTTTACTCTTTTCGAACAAGCAACACATGGCGATGTATCATACGGGAATACCCAATAAGGAAGGGAAGGTGGGACTTCAGGTCCAAACGGGATGGACAGGGAAAAAAGAGAAGGCGACATCTAGATGCCAACAATAACTTTTCCGAATCAAGATTTGACTTGCTTGAGCTCCGTTCTCACACGTACATGACATCTTTCCTTGCCAACTCTCTACTGCAAGGTACCTTGGAATGCCGATCATCTGCTGATGACTCTTGTCCAGACCAACGTGTAACATCCACAGCAGGTTGATAAGAGACGCGCCGTTTGATACGCACCTTGATCGCTGCGTTCATCCTTCAATCCACAGTGGGTATCCTATGTCGAGCACACAAGGTCTGGACATCCCGATGTTGGAGCTTCTTGACGACCAATCCAGTCCCATGACTAAGAGGCGAGCGTGGTACGTTCGTAACAACGTCCTGTCCGCGGGTGCTATTGGCACACACAGCCTTTGACAGCATCGTGAGAGCAAAAAAACGCTCGGTCTAAAGAGCCTTCCACATATGTCACTTCTGGCTATCTAAAGTCTGCTACCGTCGGCAAGACGGGCGTGTCCGTCTCCGTCCGCTCATCTTTGAGGATCCGGTTGCGAAAAGAGGGCAAGGGCTTGCAAGAGGGCAAGAGAACACGAAGCTTGTTTCAGGTCTAAATCTTGGGTGTGAGCGCGTGGGATCGAAAGCAAGTGAGTGAGTAGTGGAACGAAAAAAGGCCCGCGGTTGTAGGTCAAGGTAGTTGGAACAAATAGACTCAACGGCCCGCTCCCGTGTTGCTGTTACCATATCTGGACGACAGGTTGCCTTGCCGCCGCAGACGACGGTGGATTGTGTGCATGGCGACTGTGCAACGGTTTTGCACAACAGCCTAGAGCCCAAAAACCGTTTTTCTGATATAACCCGCTTTGGGCAAAGTCGTCGTGGTCTATCGATGGCTTTTGGGATCTCTTTCCACTCTCTTACACGAAGAACCAAGAACCTAGGCCTTTCGTCCTTGGTCGTTACGACTGTTACGTTCGAGACTGAGCACTCCTGTTTGCGATACGATACGGCCTTATCGATTGCGAGGGTCGTAAGGTGTGCTAACGACCTATCAATCATGCCATTTGACCTCGTGAACAAGGCTCAGCTGACATGACAGATATCGCCTCAGGGCAAGGATCGGCTATGTCACTGGCAATGACACGAGAAAAGATCAGCCATGACGAATGTGCCTGATCTTTCTTTTCTTTTTGACTTTGGTGGGATCTTGGGAAGTGCGTGGCAGCCTGCCTTAGCTTCCTTCTTTTTGCTGCAAGGCGGTTTTCTTCTTTGAAGGTGTGTGCCTTGGATCAGCCCATAACGTTGTATGACTTGCATGGAAGGCGGACGGGAGGCCCAGGCAGAACCAGGCAGACCAACCAGCTAGCAAAGCTCCGCAGTACTAGCTTTTCTCTCTCGCATGCTTTCCCTCGCGATTCCCCAGATTGTGTTTGGCTCTTTGCTAACTAGAGTAGTGGAGTGTGCTTTGCTGGCGGATGCAGGTACAACCAAGATTCGCCTTGCGGCGGCCCGTTGGGAACCGGTGCCTGATTGACGGACTCTGCCGCCATATCCTTCGGGCAGCAGCGAGTTTTCGTTTGGCAGAATTAAAGGTATTTGATGGTATACTCTCCATTCCGCCGGAGTCTGTGTGATATGGGATCATGATCTTCCTTGATGGGAGAAGAGGAAAAGGCAATCCCTACCGGGTTGCGAAACAATGTGTGCACTAACCAGTGCAATGTCTTGTATTTTCGATAGAACAGTTATGCAGTATGTCTTGGCTTTGGGAAGGCATCTCGATGCTTCGCTTGTCGGTCGTATCAAGTCAAGATATCATGACACATGACTGGCGAAAGCCTAAACAGAGCCACGACGATTGCAGGTCCACGGTCCATGAGGGAGCTTTCTCGGACTCTCTTTAGACTCGCGCGATAAGCATAATTCGGCGTACGTTGCTCGGTCTGACGTTGTGGCTATAGGATGTTGGATGAAGTTTGCGATCCACGTGCGTTTGACGGGCGGGAGGGAGAGCCTGGAGCCATCTGAGATACCTTGATCCTGAGAGCTCTGTCAAGGCGTCAGTGGAATTGAAGATTCTCGCCAATTCAAAAGGCCAATGCTGGCATACTACCGAGTGGCGTTCTATACTGCTTGAATGCTTTCCACTTGATTTGTTATTGCAATCTCAACATTTCTGCTTCCTTGATTTGTTGCTCTTCTGCATTGTAGTTTTTCAATCTCAGCCAACAGACTGGACATCTGAACGGTGATACTGTCTCGGTTCTTGGATGAGGCTCTACGAACGAAGTTCAAGTCGACTCGTTGAAGAAAGCGTTGTATAGCTGTCTCGGTCGCTGCAGGAAAGAATCCCTATCCGTGAAAGCCCCATGTATCCGTGAAACATCCTACGGCCTTGCACGCTGAAAACTCGTTCATATGTTTCTTCTGACTCGGTTTGTTTACATCTTGGGGGTGCAGTGTCCACTACCTAATCCTCGAGGTTATAGTTTCCGCTGCGGATGATGGATCCGTGGCTGTTGGCTGTATTCCATCATACGCAAGGTTTGCGAAACCGAAAAAATCTTCAGTTATACTTCGGACTCAGTATCCGGCTTTGTCATGCCTTTATCCCGGAGACAGGAGACTGAATGAATGATTCAGGTTGGATGTAAGAGAAATGGTAGGGAAAGACAGTCTCAGTCTTGCATGTTATGTTGAGGCTCAATTTGAGATGTTCGAATGGAGATTATAGTTGAGTCTTGTAGCCGGCGTTGAGGAGAATTCTTTCTGAAGGTTCTTCGATGAGACGCTATGTATGTCGAAGAGTAGCGAAGGTCAAGTCGGAGCGAAGTGTCTCAGGAGAAGTGAGATTGTGGAGCAGAAAGCATGGCAAGCAATCGCTACATTGCATCAGAGCATGAGAGCTCGGTCAGCATTTCCAAGCCTGTAAGTCATAGACGGGTGATTGACGAAGACTATTGATTCCAGGTTGAGATGACATTGTGATTGAAGACAGGGCCATTGACCATCGGATTGTAATGCCAGTCATTAAATCTCGACAAGAAGATGTCAAAGTTGTGGTTTTGATGCGGCGTAGTTGCCGAGTAGACACGTTTGCTCAAGGTATCAACAAAAGTCAGTGCTGCTCGTAGGCACAAGGAAGAAAGAGCGACCTTGATGCTCGAGAGTCGATTGCTCTTGTCGCAGTCGAAGCAGGTAATTACAACCGTGTCGCGGTTGCCATCTAAGTATCTTTCTAGTTGAATGAACCTTCTCTTCTGCAATCCCAAGGATAGTCACATATTCTTCAAACCAGTCCAACACTGCACATCTGTTCATCAATCATCAGAGTCAGTAAAAGGCTAGGCAGTGAACGTCAGTTCGCGGTGCCACAAACTTGACCCCTGACCGAGGCAACAAATCCTCCTGCAATTGGTATCCATCGTCCGCGTTCGGTGTCATCACGAATTTTGTCGCTATCCCGTCATTGAGCGTTGTCAGCACATCTGGCAGCAGGGAATTCGCGTATCTCGACTGCTGAGATGGACTCAACTCTGCCAACCATCACAACACCTTTGAGACCAGACCCCTCATCGCAAGTAAACTACAATGAGATCGGCGCAATTTTGTCCCAAGCCAGACAAGCCCTCGACAGAATTGTGAGAGAGGTTGGAGAACTTGACGGACTCGAAATGACCGCACGTGTGACGGAAGAATACGACAACAGCCCCGACACGGCCTTTGAAGCACAAGCAACGTTGTTGGAAGTGCTCGACGAGGAGGTGAAGGCGCTCAAAAGATGGCTGGAGGAACTGCATGATCTTGTGCAAGGTGCGTTGGAGGACTCGACGAATATTGCAAGCACGACGATAACGAAAACCGGCGTGGTCGATGAGAAGCGGCATCAGGAGTGGGCTCTGACTGGTTCGAGAGCCAGATACATGGTTGTGGTACTGCTGCTGAGCGCATCACTGCTGGCCACCCTGTTCGCGCTCTTCTTCGTGTCGACTCAGAAGTGAAATGAGTTGCACAACGGAGTCCTCAGAAGACGATATGAGGAAATTATGAAGCATGCCTTCGTTTGACCGGAGACCGGGAAGATTGGTGACGTGGAAGGGAATTATCAGAGTTTAAACAGAGCTTGTGATTATAGACGGCCAAAGACCAGGTCTGAAGGGCGTTCAGGGTTTCGGTATCTGTATTTGAAGAATGCTTAACCAGTATAAAGAGCACAGCTTACCTGTCTGCTGAAGCCATCTCTCTGTTTCACTGAGCGATCTGGATCTATGGCCATCTCTCGTCTTTGTGATCGAGTGACGTCCTCGTAAGATTCTAGCATGCTCTCCAGTGCTTGCGCTGTTTGTGGTACATGAGTTATACGCAATTGCTAAGAATGGGCGACATTTGCATATGCTCATTGCCGGTGATTGTCCAAGGACGTCGGACGCCCTGCATGGTAGCAGCGACGATAGTATGCTGATGACTCAGATGGATCATGATTGGAACCAGTTTTTTGTTTTTCAAGGCCATGCGGGATCTTCGAGACGCTTGAAAAGCGCAACATATTTGTTGCCGTTATTCCTCGTCACCTTCTTGCCTTCTTCAGTCTCTTGACGCATGACAGCCACACATTCGTCGGCTTCTTGCTCAGCCTCAGAGACACGCTCGAAGGATGGATGGGCGTCTAGATGCTCGACCATCCAGTTGTGCAAGTCCTCGACATCGGTAATGGTGTAGACGATGCCGCCTGGTCTTAGGACGTATGCATACTCTCTGTTGGTGCCGATTAGCTCTCGCTCTGACTTGGACCACGGAGGGTTTGTCGAAGACTCACGAGTTTAGCGTTGTGCTTACGATTCTAGCCTTGTGTTTGCGAGCCTTGAAATGCGGATCGGGAAAGCACAGGAAGATCTTGTTGAGTTGTCCTTTGGTGAAGAAATTGGGCAGGAACTTCATCGTGTTGGCGCGCAAGCAGGCGACATTTTGGAAGGCCTGAGTCTCGGTATGCTGCGATCGTAGTGCCTTGGCCTTTGTCTGGACGTATTCTGTAACTGCAGAGCGGATCTCCATGCCTGTGACGTTGCTTGTCAGCCAAAAGCTTACAGCAAAAGAGCCCTTATCGTGTCTTCGTACCCAGTAGTAGTGTGTCTGGCATTTTGGGAGCCAATGCGAACAACAAGCCTCCAAAGCCACATCCAATATCTGCTACCTCGACCTGTTTTGATATCTTTCCCACGCTCTTTTCCTGTGCAGACGACGCATCTTGCATCTCCTTGTCATCTTGAACTGCGTATGCCGGGTATAACTCTGCCCAGTCGAAAGCGGCGGGTGATTCAGGATAAGTCAGGTTGTGGTCGGAGAAGGGGTTTGCGTGGGCTCTTTGGCGGAAGAATTTCTTTTGTGGCAGTTTTCCCTCTGGCACTTCGCCACGCTTCTGGCGCTTCGTTGGGGGTCCGACCATTTTTGTGTGTTGTGTCGATGTATTGATGAGCTGCTCAATCTGATGGCAAGGTGCTGGTCAAAAAAAGAACCTCCAACTTTTGAAGCAATGCGGGGTGAACCTACAAAGCTACTTTGCCAAGACTTGGTATACTTCTAGTACTCGACAATCACTTGGTAGGTAGACTCAGTCTTTCCTTGGTCGAGTAGCATTGTATAGTGGACGACACATTGAAAGTTCTGCAACAAGCACCAGGATGTCTTGACAAGCCATTCTTGATTCAAGGCCGGGTATCTCGTTAATAAGTATATGCAACCAACATAAAAAAGGTGATCATGTAAACAACTCCGTACGCGCTAGAGACCCAGACCAGTAGAAAATCACTTTTCCCAATGCTTCTTACGACTCCATGGCCGTGTCCTCGTTATCATCACCCCAGAGACCCTCGAGCTTGAACTCCTTGGCCCATTCAGTAACAATCTCCTTCTGATCGCCAACAAGACCGGTGCTGTCACTGTTGCCAGGGGTCTTCTTGCCTTCCTTGGCGAGTTGAAGCGTCGGTGCGTCCATCCAGCCTTGGATACGGCCATCTCTCCAGTCGGTGACGACAGTCTGTGCAGCAGCGTGAATGTTGGGAACACCACCCTTTCCAAGGCGACCACGCTTACGAGCCACTTGGACAAGGAAGTTTGTGGTAAGGTCGCCATTGGCAGTCATGATAGCAGGAAGACCATAGACTTCCAACAACTTCTGGAAGCCATCGGCGCTGCCACTCAGACGCTTGAGTAGTAGGGTAACAGCAGGAACGGGGTCATCAATCTCCTTTGGTGGAACGGCATTGAGCAGAATCAAACGTGCTTGCTCCTCTGCGCGGTTGGCCTTTGCACCCTCAGCAGATGAAGGGAACACGATACCGGGCGAGTCGAGGAGCTTCAACTTGCTGTCAATCTTGACCTCGCGCAAGCTAGTTGTGACGCCAGCCTCAGCACCAGTAGGGCAGTTACCCTTCTTGCCGAGTTGAGAAGTCAGAGCGTTGATAACGGAAGACTTTCCAACGTTGGGGTAGCCAATGACACCAACAGTGATGGCACGCTTGAGTTGGGAAGCGTGGGCGTAGGTCTTGAGGGCGCGGAAGAGGGTCTCGGAGGTGCCCTTGACAGTCAGGGCCTTGTGATCGAAAGTACGGGCGTTGGCAGCGGAGTTGGCGGCACGAAGAGGGAGGGTAGGGAAGGAGCGACGGAGGTGGACGAGCCAATCCTTGAGAACTTGAGGAGGGATGAGATCGATCTTGTTGAGCACAAGAATCAGACGCTTGTTGTGACCAGCCTCTGCAGCCATGATTTGTCTCTCGACCTCCTTTGATCGTGTTCCGTTGGGGTCGCGAGCGTCCAGAACATACAGAACAACATCGGCCTGCTCGATGACATTCTTGAAGACCTTGTCGAAAGCGCGACGAGAAGAGTCCTTGCGCATAGCAGGAGCATTCATTGTTTGTTCCTCGCCAGCAACCATGTCGTCGTCGGACATGTCCTCGTCCATGTCGTCCTCGTCTTCATCAGCTTCGCCATCAAAGTCCTGTGCGCGAGCGCGTGCCGAGGCGAGCAGAGCAGCCATGGGGTTTGATGCGTCCTCGTCCATAGCGTCATCGTCGTCACTCATGTCGCTGATTTCGATATCCTCGTCGTCCTCGGCGGCAGCATCCTGGTCAACATCCTTGACGTCGATGCCCTCGCGACGGGCCTTTGCCAACAGGCGGGCTCTCTGCTTCTCCTCCTCCTTCCTCCTCTTTGACTCTTCAATCTCCTCGAGAACCTTTTGCTTGAAGGGGAACAGGTTGGGAATACCGGGGTCCTTCTTGATCTTGGATCTCCATTCTGGGTTCTACACATAGTACCATTAGCACTCGAGTCTCAGACGAATGTTCGAGAAAAGTTTACACACGTTTTTTGCTTGCTTGCGGAGCTTTCTTTGCTTCTCGGCAGACTTTTTCTGGATGCTATTGCGCAGGCGCGTCGAGGTGCGCTTTGAGATGGGCTTTCCGACCTTGGGCATTGTGGATGGTGTGTGGTCGAGTATGCAGGCAATGAAACCTTGAAGAAGTCGGCCGCTCAAAAAAATATATGGGCCAGACGCGGAGAAGAGCAGACGCAAACGCCGGCCTCCGCGCCCGCCAAGCCGCGCTCCGCATCGCGCATCGTCCATGAGCTCCAGCAGTCGCAATCGCAGTCGGTCATAGCCAGCAGCATTCCCCTCGTACTCCCAGACACCCAACCCTTCCATAACCATTCAACTCGTCGCCCCAATCGCCCCTAACTCAGCTCTCTCGATTGCGCACGAATCTCTTGAACCCCCCTGAAGCCTGTGATACCCGTCGACGCCCACATCACCACCACCCACCATGTCGCTATTCTGGTCAACCCCTCTAGATATAGACATCGTACTCGAAGATGCCGACGAACGCGCCATGGTCGACGTCAAGCTGGACAAGAACCGTCGCGAAAAAGCTCCCTTATATCTCGACGGCGAGAGCGTCAAAGGCGCCGTCACCGTCCGCCCCAAAGACGGCAAGCGTTTAGAACACACCGGCATCAAGGTCCAATTCATCGGCACAATCGAAATGTTCTTTGACCGCGGCACACACCACGAGTTCTTGTCCATGCAAACTGAACTCGCTGCTCCTGGCGACCTCCAACATCCCCAGACCTTCCCCTTCACCTTCAAGAATGTCGAGAAGCCGTATGAGAGTTACTCGGGCATCAATGTGCGTCTACGCTACTTTGTCCGTGTTACTGTGAGCCGCCGCATGCAGGATGTTGTGCGCGAAAAGGATCTCTGGGTCTACTCATACCGCATGCCGCCAGAGACCAACAGCGTCATCAAGATGGATGTCGGTATCGAGGATTGTCTGCACATTGAGTTCGAATACAGCAAGAGCAAGTACCACTTGAAGGATGTCATTGTCGGACGTATCTACTTCTTGCTGGTGCGTCTGAAGATCAAGCACATGGAACTTAGTATCATCCGTCGCGAGACAACCGGTGTACCGCCAAATCAATACAACGAGAGCGAAACACTCGTACGCTTCGAGGTATGCTTCGTCCCTCAATCCCTCACTCTCTTAAGAACGCCCACTAACCCTTTCCCTCCACACAGATCATGGACGGCTCACCCTCCCGCGGCGAAACAATCCCCATCCGCCTCTTCCTCGGCGGCTTCGACCTAACACCCACCTTCCGCGAAGTAAACAAGAAATACTCGACACGCTACTACCTCTCCCTGGTCCTGATTGACGAAGATGCCCGCCGCTACTTCAAACAAAGCGAAATCGTGCTTTACCGTCAAGCACCAGAGGGTGTCGAGGCTGCGCAAAGGCAGGCCAAAGAGATACAAATGAGCTGAAGCCAGACGCCCCACCGTGATCTCTCTTTGCAGCTATGAAATGCGTTGGTTTTGAGGAAAAGAAGAGGTCATGTTGGGACCTGGTTAATCACGAAAACGAAAACAATACTGTCTGTCCATTGTGAAAGGGGTTTGGTTCTCATGAGGGGGCTTGAGCCATTTTTCGCGCAAGAAAGCGAGGCGTTATATGGCGTCTTCTTGAGGGTTGTTGGTTGAGTGGGTAGGAAGAGCAAGATGAAGAGGAAGACGACGAGGTATTTGCTTGTGTTGCGAGAGCATCCCTCTTGTACGCAACATCAGTGTTGGCCGCATCATTGTCATACTCGTTCGTAAAGAACGATATGTCCCCATTCAAACGTGTTTGATGTACATATGAACAAACTCTCTCTTTTACTTTTTGATTCATCATCATCGATACAATCGACTATTCATCATATGCTCCTAAAGGGGGGTAATCTCGTAAAAACAACCAAAACCAAAATGTAAAAACGCCGCCCATCGCCAAAATGCGCCCTTCTGCTCTTTTTACCCATCAACTCTTTTCATGAAAAGATACTCCTTCTTAGACCTCATTGCTGGGGTAAATGACCTTGTTGCTACCAACAAAGTCCTCCTTGATAGCACGCATACTGACAAATCTCGCCAACAAGTTGGCGCTACCAGCCTTGTCATTAGTACCACTGGCTCTAGCACCACCGAAAGGCTGTTGGCCAACCACAGCACCAGTGCTCTTGACATTGATGTAGAAGTTACCAGCGGTGTTGCGAAGAGCCTCTTCAGCGTAACGGATGGCATAGCGGTCTTGGGCAAACACTGCACCGGTCAAGGCATAGTCTGAAGATGCATCAATGTCTTTGCAGATGCTGGCGAAGGCGTTTGGTGCAGCGTCGTCGTAGACGTAGACGCAGAGGATGGGACCGAAGAGTTCTTGCTTGAGGAGAGGGTGTGCAGGGTTCTTGGTCGCGTAGATGGTAGGGTGGATGTAGTAGCCCTTTGAGCCGTCGTACTTGCCTCCCACCAGCAACTCAAGCTCAGAGTCGTTCTTTGCGTCGTCAATGACCTTGCTCAGTTTGTCGAAACTGCCTTGGTGGATGACGGGGCCGATGAAGTTGGAGTAGTCTTCTGGGTCGCCGATCTTCAGCTTCTCGGTCTCGGAGATCAGACCTTCCTTGACGCTGCTCCAGAGTGAGGCAGGGATGTATGCGCGAGAAGTGGCAGAGCACTTCTGGCCTTGGTACTCAAAAGCGCCACGGACGGTGTTGATGACAGCGTTGCTGACATCGGCAGAGGGGTGGACAAGATGGAAGTTCTTACCACCAGTCTCACCGACGATGCGAGGGTAGCCCTGGTAGCGGCCCTCAGCAACTCCATTGGCGATTTGGCCGTACAGACTGCGGAAGACAGAGGTAGAGCCAGTGAAGTGGAGAGCAGCGAATTGACGGTGGGCGAGAACGACCTTGGTCACTTCAGCAGCGTCACCGGGAAGGAACTGGATAACACCTTCAGGGAGGCCAGCCTCGAGAAGGATCTTGTAGAGGAGGTAGTTGGAAGCCATGGCAGAAGGAGAAGGCTTCCAGACAACGACATTGCCCATAAGAGCAGGGGCGCAAGCGAGGTTACCACCAATAGCAGTAAAGTTGAAGGGAGACACAGCATAAACGAAGCCCTCGAGAGGACGGTACTCGACACGGTTCCAGACACCAGGAGAATTATGAGTAGGCTGGTGGGCGTATGTGTCCTGAGCATATTGAACGTTGAAACGAAGGAAATCGCACAACTCAGCAGCAGCATCGATCTCGGCCTGGTATGCGTTCTTGCCCTGGCCAGCCATGGTTGCTGCCATGATGTCGTAGCGGTACTTGCCAGCAATCAGATCTGCAGCCTTGAGGAAGACAGCAGCACGGTCGGCAAAGGGAAGGTTCTCCCATGCGGGCTTAGCAGCCAAAGCAGCATCGATGGCAGCCGAGACATCCTGGGAAGAGGCGTTGGAGTAGGATGCAACAGAGTTGGCGTGGGCTGAGGGATCGGATTGCGAGAGCTTGGTTTGGTTTGAGATCTGCCATTATGTATTAGTCTTCCTTGCTCCTACTATCCCGAAAGAACTCCTTCTTACAGTCTTGCCAGCAATAGTAACGGGAACATCGACGGGGGCTTGCTGTCTGAAGCTCTTGAGGGCAGCTGCCAGCTTCTCACGATCCACGGTACCTCTGGAGTAGGTAGGCTGTATCAAAATGTCAGACCTGGTATTTCACCTTTCCGAGACTTCCTGACATACGTTGGGCTCGTTGTTCACAGCAGGCACCTTGAAGGTTGCAATAGTGCGAGTGTTCTTGATGCCATTGGCAAGAGATGCTGTCTTGGGAGCTTTGAGGTAGCTCTGGAGAGTGATTCTGGCGGCCATTGTGACGAACGACTGACAGACGACGAATACAATGAAGAGAAAGAGGGACAAGGACAGACTCTGACACTGTCAAGAAGAGCTCCAGTTATTTATCTGGCGACAATGCCATGACCGATAGTCTGCGCGGCTTGCGTCGGTTGGAAGCGGCTGTAACATGAATTCCCCACGCCTGGCCGCGTTTAAGCTCCCCCGAGTTCGCCGAGGCCGAGACGGATCAGATTGCACTTCAAAGCCGATGCTTGACATTGAGCTGCAGACAGATGACACGCTTGTTCTGTCGAGATTTTGCCTATCAAGGACAAGGATTGCCGTTTTTTTGTGTTCCGAGATGGACAGACCTGCGTTTGCAGGCGCTTGCGCAGAATCCACAACTAGACCAAGCAACTCTGAATATGTGCAGAGAAGGTAAAACTATTTACAATAAATGAAACAACATACCACACTCGTTCCTCTCAGCAACAAGCCAAGACAACAGAAAGGAGATAGTGGCTATATCGAACATGCCATAAGCCCTTATATAACCATGAATGAATACACCACACAACACCAGACATATACAATGAACCATAACCTTTCTTCAAGTCATTTCTTCGTAACCGGGACCTTGCCTGGGCTATCGAAATTCGACAGCGCCGACACAGCCACGATCTGCTACATGCACCAACTCAAGCTGTTGATACCTGTCATGTATGTTAGTGCTGTTGTCTCTGTATGTTTAGGGAAACTGTCATACTTTTCGCTTCGCGAGTGGAAGTAAATTCCTGACACCGAGCCATTGCGCTGATTGAAGCAGATATAGTAGAAACCTTCAAAGCTCGCTCCAGTTATTGACTTGACCTTGTGATCCGGCACCAAAAAGTATTCTTTCCATCTCATGAAGAGATGTTCGCGCTGAGCATAATCGTGACATGCAAAGTTGGGCGATTTGGCGTGCTTAGCTAAAGGCTTCCACGGTGGGAAGCGCGCCCAATGTTGCATGTCGACCTTTTCTGAAGAGCCCCATTCTGGATGTGCGGTGCGAAAAGAGTGCTTGGTGCCAATGATTTCACCTTCGAAATACGTGGTTAACGTCGGATGGTCGTCCGTAAGCCCTGTAGAAAGTCAGCAAGGTGAATCGAGAGTAGCCATCGATCAACCCTTACCCTGAATGCGCAAGTAGCCACAGACAAAAGACTCTTCCATGTCGACATGCTTGATCTCGACCTGAACGTCATAGGTTTGACGATCTGATTGTTGTGTTCCTCGAAATTTGCTACCCGACTGAAAGAAAGACGATGTCACACAAGGTATCAACTGATCAGACACAACGTCAGTGGCTACATGTCACAGCATGCTAACGGCAGTACGAACCCTTTTTCTGCTAAGAGGGTAACTCGAATGAGTAGGAGAAGAATGGACCGCGGTTAGAGGTGTGGCTCGTGAATCCGTCTCTTTCGTATCATCATTTACTGGGCTGGAAGGAGTTGGCAGACGCGCCTCTTTGGTGAGAGATTCTTCGTCGAGGTCCATAGGTTTCGTAGGTGGCTCGGACATGGTCGGAATTGCGTCTCCTTCGTCGACAGGGGTAGGCATCTGGACAACAGGATCGGCTATGGTATTACGACTTGGTTCAGGGGAGGGCAGGACATTGTTGTCTTGTTGTGTGTGGGTTATACGGTCGTCGGGTGGGCAAGTCGCGTGAGTTGGACTTGATGCGGAGATGTCGAGCGTGGGTGTTTCGTCATGAGGCGTGGGCATGTTGCGCGATGGCGACCAGGCAACAGAAGAAATACTACCGGACCAAAAAAAGAGTTCAAGTATCAAGAGGGACAATGGTAGCACGGGGTCAGTCAATTAGGGACATAGGAAGGTTAATGCATAAGAAGGGCAGTGTTTGGTTCGCAGAAGTGTGCAACGAGAAACAAGTCACCATCCTTCGACACTTCAACCGCCAAGACGCCCCCGGAAAAACCTTAGTGTCTCGTGGGTCTGGCATCTGGCCGAGTCCAAGGGTTCAACTTTTAGCATATTCCGCATCCGTGCGCAGCCTTGCTAATCGCATCTCAACATGACTTTTCTATTTTGCTTGTCAAACTCCTCGGAGGCTTCGCTATCATCGTGAGCTGAATTCTGATCCTCGTCTCACTTGAACGTGATTGGTACCTTTGCCCATAGTCGTGCCAAAGCAGTCCATAACCCTGTCTGGCTGCCATATTCTTTGCAAGAGTCGGCCGTCGTTTTCCGAAAGGAACCCAACCGAATATGCTCTGCAATAGTCGATCTTGATAGTGATCGCTTCGAGTACCTGAACGCCGACCCTTTCTCCATCCATCCTGGGACCATAATGTAGAGCTTAAATAGGCTTGATCTGTGAATTTGTGAGAAACGATATTCCATGGTATGGAGAAAGACTTCGTAAACCTACCTTGAAGTGAAGCGCAATCAACGAGAAGACGAGTGCCTTGAGATCTTGCACAAGGTAGTAGAAGACACGGAGGCCTTCAGGGTCTTCCGATTCGTTGACGTCGACAAGAGATCCAATCTTGGCTGTCTGTGGGATGCATCAGTATCGCAAGTGTAGGAGAGTAGCCGAAAGTAAAGACCTCGAATGAAATGTGCTCGTTGCCTAGACGAATCTCAAGCTCTTGTCTACCGTCTTTGTTCTTTTGCGGCCACTTGGTGTCGTCTTCCCTATCACACTGTCAAATCATGCTTCTTGGTCATACCGACGTCGAGACTTACTTCAAAATCTCACTCTCCTTGATGATGCGCTTAATCTCTTCGATCATGAGCGAGCTCACGCACACTGAGAAGTTGTCAGTCAGGTCGATACGCGGCAATCTTTGACGACCTACTCTCTTTGCGAATCAATGAGTCGTTGCGGTAGTTAGAGTTGTTGGCGTAACGCGCCGAAGCAGAGCGGCCATCGCCCAAGGCGCGGAAGTCAAACTCTTGATACAGTTCAGTACATTTTAGAGACTTCACCAAAGTCAGAAGAAATACCTAGAAACTCATGTCCGAATCTACCGGAGTGGCCTGAGCTGTAATGGTATCAGCGATGGCCCAGGAAATAATTGACATTTGTGCTCGATGGAGACGAGCATGGGCGGTGAAAGCGATGAGAGTTTTTTTTTCTGAAGACAGCGAAGAATAGAAATGTCAACTCACTAGTAGCGCAAGTAGAATGGCTCGTTGTTTGCCATGATATGTGTATGGTTCGTAGTGTGGTAGTGTCGAATGTGCTTGACGCGCTGCGGCGTTGACGGGCGATGGAGCAAATGGCTCGATCGGGTTAGTCGGGTCGGGGGTGTGTAAACGTAGCCCAAGGACAGGTGCAGCTCCTGAACAACTAAGCCGCCAACAAGACAACAATTTACACCTGACTCCCAACTCGACGCCCTGTGCATCTCGTCAATTGCCGGCAGCTTCATACTCGCCCTCCCAATCGCTGTCGCTCCGGCTTCTCTCTCGCACATCCAGCTCCACCTGCGCCGCTCAAGTCTGCCCGCAGGACAAGCAGGCCAGGGGACCCGCAATACCACCACGACAACTCTCCTTGTTCCGCACCCCGCGTGCATGGTCCATCAATAGACATACACAACAATGGCGACTTTCCTAGACAATGCATACAGCTTGGTGCACCAAGACAACACGGCCGACCAGCCGTCGGTGCAGGACCTCAAGAACCAGCTGGAAAAGGGCAACGACGAGTCCAAGCAAGACACCATGAAGCGCATCTTGACCATCATGCTCAACGGCGACCCAATGCCCCAACTACTGATGCACATCATCCGCTTTGTCATGCCTTCCAAGAACAAACCTCTGAAGAAGCTGTTATACATGTACTACGAGGTCTGTCCCAAGCACGATGCTGGCGGCAAGCTAAAGCAAGAGATGATTCTGGTCTGGTAAGGTTACTTCTCTACCTCATTGATCAAGTTCGGCCACTCACTGCGCATTTCTCAGTAATGGTATCCGTATGGATCTACAGCACGCCAACGAGTACATCCGCGGCAACACTCTCCGTTTCCTCTGCAAGCTCCGCGACGCCGAACTCATTGAACCGCTTCTTGCACCCGCACGCCAATGTCTCGAACACCGTCACTCATATGTCCGCAAGAATGCTGTCTTCGCCATTGCTTCCATCTACCAACACAACGAGGCTCTCATGCCTGACGCTCCCGAGCTTCTCCAGGCGTTCCTCGAGTCCGAAAGTGACGCCACTTGCAAGAGAAATGCTTTCGCCGCTTTGATCTCTATCAGCCACGACCAGGCTCTTGAGTACTTGAGCTCCGTCTTCGAGGGTATCCCCAACGCGGATGAACTGCTTCAGCTTGTTGAACTAGAATTCATTCGCAAGGACGCCATCACAAACTCTCAAAACAAGGTCAGTACGCCAAACTCACTAGCTCCTTTCCTCCGCTAATCGCGAACAGGCACGCTATCTTCGTCTGATTTTTGACCTTCTCGAGGCCAAAGAATCCACTGTCGTCTACGAGGCTGCATCTTCGCTCACAACTCTCACCAGCAACCCTGTCGCAGTCAAGGCAGCCGCTGCCAAGTTCATTGAACTGAGCATCAAAGAGTCGGATAACAACGTCAAGCTGATTGTCCTCGAAAAGGTCAACCAGCTGCGTCGCGTCAATGAAGGCATTCTGGATGACTTGACCATGGAGATTCTGCGCGTTCTGTCTAGCCCCGATCTAGATGTCCGTAGAAAAGCCCTCAGCATTGCCATGGACATGGTCTCAAGCAAGAACGTTGAGGAGGTTGTCCTGCTTCTCAAGAAAGAGCTGTCCAAAACTGTCGACGAGCAATACGAGAAGGTTTGTAGTGGAAGATTGCTTCACGTGTTCAATTGTTCAATACTGACATCCCACAGAACAACGAGTACCGTTCCCTGCTCATCCACTCCATTCACCAGTGCGCCATCAAGTTCTCCGAGGTTGCAGCCAGTGTCGTCGGCTTGTTGATGGACTTTATCGCCGATTTCAACAACGCCTCTGCCGTCGATGTCATCCAATTCGTTAAGGAGGTTGTCGAGAAGTTCCCCAAGCTCAGAGCGACAATCGTTGGTCGCCTTGTTTCTACTCTTAGTGAAGTTCGTGCCGGAAAGGTCTACCGCGGTTCCCTTTGGATTATTGGTGAATACTCTTTGGAAGCCAACGACATTCGTGAAGCTTGGAAGCACATTCGCGCTAGCTTGGGAGAGATTCCTATCCTTGCTTCTGAACAACGCCTTCTCGAGGAGCAACCTGACGGCGAGCCCAACTTGAATGACCAGGTCAACGGAAACACAAAGGCTGCTCCAAGTGGTTCACGAAAGGTCCTTGCAGACGGCACATACGCTACTGAGAGCGCCCTGACCAGTCAGTCCGCTGTCAAGGCCAAGCTGGAGGCTGTTAAGGCTGCTCAGAAGCCCCCGCTCAGACAACTCATCCTCGACGGCGACTACTATCTTGCAAGCGTTCTTGCCTCTACTTTGACCAAGCTTGTTATGCGCCACAGCGAAATCTCGGACGATCAGGCCAGAACAAACGCTCTTCGTGCTGAGGCTATGCTTATCATGATTTCTATCATCCGCGTCGGACAATCGCAATTCGTCAAGCACCCTATCGACGAGGACTCTATCGACCGCATCATGTCTTGTGTGAGATCACTGGCAGAGTTTGCGCAGAAGCGCGAGCTCGAGAACGCCTTCCTTGACGACACCAGGAAAGCGTTCAGAGACATGGTCAACGTTGAAGAGAAGAAGCGTGCCGAGAAGGATGCTCTCACCAAGGCCAAGAACGCAATCCAGGTCGATGATGTGGTTTCCATCCGACAACTTAGCAAGAAGAATGCCGTCGATGGCGCTGATGAAATTCAACTTGACCTTGAGAAGGCCACTGGTGGTGACTCTGCAACAGAAGATCTCAGCTCAAAACTCAGCCGTGTTGTGCAGCTTACTGGTTTCTCGGATCCCGTATACGCAGAGGCATACGTCCAAGTTCACCAATTTGACATTATCCTTGACGTCTTGCTTGTTAACCAGACTCAGGACACTCTTCAGAACCTCTCAGTAGAGTTCGCTACTCTTGGTGACCTGAAGGTTGTCGAAAGACCTACTACACAAAACCTCTCAGGACTGGACTTCCTCAACGTCCAGGCTACTATCAAGGTGTCTTCCACAGATACTGGAGTCATCTTCGGAAACGTCGTCTATGAGGGTGCCTCATCAACAGACCAAAATGTCGTCATCTTGAACGACGTTCACGTTGACATTATGGACTACATTCAACCAGCTCAATGCTCAGAGACACAATTCAGAACCATGTGGACCGAGTTCGAGTGGGAGAACAAGGTCAACATCAACACAAAGATGCCAGCCGGCAAGGGTCTGCGCGACTTCTTGAAGGGATTGATGAAGGTCACAAACATGAGCTGTCTGACACCGGATGCCAGTCTCAGCGGAGACTGTCAATTCTTGAGCGCCAACTTATATGCTAGGAGTGTCTTCGGTAAGTCAAATCTATATTTTCTGCTCTCATTGGTGTCTTAAGCTAACAAGAAACAGGCGAGGATGCTTTGGCCAACCTCAGTGTCGAGCAAGAAGGCGAAAACGTCACCGGCTTCGTACGGATAAGAAGCAGATCACAGGGACTGGCACTCAGTCTCGGCTCACTCAAGGGCTTGAACAAGATTGGCGACTATGTTTGAGATGATGAACGACGCGAGATATGCTAGCCCCAAGATAACCCGCGATTTGTTACGGTACCAATGGTAGAGGTCTTGAATAGGGAGCATGTAAGGTAGAGGGTGAAGTGTATATCTCCTTTTCGACCATGTCTAGGTGTGAAACAAGAGGTTTGCAAACTCAGACAGGCTATGGCGTAACAGAAAAAGTAGAGCGGTAGCATGAAAGGGAGACTATTTGTTTTTTGTACTGTCAAATGTGACCAACTCGTTCAGGTATTCGAAAGGAGGACGAAGTTACGGTGACTCTGTCAGATTGCACATGGAACCACTATTCATAGCGCTTGATGTTGACTCTGTCTTGGTCGTCTAGTGTAGACCATTGTGAATCCATTCAAATTCTGCCTTCTAATTAAGTCTATCATGTCACCATCCTGTATCATTACTCATGTGAGCCCGTCACACTCCATGCTTCTTCAGCTGGCGGTGCTCTACGCTGATCAAGACTTCCTCACTGCCACTTCCTCAACAACTTGAGCACCACCACCCTCAATCTCACCGGACTCTGCAGCACCCTGTCGATCGTCACCATTACTCTTCTGCTCAAACGCCCTATCAATCTCCTCCAAAGTCTTCCCCTTCGTCTCTGGCATGCTCACCGCACACACCACAACCGTCAACAAACTCGCCGCACCAAACATAAAGTAAATCCCACTGCTCGAATGCTGCAAGAACACCGGCGTAGTAAACGCAACCACAAAATTAACAACCCAGTTACAAGATTGCGCCAGCGAAGTTGCCGGCGCCCTAGTTTTTGGAGGTTGAATCTCTGACGCGTAGATTTTTATACCTACGGCCCAGGTGGTGCAGTAGGTTAGGGCGAATATGTAGATCAGGACTATGACGACCCAGCGGGCAGCACCGTGGGTACCGTGGACGCTGTTGGACGCGTATAAAGCGCCGATTATGAACATTGTGGTGCTGAGGAGGATGCCGCCGACGAGTGTGGAGGTTCTGCGACCCCATTTGTCGGCGAGGATGAAGGCAGGGATGGTGATGAGGAACATGAGAAGGGCTGACACGCCGGAAGCTAGGAAAGAGGAGGTGCTGCTGCTGAGGCCTGCCTGCTCGAACAACAGAGGAGCGTAGTAGAGAACGCCATCGATGCCAGAGAGCTGTTGCATGCCCATTAGGAAACAGCCCAGGAACGTGCGTTTGCGCGTGTCTTTTGCGAACACGGCGAGCCATGAGATCTGGGGTGCTTCGTGGACACTCTGTCTCGAGCGAATTGGTGTCAATGCAAGACTCTCCGGTTCTTGTACTGTCAGGGCTTGGTCTTCTTGTTCGTCCTTCTCGCGCTCGACATCGGCAATGCCCAGTTTCTCCCAAGCATCATGCGAGTCGTCCATGCGACCTTTACTCTTAAGCCACCTAGGCGACTCAGGCAAAAACAAGAACGCCGAAACTGCGTACGAGAAAGCCAGGAAACTCTGCAACGCAAAAGGGAACCTCCAGCTGAAACTTGAAGAAGAGCTTCGTACAGTGCCGTAGCAGATAAAGTAGCCCACTGCAATACCCATGGTAACCAGCAGTTGTTGGACACTAGCAAGCACACCTCGTTGCTTAGCAGGAGCAATCTCGCACACATACACCACCAGCGTGCTGAGAAACAGGCCTTCTCCTACACCAGTGATGCAGCGGCCGACAAACAACATGGCGAGGTTTTGAGCACCAGCTTCTAGAGCAGTACCTGCTGAGAAGATCAGACCACCAGCAGAGCAGGTAATGATTCGACCCATGTATTCCGCGACATTGCCGGCGAAGAAGGAGGTCAATGAGGCTGGTATTAAGATCGATGAGACTAGGATGCCGTGAGTTGTTGAGGAAAGTGGTCCGAAGTAGTCGAGGAAAGTTGGCATGGTGGTGATGGGTCCGATACATCCGGTGTCCAGACCAAAGAGAAGGCCGCCGACAGAGATGAGGATGGAGCAGAGAACGTAAGGCGCCGGAAGGCGCATAGCTAACGCCTTCATCTCGAAATCCGAAGTCAAAGATAGGATGAAATAAGAATTGAGGATGGATGTGATGATTGAAAGGTAGCGATGAAGATAATATGTCTAATCCCGTACACGCAGTCTCAAGGTGCTTTGATGGATTTTCTTATAAGTACCTTGCTGTCGGCTTACCTTCATACTTGATGCTACATTGTGGATTCGCCCACGAGATCTGAAGACATCGATAACAATTTTTGATGGGCGGAGTGTCTCAACGAAGTCATTGCAGCCAACAAGGAAGGTGAGCCGATCGGGAGAATGTACCAAAACGGTAACTCCGATGGGCTGTCAGCCTGTCAGGTTCTTGTAAGCGACTTTAGGCAGAAAGAGCGAGCGATAAGAGGAACGTGTTTCCTCGACCTGGCTTTTGACTTGTCGTCGTGAATCAAAACAGAACGGGATAGCGCGGACCGTACTCGCGACGCGTGAAGCCTTTGAGCGTTTTGTGTTGTACAAAACACACGGGAATAAACAAACTTGCAGCAAATCGCGAGTCCCTGCATAGCCAATGCCTGGTGCTATCATCACAGCATGCTCAACTCTGCTGGCGATTTAGATCCTGCTTTGACTCGAGCCGTTGCATATAACCTTCTCGTGTTGGAGCTGCAAAGTCAAGATGGACGAGCATCTCTTCGATCCCAAAATACGCGCTGCCCCGCAACAGAGGATGCAGTGACAGATCAGGTGGGCTTTGTGGCTGCACCTGCTGCGTCATCTACTCTATTCTCAATCTTGAACAAAATCGCTGGGCAGTCCACCCGAGTCAAACCTCATACCTTCTTTGTCTTTTTGACAAGCTTGACTTGACATTCTGTAACGTTGGAGAAAGTACGACAACCAAGATGGATAAGGTCACACAAGTTGTCGTCTTCTCGTCGACGGCCATCGCCCTTTATGGCTACGATCAAGGTAGGAAGCTTGACCCTCTGAATTAAATCATGCAATACTGACAATCTGGTAGGTATGATGAGTTTGATCAATACCAATGAAGATTATCTCAGTACAATGGGTCTTCCTGAGGAGAGTCCCATGGTCGGTCTCATCGTGGCTTTGTACTACCTGGGTACTGCTGTCGGAGCTGTCATCTTCTCGTTCCTGGCCGATCGCTTCGGAAGAAAGCCCGCTCTGTTCGGGTGTCTTGCAATGTCTTCGCTTGGAAACTTGATCATGTTTGTCTCTGGTCTGAAGTTCTCTCAAGGAGCTCTGATCGTTATGATTGTCGGTAGAATCGTCATGGGACTGGGCGTAGGTGGTGTTGATGCCGTTGTTCCAGTCTATAGGTGAGTCCTCTGACTTTCAGCACGGTGCATTGGACTGATATTTTAACCAGCTCTGAGCTATCCGAAGACGAAGCTCGTGGCAAGGCACTTGCTCAAGAGTTCCAGATGAACATCTTTGGACTAAATTTCGCATTCGCGGTGAATCTTGGCTTGACTGTAGCACTGGGCAAGTCCAACCAATGGGCTTGGAGGCTTCCCATCATTATCATGCAGATCTTTCCTGTCCTCCTTATGGCCTTCATTGGCATCCTTCCCGAATCACCCCGATGGCTCGTGTCTCACGACCGTAAAGACGACGCCAAAGCAGCTCTTGTCACAATTTATGGAGAAGACCAGGCTGAGGAGTCTCTGGACAGCCTCGTCGAATCCAACGACAACGAATCTTCCAAAAATGTCACGTACACTGATATGCTTACCCCAGGACATGCTCAATTCCACCCTACTATGGTCACTGTCATGGGACAAATTAACCAGGCTCTTACTGGATATGGAGCTGTTTCGGTCTATGGTCCACAGATTTTTGAGCTGCTTGGATTTGATACGCGCATGTCCGAGTATCTGACACAAGGCAATTATGTGTCTTACTTCATCCTGATGACATTTGCCTGGCTTTTGGTTGACGCTGTGGGTCGCCGTGCTGTACTGCTTGGTGGTTCTATCGTTCTGACAGTCTGCTTCTTCCTTCTCACCTTGTTCGGAGGTTTGGCCTTCAACTCTGAGGAGCTGGGTATTCCAGATGTGGCCGTTGCTGTTCCTGGTATCGTTGCTCTTTATGTTGCGACCGGAGCTTTCGGTATTGGCTGGCTTGCAACCATCTGGGTAAGTTTTGTTAGATATATCATTCGGCTGAACATACTGACAAAGCATAGCTTATTCCCACTGAGATCTTCCCTACTACTGCTCGTGCGCAAGGCACAGCTGTCAGTGTCATTGTCTGGGGTCTGGCTAACTTTGCTGTTACACTCCTGACACCCATCCTCTTCAACAACCTTGACTACTGGCTCTTCCTTGTCTTCGGCTTCTCGAACATGTTCGCTGGAGTCTGGACCTATCTCTACCAACCCGAATCCGGTGGCCGCAGCTTCGAAGAGAACCAAAAGTTCTTCGAAGAGGCCAAAAAGGCGGGTACTTGGAGAGTCGGTGCTGTTTCGGACGGCGAGTTCAAGAAGATGCCGTACCCTAACTCGGACAATGACGATAGCGAAAACACACCTTTGTTGAGAAGAGTGAGAGACCAAGTCTCGGCTTAAATCTAAAGTCTAGATGCACAGCATGAGCATGATTGTGGGTGTTGATGAGAACATGATTCGAACACATTAGAAAGATGGGCTTGGAGATATTGTAGAGTATCTATTGACGAATGTATAGACCCGATAAAACACCGCAGCTTTGCTACAACTTCAGATCCTTAACACCTCCATCGCAAAGTCGATGACCACATTGACCCGCGAATTTCTCGCTAATGCAGAGGGTCTCCAGCTACAATACGCACAATGGTGATTGAGACCAGACGTCTGTCCACAGGAAGGTTCGGAGACAAATACTTTTCCCCGTAGCTAGAAATAGCAGAATATAACGAATTCTGCACGCTGCAACACTCCCACCGATATGGATTACGGTGTGGCTTGCAGACTACCCTTTTCGGACCTGGAAAACACTTTCAATTCGCTACGATATCAGGCTATGCAGATTCAGAAGTGCGCCTTGTTCAGAAGAGAACATGAAAAAGTACATGCAGCTGGTCGGCCTGGATCGAGCGGGGTGTACAAGGCTGAAAGGCGCAGTTGCATGGCGCCTTCCTTCTCAGAGGCTGCACTGATAAACAGCTGGCTTCTGCTAACCCTTCCTCGCTCACGTATCTCGTCTCCCTCGTTGTTGCCATTTATCTGTTGAACTAAGAAACGCCATTATGAAGCCGCAGAAGACCATTCATTGGGTCACACCAACAACTATGGTCGCTGCTTTTCTTGTCGGATGCATGCTATCTCTTGGCCACCATCTCTTCTATTCGAGTTTAGCTGGAACCAATACTCCAACGGGATATTATCACGCGATCGCCGGGAACAAGATATCTAAGCAAGAACTCAATACAGCAATTGGCACAACCTTTGCTTTCTTGGTCAAGGCTATGCTTGCACTGGCTGTTTCAACAGCCTATGTACAGGCATTCTGGCATTCCGCCAAAGCCTCAAAAAGAGGGCAACGCTTGTCGACTCTCGAAACGACATTTCCGATCCTAGGTAATGTGCTGGGGTTTGCTAAAGTTCATGTTTGGGTCAAGCATCCGTTACTCCTGTTCCTAGTAATCATCGCTTGGTCAGTCCATGAATGAGGCACTAGAGAAACTCCTTTTGCTTAGACATGACTCTTAGGTCTGCACCTATTGCGTCGATCGTGACGCCAGCCACACTTTCTGTTCAGTACATCGCTGTCCAGCAGTCCAAGTTAACGCCTGTTCCTAAGTTTGGATTCACCAACTATGATTTTGTAGCTCCGCTCGAAGTGGATGTTTCTTCCGGAACGGACTATAGCGAGCTTGTATGCTTGAACCCTCGTGAAATGTTGGAATCGAGAAAAAAAAAAATCAGAAAGAAGCAACACATCGACATATGTACATACTAATCCAGAAAGCCACTCATAACCATTGTCTTGCTGCAATAAGAACATTGCTTGTTTTAAGAAGTACGAACAGATATCAAAGACATCCAGTCTGCTTTCTTCGAGCTTTGTGAGAGCAAGTGAGACTGATTTTTTGTCCAAGTCATTCTTTTCAAAGTCACTTCAGCTAGACGACTTCATAACAGGATAAGAATAGAGGTGCTTGATGCAGGGCCAAGGCTTATATGTAGTTGTCTCAGTAGTCTGAACTCTGCTATATACATCTTGCATCCGGAAAGAGAAAAAAGCCCTGGGCTGCGTATGAAAGCTAGGAAGCTACACAAGTAGCTCTTTCCGTGAGCTTTGGTTATAGAGAAGAAAAAGCAAGATAAACACCATGAAATGCATGAGGCGATTTGTATTGGCACCTTTCGAGGTGTGGTTCCTGGCCCGTGACCTACAAAGAAAAGCATATGGTGGTGGCACAATCAACATGAATCTTCCTTTGCCATACGTCGTATGCTCCCTTCTCCTCATTCCGTCTTCGTTCTTCCCATTCTTTGCTTCGTATCACAAGTCTTCGTTTCTGTCGTAGTAGTTCCTCATCATCTGTGACGTGACGAGCGCCTCGTGTGTCTTGTCCGTCTGTCATCTGAGCTAGCACTGCCTGATTTCAAAATGTTAGTAACTTCAGATAAGCAAATTTCAGAAAACATCACTTACTCTCACTTGTGTAGTAATCGCTATACGAAGCGTCCGTATAAGCACTGCTATACTCGCTCTTCTCATCTCTACGACGATCATGTCTCCTCTTCAAGCCCAGGATGCCTGCAAGTGCGGCCAGACCAGCACCAATGCCCAGCAGCTCGGTGAACTTGCTGCGTTCCTTTTCTCGACGAGGTGCTTCTGAACCATACCATCTTCTGTCGTCAGGACGGCTGGCGGCGTATGCTCCTCCAGCACCGCTATAGGACCTGTGGTGGTGGGACTCGATGACCTCAGTGCGCTCAGTACGTCTTCTCTTGCGGCCACCAAAGATGGCAAGCCAGATTGTTCTTGCGCAGCAGAAGAGGCAGAGAAGGGAAAGCAAAATCAGACCCGCGATGACACCGATGACAATACCAGCAATGGCACCGCCAGAGAGACCGTGAGAGTTGCTTGATTCTGCTCCAGTGAGGGTGATGTTTGCGCCAGTAGCGACAGGAGCGACAAAGGGGACAGTGGTGGTGGGGGAAGAGGTTGCTGTAACGATTACCAAGGTGCTACTTGTTGGTAGGATTGCGGGAGAAATACCGGTTGAGCTGCCTGAGCTGAGTTTGGATGTTGTGCTTGCTCCTGCGGCAGCTGCACATTGTCCGGATGTTAGGCAGTACTGGTCGCTTGCACAGCATATGCTTCCACAAGAAGACTCGCCCTTGTCCCAGTTGCAGCTGATTGAAGCAGTTGGCGATGCAGCAGCGGTGGAGGGAGCTACCCAAACGGAAGTAGCTACACCACCGCCTCCACCTGCAGCGGCAGTAGTCGATGCTTCGCCGCACCAGGAACTTCCAGTGCTGTATTTAGTGATAAGGTCGGTCTCTGTTTGTGTCTCGACCCATGTGCTAGTCCAGTATTTCCAGTAGCCAGTCGTCTCACTGGCCGCAGCGGCCGCCGTTGTGGATGCACATTGTGCTTGATTACTCGAGTCGGTATAGCAAGACTCTCCCCCAGTGCAGCATAATTGACCAGACCAACCACAAGGGTTCTCACAATTGCCTCTGCCAAACAGAGAATTGAAGGTCAAACCACCAATGCCGATTTCCTTTGGAATGAGCGGATTCGCTAGTGTCGGACTGAGTGTGAGAGCGACGACTGCCAGTCGCAGAAGGGGTCGTGTGTAGGGATTCAGGCGAGAGGGTGATGAGGGCATGGCTGACTCGAGGCGCGGAATGCCTCACTGTGGGGGTATGGAATGCGCGCGTTGTGGTATAGCCGTTGGCAACCCCACAGTATGCTTGTCGATAAAAGGACGACGATTGAATGTTTAGCTGGACGGTTGAAAGGTTATCAGCAACGACAGTTGAAGTCGAACGGTGCGACGGTGAGCGAACAACGACCAAAAGGTGTAAGATGGGAAAGTGCAAAAAGTGATGCGGGAAGGTGCAGATGGGTGGTGTGCTGGGTTTATCGTGTGCGCCTGCAGCCAGTGTGCAAGCTAGTCGACCAGCCTCCGAATATGCCCAACCACCTCGATTCGATTATCACCAATTGATTCTGCGCCACGACGATCACCAATGCCATCCAACAACTTGGTTTCTAGCCTTGAAACAAGTGCTGACCGCAGAAAGATGATGCCGTCGAGTCTTTTCGATTTTATCGCGACTGCTCGACCATCCTGCCTTGGCGCTATGTTTACATCTGCCACGGCAACATAGATTGCTCCCGACGCACTCAGCCGCAACTTCTCCTGCTGTTCGCCATGTTCAACCTCACACAAGACGCGTTGCTGGGTTGACGCGAAGAACAAACACCATTCTTGAAAATACAGTCTCACCACCATCATCATCTGCTTATGGCGAAAAGAATTTGATGTCTAAGATTTAAAGCTGTCTTTATGAGTATCACATAAGAAAGAGGGTATCTAAACTATTCAACCAAACAAGAGACAATAAAGAAAAAGGAAATAGCATGCTTCCGACACAGGTCAGAAAATTGTCATGCATCACACGATAATCAAACATTTTTTTCCTCACTCATCATAGCATCAACCATCGTGTCGGACTCCACTCGTTCGATATGTCCGACAAAACATCAGACATCACTCCAGGATGCGCCATGAGTCCATGGCCTTCGCCTTGCAAGACGCGGATTTCGCAACCACCATCGTTTGCTTCCGCGTCTTTGTCTTGTATACTCCAGTATAGTGTATTGTGTTTGTTCATCTGTTCGCCAATCCATCGGATGTTTTCCACAGGCACGCGTTTGTCTTCGCTGCCGTGTGTGATTACCACCTTCTTATGCACATCCACGTATTTAAATCCAATGCTGCGGTGTCGCTCAAGACAGACGATCAGATCAGTAGCAGGATTCGCGTCGCGAGTTGCCAACGTCCAGGTCCTTTCCGTCAACATAGCAGAATATGCTGCTTGGTGTTCCTTTGCCGCGTGTTCAGCAGCGCTAAGGGCTTCGGCTGCGAACATGAGTCCTGGATCCATAGGTGAGGCTGTCGCAGAGAGTTTGAGAGAGACTTCCGAAGGTTTGCGCACCTTCTTGTCACCTGTCTCGTCCTCGCACAGTTCAGGCAACGGGAACATGGTATCTCTAGGCTTCTCAGGTATGACTTGATCCATGAGGATCATACTTTCTCGTCTTGATCCGTCCGGTCGCTTTTTCGAGTTCCTCCTGCGAGGAACACCGCGAGGACTTTCTCGGCCGGATGTAGGTGACCCATCGTCTTTAGTAACACTGGCTGGCTTCAGAGATGCGGGAGAGAAGAGATTGCCGTTGGCGGCCTTCAAGAAAGGCACGGGTAACACCCGGAGGAAACGTTGACCTCTCGTCAAGCCAGCCATGGGCACATCGTCAGGTGATCTGTCTTTCTGGCTGATGTTCTCAAACTGAGACGGCGGGATCCACGGTGCGAGAAGCTGTACCTTTCCACGCACACTTTGAGGGAGCATCAAAGCAGTTGCCAAAGCATAGATTGCACCTGCAGAATGTGCCAACAAGCTAAACTCAGAGATGCCAAGGTGATGAGTTATGGTAATCACATCATCTGGCCAGGCTAAAGGTCCAATATGATCTCTGTCTCGATATGCTTGACTAGCACCAACACCCGGTCTCTCTGGTGTAATCAGCCGTAGGCCCAAGGAAGATGCTAGGTCGTCATAGAAGACGCTCACGAAACGTGTAAGACCCATGCCCACACAGACAATGACTGCATGTCCATTCGGGTCGCCGACCTCGGAAAATGAGATGATACGACCAGTCTGAGGATGCGCAATCTTCTGATTCAATCGCGGGTTGTTCAAAAAGGCGTTGACCGACATGGAGACATTACTGTGTCGCTCCTGCAGAATATCATCTTCAAGAAGGCGATTCTCACGAGCATCGCTCATGGACTTCCGTCGGAACCTAGGATCATAGGACAATCGTCGACTTGATTTCGGACGCGACGAAATTGTGGAATTAGAATGGGCAGTACTGGGTGGTGACATGTCGAGGCCCTCAATGTCAAGACCGTTCAGAAGGTGAGAGTGAGTTGACTTCCGAGCCACAGCGCGTCTACCGACCGAAGATGAATCATATGGTTGCTCCTCTGCTACATTGGCAATCTGGGTATGGAAAGGACGGTAATAGTCGGTCGAGGTAGAGAAGGCATTTCCGATAGTAGGAGAGTCGGGAGGAAAGGAAGACAGGTTTGCAGAGACGTTGGGACAGTGACGGGCGACGCTAGGAGGTGTGCAAACGTTACTGTCAAAAGGGGAAGCCGTTGTGGTGTCGTGGGATTGAACCACGGGAGCATTTTGAGATAGTTCATCGAGGCCGAGCATACGGTGAGCCTTGCGCAAATCAGGGACTCTGGCGGGGCCTCTATTGGCGGCTCGCTTTCGCGCATCCGGCAAATTGGACGCCGAAGACCTTCCCGAGTCGTGCACGAGCCCTTTGTCGTTCTGTGTGCGCAGAGCCTCATCAGATTCCATGCGGAGACGATCTCGTTGTGCCTTTTGCTGACGCAGTTGCTTGATGCGCATTACAGTCTCGTCTTGTTCATCCAGGCCGTCGAACATATCTTTGAGCGCATCTGCTTTTGACTTGCGCCGAGGACCGCGCTCCTCCTTGACTTCTCTGAGGGCAGCCAAAGCGCGTTTGCCTTTGCTGAGTTTCTTGCCCTTGGGTTTCGTAGGGCTGGAAAGTCTATTGAGCGAAGAAGATCGTGGAGGGATGATTGTAGCCATTGGGCTGCTAGACGAGGTTGGAAGGGTACTTCTCGAATTGCTTGCGGGCAGGCTTTCAGCTGAAGCCTTGAACGAACCACCTCTACTACTCGAAGGACGAGCATTGTGGGATGATGGTCGGCTCACGGGTATGGTGGGACTTGGTGTAGCCATGTCTTCTTGCCCATCCTCCAAGTATAGTCTCCCCTTTGAGCTCTTTCTTCCAGAATCCTTGGCTTCAGAGCCTAGGTTTGAACTCAACAGAGCCTGGTCGGCCAAATGCTGAGGATCCTTGTAAGATCTGAGTGTCTCGCGCGAGTTCTGGCGGAGTAAGGTTCTGCGACCAAGTCTATCTGTTGGCGATTGTGCATCCAAGGACAGCTTTGTAGGAGAGGACAGTGACTGTTTCCTAGAGCTGCTTCCAGCGCTCAGTCTACTGTTGCTGCGACTGAGTCTGTCAAAGCCGTTCAGAGACAGAGATGTCCTAGAGGCAGTACGCAATTTTTCTCGCAAGCCGTTCAGGCTCGGCGAGGGTGGTGCAGTGTGTGTAGATTTTCCTGAAGGGCGTCTTGAGGTGCGGATGACGGGAAAGTCAGCGCCATCACTATCGTAGTCATGAGCTTGGATTGGCTGACGGTAGGCGCCGTAGTCCATGCCAAAACTCTGGCTGTGTTTCAAGGGTGGGCGCAGGTCGGGGCTTGCGTAGAGAGCGCCATCGGGATCGTAGTTGTCCGAAGTCGAGATGTAGGCGTACGAGGCATGGGTGATTGGAGAGTTGGTTGAATCGAGAGAGGCAATCAGCGAGGAGATGACCTGAGGCTCGTTCGGCGCATGTTTGTTCAGATTGTCGGCAGTCGAGGGTCGCTTGTCGCGACGGGCATCGTAGGGACGATGATATGAGTGGGCCGATGGCATGGCTGAAGGGGGTTGTTTTGCTTCTCAGGCTGCGGTTGACGCGCTGCCTCGTAGCTGTGACATGGGAGTGTAGAGGCTATTATGTGTGGATTGTTTCGAATGTAGGCAGGTGCTTTGACGTCGCACACGCAGCTCTTGCATGCATGCCGTCCCTGTTGTCGCGACAATCCCCTTGTGCACCGAAGGCAAGGGCAAGGAAACTACAGAAGAGGCTTCAAACATGGCCTGAGGCTGAGGGAGGGTACAATCTTGACTTGGCCAGCTCGGGTCGCATGCCCTGGTGGCCATCAACCATGGGCGCGCTGCAAATTAACATTCAGCTTTCAGGGGCCGGAGCGAACTAAGCGAATCCACTCTTGCATCGCACCCCACCATCAATCAGCTAAGTGCTTGATCTTGCAGCTACTCTAATTTGACCTAAACCCTGCTTTTGACACGACTCCGACTTCTATGACGTCTCGACAAGTACAAGTATATCCACCATATCCATGCAAGCCTGCGACATTTTCCCTTGATATTCTCGTTTGAAATCGTTGAGAAGAAACATTTCAGCCTGTCTCAGCTTCTCACGTGGCGCCACGATTGACTTTCGCTAGGCGAATCGTTTCCCGCCAGTTTCGGGAGCTTGAGACCACACGATTGAGATCAACCCCACCCACCTCCATCAACACGGCAAACGCGTTCGCGGCATCCCGAACCCGCGTCTCGACCGACAACTGCGATTCAACTGTGCAGTGCAGCATTGCCGTGTTCTTCGAGATTCCGTATCGCATATACGACACTTTGGTCGAAGCTGACGAGCTCTATCCCTTGCAGTCATGGCTCTCCAAGCACTACGCGACGACTTGGTCTATTACTATGGCTACTCTCAAGGTCGCGGCTTCTCCATCAGTGACCTCTT
Organism: Aureobasidium melanogenum CBS 110374; assembly: GCF_000721775.1. Classification (NCBI taxonomy): domain Eukaryota; kingdom Fungi; phylum Ascomycota; class Dothideomycetes; order Dothideales; family Saccotheciaceae; genus Aureobasidium; species Aureobasidium melanogenum. The sequence goes on along the minus strand of NW_024470057.1, from coordinate 97,107 downwards.
CTCGAGAACATCCAACAAGATTTTGTCACAAGTGACCTCTCTGATGACCCTGCCGCTCCCCTTGCTCTCCTTCCTTGCTGTACCATTCTTCGGCTCCTCATCTACCACCATCAGCCTTGCCTTCTTCCTCTTGACTTGGGTAACTCTGGTCTCCACTCATAATCCACTGTATCTGGAGCTTGTCGGCACTCTTACAATCAAGGTCATCTTCTTCCTGCTTCCCAGCTTGGCTGTGCTGGGCTTCGACTCGCTCATACCAAGTCTCTCTGCCAGCATAAAATCTCGTGGTGCTGCTCAATTACCAACCCAACTGAGTTCGCGCAGATTGCGAAACGTGATTTTCGTATCTGTGTTCAACGTCGCCTTCTCGGTTGTGATTCAAGGACTTTGTGATTATGTACTGACCGAAGTCATGAACATTCGCTCTGCTATTCGCGTCAGCAAGATTCCTCCTGCACCATGGCCGACTATGGTGAAAGAGGTGCTGTACGGTCTCGCGTGTCGTGGATTGCTGCACTACTTCATACATCGCGATATCCTTCACGCTTCTCCGAGAGACTCGATCCTGGCTCGCTGGCACGCTGATTGGGCGCATGGTCTGAGACATACCTTTTCTCTAGCATCTGCTTACGACCATCCAGTCTGCCACTTGCTCACAGATTGTGCACCCTTGTATCTATCCACGCTGTTCTTCCGCTTCCACGTGCTGACGTGGTACATCCTGACTGCCATCATCAGTCTAGAGCAATTCTTCATCTACTCCGGCTACTCTGTACTGCCGTCCCAGATTCTGCTAGCCGGCATGGCCAGAAGAACAGACTCTCACTATGCTACCGGTGGCAAAGGCAACTATGGAAATTGGGGTGTGCTCGACTGGATCTGCGGCACTGGCTGCCCCGGTGATGCCGATGTTGTGGACGATGTGCAAGACGAGGTCGACAAAAGGAATGTCAAGCAACGTGCTTCGAAAGCCATCGGAGACGCAGGGGAAAGACTTAGAAAGAGCAACGACAGCGTGAGACATTTAAACCCGCCATCGCGCAAGATCAGGAAGACAATACTAATATTCTGTACAGGCATCAAGATCTTCGTCCCAAAGTCGGAGAAGAAGCAAAAGACAAGCAGCATGAGCTTCAGCATGATCAAACTCTATTGAAGCGTCAGTCTGTTGGATAGCAAAACTCGCTCACCGAATCCCAATTCTCAAAAGACATACACTAGTGATATAAATTCATTGTCCCTTGACTCCACTCATTCAGGCGAGACACAATGGTTTCAGGCATGTTTGACAAGTATGTCGCAAACTATCGTACATCGCAGTGAGACAACAAGCAAACCTGATCAACTAACCTTGGTCAAAATCGAGTTGGAGCGCATCACCGCTCCAGTCGATCACTCTTCACAGCGAGAATGCCGGTCATGCAACAGCCACAGGAACAGCCAAGCTCCAACATTCTGACAACCGCTTACAACATTCTCGTGCGCGGCACAAGATTCTTTGCGAACCTTTGTGCTCGCAGGTCGGACAAGAGAAGACAAACTTATGACTGGGAAGAAAGACTTGCATATGTTGGTGAAGAGGTCGAGCATGAAGACGACGAGATCAGTGAAGACGAAAATGATATGCAGCTTGAGAGGAGCTGTGGGGTTGCAAGGTACAGAGATTGACCAGACTTCCTCAAATCTTTCGACATTATGGTCGTGTTGGCCAAGCAGATCTGTGACACGGGTTCGTGAGAGTGGCAGAACCTTCCGGCATCACAACACTTCACGACAAAGGCGCACCAACAAGTTGTATAAAAGCTTCCCATCACCTCAGTCTGTGTTACACCCTCATCAACCACAAATTCTCAATCGAAGTCATGGCCGACGCGGAAAACAACAAGAACCACGACAATGGTGCGGCTGCTCCTGACGAGCCCACTGGTCCACCCATCTCCCCCAACATGATCGCTCGCCTTCGTGCTGCCATCGCAAACAACCCTCGTCAGTCGACCTCTGTTTTCGTCACCGCTCTTCTGACCGTCTGTCCCGCTCTGCTTACCGGTCCTCTTCTGACTCTTTTGGGTTTCAGCGGTCTTGGTCCTGCTGCTAATTAGTACTCGCGTCTCGAATAGCCTCTGTAGCATCCCAAGTTCATGGTAACTAAGAAGTCGATAACAGGAGTTCTCGCTGCTGACTTCCAAAGCTTATTCGGCACACCCTGAATCTTCCGTGTCCTTCAAAGCGCTGCTATGGGAGGATGGGGAGCTGCTCTGATATAGGGTATCATTCGTGCTTTCTCAGCTGGTGGCTTGGTTCTTGAGGTTATCCAGAAGATCTTGGGCCGCGGTGGAGAGGGATCTGGTGATGACGGTGAAAGAGGCAACGAGGAGTGAACAACTTTCGACATCGCTGTTGAACTCTCAGAGAGTCTCTCTAAGCAGGATGCATATTCATCTCTCTCACTAGACGACAAGGAACTGTGAATGTGCTATAGAATGCACCAGGCTTATCAGATATCAAGCTGTGTCCTCTGGAAACAATGATTCTATTGGCTAGCCTTGGACGCGTCTCCGAATCGGACTCTATTGTGACGTTCGACTACCAAGATCATAACAGAAGATTTTCCGTGAGCGATTCGAAAAACCACAAGCAGTCGCGTCCATTTCAGAGCTTTGTTTACACTTTCACTACCAAGAAAGTCGCCCTTTCACATCCTCCTCCAAACTTTTCTTCTCTCTTTCCAAATCGCTTGCGCAACTCGACCGATACCCAGCCTGCGCTCATCTTTCAAGTGCGCCTCCGAAAGATTCACTCTGTTGCCTTAGTCGAATCCTCGGTCCATCGAAGGCGTTGTGAGTGTTTAATAATACCAAGCCTTTGGGTGCACCGGACACAACGCGTCAACAATCATCACGTCAACCCACTTCAACTACACCACTCCCCGTCGCGTCTCCACAAGTACATTGTTCAACGTGCTTCGCTCACTTCTTGAGAAGTACATCACGCTGCGTTGAGGAGACTGCGTTTTGACTGAAGGCGGAGAGTGATACTACCGATACAGGTGCGTTCCATGAATGTCTATGATCTGCCATTGTGTCTTCTGTTCCAACCTGCTATAGGAATGTCACAAGAACTTCCGGACAGATTCAAAATGAGTAAGAGCTCTACGGAATACTACAAGCGAGTATGTCAGGAACACGAAAGCACTCCAACCGCAGCCGAACTCCGAGAAATCAGAGACGCAGTAGGTGTGCCTGCCACATGCAAAACCGTCTTGTCGCATTTTCAGTATGGCCTTCTATACTTCTTGCAAAGACGCAGTGTTGTCTTCGAGAAGAACACATTACTGGTAGGATGGGCTCGTCAAGCGGACGGATCAGAGCAGTAAATCTGGTTCAAGCCAGGCCCCAAAAGCATGATATTCTCCGAGTGTGGTGCACCGCGTGGTTCTAAATGCAGCATTGACAGGCAGTCGCGTCTCTGTGATAAATGGCATCCGTCTTTGGAGGTCATTTGCAAGCCATGGTCAGAAAATCATTCGGAAGGCCGTCGCATGCTGTACGCTTATTTCACCGCCGTGATCCGCTACATCCAGGTCACTCCTGGTCCGCCATCAATTGAACGTACCATCACCAACAGAACGAAACTGTCAGTTTCAGTCTACCCAAGGGTGGAGAAAGGCACTCCTAGCAGGAACAAAACCATGGCATACAGTTCTGTACCGGCTTGGACACAAGAACACCATGTCCATACTCGAAGACAAGAGGAGGAGATGAGTTATGTCCACAACAAGTCCTTTGATTCTAACCAGAACAAATCTGCGGACAGAAACCAGAGACAAAGACTCCAAGCCACAAAGACTGTTGAGAGTACGGAGTCAAACCACCTGAACGATGAGAGCCACGAGGAGGATCACACCACTTCTAGCCGATTCTCACTTACTGAGACTGCTTCTATCATCGACTTGACAGCATCTGACTCCGAAGAAAGTCTCAGGTGTGAACCTGATATGGTTCCTGATCTTCCACCCGCCAACCACGTCGACCGTCATCCAATCCCTCTGGCAAAGCAAAAGCTACTCGATAAACTTCAAAACAGGAAGGCCCACGAGATTGAAGACATGCTGGTCAAGCGTGCTGGTCTCATTCCTGACTGGATCGAGAAGACCATGAGGGAGGAAATGGAAAGAAAGATGGCTCGCGATCTCGAGGCGATCGAGAATTGGCTTTGAGAGGATGGAAGGTCGCCGGCAGAAATAAGAAAAACAGACAGTTGTTGGAAGGGTGCCGCTTTTCTGATGAAGGACATTCGAGCACTGCAATATTTGACCGTTGAGACCCACCAGGCAAACTCGCAGTCGAACTAAACATGCAGTATAGAAGAATGGTAGAAAAATGATTTGCCATCTTCCCATTGGTCGCCCTGTGATCTTGCCTTCCAATTTTGGTTAGCGTAAACACAGATAACAGTCATCGCATCCTCCTTCGTATCGTATAACAATCTTTGTCCAACGTATTGTAATGCGACAACATTCTGAACATCTTCAAAACATGGCCATTATCGAATCGAAAAAAGTCGAACCAGCCAAATATCGTTGGCACAAAGTCGGCGATACAGCAAACTCAGTCCAACGACGAGGAAACGGCACCGAGAACTGGGTTGGCCTTCGCAAAGAAAATGCCAGAGGTCAATACGACTGTTACATTCTTGTCAAAGCAACTTTACAGCACTCTTTGTCTCTTGCCTCGCTTAAACAGAAACTTGTCTATGGTCTCCTCAAAGAACGATTCGAGCATCCTAATGTTGCTTGTAAAGCATATTGGGATGAGCAGTTTGGTCCTTTAATTCGGTATACGCCTCCTTCTGATCATGATAAAGCGGTTCTGTGGGCGCGACAAAGGATCGAAGTTCGTGCGACAAGTCAGACTGGTTTGGAGTTAAGACGGCAAATTGTGTCGAAAAGGAAGGCACAGAACACATCATCGAACTCTTTTACTTTCTACGTTCTTAGTGACGTACCAGATACGGATACGATCATCAGTCAAGGGTCCCCGGTTGAGTTCTTGGTCCACTTCAATCATATCTACTGGGATGGTATTAGTGCTCGACTGTTCGTTGGTCATCTTCTCAATAGTGTTGGTCAAGACCTAGAACATGCACAATACAACTGGGGCAAGGAAGTCGAAAACTTAAGTGCACCACTCCTTGATTCATTGAAGATCGACCCTCAAACCTTGGGCGAAGACTACGAAGACAGCCTTGAAGAATTTGTATCGACTATGTTTGAATTTGGTGTATGTTGGAAGCCTTTCCATCATTTCATCGGCATGACATTTGCTGACCTTGCGCTCTCCAGTCAAGTCATGCCATGCCCATAGGAACAAACCCAGGACTACCAGAAACCGCAATACTCCAATTACCACCTTCCTTATGCCAGAAAATCATTCAAGCAGTAAAGTCTCGTCTAGGTCCTGGATACACAATAACTCATCTAGGCCAAGCAGCAACACTATTAACTTTACTAAAACTCAGTCCACTGCCAAAAGAAGCTCTCACAAACAAATCGGTGATAATGCCATTACCAGTCAATGGACGACGATACTTGCGGGAAGAAGTTGCGAACATGCAATATGGCAGTTGTCAAGCTTGCGCAGTGGTCGTTTTCGATAATCTCGCACAGTACGCCATAGATTTTGGCGATAGAGATGCGGTTGTTGAAGCACTGATTGAGGCTATGAAGGTCACCAAGACTGCTTACGATTATTGGCTCAATAAGCCATATCTACTGCCCTTGGGTCTTGCCAAGGATAACTTTTTTTCGGCTCTCATGGAATCGTGAGTACTTTTTTTTTCTTGTGACTAAGTTGAGAGCTGATTTCTGATGCAGGAACGAGAGTATACCTGATGGCAAAGCTGTGCCGGTAAGTTCTTCATGGTGTGGAGATCGATATTGGAGGATTGCTGACGTGGTTTGGGTTTGAGATTATTGCCAGTGATGGTCTGAACGATCTCTATATCCCCAGTACTGTTCTGACTCAGGATGGATCTCCAATCTTGGATGTTGATGATGTGATCTTTCTTACAGACACCTATGAACCAGGGATGTAAGTTCATCAACCTTTTCCCTTGAGTATCTCGCCTCTGCCTGGAATCAAATTTACTGACTATCATAGTCTACTGCGCATGGAGGGTTGGAATGGCACAACTTCTCTGTCGCTGAGTTATAGTGACGGTAGCTTCTCATCAGAAGAAGCTAAGGCTTTCTTGCAATGCATGGAGGAGTTTATGATGAGCTTCGTGACTTGAGTTGCTGTCTTAAGTGGAGTACTTTGGCAGGACCAGCTGAGCGGACAGAGAATCGATATGCACAAAGCTTTTACAGTCCATCTCGAAGTGCTGTAATCAAATGTTCGTGTGCAACAATCAGTGATAAATGCAGCAGCTTGTGCCGACACCAGCTCAATGCAATTTCAAAGGGCATACGTATTCTGCCGTCTTCCTGCATCCACATTTCGGCGATGACGCTCCACAGCAAATCGCGCTATACGCTTGACTTTGAGGTCAGGAAAACTTAGTCTTCCTTATTTAATGCTCACAGAAGCTAAAATCCTCCTCGTGATACATGTCATTGACATCACGCACAAACGCCCTTCTTTCGTCCATCAATTCCTCTCTTAACTTCTTCGCTTCGTCTAGACTGATGGGGAAGTCTCCGACCTCGGTCATGACCTGATTGCGTAGCTCCGGAGGCAGCTCGTCCAATTTGCACTCAAGTCCTTGAACGGCTTCAGCCCACCATTCTCGTTGCTGGGGTGGCACATTCGCCGTGCTGATGACACGATGGAATGGGTCGACCAAGAAAAGAGCGAGGATCTTGCGGTGGCCGGCCTTCGTGGGGTCAACAAGTTTGAAGGGCTGGACCTGATGTTGCAGAACGTTTGGGAAGGCCAACAGGCGCCCTTCATTTGTAGCCACTTGTCCAATCCTTTGAATTCCTGGGCCATTTCGCTCAACATCAAAGAGGTAGCATACACCGTCATTATCATCTTGGGCATAGTCGCGTTGTGTTATCTCGTCGACCGAGACTTTGGACCTGAATGCCAGATGTGACTCTGTGATGTTTTCGTTGTCGTAGTAGTAGAGAGCTGTCGCGCAGATATGCTCGTTAAGTTTGCCTTCAATGTGCCAGCTGCCGCCAGAGTATTCGGGATTTGAAGGTGCTAGATGGATGTTGGCTAGCTTGACGATGACTTGAATGCCGGACTTCTTGAAATGTTGGCGAAGACTGAGAGGCTCCACCGCGCTCTTTCCAGGACGAGTGACTGGATTATAGGTAAGAGCGTCCGGCTTGACGAGGACGCGGTTGTCTCTGACCTGATTGAAGAGTTGGTCAGCAAAATTCCTCTCATAGCGTTCGTAAAAGCCTAGCACGACACTCCCGCAAGCTAAGTTCTGCAACTGCAAGCTTCACTTTGTTAAGGTGAGCATATCGCAAGGTTGAAAGACGCAAAAAGGTTTGCAGAGAGGGAGTATGACCAAGGAGAGGCAGTCAGTTGAAGCCTTTCGGTGAAGCCACATATCTGAAGCCCATGGTCTTTTCTCTTAGCTCTACGCATTGCTTGGCCTAGCCTGCGGGGGAGCTGTCGTAAGTAAATTATCGTACCCAGTCGCATATTCCACGCCTGGAATAACCCAATCGGACAAGGGTATTCTGTATCTTCTTCGTGTTTCTCGATCTCCCTTGGTAGAGAGCAAGGGCTGCACTTACCCACTGTTCTTTGACTTCGTAGAATTCGTCATCCTCTTCGGTAAACTCGCTTCCCACATGATCAGGGGCATCTTCACCCAGGGGGAACTCGTATTCTGTGCCCGTCATAGGGATACGAAGTTCGTGAACACTTCGATCGACATACGACGAAAGTACGAGGTCCCACGCAGGAACTGACTTGGCGATGAATTTTTCGATGACTGGATAGATAGATTTGTGATGTACTGGGTGAAGATTATTGATGTAACTCGTGATCTTGACACCATCGTCCTCAGAGAAGACCACATCGCTAGGCAGCCATTGAAAGCGGTTGGACCAGTAATCGGTTGTTCCGGCGCCGTAATAGCTCAACCAATGTGTCTTCTGGCCCAGTTTACAATCGTCCTCGCTGGGTTTTGGAATAACCTCGCCCTTGCCAGACGCCTGAACACAATAATCAAGGCTGATAGTGCCAGTAGGGAGAATCCTTGATCGACCATAAATCAACGGAAACAGAGAGGGATGAACCAGATCAAGGACCTGTTCGTTGGATCCTGGATGCCAGTCTTTGGCGCTAGCCGGGACATCTTCGAGAGGAGCAACAGCGTTCTTGAGTTCTTCTTTCAGCTCGGTAGAGATAATGCTGTCAGACTTGACTACAGCCCACTCCGAGTCCAGTACGGCAGTCAAGTCGTTCTCTTTGTGCTGACCAGCCTTGTCCTGAAGTTCTGCAACACACTGTCTCTGTCAGTAAACGATCTTGATAGAGTGAACTCGAATGGGTAGAGCTCACATAATCAAACATCTTCTCGGTAAAACCTTGTCCCTCTTCGGTGACTGCTTCAGCTCTCCACTTGGCAATAATGGTCTCATCAAAGACCTTTGTTCTCCAATCAGGTTTGTCGGTAATCGCATTGATGACTTGCATCATGTTTCGCTCGCGGACCGTAAGTGGCTCAGGGCCCCATTCCTGCAGTGCATTGGGGCAGCGATTGTACACACTACCCTCGCCTCGGTGTTCGAATCCATAAATTTTCTGTTTGAGCATATCATTGACGGGCCTGCCAAATCCAGGGAGGACGATTCTGCCATCTTCTGCTACGCAACATGTTGTTTCGTTGAGCTTGTCTTCGCTGATCCACGACCACTTAGGTTTGACAGGCGCAGGTGGTTGTGTTTCGATTTGATTCTGTTCGCCTTCCGGCGCCGCTGTTTTCATCATGGAAGTTCGTGCCATTATCGATGTTGTCAACGATTTGATGAAAGAAAGTTTGATGTTTTGCTGTAAACATCGAACATTAAAGGAGGAAGGAACGAGGTACTTATGCATCCTTCCGTGTCCGTGCTTGAAAAGAGGATTCCAGGTTTCGGAAAGCCATACAGGCACCACACAGCTGTTGCAGCCTCAGTCCTCTGGACCATCTTCATCCACGGAAATTAGCCTAGGCGTCAATGTCTCGTTAATGGCAGCGCGTGTTGATGGCAAGGCAGCCGCGGCGATGTGGCCTGATTCAGTGATATCGACGCCACCAATCCCGAAACCCCGCGTTTACGAACGCCCCCTCTTGGCCTCCTCACGACTCATTTCGCGTCAAACACTCCAAAGCGTTCTCCTTTGTCGTCCTTCGGCCATCTAGCGATTGACAACACAGGATCCTGCCAGACTGAGTTCTGAAAACCGAACAATGATCCCCCGTTGGCGTGATTTTTGCGCGACACCGGATACGAGGAGCTCGAACCCCTCTGGCCAAATCCTTGGAAAGAATACCATTAGTCAATCCATCAATATTGAAAGGAGGAGCCTTTTCGAGACAGACTGGGCATTTTTGGACGAGCCCAGACACCTAGAGATCATCTGTGATGTGCCTCAATGTCTTCCATGATTTTCAGTGCTTTGGAGGCCTCACGACGAACGACTGCGTGAATCCTCACGTCGTTGACCCTTTCTTCGATCCGTTGGAAGGCGAGTTTCCACACTTTCCAGTTCTCTAACTTCCACAGCAGTCCTTCGGATTGCGCAAGGCCAATTGATGCTTCATCATCTGCCCGTCCGAAGCTTTGGTTATCCACAGTGGTTCCTTCTTCTGTACCGTCCAGCGCCGCGTCCCCCTCCATTTTTCGGGCAGTGTTTAGCCGTGAGTGGTTATTGAGCATCTGCTCGCAATTACAGCAATTTCGCCAGACCCACGATGCATGGCCCTTGGGCACGAACCACTGAGCCGCAGCCAGAACTTGACCTGCCAGATATCCAGACCATCCAGCTGTCTCCTCATCAATCCTCCAATACTTTGGAAGTAATCGTTGCAACGGACTATGCCAGTCCATACGTTCAATACCCTCAACTTCCAGCCGGGCAAAGAAGTACGACAGGTTTCGCCAACGCTGTTGTTCTCGGCTGCCACATTTCTCTACCCCTGTCCAGAGATTACCGAATTCTGCTAGCCACTCACAACTCGACAAAAATGATAGTCGTCGCAGGTCTTCCCATAGAGGAATTGATGGCCTTAGATCTAGTGACTGGTAGTTCTCACACCTTACCTCTCCTGCACGGTTGAGAAGCGGATTTGGTATCTCCCTCTTTTGGACTTTCAAGAAACTCTTGACCATCTCGAAGAGTCTGATATGCACTACACTGTGCGGAGGAAAGGCGGAGATACAGCTGCCGATCAGAACGGCAACAAGTTCAATATCATTGTGATATGGTCTGTCTCCATTGTGCGAATCAATATTGGAGTTGTTAGTCGAATCGATATCGGCCTTGTTCTTCCACGCCACACTCGCTAGAGTATTTGTGATCCTTTGGGCGGCAGCAAGAGGACTGATATGTCCTTCTGCACAGGCCACTACAAAGTCGGCGAACAGATTTATCTCTTCTGGCTCTGCGGCCCAGTAGGCGTCCTCGTGAAATGTGTAGGGTAGTTTGTGATCCATGGTGTGTTGTCCTTGTCAAGCTTATTTTCAGGGGAATGTACATGTAGCCTAAGAAGACTGGAATGGTCGCTTTTGGAAACACTTCCTGTGGTTTGTTCCAACGACGAGAACAGAAAGTCCTCCAGGCAGACACTGAGTGACGTAAGCGGCTCTTGCAGACTACGCTAGTCAGAAATATCAAGTAACCACTCATCTTTCAGCAGCTCTGCTGCGCTCTGGCGATGATCCGGATTCCATTGTAGCATCTTTCGCATGAGAGCAGCAAACTGTTTCAAATCTTTGTCGAGAAGCCTCTCATCAGATTCCTCGATAGAATCGTCAGGGATATCTGCCTTGCCTATCCATTCTCCTATAGAAGTGCATCAGCCTTTGTTGATCGCAGGTGCGATTGCCAGACGCTTACCTGTTTCATCCCAATATAAAGCTCGGTCAGGACTTCTGTTGACGAAGTTCAGAGGGGCTGGGCCAAGGATTGCAGTGATGTGAGCAAGTAATTGGGCTTCGGAATGATTACCCTCACTATCACAGTCTTCGAAGAGGAGGTGGTCCTCGAACAAACGCCATGCCTGTCAAACATTATTGATAAGAGCTTGATCCGCATCTGGCAGAGTTGCATACCATGATTCCAAGATTCCAGATATCGGTCTTTGTTGTCCAGGGCATCTTCAAAATGACTTCGGGTGCGCGAAAGGGATCTGGTTGTATCAGACCACGCCAATCCTCGGCTCGTGTTCGCGTTTCTCCAAAGTCAGTCAACAAGAGTGGCCCAGCATTGGCGACAACCTCGTCGAGGGTGAAACTCCGAGACTGATATATTGTGTAGCCGTCGGTAATCTTTCGTGCACTTGGGCGGCTTCGCTCTTCTTCAAGGAGTTTCTCAAAGATGCTGGAATCTTTGCTAGCCATCATTATGTTACTGGCTTGGAGGTCTATGTCTTTATCAGTATGAACACCACAACAGGAACATCAATTTTGATATACCTGTATGAACCATGTGGCCTTCTGTATGCAGAAAATCGAGCGCAAAAAGTACATCTTGGACTGCAATTTTGAAGAGTGATGTGGGCAGAACTTTGTATTTGAACAGATCTTGAAACCTTTGGAGACTCATCAAGAGAGGCTCATGCACCAGGCAGACGTGTTTACTGCCGCTTTTACTTATGACTTCAAACGAATCAAGCATGAGACGAATCTTCTTTGATCCTGGATGTTGCGATCTGACTTTGGCGAGCTCGGCAAGAACTCGAGGCTCGCGCGACGCCCAGGAAGTACATGTGTATATCTTGAGAGCAACAAAAGAATTGCACCTGCTTGTGGTCAGATACAATCCACTGACGCAACGAAACCTTACTCATGATCAAGGCACAGCCAGACAGTAGAATTCGAGCCATATCCCAGTTTTGTGACGATCTGATAGCGGTTGTGGTAGATGTCTCCAAGATGAACGGGAAGGTACAACTTCTGAGAGAATGCAGGCATTGCTTCCTCCTCAAACTTGATCGCGTCGCTGATGTTTTGATATCCAACGGCTCGTGGTGTGAAAGATACACGTCGCGCTTGCCCAGTTACCCACCGAACAGCTTGACTCATACTGAGCATTGTCTTGCACGTAAGCATGTGTATTCGAGGTGATTTATCTGGCCGAAGCGAAATTACAAATTGATGTCCTCATGCTTCTAAGGATCCCAGAACTGGAACAGACCTACCATGGCATGGTTGGCCCAAGCTTCTGCAACTTCTCGAATTAGGAAGTAAGGCGCTTAAATAGTGTAACTATGCTCTCATGAATGCTTGTTGCGAATTCTCATTAACACAACCAATTTTAAGGACTGACAGGTAGAATGCAGTGAAATGTAACTGGTCGTCCTTCTATGCAATGAATTGAGACAGATATAGTCACTGCTTGTGATCTTTCCGCGTGGACTCATAGTAAATCAGCTTCCCTAAACTTCTCATGACACATCCGATTGAACACGCCCTTCCAATCTTTTCCCTCGGTCGGCTTCTCCACAGGACAACTAGTCTGCGCGTCAAGCAGATTCGTTCCTGGTGAGCAAAAGTCGTCATGACAATAACATATATCGTCACCAAAGTAATTTATCTCCTCTGCCTTCAACAACAAAGTCGCTGCGAAAGACCGCACAGAAGCATCCCCCCAACGCTCATAATAAAAGCCTCCAAGCTTGTCGAGATGCTCCATCATATGCCTATACCTGTCTTCGCGGAAGAAATCCAAATCTGCAATTTCGAAATTGTTCCAGAAGTGGCAGAGATTCCATTCGTCGCCATACACATCGCGATAGGGTGCTAGACGCAACAGCCAGCGAATCGGAAGAGGTGCCCATGATGGGTCGACTAAGGCGTCCCAATATCGAGAAGGGGCTATTTTCATGCGGTCTTTGTAGTCGCTGACGACTCTGTAGAGACTACGGACTGTAGAGCCGACTTCTTGCAGTGCAATCGCATAGGCGTATCGTTTCTTTTCGCGTGACATGTATGCGAAAGGATCGAAGTTGATGGGACAAGTGAATGAGATACCAGGTTCAATGCGCCAGTACCATTTGTATGGTTGTATCGCAGGGTGATCGTAGAATTTTCTACACGAGTGTCAGTCGTGTGTATGAGGGGCCAGAGGTAAGAGATCTGACAGAGAGTAGAAGCGGCACATATGGTGGTAGCTTTCTTGTCCTGCATGAACGATTCCCCGATCTCCCTGCTCCTTGATCTGTATCCGAGCGGCATCTTGGTCGATATGATCTGGATAGCCCCACATCTCAGAGGAGATGGTGTCAAAGATGGCCTGCCCACTAATGACGCTCGAAACCCCGTGCATGAACTCCTCAGTCCAGGGCTCGTCATTAAGGAAGACAACTGGATAATGATATCGATGATTGAATTGTGTCTCAAACGATGTTAGTGCTTCCACAGCTTCATCGAGGTCACTGTTCCTGGCAAGCATGAGTATCGTTGCATTTTGTCCACCAATTAACGCATCATTGTCCATAGAGTGTTCATCTGTGCGACAATTCGATGACGGGGTCTTGTTGACATGTATCTGTGGTTGTTTTGTTGACAGACTTGACACATGGTACCAGATCTCAAGTAGAAATACTAGGCAGACGGCAATGGCGTATCGCTTCACAGTGCCGTTCACTGAGCATGAGAGTAATTTCATGATGGGGCCTTATGAACAAAAGAAGGAGAGATCAGTCGGAGAGGCAAGAACGAAAGATCCAGCCTACATGAAGTGCAGCTCCTTCAGGATGCATCATAACTTATCCTAGACAAATCACTGGGGCGCAAGTGAAGGATTCCTTGGTCCGCGCTGGAATCGGTCATCGTACATGTCTTTCGAAGGCATATTGCATTGAGCGCGACTCCACTCCAATATGGCGTTCAAGTGTTTGGTGTTCTTGGCTGGAAGGCCCTGTTCCAATCCACTATACGCGCTTTCGGTCGGAGAGTTCTGGCAGGCCATGCGACTATTCAGCGCTTGCTCGCTCTCAAGATCTGAGGATCAGAAAGCATGCCGATATGACGATGAGCCATTGGAGATTGCGCGTGCAGGACGAGTCAACGACGGAAATAAACAAGAACAGAACGTGGCTGAGATGGCTTGGCTGGCGGCCTGGCCAGAAGGAGTAGATCTGAGATTCGATAAGATGACGGTCTGATCCTACACGAATTCATCCACCGCCGCACAAGCTGAATTTCTATACCTGCATCCTTCACCTTTGGCCAACGAGAAAGTACAGACAGTCTCTGAAGCGTAGTTCTTGCCAGGTTACATGCATTCTTTCCCAACCCCACTCCTCTTTCGTGTTTGACATGCTTTAAGACAGCCTGGTGCACCCTTGATGGAGTCACGTCCGAGCCAAGAATTAATCTCAATCTACAAACAGAGCCAAGGTGAGGATCACCAATTGACATCTTAACATCTCTTCTCCGAGGACTTGGCACAACACGAATGAATCCATAGACGAATCCTTCGACTTGGCGAGTGGAGCCCCTCTGCCTGAAAAGGAATCAGATCTTGAATCATGGTCCCGGGCACAATATGGAGACATCAAGGGGTTGCGAAATGTCTTTCCACTGGTTGACGTCAAGGGGTTTGGACGCTCATATACATTCTGATGATGCTGGCTACGCATCGATACCAGAAGAGTCCGTTCCGCTGGAGTTTCGAGACGTGGCTGTCTTGTCCGATATTACAATGCTTGATAGCTGGTATTCAGCTATTTTCGAGCACTCGCCGTTCCGGCAGATGATGCAACCTTTGCAGCTTTTCTCCCGACTGTATCCTGAATTTGACCATTATTGGCAGCTGGAGATGGATGTCCGTGGAACTCAGCACGTCGGACAGATCTTGGATGCGTTTGACAAGTTTGGTGAAGACCAGCCGCGAAAACAATCTCATGAACGTGCTAGCTGGGCATAGATGCCAAAATTTCAGGGCACGTATGCGGACTGCACACAAAAAGTCGACTTAGCAATGCCTAGCGACACAGGTACTTGGGGCCCCATGTGTATTGGGAAAGAGATTTCGCCCATTAATCCCAAGCCACCATCGCCCAAGCCTGATGACACTCGAAGTGGGGTGTCGGAGAGCCTGCAGACCTGCTACTCCCCAACACTCTGATGGATGTGCGAAGGTTGGAAGACAGGCCGTTTAAGCATTGGCACTACGGCTTCACGGATCTCCCTTATTGGCACACTCCCCCTGCACAAGGACGAGCGAGCTGGAACTTGTTGAATGCAATACACCAGCTCAGTCAAGACAAGAACGGCGAATACCTTCGGAGACCACACTGCCTTCATTCGTTCTCTGGCATGGTCTCAAGCTCTTCGGTCTCCCTCTGCCAATCTTCCAGGATCCCGAGAGGAACAGAGTTGAGCTGAATTTTGTACTCAATGGTCGAGACATGGAACAATTTCCGGACGGCTTTGCGAATGGACCTGTGAATACAAGGGAAGCACCATTTGGCTTCTTCGTGCGCGGAAAGAGCTTCGATTGGGTGAGTCCGATGCCGGATCGAACCATGGCATCTTGGAAAGGTGAGGAGCCACCGGACGACAACATGCCAAAAGTGCTTGTCGAAAGAGATGGCAAGATCTATGCACCAGCGATGTTCATGCATCCGAGGAAAACCAACTTCTACAGGTCTAACTAGACTGGAGTTAATGCTTTCGGAACCCAAAATTTGGCATGACATTCTAGTGAACACATGCAGTCCTCACTGAAACAAATTCTAATGTTCGTCGCTGTGACAGATCGAAGCATGTTGCGAGCAGATATGATTTTTTTCTCGAGTCTGTTCAATAGCATAATATCAATTGTACCAAATGCCTGAGGCCATACGAGTCATCCTTGATTTAGCCGAGCAGCCGAAGCTCCAAACATCTCCGACAACGCTGGCTTGCAGGGCTGAGATGTCACTCATGCAGCTTGGCTAAACACGGCTCATGCAACCACCAAGGTAGGATTCAACAGAATTTTTGCATGCTGCTTTTGAGTCACGATACGTGAACATACATATACATCACATGCCACCCTGAGAAGTAACTCTAAGCTGTCGTGAGTACCTGTGCATCCACCACCAGAAGAAGGAATTTCTTGCCTCAGGCACTCGGTGCGAAACAACAATGTCGCGACCATCAGAACCTCAACCGCAGGAGAAAACACCACCCAGAATCTCCGCCGAGACATCGACAACCGATGCATCAGGATCCAAAGATGAAGCCCTCGCCCTCGCCGGCGAAACAGCACGAACAATAGATCCAGCGCTCGAACGTCGCGTCCTCAGGAAAATCGACCTGTTTCTTATGCCAGCAATGGTCATCGGCTATGGCCTCGTCTACTACGATAAAGCTATCTTGGGTAGTGCGGTACTCTTTGGCATGACCACAGATCTACACCTTACTGTTGTCGATCACTCGACAAAGCCGCCGACGACTAATACAGACCGCTTGAGTTGGGCGACTTCGTTGTTCTATTTCGGTATGCTTGCTGGTTTGTATCCTATGAGTTTTTTACTGCAAAAGTTCAATATCGGAAGGATTCTTGGTCCCATTGTGGTGCTCTGGGGCGGCATTTGTATGTGTACTGCTGCAGTACATGATTGGCGTGGTCTATTCATCCAAAGATTCTTCCTGGGGTTTGTGGAAAGTATCATTCCTACTGGCTTTTCTTGCATTGTTTCCAGCTATTATACCCAACGCGAACAGACGTTTCGACAGGCCTGGTGGTTCTCTGGCACAGGACTCTTCACCATCATTGGAAGTGCGTTGAATTATGGCTTTGGCCAGATTACTGGAGGTGATTTGAGACGCTGGCAGTATATTTACCTGCTTGCTGGAGCTCTGACAATCATCTTTGGTGGTTGGTGTTTCTTGGTGCCGAATTCGCCGGTTAGTGCTTGGTTCTTAACGCCAGAAGAGCGTATTGTTGCTGTGGAGAGGTTGCGCAAAGGACAGACGGGAGTGAGGTGCAAGGAGATCAAGATGTACCAGATCAAAGAGGCTCTGCTGGATATCAAGGTCTACCTGATCTTCATCATGATGGGTTGCGCATACACTGTCAATGGCGCAGTAGCTGGATTTGGACCTTTGATCGTCAGCACCTTTGGCTGGAACACTCTGCAATCCATCCTGCTGCAATTTCCTGTTGGTGGTATTAGTTGGTTAGGGATCTTGCTGGCTGGTTTCATTCCACTCTACGTCAGAAACGTCAGAGTCATTATTCTGGTCCTCTGCTGTCTGCCAGTCATCGTCGGTTGCGCATTGATCTGGAAAGCAGACTGGACACATCATGCCGCCGCTCCAGTGGTCGGCTACTCTATCATCGGTTTCTTCGGTCCCGTCGTCTCATTGATCATCGCCTTGGGAATGTCGAATGTGGCAGGCGCGACAAAGAAGAGTTTCATGTCCGCTGCCATCTTTGTTGCTTATTGTGTTGGCAACATTGTCGGCCCGCAGATGATCAAGAGTCAGACTCGTCGCAAACACTATCCCGAGCTATGGACTGGGCTGATTATCTTCTACTGCATCACCATTGCTGCCTCTTGTGCTTTGTACTACGTTATGTGGCGCGAGAACAAGAGAAGAGATGGGCTTGATCTCGATGAAGATGCTGATCGACTTGCATTCAGAGATCTCACTGACAAGGAGAACCTCCACTTCCGATACGTTCTGTGAGCGATCGATGGGAGTCTACCAGAAATTGACGCATTTGAAGAGATCATAATCCAAAGCATGTCATATTGTATCGTCTACATCTATCTATGTAGGTCCAGAAGTTCCAACGGTGTATCCTCCTTCCCAACGAAGGGGCTTTCCCAAGTCATTAATTTTCGAGCATTTACTCGTCGTTGCAAAGGACGTAACGGTAACGGGCCTTGCCTGCCTCCATGTCGACAATAGCCTTGTTGGCTTCCTTCATGGAGCGCTTCTCAATCCAAGGGTGGATCTTCTGGTCAGCTGCCAACTTCAACATCTCGTTGATCTCGTCAGGGGGACCAATAGCGCTACCGCCGACCTTGATACCATTCATGATCAGAGTGAAGGCGTTGATGTTGGGAAGCTCTCCAGCGTCAGGAGCTCCGACCTGGATAAGAGTGCCTCTGGTCTTCAGCAGGGAGACGTAGCCATCAAGAGGCATCTTTCCGCTGGAAACGGTACTGACAATCAAGTCAAGAGTGCGGCGGTTGTTTTGTGCCCAGTCCTTGTCGTCGTCGGTAGCGATGTATCTGTCGGCACCAAGCTTGAGAACCTCGTCCTTCTTGCTTGCCTTGCGAGAGATACCGACAACCTCGTCGGCTCCAAGGGCCTTGGCGAAAAGAACACCGAAGTGACCGAGACCACCGACACCAACAATACCGACCTGTCGAGTTTTAGTAGGGGCCTTTTCATCTTTGCCGATTTTTGAAGCTCACCTTCTTGCCAGGTCCACAACCATAGTTCTTCAGCGGCGAGTAAACAGTGACACCACCACAAAGCATAGGAGCAGCCTCAGCACTATCAAGCCCATCGGGAATCTTGAAGACAAAGTTTCCAGGGTGACGAGCGTAGGTAGCATAACCACCGTAAGACTTGCCGCTGCCATCCTTGTACTTGTCGCCGTATGTGTTGGTGCCGTACAAGCAGTGGTTCTGTTCGCCATTCTTGCAGTCCTCGCATTTTCCGCAGCTGTGGGATTGGGCGCCGACACCGACTATGGAGATTTTAGTATTGAACTGGCAGGACACTGTCGTTCATGGAAAACATACCTCTGTCGCCGACCTTGACGTGCTTGACGTTGCTTCCGACCTTTACGGCCTTGCCGACAATTTCGTGGCCAACACAGCAAGCTGAGGAGATTGTGAGCCAATGCGACCAAGATCGTGCGTCGCAGCCAGCAGGAACTTACGGTAAGGTGTCTCGCCCCAGCCACTCTTCAATGTGTGAAGGTCAGAACCGCAAATACCACAGTGGGAGACCTTGATGTCGACGTCGTCCTCGCCTTGCCATAGTCAGTCGCAATCCCGCCAGACCAAACACAATCCACTCACTCCACTTCTTGGGCTCGAATTCACCCCACTTCATGTTGCCCTTGACGGACTCGGCATCATGGCCGAGCCAGCCTTCAAACTTGTAATCGGTTCCAGACATATTTGCGATGAATTTGATGTATGTGTTGGTTGCAATTGAAGGGCAAGAGCAGTTCGAGAAGCAAAGGGGCCTGTTTCTTATGTATTCCGCAGCTTCCCTAGCTTCAACAGCTGGTGATCTCATCTGCAGAAGCATAAATCTAGAGCTTTCATGGCCGGAGATTAGTCTATGGCCGTCCAGATTTGCCTCGGATTGCGACGGAGTATGTCACTTGCGGGTCATGAATTGTCTTGTAGAGGAAGGTCATGATGCTTTGCAGCGGAGTTAAGAGATTTGATCATGATGATAAGGTGGACTTTGCCCTTATCGTTAACGCCGATGACGTAGCCAATTCAAATCGTTCAGATGTCTGGTCGTCGGCCGAAACACACATCTCCATGCGCTTGAAACAAGACGAGTTGCATCAGCTCTGCTTCCAGCAGCCGAGACCGTGTTCTTGAGCTCGAGAAGATTCTCAAAGGATTGTCATATCGAGGATGAACCGATCTACTTGATACGCCAGACGAGTTCAAGACCAGGGTGATACCATTTACATCGTTTCACGAGCGAGTTTCAGTGTCGCGGTATAAGTCCAGGTACATGCTAATTCTGGAAAGATGGTTATTGGGATTATGGTTGAATCCTTCGCGCCAATGATCCTTCGCAAGAGATTGTGTGTATGGGTGCATGAATATGCAGTCAGCAGAAATCCTTCAGAAGACCCCGCTCTACGAGTTGCATATTGCAAATCTGTGTGGAGTTGAGCATGGCACAACAATATTCGATGAACCAGACCTCTCAAAACTTCAAAGCAAAGATCCAATCTATTCATCAGATCCCATAGAAACTCCCTCTATCCACTCAAGAAGCATTATGAACCGAACTACCTGCCGACCACCCCCTCAGCTTCTTTCCATAAAAGTACAAAGGCACTGCGCCGAAAAGCATACAGCCAAGACTCAAAGCAGCGATAGTCATAAGGGGACCGACATAACCAATTTCCACAATCCAGTCATTGAGGAATTTACTCATTCCATAACCCCACACGTTCTTGAAAACGGTGGCACAGACAAGAAATTCGCCCGCGGCGGGTTTGTAACAATCGACCTGGCAGAGGAAAAAGGTTAGTAAGGTGGAAAGAAAAGAAAAGGTAAGAGGTGATACTCACAACGTAGGTGATGGCGATGCCTGACACAGCGGCGACCTGGATACCAATGAGGGTAAAGCCGACTATAACGACTACTTCCCAAGGCCATCCGTGCTGGAACCCGACGCTGAGGAGAACGGACCCAATGATGGTGCAAACAGCGAAAGGCAACAGAGCCGGTAAACGCATCTCAGGCTCTCGGACGCCATTGTTGCGGGTGGTCGCTCGTTGAGAGACCCAGTCACTGAGCGGACCAGCCGTGAGAAGCGAGATGCAAACACCGACAAAGAAAGCCAGGTTCGTGTAACCGACGTTTGCAGGACTGAAATTGTATGGGGGAGCGCCAAGGGCTTGTGACTGTATGAGGTTGATCATGAGATAGCAGGATGCGGAAAGCATAAACTGAAGGGCGCCCCAGAGAACGATAGGGAATCGTGCTAGCTTGAAGGGCAGGATGAGAGCCTCCAATACAGGCTCATGCGCTTTCCATCCTACGAGGGGCAGCATTTGGGTTTTGTTCGGCTTGCCCGAACTGCATTCTTCATAGGGATCGTCGTTGTATGGGGCTGTTGAACGGGCTTGCTCAACTCCATCAATCTTCTCTGTCTTGGTGACCATCGTGTCCTCCTTCAAGGACGAATCGCTGGTTGGGGTTGGTACATCGCCGCTCGGCGTGGAGGAACCTCTCCGGTCCCACTTCGTCTCAGGCAAGAAGAACATGATCCATACGATGGTGAAGGCTGAGATGGCAGTGGTGACCCACCAGAAACTCTGCCAGCCGTAGTCTTGGGAAGTGACGCCAGCCAGGATCGGTCCAATCTATCTCTTGTCAGTTCACCTTACGAAGGAAAAGCACTGGGAGTGACTGACCATCAACCCACTCCAGAAGGACCACTGGTACAGTCCCATCCAACGCCCACGTTCGTGGAGAAATGAGATGTCAGCGATAATAATTGGGCCTAGAGTTTCACCAGGCGAAGCACCAATACCACAAAGGATAGAGGCACCGAGGAACGAGTTGTAAGTGGTAGCTCTGGCTCTCCAAATGCACGAAGCCATGGTGATGAGCGTGGTTATGATTGCAACTGGCCGCCTGCCCAGGCCACGGGACAATGGCACCCAAATGAAGTTCGTGAATCCCAGGATCAGGATCGAGACGCCAACAAAGTTGATGACTGCTGGCAGCGACGAATCAAAGTCCTTCATATAGTAAGGCACCTGAGGAGCCAGAGACAACGGACCGACGCCATAGTTGAAGGTGCAAAGCGCCATGGAGCTCATGGTGAGCCACTTCCACGCTCGACTCCAGTTCAGCGGATCGTTAGGATCATTCGAGGGCTGTGGCACGAGCGTGTGCTTCCCTGCATGCTTCAAGTGAACATCGGCGACTATATCACAACATCAATGAGCAAAGACAAGCATCACAGGAGATAGGCGAGCTTCAACATACCGTCCGTCATGATTTCTGTTCCAGGATAGACCACAACTCCCAGCACCTCTTGTGCTGTCCCCCGCAGCCTTTCGCCAGATACGACTTGAGCCATCTTGACGGAGTATCAATAACAAATGCTGATTCTGCTCAAGTTTAGAAGTATCAATGTGAGCATGTCAAAGGAGGTCTTGACAAGACTATATCTACCCCATGGAGTCGAGTGTGGGGTACCTCCCAGCACAGCCAGAGCGATCGTCAAGCCAAACCAAGCGATCAAATCATATCGGGCGGCAGTTCCAGAAAAGGAATGGTATTGACATGCATGCGACGAGCATTGGAACTATACCCCGCGAACCTTACGACATAGATGCAACGGCACTTGGAGGAAGAAGAAATCGGCAGAGATGTGTCCAATCGTGTTGTTGGCTAGACTTGTCTTCAGCAACAGCAGTCCAAGATCGGCAGTTGCAGAATCTCACTGAACCAGGCAAGTATTGGAGAAGAACACATCTGCCGGCGGCGAGGTTGAAAGAAGGTTTAGATATAGCCAGTGAATGGCGTAGGTCACGACCCAGGGTAGCTGATCTAGTATCCAGCTAATGAGCTCGAAAGGTCGTGGTCCTGTAGGAGGATCTGAAGGCCATAATGTGAAGTGTTGTTGGGTCATCGGGGCGTCGATAAACCCAGGGATCCAGTGACTTGAGCATCAATATGTCGTCGATTGGCCAAAGTCACAACATCGAATATGTTCGCGCAAGTATAAGGCTTGATGCTTGACGGAACCTTGTTAGAGCATGTGGCTTCCGGAAGATGAACGATCCGTTCTTGATGCACTTGTAAACGACAGTCTTGGCACTTCCTGATTAGTACTTGCCGCCTCTAAGATGAGCTCAGGATATGGAGTTAGAGAGTATGTATCGGCTGACGAGGGAAGTAAAGGGAAACGACGGCCAGCTTGATGACCCACACCTTGATGGATCATCTCTGCAACCGCGACCAAGGTAAAGCTGCTGTCGAAGCATGGACAATCTGTTGACCTAAATGTTGGAGATGACGGGATTGACGAGCCATGGTCATGAAGCTTCTACGCGCGTCACATCCCTGGGTCTCTTGCAGTGCTAGACTTAGGGCTCAGCTGGTAGTGGTAGAATGTTGTCTTGCGATAGCATCTCCCATGTCGTTTTTACCACATCTGAACTGCCGCCCTCGGACATCCGACTGAGTTCGCAACGCTCCAGTGCGGATGAGTTTCAGGAGGAGGTGAAGTGACTGATGGCGGGGTAGGGCGCATATTCAGAGAACAGTAGAACAGAAGCCAAGACTCTAGACCACCAGACAATAAAATAGACGTTGTACGAAACAAACCCTGGAGGCGATTGATTCCCTTCGAATGCTCGATGTATAGACGAGACTACGACGCTGCTAGAATAGCAAGCTACAACCTCAGTCCACATCCTCATCCACAGCCTTATTGGTATCCTCCAATGCCTTCATGAACTCATCTATCTCCTTTGGGTCTGTGAGCGCTAACACACCTCCTCCTTTCACATCGATTCCCTTCATACCCACCTCTTTGCCTACAAGGTTTCTGCCTACCTTGCCTGGTCCGATGCCTATCCACCTCTTGACTTTGTGTTGTTGATGCAAGAATACAATGCTTTGGTGCCATAGCACTGGCTCGGCGGCTGAGCGGGCAACAAGGTCGATGAGTTCTTCAGCGGAAGAAAAGGGCTTCGCTGTTACGTTGGAGATACAATAGAGGGTGTTAGGAGGATCGAAAGTGACGGCACCGGGCTCTCGTAGCAGTTTCTGCATCAATTCGACTGTAGGCTGCATGAGCGGAGAATGGAACGGGCTATCTGCCTTCAGCCGCACTGCCCGAGGGTCATGGCTGTCAAACTGGCTGATATGTTTCAGCACCGTGTTGATATGCGCAATGTCTCCACTCAACACAAATTGCGTCTTGGAATTGATGTTTGCAACGTTGGCGCGCAAGTCTGGGTTCTTTTCGAGATGGCGGGTAATGGCATCAAGGGTTGCATCGCGTTGATCAGGCTCACAAACCAGCGCTACCATTCCCATCTCAGCTTGTGTAGAGGCTGAGCATTCGGCCATAACTTCGCCTCTTCGCCGCACCATCTTGAGCGCAGAAGCAAATTGCAAGTTTCCCGCTGCAACCAGAGCTGCAAACTCGCCTAGACTGTGGCCAAGCGTCACATCTACTGTTTCTTTTATGTTGAAGCCAAACTCTTTCTCAAGGATGCGTAGGACCAGGACGGATGTGGCCATGATGGCAGGTTGGGCGTTCTGAGTGGCGGTAAGCTCGGCATTAGTGCCCGAAGAGATGAGAGACGTCAAAGAGGGAGAGATGGCGAGGGTATGGTCGATCTCCTCTAGGATTGGTTTGACGGTAGATGGGAAGGCCTCCAGCCAGGGGTCCAGCATGCCGACACGCTGGACGCCCTGGCCGGGAAAGAAGAGGGCAGTTCTCGGTCGGGACGGCCGTGATGTGTATGTCCTTGTTGATGTATGCGTTGGCGTATGTGTTGATGTGTGCGTCCTTGATCTTCCTCCCCTCGAAGCCTGGAAGAGGCGTCCTCCGGCTGTGACTCTCATGATGATTGTCTTGAGCGCGCGAGAGTTGTGTATGCTGCTCTGTCCTGGCGCATCTCCCTCCGGCGTAGCTATGGATGGACGTGGCGCAAGTGATCACGTTGTTAATGATGCTACTCGGAATTGGGAATTACATGTTAGAGGGCAGCTTGGACGAATAAGCCTCACAAGCCGAGGTAGGGAATGATCGATGCTGGCACACCGCACCCATGTCCGCGGGCGCAACAGCTTTCCCCACGTCTGCTCATTTCTGGGGGCAGCGGCCACCTTCGGCTTTACCATTTTCTACACACATATATACAACCCCAGAGGCCCCAGTCTCAGACACTCAGGGCTCCTTCGAGAGTCAGTCATCAAGAACACGAGAACACAGCCAAGTCAAACGAGGTAGGTTGTAATAGAAAAAGGGATATCATAACATTTCGTTTCTAAAAAGAGTCCTGCAATCATACAAGCCATGCTTGATGTGCAGGACACAGGTATCAAAAGGGGGAATCTTGTTTTTTTTGGTTCGTAGCAGCACAGGATACTAATGGCAGGGATGCGCAATGCATTTACCACCAGTCACCCTGGTCGTGCATGGCCTGAGCGACCTTCTTGAAGCCAGCGATGTTGCTGCCGGCAACCAGCGAAGGGAACTCGCCCTCGGCAGGAGTAACGTACTCCTTGGCAGTCTCGAGGCCGTTCTCGAAGCAGTTCTTCATGATCTGCTTGAGCTTCTCGTCGACCTCCTCGGTGGTCCACTTCAGGCGCTGCGAGTTCTGGGCCATTTCGAGACCGGAGACGGCGACACCACCAGCGTTGGCGGCCTTGCCAGGGGCGTACCAGATGGCAGAGCCCTTCTTCTCCTTTCTCGAGGCCTCGAAGATGTCAATGGCCTCCTGGGTGCAACCCATGTTGGAACCCTCGGCGATGAACTTGGCACCCTGCGAGATGAGAGCCTCAGCCTCGTCGGCAGAGACCTCATTCTGGGTAGCTGAAGGAAGAGCAACGTCGACCTTACCGCAGTGCTTCCAGGGACGGGCACCCTCAATGTACTTGAACTGGCTGCTGTACTCGGAGCTGCTGGACAGCTCGGTGAGAGCCTTGCGGTTGAGCTTGAGGTCGGCAATAACGTTGATGATCTCAGGGGTGAAGCCCTTCTCGCTGGTAGCGATGATGGCACCCTTGGAGTCGGAGAGCGAGGTGACGGTACCGCCGAGCTCAATGACCTTGAGGGCGGCGTACTGAGCGACGTTACCGGAACCGGAGATGGCAACGCGCTTGCCGGCGAACGACTCCTTGCCGCCAGAGGCGTACTGAATCATGTGCTCAACGTAGTAGACGAGACCGTAACCAGTGGCCTCGGGACGGATCAAAGAACCACCCCAGTTGCCGCCCTTGCCAGTGAGGATACCCTCCCACTGGTTGCGGATGGACTTGTAGGCACCGAACATGTAACCGACCTCACGGCCACCAACACCAATGTCACCGGCGGGAACATCAGTGTCAGCACCAATGTGTCTGCTCAACTCCTTCATGAAGGCGTAGCAGAAGCGACGGATCTCGTTGTCAGACTTGCCCTTGGGGTCGAAGTCGGCACCACCCTTACCACCACCCATGTTCACTGGAGACGACTGTTAGCCTCTGGAAACTGTTGCTGCTTGCCTTGGAAGACTACTCACGGCCAGTAAGAGCATTCTTGAAGATCTGCTCGAAACCCAAGAACTTGAGAATGGAAAGGTTGACGGAAGGGTGAAGACGGAGACCACCCTTGTAAGGACCGAGGGCAGAGTTGTACTGGACACGGTAACCACGGTTGACCTGGACCTCGTTCTTGTCGTTCTCCCAGACGACACGGAACTGAATGACACGCTCGGGGACGGCAGCGATCTGGAGAGCACGCTTGTACTCGGGGTTCTTCTCGAAGAGAGTCGAGTTCTCAAGGGTCGAGGCAAGCTCTGTGCGAGTCAAGTCAGTTCTGGCAACCTTGATGGGGAAGCAATTGAAATGCTTGGTGGGTGAGACATACCCTTGTAGGCCTGCTCGAACTCGGGCTCAGAGGGAAGGTTCGACATTGTGTATGGTCTGTGAGTATAGGTGTGAAGGAGAGTAGGAGGGAGAGATGAGGATGGGAAAAAAGTCAAGAATAAATCGAGGGCAAGGTCGGATAGATAAAGAGTCGCAGGGTATGGAGACTATGGGCGGCCGGCGAGGGTTGAGAAAAGTAATTGTGTACCGTCAAATGCAGCCCCACGCAGCGCGACGGCGAAAAAGCATCACTCGTGGACTGTGCGTCACCATAGCAGAACCCTTGGTCCTTGGAGACGAGACGGAAGTGCTCGCGCAACAGGTGAAATCGCCACGGCTCTCGACCTCTGGCCTCTCATTCGCGTTGAGCAACTGTCGTTCACATGGCTAGCGCTGTACAGGGTAAACTCTCGTTCGCTTCCAGACTTGCCCGATGTCGGATCCTAGTTGGAGGGGCATTCGTGCCCGCCATATTTCCGAGGAAACTCGCACCACTCTCGTCTCAAGTGTGGGTTCCACTGCTATCTGAGTGGCTTGAAGGAATGATCATGACTACAGATCCTGTCATAGGCAACTACCATCTGCTGAAGGAGACAATTCAAGCCGCGAATGCTCTTGTCTATCAAGAAATTGTTTATTCGGGCGAGATGCCTCGGCCGGCGATCACAGCCGGATTTCTACCGCAGAAGCTTCCCCCACACTTTCGTGGATCTGACACGCGACGATGTCGCCGCATCTGCGGCTTGGCTTTCGGCGCGCTGCGTAATTGAAATCGAGTAAAGCCTGCACCTCAACAACTGATAAGGCTCCCTCACATTTGAGATAGCAACACTCCGACAGCGGTGCCAGGCGGGGATTTACGGCGCATCCGTCGGATCCCAGTCTGGAGAAAACAATGGCAAGTCAGCGAAATATCCCGGCAGATGACTCTTTTCCTCTTCAGTTCATCCTTAGCTGTCACCAGATACTCGTCCAGTCCGTCCATCTTGGCCATGTCGCTCTCATCAATCTCGAATCCTCCAATGTCGCCGTTTTGCACGATACGCTCCTTCTTGACGCTCTTGGGCAGCGGCACATAGCCATGCTGTACCGACCATCTCACCAGCAGTTGGCCTGGGTTGCAGTTATACTTCTTGCTGAGTTCGACAATGACGGGGTGCTTCATGCGTAGAGCGCGTGCCAGAGGAGCATATGCCTCGACCATAATGTCGTTCTTCTGGCAGAAAGAGGTGATGTCGGTGCGCGTGTTGAACGGGTGCACCTCGATCTGGTTCACAGCTGGAGGGATGCGCGGTTTCGAGTCGAGGAGCTCCTGCAGGTGCTGGACACCGTAGTTGCTGACACCACCGATCTTGATCTCACCATCCATTATGGCGTCTTCAACAGCGCGCCAGCTCTCCAGACGGGCCTTCTTTCCTCCATACGGGCTGTGCAAGAGAAAGAGGTCGATATACCCCAGGCCACACTCTTGCACGCTCTTCTTGATGCTCTTTCTTGCTGTGTTGTAGTCGCTGTTGCTCGCAAGCTTTGATGTGTAGTGAATGTCCTCGCGCTTGAGATTCGCAATGTTGTTTGGTGACTTGAGGAAGTCCGTCATGGCATTGCCAACCTCGCGTTCGTTGTGGTACATCTGGGCGCTGTCAACAGCAAGGTATCCGGCCTGTTTGCACCATCATCGTCAGCATTAGAGAAGCAGCAGTAATAGGTAATTGCAGACCTCGAGTGCCCATTTTGTAGCTTTTGTCGTCTCATTGCCAGATGTCAAGTATACGCCGAGGTGAATTTGCGGCATGGACAAACCATTGTTAAGCTGCGGCTCAGTGTAAGCTTAGACCTGGAGTTGACGCAACCGAAGAACGTGCCTTGACGCGGCTGGCGAGGTTGTACGTCTTTTGTGCCATCATTATATTCGTGTTATGTGAAGATTTTTGTATCCCTTTATACAAGAAAGCTGATTATGAAGTGCTCGCTGACAAGGAAGAAGTGCATGTACTTGAGACAGAGCATGACAACAATCTCCGTCAGATCTTCCATCGCTTTCGCATTGAGCACAGAGCCGCATCGTACATGACGTCTTACGCTATGCGATGCGCGTTTCGACTTTCCTGCGCACTTTCTCTCGTTTTGTGTCTGAAGCTCTCGACATGGACATTTGCACAAACAGACAATTGTCCTGACCAGCCTGAGCTAACAACTCTCTTGCCTGCTATTCCGGTCGTCGAGAGGCTCAAGATCAGTAATCTATGGAGGATCTGGTGGTTTATGAATTGCAGCAAGCACTGGCCCGCCAAGGACGCCACTGAGATGCATCTTCAGGGTCTCTTTTGCGCGAAGACCCTCGCAGGGCTCAATTCCACGATACACTGCCGCGACTGGATCCATCATTGTGCATGTTAAGTTTGATTCGGTCGCCTCCTTCTTCCTTGTCATGACATGGCGTGAGGTGTGTCTCTGCTGAAACAAAAAAACTGACAGTCAACCTCTTATCCGAGAGACTTACTTTGGCCTACTAGTATCACGATACACCTTCGGACCCCGCTATCTACCAAACTCCGCTACCGTTGTTCCTCTGTGCCTTCGGTTCGCCCTAGTATCAACTTACCACAAAAGGATATTTATAATTATAAAGACCGAGCACTACCCGCAATTTTTTTCCACACGTAAGTCTCCAACTCCAAGAAATACCTCATCTTCATTATGCCAATGCACCAAATGGCAGACGACGATACCATGTCTTACAACGGCAACTACAACAATCCGTCCTCGCGCTTCGGTCAGCGAGATCCGCCGCAACAGCAACAGCAACCACAGCAGCAAGGAACCCAGCAGAGCCGCCAGCTTCCTCAGGACCCACCGCTTACGACTTCACCAAATTTTGACATCCTGGATTGGCATCCAGCATATGAATCTTGCCAGCGTTATTTCCTTGACCACGCACAGCATGAAGCTGGTACTCAGGCATTATGCGCGTTGATCAACATCCGACTACCTTACCAATGGCCTCAAAATCCTGTCATGTCATCAAATCCACCCCCAAGCTCAGGAGCAAGCTCTGGCAGCGGAGGCCCATCATTCAACTTT
The DNA here is from genome assembly GCF_000721775.1 of Aureobasidium melanogenum CBS 110374. Taxonomy (NCBI): domain Eukaryota; kingdom Fungi; phylum Ascomycota; class Dothideomycetes; order Dothideales; family Saccotheciaceae; genus Aureobasidium; species Aureobasidium melanogenum. The sequence goes on along the minus strand of NW_024470057.1, from coordinate 67,536 downwards.
AATCAATGGTCACGACCAAACTCTTCAGCCAACGGTCGTAGTCCACAGCAAGCGACCGCTTTTGTATCTCTAGTTCCTTACATTCGACGTCTAGTCATCACTGGATTTGACAAGCCGGGAATCTTACATGGCTTCTTCGGCGATGCGTACCAAGCGGGCATCACACCCATGCAAGACTGCGAACGTCGCAACTATCTCTTTGCCGCCAAGCACGGCGGTTGGCGGACCTGCAAGAAGCAATACGATATGAATCCTGAAGAAACGGTCCCTTTCTTGAAGCCGTTGCAGAGCATTCGTGACGAAGAATTGGAGGCTGCGGAGAAGAGTTGGAGTTCTTGGTTGGCTATGGAGGATTGGATGATCGGTCCTCGTGCGCCTGATGAGGAGAATGGGCAAGACCAGTCAAACCAACGATCGAGACCTTGGGAGCGTGCAGGGGGTATGGCGGGATATGATTCGGGGCTTCCAGATGGCATTTGAGGTTTGCACAGCGCTACTTCTTACAGTTTTCCAGCGAGATACACATGACATGCATTTTATGTACCAACAGCGCGAACTTGTCTTGGGCGTGTCAGATGTTGGCGAGTCACATTTCTCTGCCTATAGAGGCTCTACGACAGAAGCTTATGCAGAACAGCTACACAACAGCACATGCCACTCTTCACGATTAGATTGGCATGAACGTCTCGCAAACAAGAATCTCAATTTTTAATGTCTCTCAAGACGATGAAGTGACTTCCGCTTTTGTGCTGGCTGTCGAGAGACCGTGCATCAAGCCTGCCCTGCCAAGACAAGTTCATGAGCTTTCAAACTTCCGACGATCCATCCGTTTGATTTCATCAACACCACCTCCACATAGACATTCATGATTGTCGCATCGCTTAATTCATTTCCATGCCGGTGACCCTCTTAGGAGAGTGGGAATCTCGGATATTCTTATGATGGATTCGGCCTCCGCCACCCATGCCGCTGAACAGTGGTCAACATTGTTCCGCACTTGCTTCGTTCATCGCATACCTGCTTCCCAACTTAACAAGCCATTCTCTGAGCTCTGGAGCACTCAACCTATCCCTGGTTCGCAACTGGCTAGTATCATATTCACTTCTGGAGCTTCCGGTATCGATCCTCTGATCACCGAGTATCTTGAACAAATTCTACGGGCCACTACCATCGACACTTGTGATATTCTGGTTGCTCTGCTTGCTCACACTCGCTATGCGCTCAAGAAAAACGCCTCGACTCGTACTTCATTGAGTAATGCTTTCTTTGAACATATATTGGCTCTCCTCGTGCGTCTGGTTGCTGCTGGCGAAAGACCCAAGACTGCACGCGAAGCCCGCAATGTCGTACGAGCTTTGGGGGAGTGCCTCACCGCATGCCGCGCTCATGAGATGGTACTCCTCATGCAAAACGTTGATGTGATGCAGAGTCCGGACCCGCAGGTTGTCACATGTTTCGAAACATTGGCTACACTTGCAATCGCGGTTTTGAATCACCCCATGGTTAAAGCCGACATCAGCGATGGATGGCCACAGACTATGAAGGACAAGATCGCATCCGCGTGCAGTGACTTTGCAGAGCTCATAAGTCCGTGGTCTCATTCACAAACCGGTGCAGGGCTCCAAATGCTGGCTAAGACTCCTCCGCTTGGCAAACCCGACTTCAGCACTGCAGAGATTGCATCGACCGTCAACGATCTTCCAGTAACAAACTCGCGAGTTGGCCTCTATATATACCTGAATGCGGCACTATGTGCGAGACCGCTGACCGACGACATGTCGCTTTTCAATTACTTGCATGCCAAGTACCAGAACGATACACAATCTCTGGTCTCTGACTTGATTGTCGCTTCCTTCGATGTCCTGGCAAATGCTTTGCAGCAACTTCAGCCGCCAAATCAACTACTTTGTTATCGTTCGTTCATTGCCAACAAGCTGCCTCTTCTAATCACAACTTTATCGGCATCTTTTCCACCTATGACGTCTCAGGTCCATATTCAGATGGCTTTGAGACGAGTCGATGTCCATCCATTCCCACCCTTGTCTTCTGACAACGACACTGCCAATAATGAAATCTTGAAAAAGAGTCGTCTCGAATTTGTGCAAGCCTGCATCCTGTTCCAGCTTGGAAACGAACAAGCTTTTCACTCAGTGATAGGCGAATCGCCTGCTCCAATCGCTCCTCGAGTTGTTAGATACAACAGACAATCTCTGGCTCAGCAATGTTCTGCCAACATACACCGTGTCGAAGAATTGGCTCGCGAGCTCGAAGGCATGAATGGTAATGCAGGTGCAATTTCCGGAGCGCTGGTCGACACAATACAACACTTGTACACTGCAAAAGAAACGATGGCTCTGCGAACGGTGTGCAACATCTTCTCTCGACGATTGCCGCTCATGGACATCATACTCCAATACGCTCAACCCTCAGACGTGCTCTCCCCACTTTGCAATTTGTTGAACGAATGGACCCACGACGAAGACCAGAGTGAGTACCAGCCAGCTTATGAAGAGTTCGCTGCAGTCTTGCTACTGGTTTTGGCCGTCATTCACCGGTACCAATTGACGGAAGCTGAGATCGGAGCGTTCTCCACTGACTCGTTTATCATAAGACTGTTGAAGAACATGTCGACGAGCATAGATATCAGAGCGCTCGATGATGATCAGCAGAAGCAGCTTACCAAATGGGTCCAAGGATTGTATGCGACAGATGAGCACGGTGAGACGAATGGTATCAGCGATGAGACTATGTCGCACTGCCCGCCTCAATCGTTTTACCTATTGGTTCCAACGTTATTCGAGCAGAGTGTGCAAGCTTGCAAACTCATGACTCTTGCTGTCAACACATTGAAAGGCGGTCTCGAGTTTCTCCTCGAGCCTTTTCTGCTTCCATCACTGATTGGTGGTCTCAGTTGGGTTACCAAACACTCTTGGGAGGATCATGGTGATACCGATATTTTGATGCAGATGTTGCGAAAGCTGATCCAGCCTGACTCTATCTCTGGCGATGCTCAAGCGATGCATAAAACAATACTTGCGATGATCGCGAGACCACTGGCCAGATCTCTGCAAGAGCTGCAGCGAAGACAGCCCAAGCGCAAAGATGTTACTCCGGTCATCGAGCTGCTTCAGCCTCATCTAGACAGTCAGCGATCAGGCAAATGCAATTCGGCCGAGCTCACAGAGTGGTCTGTTACTGCTGACGGGGGACTGCGGGCTGTTGTCAAAAACCTTGTCGGCGGTTTGGTTCAATGGTCTAATCAAGGCAGCATCAGTTCTATTCCCTACCAATACACGCACCGCGCCATCACTACAGCTTTGGACATGCTTGGAGCAGATGAGGTTTTGGCCATCATACTGGACGAAGTTAGGTCACAGACTCGTAGTGGATGCGGTTCAGCAGCGCTTGAAGTCGCTACTGCTATTGTTTGTACGCCTTCACCTTTGCCTGCTCTATCTCAGGCCAATACTCTCATGCAGTTTGATCAATCTGCTCCAGTCTCGGTGAGTCAACGACGTACATTACGTCAGGCCTTACGAGCAAGACTAGACGAGCCCAAGGAATTGCTGGCAATGGAGACCGAACGTGTGGAAACGATTGTGAGGCTTGGTCGTCGCGTCGAGGCACAACTGTCTGTTCCAGCACAGCTTAACATGCCTATGACGAATCTTGATTTGGGCGATATGAATTTGACAGGTGCAGACATGCAGATTACAGGCGCAGAGATGCAAATGACTGCAGATACTACGACTGATACAACCGGTGCTGCGGCTGCTGTTACAGACCAAGACTTCACGGCTGCTATGGATCAATCCCTCCAGATGGACACTACCAACATGAACGACACAAACTCCATGCCTCTTGACATGCCCAACAACCTCTTCGCTGGCCAGGATATGGATTTTGACCTGACCGGTACATCACAGCAACATGGCACTGGGCAGATGAACAACGAGGATGATATCTTTGCTGGCCTTGAGATGGATCTGGGTGGTGACGATTTTGATTTCTCCTAGTTGGAGTTACCATTTTTCCCTCTCCATGGACACAATCGGGACTAGAAACCTGCTCTGTGTTCTTGCAAGTCTGCCAATGATCGGAGCAAACTGTCTTTCCGTGCTCGGCCAAGTCGTGCATCAATCCTCGCTCCCACCGCACAGCGTGATTTCAGGAATGACTTTGTGGTCTACAGTACACGGCAAGAAACTGGTTCCGATGAAGAAGAAGTTGGTTTCCATGAGGAAGAGAGTGATCACATCTACCCAATCAATGAATCCGGGACGACCTGGGACCTTGTCGAGCTTGATGCTCCTGCGGCATCTGATCCAATATGGAACGAAACTCTTCGAGCGCATACGCTAAACAACATTGACGTAGTTTTCCAGGAAATTCTGAGACGACCGTCTGGTCAACGTGTCTTAGAGATTCTGGAAGATTGCTCTAGTCAACGGGTCTCAGACGTTCCTTGGTATGCAGAGGCGACACGACGCGCGAGAATCACACGTAATCACCACGCCAGGAGGAGGGCTCGCATTCAACGAGAGCGGGATATCGAAACGAGACGGCAGCGTGGAGAGCGCCCAACCTGGCAAGAGCAGCTGGAGGAACGGCAGCGTAACGAGCGGCAAATCAAGCAAGAGCAGCTCGAGGAGCGGCAGCCTTACATTCGCGACCTGACGGCGATGATCGATGAACGCTTTGCAACAGACACGGACTTTCTTTCTCTCGGCAATACACTTTCGATGGAAGGTCAAGGCCCCTCTTCGCGTGCGGATCCACCTCTGTCCACCACCGAACAAGGCCCATCTCAGCACTCAGAGGTTCCTGGACCAGAGAACAGATGGATAGCGGAGGACAATACTGCAGCTCAAGGCCGCGAGCGAGGTCATAATGAAGGCAATAGCAGCGGTGACCCTCATGATTTATGGCCACCAAGAAACAACAGCGGCAATCGTCGTGGTTCATTCACAGAATTGTTGGAGTACATTCGATCTCGCAGGCGTGGTCCCCAGGGGGAATAGTCTGATTCGTTACCAAGTAGTCTATCTTTAATGTTGAGACACGAACCTAAGATTAACTCTCTTTCTGTTTGCTGCGCTGTGACGGCTCGATAAAGAATGCAGGCTGTTGACGTTGAGCATCGACATGGTAGAAATGGCGTGGTGCAACCAAAAGTCGCAGGCTTTATTAAGATTCGCTCGGCCTTCTGTGAAGTCTAGATCAACAAATGGGAATCTGAAGACTGAACTGTTGGATCCATCATAGCAAATCTTCAGAGCTTGTCCGATCATGTACATTACGACATTGTATATCTAGACCATCATACTCATTCAGTATGCGGGAAAAGGTAACAAACTTGTTGATATCCCTCTAATTCTTCTTGCCATCTTCATGAGCGTTTTCGACCACATCCACCATGAAACCACCTCCCAGTAGAATAGCCGGCTCATCAATGCTGTGATGCTCGTAGCTGTCGTCAAAAGGTCAGCAAATGCACCCAACACAACACCTTTCATTGTACAAAGAATGCAACAACATACCTCAAAGTACCAACACCACCAGCATCCAACAACATACTCGGATTGTCCGCAATATTCTTGTTAATCCATCTAGCAGCAAACGCTCTAAGGATATGACCATGCGCCACGATCAACACATCGTAAGGCTCTGCTTGCGGCTGCGGTTTCCCTATCGCATTCTTGTGGTATTTTTCTCTAATTTCCGCAATCACCGCATCCAATCTTTCAGTGATCTGCTCAGGGCTCTCTCCCCCCGGACATCCATCTTTCCAGATATCCCATTTGTGAAGGCCGGCTTTTTCGCGCTCGGAAGCAATGTATTTGCTCGTCAAGCCTTCGTAATCGCCATAATCCCATTCGCGCACACTCTCCGTGACTTGGACTTTTGCGTTTGTTTTCACATTGCTGTCATCGTGTTCTTTGGACTCTTTCCACGGCATGGGGTCTTTACAGCCCAGGTTTAGCAGTTCGAGGGTTCGTTGGGCGCGGGTTCGTGGCGATACGTAGATGTGTGCGAGATTGCGGGGCACGATGAGGCGGTCGTCTCCTACGAGCGCTTTCCCGGTTGCGCGGATGCGTGATTCGCCATTGGCGGTTAAGGGGATGTCGGAGGTGCCTGTGTGTCTGCCGTTCAGCGACCATTCGGTTTCGCCGTGGCGGATTATGAAGACGCGGGGGGTGATTTTTTTGTCGGACATTGTGAGGGTGAAGAGGAGGAGAGTTTGAAGGTGTGGTCAATGTGCAGCGAAGATGAATTGTGCGGATGAGAGAGTGGTCTTGTAGATGACCAACCGCGGCGGGGTCTCCGGCTTGTAGTGGGAGGGAGCAACGTCATCATCGATGACATTTATTTCGGAGTAAGCTATGTCAGAGCTTCGTCGCTGGTTCATCTATTTCTTTGCACATTATGTTGCATAGCAGAGTTTCGTGTCGAGAGTGTCATTGTCAGAAAATGTCGCTGTCATCAGCCTGCATGGATGGTGCTTGACGATGATGGATTAACGATCTTGTCCCAGTTCTCTGGAACCCTTGGGTCCGTTGCACAAGGATAGCATAATTTTTGTGCAAGGTGGTTGTTAGTGGAGTGACCCTGCTCGTATATACAAAACAGATCAAGATCATTGCAAGTAGACTCTTTTCGTTATCTAAGATAGATACAACCGTTCACAGAGCAGATGATTATATCTTCTCAAAAACATGTACTCACAAAACGGCATGTTTGGAATACAATTCCCCATGTCGTCCTCCGTAGCGTGTGCTGTGTGGAAACTCCTCAAATATTCAGCGCCGACCCACGATGAAAACTACACAACAATCACTCTCTATCCGTCCATCACACGCTGAGAAATGGAGCATATGTTGAGTTCTTGTTGGTAAGGCGAAGTCTGAGAAAGGCTTGCGAGGCATGTGGTGGATGGAGTTGGAAAGGTTGCATGTATAATTCAGGCTTTTCGATTATCCATATGTACTCATATTTGCATTCATCGTCAATGGAACCCAGATCTCGACTCTTTTACGAGGCAAGATCACGATTACCTCCATTTCTGCTCAAATCGTTAGGACCCGATGAAGCGCCAAAGCCCTCTGCTTCAAGACTCTGAGCTGTAGTCTGAGCACCTCCAGCACCGGCCTCACGAGTGATCTCCTTGGGCTTGACTTCTCTATCAGCAAGAATGGTTCCTTGAGCATCGGCATCAACTTCTGCAGTACTGCCTTGAATGGATCCAGACAATGACGACTTGCTGCCGCCAAACTTGGAGATGTAAGCAGCCTTTTCGCCAAAAGGCTTGTTGCTGTCTCCTCTTTGGAACATTTCTTCAATCAGTTCGTGGCGCTTAAGTGCCAAGTTCCAGTCGCAGTAGCCTTTAGTGTTACCCTTAGCGTAGGCATCGTAAAGTCTACCCACATTCTGCGCAGGATGCTTGAGGTTTGCCAAGTCATCGGCAGGCAACTCGATAGGCTCGGCTTTATCCTTGCCTTGCTCATGCAACTGAATCTTGACACCTTCATGGTTGATATCAAACATAGCAGCAGGGCAGGTGACAAGAATATCGCCCTTTTCGCCAATGACGGTCCAGCGCAAGCCAGGCTCGCCAGGGAAAGGAGCAGCAGCACGAAGATCGTAGTTGAGCAGTGTGCCGTTTTGGAAGCGACCTTGCATGGCAATGTTGTCGGGTGTGTCTCTGTCGATTGTGCCGACGACTTTGCCTTGGTTGGAAGGATCGATCAGGTTGACTTTGGGACGCTCGACGCCCATGATGACGTCGAAGGACTCGAGTTCGCCGAAGAGTTCGAGCAGGCAGGTGAAACCTGGAAGCAGTGTGTGGTCAGAGCAAACGCCAAGCAAGCCCGCATGGTTGGAGTGGAAACTTACTGTGCAGGAAGAAGATAGTAGCATGGTTACCTAAGCGTAGGTACGATTAGCATGGTCTCGCAATTTAGGAGAGGTGGAAACACCACGACTTTGCTAGATGATTGTACCCATTTCTGCCAGACGCCGCCCCGGACGGTGTTTTGATGAACGCCGTACAGGCCTTGCGAACAGACTGAGACAAAACGCCGGCGCTAGTCGTGATGTTTGTACCTTCAGCTTAACTTACCACCAGCCTTTCTCTGAATAATATACTTGAATCCCTCAGGGATAGCCGCGCCACCACCAATACCAGTGCAACCACTGAGCTGTGTACTCAATACCTTTCCAATCTTGCCCTCAGCAATGACTTTCTGCAAGGCCTTAACAACAGGAGCAGATTGGCCTTGTGAGCCAAACATAGTCTTGACGCCCTTCTTCTCAGCAAGAGTAACCAGCTCTCTGATCTGATCCATGTTGGACGCCAGAGGCAATTCGGTGTAGACATTCTTGCCAGCCTCGACAACAGGCTTGAGCAACTTGTAGTGTCCCTCAACACCAACAATGCAGACTACCAAGTCAATGTCCTTGTCATTGGCGAGGTCTGCAGAGGAGTCGTAGGCCTTGGTGTCCTTGGGAAGCTTGTAGTGCTCAATGGATTTCTTTGCGCTTTCGACGGATGAGTTGCACAGAGCCTTGATTTCGTAGTGGGCTTTGCCTTGCTCGGAAAGAAGGTATGGCAGATGAGCTGTGCTAGCCCAGCTGGTGCTCTTTGAGCCGGTGGAAAGACCGATGAGACCGACGCGAATTGGAGACATGTTGATGTGAAATAATCGAGTTGGAAAATGAGATTCAGAAGAAAGCTCGAAGAGAAGTGCGGTTGCTATATGAGCGATTGAACCGCAGACGAGAATGTCGTCATCTTTATATGTGTTTTCTGTGGAGCTCAAGCTCCCCACACAATATCCGTAAACAGCGAATCCATCCACGAGAAACGGATTTAACTTCTCGTGACAGCACTGTAAACTCCGATCCTCTCTCACGGAGACATGAAACATTTTGTAAAGAACTATCTCCGGCCGGCACATGCAATTCGGCTTTTGATTCTAAACGGTCCAGGGATTCTCGGTAGTTCGCTCTATTGTCGCAGATGAAGAATCCCAAAAACCTCGATTGCTGTTGACATGAAAAGCTCGACGGTTGGCATTGATGGCTAGTAGGGCTACAGCTCAAGCAGACACGCGCAAAAGAGAGACTGGTGAAAAAGGGGTCATAACATTCGTGAAATTTTGTTCGCATACTGAATGAGTATGGTGCTCTAGAAATACAATGCGGTAGTGTACATGATCGGGGATACTCCAAAGATTGGCCCCATCAGTTCGTTCTCGACTCCGTATGTTAATCCGTGCAAGAGACTGGTCTACTCTATCGTGTCAAAGTTGTCTTTCCCTTGTTGGGTAGCACATCCTCTGCAATCTCCTTGGTGCGTTGCATCCTGACAGGACGCTTGCAGGCTGTTGGTGCAGGATAGATAGGCTTTGTGTAGGTGAGCCAACGCGACTGCAAGTTGTTGGTGACCATGTTTGAAATGAAGTATAGCAAAAGTCCAGCAGGCATTTGCAGAGCAGGAATGATAGAGAACATTGCAACGGTCATCATGATCCTCTGCATATTTGTAGGTTTTGCACGTTCGCTTTCTGATTTGCTTCCCGTTGTGGTGACGGTGCCTTGTACGCGCGGTGCAAAGTAGATGCTGGCGAAAAAGGTGCTGCTGAATATGACGGGAAGAATCAGAGTAGGATCTGCGGCTGTCAAGTCGGAGCACCAGGAGAAGCCTCCAGTCAGAAGAGTCGGATCGAACCAGACAGAATTGACGTGACCTGCCACTGCTGATGATGCTTCTTGTGCCAATTCAGCCGCCGCATCCTGAGCTGGTTCGGTGGACGAAAGCACGTCTGGAGCGCTCGTTGGTACTCCAGTGGCATCGATTGACGCCTGATCCGGAAGTTCATTAGAAGAAGAATTGGCCGAAACAGCTTCGGCAGCCTCTCCAGAAGATTGATTCTTCGGGGCATCTGGAATGAGCCAGCTCACAGTCCAGTCCAAAGGGCCCAAGATAAACTTCAGCAAACCCTCCTTAGCACCCATGATCCTCCTCAAACCATCGGAAGCCAGGATAGTCGTCATAAACATCATGGTTCTATGGCCAAAATTGAACTTGCGATCAAACATGGTTACTGCCAGATGACCTCTTCGATGGAAAGCGTTGATGGCCAGATTGATTCTGCGCCAAGGGCTGTCCCTACGAAATGTTCTGTCCAATTTACGTCTGACGATGCTCATGTGGGCATCTACCAGAGGCTGGGTTGCTGCGCGGTCAACGAGCCTTTCACGCAGAGGCTTTTGAAATACCGGATAGATGACAAGTGATCGGATGACTACGGCGGATAGCGGGATTGCAGCGAACCAAGGCAGACCAGTGGCGTTCAGAGATTCCATACATGCGACAGGCAAGAAGGCGATATAATCTGTAAGATCGTGACATCCGCTTTCAAGCACGGCTTTTAGACTGTATTGTCGCGCGCCATGTTGACTCCGGAGGACAGGTGAGCGGGCAGAGAGCAAGCGGCCAGTTGGCCTCGCTAGCAAGACCATATTCCAGGACAAGTTTGCTCGACGTATGATTGGAACATGTGACGGATGGTGAGCAGAAAGACATTGATTATTTGCGGTATTGCCAAGCCGGGGTTAAAGAACGATGCGGGCCGACGATTGCGGCAGCGGCTCAGGGTCAGGGGAAGAGATCAGGCACAGGGTCAGGGTCAGGGTGGGCTGACGATGGCGAGTCAGTTGCAGCTTCGGTGCTGTCATACGCGTCCTACGCAATTGCGAAACAACAGCTGGTAATCAAATCCATCATGACATGACACTCGTCCAAGCATGCCTGGTCTAGCACTGCTGATATCGCTGGCGGCCCTGACCGTCAGTCTGACCTACCTGTTCCTCCCATATTTTCTCCGATTCATTGCCCAGAACATCGGATCCACTGTTCGCGCCAGGTCACAGACAAGGAGAGAGCTGCTGCTCAAGAGGGCTGCCGATGAAGAGAAGATATCCCCTTCCACAGCCAACAAGGATCGTCTAGCCAGGGGAGACTACGCCGGAAAGCTAGCATGTGAATGGGAAGGCATCATTGGCTTCTTCCACCCCTTCTGGTAATCTCACTCCACCACTCATGACGACAAATCACTGACACCAGACACAGCAATGCAGGCGGAGGCGGCGAGCGAGTCCTCTGGGCTGCCATCCGCGCAACCCAAGAGCGCTACCCCAAAGCCCTCTGCGTCGTCTACACGGGCGATCACGACGTCGACAAGGACACCATCATCGCCAACGTCAAGAACCGCTTCAACATTCCCCTCCACGCCCCTCGTCTCACCTTCCTCTATCTCAGCACTCGCGACTTCCTCCTCGCTCAACACTGGCCTCACTTTACTCTCCTTGGCCAGAGCATCGGCAGCTTGATCGTCGGCTGGGATGCCTTCCACCTCGTCGTCCCTGACATCTTCATCGATACAATGGGCTACGCCTTTACTGTCGCCATGTCGCACTTCCTTTTCCCCGACGTCCCTACTGGCGCCTACGTCCACTACCCCACCATCTCTACCGATATGCTAGGAAGCCTCGACGCCTCTGGCCGCGGTGTCAACGCAGGCTCAGGAAGTGGTTGGAAAGGAAAAGCCAAAAAGGCATACTGGCACCTCTTTGCCCGTCTATACAGTTGGATCGGCGGCTCCATTGACGTCGTCATGACAAACTCGACCTGGACTCAAAACCACATCAAAGCCCTTTGGGGCCGCACTCGTCAAAAGAGACGCTGGACACGCGACACCTGTGTCGTTTTCCCTCCTGTCGCCGTTGAAGAACTAGAACAAGAGATTGAAGTCTCCGAGGAGTCTGAAAAGAGCAGGAGAAAGGACATACTCTACATTGCACAATTCCGCCCGGAGAAGGATCACCAAAACATCATCACGGCCTTTGCCGAGTTCTTGCGCCGTCAAAAGACCACCGACAAGGATACTCCCAGATTAGTCCTCGTAGGCTCAGTACGCGACGAAAAAGACAAGATGCTAGTCTATAAACTCCGCGTGCTAGCACGCGAACAACACATTGCTGACCACGTCGACTTTGTCATTGACGCAAAATGGTCCCAAATCCTGAATCGCTTGAGAACCAGTTGGATCGGTGTCAATGGCATGTGGAACGAACACTTTGGCATCGGTGTTGTCGAGTACCAAGCCGCTGGCCTCATCTCCGTAGTCGATGATAGCGGAGGCCCTAAATACGATATCGTGGTCCCGATTGATGGAAAACCAACTGGTGAGTCTCTACATCCGACATGCTCGCAACCTATTCACTGACACTTCCCTCAACAGGCTTCCATGCAAAGTCACCTGAAGAATTTGCTGATGGCTTTGCCAAAGCACTAAACCAGTCACCTTCAGAAACACTAGCCATGCGCAAACGAGCAAGAACAAGCGCCAAACGCTTTTCCGAAGAAGTGTTCCGCGATAGTTGGAATGCACAGATGGACAAACTTGTTCACATGCATGTTACGCCAGTGAACTCGCGAGCAGGTTTATAGAATGCTTGAGTAGACAAGGAGAAAAGGAAAAAAGTAACAGCAAGATAAAGGGGTTAGAGATAATTAGAAAATGAAACATAGTTATGCTTGTGCTATGCTGTCATGTTGCCTTTTGTCCTCATTTCCGTCCATGTGCCTCTGGGGGGAAAAAAAAATTTCAGTGGCTCGTTAAATGTTCGCCAGACCTTCTCCGTATCGTCATCTTCCTATTAGTCCCTCAAGTGGCGGGCATATCCATGCCCCCAGTATATGCAGTGACTGAAAACCCTTTTCACCCTTTGCATGACTTGCTTTGCTACATTTCAGAACCCAAACACCTGAAATCACCATCTGGATCTTTTCACTGGTTTCGCTTACCTATTCGAATACCGCAGTCACTCACCACAAAAACAAAAACTCCACTGATACAGCCTTTACGCCCACGACAACTAGAAATTTCACAACTGAGACACGTTAGTCGTTCTCGAACTCCTGCTTTTCTCTGGTTTAGTATCGTCGAAGAGATGCATAATACCATACTCGTTAGGAGAATGTGGTGTCCAAGCGGTTTTTGCCAGGACACACCTCAATGAAGAGATGGCATACATCATGTTTACCATCGATATATACTAAAAATAAGATCAAGAGAGCCCTCTTGGAAGAACAAATGCCCAAAAGATGACTCCCTCCCCTGGAACACCCGGAAAACCCAAGAAGCAGGCAGCAGTCAAGGAGATGGAATTATTGATATATGCAACTGAGAATTTAGGGTATACATGAGTAAGAAAGCAAGAAAAAGATGGAGGCGTCAAGACAAAGTGTTATCTTCTCCTTGATTGTCCTTGTGAAAGCGAAGCATGATGCTGTGGTTCCAACAAGATATGCTATAAGAACAAAAGTGCCGTCATGTTCCTTTTGCTCGAAACAGAAAAAGCATTATGTTCCAAAACAAGACTCAATCGCTTAGATGTGAAATTCATAAAGGCATGTCAGTGCATAAGAAAAAGATCCGAGTCTGACCAATCACGACTCGTGATTGAAGAGACTTTTCAGTGTCTTCAGCGAGACGGGCTTCACCAAGAATTCATCCAGTCCACTTGCTTCGGCCTCACGGCGTGAGGCCTCGGAGCTCAACGCAGTTAATGCAATGACCCTTGACCGCGGTAGCTTGTGCTCGACTTCATGGTCGCGAATTGCGCGAGTGGACTCAAAGCCATTCATCTTTGGCATTGAGATATCCATCAGAATGGTGGTGAAGGGCCGGCGTTGAGCATATGCTTTGTATGTCAACAGTGCATCTTCTCCATCAACTGCTGTACACGCATCCATGCCCATCTTCTTGATGAAAGTTGAGAGCAGTTTGAGGTTGATCGAGTTGTCGTCGACCAGTAGAAGATGCTCTGTCTTGGTAGGCTGTTTGTGAATTATTGTGTCAGAAGACTTGGGACGTTCGATCTGTTTCTCACATTCCACCGCTGCGACATCCGCAGAAGCAGCCACGTTCTCGGATACCTGCGTCAGCGAATCTGTGGTAGTGACAAGAGTAGGAAGTCGGGAAACTTGATCATTCGGCTTCTTTATAACCGTGTGAAGAGCGCGGACGAGTGCCCGTGGCCCAAGCGGATACATCAACTCGACAAAGTCGTGCGGAGATTGGCTTCTAATTTGTGCCAACTGATGCTGGTTGCCAACCAAGATTGTGCGATTTCTCCTGACCAAGGCGTGGTTGAAAGCTTCAGCGACATAGAGATCTGCATCAACCTCTTCTTCCATTTTGGCGTAGACGACCTTCATGTTGAACCAGTTCTGCGCGATTCTGCTCACATACGAGTGTACCAAACGAGTACGTTCGAGCGAAGAAAAGTTGCTCTCGGTCGTAGCACGATGAGGTATCAGCAAGCAGACGGTAAGGCCACGGAGAAGTTCATCTGGATCCAGTACTTGACCACCATTCAGTGTAAGACCTTCAGGGATCGATTCTCGTTCGACCACAGGGACAAACACATCGAATTGCGTACCAATACCCAAAGAGCTATCGACATGGATGACTCCTTGCATGTCGTCAACAATTTGTTTGACAATGCTGAGTCCGAGTCCGGTTCCCATGGTGAGGGAGTTGGCCTGTGAAAATGGTCGGTATAGTGAGTGCTTGATGAACTCCTCACTCATGCCAATGCCGGTGTCACGAACCATTAGATGCGACATCCTTCGCTTCGGATTCTGAGGGTCGGGTAAAAGTTTCAGCGTCACCTCGATGTGGCCGCTCGAGCAGAACTTGAGCGAATTGCCAAACAGATTCATCACCAATCGTTTCCAAGCACCAGCTGAAAACAATGAGAACCAGGCTGCATGACTTTCCATGAACAAGAAGACGGCCACATCATCAGTGGTCTTCAATTCATCCTCAATCCCGAAAGCCATGGTAGCGTCCTGGGTCGGGGCGTTCACGTCCTTCCGGTGGGCTACTTGCTCTCGGTGATGCCCATATGCCACACCTTCGACCACGTCTTGAACAACACGACAGAGATAGTCCTCGGATGTTTGACCAAATCGCTCGCGAGGTGTATTCTGTGTCGTTGTGCTCAATGAAGATCCTCTACGACCCATACTTTGTGCACGATCGAGATGGTTGACTTTGGAGAAATCCAAAAGATGATTCATGGTGTAGAGAAGTGTGGACGCGCAACTCTCAATCATTCCAAGCAGATCAGTCTGTGACTTGTCAAGCTTGGTGTCTCGCAAAACTTCAACAGCGGCCAAGCACCCATGCAATGGTGAACGCAACTCATGACTAAGCGACGAAACGAAATCAGATTTTGTAGCTTCTGTCTCGGTAGCATCTGTAAAAGTCAGTCGCAGTGGTCATGAACTGAAATTTCTGAAATACTCACCGAAACGTGTGACCTCTGCAGTCAAGATTCTGCCGTAAATGGACATAGACAGTAGATCGTGTTCAGTGAAGACGCGCGTTGGATTTGAGGGCCAACCAAGCATACCAGCATAAAAGGCTTGTCGAGCCGAATCCCACAAGGGGATGAAAACTAGTGACTGAGCCTTTTCAAGCAGGGGCTGCAAGTCTGAAGGGATTGCTGAGGCTTCAACCAGTTCTTCGTACCGAGCGGGCCCAGTCCTGGAGATGCCCATGCTAACCAAAGCCGAAACACCCTTGTCCTCAGTCTTCAAGACACATCCTTGAGGAAATTGTGAAATGAGATAGTGAAGAGAGTCATGCTCGACAGACATTGAAGTGTCAATGCGTGCCGGAGTGTTTGTGTTTGCAACGATGGAAGTGACGAGTTTGTCACAAAGCGAGGATGGATGAAGCATGCTGTTGTCGGAAGGATCATGAATGTTGTCTGTGCTGATAGAGGCGGTGCTCAGGATTACCAGACCCTCGAGCTGATGGGCGGCACGAATCAAGCCAGCAGCGGACGCCAGTGTTTTTTGAGCACGATGTCTGCCTGACTTCGCTGACGCATCTTCTGGTTGGGTTACATGATCCTTGTTTGTCGAGAATGAAATTGAGGCAGGGATTGATGGCGGCTTGACAAAGTAACTTGCGGAAGCGTCGTCTGCTGGGGTGGTGAGAGGTGTACCAGCATCTGAAGTGACAATCTGGTCGAGGGATTGGGTAAGAGAAGTGGCATCAGACGAGGAAGAAGTGGCTGAGGTCGAGATGCGGCGGCCATCGCTGGTAAGACTGCGCACGACAGTCGGGGGTAATCTCGACGAGTCGAGGTGTCTTGGATGCTGGGGTCTGTTGTGTTCGAGGAATGTGGACAGGTCCGACTTTGCTTGCATGTCGTGGTTGTTGTTGTCGCACTGGGCTATCTGAGATTCGACATGGCTCAGGATGGCCGAAGCAATGTCGCTGAGGACGGAGTATGTTTGGCTGTTTGCGAAATCGTTTCGTGGAGTGCTATCGATGACGGCGAACATTCCGATGAGGCGGCCTGAGGCTGCCCTCATAGGCACAGCAGCGTAGGCCAAGGTGGTGGGGAACTCGGCGGCGGAACGGCCCTTTGTGAGAAGACGCAAGTCTTTGACAATGTGTCGGGACTGGTCGGCGATGTCGTTGGTTGGGTCATGGGTCGAAGGTGTGGGACTCTGGAAAACGACTTCGGAGTGTATGCGGTTCAGGAAGGCTTGTTGCGAGGAGGAGCCTTGTGTCGTGGTCGCGCACAGCATGGTCGACTGGCCAGCCTCTGCGACGACGTGCGGTAGGCCATTGTCCATGAGCGACACAAATGCCCAGTCACAGCCGAGGCGCAGGGCGGCATTCTGGGCGAGTGCGGTGAGCAGCGTATCGTTGACGTGTCTACGAGTAGCAACATATGTTGTTAGAAGGACGTCCGACGTTCACTGGTCTTGGTGCGACTTGCTTTGACAGGTTCTGACATGTTGTCGACATGTTCACGGCGGCGGACAAGCCTCCGCGGATCTTGGGCGACTTTGACGATCAACAGTCTAGACACGATGGTTTGCTGTCGACGCGATCAAGACATGAGAATTTCGATCGAAGATGCAACAATATGGACATGTCTAGGTCAGTTGAAAGGCGCGACATGTCGCTCGCAAATGGGACCGTCTCACCCGTCGACATGTCTTGCTCCTGCCGCGAGCAACGTTAAGCCGACTCTTGCATTTTTACCTTCTGCCTTTCGAATCCTTTTGTCCCTCATGTTGATCTCTTACCCAGAATGGCTTTCATCTGGGGTCGCTCCCGCAACTCTAACAATCGGCCGCTTCCAGTCCGCCCTCACCCTTCTTTACCACCATCTTTTCTCATGATGAGTTGCTCCTTTCTCTTGGCCAACTCCTAACACTACCGGCATGGACGTACTTACTATGGAAAACTCTTTTAGCCTGTACAAAGGAGAATGTTCGGCCACTTCCCGCCATAGTCGACCGGACTCTCTCTCCTACAACGCTCACATTCGTTGAGCCGCGAGACTCGTATCCACAGAGCCGCTTGATGCTATTCGTTGTGGCGTTATTAGGCTTTGAGATCAGCAACTTCCGCCAGCTCTAGACCTTCTTATGCATCTGTATAACTTCAGCACGAGTGTTATCTCACTTCTCCTCTTGAGACTGTCGTCACGACCTGCCAACCATTTTTCGCGCACAGCTAGCCAAAGGCTTGTGCAACATGATGATTATTCAACATCAAAAAGTCGCTTGGTTATGCAAACAGGACGACGTATATGTTACGCGCGGACTAACATGGATCTGACCAACATCAATCTGATTGAATCAAACCCGACGAACAAAGAAAGAGCGACTCTGCGTTGTGGGGCGCGCGGGCCAGGCAAGCTTGAGGAAACGTTGCTGTTACTGTTGCCTTCCTTTTAGCTACCACCCATACCGATACTACCACCTCAACGTATACTACCCTTCTTGTCTTGTTTCCATCGCGTTTCCTTCAACATCGTCTCAATATTTCAGCATCGTTTCAATATTAGTATGTCTCGGGACACTGCTTGTCACTGCATGAATCTGCAACGCTCATTCTTCGACAAAGACAACTGCACGCAATCATTATATTGTCAACCACTTGGGAAGAATTCTTTTGCTTGACAAAGGGTTGCAAAAATGTCCAAGACAAACATTTAGGGCAAAACAAGGCGGCAAAACAGATCTCATCTGTCTGCAGCGCTAATCGATACAGCTTTATTGTTTCAGCTTTGTCCTTTGAACTTGAGAAACATGTATGGCGTAATCCCTCACGTATAAAATGCTTTTCCAGTCACAGATAGTCAAAGACTGCTGCCTGGTAATCCACTGAGATCGCGACCACCCAAGAAGCTGCCCTCGATCCGCGTCATGGGCAATACAATTTCCGACTTGATACCCACACCACTACCCGCAAACACGATCGCAACATCCTACAACCGTAATGGAAACTATGTCGTCCAATCAACGCTCGGCATCGGCATATACGGGATTGTGTATCGTGTCACTCATTCACAATCCAACAGACTCTTTGCGATGAAAGTGCTTCAGACCTCGACATCAGCTCAATTACGGCGTTTCCGTGAAGAAGCAACACTTCTGACAACCTTGTCGCATCCCAACATCGCTCTTCTGGAAGATATAGGTGGTGTGCCTGACACGATGACTGGAATTTGGAACGCGTGTATCTTGACCGAACTTGCAGACTATAATCTGCTGAACTTTTACTCTGCCTACTCTGCGCTGGGAATATCTCGATTGGATGAAGCGCTTGCACAGACAATCGCTCATCAACTCCTCTTTGCATTGACGTATATCCACGACCAGGGCTTTGTCCACAGAGATTTAAAACCAGCCAACATTCTCGTCTTTTGGACTTCGAAATCTTCTTTTCTGTTCAAACTGGCTGACTTTGGTCTTGCTACTCATTTTCTGGAGGACGAATGTGTCCCTGCTCCGGTAGCACGTTACACAGCTCCCGAGCTTCTTCTTCAAGGACACGACCCACAGCAACTATCAAAAGCAGATGTCTGGGCTCTGGGCATGGTGTGCAGGGACTTGTGTACGCAAGCTCTTCTTCATCCACATACAGAGACCAAGGCTTTGGGTTTGTGGGCAACAGAGACCATCAATTGGATGTTGAGAGAGGACGTCACAAGTAGACCCACGGCAAGAGAGTGTAGGGAGGCTGTATGGGTGAGACAGGGAGACAGGATGCCCAGTAGTCTTTTGAACGCATTGAGGCAAGACTTGGGGTTGCAGTCGAGCAGGATCAGCGATGAGATGGAGATGTGAATGTCCCAATGACACTTGCATTTTCGATCACTTTACCAGTTTCGAACGCCTAATCTGAAATGTTCTGCCGGCTGCCCATCAATATGATAACGTTGACTTTAGCGCCACTGGATACAGCACGTCGCTCTCGATCCTTGAATCTTTCCTCTTGAATGCAATTGGAGGTGCATGGCGCCCCTTCTTAGACTTGCCATAAGACTTGGATCCTCGGTGTATCTCTTCTATATCAAATGACAACACCACAATACCAGAACTCGTAGGTTCTCGTATTACACAGTATCTGGTTACTTCAAGTGTGAGTGTCTTTGTGAAGATGTGGAGAAACAGCAATGCCCGAACTCGTGATGTCTATGATAAAAGACACTAGTCGCGTCCTACGCATCTGGCTGGTCGATACTTAGTCATAGAAGAAGTGAAAGGATAAGCAGTCGTACAAGCAAGAGGTCACAGAGTTTGTGGGTCAGATGGGGAGTGCTACATACTGAATGGGCAAGTCGAGACTGAAATGGAGGATGGCAAGTGAGAATGATACAAGAGGAACTGACGATCGCGAGTCGTTGTTTACAAATCATGTACAGATCCAATCTTTGGAAACAACATTGTGCTGCAATTGAATCA
This sequence comes from Aureobasidium melanogenum CBS 110374, assembly GCF_000721775.1. Classification (NCBI taxonomy): domain Eukaryota; kingdom Fungi; phylum Ascomycota; class Dothideomycetes; order Dothideales; family Saccotheciaceae; genus Aureobasidium; species Aureobasidium melanogenum. The sequence continues at coordinate 47,678 of NW_024470057.1, read as the reverse complement.
AAAGCTGAGGAAAGTGCGTTCTACCCTCTATCGACAGTCGGCCGTAGCTACACATCGGCAAAAATAAATCCCAAATTCTGAGCTGAAATCTCGCTTAATTTGGCTCAAACATGGATAGTGCTTAATATCACGACTGCGGTACGTCTTGGCGCTTCCTTCGTGACTCTTCTTTCTCAACCTCTGTTGTTCTGGCGCTACTCTCTCGATATCTTAATTTTCGTTGGATTACGGTCCCTCATAAGAGACCATCGCCATGATTTTCGAACGCTTACCTAGCGAGTTACAGCTCATGGTGATGAGCTATCTCGATCCACCTACACTGTATGCCATGGCACAAGTCAACACAGTGTGGAACGCATATGCTGTCGATCAGCTTTGGGCACAGCCTCCTGAAAAAGCATTGACACATATCGCTGCCATGGTTCCCAAGTCGAGACGTCGAGTCCTTGCAAACAAAGTCCGGAAACTATCCCTGCGGGGAAGCGAGCCTAGTTTCCAAGAAGTGAAGTTCGGATCACTCAGGTCACTGAGTTTCGTAGGATCGGATCACGTAAATCCTGCATCGTTCATTCAACCGTCACTGCGATCTCTTGGGTACTGGGGCGACCACACCTTTACTGACAAGTCAATCAGTCTTGTCCATCGAAGATGCCCTGATCTTCACTCCCTCCGGGTGTACGACCCCAGTCTCACCAATTCCGCACTGCTTGTAAACTTCCTGCAGACCCGTCGTTGTCTTAAATTGCTAGATCTGTACGAACTCGACCAACGGATCGTCGACGATGTCCTAGCAGGTTTGGTGGGGCCTATCTCAGAAACGCTCGAGGACCTCAGACTTCACGGTCCGTTGGATCATGTCAACCCATCCCATCTATTGCAATTCGTTCAATCGACAAGGGTACTTCGAAAGGTCAGCGTGAGCCATCTTCCTTCCGATATAAGCGAGCTTTTGTCTGCTTTATGTGATCTTGACTCCCTACAGGAGTTAGCGCTTGGCCACTGGATCACGTTTGAACATCTCGCCTTCCTAGATCAACAACAGTGTAATATCTTGCCCTTCAGAAACGTCCGAGATCTTAACTTGAATGGCGATGCACAGGCCTTATCACGACTCCTAAGCTCTCGCTCGATTACCGTTTTGAAGCTAGAGGTCCAACATCCAAACGAAAGTTTTTACACAGCCATAGGCAATATGGTTCAGCTGACAAAACTCGACCTCACTCTGCCACCCTCCGAGAATGTTGGTCAAGAAGACCTTGGAAAGCTTCGCATGCTTCGGAGGCTCCGGCGCCTGAGGATGTCAAAGCCATATGATAGCCAAGTTTTGGAAGAGCTGCAGCTACCTTGGATGACCGATTCCCTATTTGAGGAGTTTGTTGCAAGCTATCCCCTGCTCGAGCAGCTCCTTTTACACTGGGACGTGGGCGATCAACTTACTGAGGCCGCTATTGGTGGTCTTGCAAAGTCCTGTCCCAGGCTGAAAGACATGACACTTAGGTGGAATCACAATCTCGAAGACTGGTACAAACTTAAGCATCCACTATTTCCACGAATGGAATGGCCTAGCCTAGGTAGCATATGCGAGTTCCCTGCTAGCAGGTAAGATTCCAGAGAGCCACAAGTGACAATGTGCTGACCAGATGGCAGATATAATGAGGCCCTTGAACGAGCCGAGCCATTTGCAGCTATGTTACGGTCTTTAATGCCCGTCATGACAAGGATCTACATCTCCTCGGATTCACTCTCAGCCGCTGCACTTTGCAACACACTATTCCCCGGAAGTGTGACGGTGAGAGATCCGGAAGACAGTGATTGGTAAAATGGCACGGGAAAGCCAGGATATGATGTTGCTCGCAGCACATCATGCGCAGACAGTTGTAGAGGGTAACAGTCGGTGGATTTGTGAGTTGCTCATCATGATTATTCTTTGTCCTCTCCAATCTCATCCTTGAGGTCGTAGTTGAATCGTGCAGGCCAGGGATTCAAATGCTTTGTACTCAAGAAGTGTAGGCTCAAGGGCCTGGAGTGGACATATATACGCTTCTCTATGTCATCTTGTGTCCATGTTTTCATAGCCTCGAACAAGGTTCCTAATCGCAGCTTCACCTTCTTCATTTCTCTACTAATAAGCATATTGAGATGGTCGCCCATGTGGAAAGAAATTTTAGTTCGAGTGACGACCAGACGATCACTAATGGCAGTAAGGTATGTGACCAGAGAATCATTAATGTTTCGGGACTGATGAGCTTTCCTTCTGATTTCCTTGTGACTGCCTTCTTAGCTGAGTTAATGATAATCCACAAAACCTTCAGAGGGTGTACTATATAGAGTGACCTGTTTCTTGACACTGAACTCAAGCATTAGTTTGACCGGCACGGAGATTGACCCACGATCCTGCTAGAGCCGCCCACTGAATCCTAGCTCCTTAAATCTGACCCATATGTGGCAATTAGAGATGGATCACTTCTTCCCATACTTTCCAGCCTGCTAGGAGTCCATATGGGGCCGTGTGAAAGACCACACGACAAATCGCGCGCAATCCCTTGGAAACCCCTCGAATCTCCGCATCGTGCACTCGAAAACGTTCATGAGGGAGCTCATCCAGCATCTTAAATTCACCATCTGCTTGCATTCGCATCAATGGTCCATTCTCCATGGACACCTGTATCGCTCCACGGGACAACAAAGTGCTGCTCTCTTCTATCTCGATGACACGTCTAGCGACTCGAGCATGTAGTTTCGCGTCCCATAAGCCTTCTCTACCGTGGGTTTTCTCCAAAATAGCAACAGCATTTCGCCTGATGCCTGGAACACGACATTTGAGCGCGACAAAGTACAGAGGAGCAATGTATGCCATGTGGAGTGAAAACTTCGCTGATCCTCCGGCGGTCAAGGATGCAAGCCTGCCTGCCAGAAAGGATCCCTGAGACCTCGTCAGGATCGGGCTGGCTAAGATGTTCGACCATTTGACAATTGAGTGAAACTCCTTTATGTAATCATCACAGCTGACCTCATCAAGTCTGGTGCTGCGAGATAGCCAGACAGAGACTGCCGTGTGCTGTACACGGAGCAGTTTCTCGCGTTCGTTGTCGTAAGCTGTGAAAGGCTTGCAAGACTTGACAAGAGCGGCCACACTGCGGCTCCAGACCAGAAATTGTCCCTGAAGATATCTCTGATGAGCTCCCGCTGATCGGGGGCACGATCCTGTCCAATAAATATTGTCGTGGATATTATGGACGAAGGCCAGAGTTGAGGTCACGAGAACGTCAAGAGATATCCTGGCGTCTTCGAAGTTGTCGAAACGCGTTAGTACGGACAGCGATGGCATGACGTCCATGTCAACAGCTGCATAATGAGCTGGTTGTCCGAGAAGTATTGTTTGCGCGTTCAACCCGGTGAAGAGAGGGCGAACTTGATGCATTATTGATGACATTCTCGCGTTGGACGATGTCTCAGGAGACTGTGCCGATTGTGGTATATTCAAACCGTTCTGTAGATGACCTATTATGGCATTCCCGTTGCCATCGAGACATTCCAGGGAGATGAATAGTAGACAGCATAATAAGACCACATCAGTTCCCATGTTGTTCTTCTTCAGAAGCTTTTGCAAGGAGATGATGGACTTGTTGTAATGCCATAGAACAAAGTCAAGACCAACAACAGTGGTGATCAACCGTTCATCTGCTGCCGCAGCTTCGAACCGAGCATGAGCTGAACCAAGCGCAAGCAGAGCATGACGAACGGCTGGTTCTGAGACACTCAATTGGGGCAGAGTATACGACCAGAAAGATCTACTGGAATCGCTTGAAAGTGCAGGCCCTGTTCGGATACTGAAGAACTCAAGCCATTGACGTTCCTCACCAGAAAGCGACTGTGATAGAAAAGCGACATCTATATCTGGTCCTGCTGGAGCTAGAGGTCGAAGAGCCGGAGCCTTGATAACAGGACGCCGCTGCACCAACGACATGACCTGACGACCGGTGACAATGTCAAGTGGCATCCATTTCGGTGTAGTATAACCATCACATTCGCGACCATAATCAATACAGCGCCTGCAAAAAGGCTTGCCCTCGTCGCACTTGACCTTGCGTAGCTACTGATCGTATTAGTAGGTTGTCCACAAGCCGATAATTTATACGCTCTTGACCTTGCAGGTAATGCATCCAGTGCGAACTTTGAGCTTCCTACTCCCTCGACTACCGCTAGGTGGCACTGCAGACATGGGTACTGCAATGAATGTGTGGAAGAGAAGCTCATAAGCATCGGAAGTGAGTGGCTGCCCAACGAAACGTTCGCCGGACGAAGTGGTCCAGGCGTAGAGTCATGTCAGCGGGATGAGGTGAGTATTGCTGCCTGAGATGGTGTCACAATATCAAGCATTTCGATGACGTATACCAGTCACTAGCGAAGAGCTATCTATGAAATTTTTCGTCGATAGATTTGTACGCCACTAATATCGTTAAGTTTCTGGCAAGAGCAATTTGCACGATCGCGAGTCCGAAGCCCTAACCTGTGTCAAGCCGACCTCAGACTGAGACCCCAACGCATCTCTCGGATCAATGTCTGATTGGTCAGTCGTGTGTAATACACACCACAAAGGAGGAGACTACAACAAGGGCTCAGCGAGCAGGAACAGCCCTCTAGCTCGGATACGCTCCTCATTGAACAGAACCGCGAGATCGTCAATCATTCGAATAGGCTCGAAGTCCAAGCGAGATGTCGTGACGTTCCTAGGAATCTCTGCTCTCGATGCTCCACCACACAATGCAATGGTGGACGATTGATTGAATTGGCAAGTACGCCCAAGACGTATCACGAACCACATAAGGAGACATGCGCCCTACGGTGCAAACCATCATGTTGCACTTTTTGCCTCACTTCCAGTATGCTTCTCTCCTCTTTGATCTCCCTTGTCATCTCTGCGCCTCGAGTTTCGGCTACACAGGGCTCCAACTTCAATGTGTCTATCCAGACAGCTGAATCATACGGATGTGCCGAGCAATGCTATGCAACTCTTCAGATGGGCAATGAAGCGGACCTTTCTACGCTCGGGTATGATTTCGACTTCGAATTTTTCAGTGTCGCGACGAACTTTAGCGATACTTCCAGACCTGGAGATCTACTCAAGCTGAAGCCAATCGATCCAACCAATCTCACCACTATTTCTGGCGTATCCGTCTATCGAATGCAGTACGTCTCCCAAGATGAGCACGGTGCACCTGTGCCGGTCAGTGGAGCCATTATTCTACCTTTCGCTCTTCCCCGATCTGGTGTTTTTCCTTTGATGGCTTGGGCTCACGGTACCATTGGTGCTTACAATGGCTGCGCGGTATCAAACAGTCCAAACTTATGGGATTACGATAGCTGGTCCCTAATGAGTGAAAGGGGATATGCCATCGTCGCCACTGACTATACTGGACTGGGTGTTGATTATACCACACACAAGTATGGCAACTTCCCTCTGCATGCAAAAGATGTTTTTTTCTCCGTAATTGCTGCGCGCAAGGCTTTTGGTCGCACACTGTCCAAGCACTGGATGGCAGCTGGGCACTCCCAAGGTGGTGGTGCCGTTTGGAAGCTAGCCGAGGATGTTCAGAGTCTGTCCTCAGATTGCAACCAGACACATGAGGCACGGAATTATCTGGGGACTGTTGCTCTTGCACCTGCGACCAGGATCATCGACATGGCTGTCACAGCAGCATCCCAGCTTGCTGTATCTACAGATTTCCACGACTCTTCTGCTTTCAGTTTGTTGCCCTTGCTCTCGATAGCATTGAAGCGTTTCGATTCACGATACAACCATTCCATTCTCGCCGATCCCATGAAAGCCCGCATAGAGCTTTCAGATCTCGCTCAGCTCTGCGCTAGCGCGATGTTAGGATTGACGCTAGATCTCAACTTCACTCAAGTGGGAGATCTGAACGGCTTGTCAGAATTGGATGCGGAAATTGCCTACAGATTTCAGAACCAGACTGCGCCGACGCAAGGGACCAAGGCTCATCACCCAATCCTTGTTGTTCAAGGCATAAACGATACTGCAATTCTTGCCGAGACGACCGTGTCCTCCTACAACGCTGCTTGCCAAACCGGAAGCGAGATTCATTTGATGCTATATGCTAAGCAAGATCACTCTGGCGTACTCACTACGGGTGCTGTAGATTGGTTGAAGTGGATCGAACAACGCTTCTCCGGCATTGCTACATCTGGGCGTTGCGATAAAATTGAGAAAAAGGCTTTCGATTATGCTTATGTTCGAGCTGCTCCTGAAGTTGATCCAAGCTCCGGCACTCTCAATTGAGAGATACACAGAATCTAGTCCTTGTCATCCGAGCAGACCCTTGTCGAGGCGCGAGCTTTATCCGCTGCGATCAATTCTGAACGGCAAAGCTGTAAATAATCATGTTCGATGCTTGAATTCTGGTACCCCTGGTGATTGTCTGCCAGGGCTGTATTCTCTTCTATTTTACCAACAACGGATCATTTATATGAATGACTCTTCCTATGTGAAGTATCCTCTGAACTGTGATTCCTAATTTCACATCACATACAAATCTTTAATAGTGGTACGCTTACAGATCCTCGCGACGAGTATGGGCCTTGATGACTCTCTAGGATCTTTTCCGTTGCCTCTCGGGCGCTGAGTAAAGTCCGCGAAGATGCCGCTTGCCTGTAAGGAGGAATCATGTTGGCCATGTTTGTCCTTTTGGCTTAGTTGCTTACGAAACGAACATGAGCAAATGTAGATTGCTGCTCTATCTCGAATTGATCTCATAAATCCAAGTCGCATGTGACTACTGGAATTGATCCAATGGAACCAGTTTAGTTAGAGCCATGCAAAAACAACTTAGTTGCATCAATCGCCACACTATTATGCTCGTAAGGCTGAGGCTTTTGTCAGCTAAATCTAGAAGAATATTTTACGAGCCTGTAGCAAGACTCTGACACGGCTCCAAACAGGGTCGAACCGTGGTCCTCGCTCATCGAGGCTTGGCATAGCCTGCCAAGGGACATTATGCGCGTGCAGCTCGAGGTCCTCTTGAACGGCTGTCTTAGAATTTACTGGTTAACCGGTCGATTTTTGACAGACTCGAACATTCATCTTACTATGAAGTGTCATGATCAGGCCAGAAGGAAGGGTAATCAAAGTTCGCGGCTTTCAGTATACGGGTACCATACGCAAACTCAGCGCTTCTGGGGTATACGGTACCATACGGACTTCCTAACGACTTTCCGCATCGCATGACGTACTTTGTTCGAGTATTCAACAACTACTTATACGTAATGTGAGATATTCTTGCTGAGTTTCCCTCACACATACAGAAGCCCTAATAACGCCTTCAGCGCAAGTCCATCCCAACAAAACATCATCTAGAGAGCCTCAGAAACTTTGTCCAACTCTACAACCTCAACATCCTCCGGTCCATCTGGTTTATCAGTTCTCCTGGTTATCCTTCTTACGATGCAGCACCAACTGATTCCTTGGATCCACGTAATCAACCACAACGCCATCCCAATTATCGCAAACGCCACTCCTGCTCTCATTGCAGCCACACTTTGCGTCACCTCTCCATCCTGAAACTCCACTTTACCCAGGTAAGTTCTTCCAAATACACCCGTAAGTGCTGCATATAGCACACACAAGACAAAATCCCAGAGGATCCAACCAAGTCTCTTGATGGTAAGGAAACAGTGCAATATACAGGTGGCAGCTGAGAGGAGGGCTACAACCATAGCAAATATCCAGTCGGTATTGGAAACCCGAGATGGAGGGAAATGCGACAGATCGTTACCGTATATGCCGAGCAGGATGATGGAGGTGACGAATTGAAGAGTACGGAGTGTTGCGCGCGCGATTGTGCCGGTGAAGCCTGTTTCATGCCAGTATTGTGACATAGCGAGGCGCTTCTGGCTGACTGGTTTGTTTGACATAGTAGGATCCGTTTTTGAGCTTGCTCGTTGGTCGGAGATGGTTGATTGCGAATGGATGATAGCCAGGCAGGTATGCGCAAAAACTCAGCGGTGATTTTGTAATACAATTTGGTGGTCAAGCAATGAAGTGCGAGAAGAGTGAGAATGGAAACAATGAGGGCTGTGTTTGCGGGGACATAAATGGTCATATATGGTTGAACAAATAACGTTTCGCACAGGCAAAAGTTTCTATCTTGGTACAGGGTGCTTGCAGATCGAGTCAGGCTAGCAGCAAGCGTCATCCTTGGGTGACACCATAAAAGCTAGCGTGGTCACCTGTACTTCGATGTCTGTACTTGTCCTATCGTTCCTTTCTCACCGCTACTATTTTGTACTATCTTACCATGAAAGCGACGAGTGCGAATCACTCCACATTGGATCATGAAGATCCTTCCCCACCATATGAGTCCGTGGCACCAAATGTACCAGATGCACTGAGCGTTGGTATGCGTAACGACGGTCGCATGGACATGGACATAGACGAAGCCTTAGGTCGTCAACTTACAACACTGGTTCAAGAAGAAGAAACGACATCGTCACCACACCGAGGAGCCCTTTCAATCCGAGAAACTATCCCTATCGTCAAATGTCCAGCCAAACTTGACATCTGCATCCAAGTCGTTGGTAGTCGAGGCGATGTGCAGCCATTTGTTGCTCTAGCCTGCGAACTTCATCAACAACACGGTCATCGTGTTCGAATAGCCACACATGCAGTCTTTGAGGATTTTGTACGGGAATCCGGACTCGAGTTCTATCCTATAGGCGGCGATCCGGCAGAGCTTATGGCGTACATTGTCAAGAATCCAGGCTTGATACCAAGCGTTGCAAGTCTAAGAGCGGGAGATATTGGTCGCAAACGACGCATGTTGGCAGAGATCCTCGAAGGATGTTGGAGCTCATGTTACAAGCCGGATGAAAAGACGCAACGACCATTCGTTGCGGATGCAATTATCGCCAACCCGCCGAGCTTTGGGCATGTGCACTGTGCGCAAGCACTTGGTATACCGCTACACATCATGTTCACAATGCCATGGACGAGTACGAGGGCATTTGCGCATCCGTTGGCGAATCTCAAGTATTCTCCCGATACAAGTCCAAGAGTTGCCAATATGATGTCGTATGGCGTGGTAGAATGGATGACATGGCAAGGGTAAGGAAGTCTCGATGGTGAAATGATTCATACTGACAGCGAGTAGAATCGGAGATCTAATCAACGATTGGCGAACCAGAATATTGGATCTCGAGCCTCTGCCCAGCTCAGAAGGTCCTCTGCTTTTAGAAACTTTGAATATACCGCACACTTATTGCTGGTCGCCGGCGCTAGTACCCAGGCCTTCTGACTGGCCAGAGCATATTGGTATACAAGCAGCCAACCTCTAGTTATTGGCATGAACTAATTCGTGATAGACGTAAGCGGATTTTTCTTCCGAGAAACTCCACCATACAGACCTCCACCAGATCTGCGTCAATTCCTTGAAGCAGGTTCTCAGCCAATTTATATCGGGTTCGGCAGTATTGTGATACAAGATTCAGAGGCGTTGACTAAGATGATACTTGAAGCTGTTCGCATGACTGGAGTTCGGGCTCTCATCTCCCGCGGTTGGAGCAACCTTGGGCAGGATCGCAAATCGGATGATACCGTGTTTTTTGTTGACGACTGTCCACATGAATGGCTATTTGATCATGTTGCAGCAGTGATTCATCACGGCGGTGCTGGAACAACTGCGTGCGGCCTAAGCAAAGGCGTTCCTTCATTCTTAGTACCATTCTTCGGAGAGTGAGTAGAATCTTCAAGTCCCGAAGGTTTCCAGACTAACTTCGCTACAGCCAACCGTTCTGGGGAACCATGGTAGCAGCCTCGGGCGCTGGTCCAGAACCTGCCCCTCATCAGTCGCTTAGTGCTCTCGTTCTTGCGCGAGGAATCACCACCTGTTTATTGCCCGGCACCAAGCAAGCCGCCATGGAGGTAGCAGGCAAAATGAGCACAGAAGCTGGTGTTCACGCAGCTGTGCAATCTTTTCACGCGCAACTTCGAGTCGATCTGAAGTGTGATGTGATCAAAGACGAACCAGCTGCGTGGAAATATCAAGACGGAAGTAATTTGATCAAGTTGTCAAAGAGAGCAGCGGCCATTCTGACACGACAGGCCATGCTTAACCCAAAAAATCTTACACAGTGAGTAGATCGAGGCGTACAGGTGTACTACACTTCTCTGACTTATAACTGAAGCTATGCCTCAAAGCCCATCATCATAGATGCCAAGCGATGGGAGCCTGTCTCTGCTGTTGTGTCAGCTTCGCTACATACCGCCGGCTCGATTGGTCGAGCTGCCGCCGGCGTCGTACTCGAGCCTTATCGGCTCTATAAGAGCACGAAAGCTCGATCGGATCTGTCTGACGCTCATGCAGGTCCAAGCAGAGCAACACAACGTGCTGAGAATGAGACCCAGCCAAGCGCGGAGCAGGCCGACACTGTTTCGAGTGACAAAAAGAAAGTTCCATCGACCCATCTAACAGCAACGGCACCTCGCAAGAATGAAGATCAGCGTGCTATCATGTCAGATTCCAGTGATTCAACAAACAGAACAAGAGAGATCATGAAAGTATCTGCGAAAAATGCTGGCAAGTTCTTTTTCTCGCCGATAAAAGGTATTGTACTGGACATCCCCTTAGCAGCTGTTGAAGGCATGTGGGCACTGCCTCGACTGCATGACGATAACGGATACCAGCACACTGCAGTCAAAGACTGGAAAAGCGGAGGCAGCGTAGCAGCAAAATCATTCGTCCATGGCATTCACGAAGGCATGACCGACATATTCATCAAAACCTATGCGGGCAAGAAGAACGAAGGCGCAAAAGGTGTTGCCAAAGGCTTGAGTATGGGCTTTGTCAACCTGACCATGAAGACGGGTGCTGGAGCGCTGGGATTGATTGCATACCCATGCCAAGGTGTGTATAAGAGTATACATGCAGCCATGCACACCAAAGCGAGGAATGCAGTTGAGCAAGCGAAGCTCGACGAAGGCGAGTGGCTGATGAACAACCAGCCTATGGCAGATGTAGAGATCCAGGATGTTGTCCAGCGATTCTTACATGCGACACCTGTCAAAGGCAACGGCAAGAGCAAAGTTGGTGTCTGGGGTCGATAGAAAATTGGCTACCTTGCTCAGCTATAATAAAAACTCGATGGTCACAACTCGCAAGATAGCATTGATTTGGACACTGCTTGAATGGAATGTCCGAAACACTTTAGCAAGCGTGATGGTTTCCGATGCCAGCAGGTGGTTTCAAGATGTGGTAAGATAAGCGTTTTTACCGTTTGTAGTCATTATAGGAAACAGGAAAAGTATTTGCAACATGTCTTGTTTGCTAATTGATGGAATGCGAACCTGTTGTACCGGAGAGCTGTTGCATAGGAGGCTCTTGTGTCAAGAACACTCCATGCATGAAGACTGCAGCTTCTAGAGTTACGACATTTATAACCATCATTATTATGCTAGGAAACGATCAACATGTTATGTGGTGACAAGTGCGATAGAGACAAAATTGTCAGATTGCCGCAAAACTGGGTTACGAAGACGGCTGGGCTCGAACGTGTGCAACTGGTCCCAGAATGGATAGGGCAAATTTTGCCTTCCGACTCGTAAGTTTCTAGACTTGACCATTGCAAGTGGAGTTTCCTGTCTGGTGAGAGAAGAGCTGGGTTTGAGTCCAAGTGCCAGCTATTTAGATTCCCTGAGACATACAAGCGGTGGGAACGAGGCTTTGATTGTTGTTGATCTGAAAGAGTCATGGACCGGAAGGAATCGAGATAGTGTAATTTTACGCTTCTGATTGATCAGCAAGGAGGCACATCCCATCTGCGTACCATCTTGACCGGATCATTCTTGCTAAGTCTTCCTGGCTGTCTGTCCAGGTGCTATAAATACAGGAATTTTGACAATCAGTATAAGTAAATGTTACGTCTGGACCGTGTGAGTCCAGACCTCACCAGAGCAATGCAGACCGCAGCTTCGTGTTCGTAAGAGCATTCTAGGGTTTGGTGGACCACGAACGGTTGTGAAAGATAGCTGACAGATACTATTCGCAATACAGAGACGATGCAGCTACCACGTGTTTATGTCGAACGTTGCTCACACGCTGCAACCGCAAAAGCTTATTTCAGTTCACGATCGTGGCGGGGAACGAGGAAAGTATTCGCGCCAAAGAAGAAGAACATCCGGGCCCTCAAGGTGGCGGTATCTGGACGTGCAATATTGAAGAAATACAGCTAGCATGCTGGAGCTTCGTCAAGACAACCTCCGCGACATTGGTAGATCTGTTTTGCGGTCCAGATAGTTGATCATGATACTCAATCTGAAACTCAAGGACGGCTGGGCTCGGACATGTTCAGCTTGTGTCTTCAAGATGACAGAAATGGTGGCTGACTTGCTGCTTTACAACTTTAGCCGTCAGATTCACGTCAAGAGGCTATCGGCGAAGAAATGCAGCCAAGGGCGCCACTGCTTACACATGCAATACTGCAACCTTTGGACTGTGTCGCAATGCTTACCACGCCCACAGCAATCCCCGTATCGTCAATTCGCATTGAAAGGGAATGCTAGAACCAAAAAGGACCAAGAGCCCGATATCCACGTACTATATTTCTCCGCAAAATCATGACCAGGAAGTCGAGAGTTGAGGGGAAAATTTGGCAAGCGCATGGAAGAAGGTTCATTCAGGCACAGCGGCAAGTAGTGCATCGTGCGATCGAATAAGGTTTGCCCAAAGCATATACCCGAGGCGGAGCCGGCGATGATCTTCCTCCCGGAGTCCTACTCCATCATCATTAGTGACGATTCAGCATCCTTCTTCCACCTTGCTCAAACCACGGGAAAACACATTACATTACCTTCTCATGCCAGAATGCTCAAGCGCCAACCGAGTGCGCAATGAAAAGCGTTTTTGCCATGCCGCAACTCCATGGGTGCTCCTTCATGCGAAGCGCGATCATCTTTGTGCCTGGATCTTCCAAAAGGCTTGCCAGCCGAAACTGTATATTCAAACCTAAAAGCAAGATGTCACTGTCCATGGTTCTGACTGGTCTACCTAGAGCTGCAGCTGCATGTCAGGAAGTATTTGTTTTTGCTTCAGATATGCATACCCAAGCCGAATCACATATCTCTCTCGAAACATGCCAAGTCATGGTCAGCCACAGGAATGCTTTCTCGATCGAGCGGAGATACATATTTCACCAGGCTCCTCCACCGCAAACTTTACCTTCACTCAATTGAGGCTTTCGATATCGTTTTAATGGATCATCAGGCATAAATCTCACTCCTGCCCCTGCCCAAGGGACTGCCTTGTGCTTAAAACCCCAAATTGAAAAGATCATAATGGCCCGCAAAATTGCTGTTCTCGTTTTGCTTGCCCTCACAATATCTGCTCATGCACAATCGATACCGACTGCAAGTCAATGTCCCAGCGCGAATGGCCAGACAATAACAGACAGCAATGGGAGCACTTACCTCGTCACCTGCTCAGCAGACAATGATGTCGGCTCCTATACAAACACTGGCGCGAGCTCCTCGTATCTAGATTGCATGACTGCTTGCGATGCCGCAGCATCTGCTGGATGTCAAGGTTTCACCTACGTTGGCGGTACTGGTGGTGTCGGATCTGGTAATGATTGATCAACACACCTAGGGAATGGGCTGAGTGCTGACATTAGTCGTAGGGACATGTTGGCTGAAGAAGAGTATGGGCAATTATCCTTCAGCACCTGCCAACTACATCTCCGCCATCAGGGTAGCCAATGTCATTTCGTCGTCAAAAAGCAGTGTCGCATTTACTTTGACCACTTCTGTACTATCATCAACTTCGGCCACAGTCGTCAGCGCTTCTGCTTCGACCGGTTTATCATGTCCGTCCTCGAATTTCACCACTTTTGTTGATGCTCATGGAACCAACTGGCAAATTTTGTGCGGTTTTGACACGAATCCCGGGTCCTTCGGTTCAACCTCTGCATCTAGCTTCACATCGTGTCTTGCAGCTTGTGAAGCCACCTCGAACTGCGCAGCTGTCACGTATATCGGCACTGCATGCTACTTCAAGAAAGCTTTCTCGAGCTTGATCACTAACCCCTCTGCAAGCAGCGCATTTATGATCAACACTCAGAACTATCCCGTCCCAGCCTCGGGGAACACTAAAGCGAGCTCGGGCTGTGGATCTTCATTGCCAGTCGGAATCCAGTTGGGAGGCTCTTCTACCACTTTCAACATCACATCCAATGGCGTAGTCAGGTCTTTCAACGTCCACGTACCTACCTCATATAAGAACAACAAGGCCGCACCTCTCATTGTTGCTTACCACGGGCGATCAAACAACCAACTGTCAGTCGAAAGCGACTCGCAGCTATCAAGCGAGACTTGGAATCCTTACGCTATCTCTGTATATCCACTAGGCATAAATGTAAGTTTCGGCGCTCTCGTGGGTGGGAGATCCAAGCTGACTTGGACCAGGAACAATGGGAAGGTGATCCAGCTACTGTAGGAGGTAACTACGACGACCTGGGCTTTACCAGCGACTTGCTCGATTATATGTCGTCTAATTACTGTATCGACACAAGCCGCATACTGGCTTCTGGCTTTTCCAATGGTGGAGGATTTGTCGGTACTCTGGCCTGCGATCCAACACTTTCTAAGCGCTTTAGCACTTTCGCAGCAAATTCTGGAGCAGAGTACACCAACACGACAGGCACCTGCAATCCCCCGACCGTTTTTACAAACACTATCACACAACCGATCTGCTCACCAGGTCGATCAAACCTCCCAATGCTCGAGTTTCACGGCGATGCGGACGGCACAATTCCCTATCCTGGTGGACCCCGTCGAGGTTATTGTTTGCCAGCTGTACCACATTGGGTCACAGATTGGGCGATCAGAGATGGACTGTCCAGCTCAAACAGCACCACATCTTTGGCGGGTGGTAACGTGACAAAGTACGAGTTTGGTGCTTCGAAGGGTGTGCAGGGATTGGTGACACATTACAAGGTCGCTGGATGGGGTCATGCTTGGGTCAGCATCAATGCTGGAGCACCAATTGACGCTACGCCTATTGTGATGGATTTCTTCTATGCTCACTCTGGATAGACTAGATCGCGATCGGCTGCCACGAAGGTAGATTCTTTGAGCGCATGATCGTGAAATATCGTGGTTTCCAAATCTTGAGCTACATCTCCGAACCACGCTGTCTGAAAGAGTCGAGACTTTCTTCCCACCAGTGACCGAATCAATCTGAAAGGCTTGTCGGGCGTCTTGGATGTCAAATCGAAGAGAATCGCTCGTATGTCCTTGTCTTGGCTGCGTTTCTGTGGTGCGGCTGTTCGATGACTCACGACCAAAGGTCGACTCTCAACCACATCCAGACCGTCTGTAATAGAAATTATTTCCGTCCTTCAATTTTTCCTAGCCTTGTGAGTTACCTGAACGCACGAAGTTCAAACCAAGTTATCGAAACCGGACTCCCCGCTGCTGGGTCAAGATTACTGGAAAGCCTATCACCATGTTCCCTCAAGCTACTTCGGATCCCACAATCGCGAAGAAGCAATACTATGCCACCAATTCTCCTTGGGAAGAAAAGATCGGCTACTATCGTGCAGTCCGTCGCGGCCCCTTCATCTTCGTCTCTGGCACCACAGCCGTCGACACAAGCTACAATATCACCAGCCCGAAAGTCCTTCACCTAGGTGACGCAAAAGCCCAAGCTCTGATCGCATTTGGAGAGATTGTCAAAGCCATACAAGCGCTTGGAGGTCAGGGTGCGAAGAGCATTGTGCGCACAAAGATGTTTGTACAGCGACAAGAGGATTGTGCGGCTGTAGCGGAAGCATTCACTGAGGTCCTGGGAAAGCAGAACGGAATTGATTATGGAACTGCTGCTACGATGGTTGTTGTCGGTGGATTTGTGGATCCTGATATGCTTGTTGAGATCGAGTGCGATGCTGTGATGGATGCGGAGGCCTAGACACAGACAATATATCGGACGTTGTTCCTGCTGTCGAACAGATTCAAGCAACACCCGCTATACCTGACGACAATGTCATAACCAACATTGGGGCTGCGAATACCGCGCCGATACCTGAGAAGACAAGAGCAATGCCACTCATTGGAGATGCCAATGCTGCTCTGACTTCACCAGTTCATTCTCAGCGCTCCTCTTCTGATTCTATCCCTGATGAAAACTTTCTTGACAACACTTCTAAGCTCTTCGTGCTAAGGTGCTCCACTATGATCCATACACTAATGACAACCAGGAAGTTTGATAGCTGTCCAGTGTAGGTGTCTACTGAGAAGAGTTGTGTCCCGCCTTGCAGCGCAAGAGTCTCCTTTTGCATGTCTATTGTCACAATGTGTAGTGCTTCATCGCATGAGCCATCTGCTCAAACTCCTACGACTTGTAGCCCGAGCAGCACAATCACAGTGGCAACCAATAATCCTCCCTCTACCCCAACAACGATCCCAGTAGACCACATGACCGCCCAAAAGACAGAAGGCGCGTCGGGTGTGGAGCCTTCCTCATCATGAACACTAAACAGGATAGTCATGAATAGATGCATGAGTGCAAAAAAGAAACCCGATATGAAGCACAAAGCCTTCTGGTTTTCGGCATTGATGGTCCATCGCGTGAGAAGCTTAACGGCAAGGACAAATATTCTTGGAGCCAGCATGCAGAAGCCGAGTGTCAGGAAGAAGACGATACTGTCAAGAAAGACAACCGTGATGAGTTGGAAGAAGCCATCGATGGAATCCTGGAGAAGAGGTTGATGAGAAGCTTGGCCTGCAGCGTTCATCTTGATCAAGGGAAGCCTTCGTGAGATCACGAAGCAATAGTCCAAGAAAATGTTGATCGAGTGTATGAGAACTCGGATGTTGGATGTTAGTTCGATGTTGGCACAAGACTCTGTTAGTGATGTCAGCCACGAATCCTTCGGAAATAACGGCACGGTCTACACCCGCGGGCGTGGACCAGAAGAGCTTGGCAGGGTGTTGGTCGCGCCCTTGGCATTCCTGTTACTACCATCTGTCTTGCTCGAGTCATGAGCCAAGATGTGACTAGGATGCGTATCGATCCTACAATGACATATTTTCTAGCTGCCTGATCCTGTGATGGCTTAGCAGCTCTTTGCTGTGCCACGCAGATGTGCCTATAAGAAAAGCTGGTTATCCCACGTCTGATTGTCTCAAGTATCGACCCTCGGATTGAGCGTCAGAAGAACAGTCCGCCAACGAACTCGAGTCCTTATAAGTCATGTTTCCAGCACCTTTCACTTCCTCCATGCTGCTCTTAGCTTCGTCTGTTCTGGTCGATGCAGCAGGCTATGCTACCCGCGAACCTTCTTTCACATCCTGCCAAGGTTTCAGTGTCACATCCAACGAGACTAGACCGCTGGAGTCTGAAAATCTTATCATCTCTACGGGCGTAATCTGCAATGTCAGCGGAAGCAACTTCTCAACTCCATGCAGTGTGCTCAGCGGCGGCTGGCCCAACCTCCGCAGCTCCATTACCTATACGAATGGCTCTAGAGTGAGCGACAGTTATGCCGTCGAGTATGGTCTCTGGAATGCTACAGGCGATTTTAAGGCTCTCTACGGGACCACAATCGCGGCTGTCGAGAACCAGACAGTGACATTCGAGAATGAAACCAGCGGAAATGGTAAGTCATTATTGTATTGCACAGTCCATTCACAACAATAGACCCAAAACATGCCAAACATGCCTTGCTGATGTCTGATTTTGTCTAGTTGTCTTCACTCCAACTTACCGCTGTGTGACTGGCCGTGTTCAGGGCTGTCCGGCAAACATCTCGATTACCGACGATACCGAAGTGGACGCATGTTATCCTGTGCTGACTGATAGAGTCGTATCTTTCGAGAGTGCCCCAGGACATTTCGAGAACATCACCGTCCTGGCTGGCTCTCGAGCGATCAACGAGACCAGTGTGCAAGCCGCTGCCAATCTCAAGCAGAATCCGAATAATCACCCGCCTTACGGTCTTGTGTCAAGTGGTGCAGGTGCTGTGTTGGGGGCCGGTTTCACGAGTGCCTCGATGGTCGCAACGTTTTGGCTCGGGATGTGGGTGATATGATAGGAAGAACTGATTGAATGTAGATGAAACTCCGAATATCAGCGTAATGATCAGATCAGGTTTTTCGCTTGTCCAAATCGGATGCCCCTTTTGCTGGTGACAAACAATCCATTCCGTAGTCTCTGACAGATAGTCTGCCTTCCAAGATGTCAAGCTTCCGAGCCTGTTCTCTCTGCTCTCTTTCCTCGTTTGCCTGCCTTTCTTCCCTCTCCAACTCCTCCGCAGACACTTCGTATTCCAGCCATTCCTCGGGAATTTCGACATCGACGCCGTCACCGAATGAGGCGTACATGGCGTCAGTGATATCCTCGGGCACACCCTGTGCCACGCCGATACGGAACTCTCGTCCATCTCCTAGACCGATGCGGTCGGGCTGATGACTGCCCTTGATTGGAGGAAATTTCAACTGACCAGCCACAATCATTCTGAGAACACTTTCTGACTTCTTGTCTATTTCAGATTGACGAAGAGCGAGGTAAGCCTCGTCACCAAGCTCAGCACGCACGCGCTCATGTTCGGCTTGCCATTCCGTGGGACTCAGGTCTTCAATAGGAAATCGAGCAAGTGTTGGTTTGCTTTGGAGGTCAATCTCCATATCCTGGTCCATACCTAGTATCTCCTGTTTCGGAACATCTTTCGCAAAGGACATCGGCACACTCAGTGCAGCGAGAAAGATAACAAGAGAGGAGTTTTCTGAGTGTGGTCAGTTGATATATCGAGCAATCTTGCCGTGACGCACTTTGTGGGAAACGCATGCTTTGTGTATGAATATGTCACAGCATCGAGTACTCCATAGACTAAAACTAATAGAAAAGAAGAGGGGAGTAGTTCGTGGGGTTGGTGACACTTTTATCACAAGGGAAAGTAAATCCTTCCGCGGACAACCTTAAACGACAGTCACTTGCAGTGTTGATCACCAACCAACTAAGAGCCGGTCGCCCATCCTGCTAACTCTAGTATGAGATTGTTGGCCGGTTTGGTTCATCGACCTAGTTCGAAAGACCTAGACGTAGTTTTGCAGAAAGATATTCATGTATACCGTCCGCCCAACCAGTGTCCGCCATGATATCCATCACGCTGTGCCGGCCCTCGCTCAGATTCATCCATGCTTGAGTGCAGTCTGGAGTGTTGGAAAGTCATAACGCTTGAGAAGTGTTCTTCATGTAAACTGCTGTAGCTATCTCTCATGTCTTACACTTGGATGCGGCGCCTAAAGTCATCCACTTCACTCGGCGCACCAAAGAATTTCCAGTAATCATCACACCCGGAGCGGATAATTTTCGGTTCGTGACGTGGACTTTTGACCCGACACGAAGCTGTTTCAAAAACCATCACCTCGCATTCGGACTCACCTTGATATGTCTTCTGGAGAACTAGATCGGAGTCCAACCCATGGGGCTGGGTCATCTTTCGCACCTGCTATACGCCGGAATTTGAAGATCTATGGCCAGCTGCAATCCGTCTCGTCGATGCTTGGCTCGACCATGAAACCCGACTCTCTCTGCGAAAATGCGGTGAAGAGGATGAACATGAGGAAGTAATGGCACAACTCGACAATGTTCTCATACAGGACCCATCGCTGGAAAATGCTTCTTTCGACCAATTGCGTTCGCGCTTCGCGGCCTGGCTGGCGACTCAGGACACTGATGACCCAGACGGAAGCAAAAACCTCCCACTACAACGCTTCAAGAACTTCGTTGTCATCGACAACAGCGTGTTGCAGAGCACCAAAGACGCGCCAAGTCCTGACAGTAGGCAGGCTAAAGCAAGTGAAAGAATGGCGCCATACGTCAAAGTTGTCGCGGCTCAGCATCTGGACGGGACAAGGCTCCCACCGGCAACGTCTGCAAGGTCTGGTCAGAATGCAGATGAGGGCAAACTCTTCCCTGGGCTCATGAGAGTTTCGATCATCGAGTTGCGCTTGTTCTGGGAGGAGAGCTTCACATACGATCTCTTAGATCTCTGCCCAAACAATTTCACAAACGAGCCTGATTGGTCCAAGCGATACAATATGTTCTAGAAAACCTGCTTGATCAATTGTTTTGGTACACTGTGTACACGGATACTTCTCGGATCTTTTCATGTGATCCTTGTTCAAAAGACACATCGATCTTGTCTAAAAAAGTTCATGTGCAGTGATTGTGAGCAAGCAACAATTTAACAACCTTCCTGTACACCTCATGTGTGATTTCCGCAACGACGTTCATCCGACATTCGATTCTCTTGTTTCCTCGCGATGCCTCAACCATTAATGTTTGCCCGGCTCAATAAGAAAGATTTGTCAAGCCCGGACTACTGCTTGGAGCCTCGCCCGCCCTAACTTGATCCGAGGCTTGGATGGAGGAACAGGAGATTGGCTCAAAAAGGGTTCTGACTACCGGAGAATTGGCTTGCCGGTGCGCTGCCAGTCATCCATGAACGTCGGCCAGTTGTGGTTACCATAACTTCGCATTTGCATGCAGGTAAGCTCAGCTTTACAAGGAATCGATGTAATTTCTCCTTGTTCATCGATCCTGTAGATCACGAGCCAATCCTTTTCCTTGTAGAGACGAATGTCCAAGACGGCAATGAATTGCCTGTCTAAACGTGCTTCGAGGGGAAGAGTGGCAATGAATCTGAAGGCGTCCTCCACTGTCTTCTTGCCTACGAAAGGAGATAGCCAATCAGCTGGGATTGTTGGTTTGATCAACTCATCCGTATGATCAGGGAGAAGGGCTTCGAAGCTCTCCTCTGCCAGCCAGAAGAAGTAGTTACCGGTATGTTTGCGGTTCTTCACAATGACCTCGTCGATGATCTGTGAAGGATGTTACGAGGAGCCCGAGTATCGCATCGTCAGCGACTTACAGCTCTAGGTGTCTTGTCGAGTATGAACAGGGCACTGTAAACCTCGTCACGACGAAGGTTGGGCATTTGTATGCTTGTTCGACGGGCCTTCGTGAGGGGAGTAGTGAGCTCATCGTGGTGGAACTCAGGTTTTGGTGGTCGGGGTGTCTGCTTTGTGCGTGGCATTGCTGCTATATTCGATCTGTGATCTGTTTCCTGCTGTCCTTGATAGAATCTAGGAAGCGATGGAAGAGTTCAAGAGATCGAAAAAAACAGCTGTGGCTTATTACGAGTGCGTTTCACCGAGTGCTGCCTGAAGCCTTTTGCGAGTCAAGCAAGCGTTGTTGCCTAACCTGTTCATAGCAGCCTAGCAATTCCAAGGGTACACCTTTAGGCGCGACATCGTTCTTAGCTCAGACCACTGCTTATTGAAAAATCACACTGAAAAGTCGCAACATCTCGAACCACCAACTCTCGGGGATGAGGACGAAGGATGTGAATGCTGGCATCGAACAGATTGTGACTCGAAGCAAGTGCACATGGTAGTAATGGCTCAACGAACCTGGATCTCTGCTGTCGACTCCGCGAATGACATGGAAGACCAGTTACATTCTCTCCCGTACGGAAATATCATGGGCCTCCATAATTCAAGGCCAGCCCGTAGAAGTCTGGACGCGTGAGAAACAGTGTTGGAATTAGAAGGAGTTCGAGAGTCTGATTTCGCGAAATCGCACTTGTGTTTCACCATTCTTGCGGCCCGACCCGCAGAAACTCAAGCGACAAAAGGCTTTCGGTGATTTGTTGTCAGACATCAAGCTTGTCTTGTCACTTGTCCTCTTCTCAATACCCGTTGGTTTCTCATTGTTCTCTTGTATCCGCCATGGACGATTTGCGAGCATGGATTCGAACACGAGCGCTACGGGTCCGGAATCCTTCGCCACGAAAGCCTGACATGGACACAGCGAATAACAAAGCCGACGTGATAGAGCGACAGCTCCAGGAAGACAAACACAAGATCTGGGGCTGGGTCATCTACCGCTGTACCTACTCAAGCGACAGGGACTGGGCAGATTTTATGTCGCGCCTGAGCTTCTACATCCAGCAGTCGCTACAAGAACATAATGGGCTCGATATGATGGAAAGCCTGGACTATCAGGTTTTTGAGAACAAAGCCCTGTTCGACGCTGCAGAGCCTGCCACCGTACGCGAGCACTTCAGGCAATGGGTACAAGATGCTCCACAACGCGAGCAAGGCGTTCCGGCAATGCGGTCTCAACGATACAACTTTTGCGTCCACGTCGACGAAGAAGCATTGCAGTCCATCATCTCCGGACCATCTCCACCAAGAGATGAACTAGGCAGAGGCTACGTAAACTTGGTCTGTCTGGAGATGTTAGGAGGTGTGCGAGCTGAATTCGAGACCGACAACACGGAGCTAGATCGTTGTTGGATGCGAGTCACGTACCAAGATCTTATGCCCACTTGGTACATCAACTTTCGTACGCAAGGCTCGTGGTTTGTGGAGTACCGGGAGCCGCCTCAGGTTGCGGAGCCCTGAGCGGTTTGGCGGCTGTGAGCCCATGATGAGACTGAAAAGGGTGAGCTGGGTTCTGGATTTGAGGTTGCCCTGGGTATATGCTAAGTGGATGCTGGGATGGTGAGATACGCTTGATTGGGGATTGCTAGCCGAGCTTGAGGGGTCACATGTTCTCCAAACCCATCCTTAGCACTCTGACAGATCTTCAATGTCACAAACAAGATCATGGTGTTTACAAACATAGATTGTGTGTTTGATCGTTTGCATATATTCTCGAGATGTCGTTGGAGGACAACGATTGTCAACAACCAGGCAGTTTGACCAGTCCATCCAGCCATGAAACGAAGTCGATGTGCAAGCCATTCTGATTCCTGAACTATGTTATATATGGTTCTCACTTGGTCTAAGGGATTTCAAACCAGGCTTTCAACCAGGACCAGCTATCTGGGGCGGTTGCTCGAAGGTTTGTACTCATCCAATTTCGTCGGCTCCACACCAACCTTCCAGTCAGCCCACTCAAGCCTACAAAGCCCACTATAGACAACACGCCAATAGCATAAAGGTCCCAATTCTTGGCTTTGTAAGCCGGCATGCGCATATCAGCCGTCTGCAGGTGCATAGGACGCAGCTCGCAAGTACCCATATCATCAAGTCTCAACTCGTTATCATACAAAACCTCCTCTACCAGATCCGCAGCATGTTCTTTTCTGCGAGCAGCAACATGAGCAATGCGCTTGAGACGTAGAACGTTACGCTGGTATGAGCCTTTGTCACCTGCCTGGAGTATCTGTTTCGCCTTGGCATATAGCTCATCAGATGTGAATCGGAATTTGTTCAGAGACTCTGCAACTCCAGCTTCGACGAGTCGTGCGGTGTTGGCGATCTGATCCGCGAAGAAGCCCATTGAGATCATGGGCATGCCATGGTAGAGTGCTTCGTTGGCGCTGGAGCCGCCGCCATGTGTGAAGTATAAGACTACCGACTTGTGGTCAAGGATCGCTCGTTGAGGTGCAAAGGTCGAGAACAAGAAATGCGAGTGGCTGTTGTCGAGCAGTTGGCCAAGGCTGAAGCCTGAATCGCGATGGAATGTCCGATCCCTACTGAGGTCTCTTCGTCCGTGTTCGGCGATGGCCCAGATCGCACCATCTATGAACCCCTCTTCCATGAGACGAAAGACGCCTTCAACAATTTTGACAGTGTCTTTGGTTTGAAGAACAATGTGTGTACCTAAAGCGATGTACAGCACTTTCTTGTGGGATTCGAAAAAGGTCTCGTACAAAATATCGAGAGGCGGATATGTGGGAGATAAAAGAGGTCCAACAGGAGCACAGGTAGGCGGAAGATCTCGTGGAATTTCCAGGCCGAAGAACGAATTGACAAACACGAGATAGTCTGGCTTGACTGGCTTATGAGGAGGGCGAGTTACGCCATTCTCGTTGCGCATCTTTTTCGTTCGTCTGAACATTTCGAGGATCGCTGGCAAGTCTGGTAAGAAGAATAGCTCATTGCGAATGCGCAACCAGAGGGAGGCATGTTCTGAGGTAGTAGTTCCTTCAAGCTGGAATCCAGGCTGACCAGGGATGTAGGAACAAGGCATCATGAAAGCAGGCATATTCGGCGTCACCATGGCAATAGGCAACTTGTACTCAACATGAATGTCGGTAACAGCCTCGGCGAAGAAATCAGCAATCATCATGTCCGGCCGAGTTGTAGAGTCATTCATGATCGCCTTCAGTCCATGATAAGTCTTTGGCCACCATGAATCCCATAGATACTTCGATTCCATCGCCTGACCGATGCCTTTTGAGATGTCCCATTGCTGCATACGTCTGTAATGGCCATCGAGTTGTTCCTTCGTCGGACTTGGCCCCAGAAAGTGGACCTCGGTCACAAAGCTGTATTCGTGTTTCGCGACCCAATGCTCCTGTCCTTCTAGTGTAGCGAACTCGATTTTGTGTCCACGACTGGCGAGTGCTCTACCAATCTCGAGTACAGGGGCTGAGAACCTCGCTACTTTAGTTGCGAAGTCTCGATGCAGTATTGTCGAACTCACCAGCATGAGTGAAGCCGCCAGTGGTCACCACTAAAAGAATCTTCCGAGGGGGATGCACTGATGACTCTTCCATCGTGCAGAATTGATTCTGTCAGTGCCTTCGAGAAAAAGTGCCTTCTCGCTCAACAGTAATAGGAGTTTTGGTTGATTTATCAAGCCGTTACCCGGTTTGCGACGCACGTGGACCGACAGCGGCATCCTTCATCATCTGAGCCCGGAGCCAATTTTATACGAGACACGAAACCTGGAGGTCTGCAAACGTCAAGTCACCCCACGGCTGCAGTAGTGCGAATCCTCCAACATATCAACGATAACGCGATTCCTATATAGCTGGCTCCGGATTCTGAACCCCTCCGAGATACAAATCGACTATTATGGCTGTGACAAACGCTGTTGTCTCAGCTAAGAGATGCTTCCCAAACCATTCAGAAATTCCCACCGCATTTGATCATGTGTTTTCAGATCAAAAGCCTTGTCAATGTTGTTTCGGAATGACTCGAGATGCTCGCGCAATGAGCTATCGTGAGCTAACAGTATGAGAACCCTATCATCGCCATCGAACTTTCTCACAGCTTCAAGCGAGTCCTGCAGTATGTTCATATCGTGATGTATGCCGGGCGCAGGCTTGTAGAAGGGTTTTTTCAAATCACCATCGCTAACTTTGACCATCTCATCGGAAGCTACGAGATGAAGGACAGGACTGGAAACTGGTAGAGGACGGTAGCTGGATGGCCTGATCTGCCCCGGATGATGTGCGATATCACCACCCATGAAGATAAACCTGGGAGGGTCGGCCGAAACTCTAGCCAAACCACACATGTGACTTCATATGGCCAGGCGTGTCGAGAAGGAAGAGGCTACCATCGCCAAAGTAGTCGTGAGCAGGAAAGCCGCCGATGCTCAAGCCGTCTTCAAAATCAATCTGGTGCACATCGCGACTCTCGAAGTCGCTGTTCCACACGCCTGAGCTTGGATTTAGTGGGTAGCCTGGCATATGCTCGGTTTTGAATCCCTTGCCGACGACAAGTGTGGTGGTCTGAGGAAAGACCGATATGTCTCCTACATGGTCGAGGTGGGGATGGCTCCAGATGACTGTATCCACGGCGCCTTCTGCAACATCGATGCCGTCCGCTGCCAGAACCTGTTCCAGAGACTTGCCAGCAGTAATGCGCCACCCGTTCTTGTTGATAGCTTTTACTTTCTGTGGCGGGAGATTATTCCAATCATGGCGTAGACCCAAGTCGAAGAGGACTTGTCTTCCGGATGTATGTCTGATCAGAAAGACATATGCTGGGCATTGGAGGCGTTCCGAGCCTCCATAGACAGGCTTGACGAATGTGGATGTAGGAATATCGAGAATAGCGCCACTGCATGTGCACACAACATGTGTAAGCTCAGTGACTGGATAAAAGACAGGAGCAGCCGTGAAAAAGCTTACGTATCGATAGCAAAGACATCAACAGCTTGAACCGACTCAGGAATATCAATGGTAGTCATCTCGATTATTATGGTACTTCAGCCTAGCTATCCCGGCCCGCTGGGAAAAATGTTGATGTTATAGAGCAGGAGTGAATTCTGTTCGTTGACAAATGCTGACTGATCTACGCGTTCTGAGGCTAAAGTTAGATCCTGACCAGAACCCTGCATCCATATTGTTCCATGCATCTTTGCATCTAAGTCAGCCAGTCATGACTACATCTTCGCGAACTTTCTATGAAACAAGAGCAACAACAGCCAAGGCTATCGCAGCCAAACTCATACTCAGCGGGGATGCAGGCGACGCTCCACTTGCAGGAACATAAGACTGTGGCGACGACCTATTTCCAGCACCAGCAGCAGTCTGATTGTAAAACACTTTCGTCCCGTCCTTCAACGTATAGCCCACAAGAATGAAGTCCTCGGTAATGGCACTTCCATTTGCAAAAATTTGTACTTGAGCGGGCGTACAAGTCTCCATGATATCCCAGAAGTAGCACGAAGGCACCGAGGACTCGAATTTGATAGGCGCACCGATAGAGACGAGTGCAGAAGAATTGCCTGACGTGGCGTAGGTGGAAGAATTAGAAGCTGGAGCTGTCGAGACTTGCCCGGTTGCGACGTCTCGATTGAATATCACGCGGTTGAAGATTTGGTATGTGGTTTCAGGTTGATAGTATGATACTGTGAAAACATTGTCATGGATGAGTTGAGTTGTGAGAACAGAGAAAGGGACTTACCTTCGTGTCCAGCTTGGAAGACCCGAGTGAAAGACAAGTTACCATATTGTCTTGTCAAGCCACCGGTGTACGAAGCATTGGTCTCAAATTTGGTGTAGCCTGCCTTGCTGAATGAAGACGAGATGCTTGAGTTGATAGCAAGACTGATAGCTTCGCCGCCGAACCCTAGAAGCCAGGCTCAGTGATGTACAATAAAGCGAGAGGAGCAGATCTTACAGTTGCATTGATAATCGCGATCGCCATATAGAAGCGAAACCTTCACTCCACGATCAAGCAGTTGACCAAGAGCGGCAAGGTTATTGCCCTTCAGGAAGTCGCCTGAGGCTGCGTATTCTTGAGCGATGACGGAAGAGAAGCCGGTGAAGTTGAGAGGAACCCCCAGATCTGCTTGGACACTGGCGTTGTTGAGGTAGCCGGCAGCCCAACGTGGTGGGAAGTTGTGGATGAGTGGTGATGCGATGTCGAAGTGGAAAGCCTGATGGTGATCGAAGTCAGTACATAGGGTCGTGGAAGTAAATAGACAGAGTGCATACATCATATCCTTCGATGTTTCCCAGCTGGGTCTCTCTAGCGACTGCATCAAAGCAATAGAGATACGCGCTTGCACAGGCGTTATTCACATCAGTATTGTTGCCCCATCCTTCCGGATCAAGACGCGAGGCGAGGCTTCTACAGGTTTTGGTCATGTTTAAGCATTTTGGTAAGGCTGCCATAGAACTGGCGTAAGTGGTGTCGTTGAAGACTTTGATTCCATAGGTATTGTTCGCCGCCATGACAGGATAGAAGGGTATCTGAGTCTCTGCGTCAATGCAAGCGTTGATTAGACCAAGCGATTCGATGGTGAGTGATGTGGCATTGAGACCGCCAGAGCTGATACGATCGTTCTGCTTGTAGAAGTAATCGGCAAAGGTTGGAACCCAATGACCACCATAAGACTCTCCCCAGATGCTGAACTTTTGTTTTTCGCCTGAGTAGCCAGGAAAACTATCTTCTTGTCAGCTAGTTTTGACAGAAAAGGTGTTCAGTCTGGCTCACTCTTTTAACCAGATCTGCATAAAGTCCCACATAGGAGGCGCGACGGCCATGGTACTGTTGGGTGCCAAGCTCGAGTTGCCTGACGAGAAGATACCCCCAAGCGAAGTGTCATTCTTGGGAATTTGGGCAGGCAAGACGGCGAAAGGAGAGAAAGCCTCAGAGATCGTACCATTGACCAAAGTGTCGTAAGAGAAACCAGTCTGCACAGGCTGATCAATGTACAACATGTTGACTCTGTCGTTCCAAGACCAAGGGTTGTTGACGGCATCTCTGGAGTTGTTCAGCAGGTTGCACGGACCATTCTCATTGACGGCAGAGATTGACGTTGGTGCACCAGGTCCACCTTGAATCCATAGCGAAAGCGGTGCATTCTCTGGACCATGACGAGCCTCGAAGAACCAAAACCAAGTGTGAATTGGATAATCGCGACCGTCTTGTGGTGAAGATGGAAGATTGACGTAGCCACTCCAGCCCCTGACACCATCATTGGTCTCGCAGATCGTGGTCTCTTTGAAGGAGATGGACGCTCCTGGGTAGATTGTCGAGTTCAGGTACGTCAAGCCCTCAGGAGTTGGGGGAGCTTGAGCAGAGGTGTCTCTGTAGAACAGAGTCGTCGCAGCTGCCAAGGTAACATAGAACTTGAATTGTATCATTGTGGGGAGTGGTACAAAGATAGGGACACACGCAGTAAGATTGACAATGGCGAATGCTCAATTTCCGGAAAAGTCTCGATGACTACCGTTCTCATGAGCGGTTGGGAAGCCATACTTGTACCTCTGAGGAAGCCAAGGATCCTCGCCGACGGGTCCTGGACATTATGGTATGCACCAGTAAGTTGTGAGGCTGAGTCTGTGTAGAAATGGGAGATTTGCGGAGGATCAAATCCTGCAGGAAGCTGTGCTGCGGCCCTTAGCAAGCAAATGATTGGTTCCCTCGGACTACATCTTCACAGGTCAGCTCGGACTACCAACACTTGCCAATATCCATAAATTCTCGCACCCGCAGGGAAGGATCATCAACTTGTGCGGGGACAGTTATTTCCAGGTTCGCGTCTACTTGAGTTGATCAATCGATCAACAAGGCGTCCAAGCGAGACTTCAGTGCATCACCGAGTGCTCCGCATGCACCTACCCATGTGGTTTCAAGTTTCTGCTCACCAAATTAAGTATGCAAAGCTGAAGTCATTTCTACGAGACCAGGACACGTCGATCATCCAAGAAAGTCCAGTAGAAATTGGTGATGGTGACATAAAAAAAGCCTGATTGAGAGAGATCAATATTCATAAGTGAGTATCATACATAGAACTAATCATCATCAAGGTCATCATCCCACCCGAGAGCGGCATATATATCCGCGGGTGGATTACTTGGTCCAGCTTCAAGAGCTTTTTGCTGTCCCGCCAATGCAGGGGATCCACGAAGCATGTCTTTGGAGGCCGCAGTCGCGGTGGTTTTCAGCGGTGTTGCGGCCGCACTCTGACTTGTTTTCGCTTTAACAAGTAACAATGGCGGAGTTGGTTTACTTGGAGTGATGCTGAACCTGGGTCGTTGTGGCTTGCTTGGTGTCCTCAACAAAGTCGGACTTTCACGCAAAGGTGAAGAGTCACCTCTGTCCTGTCCGACGTGGCCATAGTCTTTCATATCTTCATCTGGAGAAGCGCCTCGTAGCGAGGCAAAATCGACCCGAGGCTTGGAAGGCGTCTCGGCAAGCGCATCTCTGTGGCGCGGTCGATTGTCAGTAGCAGGGATTGCATCTTCATCATCGGAATCCTCATCCACTGAAGGGAAGTGTGCGAAAGACAAAGACTTCTGCTTGATGTTGGAAGACGGAATCAGAGACGGGCCAGACGAAGGGACTGATGGACGAACAAAAGAGGGAGCGGGAATGTGGTGTGGCGTCGCAGCAATAGCAGAGTTCTTGTGGCCATTCTTCGGAGTGGCAGAGACTTGAGCGATTGCTGAAGACTTTCGCTTGTGCAATGGTGGTCTTGCTCTGCCTTCTGCCATACGCTTCCTCTGTTCGACAGCGTCCACGAATTCTCCAGAAACAGCCGCGCGACTCGGCCTCTTCAAAGTAGAAATAGCATCCTTGAGTTTCTGCTCGACCTCTTGTTTCTTCCTGGCCTTGACCTCGTTTGCAGCAGCAATTGCACCAAAGTCGACTTCTCTTTGACGCAAGCGATGCTTC
Source organism: Aureobasidium melanogenum CBS 110374 (assembly GCF_000721775.1). NCBI lineage: Eukaryota > Fungi > Ascomycota > Dothideomycetes > Dothideales > Saccotheciaceae > Aureobasidium > Aureobasidium melanogenum. The sequence goes on along the minus strand of NW_024470057.1, from coordinate 17,734 downwards.
TCCAATACATCATTTTTACGTGCCATGGAGGACTGACTATCTCGTCGAATTGGGATGGAGAACAATGAAACTTCTGGTGTCTCAGACTTGACAGGCATCATCTGCGAGTCAGTTGCCGAACGACTGAATGAGCGCGAAGGTTTGGCAGGCTGAGAGAAGCTTTCTGTGGCAACGCGAGCAAGCGAACGACGACTCTTCTTGTCGGTGGCAGCCTTGGTTTCAGCTTCAGGAAGCTTGCGACTAGGCTTGGGTTTTGTGGTTGTCGAAGACCCCGGACCGCCGAGCTTCTTGTTGACGAACGAGGCATGCTCGTGAGCGCGAGACATGTAGAAGGGTATGATGACCTCGACGCAGAAGCTGTGCAGTTGGTTGGCACCATCCTTGGTCGTCTTGTCGGGCTTTGGCGCACCGCCCAGCAGGTCAGCGGCATGGAGAGAGTGCCAGATGCAGAGTTTGTCCACGAGTAATTCGAGACTTGTGACGATTGTATCACCCTTCTTGCCCTTTGGTTGTCTCACTTGTTCCTGCGTCGACTTGAACTCAGAGAGCGCTTCCAGACTCATAATCTCGAGGGCCAGGACCACTTGCATGAAGGTTTCACGGGTCCTTAGCTGCGGGCCTCTGCGTTTCAGCGATTGTTCGGCCGTCTCATCAGACGGTGCAGAAGCTTCGTCCTGATACCACCACTTGGCGAAAAAGTCGTCCTCGTCGGGAAGCAGACCATACTTGTCTGGCTTGAGCTTCTTCTTCCGTCTCTTCTTCTTGGCAGCGGGTGTATGATCTTGATCCGGATGCTGTGGAGGCAGATCTTTCAGAATCTCAGGCAGCTTGTCGCGATACTTCTTGTCGGCCGTGGAAGACGATAGAATGAGGTTTCGCAAGAACAGAACCAGATCGGAGAGGGTTGTGTCGGGGAGCTGGCCTGTTGTAAAGGCAGCTCGCAAACGTGACAGTGGGCCTTTGGTGAAGAAGGCAAGTGGAGTCTTGGATAGATAGAGGGTGTCGAGGTATTGTGAGATGAAGCGGGCGAGGAAATCTTCAGGGGTCTCGCATGTCTCGTCTGCAAGGACAGGTAGGTCTGCCAATACTTCAGTGACTGCAGGCTGGGACACGGGCAAAGACTGAGTTGGTGAAGGATGGCGACGGAACAGAGACAAACGGGGAGCTTTGCGAGAAGTTGCAGGCAGTATCGAAGGTATTTGGATGGCTGCAGTGCGCCACCACGACTCGGCAGACGTGTCGGCAGAGGGTTGTGGCAGGAGTTTCGCAGTTATGGGAGCAGATGGTACGAGAGCATGAGTTCGATCCGAGGTCAACCAGGCAGCCAGTCTAGACAGGGCATATCTCTTTTCTCCGACTCTTTCTGCAGCGTACAAGGGCTGATGGGGCTCAGTCTCGCAGCGAGCGACGAGGACGAGGGCGGAGGTGGTTTCGTCATGATCAAGTTGTGGTAGGTGGGCAGAGAAGAGACGAGTGGGGGAGGACGAGTTGTCGATGCAGCTCAAGGGCAGAGCAGCGCGAGGCAGCGTGTGAAGAATACGGAAGGATAGCGGCTTGTCATTGTCGACAGACTGGACATGGTTCAGCAAGGCTTCTGACGATAGCTGGGAGTGTGAAGCATACTCTGACGACGAAGGACTGAGGTAAAGATGCTGATTGAGGTGGTTGTTGTTTTTGAGGGATTTGACTGTCAGAAAAGGACTTGAACAGTGGAGTGTCGGCTCTCGGTAGGCCTTTTGTCAGACGAGATGGCGCTGTTGTTGGAGGAGTGTCGCCGTCTCGCTTTCGCTTTCTGGAGAGAAGTTTGTCGGCGAGGGTGTTGACAGGGAGAGTAGGTGTATCAGTATTCAGCCGTGAAGAATAGTCGGCATGGTTAAGAATTGACATGGCAATAACATTGTGAGTGACATGCAAGTCAATCTCACTTCGTCATCCAAAACATCACATCTGCCACGCCCCGCGCGTCTTTTCGCGTGTCGCGATTTCAGCTTTCCGAGCACAGACCTCCGTCCTCGGTCCGCCCACCGAACCTCCGCTCTTCCTATTCTAGAAGGGAAGCACATGTTATTCCATCTCAAAGACATCAGCGAATGCATTGTGCAATTGCATAAGCGTATGAATCGGGAACAGACTCATTTTATGGTCGATCTGGGAAGTCCAAAGCGTGAGATAGCAGGCCCATCAAGGTCAAAAAACAGCTTGTCTGTCTATTTTCTTCCCCGCATCGTCTTCAACGTCATGGATGCCGCTCATGATCATGAATGCATGAGCCGCATAACCATCTTTTCCCCTGCTCTCATCAATAGAGTATACTCCTGAGTATCCTATAGCTCCTTCGATTCTATTCGCATGTTCTTGGAAGAATATCTACATCTTACAGCGCGGAAAGACCTTGCCTGTTCCTCTTGTTCAACTCCAGCATAGGAGCTGAAGCTCGCCGCAATTCGATATACTCCTACATCACCTACAAATATTTGTACTCTTAACGAACTCGACATGATATCCACCACAGACCACGAGACCCTTCCAAAAGTCCTCCAGCTACCCCTCGAGCTCCGACAACAAATCTACTCTTACTTGTGCCCGCCCTCACCAATCTCCAATCCCATTCCCACAGTCGGCATCACCAGCGTGTCGCATCGTCCACCGCCTTTACCTCTGCTTCTGAGCTGCCACGCCATCTCCGCCGACATCACTTCCTACTTCTTCAATATCGCGAGCTGGAAACTCATCGCCTCCCACGCTTTCAATTTCTACCGCATCGACCCAACACTCTCAAATCTCGCCAGTTCGCGACTGCTCAAGAAGATCCAGAAAGTCGAGTTGGTGTTTTGGTTCGACGGTAGTTTACTCAAGAGTTATCCTTCTCTCAAGACGACAACCTATTGTCAAGAAATCAAGAAACGGGCAACACGGGCTTGTGAGATACTGGCTACAGCGCCAGAGTTCAGGATTCTTCAAATCAGCTGGGTGGACTCAACAACCCAGGAAGCGATAGAGGATAAGAGAGAGGTTTTGGATGCATTGAAGATACTGGACGATAAAGTCAGGTTTGAGGTTGGGGTCCTAGAATGGAGCGGTGCGCAGGCTGAGCCTGACAGAGGTGACTTTGAGAGGAAAGTCAAAGGCCTCATTCATGTTGCTCATCCTGTCTCTGCTTGTTGATGGCTTTCAAAAGGCACAGTTTGGTTGTTTCCAACGATTCACGATTCACCATGACACAATCATGCGACTTGTGACTTGCAAGCTCGATGTCCGGCCGATGAATCGGTTTTCTTGCCACATTGCTTTCAACAAAAGTTTTGCTTGTCTGTTTGTTGCATATCGTGTGCTCCATCATGCAGCTTTCGTCACAATGTTGCGACCTCTTTGCGTTACGAGGCCATCATAAACACAATTCATCCGCTCGGCTTTCCCGAATTGGTAGTCCCAGATCCTTCAACCCCACAATGCACCCCGCTCTTCTGCCCCGCCGTCTTCTCGGCGACCTGCCCGTCTGAGCTGACCCGGGACGAGACCATGCCTAATACCAAGGCTCAATTCCCGATGGCAGAGGTGGTACACTGGTCGTTGGAGGAGCTATGTAAGCAGGCAGCTCCTCCTTCAATCTTGGAAACCCCTCTCTTTCCATAACACCTGTGCATTTCCACCACCTTTCAAAAAAGCTCGTTGGCGCATTCATCATTCTAAGAGCAAAAAGTACCAGGAAAAGGCAATGGCGACGAAACACTTCTTCCCCGACACTCACAATCTCGTCGTGCGTGGTCTCGAGTCTCTGGTAGCCAAAAACCCACATCTCGCCCTCGATGCCGCCAACAAAGTCGTGTACCTCCCCTCACACTCAACCCAAAAAGTTTCCGTCCTGTCTGGTGGAGGTGCAGGCCATGAACCCGCATGGTGCGGCTACGTTGGCAATGGTCTACTCTCCGCTGCCATCAGTGGCGAGGTATTTGCTTCTCCCAGCACAAAGCAGATCATGGCTGCTGTGGAAAAGGTTCCCAGTGACAAGGGTGTGATATTGTGTATCACAAACTACACAGGAGACAATTTGCATTTTGGTTTGGCGAGAGAAAAAGTGGCTGGATCGGGGAGAAAAGTGGGTATGTTGAGGATGACGGATGATGTTGGTTTAGGCAGGGAAAAGACGAGCAAATTGGGAAGGAGAGGATTGGCTGGAAATATGTTTGGTGAGTTTCTGCCTTCGCTGTTGAGACAGAGAAAACAAGAGAAAAAGAAGAAACATGCTGATGAGAATGCTTAAATACAGTACTCAAACTTTGCGGCGCCGCTGCCGAAGAGGACTATGATTTCGACACTTGCTTTGCGATCGGCGAGAGCGTCAATGGTCACTGTGTCACCATTGGATCGTCGCTTGATTACTGTCATATCCCTGGACGAGCACATCACGAATCCCTACCTGCCAACACTCTCTCCGTGGCTCAAGGTATTCACAACGAAGCCGTGAGTATGTCAAACCATGAAAATTGAACAAAACTGATGTAGAGTAGGGACTTCACGAGAAAGAGATCCCACCACCAGACGAACTCATCCAAGAGCTGCTGCGCTACCTCCTCGACGAAAACGACAAGGACCGTGCCTTCGTCAACTTCACATCAAACGACGAGGTTGCTCTGCTCATCAACAACTTCGGCGGCTTGTCCAACCTTGAGCTCGAAGCCTTGACGGCTCTGACTATCAGTCATCTCAAGTCGGACTGGAACATTTCGCCAACAAGAGTGTATGCACAACCATTTGAGACGTCGCTTAATGCACCGGGCTTCAGCATTTCTTTGCTGAACTTGAGTGGTGTCGCCAAAGAGACAAAGATGAAACAAGAAACGCTTTATGCTTTGTTGGACAGAGACACCAATGCACCAGCTTGGCCAAGGAACTCGTACGGCCAAGTCAGAGTTGACAGCCCAACACAAAGAAGAGCTTCGCTCGCCGGACACGAGACGGCTTCATTTGGCCCAAAGCTGGATGTGGCGACTCTTGAGGGAGCCCTCAGAAGCGCATGCGAAGCAGCGGTAGCAGCCGAGCCCGACATCACCAAATGGGACATCGTCATGGGCGACGGTGACTGTGGCGAAGCAGTCGAGGGAATGTGCAAGGGCGTCCTCTCACAGCTTTCGTCAGGCCTCGTCTCACGACATGACGGAGCGTTGTTGCCCATCATGGACGAAATCGAGAGCGGAATCGAAGAGATTGGAGGCACGCTTGGAGCCATTATCAGCATCTTGCTCGCTTCGTGGACGTCTGACCTCAAGAACACGTATCGCGCCGATCCTTCTCTGAAGTTTGACGAGCATGTCGCAGGACACAGTGCAGGGCAGGCATTGAAGAACCTGCAGACGTATACACCGGCGCGTGTGGGCGGACGAACAGTCATGGACACGCTGATTCCCTTCTGTGAGACGCTGTCGCAGCTGGGCGACTTGAAAGCGGCGGTAATCGAAGCGGTTAAAGGCGCAGACAAGACCGAGGGCATGCCTGCCGTGTACGGAAGAGCGACGTACGTTGGCGACAAGATCAGTGAAAAGGATGTTCCGAGGGACCCCGGTGCATACGCCGCCTCGGTTTTCCTGCAAGGTCTATGGGACGGGCTGAAAAACAAGCTGTAGATGGGTCAATTGTAATTTGTGTAGCGTATCAACAGTCTTTCCGTCTTTTGTCGTCTGCGCTGGGTATCTGTGTTTGCGCCGTCTCTTTCTATTCTTACAAGTCGCTCTCTTTCCTATTTCATGCATGCATCTATTTCTTGGCTCCTTCTGACGACTTTTTCGTCGTATCTGTGGGCGGAGCATGTCCAGCGGCGGCGGCGGCAGCCAGAGCTTGTGGAGTATTGTCAAAACCAAGATTCTTCATCTCATCGGGCGCCATGAGGTTCTTGTCCATGCGACATTGGAGATAGCTCTTGCTCAGCATGCGGCACTCTTCGTCGTTCATGCCGCGGTGGGCGCGCAGGCAGCGTAGGTACGACTTCATGATGTGTTGACACTCGGCATCGTGGTCGAGTGGGAAGGAGCCGCGTTCGGGTCTGCGAGGCGCAGTCAGTGGGTGTGTAGAGGCATTGTTGTGACGAAGTCTTGAGCGTACGGTGTGGGTTTTGCGATGACTTGACGTCCGCCAGGTCCGCCGAATGTTGACATGATGGTGTTTCGAAGTGGTTGTGTTGAAGAGCAATGGAATCAACCAAAGCAAGACGCTTCGGCGTTGAAAGCCGCAAGAAAGCCAGGGTGCTGCCTGAGGCAAACTTTTCCCGATCTTGTCCAACATGCAACTCTTCATACATCACTCGGTTTTGCTACTCGCTCTGTCGACTGACTCTCATGTCACCATTTCGTGCATGTCTGCTGTTCGAAACAAGGAAGCTCCAGAACGTCGCTGTCAGGTCTCTGCCGGGTTGCAGTCGAAAATCCTACGGTCCTTTGAGCTATACAACTCAAGATCCAAGAACGCCGCAGGCAACTCATTTTCACTTACATTTTTGGTCTTGTCCAAAGTTATCCAAGCTATGTTCTCCACCCGAAAGATGAGCTACAGCTCCATAGGTTGCCGATAGATCTTGAAAGCCATCTGATTCCCGACTTCTTTTGTGTCGAGGGCTGCGCGGCGCCGGCCTTGTACTGGTTGACTTTCTTGAGTGACCTAAGAATACCATCAAGGTTTGACAACAATGCTTGATTCTGTCCAGGCAGCGTTCATCAAGTATTTCCCAGTAGAATTACGTTGTTTACAGTCTCTTCGTACTGCCTCAGCAGCGCCACAAGGCTGCGCCCACTGACCCTGGTCGTGTTTGGTTTAAAATAAACCAACCCCCCACGCTTCCCCACCATCATTGATCCCCACTCGCATCCTTTTGCCATGGCTGAGACGATCGCAGGCATGCATTTGGCTCTTGGGCCCATTCTATCGGGATGCTACAGCATTGTGAAAGGCATCAACCAGCTTCGGCAAAGCTACAACTTTATGCCCTTGACCTTGATGTCCATTGTCTTGACCTGCAACACTACAAGCTCGACCTTGAGTCAAGTCGACTTCACTCTTACAGAATACTCTGGCATAGCAAAGGACCAGTTTTATGAACAATTCGATGGTCTCAAGATTGCATGTACCATAATTCTTTCCCTCCTCGAAAAGCATGTATCGGATCTACTTGATACCGCTGCTAGCGAGATGCCGCTCAAGGCACAGAAAACGTCGAGAAAAGACAAGCTGAAAGCATTGTACAACGAGTACGAGATGGAAAGGCTCTTTGCTCAGCTCAAAGATCACAATGCACTGCTGAATACGATGCTGAACCAATTGCTCAGGTAAGATGATAGTTTGTTTGGACCCTTGACTCATGCTAACTATTGTCTAGCCACAACCAAAACAGGATGATAGACATGATGACAAACCAGGAAAAAACCTTGGAAAGCATGTTGGAAGCTCAGGCCTCGCTTCGCAGATTTCTACAGCATGGTCCCGTCGACAAGGAAACTGATACCGCAAGCATTCTTTCATCAACTACCAGCGGAACCGCGTTGACTGCGTTTGATTTCGACTCGATCATCAAGTCTACTGCAGTCTATAAGCATTGCATGAACCGGCGTGGCGTCGAAACAAATCTCCTGGAGTCCTTGGAGAGATCTACGATTCAATACAATCCACTCCAAGCGACAAATGGAGCAGTCACCGAGGGAGAAGAGATATCCAGCTCCATGCAGAGTCAGCATAAGACACGCACAGAGACCGAAGTGATATCAAGAAAAGATCATGTGCCCCCAGCATCTCGTTCATCTTCTCCGACACAAGTTTTCGCATCTCATACTCGTCCTTCCAACAATGAAGCACCCGCCAAAGCATCAGCAGTCCCATCAGACTCGTCAGACTCGAATACGACGTCTAGTACTAATGCGTCAGACCACGTGAAGAAAGTGGTCGACGCACAATCACCTCCTTGCGAGATCATCTACACGCCCAGTAGCAAGCATGAACCAGAGGCGTGTCTCCACCGGAGCCTCGAGGCACAGAGGCATGCAACACCACATACCGACCCTACTCTCCTAGATGATCTTTTCTCTGGAAATCGGGTCATCTCGACATCGCATGAGGATTTGGGTCAGACCACGGAAGACTCGACATTTGAAACCAAGGAAGAGGTAATCAGTGTAGCCGTCTCGTGCAACTATCTTCTAGCAGCTGCTACGCGAACCGAGATCCTGATCTGGAATATATCTACTGGTGACGAGTTGGCCAAGATCAGTTGCAGCATTGAAGCAGACTCTTATCCAGAAGTGATTTTCTCTCATGATGGGAAGATGCTGGCTTCAACGCATGATCAGTCGCGAGATCCGAACTCTGCTGTCAGCGTATGGAATTCCTGGACGGGTATAGCGATCTGCTCGTTGGATATCATTCAATCTTCGAAGACCAGGGTTGGGGCTATCATGTTCGGATTGGATGACAAGCACATGATTTGTGGTGAGACAAGTCGCAGATCTTTGCGGAACGCCAAAAGCACCATTGGGTTCTACAGCATACCTGACGGACACAAGTTTCGAATGCTGGAAGGCCTCAAAGGGCTGCCTCGATCCCTGTCTCAATTCGAAACGCAGTTGCTGTGCTGTTCTGACGACGGTAGAGTGACAGTATGGGATGCCGCCGGCAATAACGTCTCGAGTTACGACTTGACTATACTCAGGATGCTTAGGCGCGTGGTTAGAACGAATGATGGCATGTTCGTTACATGGGATGCCGACCGTAGAATCAAACTCTTCGACTGTCAGTCTGTAGGGCAGGGTAAAAGACGAGTGACAGAAGCTTTTAGTCTTGTCCCCTCACCCAATTCACAAAAGGTCTCTTGTCTGGGGTGCTCACCTGGTACACACGAGATAGCCTTTGCAGGTGACAAGGGCTTGATCGGACTCTTTGATCCCCGGAAATATACCATCAAAAGACCGAAGATTGTGTATGACCAGGACCACATAACTGCAATTGCACTTTCTCCAGATGGGGGAACCTTGGTATATGCTTCGGCTGACATGAAGATAAGACTTTGGAAGGTTCATGTTGATGGCTACTGTCTTGAAAAATCGGGGCATCCTGTTTTCGGGTCCAGTAACTGTGGGTTTGCGGAACTCGGTTCCTTCTTTCTCTTGTGGGGCCAATGATATCCGCTATACCATCGATCCACCCTTCTCGGTAGTTGTCTTTTCATCTTCTACTGTTCTGGCCCTTGTGCGCAATCGAGCAGTCTTTCTCTTAGCCAAGCCTGACCTCCATACCGCCAAAGTTCCTACAACTGCGTAAGGTGCCAAGGTATGCCAGAGTGGTGGCGCCATATATGGGTCGATCTTGCCCTGTTCGAGCATCTCCTTGACCCAGAGTACGCAGTCGATTGCCGCTCTCGCATACAGGAAGCTGGCAGAATAGATCAGTGTTGCAGCTATTCGCACCTCTTTCCATAACTGTTTCTTCCTCGGGACCTCCTCGCAGTTCACCAGAAAATCGCGTTTCGCCGCCTCCCAGCCCACGGCAGCTCGATACACAAAATGCGTCGTTCCCCCTACTGCTGCTATGCCTGCGGTCATACAACGGATCCAGGTCCACCACCATCGCTCAAAGAGATATGGATCTCCTCCTCGCTCAATGCAGATCCAAGCGCTAAGGTCGCTGACAATGTCTGCCATGGCGTAGCCACAGGAGCCAAAGAGTACAAACATCAGCACCGTATAAAGCCAGAATGCCAGATCGAGTCTGATGTGAAAGTAGACAGAAAACCGATGGAAAAACGCTACCAATATCATAAGGTTATACACAAAGAGTGTGACTGGGGTGGGCCCCATGCCGGTCACAAATTGCGGTTCACCGGCTTTGGTCTGGAGTCAGATTGGGAGTATGCAGGCAGCGAAGAAAGTAAATTTGAAAGCTGGGAATCGCAAGTTTTGTACGCTGCCAAGTGATCCTAGAGAATGGAGAGATGGTGGAAGAGAATCAAGGCGAAATAGCGTTTCGTATCAGTCCTTCGCCAAGTCGGTTGCTGCGGACTCGAATACGATGTCGGTCATCTTGGCCGACGATTGCAGTTCAGCGTGATTTTCCGAAGTTCAAGGCTATCACCAGGAAATTCAAGTAGTTTTGTCGACCAATATGCGACGGTTTTTGGTTAGATGAGTCTTGACAAGAGTTCAGAAGCACAGCCCAATATACAGTCAAGTTATCAACCGGAAAACCCAACATTACTCTTGATCATCCCCGGAAAACGTACAAACAGATAAGCCAATGACACTCGTGATCATGTCTCAGGGAGTATCTGATATCAAAAGGTCCGTGCCACGTATGTGAGTCATCCACTGCTATCGGTCCAGAACACATCAACAAAAACATTCCAGGACACGAGAGATTGCGTTGCTGGAACAGATATTAGACACATATTCTACAACATTTCTCATCAGCATTCATTGTCTGGCGACTATCGAGATGGACAATTACCCATACGATCTGGGCACGTATCACAAGCCCGTAACCACGACAAGCGACGCCGCCCAGAGATGGTTCGATCGGGGTTTGGTTTGGACCTACGGCTTCAACCACGAAGAAGCCATTGAATGTTTCAGGCGCGCCGTCGATGAAGATGCCGACTGCGCACTGGCGTACTGGGGCCTAGCGTATGCTTCGGGACCGAACTACAACAAGCCTTGGGAATTCTTTGACGAGCATGATTTCATCGCGACTGTGAAGAAAGCCGACGATGCGGCTGTCGAGGCGCGAGACCGAGGCAAAACCGCTTCGCCGATTGAAAAAGCTCTCATCCAGGCACTACAATCACGCTACCCATCTGATCTGTCTCGAAAATACGACCAATCTGACTTCAAGACATGGAATCAGTCGTATGCAGATGCCATGAGAAAGGTGTACATACAATTCTCCGACGATCTGGATATTGCAACATTGTTTGCCGACGCTCTGATGAATGTCACTCCTTGGGGTCTTTGGGATCTGAAGACCGGCGAGCCCGCACCTGATGCACATACTCTCGAAGTCAAGGCTGTATTAGAACGCGCCTTGACTGATCCAAACTCCGACCATCATCCAGGACTCCTGCACATGTACATTCACCTGATGGAAATGTCAAGCACTCCCGAAGTAGCGCTTCCGAAAGCCAACCTCCTCAGAGGTCTCGTACCTGATGCCGGCCATCTGCATCATATGCCTACTCACTTGGATATTCTATGTGGTGACTACGAATCTGCTGCCAAGTGGAATCTCGAAGCTATCAAAGCGGACCAAAAGTTCTTGGACCGCGCCGGCCCCGTCAACTTCTACACACTTTATCGATCACATGACTACCACTTCCGTATCTATGCAGCTATGTTTGCGGGTCAGTCGAAGATTGCTCTGGAAAGTGTCGAAGGCCTTGAGAAATCGTTGCCCGAAAAACTGCTTCGGGTGGGGTCCCCTCCGATGGCTGATTGGCTCGAAGGATTCTTGTCTGTCCGTATACACGTCATGATTCGATTTGGCATGTGGGAGAACATACTGGCCCTGGACCTTCCGACAGATGAGCAACTGTTTTGTGTCACCACAGCCTTCATATTCTATGGCAGAGGCATTGCATTTGCTGCCACTGGTCAAGTTCAGGCCGCTAGGGAGGCGGTGAAGAAGTTCGAAGCAGCTTTGCTCAAGGTTCCAGAATCACGCATGCTGTTCAACAACCGCTGCATTGACATACTCCAAGTCGCCAAAACAATGTTATATGGAGAAGTTGAATACCGCGACCGCAACTTCGATAAGGCATTCGAATTGTTGGGAAAAGCAGTTGAACTTGACGATACCCTGCCATACGACGAGCCTTGGGGATGGATGCAACCTACCAGACATGCTCTTGGTGCTTTGCTTCTGGAACAAGGCAGAATATCACAAGCCGAGAAGCTGTTCAAAGCTGATCTTGGCTTTGACGATACTCTTCCTCGTGCCTTACAGCACCCAAAGAATGTCTGGTCTTTGCATGGCTATCATGAGTGTCTTGTCAAACTGGGTAAGGTGGATGAGGCAAGGGCGATCGGAGCTCAGCTTGCCGTAGCAGTAGCAAAGGCAGATGTGCCAATCAGATCCTCTTGCTTCTGTCGCAATGGCAGGTAGTCTTGGTACTGAATGAACAGTCGACGTATTCCATAATTCATCTTCTCCAAAAACAAGTAGTGAGTTTGCCTGGCCGCATGACTCATGAGACCCCCGCAATCTAACATGGTCAAAGCATAGCCCCCACCATATTCGGACACCGGTTTCTGAGCGAACATCAATTCTCATCAAACCTGCTCTCCTCCTCGAACTCTCAACTTCTGTCGCGTCACGCCTTTACTTTCTGGTCATGGCAGCCAACAACAGAAGTCCAATGTTTAGCATCCAGAACCCAAGAAGGGTGTTTCCTACTTCTTCCTACAAACATGAGACAACAGTGCCTTTATCAATACTCGACGCTTCAGTAGCAAGATTCGCCGCTTGTTCGGCTATCTGGTTCTTCGATGCCGAATCTTCTGTCGATGCACGCGAGCCGGCTCTCTTTTGCAACCTGGAGCTCTCATTTCGGAAGACTTTGAGCAGATGGCCGCACTGGTCTGGCCAGCTGCGGTGGGCAGCAGATACTGATAGCCTCTCTACTCCATACCTTGGGCGTCCTGTGATCACGTATGGAGACAACTCTGATGTTGGCATTGACTGGACGACTGCGACTTGCGACACAGAGCTGGACTTCATGGTTCCAAGCAAGGAGGCTCGAAGTACAACAGACCAAGTCTGGGTGGCTACCGATCTTCCTCACGAACTTCAAGCTGCCTCGAAGCTAGCCTTTTCTAACCTCGCTGACTTTGAGGGTTTGCCTGGCGTTTCTGTACAGCTGACAGCTTTCAAGTGCGGTGGCTGGAGCGTCCATATCAAAATCGCTCACTGTCTCTCTGATGCCCAAAGTCTTCTGACGTCCATGCACGCATGGGCAGCTCAATCGCGCGAGGCTGAGTCGGTCCTGTCGCAACTTGTGTTCGATCATGAATTGCTGAACAGACATGCTGGCGCTCTGGAACGGCCTGATCCGGGAATGGTCGCAAAGGCGCGAGGTCTGCCCATGCACCGTTTCGACTGGTGGGCGACTGATGCGCCTGGATATCCGGATTGGGCTTCGGCATCGTCTGCAGCCACCATGCCTGCGTCCCATGTCTTGAAGACACAGCAGTTGAGCCCGTCGACTTACCCTCCATGGTCTACATGGGATATGTCTCTGCCTGTAGAGCATGTGCAGATTATATTCTCTTCCGAAGAGGTGAGACGAATGCAAGATGCTGCCAGAAGTACCCTACCGTCTCAATTGTCTGAACTGAGGATCTCACGCCTCGACTCGCTACTGAGTCATATCTGAATGCTCATCAATCGAGCTCGCGGCAGTAAAGAGGACAATGTCTACCTGAATATCACCCTGGGGCTCCGGGGCCAATTGTCACCTCCTTTGGCCAGCGGTTTTGTAGGATCCCCGCTCCTACTTGCCTACGTTGCCAAATCTGGCGCGGACGCAAGTGCAGGCCCGATAGGCCACATTGCCGGAGAAATACGCTCCACCCTTACACAGTTTACGCCTGAATCAGTCTCTGCTCATATACACGATGCAGCTCATGAAGTCAGTCCGCAGAGACTGTGGCAGGCGTTTCTCGGCTCTCGGCATACTCTGGTCACCTCATGGACGCAATTGGAAGCTTACGAGGTTCACTTTGGTGGTACAGAACCCACACGACAAGCGCGATATGTGCAAGGCGTGATGCCACGCATGGACGGATTGGTGCAAGTCATGGACTTTGGTAATAGCGGTGCTTTTGACGTTAGCTTGTGTCTTGAGAAAAACGTGATGTTCAGGTTGCTCAGGGACCCACAGTTGAGAGCCTTTGCCTAGCCCAAAGAATGTGATTTCGGCACCTGCATCAAGCAGTCCAGTTGCGTATGCTACTGGACCTACGTCTTGCAGATGCTCTTACACACCCGTCACGGAAGGACAAAAGAGGAGGCGGAGGACATACACAAAGGCGGGCAGAGAGATACTGTTGCGCCTTGAGAGACGAACATGCTATGAAGCGGCTCGGCTCATCCGTATGTTTTGCCACGAGTTTGTGGTTCTTCATACTTCTGCTTATTACAATATCTGGCATCTCCAGCTTGTAAGCTTGGGAGAGTATTCTCTCTCAAGATTCCCTAATGGCTTGCGTGAAACATGTTGTCCGCTGATTTACACGGGGGATTACTGAAACGCCAAACTCGCCGACGAGCTAGGACGCAGTGGGTTCTGCAGGAAATAATGCCCTAATCCAAGAGGCGGTCGATCGGTCGAATCATCGCTCATGAGCTCCACAGACATGACTCCACCATCGCGTAAAATTCCTGCATCCATAGATGCATGTGACGAGAGGCCAACAACCGGAATTATGCTCAGAAGGTGGCGTTCGACTAGATGCGAGTCAACTTCATATGGAGTTATCTTGATTAGTCCCAGAAGGCTAAGCGGTCATTCCGTGAAGCTCGGAGAAATTGTACTCAACAACCCTATAGCACGAATTCCCATCTCTCTAGAATGCACTGCATTATTTCGGGTCGTGTGCAACTACCTCAATCTCCACGCGCATATCATCTTCACCAAGGCGCGGTACGCCTACGCAGGTCCAGATTGGCTGGTGGTCGGGCATGTATTTTCTGAAGTTGCGGACCATGGCGTCCAAAGCCTCTTTGTTGATCGGAACATGATATGAGTTGACACGGAAGACCTGTGACCAACCTTTGCCGCCGGCATCTTTGAGGTTCAATTCGACATTTTGGAAAGCCAGGTCAATCTGTGCGTTGATCTCCTTTGCGAACTCGCCAGTCGTTGGGTCCCAGCCGCCTACAATGAAGTTGTCAACAATTTTGTTTTGTCTGACTGGTGATCAAGGAAAAAGACTGACCCTGGCCGGCACATTCGATTCTGTCTCCAACGCGAACGGCTTGACTGTAGTGGAAGTTTTCGCGCTGCTTGACACCCAGTCCTTCGTAGCAATAATACTTCAGGTGCGACATGGTCGTGGTGTGGATATCGATGCAAATCAGGTCCAGACTTATGAAGTGAGCTATATGATGTGATTGTAGAAACCCAGGGTTAAGACAAGACCATACGCTATATAAGAAAATGTCATAACCCTATTCTTAGTCTCAGAATTCGTGGCATTTTGCCACCCCCTCCCTTAAAGTTAAACACTTAGATAGGCCTTCTAGCTTCTAATTAGCTATGCAATACTATAACCACATCAAATTATACTAATATAAATCCTAATATAATAATCTCTTAAGCCGCTTAAGCCATTATCAATACTATAGACGACTCCGGCCCTTATATATACTTGTACTTAGTGTCTAAAGTATATAAAATACCTAAAGCCAAATCTAAGCTCTTAGATACTCTATCCTCTTAACTACCTATACTAGTATTGCTATATACCGGATAGAAGCTTATATACTTTAAAGACAATATAGTAGAAAGTCTTTTAGCTACCTCTTACTATTCTACATATAGTAAGGCACTAGTTTATCTTGCTAATTAATAAATACTATCTAAATCCACTATATATTAAGTTATAATAAAATGCTATACTACTACCTAACTACTATAACTACCTTTAAAAAAGGTATCTTCTAGTAAAAAACCACTTTCTAATACTATAAATATATTAGAAAAAAAGTATATATTAAATACCTCTAAGAAGACTAAGATATAGGCCTTACTAGTTATAAAGCTACCTAGGCCTTAATTAATAAAATTAGTTAAGTTAATCCTAACTACCTATTATTTAATAACTACTTTAAATAAAGTTACTAAACCTTATAAGACCCTTTTAAGAACTAAACTAATAGTCCTTATAGTAAGAGTATTATTAAATTTAGCTACTATAATCTTATTATCCGCTATGCCTACTTATCTAGAACCTATTATCTTTAAGCTTTAATATAATAGTTATTAGGTCTACTAAAAGATCTCTAATAGTAATACTAACCTTACTAATACTAATAAACTATAGATAGAGATACTAAAAAAGATAGATACTACTATCTTACTATAGGGTCGAGCTTAAGAAAACTATAATATACTACCCTTTAAAATCTAAGCTCTAATAGCTTTAACTAGTACTTATAGCCTATATTAGACTAAAGTAGTTATACTTACTAGACTTAAAAAGGCTAGTAATTAATAGGAAAGAGCTATAGAGCTTATTAGATATAACTCTTATAGTAGTATAAAGAAACCCTCTATTATAATTAAGTCTATATAGACTTATAATAGCTATAAGCTAGTACTAGAGCTACCTCCTTTATATAATACTATAGTGCCCTTATTAGCTTAAGTATTATTATCTTAATCTTAAAGTTATTACTTAATATACTCTTAATAATAAACCTCTTCTTATTTTAAAGAGTATATACTTTTTTAGGACTAAATTACTTAGTATTAGGTATACTCTATACTAAACTA
Source organism: Aureobasidium melanogenum CBS 110374 (assembly GCF_000721775.1). Lineage (NCBI taxonomy): Eukaryota > Fungi > Ascomycota > Dothideomycetes > Dothideales > Saccotheciaceae > Aureobasidium > Aureobasidium melanogenum. The sequence continues at coordinate 1,215 of NW_024470057.1, read as the reverse complement.
GTATAAGGTAGCTACTTATAGAGGTCTTACTTATTTTATATACTATAGGCACTACTATAAGGTCCTTTTTAATATTACTACTACCTAGTATAGTATAGTTAGAGCTAGTAATAGTATTCTTAAAAAGTCTTCTTATAAGATTAGATACCTTATTATCTATTATTATTAGTAGTATATTAAAGAGCTTAAAAAGTAATATTAAACTATACAACCCTTAGCTTAAACCTTGCCTTTAGGTCTAGTAACTATTAACTACTTCTATATTAGTCTATAACCTTAGCTAGTTAAGTAGGTATAATTACTAGCTATTCTAACTATATACTAGATATTGCCTATTCTAATTAAGCTTAATACTACTACTAATTAGAATATATTCTAGAAGGATATTAAACTAGCTTACCTAGACTAGTCTAGAGGCTTTAATAGGGCTAAAGTTATACTTAATTAAGACTACTAGAACCTTTATATACTATTTAACTTATCTAATAAATAGTTATCTTATATTATTAAGTAAAGTAGTCTTTATATAGTTATCTATAAGAAACTAATAAAATTTATTAATAGTTATAAAAGAACCTAGTAGTAATTAACCTTAAATTAGATAAGTCCTTAGTATAACCCTATTCCTTACTAGGTAGCTCCTAGTATTACTTCTATTACCTTAGACTCTAGCTTTCCCTACTATAGTAATAATGATATAGCTAGTAATAGCTAAAATTAATAAGGCATATAGCTTCTCTTAAAGAGGTTCCTAATACTAATACCTTCTAGTACCTAATAGACTATATGCTTAAGGTATAGTATCTATTATATTATATAGGCTTCTAAATCTATATTGCTAGCCTTTAGTATAAGATCTCTCTATTAGTATAGCTATTACTTTAAGAGATAGAAAGGGTTAGGGTTTAGGGTTTAGGGTTAGGGTTAGGGTTTGCAGAACTTCGATACAATACTATATAAGCTATATTATGCTCCTAAACTTAGAAACCTAGGTGCGGTAAGGAAACAGGTGGTCTACCTTCTTTAGATCGTGTAGTGTTAGTTAATCCCGTATCCCATCCAGTTCCGGGCTCGGAGTCGGACAAGTAAAGTAGAGATGTACTTGTCTAGCCATTCAGCTATACTAGGAGAGAAGGACTGTTGCAGCTCCTTATAGGTCTGCGAGGTCTCCTTTCCCAGTAGGCCTCCTTGGCTAAGGATAAATGGTTTGAAAGC